>NC_087478.1:25946473-27411473 GCF_036417665.1 Passer domesticus | reverse complement strand
CTGACGCTTTTGATACTGTTTCCTGCAGTCTCCTCCTGAAGACACCGATACATGAGGCTGTAGATAAGCAGTCCGTCCAGTGGATGGGGAACTGTACCCAGAGGACAGTGCTAAATATTTTAAACTGGCAACCTGCCACAAGGTCTCATTTGCACCCTAATTTGGGCAGAGGCATTTTTTTTAAAGAACTGGACTGTAACAGCACAAGAGGAGCATTTTTCACAATGAGGATAAACAGCCATTGGAATAACCTCCCCGAGGAAAGTGGTAAATTCAGCTGGACAGACTGTTGGGCCATCTTGTCTAGACTGTGTTTTTTGCCAAGAAAGGTTGGGCCAGACGGTCCTTGAGGTCCCTTCCAAGCTGGTAGTCTATAATTCTATGAAGCACCATGCCTGCTCTGCACTTTCTGTAATCAGGGTCCAGGATCCATGAGGAGCTGCTAAAACATCAGAGGCTGAATGGTCTTCATTTTCTTGCTCCTACAAGAATGCTTCAAAATGAAACTGTTTCTAGCAACAGGCAACACCTAAAAATGCAGGATTATATTAAATCCAAATTTATAGCCAGCTGAATATCAGTGTGGCATATTTTTTCAAGCAATGGAGCTATAAGGGAAAAATGAATGGGCTATGTTCCCATACCACTGCCCATACTGTCACATACTAATCTTAACTTGCATGTTACAATTTGTTTACTCAACATCATCAAAATTCTGATTTAGATTACAGTAATGTCATTTTGGACTCCAAGATCATGATGTTCCCCTGCTTTAGGCCAAAGGCAAAGAACATTTGGTTCCATATCACTAATAGCTTTTGCTCAAAGGTCTGGCATAAAACAAATAAATATGTCAGAATGGCATTTATTTCCTGCTTATATACAACAAATAAAGCCTCACTTGTTTAAAAGGAAATTTCATATTATTTTGACATAAAAAAAATCTTCTAAAACTTTCTTGTGAAGCTACACATAGTGACCTCAGGTAAAGGTAGACCAACCAGATCTTGCAACAGAAAGACCTCCCAATTTTTTAATGTTTTCAGGTTAATTGCATTATTTGCTCATTAGGAGTGGTTTGTATTTACAGAGCTCACCATTCTGTGTGCACACAGCTCATGGGGAACAATGAAGATCCCCCCTTTGGAGGCAGCTCTGCACCCCAGTGCTCCCACAGGAGCAGGGTTGGGTGGGGAATGGGGGCAGAGGAGAGAACACGACACTACTGCTACACTGGCATTGCTCAATCCTCCGTCTGCACTTCAGCTTTGCCATCACTGTCCACCAATAATGTAATAAATCCTACATCTGTGAGGGAGTTTATTTTTATATAAGGACTACATGGCACAAGCAAGAGAGCACTGAAGTGAAGTAGCATGAGGAAAGCTGGTAGGTGATAGAGACTGCTGACACGGGGACATGGACTCTAAGGGTTTCCTTCTATCAGTTGTGCAAGATCACCAAAGTTACTAAAGCCCCCAAATTTAAAATTTTCTAATTCAGAAGACATTAAAAAGTGATTTTATTTTCAGTTTTATTGTGGAATGTGAAGATAAATAAATCACTGGGCTGGAAGAAAATGCTTGTATAGAGACCAAAATTATGACGATTACATTTGTTGTGGCCAAAGCGTAGGGCAATCTGGACTATACAGATCTGGTACTTTTGAAGGAGTCAAAAGACAACAGAGTCAACTAGGAAAAAAATTTAGATTTCAAGAAGGTTTGTTATATAGCAAGATATCAATGAGTTCACAGTCAAGAGAGAAGAAATTTTCTCTCTAGATGTTTTTTTTCGCAGATGTGAATTGAAAGAAGCTACCACAAATGGGAGCAATCTAACTAAATGGAACAAAAGAGAAAACAAATAAATAGATAATAGCCAATATATTTTGTGAAGTGAACATAATTGATAAGAGAGGCTAATAACATCATGTCTCTGGGCAACATATAATGAGAAGCTTTTAAAAAGTAAAGTAGGAACAAATGAAATCCCAGCAATAATACAAGTTCATAACTAGAAAAGATAATGCCATTAATAATGAGACAGGAAATGCAGGAGTGTACAATAAATAAACCCCTGTTCTGTTTTTGAAATTAAACTAGAGGAAGTTCTTCTTTCACATGAAGATGATGAAGTACTCAGTTAAAAGCTGAGAAAGATATTTTTAAAAATCAATGCTTGTATGGGGGATAATTGCTTCAAATCAGCAGGTCTGAGTAACTTATACCTAAAAACTCCAGCAAACTGATCTTAAAAGAGTTGTGAGATTATCCAGGTGTCTCTAGCATAGGTAGTCTTTAGGCAGTCAGACCTAGACAAAATAGTACTAAACCAAGACAGGATTCAGTTAATTGTGACAAAAATATGTTTTTCTAATAATCTCAACTACATGTGTGGGAATAATTAATTTTGTTGGTCTGGTTAAGCAGGGTTTTGTAAGGTATTTCTCTTATTACTGCCTGCCACAATTAATGTCACCACACAACATCAATGAAGTATGCATTAAATGGATTAAAGTCACGCTAGTAGACAGACCTGTGCAACTTGGCACCAATAATCACCTATGAATGCAGATGTTTTACAGAATCTTGTGTCATTCATTGGCACAGAAGTAAATAAAAATGCCACCACTGACAAAATGTTGACTAATGTAACAATTGGGTTGACCACTCCCAAAACAAACTGAGGTGCAATACAGAAAATATGAAATTACAAAAAAAAAAAAAAACCAAAACCCAAAAAAACCCAAAGGCATATTTCAAGACGGTTAGAGGTACCTCAGTAACTGTGACTGTTTTTAAATTTACAATCTCCTTGGTTTTCTCATGTGCCTATCCCAAAGCACTGCTCAGAATATATCATCTTCCCTCCTAAGCAATGAACAAATTGTAAAAATGCTCCTTGTGTGCCCTCTGCTCCCTTTCCCGGGATAGACAAAACAAAAAATGAAAAGGCAGCAGCCTGCTCTTTTTGAAGGACTTCTGATGTGGGAGGGTGGAGTGCTGCTCTTTAAACCATTATCAGGATTCATTCCATCAATCAAGATGAGAGATGCAGGTACCCTGTCTTCCAGAGAGGAAGACTCAATTCTGTAATTTATCATTTAATTTCTTAGGCACTACTTAAACACCAACAAGCGAATGTGGGATATGTAAAAGGTATATTCAAACTCTGTTGATTAAACTATCACATCATTTGGTGAAGACTGCCAAAATTCCAGGGTTGGAAATGCAGGATAGCTGCATTTTGGGGGGCTCCTTTGCTAACTTGATTGGTGGGAAATGCAAGCTATGGCCAGCCGCTAGGAAAAATGGATGGGCATTACAGATCAAGAATTGGAGCCCAGGACTGGCACATAGCACATCTTGAGTAAACTTGGGGCTTTTATCTTTCTCCCACATTTTGAAGGTGTTTGTGTGTGTTTTTTTTTTGGTTAGTTTTGTTTGTTTGTTTGTTTTTTGTTCTTTGTTCATTCATTTGTTTTGGTTTGTTTTGGTTTGTGGTTTTTTGTTTGGGTCAGTTGGTTTATTTTTTTTTGGTTTTTGTTTATTTGTTTAGTAGGTTTTTGTTTGTTTTGGTTTGGGGGTTTATTTTTTTTTAATTTGATTTTTTTTGTTGGTTGTTTTGGTTTTGGCTTTTTTTGCAGATGGAGGAGTTTCTTAAGGATGCTGGAATGGAGGATTTCTGTAGACATTGAGGGGCAGGGAGCTGTAGGTCTAAATGGGACACAGCAAGAAGGAGTTTAGCCCCATCTCCCACAGCCTAGTTTAGGCTGAGTTGCAGGTCCCCATGAGAAAGGGAAGATGCCATCAGCTGCTGTGTTCTTATTCCAGCTGTACTGGAAAAGAAAACCAGCTGAGATGACCCTGGCTGGATGCCAGGCACCCACCAAAGCCTCTCTATCACTCCTCTCCACTGCTGGACAGGGGAGAGTAAATATACCAAAGAGTTCATGGGTTGAGAGGAGTACAGGGAGAGATCACTCACTGTCAAGGGCAAAACAGACTCAAATAAGAGCTATTCATTGAATATACTACCAACAGAATCAGGATAAACAGGATAATGAAAAATAAAATAACATCTCAAACCCACATTTTTTTCTGCCCTGCCCCCCTTCCCAACTCCACCTCTTACCCCAGCCTTGCAGGGAGACAGGGAGTAAGGGTTATGATCAGATTATCACTCAGTGCCATGGTTTATTTGAGGTGCTAGGGCATGGGTTGGATTCTATGATCTTGAATCACTTCCAACCTAGTGATTCTGTGAATTGTGTGATTTTGTGAATTCTCTATTCCAGTAAGATCTTTGACTAAGCCATACTGAACATGGGCAGCTATAAAATTCAAATGAGAGGTAGAAGGCATAAAACGTTCTGGCACATCTCTAATACTAAAAGTATGTTGAACAAAGGTACTGGAAACTCAGAAAAGTATAGGTGGTAGCTTAGTATTTCTACAAGCTTAACTTCTAATAGAAAAATACAGTTTATGTAAAAATTTAAAGCAATAATCTTTCACAAATTCTCTCTCTCTACTAATATGCAGAATTTATCAATGGCTGTTAGAAATTAGCCAGCAAGGGGAAATGTTTTGCATGCAGTAGCATGTACAAAAAGCTCATGCAAATCTAGCTGTCATGAACAAGTTCTAAATTAAAAAGAAAATCAAGAAATGAATAACACCTTACCTAAATGTCATCAGTTCAGATTAACACATGCTATTGAATCAACAAGTCTCACTAACAAATGTTAATAAAACTAACTGTTAAATGACTCATACCAGTGAGACAGATGAGTGAGTGTCAACATATAAATTTTGAGGAAGGGGAAAGCAAAATCACAGGAAGTCTAAGGATCCAATTCAGAAAAGTTCAAATTTTCTCTAAGTTTGCAGTCATTAAAGAGAAATGAAGATGTTAATTTCTTGGCTAAAATTAATTGCCACAAAATGTAGCAGATGCCAAAATATCAATGGGTTTTCAAAGCAATTGAAAACATTAATGAAAGAGACCATTAATTAACCAAAGACCTGTCTCTGCTGTTGAGGCTCTGGAAATTCAAGAAACTGAGGAAGCATCACTGGACTATTCCCTTACTGTTATATTCCTGCTTATCCCAGATACAGGGAGAAATGAACACTCAGTCTGATCTAATAGAAGCAATCTGAAGTTCTTGTTATGTTTCCTATCTCCTCAGAATATCTATGTAATATTTCAATGAATTTTACTTTTAAAAAAAGAAATGTAGATCAGGTGGCACCTGAGATACCACAAGCTGTTTTCTGCTTTGCAGAGGGACAGGGCTTTCTTCAGAACTAATTGCACTCCAAGCATGCAGCAAAGTAAGCTTCTTGGGAAGTAAACGATCCAAGAAGAGTTTAACCATATCAGGATTACATACTCCAGGGATTTAGCTGAAGCAGAAGGATTTGCATGGTATGAAACTCCTGAGAAATCTCTCAACAAAAACATTTTTTCTTTCTTTCACGTGGTGTGTGGTCCAGCAGCTGCTACTCAGTGTTTGGATTTTATTCAACAATCCAAATTATTGAAAGACACTTAGTATTCTGAAAGCCAGATACATTCTTCACAAGCTCTGAATAATTTTTTTAAAGTGTAGTCTCTGAGGAAATAGTTATTCAGAAGGGTTAGGCAGTGGTCTTTTTCTGTGTTGAAAATCCAAGAACTCATGCACAGATGAAGATGAAACTTCTGTTTTCAAAAAGTGATTCAAGTATATATATTTGCTGAGAATATTTATGCAGGATAACATGAAGGGAGCTTTGTCCACACACCTTCAATGGCATTTTATTACTTATTCTAAAATCTGTAGGCATGCAAAAGTTGGTCAATAGTGCTTGTTGCATTGGCATTCTTTGGCAGGTCTGGATAACCAGTATAATGTGGGCATCATTCACCTCCATTTGCTTTAGGCCATGTGTTATTCTCCAGTTCATAGCTTCATAAAACTGTGGAACAGCCTTTCTCTAGAACTTTCGAAAAAAGAACATAGTAAAAAGGATTAGATGTAGCCATAAATATGATAAATGGCTTGCTAGAAACTGCATTAAATAGCAGTGATATCAGTCCAGAGATGAGTTCTGCAACAGTCTTTTTGCAAACCTGAGTGGATAAATGATTCACTATGTGCTTGCTTTTCATGGACATCATTTAACAGAACATCCTATGTCACTAGTCATTTGCACTCCAAATACAGAAGACTTGTGTGTTGCTGCTTACCATTTGATCACGCTTACCTCATTCTCCAGACTTCCATTAAATGATGGGGAAAGAAATAAAATTGTGCCTCCCACTCTTTTCTCTAGGACTTTTTCCATAATCTTTTGACTTGTCACTCTGGTTTGTTTTTTTTTTTTCCCCTTTTGTGGTTGCTGTTAGGTTTGTTTATTTGTTTTCTTTTGTCTAGTCTGGTCCAAGTTTTGCCCACTGTGCTTCTCTGCACCACAATCTCCCAGAGGGCAATTCTGAGTACTCAGGGTAGTGTTGAGTCCTTCAGCAATATCCTAAGTGCTCAAGCACAAGGTTTGTCCACATTTTGTGCAGTGGCTCTGTTTTCACAGTACTCCAGGGACTCTCATTGAAAACCTACCCAGCAGGTAGGTTCATGAATGAACTGCTCCTTGTCTGCACAGAGTCACACTATATGGACTCAGCTTTTGTTAGAACTCAGCCCACAACTGGATGCAAACTACACACAAAACTTAAAAATGTCCAGGTTCCATCAGACATGACTCTTGTTATATTTTTTCCAAAGTATGTGTCTTCTAAATAAAAACATAAAATAGTGGTATACCATAGCTAAAGAAGTGGTTTTTTTTAAAGATCATTTGCCTGGCAATAAGTATTCCAGAGAAGAAAGAACGAAATAGGAGAGCAAGCCCCAATGATGAAACCTAACAAAACCTACCAATTTCAGGTGCTTCTGGAAAAAAAAAAGTTGTAGCAGGAAAAATATAGCACTTTCTTTGACAGTGACAGCAAAGATTTGAAAATAGGAACAGAACATCTACTGACAGGATGACTCTATTATAGACTATGCGGGGATTTTTATCACTAAGTTGCTTGCAGAAATACGTCTCATTCAGCTCCTCAGCCTCACTGATGCACCAAGCTTGACCCTGTGTCTTGGAAATGTACTCGCTATCAGTCAAGCTTGTTTGCATTAATGTAGCCCACTTTTATTTATCGTAGTAATATACTTCATTTATATTTATTGCATGCTGCCTCCTTGACTTGAGCTTTGACCTGAGATTGACCCAGTTGTTTGTCTATTGTACACAGGTACTGTTGCTTTTCTGGCTAATATTGACTGAAAAGCAGACCTGCGAGGAGACCTGGGGCCAGGCTACATGCAAAAAACCCCAGTAGAACAGACATATCAAATTGCACTTAAATCCAGCCAAATTATTTGCAACATCTCAAAAATATATTTAAACCTCAAGGCATTTATAGCAATTATTCAATGCAGAATGTGTATTTTTTCAACTGCTGCTTATAACAGATCTTACAGTTTGCATTGTAGCATGGAAATCATCACTAAAGCTATCTTGCCTCAGTGTTTAGAAGACAATTGAGAAAGCTTCAACCAGTAATGACAGTCTATACAACCAGCAGGTTTTAGTTGGCTCTGAAGATTTATTTGGCTTTATTTGGCACCTAGCATACCTTCACTGATGTATAAATAAAGAAACCAGACATACTTTTGTGTTTATGGCATGAAGCTACATGTGATCAAGCCGTGTTGGTGCTGGCTGACCCCTCTTGCTTGGCATGTGATTCATTCCCTTTTGTGAGAGCACTGGGCTGGAAAGATGTGTCACATTAAAGAAGAGCAAGAAGTGCTCACTGCCCACTCTCTCTTTTTGGAGAGGTTTCATAGCATTTAGCCTCTGGGAAGCCTCCTTCTTCTTTCAAACTATAGATATACAAGGACTATTGCAAGCAACCAAGTCACTGAGACATAAGGAGTTACCAGCTGGCAGATAAGCTGTGCTATCTCTTTGCATGAATATTCCTTGTCTGTTACAAGTGAGAAGTAAAATGTGTTAGCAAAAATATTGGAGGTGGTTTGTACTAGAAAGAAATACTTTATTTCATCAACCCTCATCTCAGTGCTACTTAACAAAATGGCAACTGTGACGTTTGCAAGGTTTTAACCTAATGCTTTTTTGTTCCACCTATGAGATTAAGTAACATGTACACATACATCAAGTCATTCCAGCTCAATGACAAGTAGAAACCTATGGAAATTAACTAGAGACTCAGTTGCTGGTGGCAATCTTTTCATATCTGATTGGTTCAGTTTGTGTAAAAAGTCACAAGAAAGAGGTAGGCTTTGAAATTAGGAGAATTGATGTAATTTGATAATTTAAATAGGATTTCCATGTCTGTAAACTGAATTGTTTATGGATTCAGGGACATGGGCAGTATAGCAGAGACTGGAGAACACAAACATGAGGTCATTTATTAAGCTCATTCTCATAAACTACAATGAGCATCAGCTTTTTTCCCCCTTTGTTTTGAGTTCTTTATCTTGGCCTTATCTGAGCCTAGGAGGTTTGCTACTATAGGCTTGAAGATCGCTATTAGTAGATCTAAAGTGATTGCATTATTTGATTTTCCACTCCTGTGTATTTATCACTTTAATGTATATGTTTGCAAAATCCTTTAAGAAACCAGTGCTTGGAAATATTAGTCAAAACAGGCTTGAGACTTCTTCCTTTGCACAATGACTGATGTACTATATGACTACAGCTACTGCAAGGACTTTAGGATTTCACAAATGGACAGGATCTATAAAAGAAGTGAAAATAAAAAGGAAAAGAGTGAACACATTCAACTACTACAGCACTTTTCTTTAGTGAAATCCTAAGGGCCAGATTCTATGTCACTCCACATTGTGTGCACTTAAGTTACACCACTGGAAATTGCAAAGCAGATGTAATTTGCTGCCAGCTCACAGTACAGCAACACTTTACCAGATACTGCTCTTAGGGGCCACTGAAAAATCTGCAGGAGGGGTTATCCTGTAAAGATGTAAAATGGTCTCCTGAAAGAAATGGTACAAGTGTTATTGAGTGGACTTTCTCTCATTAAATGAGCACTGGAAAAGGCTTGAAAATATATAGCAGTCTGGTGACCGGGGAGTCTCCTCCAGCTCTAATTTCTGTGATCAAGTAGACAAAGGATAGAGAAGGAATTGAATTATGCCTGAGGCACAAGGATTCCTGGAGCTGATCACCTCTCCCAGGAAAATGTCAGTCTAAAAGGTTTTCCAATACTTCTCACTAGCAGTTTTGACATGTGAAATTCAGGTGTTTCTCTGAACTCTAGCTGATGTTATTGATAATATTTATTATCACAAATGTCAAGATACTGTCCCAGTTGCTTCATTATTGAACATTTCTTACATGACCTTCCGCACGATTATTCATTTGCTGTGATTTGTGAAACTTCAGAGGGCCCAGCATGAGCTTCCTGTGGTGACAGGACAGTAAATGATTAGAAATCCTCTATCTCCACCAGCCATATGGTCAGCAATACAGGGACCTTTAATACAACACTTTTGGAGCTGCTTTTACCCTGTTTTTGCTCTTTAATTTTTGACCCAAGCAGTTCAGGTTGAATGCTTGGAATGCCTTGCTCATAGGCTGTGGGGAATTATATTCAGGTGTGTGCAACCTAGGGAACTCAGATACAGAAGGTTAGAAACCCACCTCTTCAGAAAGCCCTTTCAAGCCAAAGGAGAAATACAATCTCTTTCATTGCCCCCTTGACTCCAGACAATGCTACTGGTATAGGGGTTGATTCCACTTTCTAAAGATTCAGATACCCACTGTGCACTTTGAAAATTCTGAGCAAACAACAAAGAAGGGGAAGGGAAAATGCTTCTTTCCATGTCTTAAAATAGTATTTAACATTGTGGTAAAGAACTTGAGAACTCATCTTTTCTTTGAGATGGTCATGTGCACTTCAAAGCTGGTGCTGAAACCACTGTCCACCTCACTAGCATTTAGCTTAGTTTTGCTTCATTTGGGTTTCCAAAACAAAACAAAACAAAACAAAACAAAACAGGAGGCTTGGAGGACAAATATATTTTGTGTATTTTAGAAAACCACCCTTAGTAATCTGAAAAATTTTAATCTTTATTTGCTTTCCTCATGTCCCAGCTTTCCTCGCGTCCCAGCAATCTGCTCTACTGTTGCTAACACTGGTTGTAAGAGATATTTTCACCTGTCTTTTATGGGTTTTTCTCAGATCTGACAAATATCTTAGAATCAGGAAAAGCACAAAGAGACATCTATTACTTTATGGTACTTCCTTAATTTTATCTATTTTCAAAGCTTCACTAACTATGCCTATATCTTTTTTGACAAACTAATACAATCAACCCTGCTACTTCAGCTCATCTACTATCAGGATGGGAATATCATGTTCCAATGAAATTGTTAACCATTAATAGGCACAGTGCTGAAATATTAATCCATTTTGTCTCTCCAGGGCATTATAATCAACAGATCGAGTGGGACTTAAAATGTATGTGTGGAGGTTGCCACAGTACACAGCACATCACACTATGACTTAAAACGTACTCTGAAGAGATGTCTTCTTTTCATATGGAACTGGAATGAGAATTAGAGGCAGAATGTTTATCGATCATTCCCAAGAAGATGAAAAAAAGATGCCTACTGCTACACCATCAACTGTTTTATTCTGCTACTCTGTAAGAAAAATAAGTCTTAAAGGAAATACCATAATGAACTTCCCACACAGATGAGTTAAATTGAAAAAAACTCCCACCAGCATGCATTATGCAGATTGCCTTATTCATGTCTGTCATATGCTTCTGCACAAACACCAGTCTTCTTGCCCTCAACTATCTTGCCATTTGCTACCCCAGTCAGTAAAATAAATTCTAGTGTAATGCATGAACCTTCAGTGAGCTTCCACATTTCACAAAATTATAACAGCAGCTATGAAAAAGGACGTCTTTTATTAAAAAACCAAAAATACACTCTTCCTACAGCCCAAAGGTGCTAGCTCTATCTCAAATATTGTGTGTCTGCCATTAACTTTCACTTTAGAAGGCCCCTGCTAAAGTATAAGCCAGAATCAGAATACCTGCTATGTTAGTTACATTATCGTGCTGGTAGCTTTTGGTTTTTTATAGAGGACAGTGGCTATTAACACATAGCTGTGGCAATCTCTGTGTACCTCTAAGCTGATTTTTGTTTGATTCTTTGCAAAAAGTGGATGAGGTGAACATCATAGGGATGATAAACCAGAGATAAGAAAAGACTCTTTCTTTCCAGCTTTCATTTGTGCAAATTATAAGGCAGCCAGATAATTCTGTAAAAAATTAGGTAAATCATGAAGAACATCACAGTTTTAATAGTTTTTTGTCTTTCCTTTACCTGACAATGCCTTAGATGTGTTCAGATATCATTATTTCTGGAATGTCCACATACACAGCTTTGATAATTAAAAGAGATTTCTTGCCCTTAACTGTTCATTTTCACAGTGAGTGTGTTAACATGAAGCATTACCCAATTGTTAAGTCTAGGTATTGATTATTTCAAGCTGTACATGGACTAATATTGTTTGCCTTGTGGACAGACTAATGTATTTGTCCACAACAAAGGACAAACAGATGTACATCTTTTCTTCAGAGCTCAGAGATTAATTTTCAGAAGGGAACTAGACAAAATGATTTGCACTGCTGTTAAGCAGTTTCTTTCTCTCTTTTCTTTCTTCTCCCACTGAGGGGACCAGTGATAACACAATACTTCCTTTTTTTTGCCACAAGAAAAGTAGGGAGCAGCTGTTTCCATGCTGGAGGAAACAGGAGCTTTATAGAATAAAGAAAGCTTGTGCGCTTTTTATTAAAAACTGCACTTTACAACTGAAACATAATCTAAGGATGAAACCAGCTGATATGGCTATTTTGCTGGTTGTTAAAGAGTTTATACTACATTAAATTGACTCCCATGGGTTTAATTTTTCAGTGCTGTTACAATCACCAACCTCTCTTATTGAGAGGGTCAATAGGCACAATGTGAAATCTTGTAAATCATTGCCTTACTATTTTTGTAATATATAATGTGACATTTTCACACACACCTTAAAAATTATAAACCAGATACACACTGTATATCAAACAAATAAATCATCTGCTATACATACAGTCTTTCTTTTGGTTTTGGAAAGATTAATTCTATTGCATTTCATATGTTTTAAATTGTTTTTGGCTTCAGAGGCAAAATCTGCTTTTGTACTCAGAAAGCAAAGACCCTGGATGTAATCTATTTTAAAAGCTTAATAGAGAAAAAGTGACCCTGAAAGCATATTTAAAACCATTCCACTAAAAGCCTTAGAACTATAAACATTAAATAAATTAAGTCATTATACTTTAAAAAAAAATCTGGTCAGTTGATAGAAACTTTTACCTGAAATTTTGAAAAGGGAAAGAACAAATTGGAATTAAACATTACAGTGACCTGATAGCCTATTTAGTGCTCCAGGGATGTTTTTCTCCTACAGGCGTATTTACCAGCCATGTTTCCCATGCAAACTGAAATTCCTGATGTGACATCTGGGGAAACTGAGTCACTGAAGAATATGTTTTATAACGGAAAACTGTAGTGTTATGAGGAAAAACTTATTTTAAGCAGGAGACTGATTACTCAGCTGCACAGAAAAACTAGATGCTTTTCCCTCATATTCTTGTGCAGTTTCCTTCATGCCTTTTACCACCTGCATTAAAAGATATTGGTTCATGCCTACAGTCTTCTGCATCAGCCAGTAGTGAGAAATAAATGTCTTTGGTCATGCTTAGTATCCCAGTCCTAAATGTCCCACTTTCCCTAGTCCACACAGTTTCTGTCTCTGCCGTTGGAGAAAAAAGCATTGATCAGAGGCATTTAAATATGTAAGAAAGGGGAAATATCAGAACTAAGGTAATACAGCTTTTTAGAAGAAAGAGCTACAAAAGTTCTGAGACCTGTGAGGTGTTTCTGCTGTGTCAACTCCAACCAGCAGAAGACATTTCTCAAACACCCCTCAGTCACAGTCCACAGTGAAGTGACTTTGGTTTTGGACACAGGCAATTTGGATGGAGGAAAGCAGGGAATGGATTCATTGAACATATGTCCTTCACAGAGCTAGCAAATTCCATGTTGTGGAGCTGAACCAATGATGAGATGTCCCTTGAATTTCAGCTTTGTGAGTGTTCCACAAAGGCTTCATAGCTGTGTTCCTGTGATGAACAGACCATCCTGCTATTGACTTTGCTGAATTTGAGAATTTGGTTGCTTCTTATTTACAGGTTTTTATCTACTCTATCATGTCTTTATCAGCTTATTGTCCTGATGACCCTTTTATTCTTCATTCCTCTATTTCCTCAAGCCAAGATTTGTAGAGTATTCATTGTTAAAATAAACATTCATGGTTCATGCTTACTGCAGTCTTCAAGGACTTGGAGCGACATTGCTCTGACTGAAAGTCCAGCAAGAATCTAGTGCATGGTGTTGTCTTACGTGGTCCAAGACTGCTGGGAAGTGCTGTTTATTGGTGAAGTACTCTTTTACCTAGCTCCATGAAAGAAATTAAATTTGAAGTACAGTGCTTCCTGCATTGTACATTTATCCTTGTACAAGGCCAGACAAAATTTGACATGACATAAAATACTTTCCCTTGAGAAGAATTGGATATATCTATAGATTAGGTCTAGGCTGACAGCCAAGTTGTGATCTGTTCAGTTCCCTGATACAGGCTTTCATTCTTTTTTTAGCGAATACTTTTTTGTATGTGGCAAGTTATAACTGACACTGTTCTACAAAAAATTGTGATCAAGTTAAGCTGGAACTGTAATTAGAGAAAAGGTGCTGCTTGTTCTTTGTGGTTCATCTAATGTAAGGGTCAAAAGGGTTTCAATTCAATGATCTCATGATCAAATCAGGTCTGCTTGCATTGAATATTTTAGACATTTTAATTCATGAAAATAATCTGTATGCTCACATCCACTTTTTTTTTCAAGTAGAAAAATCTCTTTGATTTGAACATCTAAAAGTTTTCCTCTTCCTTTTCCTTCACCTCTTCAGGGAGCTTCCCCAAAAGAGTTGTCAGATTTGCCATTCAATTCCTCCCTTTTCTCTATAGTTCTTCTGAATGGACACAGCTGAAAAATAAGGCATACCCCCAAATATTCTTCTATCTCATCATCTCATCTCATCTCATCTCATCTCATCATCTCATCTCATCTCATCTCATCCTAAAAATTATTGACATTTAAATGCACATATAATAATTTCATTACAAAACTCACTTTTTAGTTTTTTTTTTTAATTTTTTTTTTTTTTGGCCTGTGGCAATTAGACTTATTAGGCAAAAGGCAGAAACTGACACACAGGAAGTTCCCCCTAAATATGAAGAAGAACTTTACTGTGCACTGGAACAGATTGCCCAGAGAGGTTGTGGAGTCTCTGACTGGAGATATTCAAGAATTGCCTGGACACAACCCTGTGCAATGTGCTTGGGGATGACCCTGCTTGAGAAGAGAGGTTGGACCAGATGATCCAATGTGGGCCCTTCCAAACTTATCCATTCAATGATTCTGTAATATAAATGGGATGGGAAATGGCCTTTTATGTCCATACTCACTGAACCTGCAAAAACTGAACTCAGCTTCATTGTCTTATCTCTGCTTCTTTTCTTTATTTTAGAACACCCCACTCCCAAACAAACAAACAAGCAAACAAAAACCTAGCCCAAACCTAATTCCGTAATCCTGAGACCTTTTACTATTTTACACCAAAAAAGTTAGTCTGACATATTTCACTTTCACAGAAAAACAGTACCTCAGTCAATGACATAACCTACTAATTTCAAATGTAAGACTAGTTGTGGGGGACTTGGACTAAAATACATTTGTAAATGTAACTGTGATAGGCTACAATAGTAAAAGAATTTTACATGCTAGAGTTTTTCATGAAACTTTTTGTGAAAATATATGGCAGTGTCTTATCAGTATAATATCTACCACATTGCAGTAAGCACAACATTTTAATTGCCACATAAGAAAAATAAAATAAAAAGTTAAATATGTGAACAGTTAATACAGTAACAAAACCCAACATAAGCTTTAAGGCAATTTAAACAAGGAAAATCAAGACCGGATAATTTATTAACTATTTGCCTTCATAAAATTTCCTTTAGAAAAGTGTTTGATATAATGAAATATACATGTTTCATGGGATAGAAAAATATTTTATTAACAATAAAAGGTCCACAATCTAGCAATAAATACAGTCACATAAGTAGCTATGCTTTTGCCTGCCTTATCTTCAAGAGTTTTAGATCTTATTAATAATTACATGGTGTATTCATTTATTTTCCTATGTTAAAGAATATGCAATTTACTTTGAATGACATTAACAAGGTTGAAAGCTTGTTTAAGCTTTCAAAATATTTCAAAATACTAAAATAATAAATTCTTACAAGTTTTAAAACAGAATTTCAAGAACATTGGGGTTTTTCATTGAAAATAGGTGTTCTAATATATACAGTGATATTACTAGATAATTATGTAATTTAAAATGTAGTTCAGTATCTGAACCAACCTGCCCTCTCTAATCCACAATTCAAAGGATGTTGGATGTTAAAAGAATTTCATTAGTTGAAGCAATGTCATATTGATTGAGTGTAATAGTCTTCTGGGAAATTTCTCAGACGTTTAATCAACATGGGAGTGCCCAAGGGCACAGGAAGTTCCTGCTCTGCCCTGTTGGTCATGGAGACCATGGCAAGATCTATTCACTGATCCTGGCAGTCATTCATGATATGTGTTTTGTGTGGGTGTCTGAAACAGTATAGTGCTGAAAAGGTCCTATTCCTCATGCTTTGATTTCCACTCCAGGGTTTTATAGGTATCAATGGCGTGGAGCCCAGAGCACCTGTGGCAAGGTGTGGGGCCAAGGGAATTGCAGACATGGGTCTCTGCCCCTTCATGCTTTAAACCCCTCTGCTTCTATTGCTTGCACTCCTAAAGATACACGTGGCACACTGACAGAGCGCTTGGTTGTGTCACATTGTACTTTCTCGTCCTACAAGGAAATTGGTTTTCCCATGGACTTCTGTCTTGCATTTGCAGCTGCATGACCCAGAGCTTATGGGCTGTGGAGCTGAGGACTCGTCCCTCTTGTAGTCAGTTACCCTTTTTAAGGTGTCTGCTGTGCCCATCAGTCTTTCTCCAACAGGACATTTTCTTTATTGAATTCTGCACTGCAAAGTCAGGATGATGCTACAGAGAGGGCAGCAGGGCTCTCAATGACCCTCCGTGGGGAACACGGGGAGGAGAGACCAGCAGAGCTGCACCAGGGGCAACCCGGCTGCTCTGACTGCCAAACAAGTGCTGTGTTAAGGGGTTTCCCTCTCTCATCTCTGAGAAGATTCAAATCAGTACTGCAAAATTTCAAGCAAAATAGTATTTGGGATCAGATCTATGTTTGGCTGGAGTTCTGACAGCCTCTTCAAAGCAAGTTTTATTTTATTTATTTTTAGATCCACCAAAGGTGCTCTATTGACTTCCTTCAGTGCAACTTAATAAAATGCACAAAGATCTGTCTCCTTTCAATTGCAAAAGACAGAAAGATGATTGGAATGGAGATCCCTGCCAACTCCCCCTCCCCATCTCAGAGAACAGAATTACCCCACATCCCATGTGCTGAAAAGGTGTCTGAATTGAGGTTGCCTCTAAATACATGGAGGCTTCTTTTGCAGAGGAGCCACTGAAATATGAGGATTGCTAGTGCCAGCACTCTGCACAACACCAGTTGCCACTGATGAGCATGAGGTGGAAGGTGGAATCCAAGACATGCAGGCCACAGGGTATATTTTCCTTTATCATGAATAGAGGCCACAATTGGCATGGAAATAAAGTGTCAATAGGAAGCCAATATTTTTTGTGAAAACTTGACTTTGTATGTTCAGCTGGATGGTGGCAGCTACCAGCAGGGCAGTGCCATTATGATGTAGGTCTCTGGAAGTGAGGGCAGCCCCTGGAAAAACTGGCACCAAGGGACCCTTTGCCTCATAGGCTGCTGTGCATGCCCTAGGTCAGTGGCTAAAGAAGTGGCCTTGCTGCTCCTGACTTGTTCAGTCACTCCCTTGGAAAATTTTAAAAACTTAATTTAAAACAAAAGGTTTGAATTTGATTCCCTAAAGGGTGAATCAGGAAATTTTGGTTTTCAGAGATGCTGAACATCTACAGGCTCTGCTGAACTCAAAAGGCAAAGACAGCAGCAACCACATGCTGAGCTACAGAAGAATATTTTACTTGAAGCCCAGCTACACATTTACTGCACTGGGCTTGGATTTGGATGCTTCATTTAGGAAACAAGAGACAAATCATTATGGCCTTTCACCATGAACTCCATGTTTCAGTTTTATCCTCCAGGAGGCAGTAATAAAATTACCTACAGTGTCTTGAATACAATCAGGAAAAAGCAGTGAAATACACGATGAGCTTCATTAGTGTATAATTGTACATTTTCATTGCATATATAATCAGAAATAATATACCATGCAATTAAAGAACACTTCATCTTTTAAATCCCTGTGATACTGATTTCTTTGGTTTTTTTCTGTTGGTAAGCTGTGAGAGTGTATGCATATGTTTAGCAAAATGCCCTTGAGAAATAAAGTAACATGTGAAACTCATTTTTTATTTTGTGGGAAACTTCATAACACTTTCTCAGATTCCATCCATGGGATGGATTTCCAGCTTATCTTATGTATGAGAAAAGACCTTATAACCTCTGTGTGACAGTTGTTTAGATTTTATAAAGTGTCCTGCTCACTGTGGCGTTACTCACAGATATTTGTGTGCTACTTCAGAAAGCAAAGGAAAATTATGATTCTTCTGTATTTAAATGCAGTGTGTTCCTTTAGTCCCATGTCACTTAGAAAAATCCTGCACCAGGATAGGTCTGCTTTTAAATTGGAACAATAAAATAGGTTGGTTTTTTTTTTTCTTTGTATTTGGCTCTGGTTTTCAGTGCTTTGAAACCCACAGCTTTCTTTTCTGAAAACAGTTTGCCAGACCTTTAATTGGCTTTTGTTTAAAGGAATATTTCTATGTAGAAGCTGCCACCTGTATGAATATTGAGGAGGTAAATTGATTTCTGTGTAGAGTTGAAGGAAAGCTGTCAGAAGAGGAGGAAATATATAGCATGTGTTAGCCTTCTAAAGAATTCCTCTGCTGGGAACCAGGGAAAGACTAAACCTAAATGAGTTTACTAATAAGGTTAATTTAAAAATTATTCTAAAGCATTGTTATTACTACTATTATGAGAGGTTTATTATAACTTTTCCTATTTTCAATCTCAAATGTCAGCAATAATGACATCTTCCATGAGAATGACATTCATTATAGTGCCCTGGGGCTGTGCACTCTCCTCACCCTTTTTATCTCTGACTCTTTCTGGTGGTTTTAATTCAGCATTAGGTACAATATGAATGTCCTTGCAGGGCACACAAGCCACTGCACACATACCAGCTTTTCTGAAAGCAGTTGAGATTCTGCATCTGAAAATGCACCTTTGGTTAAACTAGTGTCCACAGCAATCAAACTGCCAACTATTTCATAGGCACCACTGATGTAAGAATACTGGGGAAGCTACTGCTCTAAATCACAAATGGGAGCTTTCGCTGAAGACAATATGAAGAGAAACATTAGTATCTCTGGAAAAAATGGATAAAACAACAAATTCTGCAATAGTTGTTCCATATTATTAAAAGGTGTTGCGATAAGGTTTCTTCTGCAAACACAAAATTATGCAGAGCAGGGTTTTAATATAATTTATTTTCCATGCCTTTTATTGAAAAAGAGCTAATGAAAATTACTCATATTTTCACTTTATCTTATCAAGCCTTGTTAATGAAAAGCTCCACTGTTTTGCATGGATGTTTCAAATTTTCAGCAGCCTATGACTTAGTAAATAAAGTTGTCACTCAAACCTCATTTCCTGTACAACTGCAACAAATCAAAATGAACTCTGAATTAATGCTGAATATTTTCTGCATTTGATGTCTCTGTCACCAAAGAGATAGCTATCTCATTCTTTTTATGCTGTTTCTGAAATGGGTCTGCATTACGGATGATATTTATTTATTTATTTGTCTGTTTGTTTAGTGATTAGCAATGCAAGGACATTTAAAAACAAATACAGTGAAACTCTTCCAGCTCATGGTGCCATGTCGTTATTCCCATCTTCCCTGAACAGTCATGAAGCACAAGATCTATCCTACCCACATAATTTCAAACATGTTAAAAACATAGTGAACTAAGCACAGAATTCATATGGCTCTGCATGATTTGGATTAGATATAAGTGCAGTATTAGGTTAGGATTTTGTTTTACTTGGAGACAATGCAATACAAATCACAGATTGAGCTCTCAGTTACAGCTGCATTATAGAGTGTAGGCAGTCTCAACTAACAATAAAATTATTTGATGTCATAGGGCTTGTTGGATAATATTCACAAGGGGGTTCATTAACCATCCTGAGTTGTGCTTCAAGCTGTGTAAGTGCCTTGCAGAAGATATTAATTTTGTATGTTTATGTTTGTGTCATAATATGTTTTTATTTATAGATTGGACCATGTTAATTTTCTGACTATGTTTAGAAGTATATTTCTCTGTGTTTCTTGCATTAAACATACAGTCATCTTACTTCCACTTGAGAAGCCGTCTCCATAAGTAGTGTTTGGTCACTTTTATTTCGACAAAGTTCATAACTGGTCACTGCTTTGTTGGGGAAATCTGTCTGTATTCAACATACTGTGATGGTGATGATTCCTGTAGCGCCTGTGGATATAAAGTGAGACATCTTCTCATTTCAGGTGAATGTCCTCCTCAAACACCCTCAGAAGAGCTCAGCCAGGACTCCTCAGGACTGGTTATACGAGAGACCTTAGGTGGAAGGGGGGCCTGAAGCTAGAGCGAAGTGGTGCTCTTGAGTAACTAGAGGAAGAGCTCAGTAAAGAAGCATGTTTTAAAACCCTGGTGTGTATATGTGTTCCTGTGCCTAAGCTGCTTTTGTCTTCCTTCCTGAAGTAGAAAATGGTAGTTCCAGAGAGCTACCATATGGTCAGCCTTGTTGACTCCACTGAAGAGCCCAGAATTCCTCAGATGTTGCACTGCATGCCTGAAAATTAATCCACAACTGCTGAATCAGAACAAACAACGTAGGTCTGTTGAGATGCAAACCTGGACACAGATCAGAGGATAATGTGTGCCAGAGTCCTCACCCCAATAAGCGCACACAGATGTGTGCAAATGAAAACTAATAGACAAGACTTAAATGGGGACTAATATGGACATATTTTGCAGAGAGTTGCACTCAAGTTAATTGGCGAGTAAGAAAATAGACATTGGTTCTGAGGGTGAAAAGTGTAGGGAAAGGCAACCAGTAACAAAGCAGTGCTACAGTCTATTAAAGCAGAGGACACAGGGAAGGAGAACTGAATCCTCTGACTGGTGAGGGAGCTCTCTGCCTAGGCTTCAGATCTGCATGTGCGTGTACAATGTGATAGGATGCCAAGAACACTGCAGCACATATTTTAAAAGAAGCCTTTTGCAAGAAGCTAAAGAAACTCTGGGGTACAGGGCTCCAATGGGCTGGCTCCTAACATAGCAATGTGTCCAGCTAAACTGGAAATAACTATCAGGTAGATCATTCTCAATCAAACAAAGACCGAGCATGCAGCTCTTCTGATCCATTCTTGGCTATTGCCTTATACTTTTCAAGTGATGCTTATTTATTGCTGTTAAAACAACTACCTGTTAAGAAAGTGACTAGTAATAAAGCACCTTACCTTGATTTGTACCTCTTCTGCTGCATCCCCTAGAAGCTCTAAACATAGTCTGGAGATGTCTGCTTCCAGCAAATAAAACAAGATCCACATGTGATTTGATTTTCATGCAGCCTCTGAGGCAAAACTTGATCTGTGTTTGATGCATTTCTCACAAAAAAATGAGAAAATTAGTATGCAGCAAAATGCAGGCACACAGAGAACTGGACACTGTTCAGATTTAATGTTTGTCTGTTTCTGATTTATTAACCCAGTACAGATGCAATTATTTCTTTCAGCAATGTCCTATTCTCTCCACAGTTTTCCACTTGCACTGCCAAAGCCACAGCAAGAATTGCTGGCTTGCCAAAATGTGCACGGTCTGGCTTGCTGGCTGGGGAAGGATAAGGTTCTCAAGTAGTCACAACCTCATTTAAACACAGGTTTACACTGTTATTACTGCATCCTTTAGCAGCAACTAAAAGCATCACACTTTATTTCAACACAGAGTTTCAGTAGAAAAGACAAAAATTGTTATTGAAGCAGAAGACAAGTAATCATAAGACACTAATTCTTCATGATTCTTCCATATGTTCTCTGTGTAACCTCAGTGAAATCACATGAAGCATGTTTTGCAACCCTGGATTCATATTCTCCCCGAATCACCAATGGCTTGGCTTTACCCTTGACCCTACACTGGGTCTGGAGCATCCAAAATGCAGCTCAACACTCTGCAGCTGTAGTGGTTGAGTATGGGTAGGCCAACACACTCACCTCATCTCATCACCCATGCAAACACATCCTATTGCCTAGGACTACTTGGGAAGAGAATTAAAATAATATTTCTACTGGCAAGGAGCAATACAACAGCTGACTTACAGAACAAATTGTTTCTCTCTGTGTTGTTACTAATCACAGATCAGGGATCTCTCCTTTACATCTATCTACTGTGTGGTCAACACACTAAACCCAAGCTCTTTTAAGATTTTATTTTAATGAATCCCCTCCCTGCAGTGCATCTGTAATTTAGCTGGAATTGCCAGCTTCCCTGGTTTCAAGTCTGAACAATAAAGTTTGGCATGGATTGCTGCTCATTAACATTTAGAAAATGCTTTTCTTCTTTAAAGCATTGCACAGCTTGTGAGGACACTTTCTGGAGATGGACTGCATACCCAGATACCACATCTGAGGATGAAGGAATATGTGAGGAGGGCACTAAATATATATATATGAGAATATATGAGAATATATGAGAGCCACTAAACCTTTCAAGAGATTTCATTCAGTTAACATCCTTCCAATGTTTCAAACAACAGCAAGAAAAATTCGGTGTGTTGGCCAGGGTCTTGTGGGCAGGCACAATCCCATCAGGGGGCAACCAGGGCTACTGGACCCCCAGCTTCCACCTTCCTTGTAACTCCTTCCACTTTCTCCAGGCTGGTGAGCAGCACCTGCCTCCTGCACCAAATAAACCAGGGTCACAGCCAGGGCTGACTGTGAGCAATGCAAGGCAACAGTGTGGAACACATGCTTTGTGCTTCCCCATTTGTCAGATACTGCTCATGCTAATGGAACTGTAATTCTCTCTGAGTGGGGATATGATCAGTAAGCACTCTTACTACAAAAATCAGTTTAAATATTTAGTTACTTTGGTTATTGAAATAAGAACTCTGAACAATTTTTGAATATACATAATATTCTTGGAGAGAAAATACTCAGTCTCTGGAATATATAGATACTCTGGGCTGTTGTGGAATAAGTACATTTTTCCTCTAACATTTTAACTAAAGATTTTCTGAAAAAAATATCAGAATAAACTATATTAAAAATACCTTTACCCCAGGCTACTATAAAGAAGAAAAAATGTTCCAAATGTGAACTAATGAAGTACAAAGTAATGAATATTTAATTTACATAATTTACCAAAGTGAAGTTAGGAACCCAAGCAAAATTCTTCATAAACAAAGTGTTCATTAGGCATTTACTGTAGCTTTTATGCAATCATTACATTTTTTTCCCCTGTATTGCTATTACTATGGTATTACACAAAGGTGAATGAACATCTCATGAGAGTGTCTAGAAGGTTCAAAGGAAAAAACCGAAACGAGGAAGGCAGTGGTGTCTATTAAATTTAAATAAGCTACCTGTTTACAGTGAAGAAGATAAAAGACTAAGCACAGCAGAAGAGCAACTGAGAAAAGGAATGGAAAAGGTAATTGAGTTTTACATTACGGGCTTCTTCACTTGGCAGTGTGAATATTATTGAATTAGCCCTATTACTATAAAGATTACACAAAAGCAGAGCAGTGTGAAGGCTTGCTATGAAACTTTAACAATATCAATGGAGGTAAGTGCTACCCAAACTGCACACAGGAATGTATCAGAGAAAGAATACAGTGGGATTTTTTTCTCAATAGAACTGAACCATGGTGTGATGTGAATTTTAATAAGAGCATACAGAAAAAATGAAAATGGGAACTGCAAAAAATGTCCATGCACAAAGGGAAAGATTTCACAGCCACAACGTGAACAGTAAATATCAAGAGGTGAAATATTTGTATTAAAGGTAATGTCCTTCATACCATAGCTTTATTTAATGGACTATTCCTTGCCACATCCCCTTAGTGTCTAGCTTACCAAGCTTCCTCTAGAACAAGGTCACATATTTACCTGAAATATGGATTTCACATTGTTTTATAGATTCTAAGTGAGAATTAAAGGTCAGCAGATTTAAATTACTGAATGTGAATCTAAAAACTGCTTTTGTTTGACTGTAGAAGATTGACCTAAAGTGGTGCTGCATTGCCTCACCCCCTTTTCCAACTTTTCCTTCCTCACTACAGCCCAAATTTATATCTGCTCCCTACACATTATTTATTTAGCTGCTGACACAGGTTTTTCTGTAAAGCTTTTCCATAGGGTGTTTGAATAATCTCTAAAATCATGGCATAACATACTCAGTATTTCACAGATTTCTTCCAGAAGGTACCAAGGATATCCTGTAAAAATAACTGACTCAAAATCAAGCTTTTTTTCCCTACCTCATTGAAGTGGGAGAACGTGGCTGCCATACAGGAGAGCTTACCCTGGCAACAGGGGTCTTGATTAACCATAAGAACTACTAGTGCCTCAGGCTGATAAGAAAGTCTAATTGGGTATTAAAAGAACATTATTTTGACAAATTATACATTCTAGGAGTGAATATAGACAGCATGCTGTGTTGTGCATTTTGTCTTCCTCATCTCTGAGTGAAAGAGTGAATTGCCCTTGCCATGGGTCACCCCCATCTACTCCCACACCTTACTCTGCCCTGTAAGTTAGCAACACATCCCAACTGGAAGGAGTTTTGGACAGCTGGCAAGCACAGTCCAGGGGGATCTCCTGCCTGTTTGATGCAGCTCCTGCTCCCTTGAAGACAGAGCAAGCAGGTACTTGCACAGACTCCCAGGAGCTCAGCCCTGGCAACTTCAGGCGTTGGCAGGGAAAGAGCCCAGCAGGGTGCTGGACCCACACCCCTCCATTTAGCAAGCTGTTTGCAGACCATGGGAATGCAGCAAATGATGATCCGTGGCAGACTAATGACAGAAGGTGAAGCAATTAAAAAAATAAAATCAGAGGAGAGATGTAAACATCAAAAAACATAACCAGTGATAGGTCCTGAACACAACTGTTCACAATTGTTCACAACTGTGTGAATGGACAATTTTCAGGTTTTATCACAGATACTACTCTTGCAATCTTAGGGTAATTTAACACAAAAGTGAAGAATTCTCATATTTTTGTTCCTCTGAGAGACCAATACTGATGTGACCCTAAGGAAGCTGCAATGAGGCTCTAGGGTATGGAAAGCAGATTCCACAGTAACTGCTATAGTACAGGGAAATGACATCACTGACATCACTGCTCGGGAGCCTATTAGCCCAATGCAAAAAGCCCAGTTTAACACACTGCCTCAATTTGCAGTGCACTCCATTTCCATGTACCTTAGCTGGGCATATCGGTATTTCCCCTGTGAGGACAGTGCTGTTTTGCTTGAGTAGCCAGCTGGAGAGGACAGTCCCTGTTTAGAGCAGGTGTTACACCAGAGGAGTATGTATGATTTTTTGGAAGCCAAAAATGATTTTTATTTTATGATCTATGACATAATCATACATAAACATTGCCCAGATTTTTTCTGTGTCATTGAATAATTTTTAGAAAGATGGAGGCTGGAAGGTGGCCTCCCTGAAAATCCATGGACTAGGTTAATCTGAGAGGAGTGCTCTTTCACCACCCACAGGTGCATTGTGCAATGGGAAGGTTTAGCTGTGACACCCTGTAGGTGCCAAATGCCTTATAAACTGCAGCAATCCAAACTGCAGCCCTACAATCTTCTGTTCCTCCTCCTCCGTTGCTGTGTCCAACTTGTTCCTTTCCTTTTTTTCTATCCCTGTGGTAATGGCTACTCGCCCATGTACATTTGCCTCCAACCCATCCCAGCTTTGTGTATGCATTGGTGAGGAAGTAACAGCTCTGATCATCAAGTTAACAGTACAAGGGTTTAATTGGGACCTGTGATGATGACAGTTGTTTCATACTCTTGGCCTCATCTACAATCCAACATGTAAACACTATGAAACAAGTTATAGCAAGGATTAAGCACTCAGTCATGACTGTACCAAATGAGACTCAGGAAGACCGGGCTTTGTGTTCTTCAGGCTGTTACCATGTAAGAGACACAGGAAAGTTAGTGACATGGGTGTGAACAGGCATGAACCAGGTGTGGTGCAGAGGGGAGCGCTGTGGCCAGGCCAGCTGGTGCCAGGTCAGACAGCAGCTACCCCATTCTGAGCATTCACCTTTCAGTCAGCACTGAAATGGGTTTCAGCCAAAGCCAAATGACAAAACTGCAGCTGAAGTGTGGCCAAGTGTCTAAAAGTAGCCTTTTTCCTGCTGGAATAACAACTGTGTGTTGATGAGTGGAACAGCAGATGGACATTTTGGAAGAAAACTTAGCACAAAATGACAAATTTCTATGCTGGCTTCAGACACAGTTAAGTATGATCCAGCCGTCAGAATCTGAAATAGTGGCAAAGAGAGGTGGATAGCTGTGATGTGAGCTGTGGATCCAGAATATCCCAGCTCTTAGAGGTTTTCTGCAGCACTGCACCACGAGCAAGAGCTGTGAATTGAACCATTCTGTAGCAAACTGTTTTCTTCTGGTTTCCCAAAAATGACCTAATAGTGATGCTGGTACTAAAACAACTGATGTCTCGATCTGCTTGGCAGGAAGTGGGACATTATATTTTATTGTTAAACTGTGGATGAAATGTAAATATTTTCACTGTGTCTAGCGGATCTTTGATGCAGCTGTGCAGTGCTCCTCAGGTAAGAATTGCCTGAGAGCAGTTTTTTGCTGCTTGGGCCTTGGGACTTTTCAGGGTCATGCTGGCAGCATGGGTCTCTCCCTCAAGGTGGCATTCTGATTAGAGATGCTTCCCTACTACAGCTCCAGAAATAAAATGAATTAGATTGGGGAGTAAGTAATTTGTATTGATGCCTTTCCAGCCCCAAGAGTGGGACATCCTCTAATGTCCTGTCTGCTCCCTCCTTCAGAAACTGGGAGGAGTTCCCACAAAAGAAATTGGGTAAGAGTGCAGACTGGAAGGTAAGCCTGGCTCAGATGGGAAGATTAAAGGCAATGCATTACTCACATTGAAAGGATTTTGAGCAATATTCTATAAATATTAGAAATTTCATCAGTTTATTTTTATCATATGTAAACATATTCCTTCTCCTTCCTGAACATAAATGAACTGGCTTAATCGGACTCCTTTTCATTTAATAGAATTATTATTCCTTTTGCATCTCCCCTGCTGCTTCATATCACTGTTGAGTATTTATTAAGAACTAGTAAAATTCATGGATTTTTCTTGCTTGCCAGGTAAAGAAAAATACAGAAAGTAGGCAAAGGGCAATCTTTTGTGCTTACTTGGCAGAGAAGGCTATGGCTATAACACACTATTAGATTATATAAAGAAAAACAGTAAAATTGTTGAAATGAAATAACAATTTTCCCATCTTGTGACCCTATCTTACAAAGGGCTGATGCTGCAGTTTTCACAAAAAACCCGGGATGATAAACAGGAAGACTGTGGCAGATTCAGTTGCACAATACTACTTTATGGGAAACACTCAGCACCAGAAAACACAGTTTTTCAATCTGGTTCAGTCTGGGGATAAGACTAATATGTTTTCTCTGGAACACAGACTTTGCATTGCAAATTGAAGCCCCTAGTCAGAATGCTGTCCTTAATCTTCCTTATGCCCAACACCAATTTCTTTTTATCTATTTCCCCCCTATTTCTTGTCTTCCCCCATTTTTATTTTTTCCCCAATTTCTCGTGATTCCTCCAAGATATTTCATTTTCTCCAGGGACCTGCTTGTTAAAACTCTGTTCTCCAGAAGAGAAAATAAAAACCCTACTTCTCAAACAAATCTGTGCATTTAATTCTCACCAAAAAGATGTAGGCTCATGTTAGCATGTTTGATATTTGCAAATTCAAAATGTATCTCTCTAAACTCCATTGAAAAGGAATTATATTCATTATGCACTGAATATTCTTAGCTCATATTAATAATAAACATTTCTTGCAAGCCAGTAAGTTATTTTGATAATTTTTTTCAAGTTTATGACCACATTTCAATTATGACAACCAACCAATATAAAATCTTTAGCATGTTAAAAAATATTTTTCAAATACTTGATAATATGTAGGAGTCATCCAAACAGTGACAAATTTGCAGGCAGACTTTCAGAAAGAATTAAGAATGTTTTATTCAGGTGTTAATAACCCAAGGGAGCTAAAAGTGTAAAACGTTTTTCAGTTTGGCTTTGTACTGAGATCATATTTTCAGACCTAGTCACTGGGTCGATAAGAAAGCAAACTTTGTTTCCCACAAAAATGTGAAAACTGCCATATCAGCAAAGATAACATCTACATAGATTACTTGAAAGATTTCTCATTGCTTACAAAAATGATAATATTCCTGTGTGCACTGTGAGCATCTTCTAAAGAGAAAGGCACTGGGTTCCTTATTCTACCTGATTCCAGCAGAACTAAGGCTGCAAAAATGAACACAGAATACTTAATGTTTGAAGAAAGACATTATCGTATCATTAAGAAATTATATCCTGTTGGCTTAGGAGAAAGCCTCCAAAATTACAAAAATTACAAAAGTAGAGTGAAACTCTCTAATAATAGGACTTATGTCTCTACCTTTTCTTCCATGTGTGTATTTTAGACTTATAAACAAGAAAATGAGCATTTTATACTTCAAAGTGTCCCTTTGCATCCATAATGTAGGATTATTTAAAGATTCCTGAATGTATTCTTGGCCTGTGTGTTTGTGTTTCTGTGAATGTGAAGGGCCTTGAGGGAAAGCCATTGAGGAGCAGCTGAGGTCACTTGGTCTGTTCAGCCTAGAGGAGGCTGAGGGGAGACCTCATATTGTAGTTACAACTTCCTCATAAGAGGAAGAGGAGGGGCAGACACTGATCTCCACTCTCATGACCAGTGACAGGACCCAAGGGAATGGCCTGAAGCAAGTCAGGGGAAGTTTAGGTTGGATATAGGAAAAGGTTCTTCACCCAGAGGGTGGTCAGGCACTGGAACAGCATCAGCCTGGACAGTTTTAGAAAGATCATTAAAAGGTATTGGAAAGAAAAAGGTATTGGAGGAAAATAAGAAGGGGAAGCTGAAATGACCCTCATTTGCTCATCACTTGCACAGGATATATAAAAAATCATATGTGGATCATATGGATCCCGGCCTACAACCTTCTGGAAGAGCAGAGCCTGAGCACTGTGAACTTCTCAGTTAGACTGGATTTGTCTCACTAAATTCACACTATGGATGATTTGATCAGGAGCAGCAGCTGAAATACCCTTTCACAAGGTAAAGGAAAAGAGTGCAGGTCATGGCTGGTGCTGTGCTTATGTTCTACCCTACTCTTCATCCTACTGAATAATCACTGCCACAGGTGAGCTTAAAGAAAGCAAATAAATTTTAGAATACCTAATCCATCCCCTCTCATGAATAAAATTCAACTATATTTTAAATGAATAATCACATTAAGAAATGCCCCTGGAAGTAGGAAAGGGGGTATGAACGATGTTTTTGAGCAACTATAAAAGTAGAAAATTCATATAGAGACTTGAAAGCAAGGATTCTGCATTTTGTATACTCATGGGACCTGAAGAAGAGACTCAGAGGTGAGGCAAGAGGAAAATGTGACAGCAACAATTTGGCTCATCTGGAAGAATAGGTGGCAGAGGTTAATGAGTGATGTCCCATACAGGTGAGAGAAAGTCATGCCACTGACAGTGCTGGAGGTGAGGGGAGCAGAGATGACTTCAAGGGCAGTCTTGAAAAACCAGCTCTGGAGGTAGTGGGTTTGATATGGGATGGCAGCCAATCCAAGGTGAAACATCCAAGAGAAGGAGGCAAGAGCCTCAGAGTATGCGTATGCAGCAGAAGAAAAACTAAATTTGAGATTTATAAGTAAAGCCAAATGAATGAATCCACTCAGCACTAAGGAGAACACTAGAGGAAGATTAGAGGCACAGACAAGAAACTTGCACTATCATTCATAATTGGATATAACTTTAGTTCCCATTTATCAATGCTTCATTTACCCAGTGAGCAGGTTCACAGGCAGTTAACATAATGAGGAGCATCCTGGAAATTACAAAACAGAGTGTGAATGTATGGGTCTACAGGGGAGACGCAGGCAAATAGTTGAAATGACCTTCACTGTCCCAAGCACCATAAAAACAAGGCACTTCTCACTGTGTGAGTTTAGAAGCTGGCTGCAAACTTTCATGCGGACAGAAATATGACACCTGTACAGAAAATGAATGTGGAAGCACACCTGGCTGTAACAAAACCTTGATACTGAAGTTACTGCTTTCCGCATTTTCTCAGCACTGATTCTTTGAAGCAGTGTCATTTTACCTTCCTATTTCAACCAGGTATTTAAGAGCAAACAATTCACCGCAGGATCTCTGATGAATATCAAAGACTCATTTGTAATGAAATAAACTAAAACTGCCAAAAGTTAAAAAAGCAAATGTGTAAAACAAACCTTTGCCTTTGAAATTAATGAGTTTTGAAATATCTCTTACACCAAAGCAGAGCTAAGCAGAAAGCAAAGCAAACAAGGAACCTGGAGAGACAAGAGAGGATGGAACCAGACCAAATGACAGATCACAAACCTGGGGAATCAAGTAATATGCAAATAGTGGTAATCAACAAGGATAACAGGAAAAGCATGATCAAAGCTAAACTCTTCTGATAGAAATGACTCCTATGACATGCTGGAAGTGCATTAGCACCCTGTAACCAAAATAAAAGAGCCAAACTAAATAATTTGTATCAAAGAGCAGCATGCAGAAAGAAAGAATTCATTAAAATGTAACATATGGTAAGCAGGTTCCACCTCTTACGTGCAATTAACTCAAGAAAGTGAGAAATGGTCTCACTGAGATGTATGATATTAAAACAAAAAATTAAGGAGGAAAAAGCCCCCAAACCCCAATAACAACAACTGGGAAAAACCAAACTAGTAGTGAAGATTCTGCATAAAGGTGTAGAAAATATTTGAAGAACTGAAAACATGCTGAAATATAGGAAGCCTCTCAGGACCATGGGACTAATCAAGACACATTTCCTGGAGATTCTCTGTATTCCTCATCTTCTCTGGTAATATATCCTTCTGGTTCTTGTGAATCCCACCTCCACCATCTGTTACATACCCCTTTCAGTACTTCAAGTTCCATACACACTGCTAACCCCATGGTCTTATGGGGACTCTTATCATCCTTCTTACAGCCCCACAGTACCCTAACAACTCCCTGACAACAGCCTCATTTCCCCACCCTTCTTCCATGTCCCTTATGGCCTTCAATGACACCCTTCAGCATTCCATGTTTCTGGCATGCCTGCTTAATAGGCTGTCCTCATCACTTGGTAGGTGGTCCTCATCGCTTCCATGAGCCTTCTGCTTCACCAAATCACAGAATTACAGAGATTGGAAGAACATCTGGGTGTTTCCAGTCTAACCCACCTTGCCCAAGCAGAGAGTAAGGTAGAAGAGGTTGCTCAGGGTCAGGGTGGTTAGGGTTTGAATATCTCCAGGGGGAGAACTCCACAATCCCTCTGGCCAGCCTGTGTCCACCCTCACAGTAAAACAGCTTTCCTTATTTTTAAGAGGAATTAACCATGCAATAGCTTTCCTCACGGACCCCAATATATTTCCCAGTATGATCAGCTCTGAGCTGGTCATATACATTCACCTGCTCAAAGCACTTTTAGCATTGAATCTACATGTCTTGCACCTCCACACAGAGGTTGTAATCTCCCATGCCTTCTACCATATGTGCTTTGCTTGCTGGTTAGGCAGAGGCTGTGACCTTGGCCAGGATGTGATTGGCCATGTGCATGAACAGCTGGCAGCCTTTTGGCTGCTAGGCAAACCAAATAAAACCATCAGGGCTGAACTCATTCTGTTTACCCTTGGTATTTGTCTTAATAAGCTTCTTTCCTCTACACAATCATCACTTAAGATCTCTCTGACAATGTAATTGTCCCTTCACTTTTCTCAAAACAGGCAGTGGCTTTGAAAACTTTTGACAGGTGCTAACAAGGAATGTCCAAACTTAAATGATGGTGCTTATTCTTTCCTACTGACAATGCATTTAAGTTAGACTCTGAAGATACTTTTGTGTGTCCAAAGGTGGGAGGAATTAGGCCTACAAATAACATAAGCATTGAGAATAAAGGAGATGAGACTGGATATGGTGATATGACCCAAAGAGACATTTCAGATACATTTGTGATGGATATTATTACCACATCTCTTCAGTCAGGGAAAATACTTGAGAGCCAATAATAAGACAATTTCTGAAAAAAACAGCATACTTTAAAACTCTTTAACTACACAAAGTATTCCATAAAAATCACAGGTACTATGTTTCCTGGGTATTGGTCTTTTTAACAAAGCTTTCAGGGATCAACATAAGAGTTGAGCAAAAGAAAAAAAAGTATCATGCCAAATTCACATGATAAATCAGTGAACAGCAGGCACTGAGCACACCTTAAGCTCAGAGACCATTTTTCTTTCTTCCAAGAAATCTGCAGAACAAGATTCATATAAAAATAGCTTGTAATAAAAAAAACCAGGTTGCCTGGGGAAAAAGAGTAAAACTGTTCTAAAATAGCATCTGAATCTGTGAATAGAATGAACTAATTTAATAATACTGAAAAATATTGCAGAGACCAACTTCCAGCTGAGACAGGTTTAGTAAAGCACCTCCTGGCTTAGTATTTTGGCTTAGTATTTTGGCTCACCTGGTGGAAATGCACAGAGGGTCTCAGCTGGAAGCTCAGCTGTGCTAATGTGCAGGACATACATTGGAAGTCCAGATACCAGATGGGGGATTTTGCTAACTGCTTAAATCGGCTCTCATGGCGGGCCACCAGTTGGCAAGCACGGGATCATTTTAGGCTTGTATTATGCTAAAAAGCACAATAGTGATGGGGGGAAATGAAGAGCATGAAAACAAAGGTAATCCTATTCTCGAGCAAGCAGAGAGTTGGCTGCCTTCTGTGAGATTGTAAGAGTCTTGTATTTGCCATTGAAGTCTGGAATGTAAGGATTCTTGTGTTAAAAGACAATTAATTAAAGCTAAAGAAAATAAAAAAATGCAGTGTGCATGCTATGTGTACACACGTATATGCTTCAATATAATACAGCTGATGTCTTGATCCCTTTGTGACCGTTGAAATAGGAATGACGAACATCAGCGCCTGAGGCTACGATGGCATGTGGACTGCAGGTGATTCCTGATCAGAACACCAAGCTCAAGGTTTTTAGAGCTATCTGGGGACATCTATCTCATTTGCAACCTTTTGCTAAACAGAGACTTCTTGTATTCTTTCAACCAAGTTACCTTTTCAGAGAAATGAAAGGACTTTAAATTTTTAAGTTTAAGAGCTTTTATGCTCCTCTGAGATGGATGAAACCATTAGCCTGTGGTAAAGAATACATAAATTTGGGTAAATTTGAGATGAAAACCAGCCATTCTCTATAAATTACAGAAGAAAGGTATTCAAGACTAGTGTCTCAACACAAGATCTCAAAAGAAAACTCTCTCTTTAAGAGAAATTAGTAATTTTTGCTGATAACCAGTTTTGATTTGCGAGCCAAAAAGATATAATCATGAGGATAAGAGGCAAATAATCCTCAAGTGGAACAATTAAATTCCTATCAACTGTGATATAATAAGAGAACAGTCTTCTAAAGCTCTGGAGATGCCTAACCTTTCTTTTTATTAAGTAAAGATAATCTACAATTACACTGCTTAATTATTTGCAAAGATTCTCAATATTTTCTGTGCTGTAAAAATTGCTTTTCTAAATTGGTTTGTTTTTAGCATGGTTATTTTTCAGTTCTCAAAAGTAAATAATTTCGTTTCCCTGTTCTTACGGGGTATTGAGCACTTTGGTTGTTTTTCCCCTTATCTCATAATATTGGGCACAATTTTGTAGCCTGGGTTGGATCCCCATCACAGCCATATGAAGTGTTTTTATTCTTGGGGTGATGTTTGAGTTTGTCTTTCTACTCAGCAAGCCACTTTGCAAAGGACAAATGCCACACCACTGCTTTTTGTCTGAACAGCCAAGGACGTGTCTCCTGCACGGGTGTCAATGCGAGGAGCTTCCAGTTCCATGTCCTGAGGACTTTACAGTGATGATCAAGGACATGCTTTGCTGGTGAGGGTATGTAGATGGGTGAAGCCTAGACCTAGATCTGGAGCTAAAACTGATCTTAGATACCCTTGCTCTGACTTAGAGAAACTATACCCCACAGCCTTGTCCTGAGTCTGGATCTACCTGGCAGTACAGATGGAGGTGTGTGGTACAGCCCACAATTCACACAAACTCTCTGTGAGTGAAGTGTAGCTTTCTTCCTTACCATGCATCCAGGTTTTCCTCCACAGAAAGCCAGGACATATTCACCCATTTTTCTCCTCAGCTGCCTGTGGATAAGTAGTGCAGCTGTGCCATGAAGGCTGAGGATTCCAGCATGGACTGCACTGCCAATGTAGAGGACCCGATTCACTCCTGGAGAGGCTCCTCTCTCTCTCCACTGAGAGCACAGGGACCCTGGGGCAAGCAGGCTCCTGTGCCAAAACCTACAGCAAGGGGAGATCAGTTTATACAATCTTTAACTGAAGTGAGCTGACACTGTCATCTGTTAGTGGAGTTGAGACAAAATACAATCAGGTTTAACTCAGCTTGTCAGATTAGCAAAGCCTGTTTAAAAGAAATTAGAAATTCATTAAGAAACTTAGATTTTCTTTAAAATGCTGATGTTTTGAAACCTTTTTATGCTTTAGGTACTTATATCTCACACTTAGAAAAAATGCAGTGAACATTGCCTCCATGTTTAACAGGCATTAAACTTAAAGAATTTATTTATTTGTTTGCTTAATTTTGAGGTTTCCCTTTTTAATGCACAAATTTTTCCTTATTTTAGTGCAGATATTTTTATTTTCAGCTACAAGTCAATCACATAATAAAAAAAATCCTCTGTGTGATACATATGTTTCTAAGTGAGGCAAGAAATGAATTGTAATGTCTAGAGTATTTGCATTTCTTCTTCCACTAAAGAGGGGAAGAAGTATAATCTCAGCATTATCCTGATTTATACATCATGGGAATGTATGTAAAAGAACATAAATACTATTTCTGCAATTTTATACCATATTTCATGTGGGTTCTTTTTTGCTTTTTCTTACTAGTGCTTCCCAGTTTCATCTTCTTGCTGCTTTCCTCATGAAAGAAATGAGGATGGTGATATAAGATATTACATCAAATACACCTGTGAACATGCACTCCTGTTTCCAGGATTTTAGAAAATAAAGAGTTGCTTCCAAGCTTCTGCTTTTCTACAGAGCATGGGGATAAACAGCTTTGGTTAATATCTTTAAAAGTGCTGAGAGACATAAAAATGTAGGCTGCCTTCCTGCTTCATTCATGCATTAAAAAGGGGTTGGAAGGTACTTAGGAACAGAAAGAATGGGATTAGAAAAATAAGGTTGTTTTGTGAAGCAACTAGAAAAGTCCCAGGCTTTGGAGTCGGTAATAATATTAGAATTAATGTAACTAGCCATATTGCCATAGTCTGCAGCTGAGGAAAGGATTCTGGGAAAAAATGAAGGGTTGTGTATGCTTTTTACATATAATGGTAGGTTCTTTCCTAATATTGCTGTTGTAGCAGAAACCATATTTCACGTTAATATTACTTAATATGTTATTCATTGCCCTGGGCTCCAGAAACGAGCAGTGAATTAGGTCATGGTGAATAAATGCCTATCAGTGTCCATCAAATGACATTCCTCATCTCCTTTCCCCCTTTTTTTGTTTCATGTGGTATCAAAATCTCATTCTGTTGTTTATCAGGCAGTACATGACAGAGCAAATCTTTCTGGGGGCATCTATAAATATATAGCTTACATTATATCTAGCATCAGCCTCAATACAGATGAAAAGACTGATGTAAATCCCTCTCATTTTGTCAAGGTATGTGCTGCATTTGGTCAAATGAGCACATTTTAAATGACCCTGAACTAATTACCTCTCAACGATACGGCACGAGGCCAAACCAAAGGGCAGCTCGAGCTGCTAGAGCTGAGGGATCTCCATGCTGTACCCAGGTCCATCAGTCCTTCTCCCTCTCCATGCCTACAGCCTTACCAGAACTGATTTTAGCAAATGCTGGCATATGAGCAATGACTTCTGAAGCTGTTCATCAGCAACTTATATTTGCCCAGTCCTTTTTTTTTTAAATTACCCCATTTTCTTTTTATCTCATGTCCCACACCTCAGACAGTTGTTGATATATTGCTATTTTGATATATACTGACATATGGCTCCTGAAGTGCTACATAAGTGATTCAGGCTACTGCAACAGTTAATTTATAGCCTGCACACACAACCTTAGCTCCCAGTGATGCCTAGACTAGGTAAAAGTGACACTCTCCACCCTGCAAGGGGCAGCTCCTCACGCCTCGGCATTACTGGATAATGGAATTTCAGCAATCTACCTCATTCTGATGTGATCAGACCATTCAAATTAATGGGGTAGGTAAAATTAGTGACCTGCATTTAGCAATGCACAAGTGCTATATGACTATTTGCCACTGACCTCTGTCCCAGGCTCACCACTGGCTCTGTGGATGCTGTGTTCAGCAAGAGCCCAGTGCCAACCACCAGAATTAAAACTCACCAGGCTCTGCCAAAGAAAGAGTGAATGGAGATCTCTCTGTAGACAGTTTTCTGGAAAAACATAGAAATTTGCTTGCAACCTGAATTAAAGAAGAAAAATGGGCTTTTTTCTGTGTGATTATTTCAGTCAGCTGACAAGAGGATACTGCTCTTTTGTCACTGGTTGGAATGACAGCTAGTTTTGGCTATATAGTTTCCTATTAGGGGAAAATTCACTTTAAATACCTAGTTAGAGACCTGGTACTATTTTAGGGGAATGCCCTGAAGGCCTTCACCCTGTCCCTTCTATTTATGCATTTATACTGCTTTAGTTAAGACTGTGGCAGCAATGCTGTCAGAGATACTGTATTTTCAAGAGGCCACGGGATCTTTTTTAACACTGAAATGCGGTCATAAAAATGTGCTTTGGGCTGCAACCTGTATTATGACATTTGAGCCAATAAGCAGACTCATTTTACCAAAGAAAGCCTTCCCATCTCAGATAGCTGGATTTTTAAAATTCTACATGTGAAAAGAATGAACATACCTTAGTGACTAGGATAAATTTTTGTTGGACTACATTTCAGCAAGAGTTCCCAGCAGTGCAGGGAATACAGAGGAGCATGCATGCAGCCATGAAGAAAGGTGTTTGCCTTTCTTTCATGCCAGGAAACCAGACAAAAAGGACAATACAGACATCCTGAAAATACAGTGTCACTGAGCACTAGACTAAAAAGCTGAGCCATGATTAACCCCATCCCAGGCTGACAAGAATAATGTTAATGGTGGTGACGTATTTAGCTACTAGAATAATTGTCTTTCCTACATGTAGGTTTTCATGGTCTTTCCTATATGTAGGTAGAACTAGTCTGTGCTCATGGAATTTGACTTGGCTTTACTTCATTTGGTGCTGCTTCTAGCTGTGTTTCATGTGGCACACTTAAAAGAATTGTCCTGACTTGAAACACAGAATAAACCTCTGTATCAGTCAGGAATTTGACTTCTGTTATGGCAAGAGCATAGACAAAAGAAAATAAAGATAGACAAAATTGTCTTTAGCCTCAGCCACAACAACACAGCATTTTAAAGAACCTGTGGACAAACAGAAAGGGGGAAATGGTCATGAAAGTTGAAGTGGAACAAGGAAAGATGGGAAGACAACATGAGTAAGCTACAGAGCATTAAACCACTAATGGCTGTTTTCAGTTGTAGATAAAATGTCCTTTACTGGCTGTGGATGACTTCTAGAAGACACTCAATGTAAGAATGATGACTTTACATATTTACTTCATGTAGCTCACCTCTTCAAGGTGGCCTTGTGCAGAGGAGCCCTAGTGAACACAGCTAGTGACTCTTGTCAGTTAAGCTGGATTTCTGCAGATAACTTCTGTCAAGCTGGCACTTCTTTTTATTTAAACTGTACTCAGATAAAGAACCAAACTTTCTAAGTTTCCAAGAAATTTTAAGGAAGGACTGATCCAGACTTCAGATCCTGGTCTCCAAAAGGAGGGGATGTTCTGTTGGGTGAATGGGAAGGACTCCCAGAGTCAGTGTAAGAGTGATTGGAAGTAACAAGTGAGACTATGCATTTAAATACTGGGGTTGATAATGTTACCAGGTGAATATAGTAGATGGACAAAGCTGGAATTTTTTACTCATAAAAAGCAAGATAAATGTTCAATGAATAGGAAAAATGTATGTTCTTATCCCATAAACAAACTAGGCTTATTCAGAATTTGCATACACTGGAGAAGACTCAGGGCAGTTTTGGAGAAAGAATTTGAAGTTTTGACTAAAACAGGCTAAAATATTTGGATGCTTTGAAACAATTCTCTATCTCTCGAATATAGGCAATTACAGTTTCAGGGGGATGTGCATGAGAGAATCATGACACACAAGTCACACCTGAAAATATAGTTATGCTTCAAGTCCATCTTGTGTCTGATCAGTTTTGGATTACACTGATAACACCTTGCAAGGCTGGAATGGCCCAAGGTCAGGACAGGGAATAAGTGGCAAGCTTAGCCGTGAAGCACAGTGGTAAATGAAGGGCTGGTTGTTTTAGGGCTCCTCTTTACTCAATACCAATATGCAGAACTTTTTCATGTGCCACACTGCATAGCCACTGAAAGCCTCTCTTTTATTGTGAAACAGATGCTGGAGATAGTTACATATTTATTTACAATAATTTATGCTAGCCTGTGGTACCTCAGTAGTCTTTTCTACATAATATTTGAGGGTGTGAACAACTTTGTACTGTCCTTGGAATTATCAAGGGTATACAAAAAATCCAAGGGGATGGTGATTAAAGCTGGGGTAGCTCCAGCTGACAAATACATTACAGAAAATTGGTTTTACTGATCATTGTTTAAAGCCACTGGACACTAGATTTGGCAGACTGATTTGACTGTGTTCTTTTGTCTTTTCCCATGGATAATTTTTTATCTTCTCTTGCTTCAAAAGCTAACTCGCTTCCTTTGAAGGACATTAAGCTTGACATGGTTCAAGCTAAGCTTCTTGAACTTAAATCCAGCATGGATATCCCCTGACTGAATCAGCTTTAACTTGAATTGTGTGTATCTAGTATTTCACACCGTTTCAATTGTACTCCACAGCAGCTGAGGACTATGTGAATTCTAGTGCTAAATTTAATCAAGTGTTCCTCCAATGTGGAAGAGAGTATACTTTTGGAATTAATGGAAAGAGACAAATTAAATCAATCCCTGGGATCTTGGTTCTGTCCAGAAGATGTCCCAGAAAAAAGACCTTCACCAGCAACTGAAGCCTGAAGTCTGATAATGTGAGAACTTAAAACTGCAAGGTATGAAACCCATGAAGAACGGTACACTTCATCTGGACTGTAGAATCAACAAGAATTTAATAAGTTAATCAGATCATCACTGTTTGAGTGCACATAAATTTGAATTGTTTCCCCATTATGAACTGGTTGTCTGTAAATTATTGCCAAGAAAGCCATTTTCAAATTAATGTTTGAGCTATTAGAAAATACAGAGGGCATTTTCATTAATTGGAAGCAGCTTTTCTTCCGCTCTCTCTATCATTACCTTTGTTGCCCAGAATCAGTTTAGTGCTCAAATTTATTGATGTGTATGATTCAGTGGCATTATTTGTTTAGAATTTGTCCTATACCTGATGGAATAAACTCATTAAGGGTAAATGAATAGTTATGTAGTCATCAACTAAAATGAGTCACTGCAGTTCTCTGAAGTCATTACAGTGCCTTTGAACACAGCTGGAAAGAAAGTCTCTGTGAAGGTTACAGCTTCCCTCTCAGAGGTAACCACATTAATTTTCATCCCTTCTTTGGTATAGCTTCTTTTTTACAGAAAGCAAGAATCATTCTTCAGCAGAAGTCAGTGCATTCTTTTATCCAGGAATGTATCAAACCAGCCTATGAAGAGTTTCACATTTTTGCTGCCACAATGCATTGTTTCCACAGTAGATAGAAGTTGGGATTGAGAAAGAAGAACATTGTTTAGGAAAACAGATGGTTTAAAACCACTATTTTTGGGGTTAAGTATGATGTACATCTTCTACAGCTGACAAACGTTCTGCCACTGAAGGCTGAAAGCGGTGGAGGGCTTGAAGACTGCAAAACTCACTGTGCAGATTCTCTATTTCAGTAAAACTGCCCACAAGGGCAGGATTTCCTGACTGCGTGTAAGAACTCCTGCAAGGGAATGCACTATAAGAAATCAAGGTTAGCTCTCACATGGGTCTCTTTTCTTGAGAAGTGTGTCCACAAGCTTTGCCTACTTGTTTATATGCTTGATAATGTAGGTTAACAGAACTTTGTTTTGTTGATACACCATCCTAGAACTTATTTTTATGTCCAGTAGGATAGAGACTTGTAAGGTGTTAGCAGTAAGGCAATACAGCTGAAGGGAAAAAAGGATTTCTCCCCACTTTTCACTGGCAACTGGAGTATCACAGTGCACCAGAAGTTAATATCTATAAAATGATACAACCTTTTTCATAGTCAAAATGCATCACACTGTATTTAGCATAAGCCTTTTGAAAATCCTATTGCTCGGGAGCTGTTTCACTGAGAATGCTGTAAGAACCATAAGGGGAAAAATCCCACTAAAACTGACAGTATCTAATAATCTTTCTCACAGCCACAAACAGCTCAGTTACTTGAATTTCTCATCAAAACAGTCCTAATGGATTCTGTAAGCATGTTGTCTATGTTTCTTCTCCCTGCTTGCTCAAAAGCTGTGTTCATTTGTGGTGAGGCTAGAGACATCTAGGAGGGATACTCAGCTGTTTATGGCATTTTTAACATTGCCCTTAGGCCTGTGCATTCCAAAATATTTTGGGCTCCCTCCACCTGTTTTTACAATGCTGGTGGAGCACAGGTATGGTCACAAGAGTGTTAGCACAAGACTGGAGCTAAGGCCCACTGAACTCAGCAGGAGTTTTTCTTTCAGGTTCTGGAGATTTCAGAACATGTCTATGGTAGTTATTTTACTTTAGACAATAGGAACTAGTTATAATTAATTTCCTTACTTTTCTTTTTTCCCCCTGATGCAGATGCATAATTAGACTTGGGGAGACATTTGAAATGCAAACAATGAGTGATTTGATATAGCACACGTAAAATTTTCTTCAATTAGGAATGCAAAATTGTATTACACAGCACATTAAATGGCATATTAGCAGATGTAAATGCTTCCATTGAATTAAGACTGGTTAGTTTGTTTGTTAGATTAATTTTTGTTACACTAAATGAATAGTTTTTTGCTTTTGAACATAAAAGAACTGATCTAACTTTTCTTCTTTACTTGTGAGTTCTAGAAGTGGACCAAAACAGCTTCTCTACCTGGACCACTGTGTGTGATATGGTACATGAAAACATCTGAGATAGAAAATGTTCTTTTAAATTGCATGCTTAATTCCTAGGGAAAAAAATGGTTAAACTTCTAGAATTCTAATGTATTTTAGATGTCTTCTGCAAACTACTCCAAATATTACTTCTATACAGAGCACCCGTGTTGTAAGAATTCACCATTCTCGGAAATAAGAAAATGAAAAGAGCAGCTGAAAAGAATTTACAGGAGAAAGACAGCAACGAAAAAAGGGTAACCTCAACTTGCTTGAAAAAGACTGAGTTATTCCCCAGAGGTTTTCTCAGGGAAAGATATTTGTGCCGAAAGGCAGCTCTCCAGTGCAGGAAAACAAAGCAGGAATCAGGAATCAGGAAATCAATGTAGAAGATGCTGCTGGAGCAGAAGGGCTTGTTGCTGTGTCTCCATCTGCAGTAGATTACCTTGTCATAAAGATTTGTTTGTAGCAAAGCTGCCCCTCAGGCAAACTGACCTCCCAGAACCTTTCTGTCCTGCGCCAGGGTCACTGGGAGAGTACAGCAACAAAACCCACAAGATGCCACTGAGTTATAGAGGTCTGTTCTTTAACCCATATTGTACCTGGAACACATAACTCCTAACCTCCCACCCCAATTCCCCATTGAACCTAAATCCAAGCATTTCAACTTTTCATGGGATAGAAGCTCGAAACATGCCAACATGTAACATGATAGTATTGAGCCAGGAGCCACCTGAGTTGATTACCTGCACTTCTTTTTTTCCTGAAGGGCAAGGAGAGCATCCTCTTTCTGAACTGGTCTTGAAAAATCTTCCCTTGTTTTTGGAGGTGCAATTAATTATTACAACCACTCAGAGACACCAGCTGAGATCACAGACCTTAGCAAAACACTGTGTAGCAGAATCTCTGGAGCACTCCCACCTTGTGCAGGCTCCACTGAAGGTTTTTCTAGTGCATCTCCTACAACAGGGAAGCTCCTTACTCCCAGGCCAGGCTTACCAGACTTCACAGGGAAAAACTGATGCAGCTTTTTTCCAAAGCCTGTTCCCTTTAAATGCTGATTCTGTTTTATAGACCTGAGATTTCTGTGACACTGACTTGCAGACCAGGACCACCTCCTGCCGTCAGAGTTCTGCATGAAACAGTGCAGGTCTGGCATTACAAAGCACAACCCCTGGTGTGTAGGATTGGATGAGGTTTCTCCTTTCTTTTCTAGACCTTCTGCTCTTGCACTGCCACACTCAAGGGCAGCCAAAGACAGAGCTGCCCTACCAGTTTGTATTAAAGAGTCACAATTCCTCTCTGCATTTCCACTTTTGCCTTCACAGTCCTCTGAGATTCCTCACACGGCCCTGAAACACTGTAGTATTTGCTTTCTGAGCTCTTCATTCAGTCAGGTTTGAATCTACTCACTGCACAAAGCATCAATAATATTATCCCATTTTCTGACAACTTTTATGTTAATTTGCCTTGCAGCCAAGTCACTCAGAAATGAGAAATGAAGAGTAAACTCTTCTTTTCAGAAGGATCATAAGAGAGTTTTCATTTCCTGATTGAAAGACTTCTGATCTTAAGCAGTGAAAAAGCCACAGCAAAACCATACCTTTGCTCATTCATCTCAGTGTGTAAAATCAGATCATTACAAGCTGCAGTAGCTCAATCAAGCTGCCTTTGAAACACAAAGGCTTCTGACTCAAATGGAGTCAATGGAGGTGGAGTTTTTTTGTTTTTACTGCTGCTCCCATAATGTTAAAAGTCATTCACATTTCCACAGAGTGCTTGCTGATGATTATAAGCAGCAAAACTTTGGATCCAGTTATACCTGTGCTTCCATCTGTTGCAGAACCAATTCTATTATCGTTACTTTCTTGTTAATGACTTACCTCTTGAACTCATTTAAGATACCTGTTCCCTTGCTCTCTTCTTCATTGACAGTGGCAGTGGAATAGCTGCTTTTATATTCAAATGTCCTGAGCACAAAAATTACCAGCTGAATTATGTCTGTCCTGGGTGTTGATCTGGATAGGAGAGAACACATTCATTTTCTACAGCTCGTAATGAACTGTTTCTTCTGTTGTTGAGGCACAGCATCTGACAGCAACTCCTGTTTTAGGAGGATAGTTTTATATTCACTATACATCATTAATGAGCAATGTACTTATGCATGGATACCTGAGAAAGGATCTGGTGCTCAGCCAGTTTTTTCTTCACTTTTATATTCACAGTGAAAAATTGATTTTTTCCAACAATACAACGCCCACCAGAAGACTATTCAATGGTATCTTTCTCCTTTTTAATATATTTTGCAAAATGCTGTTGTGTACTATTCAAGAAGATGCTTTCTCCTGTCCTACTGTCTGAAGAATATTTTCATGTAACTTTTGGATATTTTTCATGAGCTGCAGTGATGCTTCACAGTAACTTATTGCCCGGAGCAGTACTGCATGACATTTGAAACTCAGACTTGTCTTTACCCATCATCAGTAAAACTCATGACCCCATTCTCTCTGAGAATACATTTTTTCTCTTTATTCCAAGATAAATTACTCATATCTCTTTAATTTTAATGCCTTTTATTGCAGCCCAGCGTTTGTTCCCCCTACTGTTTTTTCTTCTCCTTTGTCCACAGCAGCTGGGCTTTATTATCTACTCCTCTCAGTGCTGCATGGCTGGAAGACAGGTCCTCTGTTATGTGCCTTCACCTTTTTGCATGGAGCTGGTTTTCAAAAGGGCAGAGCAGAGTATAGAGTCAGGCAGGTATGGGAATCACAACAAATATAAATCTCACAGCAAATATAAATCTGCAGTAGGCTCTGTTGGAAAAGGTAACATAATCACACTTTTATTTGGTGAAGAGGCCCCATGTGTGTGTTCAGCAACATTCTCCCACCCCACACCTTATGGCGGATGAACATGGAATGGTAGAACTTGCTGCCCATCATTGTGCTTCTGCCTGGTGCTGAGCCTGGCAGCTCAGCATCACCACTCCCCATCACATGATATGATCAAACATACAGAAAGTAAGCAGGCATAAGAAGAAAGATCATCAGTGCTTACCAACCCCTTCAAACTGAAATGAAGTCTATTGCTTTTACTTCTCCCTGACACTTAAATTAATGTCCTGTGTCTACTAAAGCAGATAAGCAATACAATGGGGGAAGAGGGCTGGTAGCCTGCTTTACTAGGTGAGAGGACTGCTATTATATACCAGTTTATTTTTTGGACATGTTGATTTGCAGTGCATGAATAGACAGGAGCTGTCAATACTTCTAACATCTGGGAAACTGGAGTGAACTTTGCTGACTGGAATACCATAACTGAAAGCACTTCTCTCTCGGCTGGAGAATTTTATGTGGTCTCTCGTCTCTTTGCTTTCTTCAAAGCAAAGAAGATAGTTAAAAGAAATGTGTTTGTGCGTGAGATATTATATTAATATGGCTTGTAACCAGTTCATACATGTAGTTGCATTTGGGTGGAAGTGTTGGTAATGGTGAAGTTTTATGGATATTTGGTGAAACATATTGAAGCAATAAAGTAAAAAAGCTATTAATGACTCATTCATTTAGTACTGTCATTGTAAACAGAGTAATGGCTATTACATTGGTGTTTTTGTGTTTGCATTTGAAAGCAGATTTTCAATAATAACGAAGCTGGAATCAATCCTAGTCAGATCATACGTACAGTTAAAAAGCTACACAGTAAAAGACAGAGATAAGACCTTTCATTACTGATGTGCAATAGAAAGTTCTAAGAAAAATGAAAAAAATAATTTGATGTCTTCCAACCTCCTTAATCCCCTTGTGGAGATTGTGCTTGTTTGACCTGATCTAACTAGATTTAGCTCACTTTGTTGTTCCTGGAATGTGTTACTCCAAATGCTAATGCCTGTATGTTCACTTTATTTATATAATCCTCATCACTGTGGCAGGAATACCCAGCTTTTGCATCCTGTAGGTCATTTTGCTGTTTCTTATCCTTCCAGGTATGCATATGGTTTTCTGCTTTATTATTTTACACTTGGACTTCACAAATAGTATGAGAAAAGCAATCGGATGAATGCATTGAAATTTCAGTATTAAGCCAATAAACACTGAATATGTAATGAATTTTTCCCTATCTACAGCAGTGGTACTGTTTCAAAGAATCAATAGGAAACACACAAGAAAACTGTATTTAATCTCAGCTAGTCTTGGCCTTGTCTGCCTGAAGTCAATCATTCACTGTCTCAAAGGTACACCACTGGACTGCCTATTCGCCCTTGCTAATGCAAAGGGTGTCCCTGACTTTTCCTCTGGATTAGCTGTTGAATCAGCAAAAGGTGGTTGACAGGCTGCTCCAGAAATGAGGAATTGTGAATGAGAGGTAAACTGAACCTCTGGCATAGTCCTGGTGCTGCTCCTGATGTTGGATGCAAGGAGTCAGCGGGTCTGCACAGAGTGGTTCACTGGGTGCAGGGTGCTCCAGCACAGAAGCCTAGCTCTGAACTGTCCAGTACAGTGCAGATAGTTAAAAAAATCAAAAGCAATTGGTTGAGTTGGGGTTTGGCCTCTGAATTCGCCAATATGATTCTCAAGCAGCTAAATTTGGATGAAAACCTTCAGATTTTGGATCACCTTTGGACTTCAAAATTGAGCAAGAAAGAGAAAATGATTGTGCAAGAAAAATAGAGTCAACTCTGTGTTTCTATTACTTTTGATTATGAAATGACCCAGCAGTCTACTGCACCTGGAAGTTACCACGACCAGAAAAAGTTTTAGAAAGCTTTTTTTGCACTGAAGATTAAGATGTTTTAAAAAATTTGCCTTATACAGTTTCCCTATACTAGTATAGTGTTTTGAAAGAGTTCAATCAGGCTATCAACCATCTTCATAATGTTAATGGCTATTAAAAAGACAACACAGTTGCATTTATTATATTTGGCCACACTGTAAATATGTACACCCAAGAAGGATGACAGGCAATTTAGTAAATTAATGGTGATTGGGTTCATTTTTTGCTATTTTGAGATCATCATAATGCTGTACAGCATTAGATATAATTCCCTGTGGAAGGTACCAGTCCCTTAGTACTCAATTTGCTTATCTGTTCTTAGTTGTAGACATTAAGTGAAAATAATAATAATAATAAACCAGCAATATCCTTTGCCACCCCGGTGAACATAAAAATTAATAATCTCAGAGTCTGTGTTCAACCTGACACTGTGAACAGTGCAAATATGGTACAAAGTCTATCTTTATATTTATTTGCAAATGTGTATAGATATGCTTCATATAAATTAATCCTCTATTTCATTATAAGGAAGGAATTATGTCTGTGGTCAAAAGGGTGGGGTACAGTTAATCTGATTTAGCACAGCATGGGAAAAATTAATTGAAAGTCAGAACTGCATAGTGTTTATTATAAAGTAATTTCACACCAGCTCAGGATTATCATGGTAACAGGTGACAATAGGTCATTACTATGTTAATTGAAAGACAGCATGCTTTTATAAAAAAGGAAAAAATAAGAAAAAAAAGAAAAAGAAAAAAAAAAGAAAAAAGGGATAGAGACGAATTGAAAAGGAAAAAATATTAAAATGCGGTTTTTATCTAGGATTGGGCTGTAGTTCTATGGGACATGTTCTAGGGAGCAGATAACTTCTGAAATGAATTCATTGGCTTTTGGTGATAACCATTCATTGTTCAGTGTGCCATGAAGCATAGCAGATGCTCGTGCACATCTCCTGCATGAGTTAAGCTGGCCACCTCTCTTTCCACAAGAACAGGCTGCATCTCCAAAGCGGTGGCCTGACATTTTCATCTGGCAGACTCTGCTCACTGGCCCAGGCATGTGGAGGTGAAGGTGGGCATGAGGGGAGCAGAGCCCATCTATTTACCAGGCTGCCCCAAAGTCACTGGGAGCTATGAGATTTTGCAGCAGTGTTTAACAGAAGAAAAGACTCTAGTTTTGTTACTTGACGAAAGGATTAATAAAATAAAAAGTCTTTCAAACCACCAATGGAAATGGAAATGGAAAATTGCCTGTCACTTCAATAGCACGCTGAGGCATGAAGCCAGGGCAAGCTGATCCTTCCACTTGAGCTGCAATGCCATTATCCCAGCTCTGAGCAGGGATGGGTGCTGCAGTGCTCGGCTGCTCTCCTATTGTGCAGCTTGACAGACACCGACGTGTAGGCATTTCCCATTATACGCTTCCACCTGAGTAAGCAGTCCGGAGCTGCCGGCTTCAGCCCGTCGAAAGAAATCAGGAACCTATTTTTCCCCTTCTATTTGCATAATAGCAAAAGGTGTTAAATCAGTTTTGGGGGCAAAAGATCATTCTGAAGGTTCTTCAGCTGACACAATACAAAGGGCACAATATGCACTTGTGCCGAGGTGAGCGAGACAGAAAAGAACTCTGCATTAACTGCAGTCACTATAAAAGGATCTCTGCTAATGGCATGTTATAATTTAAACAAGGATTCTTTCTGAAACCAAAACAATGCACCTATGTAATGAAGCTAGCTCCTGTTCAAAGTAAATGGAAATTCAGAGGCACAGTTGGGACCTGAAAATGGGAAATTCTGATTTTATTTCCTGGAAGAAGAATTAAACCTCTTCAGATACCTTCATGCAGCCTGATAGATGAGCTGATGAGGAATGTGACCTTTCTGTTCACCCTGCTTCAGAAAGGTTTGCAATTCAGTCTGACACAATCTGTTGTAATATGTTAATTTCAATGCAGTTCTGCCAAAAACACTAAGAGTGATCCCTGAGACCTTTACATCCCAGAATACAATCCTTCCAGACTTCATTCTCACCTAAAAACATCCTGATTAAGGTGCTTACTTATCTAATAAAGGTCAAAAGAAAGAAAAGAGTAAATGTTCTTTGATTTCTTACTAAAAAGAAAAGAGCTCAGACAGAAGACGGTGCCCTTGCATTCAGTATGCAATACAGTGTGATGTGGTCTGCTGAGTTTGAGAGAAAAAGAGTAATACTGCTCCTGGTCAGGTCACACACCATCATCTGCAAGTCTAAAGCACTGCAGAGCTAGGGTAATAATGGAATACAAGTACCCTTGCAGGTAGAAGAGGTACTTGTGTCCTCCTCCCCAACCATACAAAAAAGCAATATAACAGAAATATTTGCTCAACCCCAGCAGGAAAATCTCTACGGATAATTAGAGCAAAACACAGCCTCAGGTCTGATATACTCAGGAGAAATATTTTTTCTGATGATAAGACAGAGTAGTAAAGTGGAAAAGTAAATGATCAGGTACACCTCTACAAATACAACATTTCAAAAATTATATTAGAGCTGGTGGTTTCTTTTTTGGCCATGGTCTAATTATTGCTCAATAGAAGCATCCAATTATTGTTATTTTTAATAGTTTGTCATATCTTTGCATGCCAGTTACAGTAAATAAAAACCCCAAATCAGGCATTTGCAACAGGCACCTCTGCTCTGATGCTATTCCTCCTCTGCAGCCAAGATGAATCATAAGCAACAGTGCTGCTCCCTGCTCGTCCCACTGCCCCAGCTCAGCACCGTCAGGCCAAGCTGAGCCACCCACTGCCAGGGTCTTCCCCTGGGGACTGCCAAAAAGTCACAACCAGTCCCCTCCCCTTGGGCTTGATGTTGTGACGGCAGCTTTCTGGCAGCATGCAGGCAACATGTAATTGCTACAGGCAAGAGTAGAGCCGAGGGACTTTGAAGCAGCGCAGTGGTGTCGTTGTTGTCTCAAAGCGCCACTGATTCCCTTGATAACATGTTCTTCTTTCTGCTCTCCATTCATTTAAAACAAAAATTTAAAAACAAAGCTAAATAGAAAAAGAAATAAGAAGAAAATACCCAAACTCTCAAGCAAGGAAGACAGAGTGGGAAGAAGAGCGTGTTATAAATCTGTTGGCAAAACTGATGAGACAAAATAGGAAAAACCTGTATGAAGCTGCAGAACATGTAATCTCAAAATGTTTCTAAAAATAATTTTCCCCTATTCATTTGTTCTTGGCTGTCTCTGCTGTTTACACTGCTGTTCTGTGATCTTTAGCAATAACAGTTCCATTTAAACTCTGTGCAGAAAGGACTCTGTCTTCTCACCTTTCTGTACAGCTCAAGGATAGCTTACACAGCCATGTTATGGCTTTGCCCTTTCCAGATGAGGAATATGTTGATTTGGTTTCAGCTCATTAACTCTCTAAGGAATCTCTTCCAGCTTAGCTGTCTGCAAGGCTGGAATCTCCCATACTTCAGGATCAGGGTTTTTTTCCTGTTTAAATTTCTGAATGGGTATCCCAATAGGCACAGACACTGCAAGGAAACCCAACGAGCTGCAGGAGGTACTTTATTGGAAATGAGCACCCTCTCTTGGGATAATGAAATTTTGTGTGTTGCGTTTGGTGCTCTGGGATTCATAAAGGTTATCAGTAAGGCATTTATAATAAAAGTTCTTCCTGCTTTTCCTGGCATGCATGGGGAAGATGGGAGTGTTATCATTCTGACATTTCTGTCAGAAGTGGTATTTGAACCACTGGATGATTCCGACAAATGCCACTGCTGTCATCTGCTGCTCAGTTTTAATTATATCTGACTGAGTCTTTCAATGGCAGCAAGCAAAAAACTTAATTAGTTGGTTTAAAGGCTGATCTTCTGAGTTTGAAGAATCCAAACAGTTTACAGCATTTATGCATGGGGACTGCCATTTTCAGTCTGATGATGCAAGTCAGAAGAATTAACAATCCCACTTATAGGAAGGAAAACCAGAGAAAGACTTAATAAGAATATCCATCTACAAAATCCCAACATTTTTGTACATGACATATCAGTGAGGCAACCTCGTGTCTAAGAAACTGCTGTGCTGGCTCACAGGTGGGTTTCAGACAAATGGTAGCAGAATGCAGGCGAAAGATTGGGTGCTCATGGGAACATACAGCAAATGAACATCTGTTACCTTAAACAGAATGTATATGTTTATTCTGCAGCGGACTGCAAGCACTGCACTATTTGGGAAGACTGAAAAGCTGGCATTTTCTCATACACCAGTGCACTGTTCAAACAAGCTGCTTGAAAGGAGATTGCATTAACAATTTATACTACCTCTGTGTTTGCTTTCACAGTGTTAATATGATTATATTTCTCCACTATATCCTGGAAAAACAAGCATTAGTAAGATGCAATGTCAAACTGCTAATATGATGCAATTAGAATTTAACATTACATTCACATACTGATTGCAGATTGCCTGCAGATAGCTATTTTCAATAGCTGGGGAAAAACCCCAGCTATTAAAAAGAGATTGTTTTGTTCCAGAAAGCCAGGGATGTGGGTTTGGGAACCCTCATGCAGATGTGGACTGATGGACTTTGCTTGTTTTGAGATCACGTCCTCTGGAATGGTTCTGCTGGTGTCCTTTAGGATATTGCCAAATTTCATCACTTGCAGGGAATGGGCTGGATTTTGTACATAAAATGTGCCAAGAGCTCTCTGTGGGCTCCAGTCAGAAAGCAAAGGACCTGATGACTTACACAGCCCATGTGACTGATCAGCTGTCATTGTCCCTCCTTGCATTCAAAAGCTTTGTGCTTGTAACTTAGCTGACCACAGAACCACTGAGGCTGGATTGCACATCTGGAGCTCTCTGCATCCAACACCCTCCTCAAAGCAGGGTCAGTCAGAGTAATTTTTGATCAGGAATGTGTATGTTTAACTAGGTTTTGAAAATCTCCAAGGCTGGAGACTCTCCAGCCTCTTTGGATATCCTGTGACAGTGTTTGACTATGCACATCAAAGAAAAGCGATTTTTTCTGTTTAATCAGATTTTTCAGCATTTCAGGTTTTTTTTTCACTGCCTGTTATTCTTTTGGTGATCCCCACTGAGAGCATTCTGTATCCATTGTCTTTCTTCCCTCATCAAGTATTTATACACATTGATTAGATCCTCCTGAGACTTCTCTTCCCAGGCTGAATTGACAAAGCTGTCTCAGCCTGTCCTTTTTAGACAGGTGCTCCAGTCCCTTAATCATGTGTATGGGTCTTAACTTGACCCAGTTTAGCATGTCCATGTGTGCCTTGTGGGGGGAAGGCAGGACTGGGTATGGTACTCTCCACTGACCTGGACAGGGCATGTTTCTGGCTCAGGTTCAGCTTAGTGTACATCAGGCTGTTCAGCAAAGCTGTTACCTGGACAGGTGGCCTCCAGCACGCACTGGTGCCAGGCCTAGTCCTTCCCAGGCTCAGAGCTTGGCATTGCTCTTTACTGACCTTCAGGAGATGCCTGTTGGTCCATCTCTCTAGCCTGTCCAGGTACCTCTGGGTGGTAGCACAAGCACCTGGTGTGTCAGCAACTCTTTCCAGTTTTGTATAGTTTAAATTTGCTGAGGGTGCACTCTGCCACATTGGCCAGGTCATGAATGAAGAGTTAAGCAGAGGAAGTGGGGGAAATGGCTAAATAACTTTATGGCTTTTGTCACTATATTCTTCAAAGCCAAGTTTTAGTTGACCTCACCCTGCCTGGATGCCGAATGCTGCTCTGTTGAATGCCAATCCACTGGACTTTGCAGGCCCATGAACCCATGCAGGTGTATGACTGGTGATGAAAAGTGTGCAGTCAGTTTCATTGATCTTTTTCTGCAAGCAGACGGGACCTTTTGTCCATCTCTCTTCTGCACTATGAATGGGACAATGAAAATACTCTCTTGCTGTAAGGGAAGCTTTTCCTCTCCTCTTTCATGGATTATTGTGTCCTTGGTGACTCAGCCATCAAGATGAGTATAAATAAACACAATAACACACTTCCCTGTAACATTTTAGAGGAGTTTAGTTAAAGAAGTTCATTTTGCCTTGAACAGTACTTTTGCCAATGGGCATAAAGCAATGCATTTATAGGATATGTGATATGTTTCATTTATCTTTGACATTTTATATCTTAATATTTTCCAGCAAAAAAAACTGCTGCAGTTACAGTAGCCCCCACTGTGGCATGGTGAGGAACTGCTGTGAATGTGAGTCTATGCAGGGGGCTGTAAGCACTGTTGTTTCTGTACAAATACAGCCTCCTGCAAACTGGTGCTTTGGTACTAAGCTGTGCACACCAAATCTATGGTAGAGGATACAACAAATCTCTTTCTTTATCCTTAAGTGCTGAAATTACTGCCGCCATCTTCCAGCTGCAGAACATTGCACAATGTTTATTCTTCAGTGTCACCATGAGGAAAAGAGATCACCACAGCATCTGCTATTCCTTCTCATCCTTCTTACTCCTCATGCCCTGACCTTAGAAGCTCATGCAAGCTAAGCTAAACTAAGCTGATTTTTTAAATTAAAAGTTCTTAGGCCATATTCATAAGGAGTTTTGTATTTCATCTCTGTTTCACTGCCATGTTCACAACTGAACATCTCAGTGCTCTGGCACCCTGCTGAAGGAGAGGATGTGGCTGGTGAGCAGCCCTGCAGAAAGAGATCTGGGGTGTGCTGTCTGGCAACAAGTTTGATGTAAATCAGCAGAGTGCTCTGGCAGGCAGGAGAACATCCTTCCTGGGATGCATCAAGCACAGCATCACCAGCTGGTCAAAAGAGGTGATTATCCCTGTACTCAGCATCGGTGTGGCCTCACCTGGGGTGCTGTGTGCTGGACTCCACAATGAAAGAATAAGGTGAAGGTACTCACATGTGTCCGAAGGAGAGCAACAAAGCTGGTGAAAGGGCTGGAAGGAATGTACTATGAGGCATGACTAAAGGCTTTGGGTTTGTCTAGTTTGGAGAAAAGGAGGTGGAGGTGTGACCTCCTTGCTCTCTAGAGCTTCATGAGTAGAGAAGGTGGAGATGGAGGCGGTGATCTCATCTCCCTGGGATGGGACATGTGGGAATGGTGTAACGCTGCACCAGGGGAGGTTGAGACTGGACATCAGGGATCAATTTTTTCCTGAGAGGATAGTCAGACACTAAACTTCGTAGAGTTGTGGCCTATGTGTCAGTCATTTGAACAATGCCCTAAATAGCATGCTTTAACTTTTGGTCAGCCCTGGATTTGTTGATCAGCTGGACTAGATAATGGCTGTAGGTCCCTTGCAACTGATATCTCTTCCCCCAGCACCTCAGGGCCTCACATGCTTTGCTGGTTTTTTTTTGGGTTTTTTTTTTTTTGTTTGTTTTGTTTTTTTGGGTTTTTGTTTGTTTGTTTTGTTTTTCTTTTCTTTTTTTCATAAACCTCCTGCTAGGCAAGCAGCAGCATTCTCTCTCTCTCAAGGAAGAAGAACTGGAATTCATTGAGATTAACCATAAAAAATCCACATCTTATAGGGCATCAGTGTTTTCAGAGGAACTGTGGAGTGAAATGGCCACATGGTCAAATTGTCTTGCTGGGGCTTCCAGGATGCAGTGAGTCTCCTTTTCTTCTAAAAACATTCAGGTAAATGTCAGTATCCTCTTTTTGCAAAAGCCTCTCATAGCCCATCCCTTTGCTCAGTGATGGCTGCAGTGTTTGCCAGTGCAAACTCAGCCTTTTGACTGAGCTGTCAGTCTCCATCATCCAGCTAACACAGTGATTGCTGTATTATAGACCCATTATTTGACACTGAAGATACCTGGTTAATACATTAGCTAAAGGGATACTGAGAATAGCATGCTGCCTTTAGCAGGGAATATTGGATGCTTTTGTCTTTGAAAAGTCCCACTGGTCTTTCTTTTGTGAATGGCTGTAAATTGCTTACTGGAACTAAAATGACACTTTTTGTCCAATTCTTTCTTGATTTTACCCACGAGGTACATAGAACCAGTTGATTAAATCACTTGGTGCTTTTCTCTAAGACAGACACATGAGTCTCTCAGCATATGCATTTAGGATACTTTAAAAACAGGTAAAAGAGGAGCATTTCATACACAGTTACCTGCTTTGTATTCTTTTTTTGAAAGGAATCAACATACTTTAAGACAGACCTGTTTTTTACTTTGCAAAAGCTATATAAAAGTTAGAGGTCCAGCTTGAATTAGTTAAACAAATGTCCTCCACAGGACTTCCTTCCTAGAGAGAGAAATCAGCTCTCTTTTGGAGGAGTCTCCTATATATTCCTGGAGCTAACTTAAACTCTTAACCTAGATGGCTAATTTAACCAGTATCCCAGTTTTGAGGTCATTACACTCAGGTGAGATGATACCCACCAAAGCCTGCAAAAGCTTTCAAATTTTTTTTTTTCTTTAGGCATTTTCTCCCTTTTAATTTTGCAGGACAGGCACATGCTAAGGAACATCTTGGTTTTAGAGAATCCAGGGATTATAATAGTGCAAAAGCAAGAAATAACAAAATAAAAATGTTAATCCTTTTCACACCAGTAGAAATGGCAAAGCATTCAAATTTGCCCTGAAAATTGAGATGAGGTAAAAGATGAGACATTCTGTAAATATAAACCCTTTAAAATAAAATAATACAGATGACATAAAAGTGTAAAAATTGTTACTGACATGAATAATTCACTAACTATTGAACGATATAAGTCACCAACTAATGTGTATTATGTGCCATTTAATAGTGGATGTATCTGAAGAAATATGGAAATTGGAATACTTTAATAACTTCATATATGAAAGATGATGAGACTGCCTAAATGATTAAGAGGAAGATATGTTATAATGAACTAAAGCCACTCGAGTGTAAGGTAATTTTAATTCAAATCTCCATCTGCTTATGTATAATTAAGACTCATTTAACAAGTTAATGCCTAACAGAAAGAACTGATAAGTTTGGTATTAAAGAGCTTAAGAGAAGTAAATTAAACTGTCGAGTTTGAGGAGCTTTCATTTGAATTCCCTGTACCTAACCAAAACACATCTTCCAGGTGCATTTCTTTACCCTGACTACACAGCCAGGTCCCAAATTTGGGGAGAAAAAGGAGATGAAAATCATAATATCTTAGTTATATTTTCATTTTAGATATCATGTCAAGTCAGGAGTTTGACAGCATCTTTGCTCATATGAATATTTATACTGTTCAACCTGCTCTTATATAGTGTCTACATACCATTAAGAAGATAGTTTTCATTCCATCAGAAAAATTTATACATTGCAGAGATTGCCAATGGGGTTAAATAACTTATGAAAATAAGAGGATTGCCTTTGATGTGTAAAGAAAGTAATATTTTCATCAGCGGTAAATTTTATATGCTATTCACCCACTTAACTTTTTCTTTCAGTCTTTCTCCAGATATCTTCCTTGCAAAGTCCAGTAGTCAAAACAGTGGCTTCAACCTTTTCATCTTTCATCATGCAATTTTAATTTCCATCTTTTGGCTTCTCCACTGTCAAGATGAGAGTTTCCTATATTCACTTCATACTTAAAATTCTCTGTGCTTTCAATTTTTTTTCTCTTTGTCACTGGAGCCAGACGACAGCTTTGATTTGCTCCTAGTGCTCTGGAATAAGTTAGACACTTTGGGGAATGTATTGGAAGAACAAATACCACAGCATGTCTAATGCTTATTGCAATGCAGATGCTCCCAAGGGACGACAACATATTAAAGCTGTGGGGTTTGATGATCAACACCCAAGCTCAATAAATGCCTAACATAGACACTACACTAATTGAACTTTACTGATTTGTTCCTAGACCAAAAAGACTTTAGCATCATTCTGGTTTAGTATCAGTCTAAGTGCAGAAAAAATAGGGACTGAATTGTTTAAAATCTATTAAAGAATAGAACCAATGTCTTCTCAAATTGAGTTTTGGGCAATGGAGGTCCTTAAAATTCAACAGCAAGTGAAATACCTCTATACATATATATCCACAGATTAACACAATTTACTGTTTGCAGCTAGTCTCTTTATTATAAAAACATTTGGGTTAATATGCATTTTTGTATGTGTATCTCACAAATAAGTGAGCATATGTTTTAAAAGGTCTTCCTTTCCTCCAGCATTTAAAAATGCACTCTGTACTGAGCCATCTCCAAAGACATTTGCAGCACTTCAGCACAATGAACATAGGAAATGTGCCAAATGAACCAAACCACCTGAATTGACTACAGATGAAAATTTACAGTCAGACAAAGGCCTCAAATTGTATTGATAAGATGATCTATGAAAAAAAAATTGCTTCTTTTAGTAAAGCTCCCCCTTCAACATTTATTACCTTTCGAGTTCAGAAGTCTTGCTTCCAGAAGAAAGAGGAAATGAGAGAAAGGAAAAGGAAAAGGAAAAGGAAAAGGAAAAGGAAAAGGAAAAGGAAAAGGAAAAGGAAAAGGAAAAGGAAATGGAGGAAACTTGGTTAGGAGTTCAATTTGAGCTTAGAGACCCAGAAAATCAAAAATTTAAACCAAAATTTAAAATGCAAAAGCAAAAGAAAAAAAAATAAAAGAAAAAAGAAGAAAAAGAAAAGTCAGAAGTTCATACCTAAATCATGAACTAATCTGGATGAGGAGGTGGCCAGCATGTTTGTGAAACATTGCTGCTGGCCCTTCCTTGGTACCTGAGTGTATCCCAGAACACATTGCAATCTCCTGGATGATACTGAAATTGTAGATTTTTGTGTACCAGAAGGACATCTTTGTTTTGGGACATCTTGTACATTTACTGAAGAAAGAAGCTGCCAGTAGGGAATATTGGCATGAGACAGACTAATTAGTAAGGACTCAGTCCCTCCCCATGGTCTAGGGCCTGTGAAAAGCAGCACATACATTTCACTTCACAGTTTGTATCAGCTGTAAGCAATATGCCTCTAGCTCAGCCCCACCACCCACAGCAGTCACAACCAGGGTGGTATCAAGTATGCAAGGTATGCAAGACAATCCTTTCTTCCTTTGAGCTCCATCTAAGCAGTCTTTACAGTAGAGTAATTTCACTTCGCAGCCTCACAGATATTGAGGTTCTGAACCTCTACACAAATGCCATTTTTTCCTGGCTCAGAACCAGATGAATTGGGCAAGGGAAGCCCAGATCCTTAATTGCCAGGAACAGGAAAAGCTGCACATGGCTGAAGGCTCTGACAGTGAGAGGTGGACCCTGTTCCTGGAAGGATAGGAACCTGCTCACTCCCAAGAAGGGCCCAGCGACTACACACTCGAGCTTGCTGCCTTGCCAGGTGCATCCTAAATCCCAGGTTGCACCTTGTCTCAGAGGTATCATCCAAAACCGCTCCGTCGTTCATGTAGTAGCTGACATTTCAGCAAGATTAACAACATCTGAAAAGCTGGGCAAAATCTACACAAGTCTTATAAATGCAGCAATTGCCCTCCAAGCATGTGGAATGCTTTTCTTTAAACAGAGAAACATGTTTCAGAGCAAAGGCTTTTAAAGATAAAACCTGCTCATGATCCCTCTGCAATATTCTTTCTCCTCCTTCAGGTATTAGCCAACTGGCCTCTCAGAGTGACACCATCAGGTTTCTGACAGCTGCTCTGTGTTGCTGTAGCCAAATGCAACCTCCCATAACCTTCATTTTATCCTCATTCCTGAGGAGCATTTAATAGTCTTAAAAAACAGTGGGTGAATAAAATGGATATCAATAAAGCACTTAGCACATAAATGTTTGTGATCAGCAGTTCAAAGTTTAAGAACCTGAGGCAATTCCAGCTTTGAACCAGGAAATATTTTAGCATCAATGCCACATCATGAAAAAAAAGGGTGCTATTCTGTAATTTGTACCAAGAGGTACAAATGAACATTAGTTAAACAAAAACAAATGAAAAAAGTCAAGCATCACGATCGTGATGAATAATTAAATCCCGGTGACTCCAGAAAGTGTAATGCTAAAGTATCACCTCTTGTGAGGTCCTTGTTTGCTCTCACAGGGCAATGTATCAAGCACAGACTAGATTTCATCTATGCTTGTGTTCAATTCAAATAATGGTACCAGTCTTTTTACTTAAAAAAAAAAAAATCTGATGCTGGTTTAGTTTATTGTCATGGTCATAACCTTTTCCCTTTCAGGATACTTACATTGAGAGGATGATTCAGGGATCCCACAGATTTTAACCTTACTTATGGTGAGCAGTGCTCCTAAATCTGTTGGCAATACAGTTGTCAAGAGGAACAAGGCTTTTTAAGGCCATTTTGTTGGCTCCATAGGAAAAATTACCTCCCACTGGTCTCAGCTGGGTACCAGTGTTGGGGAAAAGATGAGTGGGACATAATTCCTTTCCCAGCAGTGATGTGGCCATGGTAACATATCTTCTCTGACTTTTGCACTTTATCTCAGAGCAATCCTGCTAAACAAGATCTGGTCTTGTTCCAGTTGGAAAGCAATTTTATGTTCCTACATATGAAAAGAGTTCTCAACAGAGAAAGTTTTAAAAGATTTATGACAACATAAAAAACATTTTGTTCCTTCTCTTTTAATTTGCCTTAGTACTAAAATGTTATTTTCCTCAGTAAAAATAATGACATTCTGAAAAAAAAAAAAGCAGGAATAAACCACATGTGGGATGTCAGAACTGGATTTCACTGACACAAAATTGCTGGAATGAGAGAGTGAAATTCTGAGTCCTGCCCTGCAGAGAAATCAGCTGAGAGCAGTGAACAGTGAACACTCACCTGCCATTCAGCCCCTGTACACCACCACCCTGGGTGGCCTCGCAGCCCTGCTCTGGGGCTGCGTGGTTATTTTCATGCTAGCAGCAATGATCAAGGCATTTCTCAGGCAGAAATGAATGCTTCTCCCCAAAGCTGCCCAGAGAAAAAGGAAAATGACACTTAATAACTGTAGTTTAGAAAAAAGGAGAGAAAACTGTGGGCTGCTGGAAACTGCTCAGATTAAGGATTAGGTAGGGACATGGTATTTCATGAAGAAAAAAGGAGAAGGTATCTGGGCTCTGGCAGGTATGTGCTTAGTTAGAAATCACATCACATGTGCTACCAACAGTATCTCTGTTTCACCTCTTGGTTTTCTCTTTTGTCTTGCTAGATTTTGACAGATCTCCCTAGATTTGGAAATAGTTCCACTTACAGCCTATTAGTACACTATAAATATTGTTTATTCTTTATTTGTTTCTCTAATTATTATCTATTGCTTAGCTCCTCTCTTCCCCTCCACTTGGATTCCCCACCCCACCACCCTCCAGTTCGGACTTTTCTCTAATTAGACATGGATTTTCCTACTTATATTTCTCAGTGATGAAATAATGATATTATATTTGCTGAAGATTCATGTCATTCTCTGAATATGAGTGTCACACTAGCTTGATGGGAGCTCTGAGTCATGATTTAATAATGGGAGAAAATCAGTAAGTACTGTGTCTAAGGGAAAGACATAAGGGTAGCCATTGTCTTGAGGTGAACTCAGATTTGGAAAGAGACCTGTGTTTAAGTGTGATTACTGTAATGTGATAAGGGAAACAGCCAAACCTCTGGACTGTGATGTCTCCAGAAGAAGGTGTACCTTCCTAGATGACTTAGTTTGGTCAAAGACAATTCCTAGGCTGGCCTGAAGAGAAAATCTGGTATCAGCCTCTTGAAAGCAATACTATATGACCCTGTGATCCTTCCTGGTCAGGGATTACACTTTTTTTAATTTAAAAGAAAACAATGGAGGTGTTTGTCATTGAGTCTGAACAGTTTGCTGAGGATTTAATGTGATGTCTCCCTGAGTGTTGAAGTGAGAATTTTCTGATTATAAAACTGTGAACTGTAAGTGGCATAATTTTCCTAAGCACTTGGAGAGCAGTGCTCTTATGGTATTTATATACCTGGAGATGCAAAGAGCACTGCCAATGTCAACTAATGCCAAAAGTGTTTAAAAAACAAATGAATGATTCCCAGAATTTGGTAGTTTGGAAATAGTATTATGTGCCTTCCTGCAGCTTTAAGCATATATTTTAGAGCCTGATGCCAGGTGACTTCAGAACCTAATCCTGCTATGGAAAGCACTACAAATCAGATAGGAACTTCTGTGAGTCATGCACAGGGACAATGAAAATGGGGCTGTTACGCCATTTCTTCAACAGACTGCCCAAGACTAGTCATTTCAGCTTGCTCTAACTCACTGGGCTGCCAGCAGCAGCAGCTCAGATTTACCCAGGGGCAGCAGAGGGGCCTCTGCTGCATGGAGAGTTAGGGAGTCCCATCAAGCACCCAGACAGCAAGTTTCCTTTCGTCCTGAGTTCCAGCCAGCTCCCACTGAGGCTCTTTTAAATAACTTGGGTGCCCCTCAACAATAATTTTACTCCCTTAACTCAATTAGTTGCTTTTCATTCTTGTTTTTCCTTAACTCACGTTCCGTGAAAATGTCACTGCTAGTTTTTCTTGCATGAGATTTGGCTCAAAGTTAAACATATGCTGTGTTCATGTTTTGTATGTGTAGAACAAATAGCAAGCTCAGCCAGGGAGAGGAGTCATGGCAGTTACCTAACATCTTACAACAAAGCAATACATCAATGAATAATTTTAATTAACTAATAATAGTAGGTAAGGAAAAGCCAGAAAGACCCACTATGTGTTCTGCAAAATTAAAAGCTAATTTGTAAGAAATATCCTATGGAATTTTATCCTTTTTTCTTGAAATCTCTATATGCTGTAAATAACATGCACAGCCAAATGGCTTATACTTAAAGGAAAATTCTCAAGCTAAATAAAACAATACTTGGCTTTTTTTTTCTTAAAGATAAGCAATAATTTATTTCTCTTTCATCTTCACAATTATCACATACTGCGCAGCTACAAGACCAATGCCACTACATAACACAGGAGAATTGCTCACCTACACTTTACTTGGACAAATACAATTACAATTTACAGATTAAATGTGCTGTAAAATATGCAGGTGGAAAAATGTCGTTTTTATCTATATGATGGAATATGGCATATGTTTTAGGAACAGATTCAATCTAAGATGTAAAACTTTAAAACTTGTTAAGCCAAGGATACAGTATAAAGCATTTTGGTTTGGTATTGTATTGTTACTAAAGTAGAAAAAGCAAAATTAGAGAAATAAATCCAGATCTTAAGTTACAGGATATGTTTTAGGTTAAGAAATTTTTTGCTTTACTTTTCTATTTTTTTTACAAATGAATAATATGAATATATTGCAGGATAAAGAAAGACTGCCAGATAAAGAAGGTATTGTTATATGAAAAACAAATGAAAAATACCAGGTCATTTTGCTTACAAAAAGATCAAACTATAAACAGTCACAAAATATATAAAAATGCCACATTGAACGAGGCAATTGTACTCTACCTAAACTGGTAGTATACTCTCTGATAGAAGTTGTGTTCATACAGTAGTAACTGATAAAAAGGCATTGTGCACTCTTGTGCCGTCTGGGGATTTAGCACCATGTGTCATCAGTTCTTGTATTGTCATCCAGTTGTCCAAGATTTTCTTGTTTCTCTTTTTCATCATCTTTTTGTGACTCAGTTCAATAATGTTGATTTCTTTTTTGCCCTCGCTGCCACTCTGTGGACTTTCCTTAAGACACTCCAGCCTGCTCCTCATCATGAACTCCCGCCGCCTCCTCTGCTCCTTAGCACGCACCAAATGCTGCTTCCGCTCCTCTTTGCTCCAGTAGCGACCCATCTTCATCTCACTCATCGTATCATCATCTGTCGTCATCCCACTGCGTTCCTCTTTAATTTTTAAGGCACGTTCCTTCAGGATTCTGTCTCGAACTGGTCTCTTTGTGATGTACCTCGTCCCATCACTCCTTATTTTCACTTTCCATTCCATCTTGGGCTCCGCACACTTCTGCGAGTCTTTGCACATGCTCACCAGGCTGAGCTGGCTCTGGGCATATTCCACAGCAGACTTCTGCTGGATCAGTTGCATATAGCTTTGATAATGCTTTGCATGAGCAGGGATGTTCCCGTACCTGTAAGAAGAACTGTGATATGGAGACAAATAGGGAATGTGCTCGCTGCCTTGCCTTTCCTGGTCTGTGAATTTGCTGCTTTCTGATGCCAGCACTGCATTCTCAGCAGCACTGTTTTGCTCAGTGGGCTTGGTTTTGGCTGAGGTTGTCTCCCTGTTGCTTTGTCCTGAGGATGACTGATTAGCAACAATTGTGGTCCTCAGGTTTTTCCTGTTGGTTATGCTGATCACTCTCTGGAGAGAGTTATCAGGGGATCGCTCCACAGTCAGCGGAGTGCTCCTACAGCTTTCAGCAGTGTTGTAGGCACTGGAGCTATCCTTGTCAGACTTTTCAGGGTGCTCCATGATGTCATCCAGTTTGCCTCTTTGTACGTCTGTGCTGGTGTTATAATTCCTGAAACTTTCCTCATGTAAAGCCCAAATGTCTCCATATTGATCTCTCACCTTTTGGAGCCGGTGAGCTTGCATAATATTCTGACATTCGAGTTCAATGTTCCTGAGCTCCTCATTGAGTAGCTGCAGCTCATGCTCCACTCCATCTTGCTCTCTTCTGTTGCATTCTATCATGCTGCTTGAGTAATAAAGATCATACTCCCCATGGTTTCGAATCTTGCACTTCAGTTCCAACAGCTGTCGAAACCTTTCACATTCCTCCTCTGGGTTTCCTATGAAATCAGATTCAATGTATTCCCCAGACACAAAGCTTTCATTGCACCGGAGCTCAACACTGCCTAATGTGTCCTGGCTGTTGCCCAGATCCCTCTTGCTCTGCAGGGTAGCACCGTTCTGCTCCTCAGCTGCATTTTCTTGCTCTGAGCTCTCATCATTTCGAAGACTTTCATCTGTAGGTCCCACACCACTGTCCTTCTCATGATTGTTGGATGATGAGGTTGCAGTGTCAGTAGTGCCATCTTCCTCTTCGTGTTTCTTTGGCTAAAAATATGAGTAAACCAAAAGGATTATCAAATGCAGATCATTATATAGGAGAATTATTTTCCAGTTTTGTTTTGCTTAAACAGCTGGGATCTGATTTAAGCTCAATTAATACAGATCACTAAACAGCAGTCCTATTGCTCATACCTTTAAACATTTCTGAGAGCCATGCTGTGGTTTCCATAGTAAGCAAAGTAAGTGAATTACAGTACTAGTGACATAGCTTCTAAAGTCCGGAAAGAAATACTTCCCTCTCTAGCTAAGCCATCTCTTTGCAATGCTTAAAGATAATGATCACCAGATGGTGAGCTGCTTTTGATTCTGGATTATGGCCAGAAACTGGTGGAGCTGAAATCTTCTCAAACTTGAGAGAGAGCCTCAGTACTGGTATCACCTCAGACAAATGGAGCAAGCAGCCAATGAAGCAATGACTAGTACAACCTAACAGGGTGCAAAAAGACTACTGTTTCTTTTTTTAAATGGTGAAATTTTGTTTGCTTCATTACAACCTCCATGGCCTTCTCCTACACTTCTTGTGCTAAGTAGCCTTTTTCTGAAAAGGCGTTCATTTCGGATTCTAGGATTCTGCTCAGAAGGATCTCAGTCCATTTCACCCCTGGAAACTCTTTTTGAAAACTCATTTATTTCCATTTTTAGAGTTTATGTTCCTCAAAAATAAAAACAGTCTTTCAATATTAAGTGTAGAACAACACTGAATGCTTTGCTATGAGTATAATGTCAAGTTTTTTGGCTGCTGATTAGCACTCTACTCATTGTACCTCACCTATTTATATTCTCAACCTATTGATATTCCATAGAATGTAAGATAATACCTCTCACAAGAGACAGATACTTTATTTTTCAAACCAGATAAGCAACGAATCATGCAGGGTGCAATTTATATGACCGAGTACCTAACTACACCCAGTACCAACCAAACACCACGTCTCTTTTAGGAGGTATAATTGCATAATTATGTCTAATGACTGTAATAATCAGTAGAGAAAAAAGGTACCGTACACCCAGTGAAAGGAAACAAACTTAAAGAGGCCACTGTCATGATTCCCTTTTTATCTACTTTGACAAACAGTAAAACAGGATGAAAATGTGTCTCCTATGTCATCCCTTCTCCTCTCTTCATGTGCACCTGATGATCACATGCCCTTCATCTGGTTTCATTTCTTCAGCCGTTATGAAAAAATAATGGCCTAGTGTCAGAAAAACAAAAATAACCTCCATCCCCAATTCAGTGTAAGAGTGGAATAAAGCAAATATTGAAATAAACACACCACCAGGAGAATTCAGTGTCTGTGACAAACCAGTAAAAAATTTCTGAACAGATGCCTTAGGAGATTTAGGTTTAATTTAGTATCCTTTTAGTTCATCTCCAGATGAGTGCTGCTACATGTGCTATTTCATTCCCTTCTCTCACCTGCTTTGGAGCTGCTGCAGCTTGTCTTGACCTCCTCTGCCCCCAAACCTTTCAGCAGAGAAGTGACTCCAGCCTGGGCAACTTACACTTCACCCCAGCCACTGCACTGCAATGTGCAATCCATATTTCTCACTGCTCTGGAAAATATTTAACTACTAGGAGGGAGAACAGCTCCACCAGACAACAGGAGGGCAGTGCTGAGAGCAGTCAGCAATCTGGGTGCTAATTCCAAATGCAGGGCTCCGTTCACATGACCAGACAAGGATGGTCAGGATCTGCTATTTGTCTCTGGGTGTGAGTGAAATAACACAATTTTTATCCATATGACTAAAATTCCAGAGAGGGTGCTTTATGTGTTGGCCCAGCTAGACAGAAACAGAGCTTCATGATACTTCCTCTGATGCCTTCTGCAAGGTATTACACCACCCAAAGCATATATTTAAGCACTTCTGAAAAAAAAAAAACACTTAATGAGGCTATTTGTATAGATGTTGGGAAGCGACTTTACAATTGAGGCCCATGCAATCAACACTTTTAGAATTGGTAGCTCTTGTTTTCCACACCGCTTTTATCAATAATTTAAGCTTTGCTTCTCCAACTTGATTTATACTGACTGAATATATATACACTCTGACATCTACCTAAGTTATATTATCTGGAATTAACATGCAAGATGTAAAGATGTAAACAAAGCAAAGCCCATCTTTTGAGTCAAGTAGAAATCAGACAAGTGGGATTGATCTGATGAAATATAAGTGTCTATGGTACAAGCATCTGAATATCAGATAGTGACTTTGGGTTCCCTCAGGAAAAAACAAGTGCTTATACGTTCAGATTCTTCTCAAACTAAAGCAGACATCCATATCACATTAAATTTTTCCCCAGCATGTGGATACTTACAGCTAAGTCAATTAAGAAAATGGAAAGTAATACAGATATTTATTGTACTGTATGTTTTTGAGATATATTTTATTAAAAAATCCATTGTGACTCAAGTAAGGTAGCCCCTGGCATTTTTGTCCTGGACATTTCATGCTTGCCAGAGCTCCTAAACATGTGCAGACTGAGCAGTCTTTTACAACATGAGATAATTTTAGTTTTATTTTGAAAGGTAACAAGCCTAATTCCACATTACATCTCTTCTGAAAAACAAGAGAGAATCCTCGATTTTCAATGTGCTGCTTTTTCTCTTGTTATCTACTATCTATTTCAGACAAAGTGTTTGTTTTCAAACATACATTGTCAATCTCTTCTACAATTATTTCTGTTTGAAATACCAAAGGGCTCCTTAGGCCTCATCTTTGCAGTGAGAACTCAGATAATGAGAAGGTAAACCCAGCGGTGTGTACAATCAAGCAATAAATGAACCTCAAAAGATTCTGCATTTCAGCTCCAGCAAGGATTTCTGCCTATAAAATGGCTAGTCTTGCAGGAATTCAGGCCCTATTCTATTTTTTTACAATTTAGAATGTATATTGGGACACAAAACCCAAATTGCTACTAAAGTCTGAATGCAGTGTGATTCAGTTGAAGGCTCTAAAACACAGCTGGGGTCTCTGGTCAGTCTCTGACAGTGGGAGCGAGACTGGTCACAGGGAGAGGAATCTCCAGTTGCAGGCTAACCATGAAGTACTTAAACCATGAGGAAAATTTGGAATTTATTTCAGTAGTTGACTAAAAGTGAAAATGCTCTTCTGCCAACAATACTGGTCTTTTAAAACAGGCTTCTTTCAAAAAAAGGATTTTCCCCCAGGTATTTTCTCTGTATTTCAGCTTTGAATGAACTAGAATAATTCTTTTTATCCAATTCTTTCTTCTTCTTCTTAATAGGTTCTATTACATGATACCAATCAGAATTTCTGCATAGCAAATGTATGATAGTCTTCTGAAAATTATCTCTACTGCACAATGAACCATGATGTTGTAAAGGGAAAGGAACACAATGAATTATAAAAAATGGAGAATTACATCTTTCCTTGAGGCTTTTTGGAATATTCCATATAGAGAAGATAAAATTATTGATGGAATTCTACAGAGTAGGTCAAAAATATACAGAAAAGGCATGACTATCTACTTGACTCTTCTATTACAAACTGTACCAAATTTTTTTTGTGACAGTTCACATTAAATGTTAAAATGACATTCTGTAAAACAGACTTGTATTTGGGAGAATATTCTGATAGAGAGCGTATTCATTCCTGCTCTCGAGATTCATGATGACAGATGATTATGAAGCCAGAGGTTTCATAAGTTTTTGTTCACAAAAATCAAGGCTGGTCTCCATGGCCAGCCAGAGAGCTTGAAAATACTCAGATTGGCCGCTGGCAGCTGCAATGAGAGTGGTTTCATAGCTCCAATGGATGGTGTGATCCCCCTCAGGAAACTGCTAGATTTCCCAGCCTAACAAGGAGTAAAGAACCAGTTTTCTGACTTGACGAGTCACTGCATAGAGTCTAGAGAGACAGCAGCTGTCACAAATTACTGACGCCCCATTACACACCAAGCTGCATTTGGTTGATTCGATTACTCATCAGAAGGGCAAAGAAATGTCTGGCTGTCCTAGAATTACTTCAAGCAATGCAATGTCAGCTACTGACAGATCACAAGTGACCACAATTTTTTTCCAGTGTACTGTTCTTTACAGTAATATAAAAATCTCAGTATGGCAAAAAAATATGCTTGGCAAAAGATTCCAACAGGGAATAAACTATTTCAATGGGTTCTGTGAAAGTACATCACGTTACTCATTAACACTATCCACAACCCAAATTCAGTGAAAAAGCCAAAACTTGACAAGAACTTTGCAGTGGAAGGTCACAATGGTAAAGTGATTTCAGAGTTCCCAACCTGTAATGTGAGTGCCTAGTAGGAGTTGATAGATAGACTTCTTCAAGAATTTCTGCCAGAACTGGAAGTTTGTGTGAAAATGTCACCATGCAAATGAAATTGTTTCGCAAAGAGCAAGTGGTTTTTCTGACAGGAAATATTTGGTATCCAAGATAAAATTTTGGTTAAAACAAAAATCGAGATGCCATATATCAGCAGTACAGCTGTTAGCACACTTAACCTGGGAAACTGAGGCTTGGCTTACGGCCTGGAGAGTCACAACTAGAAGGCTGGTAAAAGTTCTGTTGCAAGGCTCCCTTCCACCCAAGGAGTTACTCCACTTGGTGTAAATAATTAAATGCTTATAAGATCAAATATTTGTAATCTGATCTGTCATTTTTCAGAGAATTGACTTCATTATTCTGTAAGTGTCCCAGTGAATATTTCATTGATATACATGGAAGAGCTTTACTATGAGCTATCACCTACTCATTGACCCAGTGTCAAGGCTGAAGGGGAGGTCAGGAGGAAACAGTCTAAATGCACATTCAGGCCCCCCAATGTGGACCAGGCATTGAGGCATTTGAAGTCAAAGAAGCTCCCTGGTTTCCAGAACAGAGAAGGCTCTCATAGTCTTTCTCCCTCACTTCAAAGAAAAATGCCACAGGCTCTCTTTCTGAGCAATTCATAATGGAGAAAAAAATTGTAAGTCACAAAGTTCTGTGGGTGGAAAAACAGTTTCTTCCCAGCTGCATAAATCCAGAAGCCAGGAGAAGTTGAATTTTATTTCTTTGGCTCCACACAGGTGTGCATACTGGCAGATCATCTGATCCAGGAGTGAGTACTTACACCTTTCACAACAACGTACATCTGAGAAGACCACTTGATGAAACTGTAGGGTATGTTTGCCACAGTAACACAGCCTACAGAACATATGGGCAGGTAAAAGCCAGGATAGTAGCAAGCTGAGACTATGCTAACAATAGCTTATTTGTCTCCATTAACAAAACAAATGCTGAGCTGTGCGCTGTCGGTGTAAGAGAAATACACTCACATTAACAAAACACCTGTTGTTTATTTAAACATGTCTTCCATCTTGTTTTGCAAGCTCTGGTGCAAGGCTGGCTCATACACTGCATGTATCCCAAAAGGATAATCAAGTCCAGCTCTACAGTTAAATCCCCCATGTGGGGGTTGAACCCATGACCTTGGTGTTATTAGCACCAGTTTAACAAAAACTGACATGAAGTTTAACATTATAAATCCCAAACATTTCAGAATTAATGAAGGAAAGCAATATTGTTCTGAGAGTTCAGAGAAAAGGAGAAATCTGCACTTATCACACCCTATTAAACTGTTTATTAACTTGATATACTGGGCCTAAGCATGAATTTTTCTCTTTTTCCTTACATACAGTGTGCTGGAGATCAGAGCATTTGGAGACAGAGCTCCATCAAAGCCTTTGACTCCATTTTACAGCACACTGTTTCATTCTCTATTAATAAAAAAGTATACCTAGAAAAATTTCAAATTGTATGTTTAGTAGTGGTCGTACCTGCTCCACCTCATTGGCTGTGTACTGCATCACTTCATTATGCTGTTCTTCCAACATTTCCAAGTTTAACTCCTCTAAGAATTCATTCCTTTCATCATCCAGCCACCCTTCCTCCAGCTGCAAAGAATACATTAGTATGTTATTTTATGTTAGCAAGGACACATGCTAAAATAGAGTAAACCCAAATGGCAGTGCTTGACTAGTTCTTTTTATTCTAAGGATTCTCTTCAGAAAGCCAGGCAGTAGGAGTTCAAGTTCATAGCTCAAAAAAATAGAAAAGAAAAAGGATAAAAAGATGGGATTCATGTCTTTTATCCTTTCGTAAAACAGTATGACTGATTTTCTCTCATAATGAAGGAGACTGCACAGCACAGACGTTATTTCCTTTCAAAAGGTATGAAAGGCACAGCGCACAATCCTGAAGCTGTCATGTTCATTACTACTGAGAGACCCCGCACTGCAAGAATGGCAATGTTACTAATAGGGCCAGGAGGCAACTGGGCTTTTCTCTCTAACAACCTCCATTCCAGCCCTGCTTCCACCACCTCGATGGAAACCTTATGCTGCATTTCTGTCACTATCTTCCCATTGATCTTCCAGGTAAACAAATAAACAGAACAGGGTGATAGAAAGATGAGGCAACTTGAAGGGAGGCATTTTCAGTTCTCCTAGTGTGTCTGGAAGAAAGGTTTATCTGTTTGCTTGGTTTTTTCTCCCCAAGTGTAAAATAGTACATTGGCATTTGGTGAACACAGTGTTGCAAAAAGACAGGAGGGGATGCCATGTTTTCTGTCAAGTACATATCTCTTCTTGAACCCATTTCACACCCTTCACAGCTTTCCTTTCAAAACTGATAAAACAGGCACCCTGGCCTAAAACGCTGTTCTTTCCATTTTGTTCATTATGCTCATGTGGGCACATGAGCATAATGACCCTTTGTACCTGCAATCCCTTGCCAGATGTCACACTGAATCAAAAAGAAAAACACTGGTCGGTGGCACTCTTGGCTATAATATTAGGATTGTAGCAGAAGGAAACACTGATTGGTTTGTCATTGATGAAGGAACCACAGGACAATGGTGACAAAAACATGCTGAAAGGAAAAGCCTCAGCATAAAACAATTAGAAGAATACCAAGTACTCATGTCCCTGGACAGCAAGAGAAATGTAGCACAGGCCAATCCTAGAGCAAATTACCACTGCCTCAAAGCCAGATATGTCTGGTCACAGATGTCACTCAGAAATGGTACATTAAACCAGTAGTAGTAGTAGTAGTAGTAGTAGTAGTTCAAAGGAATGACTGATGCTGTGTAGAACTTCTAATGGAATATCGGCAGAACATCATTGTTCCTTAACAAACTCTGATGCAGTTTTGCCCATGTCAACAAATTCTGTCCTCTTATAAAGAAGCCTGCCACCTACAGTGTGGGATTAGGAGGAGACTTTTTTGCTTGAGGACATATAATTTTTATGTGTTCTCAATGGGACTTTCAAACTGTTCTGTGAAACATGTGGTAGTTTTGTTTACTTGTCTTGTTTACTTTTTTCCCCCAAGGAAAGCATGAGTACAGCCTTCCTCTACTGTAAAGGACACAGTTTAATTCAACTCATGTGAGAAAATTGCAGAGATTAACAAATTTGGAGGATGAAAGATGAATCTCACTTGGGCAAATCTGCTGATTTGATTGTGGCAGTCCCAGTATATAACTAATAAGAACACTCATGTTACAGCTTTTAAAAGAAAACTAATACGTACCTTAGCATACACACGTATTACATAACACTCTGTACACATTCACACATGAGAATGCATGTGAGTGGTGTGCTCCTCTTCTGCTGTTTCTAAACTTCATTATTCACTGCACAAATATGTGGTCAGAGGGGTTTTCTTCCCTGATGGAAACTGCTCAGCAGTCACCCTTCAATGCTGCAATACTGCCATAACCATTTTCTATCTACAAATGAAAGCCTGCTTAATCCTGCTGTTTTTTTACCAAGTCAAAGCAACACAGCTAGCAGAAATCAGTTGACAGCCTGATCTCTGACCTACTCTGGCTTTTTCATCAGTTTTATATGAGTATATGCTTAAAACACATAAACTGAACAAAAAAAATCCAGCACCATAGGCCCAAACCTAAATCAAACCACACTTATTATTTGTAAGGGGTATTCATGCGGGAAGCTACATGAATACTCCTAAGTATTATGTATAAGTATAAGCTACATGGGTACTCATAAGTAACTCCTTATCTCATACTAATCTTAGCATATTGACTCCTTGTTTCATGTTGACCAGTCTAAACAAAGACAGAGACTGAGCTTTCTCTGGGCATGTATTTTGTATAAGTGGGTGAGTTTCTGTTCTCTAGAGAAAAACAGAATTCTAATAAAAAACAGTGGGAGTAATATTGAAAAATCTATTTCAAAATTTCAGCAACTGAGGACTATAATTTTCCAGTATAAAGTGAGGCACACCTATTTTTGGTGTACTTTGTCACTGCTTTTATAAGAATTGTTTAGCTTCCTGAAAAGCATAAAGGATATGAATGCTAACATTGTGACTCTTTTATAACTATAGTATTTAAGTAGAGATTCCAAGTGGTACTGAATCACACTTATTTAATTTAATTTATACAGAATATGCAGCTAGTGAGACTGAAAATATCAGAACAATAGCATGAGAGACAAATGGCAGCTTAACCAACTCTGAATTGTTGGCAGTTAGAAAGTGGAAATATTATGTCTTTTTGCTTTGCAAAGGCCTAAAAGTAGAATATAAAGGGATGTAAAACCAGCAGTCTTCTACCACTCTACCTCTTCTTTATCTGATAACCTAACATCTGTCCCCTGAAATGATATTAAAAATTCTCGGAATAGCAAGATTCTTGGTATTGGCATAATTTTATTTTAAAATCATAAAAGTGTTTCTAAAAGCTTTTGAAAATGCACCTCCCAAAATGCAGGCATGTTCTGGTGACCAGGGTGCTGTTAAAACAATTAGATTTCCATTTGCTGAATGAGACTGTAGAGAAAGTCCCATAATTTATACATACATTAATAGTTTACATGCCTGGTTATAACCACATAGCATAAAACAACCCCTCAGAAATGACAAGCTACCGCTTTGTGTAAGTTCATATAAATGATAAACTTCATATAAAAGATAAAATTGATAAATGTTAAGTATGGGAAATTTATCCACCGAACAAAGCAGAATCCTCTAATGAGTAATGCATAGTTTTCAAGTTCTACTTCATATTTTACTAATATCATATTGGTACTGCCAGCTTTATTTATATACCTGCTCACTCTGCTGGAAAAAAAACTTGTTTAGTTTGGGGAAAACATGCCCTAGTAATATCATATTATTTTCTTTGCTGGATAAAAGAAGAGCAAAGCTCCACAATTAACTGTTTGCTCCTTTTGTCAGTAACTTTGACATTCCTATTTCTTGGCAGTTCATTACTTACAGTGACAGGGAATGCATGGTATAACCCAGGTTCTGACTCAGTGCACCTGTTTAGTCTAACCTGCATCTCTGGCCTCGCGACCAGCAACACAATTTTCCTGCATTCTTCGCTGGAGAGCAACGCCACTGCCTCTTCCCTATTCTGGACATCTTGGCCATTTATCTAGGAAACAAATGAAAGTGGCACATTAGTTTCTATTTCCACAAAGCAACACACAATAAAGGGCAGATATCAGCTCATTTGTGCTGAATGTATGGACAATGAAAATTGCACAACGGGCTCATCTTCAGCCCCTCAGAGGTAAGTGCCTTCACTCAATTATGCGCTTACTGTAAGAGCTGTATTGATCGTTGAAGGATGGTGGACATCAGAGGAAGCAGTTATGTTCATAAATGTCCAACCTGCGCCCTGGTAACATACATCTAGCAACACAATTAACCAGCCCCTGACAGGTGACGTTCATCTTTCTCCGTTCAGAGTAATGGAAGTGTCACTCTGAGATAATAGTGCTGGTGGAAGAAGACTGGTAATGCTACTGCTGAAATCAGTCACACTGAATGCTGGTAGAGAGCCAATTAGAGAGCTACAGTATTATCTCTCACCAGGCAATACTTTCAGGCCACTGCTTGTTGCTGCTCTATTTAATCATTTCATATTTGTGCAGACAGCTTAGTAGCCAGTACCACATAAAACATATGTATCCCCCTTACAAGGGGATAATCAAAATAAAAGCGGCTCTTCAATGAAACTCATCTTTTCTTGCTACCTTTCGCCTATTCTGTAACCCCATTAAAACAACGACATCCATGACTACACAGTAACAAACACAATTTTCATTGTCCAAAAACCATTTATGAAGGAATCAAATAGAAATCTTATTCCCCATATGAATTCAGATTTGTCCAATTCACAGCACAAGAAGTGGATTATTCTCATTGTGGCAACAAAACCTCCAAAATTCGGTCTATTTAAAAAAGAGTGAAAACAAAACCAGATGGTAGAAATACCTGAATATTTTTGGTGGAAAAATATTCTAATGTTTCATTTCAAAGTAACAGTTGTAATTTCATTTCCATTTCAAGTCCATTTCAACTTGTAGTTGAAAATCAAAGAGAAAGTTGCATTTTTGTACATATGCTTGGCCTGAAAGCCCTGATTCATAAACATAGCTTTAATTCAAATTAAAGAAAATCCCTGAACACCTAACTGGCAGTGAGTGAAATGTCTGAGACTCTTCAAAGCTTACATCATGGGATAACTGAGATGTGTGGGAGACCAGGTAGCAGAGAGCTGCCCTAAGCTGAAAAGCAGAGATGCAGCCACAGAGAGGCTCAGGAGCAGATCTGCAGGCTGTACAAAATATCCCCAGACATGGTGGCTGCTCCAGTAACTCCTATCAGCTGAGTAACTGCTCACCATGGACCCCAAAGGAGGCAGCTGGGCTGTCCCCACGCTACCTGAAGGTGGCCACCCCATCCCAGCTGCACTATCATGGGGAAAGAGCAGACTTCAGCCTGCCCCACGGACTGTGCTTAGCCTGCTGGTTCACAGCTAAAAACAGCAGAAGTTTAGGCAACTACCACAAGGACTGCCCTCTTAAAACTTTCCCTTGACATTGTAACATTTTATTTAAAGTACTCAGGCAGTTTTCAGATGCTTAGACTGTAAAGGTTGGTGGTTTCTGACAATGAAAAGGGAGCAGTTACAGCCTCAAGACAAAACCTGCTGTCATTTTGTGAGGAATACACATAACAACATTCCCCCATAGCTTTAACCAATGCTGCCTGCCACCCACAGAAAAAGCCCCTGTGCTCAAGGATCTGTGTCTCTCCCAGCCTCAGTGTAATCCACCCATAATGGCACCGTCACCTTCTATTTCTCTGAGCTATCTCATCAATAAGAGGAGAGAGGGTCAATGTGTTTTCAGATATGAAAGTAAACCCCACATAACTCTCCGGGTGTTAACTTTAATGATAAAATTCATAGCAATATATCAGCACTGACATTAAAGTAATGCTCCAGTCCACAAGAGGATGGCAGAATTATCTATGTTTTCTCTCACCCCTGGAGTCTTTACTCAAAATTGAAATGAATTGAATTTCATTAGGAACTGGAGAACATTTGCCTGAACTGCTGTTGGCTGTCCACCCAGAAACTCTGCAAAAAGGACAGGAGTGGAAAATGGATCTACTCTCTCTTTCCTTATTTTGACACACATAGAGTAGAAATAGAAAGTTGTTTCTACTTGGTTGAATAAAAAATGGGTGTTTTTCTGATTTTTGCAAGTTAAAAATACTGGTATTTCTTCAGTAGTTATGTCACATAAAGACATGGAAGCCAGTGCCCTAACTTTTCCTCTCCTACACGCAGCCCATGGAATGGTCCTTTCACCCCAAGTCCTGCTGAGGATGTCACTGCCCTCACACCATGGCATCTGTGCTTTCTGGTGGAGAGCATCATCCTATGAATGTTTTCACAATCCCAGCCACATAGAGAAAAAGCCAGCAGGCCCCAGGTGAGCCCTGACATTAAAATCTAATTTGTTATTTCTTATCTAGAAAATTTGGGACCGCTTTGGTAAACCAACTAATAGACACTATTGTTTCACTAAACTCCCAAAGCTGGTTAAAGCTGTACCAGGATAAGAGATACAGGTTTCAGCAAAGATATTTCATGCAGAAATGAAAAGATTGGAAGGAAGGAACAGACTCATCTTGTGAAAACCTGAAAGCTCATCTGCTTAAATTAATGAAGGGCAATTATGGAACAAGTTACAGAAAAACAACCTGTCATCATCAGGAGTTTCTTCAGTGGAAAAAGGAAAAAATACAAGTCAAATCAACTTTGAACTGGCATTAAAATGCTACAATACAGCAAAAAATTCCCGTCAAGTGATTTTTGGTAGCTGTTTCATGATTTTGAGCTGTGGTGAAAAAAGCACTACCCATTGCTTGGTTTCCTTTACTGTACAGGAACACTGCCCTATGAAGCAGCCAGCCACCCACACCCACCTCTGCTGTAATACACAAACCTATCTGTGGAGTAGCTCTTTAAGTAAGTGGATCAACAGAAACAAAGGGAGAAAAAAAAGCCAAGGTGGTGGATTAGAAAAGAATTCAGAAAAGCAATGTATTATTGGGGGAGGAAAGGAAATATTAACAAAAACCGAATGAACCCCCTCCTTAAGTACATTCAAGAACATTCTTCTCTAAACTACACATTTTTTGTGTGAAAACTCTTATTGTCTATGCTTACCATAAAAGTTTTACCCAAATTTATGCAATTGGTTAATGATAAGCATGTCTCTGACACTTATATTTATGTCTGCAGGATCCTGTTTAGAATTTGACACTGAGATGAACATAGTGGAAATGAGATTTTCTAATAAATATGGGAAAAAAAAGACATGGGATGTAAGTGCATGAGCCAGAACGAGTTTGTCAGTCTCATTTTTCAGTACATACACTCTCGCTCCCAGCTATTGTGTTAAAAAACAGACAGACATGGATTTTCTCATCGATCACAGTAACAAAGAGAACTATCTTCCCTCATTAACAGTCCACAGAGAAGATGGCACTGCATGTTTGTCTGAAAAAAGAGTTTAAGGAAGAGTCTCTTGTCACATACTTGCAAAATGCGGTCTCCTTCACGGATCCGTCCATCTCTAGCAGCAATGCTGTTTGGATCAACCTGCACAGGACAACAACCAGTAATTGAACATGAAAAGACTTTTATGGGAAATTTTAACAGCTGCACAATTGCAAGAGTTAAAAAAGTACGATTTTTAAACAGTACAGAGGCAATCTGAAGTTTCCTTTAGAGTCACAGAAACGAAGCAGTTCTTTAAATGATCATATATGAGCTTGTTTCAGATAAAAACCTCAAGACAGAAAGGGTTGGAAGCATATGATTTTCAAATTAATATTTTCCTTTGCCACTGTCAGGCATTAGCCTTCAGCTGTCAGAGCATTAAAAATTAATGAGACAACCTTTTCTGCGGAAGTTCAATATAGACTGAGAAGGTTCTGCAGTAGTTGACACCTCTATACAAACAGGCCTGTTTTTGGGCATGATTCTTTTTCTTCCATGGAAACATTTACTATTAAATTATTATCTTAGTAATCAATCTGTTTACAAGGAAACATCAAGAAAACCCGAAGGATCCATAGTGTATAGATCACTCACAGGTTCTGTAAATTATGCCTAATCTGAACCAGTTAAATTTAACCTAAACAGATATTTAGGGCTCCAATGATAGTTTATCAAAGACACTACAGCTCATCCCTGAATAATGACCTACTGTTTGTTGCAGGGCAATTCAATCTATCACCTTTCACTTGATGGTTATCTTAAAATATTTATTTTGACTCATCAAGACATAAGTTCTTTTCTCAAACCAAAAATCTGAGTTGAGCATTTAGTTTATGGGATACATCCTCTATGTGTTAGATATTATTTTCTTCTTGTGTATTGTCATATGAAACCAAATGAATCTGAAGTCCTTAATCAAGTACAAAAGATAGTATCAATACATTCACCTTCAAAGGTCTGAGAAAATTTTATCATGTAGGACAAACAGAACATTTCAGATATAATCCTGGAATTTATTAAGAGATGCCTGAACTTTCTTTGCCCTTACAAGGTCAAACAGATTTTCACAGCACAGCTTATACAACTCGTGGAAGATATATTTTTAGGTAATTTATATTTATTCCTCATTCTTGTTCCAAGGCTGTGCTTTTCAGCTTATTTAACATTGCTACCAGCCTCTTTATGTGCAATCTTGCCTTCATCCCATGCACTGATACATAGGAGAATTCCGTCTTTTCTGATCCTCTCCATCCATGAGCTCCACTAAGAATTTAGAATCACAGAATCTCTCAAGTTGGAATGGACCCGTAAGGACCCCATTAAGTCCAACAACCTGCTCCTCACAGACTACCTAAAACAAAACCATATGACTAAAAGCTTTGTCTAGTTGCTCCTTTAATACTGACAGGCTTGGTGCTGTGACCACACCCCTGGACAGCCTTATTCCAGGAACAAATCACCCTTTTAGTGAAGAACCTTCCTCTAATGTTGAAATTTGGTTCAACATGTTAAAAAGTGACCAATTGGGATCACAGCTCCTGCAGAACAATCAGCAGTGACCTTGGACTCAGAAGTGTTCTGTTTTACCCAGAAAAAAAACCCTCTTTGAATGACTGGAGACTCAAAGGGAGATGGTGTTCTTGGAAGTCTTCTAGACTGACCTTGTGAAACGCTAACAATCTCTGCTGGGTGTCACATTTTCTGAGTGGAGCCAGTGAAAATGTGAGGATTCATCCCACCTCAGTATTTAGAATTCTATATTTTGGTTTTCTAACGTATTAATCTCACAAGCTACTCTCTCTACCCACCTCTGGTATGTCTGTGTGTGCCACAGTTGTAACAAACACAAAAATAATGCAATAATGATTGACCATTGATAGGATTACTAAGCCTGTGGCAGAATGCAAGCACGGTTGTAGAGAAGACACTTTTCTCCTCAAAAGCTCTGCCTGATCTCCATCATAAGGGCACATTTCTTTCAAAATTCAGACCATTCTCAGACTGCTTTACTAACGACAATGTTGTAGCTAAAAGCATTTACACTAAAGAAGCCCACTAGTAATTATCACTCTGCTTGGGCAACATGATTTGAGCTGATAATCTAAATGAATTGAGAGTGACATGAGCTGGTTGATGGCCAACACTTCTGCACTCCTGTCTAAGAGCACTTGTGTGTTCATTCCCTGGGACATGTAGCCCTGCATGAACATCTCCCATGCTCCTCCCCAGTGTCACGTCCTTACCTCACTGACATAGATTCCCATGTCCTCCTCATCATCGGTTCTGTAGCAGACAGTCAGCCCCAGCTTCTCCTGGCTGCCAATGCGGCACAGCTCCACCTCCTACAAGAAAATATACAGGCTTTTGTGGTGGCTCTTGCCAAGGGTGGAAAGAACTGCACAGCACAAGGGAGCACCAAGTCGCTGAGATATTCATGCTGTATGACCTACTCATACTGCTCAGTCTTGAGACACAATGTTATGGGTGGATCTTTAAGAGAGAAATTATTCCATGAATTCAGAAGGAAATCCCAGTACAATGCAGGTTCAAGCTATACAGAAACTGTTGGGTAAGACATGCCAAACTTTGAGAAATATAGCTGTGCATTGATTTTGCAGGTCTTTGACTTTTGGGTAATAGAAACTGACTTACAGTAGATTACATAGTCCTTCTAGTCACATCACACTACCTGATTTATAGCATGTAAGACAGACTGGATACCATCAATCAATCCATCATACAAGTGCCACTCCCTTCTGACAGCAATCCCAGCCATAAAGCAGAAGTACAGGCTTCCATTAATGCCATAATTCTTTCCCTGGCCATGTAGTGGTGCTTCATTGCAGAAGATGTTAGATATCAGAAAGATGCTTCAAGGAATCTCCTGTGGAGCTAAACAGCAGCAGCATCTTCCTCAACTGTGAGATGATACAGAAAACACCTTTTTAGTGCCAGATGTCTCAGCAGTGGTATCTCATGAAAAGTGCAAGCTTTTGGGCAGATGGCAGAGTGGTAACTACTACATAGACCAATCTGAGTTAAGCATCTTTAGGGTTTCATAGAGGAGCCATTCACAAAAATGCAAAGCTGCACTTGGTTTGAACACTGTGAAACAAATAGTTATAATAAAGCAGGATGAACCCAATAACACAGAGTATTAACTTGGTTTCAAGTAGGAAACTTTGGTTGGTATTTGTATGTAAAGAAAGTCTTCAGGTCACATTTGGACCCTGACAACTTCTGCTTCTGTGGCTATGCAATAAAAGGAGAGACCAACCTTTGCCTCAGTTCTCAGATACAGAGTTCTCTGTGATACAAAGCCTGTTCGCCCCCATTCCCAGAGATGTCATACAGACTAATCCACAAACAGGCACTGGGTGCACAGCAGTGAGGACTCACTATTGAGTCCAGCAAGTTGTAGGGCCCAGATGCCAAAAAAGCACAACTTACAGAAAAACCTGTACTTCACACACACGGGTTAGCCAATGAGCCTTGTGACGTTTTCATTTCAGCTGAAGAGCTTTCACAAAGCGCACTGCTATAGATTGCTCCCCTGCTCCCTCACAAGAATTCAAATCTACACAGGTTCACTACCTGCACAAATCCTAGAAGCTTCTCTCTGGACTTCAGACATTCAGTGTCTTTATGAAAACAAAGAAAATGTAGAAAAAAACTCATGAAACCTGTAGTATTTAGTTTTTCTTAGACATGGCAGGAGTTCTACAGGGTGGTAGAGAGTGGCATTATTCATCAGTAGACATTGCACATTGGGCTTGAAAGAAGAAACACAGAGGCATGTTTTATTAGGGAAGGGAATTACAGTGACCTGATTTTGGCATTGGGAGCAAAAGGATGTGTACTGGAGGGAGGCCTATTCAAAACCCATAATAATTGATGCCTCCAGAGGGAAAGACCACTTGACTAGAACTGTAATATTATGGAGAAATTACAGTAACAAAATGGCTTCAATTACAGCAACAAGGTATACTTTTAAGGAATAAAGAAGTTTGTGGTCCCTTGGAGGCCTATAAGGAAACCTAAATACACCATAAAGGACCGAAACTGGGACCCTTAAATCAAGGCAAACAGGGAGCTGTGCACAAGCTGAAATCCATTAACTTTCATTGTCCTGCTGGCACAACCTCTTGTATTCCCATGCTGAGGGTGGACAGGGGCCCCAAGGACTGTTCTGAACACAATTTCTTCAGACATGAATGACCTTAAAATTCTCGTGGATGATTTGACACAAAATACCACTACAAAACTGTACCAACATTTCAGGCTGCAAACAAAAGGAATTGCTGGCTCGATGAGCAGGAAAAAAGTAACCATTTAGGGAATGAAAGAGCAAAGGAAAATGGGGATGAGCCTAGAGGCTTCATCCTGTGTATACAAGAGATTTACCAAAATCACCTCAGGGAGCCAGGTGACAACAAGTATCAGTGACTAATGTCCTCTGGCTGGGCTGCAATCACCCTGGCTGCACACAGTACTCGAGCTACCACAGCTTTCACTTCTCTGCCCAGTAACAGATCTGAGCTGAGGTTAGTACTTGGTAGTCTTAGACTATCTCTTTCCTAAATTACTATATGGAGTGTAGTCTGATGACTGCACATGGCTATGGCTGCTGAGAAGCTGTAGATACCTACAACTGAGATCCTGGCACTTAGTATTAAAGTCCCCAACAACCATTTACTGTTTTTTAGTGTAGATGCAAGTACATACTCAAGTAATATCCCATTCAGAGGGAGAAGGTGGGTAAGGTCTGTTGCTTTGCACTGGAAGTCATTCCAGATAAGTCCTTTTTGCCCACGGCACATCTGCACTACTAACCTCATGGCATCTCTTTTTTTACAGGCAACATAATACATCCTGGTCACAAGCAAACAAACCAGAGTTGAAAAATATTTTTGGAAAATTTAAAAACATTTTGCATGAAATAGTAAATCATGTTTCAGAGCAAAAGCCCACAAATCTGATCTCTAAGTCTGTGTAACAAGCACATACAAAACAATTTCAATGGAAGAGCAGCAAGTGAAACACTAGAGAACCTGGACTATCACAGTCAAATACATTTTACATAGTATTTTGCAACAGATGCTTTATAGTGTTGTGGAGTTTTTCTCCTCACAACTGGTCTTTAACAGAAGAAACAGTAGGTTTGGCAGCAGTAATGAATTTGCAAATAATTTCCTTCTCTGAAATATTTTTTGAAATATATGCATGCACGTGTGCATGCACACACACACAGAGTTACTTTCTCTTTGGCTTTTGTCTGTGTGCATATAGGGACTGAACTGCCAGTCTTGAAGACTCAGCATTTTCAAAATCTATGAGAAATAATATTTGGACACTCATGAACAGTGCTGACAGACAGATAGTAGGAGGAGAGGGACTGAAGCTCAGGAAGAGCTCAGGAGATGATAGCCTTCCCCTCTTTTGGGCACTCTGGGGGCAGCACCTCCCAACACGAAGAGTACTTGCTGCCAAGTGACAGAAATCAATGCCAAATGGCTAAATCTTTGACTTGCTGTTTTTTTTCTCTGTGTGGCCAGAACAAAAATTCAGTGCATTTTCACAGTAAAGGCAATACCTCAAAGTGTTTTGCCATAAATTATTTGGTTAAAAGTCAGACATGGAAATTAGAGTAAGGACTATCCCTTCTTGAAAGACTTGGATGCAGATTTACAAAGTAGCCAATTTCTGCAGACATAGAAAAGACAGAAAAGAGATTATGTGGGATTGAAATTTCCTTACTGTCTCAAATTCACTGTAATTTAAAAAAAAAAAAAACAAAAACAAAAAAAAACCAAAAAACACCCCAAACAAAAAAAAAACCTATCTTGCCTCAAAAGACAGATTATTTTTTAGTAGAGTTCCAGAAGTTTTCTGCTTTGAAGTCCCTATTCCCTGTTTGATTGTAACTGCTTTGCTATAGTCACCTCATACAACTTTACAACTTTTTGGGACTTGTTTTCCTTATCTATAAGCAGAAAACACTACCAGAGTAGCAGCACATTAAAGAATAAATTTTTGTGGAGCATTTCAAAAGCACTCTAAGAATACTATAAATACTCCACATCCTTCCCCATCTGCCTTTACAACAATTGCTTAACCCAGTTCAAAGACCGAGACAGATGATCAAAACTGTCACAGCTACTGAGCTTTCCTCACCCATACAGTATCCCAGAGTCCTGTGAACTCTGCCACTAGAAGGGGCAGCATCAGATCCAAACACAACAGTATTTTTCTTAAATGGATATTGTCTGATCAGTTAACATTAAACTCCTCATTACAATGAAAATATTATCTTGCCATTGAGACATAGTCAAAAACCAAATTAATTTTAATTTGTGTTACTCCCCAGTGTAACAGAAACTGTTATTCATAGTTCAAAGTTTATATTTTTGTGACATGGTAGGACAGAAGATCCTAAACATTTTCAGTTTGTGATACAGTTAACTATTTAATTTCTAAGCATGAACTAGAATCTCATTCTATTTAGTTCCATTATCTTTAGAGAAAAAGATCAGTATGGTCTAGCCTGTAAAACCAAAACACTCTCCTTTGTTCCCTCTCCAGTTCAAACAACACTCCTAAATAGAGGGGAAGAAAAAAAAAGACAGGAATGAGAAGGGAAGCTTTGCTGTTTACAAGTATGAAAACAACAGGTTTTATATTAATAGCCAACACAGCAGGACACACATAGGTTTTAGAAAAGGAAATCACCACAGCATACTGGAGAAGGATTCCTACTCCATCAGCAGCAAGAAAAAGTGCTGCCAATCTGAAAAACTCCTTGTATGGTGAAACAAACAATGCAGTTCAGTGATGCTTTATCTTAATCCTAAAATGTTCAAAATATGGCTGTCAAGTTCTATCCACAAACCCCACAGTAATGTAATGGTGTTTTAAGGCAAAAGAATTCCAAGAGATGCACTCTTTGAAGATGTCTGTGGGTTCAGCAATTTTTCTGTACCAGTGAAGGATTACTAGTACCTTTTGGACCAAACCCAGATTATAATTCTTACAAATTGATATTACTGCAATATCAAAGAAAAAAAAAAAAGCTCAGAAAATAAAATGTTATCTCCATAGCCACCCAGAACAATGTACTTACCACTAATAAATGAGTTACTGCCCACAGCTAAGTAAGTGGTCATGTGCAGATTCTGAGATAAACCATGAGATAAACCACCTTTATGTTTTACCCCTTAACAGTCCACCACCAGGCAGAGCTCCAAACTCTTTACACAATTTACCTCATGCTAAGATGACCTAAGAGTTTGGAAATGTTAAAATACACCAAGGTTCAGCTTATAGGTTTTTTGATTATGCCCTTTTTTACTTGTAAAGCAGTGTCGTGTGTCAGGCAAGTTATTCTGTGCCACAGCCCTTTCAGCAGAAATCAAGGCTTATTGAACGGAACACAGGGCCCAATATCTGCTGATCCATAGTGTTTAGCATACATTTTAAGAAAAAATGATACCAAAATAATAAAGTAAAAGCAGAAAGGAATAGTTATTTTTGTCTTTGTTTTTCCTTTTTACCTGTAGTAATTGCTGACAAGCTGCTTTTGCTGTTCATCTTGCTAATGGTATAATTGACAGAATGAGTAATTGAATGAAGGAAGCACAAAAGGCCGAGATCAGAGTACTTACAGAATAGCTCAATAAGGAATTAACTGAGAAAGTACATTAAAGTCTGACTTGTTTTAATAAATTAGTTACACTGAGAAAAATTCCTCATCTATCTGAGCTAGTGCCAGTCTTCTGAGGCATCAAACAGAAGAGCTAAGGGACTATATGGATTACACACACCTTAAAATTAAGATTCATTCTGCAGTATCATCTTGATTCTGCACCTTTATAGGTGAGACCAACCTCCAGCTGAATTTTGGCTGCTTTTCACACTTTCTGTCACAGTTACTATATAAAGTTTCTGTAAGTTAGATAATTTTTTTCAGCTTCTTGTTAGTTTCTGTAAACTATGGAAACTAAAAAAAGATCAGTCTCAGTCTCATAAAAGTGTTTAGTCATTCCAACTCTGCAGTTCTTGTCTCATCACTTACCTTGCATCTCAATGATGCAAGCATTGGGATCATTATCAGACAGGGCTTCAAAGAGCCAAGCACCTGGCAGCATCTTGCTAATAGCATTCACTTTCTTGGTCTTTTCCTCCACCTGACCTGAAGGATTTACCTTTTCCAGGCTCTAAATCACCAGTCGTTTACATTGCTACTTTGTATAATATTTAATCTTCATAATGCCACACACTCATCATCACTGGCAAGTAATTCTGCTCATGAAATAAAAGTAATACAAACAGAACCTTAACTCTTCATACAGGAACAGCTCAATCTAATGAAGCCCTAGGAGGGCTAACAGTGGAACTACTAAATAGAAAAAATTCATCTCAAATTCAGAAGAAATGATAATGGTATTACATGTTACATAAAATCATGCATTGCAAATGAGAGGGTGTAAAACATAGGGGTTTGTAGCAAAACAAACATCAGCAGCAGAATAAATGCTATTCTTTAGACTTCATTTTAAAGCACAGTTTATCTCACCTCAAATTTGTTCTGTCCAGGAGTCGTGAGTGTAATGTACAGATGATCAGGGTTTGTACAATGGGTAAGATACACACTTTAAACAGACACTCAGTGTTTCAAACAGGTATCATGTGTCTCATAACCCAAATCATGCTTCCAACACCGAGCACGGCTTTTTTTACAGGTTATATCTTTAATGGTGACCAGAAGTAATTTGAAGAATCTCAGAAGAAAGAGATGTAAATCCTAGCAGATGAACTGGTAGAATTCATCAAAACAATCTATTTCAACTATGATCTTTTTTCTATGGACTGCCTATCTTTGTTTAGATGAAGAGAGTCTGTGACAGCTCTGCTGTATATTTAACAAAGTAATTTCATACTAAGGTGGCTATTTCACTTTCGGGGTTGGGGTGGGTGTTAAATATGTAATTCTTTACTTGCATGTGCATGTGTCTATGTGTGCAAACTTTTGTATATGACTATATAGGCACACGCAGTACTTATATATCTGTGCAGTGCTTATATATCTATATGTAAATGCATGCCAGGCAGGCCAGTTACACTGCAGAAAATCTTTCCTGGCAACCATCTAACAGTTAATTTAAAAGCATGATTACAATTCTTGAAAACACAGTGACAGGGTATATGCTTATAATGAGAAAGTGAAAATGTCAGATCACCCCACAATTCACAGAATCAGAGTAATGACATTTGCAGCCATCTCTGGATTTCACTAACTTTTAATGACAAACCAATATAGACTACCTATTTATTCATAAATGCAAAAAAATGGCAAAAGGAAACAAGAGATTTCAGTTTCTAGAAAAGCTCTTCTGTCATAAGATAGACCAGTCCAACATAAAGCCCTGCTCTCACTTTACTTCCATGACAACTGAGTGTTTAGGATGAGCTACTGTAAAGAAAGAGCTCGCAGGAGAGCCTGTATAGAGGAACTGCCTATCACTGCAGCTTTCTTAAGTGTGCCAATAAAAAAAGATCAAAACCGCCTGGGATTCTGGGGCTTGCAGACAGAAGGCAAGTAATACTGCAGGCAAACAAAGGCACCCTAGACCTCAGAACTATCCTAACACCATCAAGAGTTATGCTCTCCTGTCAAAGGGATTTTCCAGGAAATACATTAGTGTCTTTGTAACATCGGCTAATTGAAGGCTGTGTTCCAGAAGTATTCAGTGTGAAACAGAGTGCAATGAAACAGCCCTCCCCTTCACAGGTCACTGCAGGGTCCTATCACATTCTTTTCACAATGAATAAACTTGTATTTAAAAGCTTGCAGGGGATTTAATTTACAAACACTAGCCACTTTCACGAGAAAAAACAATTCTTCTATCAGAAAAGCAAAGCTCTTAACTGCTCTGCTATCTTCACCATGGAAGGTTACAAGCACTGTGGGATTTTAGCATATTATAGATCAGTTTTAGAACCCATTCTGTAAATATCTGTGGAGATTTGGTGGAGTTCAGGGTTTTGTTTTTAAAATTACAGACATTTTCAAGTTGTAAAAAGAAAAAATTATTTTTTTCTCTCTCTAACAGTCCCAATATGTTCTGTTATTCAGATTTCACCCAGACAGGCACATCCACAATGTACTTGGGGGCTATTTGGATGGAAATAGAAAAGCTATGGAGCAAGACAGAGCCAGCCTAGATGTAAACAAGTTGGAACTGCTGGCAGCTGTGCTGTTACAAATAAAATTGCATTCCCCGGTGTCTTCTCACTTATCAATTTTGACAGAAGACTGTCCTGACTGCTCATAAACAGCATCGAAAAGGACAAATCACATTGGGTGTCAGATTTGCCAGAATGGATTTGGTTGGTAGCTTACCACAAAGAAACAGAGGGTTATCTCCATTCCACATGGTGGGGAAAAACAATGCTCAGTCCAAGGGGTGGAGGCTTTACCTTATAGGCTGAAGTCTCATATAATCCACATTTTTTAAAGTCTGGTTTAGATTTAAGAATCTCTGACAAAAGATTTGTTTACATCAAAGCAGAAAGTAGAAATATCAGCAAGCATTTCTCAAATGCATAATCCAAACCCAAACACAATGTAGTATGAAAAGTACTTAAAAATTAAACCACTTTCCTACTGATTCCTGCTTTATAGCTGCTCTTAGAGCCACATGCTGTTTTGTGTCCAGACAAAGAATGCTCTGGGATGGCAGGATGCTGCAGACAATCATACTGGTGTTAGAAAACAAAACAAAACAAAAGGAGAAAAAGAAAAAACTAGCAGAAAACCTCAGAATTAATATGCTGAAATATAGGCACCTATTAATTAAATTTCATCGTTCTGGGGGAACAGAATTTGGCCTGTCTGATTTGCATTTAAAGGATATTCTAGCTTAAAGACATATGGGGGACTTTAGAGAGTGAGTGTGTGTTATATGGAAGTCAAAGAAGGAAAAGAAATTCCTTTACAAATTACAGGCTTCCTGACAGTGTATCCTCCAGGAAGTCACAAACCTTCTCTTGAAGCATAGCTAGGGTGCATGATACCAAATCTTAAGATTCCCATCAAAACGATAAATCCAAAAAATCAACACTTATGAGAAATATTAAATGTAAAATATTCTAAATGCTATTGAAAAACATTTTTTCTCTATTGTCTGGATGATCACACTTACTGGAAAGTAAAATATCCACTGTCTTCTTGCAAACAAGCCATGGTCTTACTTTTCTCCCTGATTCTTTTACCTTCCTATTTGTCCTCTTTATTTCTGTTCTTTTTCCATTATGCAGAATGAATGCTAATTTACTAGAGATACTTAACTACATACCTATATTTGCCCATTATACATATGCATAATACATATATATATACACATGTATATATATATAATACCCAAATCTTCTGCTTGAGACCCAACACACCTTTTGGTATATTGTGTATCTGGGAAAACCATTGATATTTGCTTTCTGAGCAGAGAGATCCATGATGAAATGCTTATATGTAGTATTTTTCAGCAGTCAACTTTGGTCCTTGCTATTGGGGCTTCCCTCAATAGAAATGTGAATTTGCAAGGATACAGGAGGAGGTTAAAGTATAATGAGTTAACTGATAATATGCAGTGAAGTGTTTCTTTTTCACTAATCTTAGATCCTACATTGTCACTTTCTTCTCACTAAACAAAGTAGGTGGGAATAGCACAGAGAGGCAGAAACTGAACCCTATGTTAAACTGAAATAAGCAGAGTGGAGTAGTAACTATTCTATTGTGCAGTGTGTGTGAACACGCTAAACTGTCACATTGGTTTTTGCTCCTTGAGGGTGGGGAGAACAAACCCAACAACTTAACCAGTTCAATTTCTTTTTTCCTTTTTGGGCTTTTCAGAATTTGCTCCTCCATCTGTTTTCCAATGGAAATGGCTCTGATGTAAAATGCTATAATGGACCTTCTCTTGGTGTTCAGCTAGGAATACAGTACTCCATGTCTGACTAGAAGTCCATTAACAAATTAGAGGGCTGGATACATCTCCAAAGATGGAAAGCTGGGAGAACTGAATTTGATTAGTCTTTTGAAGAGAATTCACCTACTCAACAAGGAGATATTGTTGCTTCCTTCAGATAACAAATGCAAGGGTCCAGAGAAGCCAGAACCAGATTCTTCTTTGAGGTGCATTGTGGCACATGAGCCACATGAACCACATTAGACAACAGACACCAGTAGTTAATTAGCAAATTCCAATTAGATATTTAGGGAAGTGCTTCCTACTATTAGGGTAGTCAAAGAATGGAAGAGTTGTCCTGAAAAGTTGCAGACTGTATACTGCAAAACATAACCAACTATAACTATAGCAGCTGTATAATCAGCATCCATTTCTTTGCTCCTCTACTACACTGCAATTTCTGGACTTGCCTCAAATAGGGGTAATTGAAGGCCACTTGGAAAATTTAGTGATAATGTCTGCTGAAGGGAACGAGACAATATTAGCTCATGACACCAGTGCTAAAATCTTTACAGTGACTTCTCATTTCTGTTTATCATCCATTGTGTTGGAGATTAAGGTCTGGAAGAGATCCAAGATGTGCAAAAGCTCTCTTGGAAAACAGTCTCCACACCTGAGACTGTCAGATATATACTTCTGTGTCCATGAATGTTCTCTTTGATACTCTGGAGTTTTCCAGGCCCTAATATAAACATTCAAATGTGACACATATTATTGGGTAGAAGAAAACCTGTTGAAAGTAAGAATTCTGATAAGGCCAGGAACTTCAGGTCCCCAGATGACAGCTGTTCCCCTTCCAAAAACCCCATATACCTCATCTGTTTCTGGTTTCCAATTCCCTTAAGTTTAATAAAGAACCTCTTCATAGCTTACAGTTCTTTCTAAACTGTAGCAAGCACCTTTTTCTAGACAATATACCTTAGGTACACAAAGTCCAGAGATTTAAGGGGCATCATAATTAGAATATTAAATCACTTAGAATAATAATTAGAATATTATTTAATTTATTGTATTGCTTTCACAATACAATAAATTAAATAATAAATTAAAACAATACAATACAATACAATAAATTTCACCTAGTGCAGGTAAGATCATACTTTATATTTGTTGTATTTCAATATGTTGCTGCTGAGTACTTGGCTCTATAAATGTCACTGTTACTGCTGCCTGCCTGCATTGGGCCTGAAACGTGTCAGAAGATTTATCTGCCTCATCAGCACTTTCTAAACACCCAGGCAGCCAATCGAAATGGGGAGGCATAACAGATGTGCCAACATCTGCTGCAGCAAGCATTTATCTGGACAGTGGAACACATAGCTGTAGATTCAAACTCTTACCCAGTTGCAACTCCATGTGTATGGACAGCCTAGATCTATAACTGTGTGAAGGCTATTTTGGAATATTAATTGAAATCAATTAGAAAATGTAGTTTTTTCAATTACATTTGTGAGAAATATACCTTCCTGTAATTCAGTTTATGCCTTTCAGACACAATAAAGGTGAAATACTATGAAAAAGCTAATTTTAAACTTGAACTTAGAAATTCTTAGAAAGCACTATTAAAATTCCATCCCATCTATGGTCTTGTTTACCTTGAGGTACACACATATTAAAATATGTGTAGTTAAAATATGCACATTTTAATCACATACATGTGCCTATAAATCAAGCACATGAAGCAATAAGAAATTACTTTCAAAACACATTTTGATTTTCCTGGCACCAAAATGAGGTCCGTGGGCACCATATCCATGCTGAGTTTCAGCTGTTCAAACTTCTGTTGCACACGGAATGCCCTCCACCCCCAAACACATACTCGTGCAGATTGATAAAATCATGAGATGAAATACAAAGCAAACTCATCTTCTGCTTTTTGATGCACAATACAGTTTCACCTGTATTCCTGCTCACCAAACCATGCCCTCTAGGAATGACTATCACATTCTCTTTGAAGAGATGCCTCATTAAATAAAAAAGCAAACTCCCAGAGAAAAGGCCTCTCCTGCATTTTTTTTTATTTCTCCTCTGAAGGCCCAGCATGAATAATACTGAAACCATGTTTTAAGCTCAGTTTATCGTAAAAGGTTCATTCTTGCTAGGGTGACTCAGCCCATGTTTCCTGTGCTCTAGGATTTCCTAGGATCTAAGCTTTAAAATAGCAACATTATAATAAACTGCTTAACATTACTTAGGCTACTTTTAAGAGAATATATAAAATAAATTATTCCCTCCCATATTTTGTCTGTATAGCTAGATTTCATGTTTCCAAGACAGACTACATGAACATTCAAGTTGAAGGCATATGAAAAATAGCATTAATAAAACCCTTAGAAACATTTTGACTGTAAAGCATATATGGAAGTATGTGGGATAATAATGTAAGAACTGTCTAAACAAATAATTTCTCCAAAAAAGAAGATTTATAATCCACAGATTTCCATAAATATGAAAATATTACCAGCACCTTTCTCTTCCTTCACTGACTGAAAAGCACATTCCATACATTGTAACGTTGCCCAGCAATAAAGTGTTGCTGAACTAAAGTCACTTTTCTTCATTTTCCTGGAAAAACATAAGCTCTGACAACAAGTAAGAATTTTTATTAGCTTCCAGGTGAAATAAGGAGTAACCCAGTGCTTGTTTTATGAAATCATGAAACAGAACGAATATCACTGACGTGATATATATTTTCTCCTGTTTTAAAACATAATAAATGGTAACAACCTTGATAAATTTGTCCATGCCAGTTTTGTGTCTTTTTCTCCCCATTCTCTCATGATCCTCTGTATTTGTGGACACAATTCCAATCCCTAAATTGGCATATTTGTTACTTAGAGGAGTGAGATGACAGCAAATTCATTCACTTTGAATGTCAGGATTTTGTGATGATATACAGCAATACACTCAATATCAACGAACAACTGTGGCAGAAATTACCCTGACATTGCCTTCTATCTAAATGACCCAATGACTAGCAAGGAAGAAGAGTGATTTAATGGTCAAAAAATGAGATGCATTACAATTAAAGGCTTCTGGCTTTTATTGCCAGTTCTGCCACTGATTGACTTGCAAGTCTCTCAATACAACTGTCCTTAGTTCACCCGTTTGTGAATTCATGTAACAACATTGGACATCATAACACTGCAGAACCTCAATAGAAAAGCTTTGTTTAATTTATTTATGCCTGAAAAGTGACTTCAATACTTAAAAGACAAATGAAAAACTGAAAGAAAAGGGCTGCTCCTTTTATCAACCCTTTTCCCATTTACAGTGTACAACTGGCCACAGTTAGGGAGAAATTCCACGTTTATTATTGTCTATGGGTAAATTATACTGATGTAAATTCAAGGACATTTTAAAAATACATAATCTTATGCTGTTTTATGCCAAATGCATACTCAGTCTTCTTCTAATTACTTTCCAGTGGTTTTAAAAGAATAAAGCAAAAATATTCCAGTGCCACTTTCCCCTTTTTTTATTTTGACTGTGACCTTTTCTGTTTTTGGTCAATAGCTGGGTCACAGGCCAGGCATTTGCCACCCAGAACTCTTTTGAGTTAACAGGAAGAAATGACAAGGAAAGGGTTTAGAAGCCCTGACCATGATAAGTGCTTCCTCAGGTCCAACTGAAACAACTTTAATAATCTATTCACTAATCCAGGAGAATTCCTTACAAGATAGCTTTAAAACACGGTCCATTTTTCCTCCTTATATTTGTATGATAAAACAGATGGAATGGGGGAAAAAAAAGGGCCAATCACCTCAAGTTCCCACAAACCAGACTCTCCTAAGCAGCCAAGACCACAAACTACAGGCACACACATACCTGTTCACTTCCTTCATGATACTTCTTATCAACAGGTACTAGATAATATTAAAAAATTGCCACCAAAAATCAGAATAATGGTGTCAGTAAATGTCTCTGTACCATGGGGCAACTATGATTCAGCTGTAACTGCTAGGTTTGAACCAATGTCAGAAAAGAAACATAGTGTACCAAGTGTCCCTCCTATGATAACAGACTGAGAGAACTGGGGTTGTTCAGCCTGGAAAAGAGAAAACCTCAGGAAGAACTTAGGGCGGCCTTCCACACCTAAGGGAGGCTACCAGGGAGCTGGAGAGGGACTTATACATGGGCGTGCCATGATAGGACAAGGGGTAAGGACTTTAAAATGAAGGAGGGCACATTTAGATTAGATATTAGGAATGAGTTCTTCACTATAAGGGTGGTGAGACACCCAGAGAAGCTGTGGATGCTCCATATCTGGCAGTGTTCAAGGCTGTGCTGGATGAGGCTTTGAACAACCTGGTCAACTGGGAGGTGTCCCTGCCAATGGCAGGGGTTGGAACTACATTATCTTTAAGATCCCTTCCAATCCAAACCATTCCATGATTCTATGATGAAGTCTCAAATTATCTAAGCCCAGTTTGAGCTGTCAGTTTGAGCTGTCAGTCCCTTCACCACAACAGCAGCTCTGTAAGGTAAGGCATGTGGTGAGAAGCATCTGCTTTGTCCATTGAAAATCTACAACACAGCAAGTTTGTTCCTATTTCTCCTACTATACCAGTCAGGTCTGATGACAATGGAAAGACACAACCTTGTCCACCGTTTCAGCTCTTTTAAACTACAACACCCATATCTCTATAAGGATCCATATTTCTTGAAGCCTTCTCTTTTAAGTGATGTCTGGTGGTTGCTGTATTCAAAAACCGCCTTTTATTTCCTAGAGGCGCATTTTGTGATTTATCTCTAATTTTAAGAAGTTCAGGGTAAAATATAAAGACTCCAATCAGAGTAGGAAATACAGTGAAAAAAACAAGCACCACCCGATAGCTAGCTTCATTGTGCAGAAACACTCATCAAGTAACAAAACAAAAGAGCCTGACAGCAGCAATCAGCAGTGCTGGCAGTGTGTGCACAGAAGCTGCTTCCATAAAAACCTGTTTGTTCAGGTGCTAGCAATTGAGGAGGAGTTCCAGTTGTGTTGCCGCAAGCTCCTGTAATGCTCACACAGGGGTGTTTGCAGACTATCAGAGCTCTGGAGGGAGCTGTTACAGGCTATCAGCTCAGTAATCCTCATGTTAAAAAGGCCCTAAATATGTATTTACAAGATAGACCTGTTTGTTTTATTGGTTAAGTAATCCATGTGTTGAAAAGGTCTTAAATAAGAATTCACCAGGCAGGCAGGTCTCTCCTGGACTACTACAGCAGTGGTGGGCTGCTCACTGAGAATGAGTGTTTCTGAGACCACACTTCAGTGGCCCATGAGAGCCTCAACCCTTAAAGACTTATAGGTGTTCAACTTTATTCAGACAAACAGCCTCACTCAGACTGCTAATCTGAAAGTACTCCTTTATTTCTAAGGAAAAATGCCAATAAAAACCAATCACTTCAAAAGTGTAATGTCACAGAACTGTTAAATTTGAATTTGCTCCTGAAATACCTTCCCCCATCAGAATAGGATGAGTATTACTAGAAGAGAGAACCAGTGTGTTACTGCTGCACTGTATCTACTGCAATGCTCAGATACAGTAGAAGAAACAAGAACAGCAGGGTAAAATTTTCCCCCGTGCAACTTTTAAGTGTCCAGTCAAAAGACATCTACACAAAGACTTACTCATGGCCAATTCCAAAAGGTTTCTAGCTCAGCTCCATTTAAGGCCTATTTTTAGTTGTTTGTGAAAACAGCTGACAGCATCTGATCCAGAAATGCTCAGGTCAATAGGAAACCTTAGGTATTTCAGCAGGTTTGGATCAAGCAAATAGTAAACTTGATGGACTAATCTAAATTTACAGTTAACAGATTTATGATTGCAAATACTTATCAAAACATTTAAATGAATGGCTGTGCATAACCATAAATTAGTATTTCCATTCAACATGCATACACACACATTTATTTCCTTATTCTGATGGAAAAATTTGTCCCTTGGGTCTACAAATCAGAACATGATCTTAAGAGTAATAACTTTTGCCCTGAAGTATTAGCCAACCCTCAGAGCGCTATGCATTGCTGTGCTTAGGAGAAGGATGATGCAGTAAAGCAACTTGCACATGAATATTCTAGTTTCCAGAAGTCCTATTTTCCATAGCATGGGAAGAATCTACACAGCATGTGTGTAGTTTCTAGCTCATGCTCCAAGTGGGAAAAGTCTCACATGGCTTTTTCTCAAAATACCATGCTCTTTCCTCCAAGAACTCTTATCCTTCCATTGCCTGGACACAAAAAGCTCCATAAAACATGACTACAGAAAGATTTTACCTGCACATGATTCATGTGCCTCTCTGTATGTCTGCTGACATACACAAACTTTCTGAGCAAAAAAGTAACATAAAGCTGCTCAATGGTTTCTAAGTGAAGAGCATCAGAATACCTCATAAATTCATATAGGGCCAATTCCATCCTAAGCAACTTTTCAGAGGCACTGGTCTTAAAACTGTCCCAATCTATCAAGACTAGCATTGGCATGCGTTGGAACTAAAGTCATCAGACACAGGTGGGCTAACACAGTGGCTACCATTCTCCCTTTTTCACTCTGAAATGTTTCCCTTCTGATATGATGGACTGTTGACATAATTTTCTAGGCTCCTGAAAGCTGAAACAATCACTTGTGCCTAGAAATGAAAATAATCAGAGCTGGAAGGTCTTTCAGGCAATTATTCTCATTTCCTTTGTACATCCACATTGACTAACATCCAATCTTCCTCCAAAAAACAACCCCTCAATTTGACAGCAAATTTAAGTATAGTCTTCCTCATATATGCAACAACAGATAATGCAACTCCCCCAACTTCTATTCCTTCTCGAGGATGTCTGCTTTTGCTGTTTGTAAGAAGCATTCAGCTGGAAATGAATATATCTGAGCTATATGAAATTTTAAAAGCTGTAATCCCCCAGCAGAAAGCAATCATCTCCCATTCTGCTTTTGCTCAAAAGCTCCTTCAGTACAAACATCGTATGAAGGTTTCTGCCTGTGGATAAGAACCTGGTGACTAAACAACACAACCAGCTTGTGCCTGCTTGTAACATCTCATTTTCTTGTCTCATTAGACTGCTTAGGACCAGACATCAGTGATACTTTCTTTTTACCAGCTCTGTCTTTACAACATTCTTTGCTGGTTATCTTTTTAACTGGTTACCTATTTTTTAACTGTCCCACCATTTAAATGATTCTGTCCGCTTAATTTCTGTATTACTATTGATGGTCCAAAACAAGTACACAAAGTTTCTCTCTCCTGGATAGTAAGTTCAGAAATGTCATTAAGTGTGCACCATTAGCTTACTTATTCCTCCCTAGCACCTGTAGCCTCTATTCTTCTTACAAGGACAAATTTTAGAGCAATGTTTAACACAGATTTACTGTGTTACTGAGGACTGTGATACTTTTTGTCATTTCACCTCACTGGTACCAGCAAATGTGATCTATAATCTAAACTCACTTGTCCAGCAGCAGAAAGCCACTCCTAGTCAGGCTGGATGGGTTTGTTCTGAATATCTCTGGCTCTCTTGCAATGATGTTGATTGTAAGTCCAGTGGAGCACTTACACATCAGTCCACTCCTGCTTCTTAAAAGTCCTCATGAGTATCTGTCTATGCAAGAATTGCAAATCTTCTGATGTCTTTCTGCCAACACTGACTGATACGGGCTCTGCCTTAGCATCTACCAGCAATTCAGATTTCTTTTAGGACAATTTTTGCAGTAGCAACATAAGGATGCTCAAGTTGGCAGATGAAAATCCCCCAGCTTCATCATCTTCCCAGCCATTTGTTTAAAGTATGGTACTGTATGGAGCCTAATGAGCCTCCCTGGGAGTGCATCCTTCCAAGACAATTGGCTCATACTTGAGTTCATTGCATTGTGACAATCTGATAACAGCCCACGGGGCTTTTCCAGCTTACAACTGGAGTAGAAGAGTCTTATAAGTGTCTAATCCTACCACTGCAAGTATAAGTCCATTTCCCCAGTGCTTGCTATCATGTATGATCCTCCTCTTGGTCTCTTATGGTGCTAGTCAGCTACTTAAACACTAGCACATATTTGTAAGCACAACAACTAGCACAACAACCAAAGTGATCAAAGTTTTTCAGGACATTCCCTTTCTTGGAAAACATTTTTGTTTCCAGCACCTCCTTTACTAGTCATCTTATTTCCTTACTTCCTAATGTGGCAGCATATTTTGCGTTTGTGTCTCAGAACTGATGCATTCTTCATTTACAAACCATTTCTAGGAAATAATGAGGTGTTGCTCTAGTTATTTTTCTGCTCACTATCTTGTTTCAATTCCTTTCTGAAATCTCCAGGTTTGTATTTTAAGCGATTTACAAATTTTCATGTTTGCCATGGACACCTGTGAGCTACTTATCTCCATCCTTTTGTACAATGGGAAGGTTAATGTGCATTTTGGAAACAGAACTGTGCTCTTGACAGCAGACAAGTTTTTTGCTGTGTGTGATTAGCTGTAGTTCAACCAGAAAGTTCTTGCAAATTAAAAAATGATTATAAATTCAAGGAATGCTGTTAAATCCTCCTTCTAAATAAAGCACACTAAAACAAATAAACCTCCTTCCCCTAAACACACGATAAATGAATCAGTGTGAGATAGAGAACACTCTGTGGTTCTTCCATCCAGCCTACAGCCTGAGGGGTGGCATGAGCAGGGCTTCTGCACCCCTTCTCCATGCTGCTTTCACCCTTACATGACGTGTTATATGATATGTTAAAAATCTAGAAACAAAGCAACACACTTTTAAGACAATATTAATACAGGAAGAAAGATAAAAGCTGGTCTTTAATTGGAGATCTCCAAAGGAAAGTGAGGAAAAATGGCCAGATCACATAGGGCGAATACAGTTTTGTAAGTTTAGCATTGCAGCATAGCCTCTACTCCATCCCCTGTCCTGCTGCTTCTCCCCAGGACTGGCAATCGGAGCGGGGAAATTCTTTCTGACTCTCAGACTATTTTTTGGAATGGAGTTACATAACTCTGAGGATAATGTTCTCAGTTTTCACAGATCCCTGGTTATGGCAAGGGATCTTAATAAGATCTTACAGGGACCTGAAATATCAGATAATACAACCAGTGAGTAATGTAAACCATAATATTACCATATGGGCTTAAACTTTGGGAATATCTTTAATGTTTAGAGCTCTGCTAATATCTCTGCTGCAAGATATTCTTGTTCTTCCTAAAAACGCACATATTCAGTAGAAAACCTTCTTCTCAAAGGAGTCTAGACAGTTGCTTTCCCATATAAATTTCACATGAAACAGTTTATTTCAGTCACTCAGTGTATATGCCTTGGGCAACTGAATCACAGCTAAGAGGAAATTAATGACTATGATGTTGTGATTAGCAGAGAACACAGGCAACTGAGAACCTGCCCAAACATTTACTGTAGTCCCAGTATTTATGCCAGCCATTATTAGGGACAAATAATGGCCACAAAGAGGGATTGATTCCACCAGGTAGACCCTTTAAAAATCGTCACTGATATTCTTATTAAATGGTGAAAATTATTCATATTTTAACATTTAAAAACTTATTTGTAGATGCTTACATTCCTAATTAAATTAAATATTACCAGAAAAAATAGTTTCTATCACATTTCAGGAACAAGTATCATGAACAAACACACCTGACGGAGAAATTTAATATTGTATTACACAGGGGGAGTCAAAATAGAACTTAAAGTCTCAGACTCTTATGCTGTGAGATACCACACCAAAATCCAAGTGGGAAGAAGTAATCATTTCACTTATCATAGCAATGATTTTTTGAGGAGTTCAAATAAAAGTTTGTTTGTTTTGATGAGATCCACTAAGTAGACGTTATTTGATTTTTCAGATTCCCCTGTCTGCTAGAAAAGCAATGGGCTGAACTTGCAGTTGAGCGTCTTAGATGCTAAAGACACAATAAAAGTGAATTCACTGCGTATTTGCCAAGGCTTTCGCCTTTCATTTAATTTCCAAATGCCATCCAGTTATATGAAACCTTTACAAACGTTTCCTAAAGTAGAGCAAACAGGAGGGTAGGATGTTTTTAATCTTGTATTATAGATTTTTAATTATTTATAAACATTCTTATTTAAAACATAGTAACTTGAACTTATGAAAAGACTCAGCACTGTTTAATAATATAAAGAACCATCTGCTTCTTATGCCTGTTCCTATAAATATTTTGTTACTAGATGACAGTGGAAAACATGAAAAGCTAATGACTGACTGACAAGTAGATTATTTAGATATTGAAATGAAAATCTAATGAAGAACAACATCACTAATCATACGTTATAATTTTAGGAAGCTTCACATAATGATTTTCCAGTGACTCAGAAACACATCCACCATTGTCACCAGACAGTGCAATGCATCAGCAGCAAAGGGAGATTTGTGGTACAGAGAACAATCTCTTATAATTGCAATACTTACAATGTCAAATATCAAAGAGCAAGTAATAAAAACTATATTCATTGTCCAATTTGAAGCATGATCTTAAGAACACTCAAGCACACACCGAAATATCTAGAAGACTGATTTCTAATGCATGAAATACAAGTACAATTGATTCTTAAAAGTAGAGGCAGGAGGAGGAAAGCAATTAAGCTTCCAGTAACCATTCGTGGAAAGGCCTGCTTTAGAGTGTTAAATCTACTAAAGAGAAGCATTTGAGTTGCAGTCTCCACTGCACAAAGACAGAACATGTTAAACAAGCATTCTAGACTTGCATGAAGTCACCCACTGCAGAATTCTGCTTTCAAATTTCACATCTTTAGCCTAACCCCAGCCTACTACCAGTAAATCCTCTGACATCACACAGCTATAACACAAAACTGCCTTTTGTGATGATTTTTAAGAAGTATTCCCACTCTTCTTTTTCTCAGAGGAGCCTGTTATCAGCTGTGTAAATGCCATATCTGTAATAACAGAAAGAGAGGGTGAAGTGTGCCCATGATCTTACCTCATACTCAAAGTCCTCTGCTCTATCTGCATCAGCAGGCAGGCTGGAAAGATACTCATTACCTTCATAAAATTCATGCTCCACTGGGTGAAGAGAATGGCAGCTATGTGGAACAAAGCAGTACAATAACAATAGATGAGAAAATATGGGTTTTTTTAAGGTCCCACCTCACCCCCCTCCACTGTCATCTCCTCCCCCTTCTGCCAACCCCGTCTCACTCCACAGTTTTCTCATCTCAGGATGCTACTCTGAATGGCTTGACAGCCTGAAAGAACTAAGTACATGAAAGAGCCAGTACCAAGAAGCAGCACAGGCTGTTTTCCTTGCAAAAGTTCATGCTCTGGCTGAGTTCATTTTGTTGGGTTCATCTTTAGGCATATTTACACAGGGTGATTTCTAAAAAGGGTCTGGTTTGAACCAAACTGCTTCATTGTGACATTTTTGGATTCTGTACACTCATAAAGGTACAAAACTCCAGATTCAGGTGCTGTGTCATGGCTGGGGGCAACTCACTAATTTATCTGGTTATAGTCTTGAACAATCTGTACAAGGCTGCATCAGGCTCACAAACTGTTCAAGAATTTATGTAAAATAACTTGCATTATCCTCTTGTGTTAAAGTGGTAACAACATGGTGAAGTACACTTGAGCAACTGCACAGTTACAAATGTAATTAAACTGTACTGTTAAACGGGCTTGGAACACAAAGAGCGAGGTCTTCACAACATCTTTAGACCCAAGGCTGGATCCCAACCATGTAGTATCCAGTGTGGACCTATCATAGCAGAGGTTGAAAACTCTTCCCCATGCTGAGGGCATGGGGACTTCAATCACAGTAGCCCAGAGTTTAGAAACACCCCGTAAAAACTCAGAAATACATGTATCCTGTTCCTTGCTGTGCAGCAGTCAGCAGTAAGTTCAATCCATCTAGCCCAGAACTTCTAAAAATGGACCTACATCAAAGTCAAAAGTGTCATGTTCTGCACTGGCATCAGTTCTGCAGACACACACAACATGCCAGCAAATCAGTGAAAAAGCTCTAGAGCTGTAACAGTTTTTTGCAGGCTACAGAAGGTCTGTAGGGTCATCTGAGGTCACCCACAACATGATGTTATTCATGAAGTGGAGACAAAAGAGGAAGAACCCTACACCCTACTTATGTATAAGCACCACCTGCTGGTGTTTGCATCCAATTCAGTTCCAAAGAGAGACCATTTATTTAATATATTTTGTCATATGACAGATGAAATGGTACTTTTTGATCTCTATATTTTTGGAATTGTTTTGCTTTTGATAAGGGGACATTTATATTAAATCATTGTTTCCTTGATTTGTTTTTGTAAAAAATTTGGAAGAACAGAAAACAAGACAAGCTCTTTCTAGGTCTGAAGAAGCCTTTTTGGCACTTTGGAACACAGAAGTGTTTTTCCTCTTGACTAGGGCTTAGCTTTGGATGAATGGATACATAAAGACAAAGTAAACATGACTGAGATTCCTTCCTGTAGCCCTAATCTACAAGCAGAGCTTAGGAAAGCTGTCACTGCAGCCTGAATGGGATAGTGGTTATCAACAACATTTATTATTTATTTAAAGTGTTCCTGTGACTTTTTCAGGAGAAGACTAGGAGACCATCACTGCAATGCCTCAGTCCCACAGGTAAACAGCAGAAATAGACAAAGCATACCTATCTGAAAGTAGAAATGGGCAGATATCTGGAACTGGTGGTGTGGAAGGCCTTAGCTTGGCCAGAGCCATGATATGCTCAAAAGTGATGTCAGTCTGAGTGCTGGCATCCATGACCCGGACATCCTGAGAGCTACTGTGAGCTTTGGTAGCTGGGGCTCGCCGCAAAACCTGAACTACAATGGGCTCCTTGGCATTGCGGAAAGCTTCCACTGCCTCCTCATGAGTGGCCTTGGAGAGGTCCTTCCCATTGACCTGGAGAAAACAGGAGAATACAGCAAAGGTGAGAGAAAAGGCAGCATAAAAACAAGGGTGTAAAATACAGGGGGCTGAATTATTTGTGAAGTACATCAAGCCACCTGATGACACTGATGTGCATATTTTGGTATCCATGCAAGAGGGAATATACAGCTGGAGGAGAAATAAGATCTTTAATCTTTGCCAGAAATTAGAAATGGTTTGAACTCTTCCATAACTGTCCCACCCAATGGAATCCAAACACAGCAAAGGAACTACAATATTTAGACAGTAATTTAAATGATTTCTCTTATCCTGTTTTATTAACTTTGTAAAATACAGCTAAAATAGATGAGGTGCCTTTAGTTTTGAATTTCAGCATTTTCTGTGGCATGCAATTGTTTTAAAGGATTGCTGGCATAGCACTGTTATTAATGCAGATGTCAATAAACATGTCTCTGATGTCTAAAAAGAAACAAGGCTAATTTTCAATGTTTTGTCACTTATCTGCTATGGCTATTATACAACCATTAAGACCACAGATAGGAAGATTGGACTAGCACAGTCAGCTGCTGGTCTTTCAAGGAAAGAGAACTAACTCAATAAATAATTTGCTATGAACAGACAAATAATCAACCAGAGAAAATTACATTGCAAATGTAGCATAGCTTGGCAAAACTAAAAGACTATGCCAAGGTTTCTCTCTGCAAAGCAGCAAATTCCTCCTGCTCTAGATGAGGCCTGAGGGTACTAAAAAACATAACTGCAAGGTTTGATTATGATAAATTTATACAAATTCAGGTGCTTGGAGGAAGATTTGCAAGCATCAGACACAAAATGTGAAGGCTAATTGGTCAATGGCAGTCAGTAACTAAGCCCTTGAACACGGGGCTGTGCAACATCCTTACTCAGAAAATACTACTCCGCTGGTTCCAGAGCAGTGGGCTGCTACACAGGACCTAACTGTTGTGAGCTGCTGTGGAAATGAGATGATCCAGTGCTGTGGTAGAAAGGTAGGGTTTTCTAGTAAGAAATGTGACTACCTGAAGGTAGCAAAACCCAGTTAAAATTTATATTCCCAGAAAAACTTCTACACTGCTGGCAAATCAGAAATAGGAGTCTGCTGCAAGGTCAGGCTCAAATTAACTTCTTTGTATAGACAGTGAGTCATAAAACTTCATAAAACTTAATGAACCCTCCCCAGAAATGGGACAGACCCATAAATTACTTTTTCCAATGTTTGCAAATAGTGGTGGAAATGAAAATTTCTTTGCCACATCACTGCTTCATTCAAGAAATTCTTGGAAATTTCTTGCCAAAAAGGACAAAGGCAAACAGGAACAACATAAGGAAACTCAAAAGAGCCTCAGTAACTCAGCAGTAACACTTTGAGCAACTTATGCAGCCATAGTCCTATCATATTTATGTGCATGGCTAGGATACTGCTGACCATTAATTTCATGTATATATCAATTCAGTACATTTCCAGAGTATGTGCACAATTACAAGGTAGCATCATCTTTCTTCTGACTTAATTTCCAAAGAATCAGCACTTTCACGCCCATGTCACTCACGAGGACATGCAAAATAACTGTACTGTGATGTAGCCACCAATGTAAAGGTCAGCTGATCTTTCCAGCTAGACCTGATGCTGTATGCAGTGATGAGAAGCCTGCAAATTTTGAACATATTTCTGTAAATATAAAAGCTCAAAACTCCTTATGCTGAATGCCTGGGACACTCAAAAGTACCACACCACTGCAGCCTGGACTGTGACCAGGTAATTCAAAAGGCAGCTAGGTTGCTCACCTAAGCTCAATGCATATCTCTGGTCTGTCTGCTAACTGAAGCAAAAAAAATAATATTTAATGTTATTATTTTATCATTTAAACTATCATTCATAAAATGATAACTAATTATTTTCTAGTTCACATGGGAAAATATCAGTTGTATCTAAGAGGACGAGCCGAAGTGGTCAAAGAACAAATTAAGTTACAAGAAAACCAAAGAAATTTCCCCAAGGAGAGAGCTCCTGCAAACCCTCTCTGCTAACACAAGTCACAGTGCTAGGGTGTTCAGACTCAGCGCCATCTAATGGAGGCAAATAGAGATAAAGCTTCAAGCCTGGGTCTTCCAGCCACTCTTCAGTTCCAGTCGCTGCTTCATTCTTGCTTCTACCTCAGATCCTATCAAGAACACAGTTTTTCAGTTTCTGTGATTTTTGTAACAAGAGTGGCCTATAGGCTGTCTGAGGGACTCTCATTCCTAAGGCCCTAAGAATAGAAAAATTACTTTCCTGGCTCTCCAGTCCTTTTTGATACTTTTAAAACTTCAGATAACTATATGGTGTTTCTCCTAAAAGTAAACGTTTGGGAATAAATACCATAAAGAAATGTATCATTTTTTTTCTCCATTCAAGTATAAAACACACAATCCTTCTGTATCCCAGCTGAACCAGGTGGATTTTGGTACAAGATAACCATTTTATCACAGATCCGCATCAACAAATCTAAAAGACACTTGGATAGCATACAAAATCCTTTTTATTTTGAAAACCAGAAGCTCTGTCTATTCACATCAGTCAACACTTATCACTTATTCTGAGGAAATAGACATAAATTCACAATAATGCCATTTACATGCAAATTTTATTTCTAAAGAATAATAATATTTTAAAATCACATGAATGTGAAAAATCACAAAAGATACACATTTTCATTTATTCTGGAAACCTATGTCTGACCTCTATTTTCATTTAAATACCTATTTAATTTGATGACTTTAAGCACATTCTCTCATTTATTTGGTTTCTTATGAAATAACAGCACAGTAGACCCAATACTTGTTTAAATTGTCACTTGAAGTTCATCAACACACTTTGTCGATCTGCACAGAGGTCACACAATTTACAAATGCCTCCTTTCTCAGAAGAAAATCTATAGCTGAATTACTCTATGCTGGCAGGTGTCCTGCCCACTTGGGGATGAGGAGAATATTTTTAAAAGCTAAAGCCAGTACTACAGATGGGGCTGGAAGCACTTTTCCTGCAGGTTCTTTAAGGATCTTCTTCCTCCTGCATTATCCTCCAACTTAACTCTCACATATAGTTACCCTGGGAGTCAAAGACAGCTGAGCACTTATTTACAACAAGCCATTTACAGGTTCTTAGTGGATGATTAAATAAATTCCTCGCCTCTGAAAGGTTACTTTCAGTGGAATCCAGGGTACTATTTTAAGTGGATAGAGAAATCAGTCACTTTTAACAGTCAACACAAAGACAAGGGAATACATTTGTTGTAGCAGATGGGCTAATTAATCCACATGCTAGTTGTGAATGTTAAGTAAAGAATATATCTTTTCTCATGTAAACCATCCTCCTGCCCTCTTTGATTAAGCTTTTGTTTAATGAAAGCTCTCTCCCCCTGTCTCAGGCTATTGGACACACTGCAAAGTCTGGGCCACTTGTCAACCTCTCCCCCAGAGTGACTAGTGGCCACTGCCTGGATCCTTGCCATCCCCTTTGGATTCTTGCTCTAAACCCAGCCACATGCAAAACTTCATCAGCATCAGAAAATAAACAAGGAAATGGGCTTTGTCTTTCATGCAAACATCAACTGACATTGGCCAAGTGCCACTTCTAATGCCAGCACCAATGTACACGGGCTATTCCCACACAGAGAGGTGGGCAGCAGAGAAGTAAGGACAGGACTAAATAACAAAACAGTGACTATAAAATATATAAACAAATGGTTGTTAAGCTATCTTCATGTTATGAGTGCTAAAGAAAAGGCAAAAAAAAAAATCAGTCCTTCAATGAAGACTGCTTCCAGGATTTAAGTGCCTGTGACTAAAAATTTAAACTGCCTTGTCTGTCTTCCAACACTTTTCTGCTCTTGATCATTTAATGCTGGGCAGAATTTCTGAAACAAAGGAGCCAGAAATGTTGATGTTTCCTGCAGTCTTTACTTTTTCCATATTAAAATAAAAAGGAAAATAGCAGAAAAAAGGGAAAAAAAGGAAAAGGTACGTATAGTCATGTGAATGCAATAATCGCAAAATCATTTGCAGCTCATGAGATAACCTCCTACCTTCAGCAAATATCTGGCATATGCAAGTTTAAATTTAAGATCAGCTCTGCTGAAGTAAAATCCTTTGAGATGCTTAATTTATTCAGTAAAGGCAATGGGAAGAATAACTGAAGTGTTCTGCAAGAGCAGAGATGTCTAGACACACAGCTTGCCTAGCTAAATGACAGAGATGCTGTCTGACATGATGATGGAGTTCACACAAGGCTCACTGTCCTAGGAGATTTCAACACCCATGCAGAAAATGCCCCTGACCTGACAGGTGCTAAATCTGCTCTCATCACAGCAATCTCCTCACCTTCAATCTCTCAGCCTAAATACACCCAGGCTATCATTCCCTGGGTGCATCCTTGGACAGCAGACTGGCACAAAGATCAAACACTGTCCTTAAGTTTGACCAGTCCTTCTTTAGGATAGGAATTTGAGCCCTTCCTAACTGCAGGCAACAGGGGAAAAAGAACAAAAACCATCTCAGCTTCCTCTCAGAATTATAGCTTTTGGCATAAAGAAACTCTAGAAAACTTCTACTGCTGAGGGCCAACAGCTGTGAGGCTCCCTGGGCAGGACAGGTTGGCACTGCACAGGTGACACAGTGCCAACCTGTCAGTTGCTCCCAGTGACACCCATGCTGGAGAGGACACTGTGAGTCTTCTGCTATCACACACGTGACAGCTCACCTACAGAAAGGGCATTTGACACACTGACATTTTAGGTTACAGTTTAGTACTAAGCCACATTTCTTCAGCAAGTTAATCTGAAAGACAGCAAATTCAGCCATTATCCAATACCACTATCTCAGTCAGGGTTCACGCTAGTTCAGTAAAGGGACAACTTTTATTATGCTGTTTAATGACATTTTCTCTTCCTTGGTCAGATGAGTTAAGTGACTCTTGTTCCAATTTGATCCTTTCCTGCCCTGACTGTGAAATCTTGTCATCCTTCCTAAAAGCTACACAAGCTGCTGAACATGCAGGCTCTGGCTGCTTCCCTCAAGCTGAACCACAGGCTTATAATAAGAATTACATCTCTATTACCCATAGAGCTGAGGTTTGTGCTGTTTGAAAGCTGGTTTGTGTAGCTGGTTCAACAATACTGGATAGGCCCAGGCAATGCCCCAGTACTGCAGCCTTCTGTGTATCTCTGTGTGTAACCAGCACACCCCTTCTATTTGCCAGAGATTAGCAGAAATATACTGTGGCTGAAAAGCCTATGAATAAGTCTTTATCTGAGCAAGACAAATTAAAGGTTACAAAAACTGGGAAAACATAAAAATATATCTATTTCCACTTTGTAAAATTCTCTGTCAGAGCGAGACAACCCAGTGACTTCTTGGCTATTTTGATCATTCAAACAGCAATTGCCAGAAGAAAAGCACCCTCCTTTCAACTGACCTCTAGATGATGCTTCATTTTGTCAGAGCTGTTCACTGAGATCGGTGCATCTGTGGGCAGGTCCGACAGCTAGAATTTCTCTCTGTGAAGGACTTGACATATTTTGGAAAGATCCGAGCAAAAAGCTGGACACTGCCTGGACGTATTGCCTAACAAGATGTCCTAGGGAATTCGGAAGATTTTTAAACTGGAATGGAAAACATGTCCCAGGCTGATATACAGAGAATGGATAAATAGTTCTCATCACATCTGCAGTTAATACAGCAAACTAGTGAGCAAGGTAACTAATACCTTTTAGTTGTGAAACTTTGGTTCTCCAACAAATAGAAACTCAGTATCTTTTTTCTTCATGATTTTGCCTTCTCTACCCAGTCACATCTAAATAAAACAACTGCTAGAAACATCTCCCAAAAATTGTGTGCAGAATCATGCTCCATGTTTTGAAAAAAACCATTCAAGTCTGTTGTAAGCAAAGCAATTACTGAAGATCCCCACAACTTTGGGAGGAGGTTTGGGGTTTTAAATCCCAAATGTATTGATTGCCCACTTGCATTTATGGTATTGAGTATAGGAAATGGATTGTGTTTTAGATGCAGCCTGCTTCTAGCTGGCTGGGTGAGGTAAGTGATCATTCACTACAAATGCCTTTGAGCATTTCAATCTCCTTAACACCGCAAGGAACATTTCCATCCCTTAAGACTCTTTGTGGTTCTGGGCCTTCACCTGGGATATCTCTTAAAAACCACTTGGATGCCACAATTCACATCTCCAGGAAACTGTCACTGCTCCAACAAGTTTTGAATCATTAGTCAGCAGCTTTAATTTGTAGCCAAAATGCAAACCTAATTTCTGCACTTCATAACATGAGGCTTGGCAGTCGGTGTAACTGGATATTTCCTCCAAATCATCACTGTGTTTTAGAGCAATGCACATCTCACAAAAATCCTTTCAAGTCCTTTAGTGCTGATATCCAACAACAGAAAAGCTCAGAAAGTTCAGCTCAAAAAGTATAGCAACAGCTCAGAAAAGATTCACTTAAGTTTTGAAAGAGCGAACATACAATTATCTGCAATTCTCTTGGTTTGTGTTATCTGCATTTGCCTTGTGAGTGAAATGAAATCACCAAATTAAATTCAAGAATTACTGCATTAGTTTCCAAGTGAGCTGCCTGAAGACAACTGCTGGTAGACAAGTATTTGTGATCAGCTGCTGTTGTCTTTTTCCAACTCCCTTAATCTACCCAGCAGACCTGTGATTAGTTGCAATCATCATCTTTCTTGCATGCTCTTCCAGCTTGTATTCTCAGCCTCATTCCTCCTTCCCTTGCTTTGCCACCTCTGTTCTCTCTTAGGCTGTCGGCTCTTCTCACTCTGCCTTTTTCTTTCAGTGCAGGCCCTTCTTTACTCCCCAGGACTCTCACGCCTGCTGATTCCCAAACCCTCCATCTTTCCTTTCCTGAACTCTTCTCTACAAAGACCTCCCACTGCCCTCTCACTGAACCTGTTCCCTCCCCACAGGCTGGGAACTTGTCATCCTCCCAGGATGACAGCTGGAAAGCTGAACACTCAGGAGGTCTGCCTTCACCAGCACCTCCTGGTACCAGCACGAATGCTCAGCTAACCCAGATGGTAATGTTGCAAGGCTGGGGTATACTTACTATGCAAATTGCTTTTAATATTGACAAACAGTTTTTTTGATGATATTAAGATTCTGCCTGAGGGCAATAAAGACTAAACTAGCTGTGGCATGCATAAAATACGTTGTGTTACTTCTTGATATAATTAGAACATCATTTATTACATTAATCATTGCAAACTTTTTCTGTTTGGGGATAGGGCATTGAATAAATCTCTCAAGAGATCTACCACATACAGTAATCCTTTGATGATGGGGAAAAATACAATCAAAGGCCAGTGTGCATGCTCAGAACGAACACTTTTTATCTCTAAGCCTTTGCGCTGAATGCTATAGTCTACTGTGAACTTCATGGTCTCTCTGCTCCACCACAAGCTCACTCTCCAGTTTCTCTTACAGGGTATGTACTTTTCTCAGAGAAGAGGCTCTTCAAAAGGTAATTGCCATTAAAGTTTTAGGAGACCAAATTAATGACATTCTTTAATCATCTGCAGTTCCCAAAGAATAATGGAAGAGGCTGAATGGCAGATTTTAGGACTCTAAATAATGTGTAGGCACTTTTTTCCTTTTCGGGAGTCATAGTCTACTTTTCACTAACAGAAAAAACCCCTCAGTCATGGCTGGCATCGCCACATGAATGTTACACTTATCACTGTCACAACAATTCATCCACACACAGACGACTGAAACTCCTGGTCTCCTCTGAACCGAGTAGTTTAAAAAGATAGATGGCTGCCTTCTGGCTAATTGTGGGAGTTCTTTCATTACTATAAAAAGACTTATTATATCTCAAGTGACTTTATAAGCAGTGAATAATGAGACTTAAAGTCTTTGGAAAAGAGTCTGCTGATCAAATGCTGGGATAACTTATGGGCACAGTGACCTTTTCCTCAGCAAGATACTTCAAACTGCTGCTGTTGGCCCATTATTTAAACTCCCCATTTAAGGCATGCAGTTAAGCCCAAGGCAGACTTATTTTTTTTATTTTTAAATTCAATTTAAGGTAGCACAGCAAGACCTATATCTCTCCCAGTGTGGAGGACTAACTCCTGGCTGCTCCAGCTGTGCAGGAGCAGGACAGATGGCTGTGGAAGTGCAGCTGGCTGGGTCTCACCACTCTGCTTCTGACAGCACTGCTGGCACCAGGAGCCTGCATCCCATGTGCCACAGCGCTCCTCCCCTCATCAAGGGAGCTCCTTCCTGCCAGCATGTCCACCAGCAAGCAGCAGCCCACTGGCTAGCTCCTGTGATGCTGCAGGGAAGAGCAGCCCATCGCCTCCAGCCGACCGGGTAAGCTGAGCTTGGCCTGGCCAGGAGGGTGCTCCGAGTGCCAGCACTGCACACTGCAAAACAGAGACATCAAACCCAGCATCACAGCACTGAGCCCAGTCTCGACTCTGGCTGACCCCCTGGGTTCTGCCACACATCAGCACAACCCAGTGTCCTACTGGGGTGCCACACACATGAAGTGCTAAGGTTAGAGTGATCCCTAAATGCACTTGTACTTGCTTTTTTAATGAAGATACGACAGACTAGCTCGGCTTAAATATTAATTTCTTACTGAGCATTGGTTTTAATTTTATCTTGAAGGAATAGAAAAGGTTTCTCTTCTTTGGAACTAAAACTTGGAAAGTCTCTTTCATTATTTTTCCATTCTTCTCTCATGCTGCCTTGAAACTAATTTGACACTGTTGTTCTCTGTTGATTTTCATGGCTTTACTCCAGAACAAGCACATTGGCAAATTTTTTTGGCATAATAGTACTTTCAAAAATTCATTCCAGTATTTTACAGGACTAAATATTTAAAAAAATACTTTTTACAAGCTCACATGTATTTAGATTTTCTCAGTCATATGGGCTGACAAAACAACAGATACATTAACTTCATCCTTTCTCTGGAATATGGCAACTTCTAGAGCTCTTTTTCAAAGAAGAAGAAAATGAATTCAGAGGAACCACTCACTTGATAAAACAATGCAAGTAATGGGGCCTTACCTGCTATTCAAAAGTTCATCAGAAGCTTTTGTAACAGAAAGTTCCCCACAGCTTTCAGGAAGGCTTAGCAACAATTTTTATTGAACATCGAGAAAGCAGCTGTAAACTTGTAGCTACACACAATGAACACAAAAGAAACTATGTGTAGCGGCATAGAAAAGGAATCTGATGAAACATAATTGTGACTGTTTCTTCCCTTTTGTTTCTCTCTCTACTTTGATCCTCTTTTAAAGACTATTTATTCATGTAGGATTACTTCAGTTTTCTACTGAGTGATGGGGGCTTGCTATGCTGACACAGAAATATTTTAAGTTGCTTCTTCCTAAAGTTTATTTGCCACATTCCTTCTTAGCAGAAAAAATTATAAAGGATATGAATATTAGTACCAGCTTAATTCTATCTTATTTAGACAGCACCATGACTGTGTACACATCTTCTGTACTAAGAGCTGCAGGTCCTTTCTTACTAAAAATCAATTACAGCTGCTATTTCAGTCCCTGTGTTTCCAACTCTATTCTTCCTTGTGGAGTCTTGCTCCTTCCTCTCTCCCTGTCTCTGCCTTCCTTCACCACTTCCTTCCTGTGCTTTATTCCAGTTGCCTCTTTGGCTTCTCTCCCATATTTTTCACTTGCTCCTTTGACTCCCTTTATCTTCTGCAATTTGGTCTCTGCAGTGCTAGAAGCAGCAGCAACTGCTCCTGTATGGCTTTAGTATTTAACACCTGCAAAGGGAATCTCTCCCTGAATGAAGTCTACAGGAAGTCCCTTCCTGCAGGCTTTAGGAGAGAACGAAGTAACTGAACTCATTTCTCCAATGGATCCTCAAAAAATCAGCAAGGGCATTTTCTGAGGAAGTTCATGCAATGCTCATCAATTTTCTTTTCCCAGGCAATTCCAGGTGTGTTGTAAGTCTATCAGAGCTGCTGTTACAGCTTTCCAAGGCACATCAAGGCTGTTAAGGCTCAAATGGCTGAAAAATACATCAGTGAGCTCATGCACTGCACAGCTCTTTTGTGCTGCTGACTGGTCACAGAATAGGTTGCACCATTGCCTTGCAATATCACAAATAGCACTGAAATACAAACGGATTTTGAAGAATCTCTTGTGTTAATTCTTCAGGAAAAAACTTGGCCTTTGGACACATGGGCAGTTTGTGTTGCTTTCAATTGACATGCACCTACATCAGATGGTGAAGTTTAGCACACAGAGCAGAAAAGACCTTTAATTATCAGGAACAGACTAATTCTTTCTGCTCAGAGAAACAGAATTTTACTGTAATATGAAATTAAATTATCTGAAAGACTTTTTATTATCTTAAAAGCAACATGAGCAACTTAATTAAAACACTGAAAAGGATATTGCAACCTACTATACTTATGTATTTGGAAAAAAAATACCTAGTTGAGGACTGTCTTTTTGGTTGTATAGTATCAAGCACCACAAAGCCCCAGAGTAAGTAGAGCCTTGTAGATATTGCTGTAGTAAAAATAATGATTATACATCTGTGCTGAGAATTTAGACAATGAATTATAAGGGAACATGAATTAAAATAGACATGCTTTAAAATAAAGTTTATGGCCTAGACAATGAAAATACTTTAATCATAGCACACTGGGGGATATCAAGACAAGGGCAATGTCATCTTTGTTTTGTCTCAGGAAGAAAATCTTTTTAAAAATGAGGTTTTCTTTTTGCACTTTATATGACATTTCATAAAATAAAAAGATAGATACCACTGAAAGAAGAAATAAGGCCCTTATTTTTTACATTATATATCAGAAAAGACATGCTAAGTGCACATGAATTCCTGATGGCAATATACAGATTATATACAGAGGATTATTTTATAAAGGGAGATAAAAATTCTGTATGTGCTTATAATAGAATTATTAAGAATAGACTATATAGAAATGCTTTTAGTAGATCATAAAAGTAGCATAGTGTTTGTAAAAACAAAATTCCTGAACAAACAAAGACATTTCACCAAAATCAACAACACTGACATGCTTCTCAGCTGAGCTTCTTAACCTCACAGATTTTAAAATGTCGTATTTGTCATCTTACCATGACCCCTGCATTGAAGTGTTTGTTTGCACTAACTTCAGCAACTTTCTTCAGCAGAAGGCAAGAAACTGTAAAATATAAAATATCTATGCACAAGTGCAGACCAGGAGAGGAGGGGCTGATGAGCAGCCCAGCTGAAGGGGATCGGGGCGTGTGGGCTGACAGCAGGCTCAGTGTGAGTCAGCATTGTGCCAAGAGGGCAAACCCCACCCTGGGGTGCATCAAACACAGCATCACCAGCCTGCCAAGGGACGTGATCATCCCGCTGTACTCAGAGCTGGTGCAGCCTCATCTGGGGTACCTGTATGCAGTTCTGGAACCCAGCATTTGAAAAGGATGTGAAGGTGTTGCATGTGTTGCAGGACAACAACAAAGGTGGTGGAAATGCTAGAAGAAAGGTCCTATGAGAAGCAGTTTTGGAGAAAAGGTGAATGAGCGCCAACGTCATTGCTCTCTACAGCTTCCTGAGAAGGGGAAGTGGAGAGGGCAGTGTTGATCTCCCTCATATACAGTCACAGGACACATGGCAATAGTGCAAAGCTGCACCACGGGAGGTCTCTTTCCTGAGATGGTGGTCAGACACAGGAACAGGCTTCCTAAAGAGGTGTTGCATGCCCTGTGCCTGTCTGTATTCAGGAAACATTTGTGGAATGCCCTTAACAACATGCTTAAATTTTTGGTCAGCCCTGAAGTTGTCAGGCAGTTGGACTAGATGATCACAGTAGGTCCCTTCCAACTGTAAAGTTTTTATTCTATTCTAGTCTATTCTCACAGAAACAAAAAAAAAATAGATGTTGCAAAATCACAGCTTGTAAAATTTTTGTTTGTTCTTTAAATAGGCAGGCAGGGAGCAGCAAAAGCTTGCAACTGGGTCGATAAATTGTAGTGAAGTGCAAATTTCAACCAAGTCCTGTGTGTTCTAACAGCTCAGATGTACTTGGATTCAAAGGCTTCTTCTTGGCTTATTTGTTGAAAAGGTTATGTTTTAGAATGGCTCAGTTGATGAAAAGTGTATTTTCCCCCTTAAATTTAAAGTCAAGTGGGCTCCTATTTCAAAACCCACATAATGTACAACTTGAGAGCAGCTTTCTTGTTACTGCTGATAGATATATCCTGTAAGAAAGCCACGTTTCTTTAAACTTTCATGGTCAGCTGGCTTTACAAGCCAGTAAAGTAAAATGTCATAGCATAAACTTATTGGTGAAAAGAACCTCATCTGCAAAGCACAGACTTCCAATAAACTGAGAAATGTCTGAAGCCAAAATGGCAGGGCAAAACCTTCCCCACCCAAGGAGAGGCAGACAGGCATAAACCATTCCCAGCAATCAATTCTGCTATTTGAATTCATCCTGACACTTGTTGGGCTCGGTTGCTGATGTGGAACCATGGCAGAAAGGCCAGGCCACCGGGGAAATTTGGCCAGCCTCCACATCTGAGAGTGAACCACCCGACTGCAGGTCTCCAACCTTTCTATCACTTTTCTTTGTTCCAAGCATAAACTGCTTTGTTCCCTGTGTTTCAGGTCTGCCACAACAAAGAAAATAAAAGAGATGGCAAATACTGGAATGGTAAGGTTGCTTTTCAGACAGACAGTTTAAAAATAAACCTGCCAAGGTAATATTCATGATTCTGTTTCTCACTTTGGCTACTTTGCAGTTAATTATTGATATTGTTAGACAACAAAGAAAACATCTGAGAAAAGGGACTGCAGGTTTTTAATTTGTGAAAATTCTGTGAAAATTCAATATTTACATACATCGGAGACAAATCTGCTCTAATGGAGGTTCTCAGAGATTTTTGTGGGAAAGAATTTGCATACCAGCCTTGAGTGCCTTCATTAATACCACCAAATGGAAATATCACCATAATCTTGAGTTGTTAGTGCATAAGTCTCACCAAAACACAGTTAAGGTAGCCAGTGCTCACAGATACTCAGAACATGCATTTTCCCCTCCAACTCCTACCCCTCCAAATCCTAGCTTCAGAAAAACCCAGAAACTGTGAGGTCAGATACCCAGCCATGCAATCTTAATCTCCAGCTTCCCCCTACTGACGTCTCAGTCGGTGGAAAGAAGCTGCAGGCCAGCCATCACATCCTGTACATTGCACAGCTCTACTGAGCGAGAGAGGGATTACCTGCAGCAGATTGTGATGCTGTGATCTCAAAGAGGGCAATGCCATCCCATCTGACATCCTCATGCATGATCAGCAGCCAAGGTGCACAGGTACCAAAGGTTATCAGCGTCCTCATTTCACCCTGAATTATTTGGGTAGGAGGAGACACAGAGTCCCTCAAGGCCTGTCAGCAGGGCCTGCATGTGGTCCACGGGGCAAGCCAAGAGCCACTGTGCCCAACAGGTTGGAAGCACACTCAAAAAGTGCTTTTAGAGCTGCCATGAAAGCCTTGCAGTTAAGCAGACATGTCTCCCCATTAGGGCTATGGTTCTATTCCAGGCTCAGGACAGTCAGACTTCCTAAAAGGTTAAGTCAACTAATAGAACACAAAACTTTCCCTCTCCTTAAAAAATGAGGACAGTATGGACAGGGAGCAGTAGAAGCTGCATATTTGTTAGGCACACTAGCCTAACATATAAGTTAATTGCCTAGAAACTGGAAAAACAGAACTCAGCATAACTGTATAAAATCACACCTTTCACTCTGCAAGGCAGTCTTTCCATCAGGTTACTGAACATTTTGAAATGCAAGAAATTACACACTGCTTTCTGAAGCTTTAATTTAAAGTAATAAAATATAATCTAACCACCTATTAGATAGGGCTGAGCTAAGGAGTTAAGTATGTGGTTAGATGGAGGTTACTGTTCTGAAATGCTTACACCATCCCAGTACAATAGGTACAACAACTATGTTTTGAAATCTCCCAGTATTGGAACAAATGGGAGAAATAAGGGGTCTGCTCTGAGCCTCTTTATTCTCATTATTGCACTCTGATTACTGTACTTCCATACAACATGACTCATTATGGCATATCTCTTTTTTCTCCACCTTCTTGCCTCACCATTTAGCCTTCTCCCCTCTCCCCTCCTTTTTCCCCCCAGGGTTCTCAGGTAAACCTCCCAGTCCTGCTGAAGCCACCGGTATTTTAAAAGACATTAAGCATGTCATTAGGAATTGGCAGGTGAAATTTGCTGGTATTTCCACAAATGTCACTAATAAAAGCATTAAATAAGATCAATGCAAAGACAAACTCTTCTGGAGTTCCGGCAGTAACCTCTCCCCAGCCTTTCACTTTTCTTTTTAGCACTACATGTAGTTAGATATACCTACAGAGTCAACTCCAGGTCCTCCTTCCACCCACTTAGATCTAAGTGCTTCTTTTCCAATTTAGCTAGTATTTTTCTTTCTAGTATCAGATCAGATATTTTTGTTTTTCTTAAGTCCAGATAAAGAGGACCTACCACATACTCTTCATCAAGATAAGGCATTTGCTAATCAAAAAGACTATCAGGTTAGCCTGGCTTTGCAACCATCCCCCCTGCTTAGTCTGTGATTCATTATGCTGCGCTTACCCTTTGCCTTCCCTAAGTGCAATCATCCTTTTCTTTGAATTGTACTTTGACACCTTCACACTGTGTATTCTGACCCTAAAGACTGGCAAATCCCATAATCATCCTAAGCACAAATATACCATTTAATTTTATTCCATGAACTCCTCCATGCTAGACTAGATTAACAGATCATCCTATTTGTCCTCCCTTCCGCTTCTCTCAACACTTGAGAATCACTTGCCTCACACTTCTGCCAGTATAACTACTTCTGGAGGTTACCCTAAAAATTGAATTACTGAAAGATCATGCTTTGAAAATCATCTTTATTAAAATCTTAGGATTATTTACCCTACAGACAATTCCTTCTCCCTCTATATTATCCATGTTTCCCTCAAATCCTCTCTCCTACTCCTTCACTCTTCAGGTGCTTTTTCCACCCTCTCAAAACAAGTACCTGTGCAAATCGTTCTGAGAGATTTTAAACCTTTCTGCTTGACACATATTGTAACTCCCCAAAATGTAGAAAATTTTCAGAATGGTCAGACTGTGATAAAATGACAACTTTCCTGGACATACACAAGGCACAGGCAATATACAGTAGAGCCAGCCAGATCTTCAGGTTGAAGAGGAGGACAGGAATGGCTCTTCAGTACTAAATACCTCACGTTTGTGTGACTATTCTTTCAATTTACTAAATGACATAACCTCAGTTTTGGATGTCTCTAAAAGGCAAAAAAAAAAACAAAACCAAAACAAACCAGATATGAAAATAAAATCAGATAAAGACAGGGAGAGAGCAATCAGTGAAAGACAGGGAGAGAACAAATCAAAATGCTGAAAAATAATAAAGATTTACTATTATGGCATTTGTTAATCCAGGGAGAACACGTCTATTAATAGATAGTAATATTCAGGGTGTTGTAAACCTATTTCCCAGGATGAGGTCTGAATTATAGACTTGGACAGAAATTATTTTTCTCGTGTCTTACAAAAACAGAAAAAAAGCTTTCACTCGGCATGGTTTCAGCCTACACAAGTACAACACAGCAGAGACTCTGCTGCCTCTTGATGCCTTCTGTGTTGGTGTAAGTTAGTTCAAAGATGGCTTTATTTTTTTAGAGTGATATTTTACAGGCTGTTAATCCAGAAAGTGGATTTTTGCCTTTGGGCATTTTGTGAACAAATAAAATAGAAATCAATTGAGGTATTTCATTTATTATAGCTGTTGCTGTGCATGGGCAATCATTTATTTTTCTCCCATAATATATTAGTCTTCTCTGAACTAGAACTTCCTGAATCAGCCTCACTAACATAGTTCACTCTAAGCCCCTTAGAGCCTGTCTTGTCAATTATCTGTGAATTTAGAAAGACTTACACAAAAGATCATAATGAACTGGGTTTGAAAGACACTGTAAAGGTGTAAGATACTGAAGCTTGGAACAGCTATGGTGGAGATATGTATTGCACTCAGAAAATAAATGGTTTTCATTTAAAAGTTAATTAAAAAAAAGGGTGGAAGCAGAGCTGTGAATTGGATAGGGCAGAACTGGAAATGTCTGAGTTCTGCCTTTATCAATGGCATAGCCCTATTGTAAAGTAACTTAACCTTACTTAACTGTATTTTAACACTTCACTGTAGTTTAACTTTCTCCCTGCCTGCTGGTATGCTGAAGATAGTTGACTTCTACTCTGACCTCAGTAATAAACTATTTGGTTTTTAAAATATAGAACATAATTATTTTTCCATATTTGGTGACAACCTTCCCCAAACATGATGCATGCTTGTTGCACCACACCTCAGAAACGCAGTGTGGCTGAGTTCGTGTGTGCAAAGCATTTCTGAACCTCAAAAAAGAGCACATTCACAAAGCAAATTGTAATAAGGACAGATGTCGAAATTTGGTAACAGCTGCAGCAACAGCACAAAGCAAAACCAGGCAAAAGTCATGACTGATATCTAATCCTCATTCATGCATCTCCAAAGGGAATCACAGGAGTGTCAGGAGAAATAGGACAGTCCTTGTGCCAGCATTTCTGAATTTCCAATCTATTTGACAGCTGAAGGACTCCATTTTAGGTTTGTACTTTAGCTGGCAGATACAGATGTAAATGGCTTGCAGGTAGAGCTCCTGGAAAATATGATGACTGCAAAGAACAGCTCCCACTGTGAGCACTGTGCCTGGCTCCATCCAGCTCTGCCTCTGGCACATTGCTTTGGCAGCAGGCTGGCACCAAAAACAGATCTGCCCTCAGGTTTCTGATTCTCAGCTTCAGTAACACAGTGACACAGGCACAGTTATCCACAAAACTGGGGTCTCTGTGTACAGCTGGGTCAGGACACTGCTACACTGGTTTGCTTTTAACTTGTGATATGCAGCATATGTTTGTTTGTGACTGGAGTCTGTTCTTTGTCACATGGCATGAGAGAGGCTTTTAATTCACCATTCACAGGACGTTTGATACATTCAGAAATTCCCTTCTGTGTCAAAATAATGAAGTGGAGAAGTCCTCAGGAGAAATAGAAAAAACTAGAATATATGTAGTTGTATACACTGATTAGCCCCCTGGAATGAACATGTAAAACAAGGCTTGTGAATGCAAAATTAACCTTAATTAAAAAAAAAAAAAAGTTTTGTGGAAAAAAGTTAGAGGCATATTTGATAGGAGGCCAGAGTATTGTTGCCTGAAGTAGAATGATATTTATAGACCAAAATGTGCAAAACTGGAACATTGTTTTTGTCAAGTACAAATTAAGCTAATGTACCATTAAGAGCTAGAGGCTCATATACATTAAAATCATGAAGTTAGGATACAGACTATGCTATGACAAACTAACTGCGCAGATATGATAGGGATGATCCAGTACCCAGCTAGGACCTTGAAAAGCAACTTGCTGCTTCCTGTGGCATATTTGGGACAAGCCTTCTGAAAACTAATATTACTCCACGCCAAGGTACTCTTTCATTTTTGTGAAAAGCACTAACAGTTGGTAAAAAGAACAAAAAGGTATGAAGCCTAACGAGAGGTGAGGCACTACTTCTGGAGTAAGTATCATTTTGTTGATGCACAGCTCTTCCCTAAGTCAGATCTTATATTCCTAACTCTATAACAACTTCTCTAAAGCCATAGAGATGAATTGGAGGAATCTTGAAGCCATAGAGAAGGAAAAAGAGGGAATAAGACCAAAAAGAAGCTTATATCCCAGAACTGTAAACTCAACTTGTCAGACAATATGGAGATTATATTTACACTGTTTTTCTCCACCTTCAGCTACAAAATAAAAATTCCTTCCATGCTGACTTTGCCTACCTCCCCTGTAACGTCTCTCTGACCTTTTTGGTAATAGATATTTTCAGTATTAAAAAATCACTTGCAACTTTGCCCTATCTCATCCATGGGAAACCACAGGAAAAAAAGACAAAAAACAACAATGAGAATTAAAATAAACTACGAACATCAAAGCAAAAGACTGTTAACTGTGGCTCACACACCTTGTGAAAAGTGAGCACACCCACCTGAGGCTCACGGTCTGACACAATGACAGACTCACAGCTGGAATGGCAGCCAGGAAACAGACAACCTGACCAGGCCCTGCAGACCCTGGAGGGCTCAAGCCTTTGTGGGACCTTGCTGTAACCACAGGGCCATCAGGAAGTGTGCTCTGGGTAGCTCTGCTGCCACCAGAGGAAAAGGACAAATGGCTGGTGAGTGACATGAGATGAGCAAAGTGAGAGACACCTCTCTGAGCACAGTGCACTTGGATGTGTGTGCTCTAATTCCCTCCTGGTTCACCACCATGCCTGTGGGGCTGCCTTTCCTGTCTCTGGAATGACAGGTGCTCCAGCCAGTGACAATGCAGCCCTGACCCAACACCAGTCTCCATTTGTTTAACTTATCACTACCGTGACATAAAGGGTCTGTGACCCCGTACATGACCAAGCAAATGCATGGAACTGCCAAAAATCACAGGCATTTATACTTTAAAAGACAAGCTGTCCCCTCCAAGGAATGTTTCACTATCTACAAATTAATCCCTCAAAAAATGTTGCTGAGAATTCAGCAGGAATGAGAAAGAGCAAGTTCAAGAATACTTGAACGGCAGACAGAAAAACAAACCCTGTGGATTTTTGTAGGAGCTCTTTGCTTTCTCAGTCCCATTGGAAAACTCAGCCCTAACTTTTTTCATAAATCATGAAAGAAAACATAGCCCCAAGCCACCTCCTAGCCACACAACAGTCAGTTCAACAAAACAGGAGTGGGATGCAAACTGCCAGACAGCACAGAGAGATTCCCAAGCTTTTGAGGACAGCCAACAAGAGCCTGTACCTTTAGAAACAAAGACAAGCTGCACACTGAAAAGCAAACACCTCCATCTCTGAAAGTCTCTGCTGGTGCTTTTGTTACCATGCATGGTTGCTACGCTGTTTTCCACATTTGCTTCATCAAAACAATTATCATCTGCAGCCTTTCAAAATTATTTGCCAAAGATAAAACAATTATGTCAAGGACTAGTAAAAGCTCTTCACTGTTCCATATCTGCACAAATTACCTTGTATTTCAGATGATTTTATGTATATTTAATCACTACAGATTAATTAGATGGCATACAGCAACTGGCAAAACTGAAGAGCTAACTTCAGTTTAAGTACACATGCAGCTAACTTGTGGCTTTTTAGAACAATTTTAATTAAAAGTTCTAGAAAAACCATCCAGCTGAAAATATTGGGAGCTTTGGGATGGGCTTAGCATAGCTAATAATTTTATATTTAATCAAAGCAGCCTTTGGCTGTAATAAAAATCTTTTTTCCTCAAGTAATAAATACAGTAAATCTGTGAAACAGAATACATAGTTTGCAAAACGTCGTATGTACAGAAGATCCATGCAGAAAAGAGATCATTACAATCTCAACCTTCAGAGTGCAGGTTGCTTTCCTTTTAAATATGTAAACCTATTTTGAAATCAGCTTTAAATATTATGCCATAAGAATAATTTCTGAAAAAGATGACCCAAAATGCCTTGAATTCCTCCTGAAGAGGGAAAATAATCTAAAGTGACAGTAATTTTGAACAAGGCTGACTTTTCCAGTGAACCATGGAGAGAATGCAAGAAATATCCCACCGGCTCAGACCAACCACCTCCATCTCTGTAGCTGGCTTCCAGTGATGGCAGTGGCAAATGCTGCTCAGACTGAGGCCTCACATGAGGCCAGCTACTTTTGGCAACCCATTCCCATGTACCTTCCCAGGCGCTCACAGAATTTTACAGACCATCCTTTAAAAATATCAGTTTCACAGAGAACCTGAAAAAAAGCCTTTTGGATTTTGTTTCTACATAGCACAGTATAATAGCTGGCAGATTTCCAGCTCTAGCCAGCCTGGCCAAATGCTGGATTTGATCCATGCAATCAGATGAAAACAGCCCCATTAATACAATATAAACCTTCCAGCTCTGTGAGTCACAAAAACACTCATCCATCTACTTACACAGTGACAGCCAAGAGCTGCTACAGCATCTTTTCTACCAGAGACTTCCTTTCATTTATATGACACAAATTCCCAGTTGTGCTACTGTAACATGTTTTTCATGTGGTCCTGCACTGAATTATATCCACTCCTTTATACTGGGTAGATGCAAATTTAAATAAAATAGCTACATTAATATAACATGATGCATCTTCTGCTCCCAAAATACCTAATGTTCTAAAATAAATTACAGCTTTGACTCTGCTTTCTTAGATGGGTCAGAATGCAAAGCATTTTTTCCTGTATTGAAATATTTAATTCATTTGTAGTTGTCAAAATACTTTCTTACCATTTTCTTCAGTTAACACAAGAGACTGACTAGAAAATTATTGGCCTGACGCACCCTCCTGATACAATTAAATTGGCAAACAGATTAGGTATTGATCTGCTAGCAAACATATATTGATGAATACCGGCTTATTGAGAATTAGTGTTGAAATGAAAATGAATGTTTCATTATAATATATATTATGTGTATATGCACGTACTGCACTCTGGTAATTAGGACTGAATTGCAGTAAATTTACAGATCCTTGCTTTACTACAAACACATTTCAGTACAGCTGATCTGCATAGATGGAGAGATAGGGAGACTAGCTGTAAGTGCTTTTCCTGTAGTAAAACCTAATGCCCCAGTTCTCTTTTGTTGTCTTCTTTTCTGCTTTCTGTGTGTATTACAAGTATATTCTCTCCCTTTCATAGCTAAGAATCAAAACCTGCTCTTCCTGATAGTCATGCAAGTGCAGTCTTTATCAGCATTATAAAGATTGCACAGATTTAAGGTTCTTGAGTTGGCAGCAGAAAGCTTCTTGAAAGCCTTTCCCAAGTACCACACTTTCATGGCCTGCTCTTCTAGCAGGACATCAGAAAACTTTGTGCTGCAGTCAAATATTCGAAACACACCTCTTAAGTCATCTTTACATCTCAGCAGTACTTTGTCTAAAGTGTTTACGTCTCAGATTTACTTTGTCTAAAATACCTATTGCAAAGGTACAGCATTTAAATGACTTTTCAGTAAAAGTGTGAAACACATTGAGAAATGCACAAGTAGAAACACAAAGTAGAAATGCTCTTATTGCCTTCCAAGATTTACAGTTAGGCCTTTTTTCCATAGCAAATAGTCCTAGTCAGCTATTTCATTAGTTTTTTTCTTGTCCACGCAAAAAATCTCTGGAACAGGATTCTTCCAACTAATTACAAATGAGCTTACTCTGCATATTTACTTTGTAACCAGCATTTTCTAATAGCAAGCCATTCTCAGTATCCAGCCATGTTTCTTCATTCTGTTGGATCTCACTATTGCTAGCTGCACTTTGTCTGGGACACTTCCCATTGCCCAGTATATCATCATTGTTTTACCAGATATCATCCAATTATATGACAGTGGATATCTTTGGAATAAAGACATTAATACATATGTCTGTTCTCCACACCAAGAATGTGCACAGAAAAGCACAAGCCAACAAGTCGTATTTGGGCTCCATCTTGATAACTAGGCTTTCCTAGTATCTTCCATCCAGCCCTCTTTTTAGATGTCACTCCCAGGATATGTTAGCCTTACTCTGACAGCTTGTTCTACAAACAATAAAGGTCTTTGTAGAAAAGACAGATGTTGAAGAAGAATCAACCATAACCACAGAATTTGAGGTACAAAACCCTTCATTTCTACCAGTGAATCCTCCAGAGCAAGACACTTATGCCAAGATGTAATACCTTAGAACTGATCAGAAGATAAGGATATTTTAAAGTAGTCAAAATTAGCTGCATTGATCAACAACCATGCATTTAAGAAGAGCAATAAACACATATCAGGTGGTATGTTCACCTACACATGGTACCAATAACATTTCATATAGCACATCCTGAAATGATAGAAATCTTCATATCTGTAACACTTACTATGTATGTCCTTGAGCATTGCCTTCTGTTCCTTTACACAATTGTTTCCTTCTGCATATTTCATAGGAAGGAGACTGGAAAGAGGAGTGCTTAATAAATGGAACCATTAAAAAGATTGCATTGCTCTTGCTTTCATAGGCATTATTGCAGCAGAAACCATTCATCTATTCTGCTCTGAGTAAATTTTGTACCTAAGTCTTAGTAAAATACAAGTGCATCAAGACAGTAAAAATGGTAATCTGATTGACAACTGAAACTTATCAAAATGCTGCTTAATAGGTCCTTTTGCTGATATGTACCTTCAGGATCTGCTTTAAGAAGATACCAGAGCAACTGAACATTAGAAAAAAAATGAAAATAAATGGAACATTAGAAAAAAATGAAAACAAAATGTGTATACACAGTAGGTCAGAATATCGAGTGTCTAATTTCTACTGTAACAAAGTAAGTTGTATTTGATCTCATCTCTATTGTTTTCAATAAATGATCTAATAACAGCATTTTTCTGTTTCAGTGACACACAACACAGTGCCAGTCATGGTGTTATTGCCACTATTATCTAAAGACATCAGAGCAAAATACATAGAACGTGAAAATGTATCTTTTACAAGAAAAGGTCATGCAGCAGTTCCACAATTTGCTGATCCTAAATATATGTACAGTTGTATCACTCTGCATTATAATCACATTTCTGACATATTGCCAGCATGCACGATAGCAAGTTTATGGTACAGTGCCAATTACATGACATTGTGGGAGAATAGACAAAAGTTGAACCAGCATAAATTTAGCATGGTGCAGACAGATGATATCTGATTTGGTATTAAGCATAAGCCTGCTATTAGGAAATTAGCCAATCAACATTTTTTTCCACAAAACTGAAAGATGAATTTTAACACAGTCAATGGTATGTGAGATGCAGTCACAGAATTTGCCCTCTTGTGTTTATGAACCTTGGAGCAGCATTTACTGCATCACTGAACGTCAGCCCAAGAGAGAAAGGGAATACACATGGAATTTAGCCAGGAAAGCCTTTCTCCTCATCCAGAACAGGCATCTTTAAATGAAATGAGGACCGGAGCAGTTGCTCTGATTTAAAAACTGCTGTGTTAACTATACAAAGGCTAACAAAAGTGTAGCTAGCCCACGTAGAGCAAGAGGCGATGTAAGCAAGGAGGAGGAACCCAAAGAGAAGAACAAGGAATCAGCAGGTTGGAACAGTGAAAGGCTACCTTAGTCAGATGTAGAGTATGAGATAATAATATAATATCCTCAAATATCTCTAGCTAGTTCATGATTTGGGGTATGACTGACATTTGCATCTCCTATGCAGAGCTTCCTGTTTTCCAGGTCTAGTTATACAAGAGATTTTACTGTATTTGCAGAACAATCTACCAGAGTAGTTTTTTATTAATTGATGGAGATTGGATCCATCATTAAAATTGAACAAAAATTAGATACTGTTTCTCTAAGACTCTAAAAATGAAGTTTCTGTGTAAACAAAATGGAAAAAAAAATCTGTTGCTATTACAGGACAATATCAATTAAAGCTGGATTTAACAAGTTCTAAAATAATATTGACTACATTGGCACAAGGTAATGTCAAACCACATCGCCAATTAAGAATAGAGAAAACTGCAAAATTTGAACAGTATATAGAGATAATTAATCCTCTAATTAATTAATCCTCTAATTAGGATGCTAAAATTTGATCAGGAATTGAAAGGTGAACTGCTTTAATCTTCACTTATCTATGAAGAAGAGTTTCCATATTTTACTTTTTAAGAAATTATTCATTTTTTCAATTCTTGTGTATCAATGCATTTTTTTTTCACAGGTATATGACTGCAAATCACATGTGCATGCCTGAGTTTGAGAAATTTCCTGTCTTAGTTTAGGAATGTGCCCACTCAGATAAACTGGAGAAGCAAACACATCACAAACATTCTTTGGATTTAGAGTTGAACTGAGTTTCCTGAACTTATAAGGAATTTAAAGCTTTTTAGGATATGTCTGAAAATCAAGTCCTTTACATGTTTTCTGCTCAGGAAGCATTAGCTTTTTAGCACCAGTTATTATACAGAAGTCTTGCTCATAGAAGCTTGTGTCCCACACTTAGATGTCCTGTGCCAAAGAGATCACTAGTGATCTCTTTGGGCATAACCAGTCTTTTGCCATTCTTAAAAAAAGTTTTAAAAATAATGAACTGCAGTCCCAGGCTTTGAAATCATCCAGAATTAATCACCATTAGATCCAGTAATGTGAGTCAAGGCTAGAAGTACCATCATGTTGCTGAAGAAGGATTCGCGTGAAGAGAAACAGAAAGGGAAGAGACGAAAACAACCAAAGCATCTGCTACAACTTCATGACAGTCTTGCACCAGGGAAAAGGTTTCAAGTCAATTTTATCTGTCCCTCAGGGCCACAGTGAACCCATTATTTAGTCAAAGAGAAAAGATAAGGGATATGCTGCATCAGTTTTACAATAAGTCACACTTGAAAACCAGGCTAAGTATCCCAAACTTCAAACCTGCTATGACTGGGATTTGATCAAGACAGAGTAATAGCTAAAATGCAGGGCATACAACGTGTTAGAACAAGATCAACTTCCAGCTCCTGCTACCACCTGCCCTGGTGCCTGTGTCCTGGCTGGTACATAGGCAGGGTAATGGAGAGCAATGGGAAGCAAACTTTTAGGTTTTCTTCTTCAAAAGAAATGCAGGAATAAATGTGTTTCAACTTCTAAGTCTCACAAGTTTAAAGCACATCTGTAGTTACTTTCTAAATTAGATAAGGCACCAGGATCAGATACAGTACGTTAAAAAAGAAACCCTGTAGAGAAAGGCAAAGCTTGTTCATTCTTGTTATGGACCACTTACAAGATCTTTTTTTGGTGTTCACATCTTTGCTAAGAGTTATTTCATTTTTTTTTAAGTTGCATGACTTTTATTGGTGAGTAAAACAAGAACAGCAGGATCCAACTCCTATCTCTGTAACTCTTTCATCTGCTTAGCTGACTGTATTAGCCACTTTCCCTGAATGGAGAATGGGGGAAAGTTCAACAGCAGACTGACATAATAATGAGGACACAAAATATAGATGAAAAGAATACACGCCTAAATGTCTGATGAACTGATATTAGCATATAAATGCAATATATGTACAACAGCAGCCTTTGAATTAAACCACAAAGAACACTGTCTACTTGATTAGTTGTTTATTTTTCCTTTTGAGGGAACACATCAGAGCCACAGATTGATACTTTAATAAGGAACACGAAAACCTTTAGTCAAGATTAAAAGGGCTACTAGTTAGATGTCATAATTCATGGATACTGGTTGTGCAGGACTTTGACAAGAACCATTAATTGTCACTGTGTAGCTTCCTTCTGAAGTCACATACTCAATTTAGTTCTAGTTCTTACAAGATGTGGTAGGCTCATTAAAGGAAGCTTGGGGCTAAGCACTGATAATGGGACTATTTTAATATTCTTAGTACTTTCACAAAGGAACAGTATGTCATACATCTGTTCTATGTATTGCACCTAAAGTCTCTAAAGGAAAAAAAGTCTTTTTGTTGTCTCCACTGTTACCTAAGACAGTGAGGTGTTAGGGTTTCTGCACTCTTTTGCAAGCCTATTGTACAGTAGAAATCTGAAAAAAACCCACAAAAAGGCCCAACTCACAGATGGCTTTCATTTTTCCTTCGTACCTTTTGGACTAATCTTACAGATTCACAGTAAAAGGAAAAAAATCAAAACAAAGGGTGTTTTCTTTCTTTCTCTGAAGGTTTCAGGAGTTCTAGAAGATAAGAATTTTCTTCTCCAATGACAGTTAGAATGGATGAACCCCCAGATTAACGTGAAGTTAAATTAAACAGAAACTTTCCCATCTCCTTTATTTCTTGTCTGCAGTTGCTTCAGAGCAGTAAAACAGAAACATGGCAGCTTAAACAGAGGCTAAATGTGTCAATGCAGGCACAAAGCAGAGGAAAAATTCAACACGAGTACAGGTCTCAGTGCTCATTATTAAGGCAAAAGGAGGGTTTAGGTCAAATAAATAAGCATTAGAAAGGCGTGGGGGCAAAGAGGGTTCCCTCAGGCCACTGTGTCCCTCCTGCCTGAAGGACTGGCAGGTTTATTCCACTACAAACCTATACTACTATAAAACCACAAGATAGCATCCACCTCACCTGCCTTTTAGATATCTGAAGCTCTATGTCTAAGTGACTGCAGGCTTCCTTTGAAGTCCGTGGGGAAGAGAGCAGCTTCAAGCCAATGCATCTGATCTATTTAAGCTCTGCTAAGGAAGAGCTTAGCTGAGAGCTGCTCTCTCATGGTGCTTGTTTCTCATCCTGTTTTTCACAGGTCCAGACACATGGTTGAAATAAGGTAGATGAATCTTATTCAAGAATCACTCATTTCTTGACAGCTTGGCTGTTGACCTCAGTTACTATGAGTTACTATTTAATCTAATGAGCAAATGGGCATCAGCCTCCATGGAGAGGAAAATATACAATTAAAAAATCCAGCATCTCATTAAGTAAAAATAGCTTAACTAACAATCCACCAGTAGTTTTTGTTCATGTAGTCTTACTTCCACGTCCATTTTGCTAACTAAATGCAGATGCTTGCTAATTAAGACCACCTTTCAATGTTTTAATGGCTTTATATAAATACTGTCAATGTTCACACAGGACCACTTCCAGTCTTGCTTCAGACAGATATTGAACTCAGGATCTGGCTCTATGCCTCTGTCACAAGGGTTTTTGCTTTTTCTTTTCTTTCCCCTTTTCTTTTTTGAGAATAAGTGTGAGCTATTTTTCAAAGTGAGACAATAAAACCAGTATTATTTCAGGATGGTTCAAAACGGAAACCAATTCACTCTTCATAAAAAAGGAAACAAAGCTCTAGAAGAAGGTTCAGCGCTACAATATCCCCTGAGGTTGGCCAATTACTTTTGGTTGATTTGGAAGATTCAAATCCTGCTTTGTTTACAACTAATTCTATATTATTTAACACATTATTGCTGCTGACATCACATTAATTAAATAAGCACAGAGACAGATTGTTCCAGCTCTTGAAAACAGAATGAATAAAAGACCCCACAAGAACAGATTTCTCTTCCTCACACATTGCAAACACCAGATCAGAGCTAGGAGTATTTCCTGTCACAAATTAAATTGCTATCTACCCGTCTTTCAGCATCTGAGCAATTTCTGTTTTGATTACATACAGAACATGACAAATTAAAAACTGCCAGAAGTTTCACAAAAGCATTCTTGGAGCTAGTAACCACTTCCTGTGTTTCTCTCTCAGATCACATGCACCACAAGGGGAATTAAATGGACTCAGAGGTCACAGGAAACTTGTGTATGAGGCGGGAGTTCACTCTCAGCAGCCCCTGGGCAGCACTAATTCCAGACTGGAGTCATGTTCTCTTTCCTGTGACCTGAGGAGTTGATTTAGAGCAGTAAAAGAGAAATGTATCTGGGAGAAAAATCACAGAAAGCAGTTTCTAGATAGTGAAAACCATCCCATTTAAATGTTTACACATTGATACTCCGGCAGGGTGCACTAGGGCAGCTAATCTAGGTACACTTACCATCCAATAGCTACTCACTCAGCAATTAGTTCTTGATGCCACCAATGGAAAAGGGAGTATTTCCTTTGGTTCCAGCAGACTGTGAAGGCTGCTGCTGAGATCGTGCTTGGGATCAACAGCAAAGCAAGCACCTTGTTGTGCACATTGCTCTTAATTCCTCCCACTCAGCACAATCCACGCAGACCAGGATTGCTGATGTTTTGTCTCATGCTAAAAAATTACAATTTCTCTCCTCAATATTCTCATAATGAAGATTTTCTTTTTCACCCACTGATTGAAAGAACCAAAATAACTGCAGATGTTTCTGTTGCACAGCTTTTTAATATTTTGTTTTATGCACCTTTTTGTCCTAAATCCATCCCCTTCTCCCAAGCTAACATACCATCTCTTGTCCAAGGAACTCCCTCCATGACCTCTGTATCTCCACACGTTCGATCCTAATGGATGCACGACAGAGAGTTCATTTGTTTCATAAATGGACTATGGGAGCACCTTGGAACGACCACACATATTTCAGGTGTGCTATTAATATCAAATACACTATTTTAACACATCCTTAATCTTTCTTTAATCCATTCTAAGTGAATTATCTTGAAGCAATTCTGGACTATGATTGATCGGTCTCGCTATAAAATCTCGCTCTTGGCTCAGCACAAAAGAAATACCCTACCAATTTCAGAAAGCTCACCCTGGATATTCAAACCAGCTTCTTGAAGAAATAATAGGATGGAAGAGAGACTGATATTCCTGAAAGTAGTTCAGGAATTATATTCTCTATGAAACAAGATAGATGCCTTACTCTGCTTGCTCACAGCACTAACAACTCTTCCTGTACATGCATCACCAGAGTTATCGCCAAATGCAGCACCACTGTACATGAAGTACCAGCACTTCCATGCAAACATTCCTTATCAGAATTGTATTTGCACATCTATACAAGGTGACTGCTTTAAAGGCATGGACATTTACTGGAAGAGCCTGTGCCCTATGCTACTTGAATTATTGATCAATTACAAACAGATTACTAACAACTCTGAATCGTTAAAACCTTATAATAAATCATGCAGATAAATAAAACATGCCTAGGGTGAATAATCTTCTTTCTCTCTTCCTCTTTCTGAATTCACTACCAGAAGCAGGGGACTAACCTATTTATAGTAAGGCTACTCTCTAAAAGCCCAAAGTCCATATTTAAAAAGCTGGTGGTCTTCTGAAGTAAAAAGAGCACTTCCTCAGGCTTTACTATCTCAGCTGACAAAAGAGACACTTGTAGTAAGTTTACCTTACAATGCCTATGCCTCTGAAAAAATTAATCATAAATAATTGGCAAATATGGTAACAAATTGCTTTTTTGTTCCTTTTTAAATGTTTTCTTCCAGCAATTTTAACAAACACAGAATCCTTGAAAAATGCAGTTAAATTATCTAGCAATACAAATTACAGTGCCTTAATTTAGCAAAGACAACTGAATATTAAAAAGAAATAAATTAGGTCAGGTAAGGTAAATCACCTGAGAGTAAGTAAGTAAGTACCTGAGAAATTAGTTTTGCTAACCTATATTTCAGCATTAGTATGCTGATTTCTAATTTCACAAGGAATTTCCATATTTCATTGCAGCTTCATTAACAGACCCCTTTTTCCTTCCTCAGAAGGAAAACACTTAGATTCTAGTTCAAAGTCTTCCAATGCCTAAAAAAAAAAATATAAAATGTGAAGTTTAAAAAATACCCAAGATCCTAAATAGTTTACTGGATCTAGGCCCTATTGCTCATGCTATACAACACTACTACTTCATGTATCAGTTTTCTCTGCCTGCTGCTTTACTTTGCTCTACTAAAGGGGAAGCTGAATTTTACTCACTGAATAAATCACCAAATTTGGGGTGGTGCCTAAAATTTTACCAGAGCCATTGTCTATAAAAAAAGAAATGTGTAGAACATAAAAGAAAAAGGTTAATACTCCAATGAAGTAGCTGGTTTTCTAATTTCCAATTATAAAAATAAGTCTCTAAACTTACTGACTAGAAGTGAGTTGGTGAATACTCGAAATAAAAAATGTGACATGAATTCACAAGGACTGGTCATTCTTATTTTCTCCAAAGCCACATCAGATTGTGCTCTGTGAAACCAGCATTAACCAAATCTAGCAGAAGTCACAAATCTCTTATTTCACTAAGTCATGATGGTGGTTGCTTAGAACTCAACAAAGTATTACCAATAGTATTTTACTGTTTATTTTATTTTCTCCAGAGCATAACCCAGGCTCAGCAAACTTCACACATTCTTTCAACTCACATAGCAGTCTCTTCAATGGAAGATACCTTTCTCTTTATTCTATGTACCCCTGAGTCTACAAACAAATGCCAGTGTGGATCCCACTACAGAGATGGAATCCTTATCACTACCCACATTGCTAAAGGTGCTTCTACAGTTACAGAAGAATGGTAGTAAGACAACAGTATTTACACCCCTGGCACAGAAACTGCCCTAATTTCACAGTCTTCCTAGACACTTCAGGGTTGTAAGGGCACTTCTGCCCTTACAGAAGTAACAGAATTAATACCAAACTTTAAAGCATTTTTAAACTCAGAATAAATATGTATGCTGTAATCCAAGCAAATATGCAAGTGTGACTTCCACTACTTATTCTGCAATTGCTCATGCAAGAGGCAGACTCAGAGCTGGAGCTGTCAATATTGTGACTTTCAGTGCTAAGAAAAAAACCCACACCAACACTGCTGGGAATATCAAAATAAAAGAAGACTTCAAGCTTTCACCAGGACAAGTAAAGCCACAACAGAAGCCTTCCCCAGCAATGCAGAAGACATCCTCTCTTGCTCATAGAAGTCCTTCTTGCCTGATCTTTGAAGAGTTTTGACAAAACACTGGGCAATAATAATTTATTTTGTCTTACCCTATCATCACTTCTCTATCCAAGTTCACCTGTATGGGATGGTTAAATAGATGCAGCTTAAGCCACGTGGCCCTTTTGGCACCTAAAAGGGGAGGATTTGTATAGCGGAGCATCCTGCAGGCAGGAGCAGACCAGTCTGCTAAGAGCAGGATGGTCTGACAACAAGGCATGTGGCTGAGCAGGCCAGCAGGGGCTTGCTAAGGAAGTCCTTTCAAAAACTGAACTAGGTTAAGGGAGCGTGAAGTATGCTTTCCTCTTGATGCTATAGATAGTAAGACAATAGAAGGTTGCTGCAAACACTTTGTGTTTTATCCTATTCTCAGGGAATGCAGAAAAGCCAAAAGTGCAAAAATGCAGAAAAGCCAAAGACACTATTGACCAGAAGTATTTGCTTTCTTGTACACATACAGGGAGGGACATGTTCATAAGGAAGCACAGATTAGTATTATGAATGCATGTTAACATGTTAACAGGTACACAATGTAGAGGATTTATCAGGAAACTGAAGTACTCTCTTAATAAGAATGCATAACCAACAGTCTGTGCCCAGAAGAGTTTGTATATCAGTATATAAGCAAAATAGACAAAAACAAGCAAAAAATGAACTAAAAGGAGAAACACAGATTGACAATGAGTCTGTGAAATTTGCTATATCAGCATACTATTTATGTCATCATCTCTTTCTATAATTTACTACTGATGTTAAATCACATCTCTTTTTTAAGACTATAATTAGTGCCTCTTTAATGATTCAGGCAATTATGTGCAACTTCAAGGATGCAGCTAAAGGTGAAAAACCTTCTAAACACTGGAGGAAACTGGACCTTATTTTCAAACAAATGTTTGTGACTCTTCAGCTAATGGAAAACAAACAAAATCTCAAATACTGAACATCTTTGAAGATGTCAGCACTTTGATTTTAATTACATGAAACTCTGCAAAACTGAGTCAAACATACATCAGTAATCCCCAAATGGATTCCTTTTGTTACATTTCAGTAAACCCCATGTGGATTCCTTCATTTGCTTCAGAAAAGAAGGAAATACTTGCAATATATTGTTTATTCAGAAGAAAAATGATTTTAAGTTTAGGATTGCTAGATTGTCTCAAAATGGCATCAATTATCCTGCAAAGACTACACAAAAGGAATATGAAGTTCTGTCACTTAAAATTAGTGGCTTCTGCTAAGATTTATAAAAGCTATGCAAGCCATCAGGGAGTCCTCCAAAAGCTGTTTTAACCAAAGTGAATGGAAATAATTTGTAAGTTCAGGGCTTTGCTGTACATCCAGAGCCAAAAGTTCAGTCCAGTCTCTCAAGACAGGGGTTACTTTACCGATGCCACCAGCAGAGAGAACAGAGCCAGGCTGTCCTCAGTGGGCACAAGTCAAATCAAGTGAAGTCCAAGTGAGACATCAGGTAAAAGCTTTGCCACAAGGATGATGGAACACTGGGACAGGTTCTGCAGGAAGGCTGTGCAGATTCAATCCATGGAGAAAGCCCTGAGCAACCTGCACAAAACTGGCTCTGCTGTGAGAAGGAGCTCTAGCTGGTGGCCTCTAGCCTCCCCCTCCAACCTAAATAGTTCTAAATTAATCTGTACACAGCATGTAACACAAGGGAAGAGAAGTGAAGAGAAATAAACAACTTACCAGCCAGCTGAGCATTTTAAGGAAAAAAAGTGGCCTTACCTGAAAAACATAAGAGAAAGCAAAATGTTAACAATTAATCAAAATCAGCAGGGTAATGAATTGTAGTAACTCTTTGTACATAAACAACTTACACAATTATGCTTTCACAACATTGCAAACTTTGGCCTCAATATGTTCAAACTCTGCAAAAGAAGACACAACTATGCTGAAATGCATACGATGGTCTCCCCACAACTGTACCTCCTGCAGCTATGCCCACAGCTCAGGGAAAATAAGTTTGTCATCTGTAGGCTTTGTGACCTGAACGTTTTCATACTCACTTCCTCACTATTTCAATTTCATCAGACATGTGCCAACATTTCTTGTAGACAATTTTACCTTCAGTCCCTGCTGAGGATCTGTCCACTAATGACCATAATGAAACATGCTTTGTGTGAGAGCCTGTTCATTTATTTTCATTCCCGTGAGTGCCTTCAGAGACCAGTGTTGCAATCACGGCTACTTACTATTTAATTCCCAGCCAAATTTATGGTCAAATTGAAAAATGGATGCAGGCTGCCTGATGCAGGATGCTTTTGTCTGAAGTGTCCTCATGGAATCATTATACTTGCATTAATCTTTAATCTGCAATTAAACAATCAGTTCTATGTAAAAGATAGCTGCAAACAGATCTCCTGAATGTGTACTAGGCAATATATCTTAATGAATGTATGCGTGCTGTCCAGGGTCTGCAATTAGGACAGCATCCATCACTGGGCCCCAGGTCAGCAAAAGGTTAGGGGGGAACCAAACCTCCCCAAGGTCCTGAGCATCCAACCATGCTACCTGTCCTGCTCTAGGGCTGTGCCTGCACCAGGAGAGAACATCAAGAGAAAAGCCAGGTGGGGGTGGGAAAGGAGATACAATGGATTAAGGCATGGCCTCACTGATAAATCTGTCTTGGCAGAAGATGCAACCTGCTTTGAATCTGTTTCTTTCCAATTAAGAGACCTGCTTCCAGCTTGGGCAGATGCTTAATTGGAGACTGAAGCTGCCAGGCAGGCACCAGAGCCATGATCATTAACAGGTAGTTTGAAGCCATTAAGGTGCTCCTGCTTGTCAATTCCCCTCTCATATACCACTGACATAAATAAATGCATCTTCTTCCCCGTGGCAGCAAGCTCACCTTGTAGGGGGATTTGCACACGTGTGTCCTGCAAACACGCCTTTGGTTTCTGGGACTGTGAAGTTATTACATTAGCAGCCAAGGCATGTGATTCAGCAGGGAATGAAAGGGGCCTTCCTGCCCGGTGTCAGTGTAATATTAGAATGGTACCAAATGGCTCCAACAATAGGTAAGCAGAAGGGCATCTGTTTCAGATTTGACTAAAATTGTATAATTAGATCTTGGTAAGAGATCCGTCTGCTTGTGTGTGGTTTTATCAAATGCTCTTGCCTAATCCATACAAGGAACCAGTTTTCAGGCCTCAGTGGACAGCATTTCTGATGCAAACATGGGCACAACACTAAGAAACTCTACGCCTGTGCAGAGCATTCTGTATAAATAGATGACTGCACCAACACAGCAGGTTTTTAATTATAAACATGGGGAAACAAAACTACAGTGATACCAATGAATGCCATCTTATTACAGGACATTTGTCCCTTCCCCATTTTAGACCTAACAATTCCCTCACTGGTAAAAAAAAAAAATAAAAAATTCCACTGGATTAATGTCAAGCAGTGAGATTCATTTTGTTTTATCTTACAAGAGTATCCTGACAAAAAATCACAACTGCCTCATTTAATGATGTAAAGAATTCACTACCATGTACCATTTGCAGCTTACAAATTAGCCAATCTCGACAAATATACACTAATTAAGGGCAAGAAAGTAAAAGGCACTTATTGATTGCAAGGTCTGAAGCACCAGAAAACTGATTAAATATATGTTGTTAAGGAGTTAATAAATGAATTAACTCTGCTATGCCATGCTCCATGTACACACAAGGCTATGGTAGCTAAATGGCAATTCAATGTTATAGTCTTCAATTATTTCCAGTGGGGTAATAAGACAAGCAATTAGACCATTGTGTTCACTTCAAACCACAGCATTAACACACCTGTGCAAAGGAATAACTGATACCCATCAGGGTGGGACAAAACTACCACATATAAAATATTTTGCAAATAGAAGACCTATTTGTTTAAAGAGAAGTCTAAGTCAGCTGCTACATAAAAACAGAATTTTACAGCTGCAGGGTGATTACAGGAACATCACAGCTAAGGTCCACCAAGAGGGAGAAAATTTCTACTTAAGTATATAACCTTTTAAATGGATTCTATCCCCAAGGTAATGCAGATCATGACAGACTATGATGACTGCAAAATGATTAAACAACCATTCTTGGTCCCTTGGTACCTTGGGCTTTGTCCCTTTACTTGAACCCTAGCCCAAGTGGAGTAGCATCATTGTGAATTGCAGCCCAAGTGGAATGGTACCATCTTACTGCACTTTGGGAAAAAAGCCCAGTAGTTACCGACTTGGGTCATGGCCAAAATGGAAACTTACTGATGACCAGATCAAACCACATTGCAACCCCATAAACAGCAGCTGTAAGTGAGGCCCTTTGAGCTCTCCTGGACTGCAGCAGGCTTTGGCAGCAGCTCCCTCTGAGGGGGACACCTCTCAGAGCACATGAACCCTCCAGCTCTTGGTACTCAAACTCATGATGATGTCTAGGCTAATACTGCTCCCAACACACAATTCCATGCTCCTCGAGGTGCGACCCTTCCTTGTCTGCTGGGAAATGCAAAGGAATTTGATGTGAGTTTTCCACTGCACCTCACGCATTTTACCTGTGTGTATTATGAATTGATTACGGAATGAATGTCACTGCTTCAAATCTATAGTTAAAGCACTGTTATAATCCGTAGTTAGCCCTACTGACCTGCTATGTAAAGGGTAAAGCACTCAGTGATTAAGTGCTGCTAAACCCTTCTGCACCCTTATCTGTGCATCCATATCCTTTGCACCCATACCCCCTTTTGCATTTTGAGCTTCCATGTAAATCATTGCAAATTGTTTCTAATTTGATCTTCCTTTATATACTTTAACCTGTGTAGTAAGTTATAGAGTGAACCTTGCAATCAAACTCTGTAAAGCTGCATTTTCAAAAATATATGTTAAACTCTATAATTCTCAGATACATGCACATTTATTCTTCCTCCTTTTTCTGTTTTCCCCTTCCTATAAATTATGAAGCTTTACACTGAGCCATGCTGAATAACCTTAGCAATAATGGGCTTGCTCCAAGAGTACTTCACTATTTTGACAATGCCAAAATTAGAGCAAAGCATGTGTTGCTTTGCACCTGTCAGTCACACAGCAGTCTCCTTTGAGGTCTATCAATAAGCACAAAGTGACGGGTGGTCATCTGAACAACACACTGTGCTTCTGTATTCAGCTCAGCAGTCTGCACAATTTTAACCAGGGAGCTGCAAGGAGAAGAGGAGGAGATTTTTTCCAATCAGGTTAAAATGTTTCAAGTGGCCCATTTTCACTTTCTGTATACTTCTGAAAGATGACTAGGAGTCAGTGAGAGAGATTAAGCTCTGTTGGAGGTGCACTGTACTCATAATATATTAATAACCAAGAATGCCTCAATTTTGGTTTTACATTGGCAGTAGACTAAGCTACAAAAGGACACAGAGGTGAGAATGAAAACTAAAGAAGTGACAATGGGTTACTCTCCAGTAGTAGAGGACCTTGGAAAACTGTAAGAATGAGGTCCTGTTTGCAAAAATACTGTAAATCAGTTGTTGCTGAGCAAATTTCCACAATGAAAAATTGCCTCTATGCACGTAGCATTTTAAGCTCTAGGAGAGTCCCACAAAAGCCTGTAAATGATTTACAGCAATGGAAGAAAAGAGGTGCTACTAATGAACAAACTTCTTACTGGACTATGTCAAAGAAAAAGCATTTTTTAAAGGATTGTGATAATTGAGACTTTTCTGACTGCTTTGCTGTTATTTGCTTTTTGTGCTCCCATCTGTGACTGGGACACTCACTGAACTGAAAATATATGCAGGAAGCAATTTCAAAAATCTTAAGATATAACATTACTACAAAGCACTGTCTTGAAGCATGTCCTGCTTCCTTACAGAGGCTTCCAATTTCCTTTTCCAGGTACTAAAATTCTACAGCAACTACCTCCACTAGGTATTTCTGCAGGCTAAGCAAATACTCACCAAATTTTGAAACTGACTTTATATGGATTCAGATGTTATTTTACACATATTAACTGATTACCCAAACCATAAACAATGTGCTCAATGAGCAGGAGAAATCCAACCCAAAACAACCAAAAAACCAAACCCCAAACTCCCTTGCTCTTCTGTACCTTTATTTTGCAACTGCCAATGAAGAGGAGAAAATAAATAATTAACTTTACAGCAGCAATGACAAAACACAATAATACAATAGTAAAACCAGAATCAGAAAATTATTGTATTGATCCTGAAATCTGTGAAGGATTGGTCATTGCTATAGGTTGCACACAATCTGATGAGGTGCTTGCTAATGCAAATTTGGGCCATTTCATCACACTGTGCAAACATGTCTTACATGCTGCTAGGAATTGTCTGCAATCATCAGCTTTCCTAGAAATAATGAAACCCCCAAAATTCTTAGGTCTAAGGGTCTTGAAGCTTCATAGCTCTCTTCAAATGTCATTCTCTTGTTTCTCAACTTCCATTTGTAATTTTTCAGAAATATTCCAGCAACTAAGTACCCCAACAGAGTAAGAAATTAAGGACCTCTTAAAACAGTCACCCAGGTGCTCTACTAATATTTACCACCCTTCCACCTTCTGACACTTACCACATAATATTTTGTAATGCCATCAGCTATTACCAGCTACTGGAAATACAGAGCATATAAACATATATGAACCACAGACACATAAAAAGTGCCTTACGCATGAGTTCAGGAAACTTAATGTCCAAGGAAAATGACTGGGGAAATAAACACCAGGAAAACAAAAGGACACTAAAGAAGGCAAAGGTTATTTATAAATTCAGGGTGTTCTTCTCTTCTGTGTCTGAATATCAAGACCATGCATTGTAAATGGATCTAACATTCAAGTTAGATCTAATATACAAGTCTTGTATGTTCTGTGTTTTTTCCATTGTAAAAGTATGATCTATAGATGATCTACAGATTGGGGATCATAACTTCAGTGGAAGGTGAAACCTGCATTTGTCTGTGGGTCACGGATTTTTATACTTGCTTGTGGTACGTAATATAATGAAATACGCTTTACCTGTATGATCGCTCTCAGACATTAGAAGTAATGTTTTGTTGGTTTTGCTTTTTTTTTTCCTGGGGAATGAAGCCTGAAGAACAAAACATAGCACAATGTGTATTCCTTTTTATTTCACTGGAAAACATTGAGTGTGAGAGAAAGTGAAAATGAGACAAAAAAAAAGACAAAAAACCCAAACAAATGAAAAAGAAAATCCCTGATTTGAGCTAACTTTTTATACTGCATCTTCAAGAATGTCACAAAGATTGGTCTGTTGATGTGTAGATGCTGCACCTACAGGCATTACCTATGCAGAGAAGTCATCAATTATCATGCCCTTCATTTGGCACTTGAAAGAAGTCAGAAAATGTAAATAGGAAGGCATATGATATATACCATAAGGTCAGTTCTGTCTTGTATTTTTCTTTTACTATATACACACTTTAAAATTCAAAGAAGCCTGTTTTAGCAATCTTGCCATTAACTTCTCTAAAGAAAATAAAAGCAAGGGATGGGCAGTTCACTATTCTTTAGGCATTCTTTTCTTCTGCAAAATTTCAAATTTCATAACAACCTTTTCCCCCATACAGTCTACTGCCACCCTTAGATGTTACTGAAACAATGTTAATATTTGTATTATGACACTCAGCCACCAGGAGCAAAGCTATTTGGCACTGTAATGCAAATGACTGCATTCATCAAATGAGCTTTGTTAGTTATTCATTGTGTTCCTTATCATTCCTTTCCCAAACCCCAGTGCTTCTGGGTTGTGCACAGAGGCGTGTCCACAGCAGCATCCCCGCTGTAAAACCCACCCTTATCAGGCAGAGCAGGGTGCCACCGGAATGACCTGCCAAGTCACTGTGTTCCCTCTCCTTCCCTCACCCCTCTGTGCCCAGTGTTGCTCTTTGTCCTCATCCACGGGATCTGTCTCCCCCTGCTCAGATCACTGTGCCAGACCCTCTCCCACAGCCCAGAATGATTGCAATGAAAGAGACTCTGGAGAGATGGATAATCCCCTCCTTCTTTTACCCCAGCTCCTCATTTTCCTCTGAAATCAACTGGACCAACCAACTTTCTGCAGGGTTGGGCTTTTAGAAACAACTACAGCAACAAAACCGCCCCAGCCCCTGTGTGTATTGTGGCAGCACAACAGGCTTGCACAGATGGAAAATGGTATTGACAGGTTTGGAAAGGGACAGACATGGACTCTCATGCAGGCAGACACTGGGGGCTTATTTTTCATTAAATCTTTCACTGCTTAACACAGTTCAGCATACCATTCTGTACCTCCAGAGAAAAGCTTTTGGGGGATGGAGCCAGAGATTAATCCCTCTGTAATTTCCACTGCTGCTGGCAGTACTAACTGCCAAGGGATTTTGGGGAAAGATAATAGCACTGTTAACTCGTAACCTCGGTGTAAAAGTGGTCTTAATAAAACTGGGATGGTTGAGGCCCCATCAATAACCACCATGCACCAATTTTATTGGATGTAACAGATGCAATCTGTTTGATGTGGTACAGGAGGCTCATCCCAATATGGTAATTAATAGAGGTTGGGGAACCACTCAAAAAATTGTCTGCCACAACAGCAAAGCATTTGGGACAGTCAATTTAACCTCTAAAGCAAAGTAAAGATGTAAAAAGAGCTTATATGTAAAATTGCATTTTACACTGAAGAAAGATCCAGATCAGTAAGAGGACTGGCCTGGACATTTCTTCAGTGTAAAATACAATTAAGCAGGGTATAAAAACCTGTGTATAATTAAGCTAGTTTGGAATGATTCTGCCATAATTAGTGTTTGTATAAGAACAGATTTTCTGTTTTGCAAGACTCAGCAGTTGATTGTTAACCTGAGAAGATGCTGATACCAGCATAATTATTTTTACATATACCTACCCTTCCATGAGAACATAAGTTAGAGACAATTGCTCTAGCCGAAGAACAGGTGTAACAACACAAGGCACAATAAATTGCTCCCAAACAAATCCAATTCTATTTTTATGTTTATCTTCAGCAGACTTACTCTTTTTTATTTTTTAATATGGAGAGGAAGAGATAGAAGCACTAATTTAATGTTCTTGGCACTGTATGTTATCTTGAGCAAAACTTTCCTACACCTTTTTTTTTCCCCTGGTACTTCTTTGTCTCAGATCAAGATTACTCTATTAGGCTGATGGATGTTTTGATACTATAATTAGGGTAACTAAGATAGTACTATTACATGCCCTGTGTAATGTACTTACAGATGCTTTATGAACCAAGTGCAAGGTTCCTAAATCTTCTTGTTTAATAAGTGGAGTGCACAAACATTTGTAGAAGTTAAAGGCTAAAACAGGAACAGAATACTAGGAATTTATCAGTGCAATAAAGAAAATGGAAGCTATTTAATATCCTGATACAGATTGTTTTCACTGGAATCCCTTATGCTTCTGGTCATCTGTTCTCTGAAATTTTCATGAGCTCTCTTACCTTCTTGAATGGAGCAGGAGACTTCATCAATGGTAACTAAAATTAGGTTTACTCTAGCTTATTTTAAACTTATCTATGCATTTTCGGTGCCCAGGTTGTCAAGAAGGCCAGTGGCATCCTGGCTCTTTCAGCAATGGTGCGGCCAGCAGGACATAGGGCAGTGACCATCCCCCTGTATCAGTGATGGACGTCAAATCCTGTGATCAGTTTTGGGCCCTTCACTCCAAGAAAGACACTGAGGTGCTGGTGTTTTTCCAGAGAAAGGCAAGGAGGCTGGCAAAGGGCTGCAGCACAAGCACTGCATGGAATGATTGAGGGAGCTGGAGGTGTTTAGCCTGGAGGAAAGGAGGCTGAGGGGAGGCCTCTTGCTCTGTACAATTACCTAAAAGGAGGTTGTAGTGATGTGAGGGTTGCTCTCTTCATCCAAGTAACAAGTTTGCACCGGGCATTTAAATTGGATATTAGAAAAATGCCTTCACAGAAAAGGTTATTGGGCATTGGAATAAGCTGCTGAGGAAAGTGGTGGAGTCACCACCCCTGGAGGAATTTAAAAGCAGTGTAGCTATGTCATTCAGAGAACATAGTTTAGTGATGGATTTGGCAGTGTTAAGCTTACAGTTGGATTCAATGATCTTAAAGACCTTTTCCAACCTAAATGCTTCTATGAATTTATGAATAGCCAATACTAAGGAATCAGCAATCAGTTTTTAAAAGCATCTCCTTGACTTTGATAATATTTGTTGTTATTACTAAGTCTGTTCCCCTTTATGATCTTATCTTATTGTGATTAGGAGAGCAGTTCTAATGTAGCAGAGAATTGATTTACAATAATGATAAAAAAATACAGCCTTTAAGGCATGCCTGTGTTAGCTCTGCTATGCATTTTTACAGAGTTTCTTTCCTTGTCCTCTCATCCTTTTCCAATCATGGGAAATTCACCACCGCGTAAAACACCTTCCAAAGCTCAGACATCTTATCAGGCTCTTTCTCTAGGATATCTATTGAACATTACCGGGAAAAAAGTGTCAAATGCCCACTGTCGCCTTCAGTCAGGTGCCAGGAGCTGGAGATGTAACAAGCTTCATCCCTACAGCTGGTTGTGGTGCGACAGGACTAGCACAGCACTTTGGGAAAGATCACTCAGGTGTATCTCAAAGATACCACTTTCCAATTAAATGTGCTTGGCTCCAACTAAAAGGGTTTAAAACTGAAGTGTCCACAGAACACTAAGAAAATTGCTGAAACTGCTTGAAATTCAATTGTGACAAATACCTAACTCTGGATAAGGGTCTTGGAAAATCCTGGACAAAAAGACCCGAGAACAGGAAAAACAATAATATAGAGTTATAGAAGCACACAAAACCTACTCTGTCCAAAGCCAACTGCATACTTTGCATATGTATAAAAAACACTGGCTAGAACAAACTACTTATCAACTTGTATAATATTCATAATGTCTGTACCAACTTTAGTGACTTTTTAAACTACATGTTCTACAGAAAACATCACCACTGGAGAAACATCTAGCAAAAAGGAAATGTTGCTTATAACCCTGGTATACTGAATTAGTAAATGACACATAAAACAATCTAGTTGCAAATTTTTAACCCTTAAAATGAGATGTAAACGTATTATAGTGTGGTAAAATCTAAAGCTGTGCTTTCTGCAATGGGAAAGCATTAGATACTCTCTTAGCAGAGGAAAAAAAAAAATCTTTCAATTGGCCACAGACTCCATAGCACAGAAGATTAAATTTCAGTAGAAAATTATCAAATCAGCAGAAAATAAAATTGATCGTTCCCATGCATACTGCAAAAGCAGTATTTTACTGAAAAGACTGAATACCTCAAATACAACATAAAAGCTTGCCATAATGACAGATAGTTCTATTAGAAAAGGTACTGAGTGCATAATTAACCAGTGCTAATACCTATCTGAATATCTGAAAAGAAGAAAAATTTATTCAAGTGGAATATAAACTATTCATCAAAGCTAGGGGGAAAAAAAAGGGAAAAAATAAATTGCTGCACTGAAAATATGCACTAGTTGGGCTATGTTTATGATCCCCTGACAGAAATGTATAAATAGGAAAAATTTACCACTCATTCACTAGGGGCTAATGAAGCAGAACTAAGATCACGCGTTCACTATCACTCAAGTAGAGAGCATTTGCAGCTTCTCAATTTTATATGGAACTGCCTGCTCAAGTCACACATTCTGTAACAAAGGTCATATTTTTTGTTTCAGTCTAAACAGTAAACTGTAATTGGCTCAGAAGTTTCATTTTTCTTAAACTAATGTTAATTTAATGAGTATTTTCTCCACATTCCTGGATATAGGTGATGGAGGACTTTGCTTTCTCAGTTTCCCAGTATCAATCAGTTACATACAGTAAGGCACAAAATGTAATATTTAATTGAATTTTCCTGTTCTGTAAAATTACTTATATTCTTCAATAAACAACTGCAGCTCTAAAATTTTGGATTTTTTATAGCAGTTTACAAAAATAAGGAAAGTCAATCCTGCTATGTCCATACTATCTAAGCTGCTGCAACTATTTAGCTTCAAATGTGAACACAGTATGTAGCAACAATTTAAAAAAATGCTTCTTGAGCTAAAATATTTGTAAAGGACAATCAGAAGTTTATACTGTGTATACAGGTGCAAGTAAGGTCTAAATTCTCAAGCAATGGCACGTTTCCAATCCCTGAATGTTCATTTGGAGTAACACAAGCTGCATTACTTTGCAGCCAATAGAGGCACATGGACAATGTTCCTGAATATACTCTCAGCTTTGAAAGTTGTAACGCAACTGTAAACATATTTCTGAATTTTCAGCATCATCCTACTCTGATCTGTGTCAAGTAGTACTTTCTAGAAGGTGGTTGTGAATGAAATATGAACTGGGGAAATTTGAAGTATTTCCCTTGAATTTACTTCCTCAGAGGTCCTAGCAAAAATGCTGCTCTGCAGTTTTAGCCAGGTGATTATCCCTGATACATAATTTACTTCCTAACTTATTTACACAGCCTGAAATTCACTTAATAAAGATCTTAGTGTGTGAGGTATTCTATGGATGCCAAACAGATTTAAAACTATGGGCCTGTTTCTAAGAAGAGGAAAAAGATTGTACCTTGTGCTTCCAGCAACATGTTAGGAAAATATTCTCTGGAATTCTGCTTCTGTTCTGCAAATGGCTCAACATATTGCCTATCTATAACTTTTTTCCTGATCTAAACATAAACCTCCACTACACTTATCGTTTAGTGTCCTTACTAGAAGGTTTAATTCTGCGTATTGTTTTCTGTAAGCATACAGACAGCTAAAAGGACAAACAGAAAAAAAATCTTACAGCAACTGGTCATGTATCTTCACTTCCCTATTTTTTGTATCTTCACTCCCCTAAATTTTTCCTATTTATACATTTCTGTCAGGGGATCATGAACATAGCCCAACTAGTGCATATTTACAGTGCAGCACTTTTTTAATTTGTTTCCCATCATGTAACTTCACGCTGCCTACAGTTGTATATCTGCAAAAGAGATGACCAATACAGACCTATGGAATGAAGGTAGCCATGAGACTAGCTTGCTTATGGATCATCCTCTGATCCCCCAAGAAAAAGAGAGCACCCCATCAATGCTGCAACCAGTGTCACATCCTGCTCAGCAGAGGCCAGGGAGATCCTGTCTTTCTTCTGCATGGGCTGAACAAAAGCCATGCAGGGTGAGGCAGGGCAACGCTGTATTTTCTTTAATAGCAAGGTCAAAGACCTAACTGCCCACTGGGAAGAAACAACCTACCTCTGGAACAATATTCACAATACTTTAGCTGAGGGTAGTAAAGTTTTTTCTCCAGAATGTTACACATGCTAGTAATGCCAGTGTAATTGGTATTATTCAAACGACTATATGTGTGCTGGGGAGTAGATAGAAAGCTAGTCAATCAGAATTCAATAGTTACCAGTATTGAACACATCCATACCAAACACATCAAATCTCTCTCTAGAGGAAGAAAAATAGGAACCATAAAAGACTTTTTGCTTGACATGGCTTGAGGAATATTTTTGTAACATTTTGTACAGTTGGCACATTTCATTGTGAATGAACTGGTAAATAAATCTTATAGAATGGCTTATGTCTTTAATTCTTTCACATCTTTTAGTTGTTGCAGAGGCCCAAGCACCAACACACCTGTGATACTCTAATTTTGTTTCACCAATGAACAAAGATTGATATGGTAGTCAGAGAATCAAATTAGAAGGAAGAGACAGGAGTAAATATTCTGTCAGTGTTGTTCAGTGTTCCTGTGCAATAAAAGGAAATCCAATTTTCTCATCCCTCCTCTTGCATTCAGATTTTCCTCACTACAGAAAAAAAAAAAAAGATAAGCAATTCTCAGTGTCTTCAAAATCATAATTGTGGGAATAGCAGCTTTTCCAAAAATCTGTTACCTAGAGTAGATTCCAACAAAAATCTCCTGAGGTATGGGGAGTGGAAGGCTGAGACCTACTCTTTCTCAAGTCATACTAGAAATCAACAGCATTACTATTTGTATGATGACCTTTCTGTATAGTGCTAAGAACTGGTTTTCCTTGGCAACAGAATTAATTAATTGGGACCTAGTCCCAGCAGCTGCTGCAGTCACTGCAATCCAGAAGGGTAAAGTGAAATTTATCTCCCACTTCCAACCTATTTAATTTCCCACTGAAGACATACGCACGGGAAACCATTTTCGTTACAGAGGTGCAAATTTCAAAGCATCAGCTACCTGCTGCATACTTTTGCCCTAAATAAAATACAGGGTGCATTCTTCCACAATTCCTTTTCCATAAGTCATTTTAGCACAGAGTAAAAGAGAGGCAATATAAAATTTATTCCCGCGGGGTTACTTGTTCAAGTGCCTCTAATGCTAAGGGTGAGAATGTGCTTTGAATAGTTTAGAGCTGTCCTGCTAAGATTAGAGTACTAAGTAGGATCTGACTACAGGTCCATTGTATTTTTGCTTAATTTCTACTCATTTCAGGAGTTAATTATCTGTAAGAAGGTTATTGTAAAATCATGAACCCACTCTCAGCTGGAGGTCAAGTAAGTAACTAAAGAGAGAAGAGACCTTACAGTGAAATTATTAAATTAAGATTCTTAGTCTTATTTGCCTATTTTAATCTTAATCAAATTCCCCTTCAGGAATTCTAGATGGGAACTGTCTTTATAGTAACCCAAGTGAATCCACTCCCAACCTAAAAGTATTATCCACTTCACAGCACACTATCTCCAGACTGAGAAAACTGTTGGACAAAGCAAAAGGCCTTGCCTTGAAGACTATCAGCAATCTTAAATAATTACAGATAATGGTGTAAGAAACAGTCTTTCAAGACTCAGAGCTCTCTGAAGCAGTTCCCAGCCCACAAGCCAAGCACACTTTTTGAGCTTCAGACAGAATACATACTAAGCCTGAATTAACAAAGGATTAACATAAAGACAAAATCTAAGAAACCCAAATTCCTTGCACAGAAATATATGAATCCAGAACATATTTGAACTTTGCATGGAAATAAACTTTAATGCATCTGAGTATCACTAGGTAAGGGAACAGAGCTGCATACAGCACTTGCTGAAATCTTTACAAGAACATAAGGGAGCCTAAAAGGGTCCATTATGTTGCATTTTGGGGGCATGCAAATAATCAAAATTCAAATTTAAAAAAAAAAAGAAATTACAATCTCATTACTATGCATAAATGGGAAAGAACTATTGGCTTCTATGCTGAGAAGGCTGTCATAATTCTATAAATAATCAGACATACTGATCACTTGGGAGCTTTTCCTTCTGAATTCCCTCAGTGGTTTGTCTTCGGCTGTCAGTAAATATGACATCTGTCCTCTCCATCGAGCTGGCTAATGGCCCTTGTCTAACTCTGAAACATTGGACTAGCACTTTTTGAAGCCATCTTTATCCAGGAAATAAAGATAAAGCCAACATTACAATGTCTTTTGAATTTCTAGTCAACCATTAATTGCCCTGAAGAGCTAAAGGTAAGCAAGCGCTTACCACCAAGCAGAACCTTGTGACATCCCACAGAAGTGCTCTCCCAGCATACATGAACTGTGGACAAGCAATGGGCTCTTCCTCAGAGAAAGGCCTAGGCTAGTTAAACATGCCTCCATCCTTTCCTATGAGGGCAATTCAGGCATGCTAGCAATATCTCACAGGCAAGATTACCAGAGGCAGTTGATAAATCTAAGAGTTTGTATGTTCACTTGTTGTCACAAAATTAAATGAGAAAATATTGATGCAAACTTACTACTCTCAATATAACATTGAAAAAAAACCCCCAAAATAAGGGATCTACTGCTAATATTAAAATAAAGTAATATAGATAAACCTAGAAATAACTGTTCCATTTACTCTAAACAGCAGTGGAGTCTCATTTGCTCTTTCAAAGGCATAATCAGTTGAAGGGCACATTTTTCTTCTTTGTTCTTTCCCATCAATTTTAATAGGTGCAGAACATCAGTCACATGAAATGTAATGGGACAAGAAGATGGATGAGTACGTTTGAAGCCACTAGTCACAGGACAGAAAGCATCCTGACAAAGTGACACTGGCAGCATAGGGCTCAACAATAGAGCCTGGACAATATTTAGTAAGTGAAACTACAGCGCTACATGATTTGGTATTTTCTCACTGGGCACAATCCTTTCCCTGTCACTATTAATCATCTTCCTGCAAGTCAGGCTTTCAAAGACATTCTCCTTCTGAACATGACCACATGACATTTTTAAATCAGGGAAATACATAAATCTGGGGACAAAGAGGTCATTTGGAGATAAATTGGAATGACCTCCTATGTTAAGAACTTCAAACTACTTCATCAAGAAGGTTTTAAACGGTTTAGTAAGATTCACACATAAAATATGAAATATATTGTGGTTATAGGAGTGAGCAGATTTGGTATCAATGCAGAACTGACAGCAACAGGACTCTGCTACTGATGAAAAAATACCAAAAATCCCCTGTTTCCACTAGGATCTGAAGAAAGCAATACCAACACATTAACAATTAGAAATTCCTTCACACAAAAAGGCCTCTGATGTGCATACTACTACAAAATACATGAATAAAAAAGCAGCATGTCCCATTAACTGTCTGTGAAGTAGTTCTGGGGAAATTGTAATGAAAATTCCTATCAAAATTGAAGTTTAATGTACAGTGAAGGAAAAAACAGTCATCCAACAAACCTAATCAAACTCTTTGTGTATGTTGAGGAAGCACTGGAGATGCGGGCAGGCCTACGCTCCCCTGTAGTGATCCACTTGTGTTATAACTTTACCAGTAAATGCTAACTATCCAGCACTTTATGATGGTTATTGTGATCACTAACATCATTATTAGGCAATGCTAATTCAGTTTCTTCATTAGCCATTTGCCACAATCTCTACAGGTAATCTTTAAGCTTTAAACATTACCAAACTTCAGACAAGAACAGGAAAAGAGAAACCAGAACTTGTTAAAATATACCCACAAGAGCAGGAATTAGAGCCAGACCTCCAGGTCCCACTGCTGCACAACATAGGCCCTATACCTCAACATACTCCAATCACCCTTCCAATGGTGTGCAATATCCAGAAAGACAGCTTTTGGCAAATTCTCTTAAATGGGCCAACATTCCTCTCGGGCATCACAACATGCACTGCTGATAGGGTGGTGCATTCTTTTTCTGTCAAGAACCTTATTGGAAGCTGTTTACAGTTACTACAGCTGTTCTTGCTACTTCCCTCCTCTCTCACAAGACAGAGACTGCTTTCAAACAAATCTCTACAAGTGTGTGCTGGTAAATACAACTGCACATGGACAGGAATTTCCCCCACTAAGTCACATATTTCAGAATGGGAAATCCAGAGAGAATGGGAATTCCACATTAAGAGAAGTTCTGAGATTTCTCAAACAGTACACCTAACTTTCAAAGAGCAGAACAATTTTAGATAAAGGAAAACTTGACTCACTTTTGACTTCCAAATTTCATACTACATGAAATAACACACTGTTTCACAAACTACTGAATATGTTTCAAAAGTTAATCAACCTAAATATTCAATTATGATGATATAAAAATAACATCCAGGCAAATTTTTTCCCTATGTTTTTTCTGTAAGTCCACGTTTGAAGAAATATCTAAATTTTTTATGAAGCATTTTGATTTTGATGGAATTGTATTCCTTAGTGAGAAATACTGTAGATACCATCCACACTGACCATATCCCTCATTTACAAACTTACCTGTCTCTATCTTTCCCAACTGTAATAGTAGACTATATGACAAATTCAAGTGAAAAACTATATAGTAATGAAAGATGTCATCCCCACTTTTAGCAACCTTGACTTCTGAGAATGCATTCCAAATGCTGAACTTTAACTAATAATCAACCTTTTCTTCCATTAAAATTTATTTTGAGCTGGCAGTTCCTATGACCCCGGATATCATGAGGAATCTGAATATTTCACATTCTAGCCATGGGGAAGTAGTAAAAGATCTGAATAATGATTGTTCCCTGAGCAGATTTCCCTGAAAATTCATCACTATAATATGCAAAATTCACATTACAAATACAATCAAACATATAACATGGGTCAGTCAATTGCTCTGTTATATTACAGGTAACCAAAAAGGTTCAGTTCTCATAATGATTTAGCCAAGTTCACCCAATCCCGTGCTCCGTGTGGTCCTCAGGACACAGGTTCTGGTGCTGCAGTACATATTTCTGACATTACAGAGCAACTGAACATGTAACAGGTTTGTGGCTCTTTCCCAGGAGCATCACCAGTTTGATGCACACAGACACAGAAGCTGCACTGACATTTGCAAGCAGGACAGTCCCTGGAGGCACGTCTGCAGCTCCTGGCCAGAACCAGCCTGGGTCTGAGGTGCACTGAAACAGCCATGGCTGGCTCCTGCTGGCACTGGTTCTCTGGGCAAGCCCTGACAGTCCAGAGCCAAACCATACCCTCCTCCTCAGGGCCATGCACTGCTGCCAGCACCATGTGGCTGGGCTGCAGCCTCACCTCACAAGCAATGCTGCCAACCATAGACACGCAGAAGAATACCAACCAGAGGAAGACTGGTTCTAAACATTATCTTTCAAGTTCATCCCAATTCCTTTCAAATTTCATAAACGAAATGATTTAACCTGATTGATATTACAAGCTTTTCTCAATGATCATGAGTGAGACTGCTACTAATGAAAAGTAGTTTTTACAAAACATTATGATTCCAGGAGCTGGGGAAAAAACCCAAACAAACACCCTCTCCCCACAATACTGGAAGGTATGAAACAAAAAAGAAAGAATTCTTCAGCTGGGTGAAGAACTCAAAACTTAAGTTTTATCTGGACAAATTAAAGACATGTGTAGACTTTTTGCAGATTGAATCCTCTCAGGTTCAACTCTGATATTAATATACCTGAAGCACAGGAATTCTGTGTGTGATGTGGTCTGGATGATTACTTGTTCCACTGTGTCTATGCTGTTTCAGAGGTCAAATATCTTGGTTAAAACCTCTAGAGAATAAGCATTAACACAAAAATCAGAAGACAATTGAAAAAAAAAATTGTTTGTTTTGCTGCACTTTGCTTATTATCAGGGTTTGGTTTTTTCAGTTAAACATATAAACAAACAAACAAAACCTCCAACCATCATACTGGAGAAGAAAACAATGTATTATTTTTTCCACCTGAGAGAAGATTATGTAAAATGTCCTAACTTCCTAAAAGTTAAACAATAAAAACACAGAACAGTGAGAGTCATGGAAGTTTACATCATCCTATTAGGCAGGAATGGCCAAATAGTCACCCTGCTCTCTGCCTCTCCACGTCAGTATTTTAAACTAAAATACAAACATTTAAAGAAGAGACTTTGCAGTGCATTGTATAAAGACAGTATAATTCCATTTCTAGGTCCAGTCCTAGAAATGGCATACAAGTATTTTTAAAATTCTCTTTCTGATCCACTGTTTGTTATAATTATATTATAGATAACCTTTGAACAGTAGCTAATTTAATATCCTCTTTTAACAGACTCATTTTTTGTTACAATTATTGAGCAAAGTAAAACAAAAGACAAGCTTATTACACAAAAAATAGAAAAGTAACTATTTTCACTGCAACAACAAAGTAAGTGTATCAAGAGTAATCAGCACAGAAATTTTTAAATTCTTTCATGTCTTGATATTTTGAGGTGATGTTAGCAAACTTGGAAATATTGCTGTGCTTGAAAAAAAAATCTACTTAGGAGTATCATCAAACTACTTTCCATTAAACTAAAAGATGAGAAACCCTTTGTGATTGAAATTAGCCAGTGGGTTCAAAGTTACAGGGTTGACAGAAAGGCAAATACTATTACAAAAAGCTCATACCATTTAAAATAACAGGTTGAACATAATCTGAAGCTAAATAGTCTTAAAGCCAAAAATCCAAGAATTTTTCAGTATTTTTTAAAAACTATTTTGATAAGACCTCAACAAATCCTTAGGGGTGGAAAACTGCTAGTTATCACCAAGCCCTGCTGCATACATCTCCATTAAACTCTCAGATCCTGAGAGAAAACTGATGAAACAATCTACTGTCAGTTAACCCCACATACATGGTGGAGTGTTTGGCTGACATTTTAATGCCCTTCTTCTTCAATGAGCCACAAAAAACCCCCACAAACTGAAACTCCAAAATATGCTTCTTTTCTTTGACAGAATGTTCAAGGTAGCAAGACTGGCTTCATCACATCACTGAGGTATAGAACTCACATAAAGATAATTTTGCCGTAGGCCTAAGGATGATATCCACACCAAATCAGGAAGCAAGCCTCAAGAAAGGATGGCTCTGTAATGATGTATAAAAATCTGGTCATTAGAAGAATCCTTAATCCCCATTGTTAAATTCAAGATGCAAGGAACAAACAGTAAAATGAGAGAGAAAATCATGCTATTCAGTACTTGAACCACTTCTTTTTTAAAATTTTCATGGCATTGCATGTGGAATTGTAGAATCAAAGAATATCCCTGCAGATTACAGATATAATCTCAGTATGGTTTTTTTATAGGGGCCTGTGTTGTACCCATCCCCTGAATTCTTATCTCACATACTATTGTCTGCTTTCTTATCTCAGGATGACTCTTTCGTTATCTTTCCTCTTGAGGTATGCACAGGAACTATAAGCCTTTTACAAGACACTAAACAAGGACAGAAAATGAAATCCTGGCCCCAATGAAGTCAGTGGCGACTCTTCAGAATTTCCTGGATTTTACCAGGAAAAAAAAAAAAAGTGTTCTGTCATTTCTTGGTTTGAGATCAAAAACAATACTTAGGCACTTGGCATGTAATTCAGGTGTCATGTTCAAAAGAATGATCAAAAAAACTCCTGCTAACAGGTTTAGATTTTTAGGGAACCAGGTGACAACCTCCTTACATGTGTAGCTGTATGCATGGATGCCTTCTCTACAGCCACTATGCAACCAGACAGCCAGAGCTGGTCATTTCAAGCAATGTGTGTTTCTGTGCATTCCCAGACCCAAATCCCATCCTCCAGGACTCCTCAGAGAGCCTTTGCACCCAAACAGAGCTCTGTGGTAAGATCTTGAAGTCAGAGTCAAGAGGTGGTCTGAAAGATGTCTCTTCTCTTTTAAGCAGCTGGCACATGGTGACTCAAAGCCCAGAGCTGAGGAGTGGGTGCCCAGGGCTCTGGGGACAGCTACTGCCAGTAGCCAATGTTCCCTGGATCTGTGACACAGCGTCCAGTGAGGGAAAGGGAGCTCCTCTACCAGGAGCAAATTTGGATTATTTCCATTGTTCCCTGCTGCTTAATTATTGGTGTGAAGTAAATAATCAAGGAAACACAAAAACCAGGAAATCTGCCAGCTAACCACAAAGATAACCTCTGACCTATAAGAGAAGTCAAATTTTTAAACTAATTTTTCAGTATTTTAGTTGAGCAGAGGTTCTTTAAAGAATTGCCAAGGAAGTTTTAGGACATGGCTAGAAATGTATGACAAGCTTTACCTGATTACATTTTAATTATATTACTACTATGAGACAGTGCATTTTTGAGGGGAATTACATAAAGCAGATCTCTAAAATTGTTCGGTTGAACAGTACTCCTGCAAGTTTGTTGACTTTTATTTTTGAACTTCAAATAGAAAAATGAGTATTAAGAAGAGCTACTTAGAAAAAAAAATCAGGGGGTTATCGCTTGTTTGTTTAAAAAATTTAGAGGAGAAAGAAGAAAAAGAAAGGTAATGCAGTAAGATCAAACCAGATCTACTTTTGGTATTGATTTAATTAAACTCAGATAATTCAGCTAATTTCCAGACAATTAAATTCAGATCTTTTTCTTTCATATTCTCCAGAGGTAAAAGTGTGCTGCTACAGAATTTCTCATAAAATGAGAGCTAGGATATAAACCAACAAAAATGTGTTTCTGCTGATGCAACATAAGCTAGTACTTTCCCATATCTGGTGAAATTCATGAGGGGCATTTGGAGGTGGCATTGATATACAGCAAACATACACAAAAGTTGTGGCAGGCATCTACAGAAAAGAATGAGAGCTAATGGCAACGCCCACATTGAGGAGTTGTCACGTAATTACCTCACATGGCATAAGTACCAAAAGAGAATATTAGTGGCTGAAGGGGGAAAATCAGTATTGCATCATCCAGTTCCTCAATTCATCTTCGGAACAAACTCAAACTTCATCAAGACCAGAGAAGGCAGGTCCCAGTGCTAAGGAGCACTGCTTGGCCCTCAGACTTCCATATTCCAGTGCCAGCTACAAGCAGCATCTCCTGAAACTTGCAAAAATGCCTCTGCTGTTTCAGTGGGCAGGCTTGATGTCTCTCTTGTGAGCAACTTTGAGTTTGAAGAGATGTACCACTAGAACTCAGTACAAGCAGCCCAAGGAATATCCAAATGAACATAAAATCAGAACTCTAAACGGGTAAAAATTTGAGCTTTATAGTAATTATGGAGACCAACATGGGAAGCAAACAGCATGATCAGTCCTCAGAGGATTTAAAAATACTGTGAGCAAGCTCTACTATTATTCCAGATCAAATATAAAACATAAATGTGCAACCTCCCAGTTTTAATCCCAGCTCCACCACTGGCTTTGTAAGCCATCTGAGATAGCCTCTCTTTTCCCTTCTGACTTTCCTCCTTTCTCCCTTTCAATTCTACACTCACCTGAGCTAAATCTACTTCCTAACCTGTAACTCAAAAGAGAGGTTTGCACCATTCTTTGGTTTACTTCTAAAAGCAGCATTCCCTCTCTAGCTTTCCCCTCTTTTTCTCTGGGTTAACTCCACATTTTGAAAACAAAGCACAAAAATTCAAGCAAACAGAAATGTTTTTATGACAGCCACAATATTCTGAAGAGAACTTGCATTTTCTTGAGTCTCAAACAAGGCTATTGAAGATTACTGCTGATTCCCTTCAATCCTAGCCATACTTCTCTTATCCTTTCTGCTAAAAGGGAAGAATCCTTACCATGCTGCTAACAAATTACTTTAACTCGCTTCTTTAACCCCTGAAGTGGAAGAAAAAAATCAGCTGAGTATGGCAGAGGTCTGCTCTTAATGGACATGAGCATACACCAGATCCCACCCTCTCTAAGTGACTTGACATAGACTTCCTGGATGCACACTCATTAGCTCAATCCTGCTTATACAGCACACAGGAAATAATATTAAAGTGCTCCACGAGGTAGCATGTAGGGCAATAAATTTCAAATTCAGACATCTTTCATTTCTGCATTGGTAGGCATATGGAAAAGAGGACTTGAGGGGGGTAGTATGCCTGATACCTTCCCCCAGAGAAGCCAAGAAATAAACCTGAGCCATGCTGAGAACTGGTGAAGAAGCACTCAGAAGCATGAGGGTACTTCACCAATGCATAGTGGTATCTCAAAAGCTTTCATTCTTAAAACATGACTATTTGACTTTTTATTTTGATCCCAATCTGGCAGGTGCAAAACATAGTTATCTAAATAAACATAACCATCACACAAGCAAATTATGGTTTTGGAGATGGCCCCCATGTTCTCTGAACTGCTACCTTGGCAAAAGACTAGTCTGGAGTGAAGGAATGGGGGGAAGAGTGAGAAATTATACATATTCTAATGATGTCTTCCTTTTCCAGCAGCTCTACAATAAAAATCCCTGTGATGCTGAATCTGACCTCACTAAAAACAGTCACAGAAAACCTGCCCCACTGCAAGCATTTGCATGGTTTGCCTCTGCAAACATGCTTTCTTTTGTTTACTGTATTTTTAAGTGTATGAGTGCACAGACCACCCACAGTATCAGGTAGCCTAACATGGGAAAGGTGGCAGATGAGGCTAGGATTGCTTCTTTATATGAATATAAATTAATCTATCTGATCCACATATGCTAGTGAGCCACAGCTCATCCTCAGTCAATTCATGTCCCTGACAGGCTAACTTGTCCCAAGCTCTCCAGAAATCATGTAGATGAAAGAGCCAAGCCTGTGGTATAGGAATTACAGGACTGGAGAGTTAAAAAGGGATTTGCAAATCAAGTAGTAATGCCTGCCTTGGCTTAATTTAATTTATCATATTCTACTGCTGCTCCCCCCATCCCAGCAGCAAATCAGAATTGTACACAGAAGCAGTTATGGTGTGAGACACTACCTGATCTTTACTGCAGCACCTGGTTAAAAATATGCTCAGTATCCTTTGGGCTCTGACCTGCACGCACTGAAACAAAGATAGGGATGAGTTTACAGATGAACACAGGATCTGGCAGCGAGCACACTAAGTCATTTCTCTGCTCTCCTTCTGCACCTTATCAGTGACATTTCCCTAACAGCACAAGATGCAGCACCAGGCTCACTGCATTTCAACTCCCCAAGGAACCCCCCTGAGATCCTCCCAGGGATAACACTTTATCTGGCAAGCACCAGAGTAAAAAGTGAAAGCATTAGTTAATTTTGCACCTTGGTTGCTCACAGCCACAGACACTCCAACTCAATAGCAGAGAAGATAACAGACAGAGGGAAGAATTTCTCTTGAATCTCTTAAAAACCCCACCTTACAACATTACTGCAAGGAATATTTTGAAAATGCATTTACTCTAAACCAGACACAGTCTTTTTCCCATACACACATGCAGCCCTTTAAGAAATGTCCAATTCCTTTCACAGCAGAACTTGCATTTCTTATTCCCTGGCACAGAAATGCAGACACTGACCTACTCTACTCCATTTTACACCTTCAGATCAGTTTGGCAATCCAGAGCTGGGAACAGGGAAAGGGAAGAGAGGGAAATGTGCTGCTGCAATGCTTTTCCCTGTGCTGTTGCTGTAAGAAAAAATGATGATGGGATTACGACTAAATATTGAACTAAAGGGAAGTGTTCCACCTAGAGACCATCTTCATCAGGCAAGGCAATGGGCATGCTACCTGCAAACGAACACTCTTTTGGGATTGAATACACTTGCTGGTTCTCTGGTAAAAAATGATGCAGAGGTATGGCCCCCAGAAGTAATTAACAATGTTAATCTTCTTCTTCCTCTCTGTGGTGATAAAAAGAGTCATTTTTATATTTAATTAATGCAGAGGATCATTCTGGAAACTGGCTAATGAGGCTCTGATCACATTACCATGAAAATGTGCATTAACACCACAACTGAGGAGGCTGCTTCATGTGTAGAGAATCCACTTTGTAATTAGCCCACTGTGAAATGAATCACGTCAGGAGGAACTCGGAGGGAACCAGTCGGCACTGGGCACTTAGCTGCTGCTGTGCCAATAGACCACCAACATTCTAAGCTGTTTTTTCTCCCCTGCACTGCCTGTCAGCAGCAGTGCAGTCCAAAACTGCCAGTGCTCAGCCTCTATCAATGGCAATGTGTCAAAGCCAGAACAAATTATAGAGAGGGAGAGAACAGATGCTGAAAGGCACTAAACTTTAGTATGCGTGAGTCTGCTATGCCAAGAGAAAAAAAAAAAACCAAACAAAAAGCTGCAAATCAAATACTGATTCAATAGGATCTGAGTAAAAATTTTGGGCTATTATGGGGATTATGGGGAAGTACTTGTTTCATCTTTTCTCATCTTATTCTGAGGGAGCTGGGAACAGAGCGGCAGCAGACTCTGCCATGCACTACACTGTTAGGATGCTGAAAGAGACACCAAAATACCTAAATGGGATTATGATCTTTGTCTAGTAGTATACAGAAATAACACACACACACACACAATGAATGAATGAGCAGCACATCTCACCCATGGAACCCTGTTGTACTCAGTACCTGTTTAAAGGTGACAACATGTTTCAGAATTATTTTAATTTTAATTAATTAATCTGAAAATTTAACATACTTCTCAGCCAGCATAGACATGCCACAACAACTTTGCTCCTTAACTTAAAAATACCTGAGATCACAGACCTAATGCTTTCAGAGGCAGCAGTGCAATTTATCTGAAATCAGTCTTATTACCCAAGCCAAGGGCTCCCTTAAAACATTGCCGATATGGTTCAATGAGACTGCTGCTATATGACTGACATCTTGGCAGAAGATGCACAAAAATGTTAAAAGAATCCCACAGGAAGTCATCTGAAGGGGGAGTGGCATACAAGCAGAAAACAACAGGCACCCAAAATACTAATAATTACCAGTCTCCCCCCAAACAATTTCACTAGCAATTTTGCAAAGCAAAGAAAAAAGGCAAAGCAAAACAAAAGCATCTCTACTTACTGTCTGTAAAGCACACACATTTTTACTCTGGAGATGCTGGTAATATCCTCTGCACTCACCTGTGAAACTTCATAGAGCAGTTTGTAGTGTTCCTCTCTCTTCTGAAAAGTGCACAGATTGCAGCCCATCCTAATAAGCAACACGAGAGCAAAGCCTCTAATTTCCCCAGCACTGAAAGGCAAATGCACTGACGGGGAATCACCCTCCAGACTTGTCTACTGTTTTTCATCAGTCACTCGAGCCCCGACACACAGGCACGGCACTGTTAGCTGGAAGCACAAGGCAGGGCAGTGCGTAGCAGCATGCTCCTCTTCCCTTTCCCCAACTATCTTACACTCACGTATACACACACAGAGTTTCGACTCAGTTCATGGCAACACTCCCCCTGTCTCTGCATCAGTGCACATGACTACACAGATTCCCACTCATGAATATTAATAGCGTCTCATTGATTATTTATGACAGAACGTGTTAGCAGGGAGGGGTGTCATAGCTGCTGCTGATGACAGATGAATATTCACTAATTAAGAAGCAAATGTACTGTGGTTAAACAAAATTCACTTGTGTCAATACCAACTCTGTTTATTAAGGTTAGAGAGGCTAAGCATTTCACCCACACTCGTCTCAATTTTTACAGTAATTGTGAGACTAATTCATTAATGGAGGTGGGAAAAGCACAAGTCTTATGTTAGGTCTCCACCTTGTGCAACAGGGATCACAGAATACATTTAAAATATTTGTAAGCATTTTAGGAGAGTGATTGTGAAACCTGAGCTGATGTTGCTAAAAATTTAGACTAAAGGAGACAGGAGACAAAATTAACCCAGATGGCTATACTGATACTTCCAACTCTGACACTGCCAAATTTTTTAGCCAAAATTCCACTGTACTTATAAAAGGCATAATTCTATAACAATACATCATGCATATATAGGATATGTGGAAATGCAGGTGTGCCAGACCTGGTGCTTTTTACATATAGACACAGATTTTACTGTTTATTAAATAGTCTCACATTCAAATCTCTTTCTTGCATGTATAACAGATTAATTGTAATTATAGGCCAAATTTATCAGGAACTCAACAGATATACCCTCTCAGACTCCCAGGTATCAAAGCTATTATTTTAACATATCATTATATACAATTTTATCATTTGTAAATTAGATTTTAATAGTGTCATAATTTTCAATGTGTGTATAAAGGAAAATTTAAAATTAAACTAAACCCACATGTTAAATATTGAGGCCAATGGAAATAACACTTAATTCAAGGCTGACATTAATTCCTGTATTGTACATCATGTAATCCAATGGTAGTTATACAAGATAAAAAGCCCAAGCCATAACAAAACAGGATAGAAAAAGCAAAAAAAAGTTACTGCTTTTTTATCTTTACTTTCTCAGCAACTTTGCTCAAAAATAATTATATCAACTGCTTATTTCAAAACATCTTTAATCTGGAGAGGATAGCAGGTGAGATCCAAAGCAAAAATAATTATTTTAAAACCAATGAAACCAGTTAGTTAAGATTAACACTGGGCCCTGAAGAGTTGCATTTACTAAGAAATCATGTAGAGCTATTTTTTTGGGGTGCAGTTTCCTAAAAGTGCTTTGTCAAATATTTAAAATCAATATCAGGAAATTATTATAATGGGCACTAATTGATAAGAAATTGGCTTTGCATCTTGCAGCACCTCAAACACCAGCAACACCGGGTAGCAAGCAAATCAACAATCATGTGCTGCTTATCAGTTCAGCCCCTTGGGATATAATAATCCGATTTTCTGGGCCCTAATTTTACCTAATAGATGGATGAGAGCCAAGCAGAGAAATGTACAGGAAAAAACTGGGCCATTGCTGCAAACTCTGCATAGTACTACAGTTTACTAGAACCTCTAGGTAAATTATAAATAGGTTGAGACTAAATCTTAATTAAATTTCATCTCTTTTAATAAATGTGCGGGGTCAGGAAGAATCAAATAATGGCCATTAACAAAGCAAGCTCTTCACATACCAGCTTCCAGCAGTGTTCTGAAACAGAACAGTAAGATTAATTTTCATTTGGTGGAAGAACCTGAGCAGGCAGGTTTGGTTATGAATTTCCTCCAAAGCCCAAGGATTTCAAAGATGAACCATGGAGGCCAGTTCATCATTGTTCAGAAGAATCAGCCTCTGTTCTACTCCTCCACACTCACATGAAATGCTGTTCACGCTGAGAGGGTTAAACCCATGCAGCAAACATCAACTCAATCTTTGAAGGTTTCTGTATAGTAAAGTGCAGGAAGATTCTCAGATGTGTAAATTTTGAACTTAAGAAAGTCAGATCAATGAACAAGACAACAGTCATGCAAGGACAACCATGGCATCTTTCAATGAAAGTGTTCTCTTCCTCCACTGACACAACTTCCCCCTCTGACACATACACAGTTTGAAAGCTAAACTACATTCTTGAAAGGAAACATTATTTACCCTCGTATATTTTTGATAGTTTCTTAAAATTAGTTTCTTAAAATATCAGGGAAAAAGGGACATATTATTACAGCATTCCAGTTATATACAAGAAACAACAACAACAACAACCAATAGACAAAATAAACTACAGCTAAGCTTTCAGCAGTTTCCCCTGACAGTGTCTATTTTGTTCTTTCTCTGATTCTTTTGTTTACTTCTCTGGAAACAACATAAGCTTGGCCATTAATTTATCAAGTGCCTGCCCTCCACTCATGTAGAGTAAAAAGGTTCTGTCTTCTGCTACCACTAATGGGCACAGTCTGAAGGGCTGAATAGATTTATTAGAGCAGGAAAGGTGTACTTCCAGGTTCCTGAGCTCCATCTAAATATGCATGTCTGATCTTACATGTGGCCAAAATACAAAACCTTGCGCAGCACATAACAACATTCAAGGCAAAACTTGGTGGAACTATTAACTAAAAAGAAATGTGTGATGTGCTTTGGCCAAGTTATGTCAAGAATTTGATATTGGTAAGAAAGCAGTTTCTTTCCCTCTTCCTCATCTTTATTGCCCTCCAGCATTTTGTAGCTAAAGGGATCAAAAAGGTACAAGAACATAATCAGGTCACTCATATTTTATATGTAATTCATAGATATTTCAATGCTTCAATGCTTTTCTTAATTTTGGAGTTCTCTATGATTATTGCCTACAATTAAATCTTACCATAAAAACTAAAATTATAATTTATAGTCAATCCAGCAATCAATAATGCAAATGGATGGAGTTTGATTTTAAGAGAGTTACAACAAAAATTGTTAACATTTTCAAACAATGTGCCCTTGTTTAGGTTCCCTAATTAATTTTAAATATCTAGTAGATGACTTATATTTGGTATATAGTTACCTCATTGAGGTACAGCTATGTCTAATTATAAGCACCCGTGCTTGAAAATTTATCATTGGAAAAAATTCAAGACAGTGACACTACAAATTAAAGACCACTCACTCTTTTATATCTTCTTTATCACACACTGAAAGACACATTATACAATATAACATTCATTTTAAGTAAGGATAGTGAAGCTGTTGGTCCAAACTCAGTGGTGAAACCCAGTGAAGTATATGTGGAATTCCAAGTTTTCTTTGCAAGCCCTTGAATTCACACTGTCCTCCTGATGTACAGCATTTACTATATGAATTTTGAGGAATTCCCGGAAATCTGGCTCACAGAACAGATGGCAATGCAATTTATAGTCCAAGGGCTGCATAGCTGTAAAACAGAAATATCATAAGAAAAATGGAATTGGAGAAAGCTTTTGCATGTCCCCACTGTTCTGAACAAAGGCCTGAATTTGTAAAGTTTAACCTCAGTCTGGGTAGATCTTTTAGTCCGTTGGGATATTTAATGTTTTTAATGAAGCCTCAGCTGCTGGAATCAGGTGATCTTATGCATCAGTCAGTTTGCATATTAGAAAAATTAGGAAACTTCCAGACCTATGATGGCAGAGAAAACTTAAAAACCTTGAGTAAATATAACCCAAAGACTCAGAATTTGCATATATGCTAGCCAGCTTGAACTCTAAAATAACATAATGTATATATGAACCAGTAGGATAAATGAAGGTGCAAACTATGGAAGTACAAAATAATTGAAATGGGCTTAGGCTTCAATAAAATGGATTTTTGCAAATACAATAGCTTAGAAAATCCTACCACAATCGTTACAAGATACATGAAAGTCTTAAAGTAAAAATGCTGTGTTTTCTAGTCATCAGACCATACTTGAAAATGCATGAACATAAAAACTAAGAATTTGTATCTATGACAAAATGCAATATTCTCTGTAACATTAAGTTAGGAAAGACATTTGTTTAATCTCATATCCTTTACGACAGCTATCAAGACTTCATGCACTGGTCAGAGTCACAGCAAAATTAAAGGTGGCAAGAGAAGAGGCAGGACATGGAATTCCTATGTTCTGTATTTCCTAGGAGGACTGTAATTTCTCTGAAGACTATTTTGGCCTGCCTGACTGTAAATCAAATGGGCTCTATAAGTGGAATTTTCCATTGGGCTCAATTCCTGCCTTCCTCCCTGGAAGGCAGGGAGCACCCACAACATCATATTACACAAGCCCAGTCTATTGATATCTATTGATTGTTTTTCCCATCCATGATTAAATTGACACGGGAACTATGGGATCCTATGGGATTTATGGGACTCCTTGTCAAAAATGCAAATACCTGTCTAAAGGGAAATGGAAAGCAAGCACATGAGGAATTCTCTCTCCCATGATTGCCTACAAGTTCTACTTGTTCTTTTTGTTCTATACAGGAAAAAAAAAAAAGAAAATAGTTCCCCTGTTTTAACCTATTTACCTATCAATACAATGTGAATGAGCTGGCTAGCATTCTTTGGGGAAAGCACAATTCCTTTTCCATGTCTAATAGACAAACTTCAGACTGCTTGGAAACTTTTTGTCTCCTATCTCAAAGGAGACAAAATACCCAGGATATTTTTTTCCCTATAGTTTTTACTCTGAGCGGCTTCCTTATCATCTCAAACTGGTGCTGTAATAATTAGGGAACTGTTGCAGAAAACCAAATGATGCCTACTACTGGATTTTAAGGCCTTAGGAATACATAAAGCTTGGTGTCAGGACTTAGTTAACATCTTCTAGAAGGACCTTGACTTTCTCTTGACTGTCTCTGTCTCACCATTTAGTTATAAGGAAACCATCTCACATCATGTTTTTTAAACCATATGATCATGTGAAACCAGGCTTGATGGCTCTTAACTGCACTGGAGAGTTTTAATGCTATGGAGTAGACAAAGCAGAATTATTCATAAATAAGTGATTGAAATGATTTAAAGGAAACAAGGATTAAGTGGGATAACCAAACCTAAAGTGTATGAACAAAGTTCTGGGGAAAAAGCTCTGATTATAGATAAATTCAGATGTGAAGTCCCATGTCAATAAACATTAAATCATGCACTGAGGGAACACTGCTAAAATATTCAGTCATGGTCTCTAAAGTAATTATATCTACTCAGAAAATAGGTTTGGAGTTGTGGATAGTTTCCTCCAATTGCCTGAGGAAAAGACTAACAATGGAGCAGGAACTATTGAAACTGCACAAACATCAGAAATATCCATATTTTATCCATACAGCCAGCAGTCCTGGTCTTTCCATCTCTAAATCATTTAAAGAAAACGGAAGAGCTATGAAGCATAAATGAGAAATAGAGATAATGGTTCATTTTCTCTCCATCTTCCATCTTTATATGTAGTCTCCTGATACAGAACACATTCCTTGTCACATTACACAATGAAATAATAAGATGATACATTTAAAACAGCAAGAAAAAGGCTGGAATTTTTTTCCAAGAAATTTGACAGTGGTATGCTTTACCTCAAAGGAAGCAAAAAGCAGAAAAGAGTTCAAAAAGATATTAGACAACTTTACCACAGGTAACTGTTCACTAGTCATCTACCTGCCTAGGAAGCCCATAATTCACCAACTCCTGGGAGCTATGAGAGACAGAACAGCTCTGAGATTTCCCTCCCTTGCTGATAGCTCACATGAGTTTATTATTTTTCTCTTTGAAAATGTAATATTGGCAACAGGATCCTTTACTATTTTAATTCTAAAGCTCCAAATTTACCAGTTCTTGCACAAAAAGCTAGAATATCTCTTTAACTGAAAGTTCCTTAGCTAATGTTAGCTGCTAATACAACATGAGTCCAACAGCATTAATGATCACACCACTTTGAACTTCAAACACATCTATAAAAGTACATTTTATTGTTGTCCTGATCAGTTTCAAAGCTTTTCAAGCTACATCTGTTTCAAAATTCAAAAAAAAGAAAAAAAAAAAAGATTTTCCCCAACAGCTTAAGATTATATCTGAGCTTTTTTATACCTGTGTGGGAAATAAAGACCATTTAGAACTGAGATATGCCAAGTTCAGGCCCAGATCAAACAATGGAAAATATCAGTGAAAAGCCTCAATGAGAAACTGAACTCACAGTGCAAAATTAATTCAAGGGCTGAAGCTGCAGAGACTGGTTCAGAGGACAAGTGCAGTGGTGAGGAACTCCTTGGCTCTGTTCTTTCCTCTGATGCCTGCATCATTAGAAAAGTTCTTCCTTTTTACGTTCTTATAAAATAAGTAACACCAGCCTTGCAAGGGCATCAATTCAATAAGCCTTTTAAGACTTTACAGAGCTTTTCAAAGAATGTGTTATGGAGGGCTGTTACACCCACCCAAGTTCTGCTGAGGCCACCCTTGCAGTCTCCAGCACTCAAATTAATTAACATGTCTTGTGTGGTTTCTCAATTGAAAGTTTTAAGTTTTATACTGCTAATCAGTATAGAAGTACAAAATGAAAAATTACTCATGACTCGAGAAAGTCCCTTGCTAAAAGGCCCTTTAAGTGTAAGTGTCATTAGCTCAATAAATCTACAAGAGTAGTTTTGGTACACCCGAATATTTCAAAAGTGAAGATGCTGAGAAGAACAGTTTGTCATGAATATGGCACAACCAGTGCAGAGACACATTTACCAATATGGACACGCCACTGCTCACTTTCAAAGCTCACACAAGTGGCAATCTGGAAAAGCTGTCGAGGGATACAGCAATAAAATAGATAATTCTGTCTTACCCCATATAAATGGCCTACTGTGCCTAGAAAAACACACCAGGATTGGGGAAGTTTTCATGGCCTTGAATGGATTTTCATGGTATCAAAGCTGAAAAGGAGAATTGTATTGAATCAGGCCATAGAAACAGCTGCTTTTCTCCTCCACCAAAGTATAAAGGTGTTGTAATATAACTGTCAGAAGTTAACATTACTATAGCAAAAACTAGTTTTGTAACACAGATATGACCTATGTCTCTAAAGATATAGTTAGACAGAGGGGAGTTGGATGTTTGTGTGTAACTAATCATGTCTTCATCACCCTAAAGACAGTGGTGAATGTGATTGAATCTCAAACGTGGCTTCCAACACACACTTGATAGAATGATGGATGCAGGAGTACACTACACACAATGCTGCAGGAGGAACTGCCCACACTACTCCCATGCCTGTCAGCTAGTCAGACTAGCTGAGTTTGGTTTAGACTGGCTAGATTGATTTAAAATAACAATGTAAACTACAGTCAGCTCTGTTTTTTGACAGTCACTAACTGACGACCATAAAAGTACCATTAATTCTGCTGTTGTCAGCAAATCCTTTGTAATGATTTGAAACAAATGCAGCTTCCTCTTCTTGAAAATCCCCACAGCATCAAAGGTTTACTTTGTACACTGTTTGGGCTTTCTAAGGTTTAAAATCACTGCCAGTGCACCTGCTTTCCAGAAGATCATTAGGTAAATGTCCCAGCAAAGCCCATACAGCCTGGTTTTAGTTACCTTGCCGTCTGCTCCAGAAGAAAATTAATGGTATTAGATGTGTCTTTCCCTGAAAATTGCTGGTGTTTGGTTACTGTGGCAGCTGTCAGGCAGGTGCAGGGGTCTTTCTGCTGGGCGCTGATCCGGCAGGCTGCCTAGGCACAAGCCTGGTCCCAGCCCCGTGCCAGCCATCCCACCCATCAGGGTGCCCTGAGCCCTCGCAGCACACCAGAGCTCAGCCTTGCCAGTGTACCCTGCCAAACCCCAGATCCCTGCAACTCTCACCCATCAAGAAATACTCAGGTATAAGGAACTCAGGTATAAGGAGTTATGAAGAAAAATGTAGAAAAAAACCCCCAAAAACTCCTGAAGACCTACATGGATAGAGACAAATGAAATCCGATTAACGACGCCTCTGTTCTTCTATTTTGATGTCCTGTGGAAAAGAAATTAGCATAGCAAATCCTGCTTTATCTCTGAAGGAAATTTCAGATCCTTAGTCTGAACCCCTCTCTTTTTTCCTGGAATAAAAAGCCAAAATGTCTTGTCAGCTTCAGAGGGGAGATTTGTCACACATCAGCGGTTTGCAGGGGCGGGTGCCCACCCAGCCCTTGCTGCCTGGCCACAGGGACACCACTGCCACCCAGCCTCTGCTCAGCTGTTGCCACCTCTGTGCTGTGCTTCAGCCTCACTTCCAGCAGCTTGCCAGGACCCCTGGATCATCTGAGACCTCTTGATAGGGGCATTAAAACTCTTTTTGAACATAGCTTCCTAAAATAGCCTAATAGCCTATTGTCCTAAAAGGGACAATATAAAGTGGAAGAAAAGAATCGAATCACATTACAATCAAAGGATGGTGCAAATTACAGTGAAGCATTTAATTTGTATTTAGCCTAAAACATATGAAACAACATAATCATCAAGATCACTTAAAAGAAACCTTTGAGTGGTAAGCCAGAATTGTAGAGGCAATGGTGCAATTCATTTTGCCAGACTGAAGCAGATAAAAACCATCACTGCGCTCTGAAGAAGAGCTGCTTAGCACCTTTCCTTACTGGAGGTAAAAGCAGTGTATTTCCAAAACTCACTTGTGTTTTTTTTACAGAAAAAAAACTTTGCATCTTATAGAACAGAAATGTCTTTTAATAGAAGAGGAAATATTTAACCTTCTCAAAGTCAATGTCTATTCGCTTTTCTATGATTCCTCCTGCAAAGATGTGAAACAAATCACAGGGAAATAAAGGAAAAAAAGGGAAAAATCAAGGAGAATAACTGATTGGAGAGGAGTGAGTGCTTTTTCTACAAGACCTTTGCATCTAGTCTGAATATGTTTCATTTTTATTCAGTTCTTACACAGGACGCTAGGATTATATGTATCAACTTAATTCAGTGATAAGAAAATCCTTACTATAAATCCTGCCATGTGGGACAAATCTGTCAAGATCTTGATTATCAAAACAAATGAACAGACAGTAAAATGTGACATATATAGCATACACTTTACATGATAAATTAGCCCTAGCACAACTGACACACATACTGTAAGGTGATGTTAAGGTTGCTATGGCAAGCAATGTCTTTCCTTCCCCAGCACCTGAATCACAAGTTTTCTGAGTCAATGGCTTCTAGCAAAAGACAAAATATTTTCTGTTGTTAAACGTTATCTATATATAACACAACGTATTTCTCTGTCCCACTGTGGTCTCCTTCAAAAGTTACTGCCTTCAAGGGTGACCTCACCCTGTCACTGGAGTAACTAGCCAGAAGCCCTAAGGTTGTTATTTGCCCCTTCAGCAGATGTGTTGGGGATTTATTGTAATACTTTAGGGACCTGATAGTGATGGTCAAATAAATTAGGAAACTCATGCACTGAGCAACAACATTGTCAGCTCAGGGAAAACAAGAGTCCTCTCTCAAGCTACAGATCTGAATGGAAATGCAAGTATTTTAGCTACCGAAAATTTTGGATGTTATACTTTCCTCAGAAATGGGTTGTCATGTAAGAACTGAGGTTTTTTTCAGAAACATTCCCACTTTTGGTTGAAATTAAAATTGTAGGAAAAAGCTCCAAACCACTGTGATTTCAGCATACTTCTCATCCAAAATTGTGTTTGGAACTCCTAAAGCAGAATATTAGGGATACATTTAAAGAAATGGAGTAAACCCTAGTGAGAATTTATTAAAAGCTATTTATGTTAAGACATGACAATGCACCAAGAGCTCTCTTGCAAAAAGACCAAAACACTGGAAAGACATTCCTGACACAAGGTGTTCAGAACCTACATCAGGACAGGCTCACCCTTGCTGCAAAAAAATACGAGTCTTATGCAGTAAGCCAGCTGACAGCTTCACTGTTTACTCCTCCCAGAAATCCACCAGAAATTCAAACTAGATTCAATTCTCCCAGCTTTCTAAACAAAACTCATAAACAAACCTGTGTTCTCATTGATGTCTCATTGACCTAAATCATAAACTATTATTTAGCTGTTAATTTCTGTGATTACAGTGTCTTTTTAATTTGAAGTTATGACATACATATATTGATCACCAGCAGACCCAGACCAGATCAAAGTCACTATGGGAAATGCTCAAGTTTCTGTATGTCTAGGAAGGACTGAAGAAGGCACTTGTGTCGTCTTTCTACTGCTACTGTAGTTTACTGTATAAGCATTTTGCAAAAGGTTAAAATTCAACCGAAAAAAATGATTCATTTAGGTGCTTTTCTGAACATGTGCTATCCTAATGGCAAGTTAAGTGATAAAATAAGAATGAGAAGCAAGATCTTGAAAAACTGCTATCCTCAGCTGGTTTGTTTAAACCCTCTCTGTACTGTAGGTGAGGATTTACATAGAGGTCTATTTTCTGTTTGAAAATACATTTTATTCCTTCAGGTAAAAGGAGAAGAGCAAACAATTCTATGCAAGTACAGGAGATGACTTAAAAATAATTACATTTAACTCATACCAAAAAAAACCCTGGCAGTAAACTACTTACAAAACAACAGAAGTCAAGTTTCACACAGAATTTTTCGTACAGAATTATCAAAGTGCCTCATAAAATCAGGTAAAGCTATCACCATTTTATAATGTGTGAATAATGAAGAAATCTAGCAATGCATAACACTGAAATATGACAAATGATTTTCAAAACTGAGCACCAGTGTAAAAAGTACCAAGAAACCCCAGAGTGAGGGAGCTGCCAAGCACCAGGCAGGTGATGGCACACCAGAGGATGGCAACCAATGAGCTGTTTGGGACAACAAAACCATTTTGAGAGTTTTATATACATTGCAAAGAAATAAAACCAGTATGATATCAGGTCCAACCTTGAATGAAAAACTCTTTGAGGGGAGCTCTTACAATAAGATGCAATGAACACATATGAAATTCATAGCAGCTTCCAGCCAGCAACACAAACCTATGCAGTTTTACCACATTTTTTCCTTTTCTTCCTTCCTTTACTGAATGGTGAGATTTTAATTTTGCATGTTCTGCTTCATATTTCCTTTTCCCAACACCCTGCATAAATTCCATGCCTTGCATTTATTTCCCAATTCAATCATCCATGACTCCAAACAGGAGAGGAGAGGAGAGGAGAGGAGAGGAGAGGAGAGGAGAGGAGAGGAGAGGAGAGGAGAGGAGAGGAGAGGAGAGGAGAGGAGAGGAGAGGAGAGGAGAGGAGAGGAGAGGAGAGGAGAGGAGAGGAGAGGAGAGGAGAGGAGAGGAGAGGAGAGGAGAGGAGAGGAGAGGAGAGGAGAGGAGAGGAGAGGAGAGGAGAGGAGAGGAGAGGAGAGGAGAGGAGAGGAGAGGAGAGGAGAGGAGAGGAGAGGAGAGGAGAGGAGAGGAGAGGAGAGGAGAGGAGAGGAGAGGAGAGGAGAGGAGAGGAGAGGAGAGGAGAGGAGAGGAGAGGAGAGGAGAGGAGAGGAGAGGAGAGGAGAGGAGAGGAGAGGAGAGGAGAGGAGAGGAGAGGAGAGGAGAGGAGAGGAGAGGAGAGGAGAGGAGAGGCCACCAAAACATTCAGAGCAGCTTAGGCTCATCTGCACATGCCCCTGGGGCTGTTCCCCATGACAGTGTGACATCCAAGTGCCAGCTTGGATCTTACAACAAGCAACAGCTACACACCTGTTTTCCCAGTGCACAGCAAAATAAACCAGGATGTCAGGGCCACAGGTTTAATTGATTCTCTTTGTCTTTCACCCTGTTTCAGAAGTCAGTCTGATCAATGCTATTTCACACTCTCCACGGCAAGCTTTACTGATCTGACCTGTGACTAAACACAGATTCATCAAAGCAGCACCAGGGATGCAATATTTATCCTTTGTAACACATGTTACAACTTCCTCCTGGCTTTCCTCTTCTATTAGGAGAGGAGGGGAAGGAGGAATGGAAACAGGACTTGCACAGCTGAAGTAAGTGCCAGCACTGGAAACTAATGTCATGTATTTATCCACTCACATTAAGTATGGAAGAGGCAGTCACAGTTCGTGTTCCCTTGGCACTCTTGAAATTCTTTTCTTTTCCATCTTCCAGAGGGTGACAGAAAATAGCAGTTACTGACAAATGCTGGGGGAAAGCACAAGACCTAACCAATAAATATTATATGCATCTATATCTCTAAAACTCTCCTTCAAGTCTAAACAAAGTAAATATGAGAATCCCCATGGGAAGCCATGGAGGCTGCCAATTCCTTTCAGAAAGGCAAATAAATGAATTTTCTTGATGCTTCCCTACATTTCTTTAATAATCTGAATAAAAGTTATGAATTAGTGACACAGCACAACATGTTCATTTGCCGACAGAAGCCAGCCTTTCCCTTGTCAAGTGCCCAGGTGTGAAGGCAGGCAGTTGTTGTGGCTGTGGGAGCATTGTCCTGGCAGTGCCCACACTGGAGGTATCCAGCAGACATGCTCATGAAGAAATAAGGCTTTGTCATCTTGTCACATAGGGGAGAAGATCACTTCTTAGACAAAGACAATATCTAGAAGGATTCCTATGTAAACCTGGTGTAAAAATTTATTTATACCACTTCAAGCACCTACTGGTTTCCTCTCCAGCCATCTGCCCTTACTCTTTCTTAGCCTGTTATCTGGATGCACTTTTCTCAATGACAGTTTCTCAGTTCTATTCAATAGTGAGTCTATTGCTGACTCTTTTAGTGCCTTCTCCATATAGACTAGATTGTTTTTCCATATGAAGTCAAAGAAAGGTTGAACCACAGCACAGCTTGGCTATTGTCAATCCTGCCAGCTGTTGATTGAATATTTCAATTTTGAGCAGTTTTGCTGAGATAACACATTTTTAATCACTTCCTATTCAAAGTGCTCACCTTCACCACCAGAGACCCGGATATTAGAAGCTCATCTGTCACTCTTTCCTATCACTGTCCCTGCTTCCATAGTCCTTACCTACCTTTCCTAACTTCATTTTTTTTTTACCTCATCTTTAGTTAATTTTTTTAAAAAAATAATGTAACATTCTTCCCCTTGCATCTCTCTTCTGCTCTTTATGAAGATCTTTAACTTGGGTATAAATACTTTCTTTTTTTTCTATGCCAAACTTCTTGTGGGATCTCATTCCTGTATCTCCAAATATCTATTTCCATCAAGGATTCCTTCTTCATCGGGTCCCTCACAATGAAATCTTGACTCCTCCTCTGCTAAAACTGAGTTCTGAGTTTCTCCACAGATAGGTAGTGACCAGAAACCTCCTGAACCTCTGTCTTCTTCTCTGAACCCAGTACACTGGAGAACATGAAAGAAGCCAGCCTCTTCTCCCAAACAGATCTATTCCAGGAAATTTTTTCCCAAACCTGATATATTACTGGAATACAAGCCAATTTAAAACAGCAAGTGGATGATTTTAGAGACTTAACTAGCACAACTCAGAGCCAGGAATTAGGACCTGCAAGTATTTCTGATGACTTGAACAACTGAAAATGTTTTCACAGAGAACACATACTGAGCCTGTAACTGAATGTGCTGTAATCAATCAAGCTCTCAAAAGCTGAGAGCAAGTGCTTACCTCAAGAAACCATAGCAGGGCATCAAATAACTGAGAGTTTGAAGTCACCACCCTGAGTACTCACAGTTTGACCTCTGGGTGCACAACAAGAAGGACAGTGTGCCTTCTTATTTCCCATTCTAATACCCAAGTATCACTTCTCATAATTACTATTATATTTGCAAAATGAACCACAAATCTCCCTTCAAAAGGCGTGTGTGTTTTTCACAGAAAGCCATAAAAAATGACCTGATTATTCACCACATTCCCCAGCACAAACTACCCAAAGCTTCAGCCTGTGGCCCTGAATGCATCTGCCCAGTGCTGTGTGCTAATTGAACCACGGATGTGCTGAAACAGTCTGCTGGAAAAGAGCCAACTTATCTTTGTGCTCCAAAAGAATTTTTAAAAGGAAAAGGAAACTCCTGTTGTGAATTATGAGAATGAGAATCCTTCAAATACTGTTAATAGAGTGATAAGAATTACCTTTTATTCATGTTTGTAATACTCCTATCAGCAAGGACTTACCCTCTCTCCCTAAGCTTCAATTTAAGATTTTTTTTTTCCACAGAATTACTTTCCAGAGATACATATTAGCACATTTTTTTCAAAACAGATAAATACTGCCAAAATAATTACTAAACACATCTTTCCCTGCAAAGCCAACCAAGGTCTCAGTTCTGAAAACTTGTGTTATTAATGAATGGCACACTGCTGCAAACTAATTGTATGTAAAGTCAATGGGTGCATGTTTAAGAATTTTAATTACTGTTCTGTGATTGCTTTATATTCAATACGTAACATAAAGGTAACAAAGCCTTTATGATGATAAGCAGTTTAATTAGAAAGCCAAGATAAGAAAAAAATGCCTTTAAGTTACAGAATTTGTTCATGCTGGCCATGTGATAACTTGAGTACATATTCTTCCTTGGTATTTTAAAATATGAAAAGCTAATTCTACCTAAACCTTTGTTTCCTCACACTACTTGAACTGCTTTATCTACCATTTTCTTCTCCCTCTTATGGGTGCCAACAGCACAGTTTAATTAGATCACAGACCTCAGTGTCTGAGCAGGTCCACAGGAGCCCCAGGCTCCACGGGCAGCGCGAGCCCCGTGAGCAGTGAGCTGGGAGCAGCCTGGACTGCGCGGAGCACTCACCCTTTCAGCAAACTGTCTCCGAGGATGGCCATTGATTTCCTAGTTATTATGAACATGGAATTATTGGATGACAGATGATAGAGTGTTAGGTCCTACAAGTATTTTCCCAAATGGGCTATCCAGCCAGTGTTGCCGTGGCAACGAGGCTGTTTGACAGCGCTTATGACAAAGAAGTCTTTGCTCAGAATTCGGCTACAAAAGAGCTCCTTGCTTCCTATCTTATCCTCCCTGGTTTCATCCAGCACCTCCTGCTGCCTCCCTAGCCTGTGCCTCCAGTTGGCTGCTCCAACACCAGTCGAGGTATGGCACTGCTGCCAGCCTTTTGTCCTCCAGGAGAGCACCCTGCCCATGATGGGACATGACACTTTTGCCTATGATAATGTCTATTCTCCTAAGATAAAGTAGTAAGTCTGACAGTCCTGAATCCACTGGCAACACAAGTTTTGCATCAGAAAACACAACTGAAGGCCTAGGAGGAATCATGTTCACAAATCAGCCATTGCCTTGCACAGTTGAAAGTGAAACAATTTCTTCACCTTCCAGCCATGACTTTTTGTTTGCTTGGAGTTTTTTTTAAGCCTTTTTTTCTACTAGCAGGACAATATCTGAACACTTTAAAATTAAACCCAGCTACCCACCTTCTCCAAGTGCTGTCATATTTGCTCAAACTTTCTGATCATTTCAGAAAATGCCTCTCCTTTGAGTTTCTGACTCCCAAAAAAGCTGTTTCACAAATCCGAAATTACATGCAATAATATTTTTTTTTTCACTTAAATGAGCTCACCACCTTTTAATTCACTGGTCTGTTTTTCAGAAAGACAATGACAGGAGAGGGAATTACTGAAGAACAGCATGAACAGTTCAAGCTGATTGCAGAAAACTACCATAAAGCTGCAGCCAGAAAGGCTCATGTGCCTCATGGGCTTTGCTGCCCAGGATGGTAACTGCTCTTCACCTCACACAGTTACCACCCTTTTCTACTCCATCTCAGTCCACAATGAATGTTGCTGTACTTTCTTCCCAGACTGGGTGGAGATGACCAGCATCTCAGTTGCCACTGCTTGAGTTGTGATAAGTGGGTAGGAATTTATGAAATCTACTTACATTTTCAACAGGCATCAAGTTACCTTGGCAGAACTTGGAAAAGTACACCTGGGAAAGCTGGAAGAAGGCCCCATTGTGAAAATATAAGTTAAAAATGTGCCCAGACATTCCCTGATATCCTTAATAAATGAGAGGCATTTTTTCTTCCAATCTCCAATAAAAATCTATCCCAAAAGGTGTGGTTTCTGTCAAGATGGAAAAGTACAACTAAAAACCTTTAAAGCACACAGCATTAGTGGGGGCAAGTACTGACCAGATTCCCAGAAGAAACTGAGGACTAGTTATGGAATGAGAAAACTGAGGTATGTGTCTGCAATGAAGCTTAAATATTCCATCTGTGCCAAGTATCTTGTTTCTATCTAGAAACACTTTAGGTCTTAAAATACCTGTAAGTGCATTAAAAAAATATTCCTGGTACAGCCACATCTGCTCCTAGCAGCACTTTTATAGGACAGCTTCAATTAGAGTTGGCTCTTGATGAGCCTCATCTAGGCTGTGCTGCACAAAGCAATAAACAAGGCACTGAAAGCACATGGAAAGCTGCAGCTTCATGCTGCCATCAGCCCCCACTGTCATATTTTCTCTCCTTTCATACCCTCTTTCTAGTATAAGCAAAGCTGTAAATGTTTTAGGGCTCTGTGATAGTCCCTGAGAAAAACAGGGAGCATATGTAATGTATTTTCACATGGAAAAAAAAAATGGAGATCCTAATTTCTAAAGTGTGCCTTCTGTCCAAAGTATACCCTTGACACTAACTCGGCTGTGATGCAAATCACTTTACAGAGATTACTCAGCCATAGATGATTCCAAGGTACCATCAGAAGGGTATTAGTCAACAATTTCTCATGAAGTCCAATTACATGTTTTCTATATAATTCCCTGACTACCCACTAAAATTCTGCTGATATTAGCCCATCTAAAAGGCATTCCAGGGACCAGGAGCACAGATAATATCCATTACAAAAACCATTCTGTGGTTTCTGTCAAATCTAAGTTAAATGCTCTATAGGGACTGGAAAGCTGCTACGATATTGCAGATTCAGGATCCATGCAAAACAAAGACAATATGGCAATATACTCTTATTTTTAAACACAGAGAGAGATATTAAAATATGTGAAGACTGAGCTGAAAAGGATGCATCCAATGGCATAACATGCATTTCCTCTGAGTACCACTGTGATGTAACTTTGAGGAGCTGCCTGGCCCATAGACATAATTGATGTCATCTGAATTTTCTCAAATTTCTCAAGCAAATACAAAATCAGTACCAAAGGCATGTAATTATCAATAGAAAAAAAACAAAAAACATAAGGTTTTTCTTGTAAAATCCTTTCCCCTTCTCTTTTTTCAACTAAATTTTCAAAACATGTCCCTTCTGAAGACATTTAAATGACTAGATGGTTGAAGGCACAGGTAATGGTACAAAGCCCCTCACCTACAGGTCATAAATTTGCCTTCAACCTCAGTTGGCAGTGACCAAACTTCGTCTGACTACAACCAGACAGCTGTTCAATGGTCTATCTGAAACAAGCCAGCAGTTTCAGGCAAGGCGCTACTGGGCAGGTGTTTGCGTCATTAAAACACCACTTCTTTCAATAACACTGTTGGGAGTATTGGCAAAGAGGCCAAGGATGGAGCAGACTTGGGGACTGAATATGTTGTCCTGAATGAAAATCAGAAAGCTCTGGCTACTTTGGGATTGATGTTGAGTGATGAACAACAGAGAGAAACATAAAGTATCACTGATGTCACTGAACTTGTTCTAGAAGCAAGATAGGAGTTCTCCGCCTTATCATAAGCAGCCAAATCTTTCTTAAATGTTTCCATACTTATCAGGAATTCCTTATGTCATATGAATCTTCATATAACGAAAAATATCTGAAAGACTTCGAGGTGGAATCAAGTCCCTTTAAAAAAAAGACCAGTATTTTGGAGGGGGAGAGGTGTGATGAGGGCATTAATTTGGGGTTTTGTACTGCCTTTGTACACTGTTTGCCAAAACAAAAGAGGCAAACAAAAAAAAAAAAAAGAAACTGGAAAAGAAAAAAATCTGTGAAGCTTTAAAAATTGTGTATTTCTCATTTGTGGGATCTCCAGGGAAACAATTACTGCTTTATTGATTTATGCTACAAAAATAGTATAAGAGAGTACAGCATTGAAATGAAACTTAATGTAACAAATCAACCTGACTAGTATCTTTAACTGAAGTCAGTGCAGGTAGCTCAAAGTCAGTGTCCCAGAATCTAGGGGATCAGCTCCAGCATTTTTTCCTAAAGAGAACAGTGGCAAGCTACTCATCAGGGTATCCTGATGGAAAACTACTCCAAATACTTATACTCTCTGTACTATCTGCCCTTTGGCTTCGTGTAGAAGGAGCATGTTGCTTCTGTCAAGATGAGAAAGTTTGGGGCCATTCATGGGATGAAGGAAGCAGGAAGAATTTTACTGGAGCTGTCTGGATACACTCCAATTTCCCTCACTTGGCTAAGTTTTTAGAAGTAAGATTTTCAAGGATGTGAAAGAAAATAGTAATTTGACAGTGCTTGGCCAAGTTAGTGGAGAAGAAATGTACCGAGAATGGCTTCCAAAAGAGAGATTTAGTGTGTTCCTGAAGCCGTTAAGTTGAAAAAAAATTCCACTGCTAAGTCGGGAAAATGGGTGCTAAGGAATATCCCTTTTTTGCTTCACTGAAAGTTGCTTAAAGTGATCCCATATGATTAAGACTCTGAAAAGTGAATGAAGAAAGTGAAAGGCTACTTCCTTTAAACACTTCAATTTTAAAATCCTGATTACAGTCTTAGTACAGTGCAATCCTGTATAAACACAGTTGTTTAAAGTTGTTTAAAGTTAACCTGATTTTGCTATGGGCAATCCCAGCAAGCTTTAAAAACAAAAAGAATACATTTGCTCATGAGGCAGGATTTTCCTATAACATAAATAGCAAATTCAATCTGCTGTTAAAAAAACTACTCTGTTTTAAAAGCAATTAAGAAGGGCATTTCTCACCCAGACTGACTTGTCAATCCTATTAGACCAAATTCTAATTAAGGGTGGAAAAGTGACTATTTTATCTGCCAAATGAAAATAATTTAGTGCAAGTTAATGAGGACTAGCTTATAACTGATTAGTCATTTTGATTCTGGCTTGTTACAGTGGTAGAAATTATTTTCAAAGGATACAGTAGGATAAGCAGTGATTTTCACTCATTTGAAAAACAAACTGAGCTTTCCTTTGTGACCAGATTCGGCATAAAAATACCTGAAAACAGGAACAACATAGATGCAACAGCTTACATCTAGTTTTGAAAAATATAAACTACTTTGAATGATGATAATAACATCTAAATTATTAAAACCTGGCAATCTTTTCTCCATATCACACTTTCAACAAGTAGCCGTTGACTAAAAAAGGCCAAATATCGCTACCAAAGAGGAGTGACCAACCTCACAAATCTTTACTCCCCTGAGCAGCTTTCCATCACCATTCTACAATGTCACACAGGGATGCTCACATGAAGATTTTTAAAATCAAGTTTATATGTGTCATCATGTACATTTTTTGAAATGAAGCTCATTACAATGCACAATATCAAATGCTGCATGAGAAGAACAAGCCCTGCTAGCTCTTCACAAATGGATACGGAGTTGCTCAGTCGGCTCAGAAGGCATCCCGGGGCAACTGGCCTTCTGTGGACAGGACACAGGACTGCACAAAGTAAAAATACCTTAAAACAGATCACCTACACCTGTTTTATTTCTTATATCCTGAATAACTATGTGGTTGCGTAAGAATTTGCATTTCTCAGTATCATTTAAAAACATTCAATTCTTTCATAACAACTGATGTATTCTACCCCTGTGGCACCTCACCTGTCCTTGGGAACCATATAGAAATTGAGTGATGACATTTCACTTTTAACATTTTGTGTAAAGATAAAAAATAATGTCAAACAAAATCCTAAAGCCAGATTATTGGATGCCTGAAAATTCAGCTCATTTTCTTATATGGACACTGGTACCAAAATGATTAATGATTTCTGGCTTCAGAAAAATAAATTAAAAACAATTAAGTCAAGACTGAACTGGTCATTTTACTACCTCAAGAAACCAGATCTATGACTGATTTAATTCAACTGAAGCAGACAGGTCTTTTCACATAATTGCCACCATTGCAACAAAGTAGTTCTTCAACTTGGTCTGTACAAGCCCCAAAGGCCTTGTAGCATGATTTACTCTGAACATCAACCACCACTGAGACACTACCTGGCTGATATGATGAATACTTGAGTAATATTATTTTGGTATTGTGACTTTTAGTAGCTGACCTTCTCCAGAAACCAAAACAAAACCTGGAGAACAGATGTAATAAAAAACCCAAAACCTCTCTGTGTACTAGGAAGACAAATCTTTTCAAGATGTTTAGGCTTTTAATAGTTCAGAAACATACTTAAAGTTTCTCAAGTATGTGACCAGTTCCTCCTGAGCTTTAAACACCTCCCAGCATCTCAATAACTCTGAAATCAGACCACTACAATTAGCTGCTGAAAAAATACAATAGTAACCTAGAAAACAACATTACAATACTTCAAAATGACAATTGATATTCTACCTGAAACAGGTACTGTTTGCTCTTGTCCCCTTTCAGCAATGATTCAGTATTCAGATTTGACATTGAAAAACACACAGTCTGCACTTAGTAACATAGTGTGGCATATAAAACTTTATTCAAGATACTTCACATGGACAAAGGCAGTTTGTTGGGCTCTTCATTGTACATCTTTATATTCACCTGCACTTCCAGTTTAAAGACAGCCTCCATAATAAGTCAAAATTAATGGGGATGTAAAAGAATCAGAAAAAAAACTTTGGATGTTTCCTGTAGCCTATTTACATGCAAGTTTCACAAAGACTTAAAATAAAATAATCTAGATCCTTACATAGGACTGCTTTAGAATCCTGGACTGTACTTACATATAATTTTGTATCACGTTTTTAGTACTAGATAAGTACTAGATACGTACAAGGCCACTGTGGCACTCCACTGTATCCCAGAGCAAAGTGCTGAGCAGGGGCGTGCCACATGTCCTCCTACCTGTCAGAAATCTGTAATTCCATCTGCTCTAGTCCACCTGCAAGAGAGAAATAAACTTTGCCTCTCAACCAGGATATTTCCTAAGCACCAGCTTCCAATTTCTGTTGAGGAAACAGATCCTTCAGTTTTAAAAGTGTGTGGCATGTTCATTGCTCTTTAATTTCACATAGTCCCCCTGAAGCACTTTACTACTGAACAGCCTTTAATATGATTTGAAACAGATACCACTTCAGGGCTTTCTCATCTTCATCACTTGTTTGTTTTGACCTTGACATTTATTCAATTAGAACTGATTTGCCAATCATGCACAACGCTTCCTAAAATCCATTTCCATACACCAGTGCATAAGCCCATCCAGTTAGCAATGATCTTTCCACATGCCCAAAGTAAAAATCTACAAAACTAAGGAGCATACAAAATACCCAAGGTGTCTGTCACAAAGCATCTGCTACTTTCCTTCCTACCATTGCTCTCAGTAAATGGAAAATAAGAGAAGCTATGAAACCTCTTTTGGCAAATAATAAGTTCCAGCATGGCCTAACTGTCAGATTAATCAGCTCCTTGAAATTTGCCTCAGGAGGGAGCAAAAGAAGGAATGGTTCACATTCAGGAAAGCAGGATTCATCCCATGAATATCATGGCAGCTTCTCCACAGCTGGGGAAGAGAGGGGAGCACACAGTCCCTATCACATCTCTGTCACATGCTCAGTGCTGAGAGAGGAAGAATTGTTAAAATTGTCAAGTACCATTCACAAATTTATGCCTGTGGAGTTGTTCCTTCTGGAAGAGAACCAAATAACTCATACTTTTTGAAAATTGCTTGTGACAGATTCTCAGTCTGCTTCAGGCTGGTTCTCAGTGATGATTTGTATTTTCATATACTTCTCATACATTAAGAAATTTACACCTGTCAGGTCCTGACAGAGTGTCTCCATCTTCAACCTTTTCAGGGAAAATTCTTTGCTTGCAGACATTATCCAAATAAGTTTCTATCAGAAGTCTGGGTGACATAACAGGTGGGGGTCTAAGAAATATGCAGCAGGCAAGGGCAGAATTTTAATGAGAGATAGGGGCTTCTGCACTGGCATAAAAGGGATAGGAATTAAAGTACTGATTCCTGTCACTTTAAACTGCTCATAAAGCCCATGGGTATTTCTTAAGGGAAGACATAAATGCCCACTACAGAACTTTCTTTACTACCCAGGCTGACATCAGAATTTTTATTTCTATTTATGGAATCATGCCTGGGGTCAGAAAAGCAGCTCAGAGAACAAGATTCTTCTTAAATAAGCAGGAGGATGGTCATCCCTTCTGGTACACCCCTTGATAACAAAAAAAAATGCCTGCTCCCCACAGCCAAAGTGGCCAGAAGAGAGGCCAAAGCATGTGAGGGATGTGAGACATGCTCAGGCATGGGACTCCTTGTGCATTCAGCCAAGCCCTGATCTGATAAACCTCATAAAGCTGACACCAATGAAGACACTTACTACTCACCACGCTTTTAAGAACCTGACAGAAAAAAAAAGTGAACTTTGTGGCTCAGATTCAGTGCTATGTCAAGTACCACAGTCCTCAGCCCAAGTATTTTGATGAGAAGACCCACAGCAGTATTTCCAGCTCAGACAATGCATGCTTGTCATATGGCCAGCAGCATCCTGGCACAGCAGCTCCTTCAAAAAGCTCACATATGTCTGCAAGGACAAGGGTCTGCAAAATCCTTCCCTTCACCTCCCTGCTCATCAGGATGCAGGAGTCACTCCATGACTGCTCACAATACTTCATTTTCACATGGGAGACAGAATTTGCAAGGAATGCAGGGTGACATGAGGCAGTGGGCAAGAGGTGACACCATTGCTCGAGTAATAAAAGCAGTGTGGGACGCCTGGTCAAGACCCACTGGCTGGGGATGCCACGTGTCAGAGGCCAACATAATTTGGGTCAAGAGCATGAGGAAGGGAAGCAAACATCACTCAGTGTTTGTTTCTGACCTCTTTTTAATGCTGGCTGAATCAAGACCTAGACAGGATGTCCAGAGAGGGCTCCTGGCTTCTTTCACCCTTTGGCACTGGAGGGACGAAGGGATGTCAGCAGCACTGGCAGTTTTCTTATGCTCCAGTCAGCAGCAAGCAGAAGACAGAGCACCCACCCTGTCCCCCCCAGGATCCTTTCTCACTTCCCTGAGAAATGACTCCATAGGTAAAATAAAAGAAATATGCTGCAGCTGGCAAGGACCACATGGCAACATCACACCTCTCCTGCCTTCCTCCCTAGGAGAGCAAACATTTGCATTCTCTCTAACACTGTAAGGCAAGTTATTTCACACCTATTCCTGCTGTAACTAACCATAGTAACACGGCTGGACAGTAATACTTAATTGCCATTGCTTTTATAGTTTAATAAATGGTTGGATTACCGATGCTGAAAATACATAATTTGTCAACTGTAAATTAGTGTTACTCAAATTAACTTTGGACCATGGAGAGGGCTTTTAATGTCACTCATTTATTCTACACTTACTGTCCCTGCTCTGTAATTGATGTGCAAACTGCTAAATTATTTGATTTCTTCAATCTTTTTTAATTCTTTATTACTCAATACCTTCTGTTGTACTTTAATGATCTGCCGTGCCCAGCTCTTCCAAATAAAGGGCTTTGTTAAAGTCCCAATGAACCACTCAACAGATTAATTTTTCTCCTTGTCCAACACCTACTCCAAGCCTCTCTTCTCCCTTTGATTGTAGAAGGAACCAAACCTCCAATATCTACATTAGTTCTCGAACCATCTTTCTTGTTTGGGCAAGATTGCCGAGACTGCTTGTTTCCAGCAAGTTTTAAGGGCTAAGGTAACTAACATAGTGCTGGAGTGAGAGGAGGCACTCATGTACTTGCTTGAAAGTTTCCAAAAAGGTCACTTCAGTCCCAAAGACAGCCAAGCCAAACCCATTAACAGCACAGATACTTGTTGGCATTAGCTTTTCAAAAGGCCACTTTGAGGTTCAGGCTACTGAATGCAGACTCCAGCTTTATTTCATCTAGAGATGCTTAAAAAATTCAATTTTTTTTTTTTTTTTTGTGCGTGCAATGATTTCTGAAGCTAATTGCCACATTTAGAGAGACTTTTTATGAAAACACTGTTTTACCTAACTGGAAAAGTACTTCATCACATGCAAAATAAAGCATTTCTTTCAGGTTTCATTGTTCTTTGTAAAAGCCCATAGATGACCATCTTTTTTTCTTAAAAGATGTCAGTTGCCAAGTACTGAAGTAAGGGGTGATCCATATCTGAATGCACACACACACACAAAAAAGAAATTGTATCATCCTGTATCAAATGAATGTTTGCAATGAATTTAATTAAAAATTAACAAATATTTGTAAGTGGAGACTTTCTATTCAAAGATACAGCAGCCTGTCAGTCAAGGTACAGCTGATGAACACCTGCTCTAATTCTATATACAGCATAAAGCCTAATTGTTTTGTCATTCTTGCTTATCTAAGGGACCCTAATCACAGGATTTGAGGATGTGCCAGCATAAGGGCTTGGAATATGTTGAAATTGGTCTGAACATCATGTAATGAAAAAGCTGGATGAGGGTAAAAGACATAAAAAGAAAACAAAATTAAAAATATAATATGGTAAGTATTGCGGGATTTTATCCACTTTTTTTAAAAGTGGCATCTTTATTTGTATTGGGAAAAAGAATGAAACTCCCTTTAAATGTCAAAGCAGGCAGAATTACATTGGGGAAAGTTCAAAATAGCATGAAGTGGGAAAAAACCAAACACACAAATATGCGAAGAAACTGATTGAAATGAAAAATACAGGCAAAATAGAGAGTAAATGAGAGTAAAAGTAGCTATGGTAAAATTAGTTGTGGCTGAGAGAAGGAGCCAAATGCAAAAAGTGAGTGAGAGCCTTCTGACACAGATGTTAAAATTAGTGTTGCAAATGAAGTCAGAGTGAGAGCAGCAAATTTGGCATGTTGGGTATACAGGAGTGCAAAAATCCATGTTTGTCACCATTAGTGATTGACTGGTGCACATTCACATCATAACAACATCCACTTCTTTTGTAATAAACCAGTATCTTTCAATCTCAAACACTGACAACTTGCTTCTAATTTTTTAGTGGAGGAGATGACCTTCCCTTGTCCTCTTAAAATACTAAAACCAAAACCCCTGGAACAGCTACAGTGCAGTAGCTTAAGAATGATCAGTTCACCACATAGACTGAAAGGAAGATTTTAAGCCGCCAGGGTGAAAGGCACAATATGGATATAGTTTGCATTTTTCCCTCAATCTACACATATTTAAATCACCCCAGACATTTATGTAGCTTCTTATTTAGCTAGAACTAAATCCTTATATTCTCCATTAAAATATCTCCACTATGTTATTCATGTACTCAAGTACTTCATTACATAATATCAGAAACAAGACTGTAAAATTCACAAGCATTAACAGTTTTCTCAGATACTTTTTTTTCCCACTCATTAGATTCCTTCCTAAGTGTTTGGTAGCTTAAAAAACAATGAAGGCAGGCAGAAGCTTAGCAGTAGCTGATCATCCCAAATTATTTCTCCTTTTTTCTATTCAATTGATTCCACCAACCAATACACACTATCTGAACATTACCTCAGCACAACAGATCCACTGCTAAAAATGGAAACGAGAAACAATGATTTATTTCAACATGGTATCATTAAATACCATAAAGAAATTCAAAATGTTGGGGATTATTTTTGTTTAGTGTCTTGTGTTTTGTCATTTTGTTTCAACCAGCCTACCAGACAGCTACTGTAGGTTTGAATAGAATATTGCCCCAAAGCCAAAAATCATGAAAATGTTTTATTAGTGAGCTTATTAGATGGATCACTGAAAGAGAAGAGCAATCCAAATCAGCGTTGTAAGCATCCAAATTTAGATTTGTTTCTGTATAAGAAAGCAACTTGCTTCCTCCCAAAGTCACAGAGGCTCTTCAGCCTGCAGGCAGAATAGACACAAAAGAGGCTGGTGGTACGGTTGGATTCCTCCTCAGCAGCAAAGCAGCCATGTGCCCTAGCCAGTGACTGATCCCTGGTCAAGCCAAGTAAAGCCTCTTATTCTCATACCTGGACTCTCACAAATCCTGTCAGGAGCAGCTGAGGGAGCTGGGGTTGTTAAGCCTTAAGAAAAGGAGGGGAAATGTTACCACTCTCTACAGCTATCTGAAATGACGTTGTAGCAAGGTGGGGATCAGTCTGTTTTCCCAGGTAGCACTGACAGGACAAGAGGAAATGGCCTCAAGTTGCACCAGGAGAGGTTTAGACTGGAGATTAGGAAAAAATTCTTCATTAAAACGGTGCTGAGTTCACCACCCCTTGAGCTGTTTAGAAGGTGCGTACATGTCGCACTTTGGGACGTGGTTTAGTGGTGCACTTGGCAGTGCTGGGTTAATGGCTGGACTCAGTGATCCTAGAGGTGTTTTCCCATCTAAGTAATTATGTGATTGTATGATATCCTTGCTGAACAGCCTTTGACCAAGGCTATAGTACAGCCTTAAAACCAGATGCTTGAAATCAAGAGATGCTGGCCTTATAAGCTCTACAAGGGTAAACCACATGCCTTGAAAACATGCTGTCCTGATGGAGCACCCTCCAGCAAACTGAGTCAGTGCCAGCTTTACAGTGAAGAGCTTGCCTCATAGCCACCACCATGGCACAGCCTCTGAGTGAGCTTGGCCCTGGGAGACACCCTATTGCCCTGACCAGGCTTCCTTTCAAAGCAGCACCTTCATGGGGCAGAAGAAAGTCATCCAATATTGTGTTGCTGTAAAATGTGATGCACTAGGCATCAGCAGCAGCAGGTGACTGTTGTACCACAGCTTGGAGTGTGCTGGTTTGTAAACCATCAGCATAATACTTCACACTGGTTGCATCTCATTAACATGTCAGTGTGGTGCTACACAAACAGAAGGCAGGGGGAAGCTGAGACACCAGGTGGAATCTGCACGAGATGGAACATGCACAATGGATAGCCTACAAAATAAGTGGAATATGTGTGTCATCAGTTCACGTGTTGAAAATGAGAAGTCTTATCCTTCACTTCGCAACTCCAGAGTTGTACCATTGAGAACAACTAGGAAGTTCTCCTGTATCACTCTGCCTAAATCCACTGCAATACTGCAGTTTCACAGGTTACAAAAATAAATGGACAGTTTTTGGCGAAAGATGAAGGAAAAAGAACATGATGATGACATATCTGCTTCCACCTTTTGTGATATTTTCATCTTTTACATAAAATTGTCTGACACTGTCAAGTCAAATTTGGAAGAAATAAATAAAAAAAAAAAAAGAAAGAAAACACTATAAATATAAGAGGAGAAACCAGGACACAATTACCAGTACTAATTTAGGACTAAGTCATTAAAGGAACATAAATGCACAGCTTGGGATATTCCACATTTATCCATGTCTAATAGCTTCAGTGTCCATCATCCTCTAGTCAAAAATTCTGAGGGAATTTTTCAACTTTTTTTTCTTTAGCACTGGCTGCAGCATTTGTCTGTTCTTCATCATTTCCTCAGATAGTTTCTTACAGAACTCACTCTCTGACAGGCATAAAAGTCTTTTCTTTGGTGGCAGCTGAGAGTTTTACCAGGAAAAAGGAACTACCTCTGTTTTGTCATACCTGGACATTTATTTGAGGGATATAGAAACCATTTTTCTTGCCTGTGTCAGAAAGCTAAAAAAAGGGAAAAAAGTAATTATATGATCCCCAATGAAAAAGATCCCAAGCAGCTGGAAGAATTCTTGAGATCTTCCCTCTCTGCTCTTAACACCAAACAGGACTGCTAACATGGAGCAGTCTTTATCCCTTTCCTTGCGTGTCCTGGTAATGACACTGAACTCCCACACAGATCTAACAAATGGAGAAGCAGGAGGGCATATAGCAAAGGCACACCCAGTGTTCTCCAGCTACCTGTTTGCCGAAGAACACAAAGCTCTTGCTGCTGAGAGCCAGGCCATCAATTTGTGAGGAAAAGGTGCCCCCAGGAACAGCAAGCCCTTCTCTCATGGCTGGGTAGACAACCTTCCCAACGTGAACCTCTATTCACTTCTGGATCTGCAGTCAGGCGAGTGTGATACCTCTGCTCCTCCTCATAACTTCTCAGAGGAACAACAGAGAGGTGTTAACAAGTAAGGGAATGGCAGAAGGATTGCTTCAATTTGGGGATATTAGCCTTGCTCAATAAAACAGTGCTCAGCAGACACAGTAACTGGGGAAGGACAAATGGTTCGGGGTATAACATCAGACTGTTTCTCCTCTCGGGGCAGTCAAGTAGTTGGAAAGTAAAATATTAAAAGAAAGTTGTTGGATTGAAGAAAAAGAGAAAAGAGAAAATAATTACATTTTCCCACTCTCCCAGGAACCATGGTAGGGCTAACTGTCCCTAGTCTGCAAACAGCATAAAAAATCTTTAGCCTTGCAGGAGTCCATAAATGAAAACGTAATAGAAACTTCTGAACCCATCTTATGCCTTAAAATGGAAATGAATTATTCAGATTTGGCCTTCCTTAGCAAGCTTTTTCACTTCTCCGGCCATTAGAAACTTTATTTCTTTGCCCAGCACATGCCTAATAATTTTTTTAAGTCTTAGGACAGTGCCAATGCCTCTGGTGGAAATTTTCACAAGGTGAGTTATATCTACTGTCCAGGAGATAAGTAGAGATGCTCTCTTTCTCACGTAGAGCACCACACACAGGGGTTTTACAATCAGATACACTCAGAAGAAAACAAAATGTGAAAAATACAAATGGAAAATAGTTTTCCCCTCAGAGTTTTAAGTATTAACTAAAAACTGCCACATTTTTAAAGGTAATAAAGCAATCATGATCAAAATGCCTGTGTCTTTACTTCATTCTTTTTTTTTTTGTAAACTCGCCTTTATTTAAACAATAATCTTATTTTTGTGCCTGATCTCTGTTGAGTATCAAATGAATCAATCTTCTTTCTATCTAAAATGGACTTGGTAATTGTTAATGGAAAATTCAAAGGAAAAGAGCAAAATGACATTTGTCATTTATCATTTTACCACCAAACAAGTGACTGGGAACGGAAAAAAACCCACGGGTTATACAGCGCACTGGCACTGGCTTCATTGACACTTGGTCTTTACACAATGGTTGCTTCCCAATTAAAGAAACAAGGATAAAAGAATTTTCCAGCTGCTTTTAAAATTCTTCTTCCAAAGCTACCTGCCACTTTTCTTTCTAATATATTTTGAAACAAATAAGACAGGTTCTTAACACGATTTAAAATTAAGAATCACATATTTTTGCTAAGAAAGTTAAGAAGCACATGCCTAAAAGTTACCCATAAGCATTCCTATTCTGGCAAAAAGAAGACATAATATCCATATTAAAGTAACGACTGACAGCAGACAATTTCATGATAATATTTTCAGATAGACTTTTTTCCCCCTATGAGAAGTTTGTGTGGTCACAGAATCTTCCTTTTACCAGACTAATACTTAAGCTTCTATCTTTCTTTGTCTGCTAGTTCTGCTCTGTCAAATCTAGTAATATCCATTATACTGCTAAAGTCCTATAAAAAGAAACAGGTTACTCAAAAAGGAAATATTATGGTCTATTCCATTAAACACAGTAAAACTTTAAATCTCACATAAAAATAGGTCATCCAATTACATGGCAAAAATGACATTTTTTCATTGTCCAGTACACAATATATTTACAGGAAAATTACCAGAAACTCCTCAGCTGTATCAGATCTGAACCTTATATTTAGATGCAGTCATATATTACTGCTGATAATGTGATGCCAGTGAATAGATTGGAATTTTTCACTGTCCTTTATCAAGATAAATTGTTCTGTCAATAGCAAATGGCTGGCACGTATTAACACTCTGCACACTATATGACTTTTCATTCCAAGAAAAAATTGTATTTAATGCTTTTTCACAAAATCCATGGCCGTGACTCTCCCTATTACCTATTTAACTACCTTTTAAAAGGAGGATTTATTTCTGCAAATTAGGATCTGGGTAACAAGACGGTATCATGCATCATAAACTTTAAGTCAATACAAGGCAGGACACTTGCAGTTCAAATGGGGAAATACCTTTCTCTCATCATTTGGTCATCCAATAGGATTACCAAGCTGTGGTGGGAGCAGCTGCTCAGAGCAGAACTTTATCTTGGCGTTCTTCCACCTACACTGCCACCACATCCCACAGTAGCCATTTGCTCATTGGCCTATTACTTTCAATAGGTATTCCAGTAATTGGCTATTTCACACTTGTAAGGCTTGAACTGGCAGAGTGCAAAGGGCAGCCAACCAGCCTGTCAGGGTCCTGCACGCCGGCCATCCATCAATTATCATCTGCTATTACAAGACAGAGCAAATGCTCTGAAACCTTGTTGTCTTGGATCAGCTTTGCTATGAGCGTAATTTATCCCCAAACCATGTTAAGTTCCTATCAGAACAGCGAGGAGGTTGCTATGAAATGAGTAACATGTTTGTTGGTTGACATGTGCTGGGGAGGGAGGCAGCAGGGGAGACACTGTTGATTATCTGGAGGATTGTAGCTTCTGCTGGGTTCTGTGGCCACCTGCTGTCCTACACCCACTCCCTTTGCTAAGAAATACTCAAAACCAGAAAAATACAGTTTGTTTTATAAATTATGACTTTACAGGAAAAAAAGGGTCCTGCCTACAGCAACCCAGAAAATCTGGGCACACTGCTGGTATTTGTTGTAAATTGTTCTGTATCTGTGTTTATGACAGATAAACAGATAGAAACACATCTGGAAGAAAAAAAGGGTAAAAGCATTTTCATAGTTTAGAAAGTTACAGTGATTGTAACACTAATCCCTTTTCTGCTTTAACCTGACAGTCTGAGAGGCTCCATTTGCAATTAAGTCAGATTTGATTTCTCACATTTCCTGCAGCATTTTATTCTGCATCTTTCCATGACAGGCTTTTTCATTACTCCTATTTAAAAAGCAAAAAGGCATATAAAATCTTTGCCCATCTTATTTCCTAGTCACTAGATGTTCCAATTCTTGGTAATATCATTTAATGGTAGCTGGGGCTTATTATCTACCAGCTTCCTGTACAAATAACCAAGACAACTTCTTCCCAAAGGCCAAATTGATCTGTTGACTTGCTAATATACAAAGTGGTCTCTCGCCTTGCAAGTACTTACCTTGAGCAAAGTGAACGATTTAAAAAAATAAACTAACTCCTCTATTGTATGTGCTAATAAAATCCCAAGTACTTAAAAAAGATGAGAAAAAAATCACATACTTGTTAAGAGCAAAGTGATTTAGAAAGCTGATAAGGATGTTTAAAAATCAATTCTGAACTTTGAGAGGACATGACTAAGGCTCTTAATAAATCCACCTTCAAATAAATCTAAGAGTTACTAGTTGAATAAATGAAGTGACACTGACGCATATCTAATTGTAATACATCACAAGATAATCTGTCAAGCCACAAGTGTTCAGGTCCTGTCACCCTCTTCATCCATTATTTATACATAACCTTCATTGTCAGTGAAATCTCTATGAAGTATAGCTTGGTATCCAAATGCAGCCATTTTAGTCACTCAGCAGATACAGCCAGGAATCAAACTTGTACAAACTCTCCAAAATTGCTGTTACTCTGCTGGAGGGAGAGTTCAGAAATCAGAAGCCACAACTCTTTTGTGCTTTGCTTAATGGACTGAAGAGCTAACAGCCCCGTGTCTTTGCAGTGGACTTTAGGGCATGCCCTGCTGCCAAAGCTTGCTTTATATTCATTTCAAGATGCTGTCTGGGGTCTCTCTAGCCTTTATTTCTTTATCCTATTTCAGACAGAGAGGCTCACTTTGAAACACATCTCAGTGATCTTAACAGCATCTGCTATGGTAATAGGCAAGCAAACTAATGGAGCAGTGCAGTATTTTTTACTCCAAACTTGCCAAAGATGTGTGAAGGGCAAACAGTTGGACATATTTACATACATTCATGATCCAGAAAGTCTCAGTTCAGCAGCTGCTGCAGCAAAGGCAATTCTTTCCTGTTAGCCTGCTCCACAAGCACAGCTCTGCTTCACATCCTGCTGAGAATGATGGGTGGTTAGCAGGGAAAGCCACCAGAGCAATACACTGGCTGGGGTTTTTTCGCTGACTCTTATGTTACTAACTGAAGTCGCAAATTCTTAATCACCACTTTATTGAAGAAGAAATGGGGATTCCTCACCCTGCTCCTCTTCTTCCCCCAAGGCACACATAGACACTTTCTAAATGTGAGAATAAAGATGCACAATTCACAGTATTTCAGCAGTTCAGCCAGGACCTCTGTTTAACTCAGGAGGCTGCAATAACAACCACAATCTGTTTCAGGCATGCAGCACTAGAAAATTAAAGGTTCTGTAAATTACATGGCTATATTCCTCCCACAGCCCAATTAAAGGCTTTATTATTTGTCAATAAAGTACCAAATAAAAAAAGGTATCCTCCAGATAAGGCAGCTGTTGCTATTTGGCTCTGGTGAACCTTTATTTATGTTCTGTAAGTTTGCAGCATGAAAGTTGCTGATAGGCCATGCATGTTATTACCAGGTGGCCTGCAGAAATGCTCATGTCCCCAGGGCCAAGTCCTCAACAGCACACATCTTTTCCTCAACACACACATCTTTTCCAGCACACACACAGCCTATTCACATGCAGTGGGATTCCTGTTATTGCTTTCTGCCTTTGAAACAGCAGACACTGCCTCCCCTTTAACACAGCATCCTCCATCAGCCACTGACCCCTGCACTAAGCCAATACCTGCTCTGGCTGCCTCTTGGTATGGTGTTGGTATGCCCAAGGGTTTCCAAAGATATCAGCAAGAGTTTTACTTGTATACTCCAAAGAAAAAAAAGGATCAGGCCTCTGAGAAATACCCATCCTGCTGAGAGTTATCACCCATTCCTAGGCTAAAAAGTTTGGCTGCTGTTGTCTCTGATGCCCGTATTCTGTCCCCTCCCCTGCCCCCCAGCTTCCCAGAAGTTTGTAGAGCTGAAGCTTCTCTCTTCTTCCTTATCACCTCTTTTTTTTTTTTTTTCATTTAAAGAGAAATGGCTTATGGGCTTTTACTAGGGCTGTATGTTTTTATCCCTAGGAAATGGTAACAGCACTCAGGAACTGAGGCATTAAGACATCAACACAGCACCCCCATAGCTTAATGTGCACAATTCTCTCCCCTTCCCCAGCTTTTTTAATTTCAGGCACTTCCTACTTCTTGTTTGGGCTTCTGAGTGATACAAGTGTGTAATTAGTGAAAAAAGGCATTAACATCTGCAAGGCACTCTTCAAACATCAAAAAATCAAGCTATGCAAGTCTGCTTGCTGTTTCTTGTAATCACAACATTAATTTCTCACTTTTGGGGAAAAATAACATTCCTGTATTTCACAGACGATGGCAGAGCTAAAAATTAATTTAAGATGATAATGCTACATGAAAATAAAAACCTCCTCTGATTGAATTTCAAGGACTCTTCTGTTTAACTAGCTTCAAGAGTCCTTTTTTTGATCATAATAAAATTATTTGCCATATGGTTCAGATGCTTGTGATCCTCTCTCAATGAGAGGATTATGCATGAGATATAATGCCTACTGTAGCTGCAGCCAAGCACACAGCTGGCTCTGATAATGCCAACAAATGGCTTCATCTATCTCAATGTCACGTAGGAGCTGGTGCGATGTGAATCAGCCTAGAGTACAATTAAAATCTACATCATCTGTGAGAAAGGTGATGGAGGTTCTGACATCAGAGCTGTGCCAGATTCATCCTCTTTCCATTGTAACAGAAGAAACATGTTGCCCCTTTCACCCTGTCACACTAATGATGTGCTTTGCACATCCCTTCCTCTGCACATTAAAGGTAGTAAATCAGGGAGACTCCTATTTAAAGGCTTCGCCTTTATCTGACATTCAGTAACGAGGACAATTTCTAAATTTAAGTGCATTCCTTGTTCCCTCCTCTGTGATGAGATAATGCCACTTGAAGTCTATGAGTGAAATATGCATAGAGGAGTTTATGATCCATATGGATGCAAATTGTGACAGTATGCAAGAATTTCCTTGTTTTAGCTCCACAATATTTAGTCACAGTGATAAAACTAGGCTTGCAAATCCATTTCTTCCACCAAACCAAATTTTATGGCAGAAAATGGCCATAATTCACAACAAACAAGATAAAGACACTGATGAACCTCCTCTTTTAGGGCTTTAAAGCTAGTGGAAACTTGGGCAATTATTTTGTTTTATTGTTGGACTCATTAAAGGAAAACCCACAAATATGGTTTATTAGCATTTTTGACAACTTAACGTAAATATAAGACATAATTACTTATGTCTGGCTCTCAAATTTTATTACAATATAGGGTTCTCTTAAAATATTTTAAGCATTTGGATATCCGAAATATAAAAGCTTGTCTGGTGGAATACAGCAAGACACTAGCTAATGTTGTTTTGTCCTTTCTGTCACTTTAGCTGCATTAGTTTGTGCGGCACATTGCAAATGGTATTGCTAATCAATGCAATGTAGGTACTGGAAAATGAAGATATGCAGTTTTACACCCACTTGTGATCTTTACTGAGATGTAACCAAAGTATCTTTAAAAATCTTTAATCACACAATATACATGCAGATCATTTTCAGCTATCTCCTGCTTAGGACATATGACAAAGTCTCAGTGCATGCTCCTGAATTACAATGATAAATGTGTTTTTAAATGCCCATGTTTTTACTAAATAAGACAAAATATATCACATTTGGCCTTCTATTGTGTCCGTCCATCTTAATGTCATTTGTCATAATGGTGTTACACCACCCTAAAACTGACTTGTGCAAATATTAAAGTGCTGTTCTATGCACCAACATCAAAAATCTAAATCTGAGAATGCAATGCTCAATCTCCATAGGAAAACTAGCACCTTGCTGCTTTCTGTTAAGCAGTCAGTGGTTATAGGGGGTTTTGCCTACACATCAGCCTGCATGTCTGTAATGACACTGCTCTCTTAAGTTGATTTAGACTGAATGACAGCAACATCCCCTTCCCTAAGAGCTTACATGGTACCAGCTTTGGGGAAGCATCCAGGTGACATAAAAATCTACTGTTTAATACAACCAAAATTACAAAACATTGTAATGAAAAATCATAAATCAACTCACATCTTCTAAGGAATACTTAAGAAAGCAGATGTCTCTAAAGTGAATGATGGAATCCTTGCAGTTGATGTAAAATGTCATTGCTCTCAGATGAAAAAAAAAGGAAAGTCCAAGGAAAAGACCCTGCACCTGCAGGGTCTGCCTATATCTAAGCTTACTGAACTACAGATAAATGAAACAAAAAGCTGTGTGTGAAGGCTTCATGCTTCACTGAATAAATATTTGTTCTCTCAGACCTTACTCTTGCTTTTTTTTATCCCTTCCCAAATAATGACAGCTGGAAACTGCATAACAATGCACCCACTTAAAATTCAGGTATAAGTTCTTCATAACTGTACCAAAGAAACTTTGACTTTAAAGATAAGACTCCTGCACTTAAATCCAAGCTATGCTTTCCTCCTTTACTTGAGTAGATAATCACACAGTAGCCTATACCAAAGTTTGAAAATAAATTGCAAGACCTCATAAAAGCAGCCACACGAAATGACAAATCGTCATTTTCTGTGCATTTTTCAATAGTTCTGAAACTATTTAGTCAAACCACAAAAGGGCAAAAAACATAGAGCGAGAATTCATATCAATTAAGGCGCAGATATAATTCAAACTGAGAAAAAAACTCTCCTCAGATAATGTCAAAATGCCATTGAAAACTATTAACACACTTCCTCTATAGTCCTGAAAATTGTGCTACAGCTACCCCAATTAATCCTTTGTACCCACTTTTATATGCACCTCTGCAGAACTCCCAGAAATCCAGGAATTTAAGAAAATCTAACACACAAAATCTTGAAAAATATGTATCCAAGTAATGTATTTGAAGAGAAAGATGCTCTGAAAACAAAAGAAATAACAGTTTTCGAAAACTAAACCTAACAGCAACAGAAAATTCTGTTAGCTACATGTGGCACTCTCAAGAAGACAACAGAATTATAATGCAAATAGCAATAAAACATACACAGAAAGACAACCATCCCGACGTATTAAAAAATTGAAGGTTAAAAAGCCATCGATTTGAAGGTCAAAAAGCCAATGGCAACTACAAAATTGCTAAAATATTCATTTGAAACCACTGCACACAATTTTTAGACACACGGCATCAGAAATTTTCTCATCTAGGGTAAAGTGGAAGGTCTTGATGATATGTGACTTGGCCTAAGCCACCAATATATTTTTAGTATGCTATAATATAAACCAACCCATGGTAGAAGAATTGTTCCAAGAAAATTAAGAAAGAACTGATCTCAGCATTAGCTGCATGAAAAGGAAGAAGAAACAAATCAAGAAAAAGAAGGAGATGAAGCTGACTAAAGGAATAAATGTTCTAGTAATCTCATCCTTTACATCCTTGGCTGTACTTTTACCTGAAAAATGTGCACAAAAAACTGAATTCTGCAAGCTACTGCACATACTGCCAGACCACTAAACTTTCCCTATTCTTAATAACCAGAAAAAGCCACGTCAAAGAAGTTTGCTTCCATCCAGGAGAAAAAAGGCAAAACCACTTAGTTAAACCCTCCCACCCGCAATGCGCATACCTACAAGAAAACAAATCCTTTAATTCTTGAATGATTTGGTGAAAATAGGAGAAATTAGATGAACAACCTATAAAGACATGTGGACAAGCCAATATTAGATATGAGATAATGAAAAAGCCTATTCTTTCGAAAACAGATGGTGATTGCTGACTCAGTGAAGATCTTGCAGAGCCATGTACTGGGTTTGTGTGGCAAAGTTCTGATGGGGGGGGCTACAGGGGTGGCTTCTGTGAGAAGCTGCCAGAAGCTTCCCTCATGTCTGACAGAGCCAGCGCCAGCCACTTCCAAGACAGACCCACCACTGGCCAAGGCCAAGCCCACCAGCAGCTATGGTAGCACAGGGTAACAGTTAAGATGGCGGGAAAGCCCTGTGCATTTTCCAGCCAGAGCAAGAGTGAGAATATGTGAAACAGTCCTGCAGACACCCAGGTCAGTGCAGAAGGAGGTGGAGGAGATGCTCCAGGCAATGGAGCAGTTTCCCCTGCAGCCCATGGTGAAGACCATGGCAAGGCAGCTGTACTCCTGCAGTCCATTTAGGTCCATGATAAACCAGACTATTAGTGAAGCACCGAGACTGCAGAGAAGAAAAAAGGAGGATCACAAAAGCTGTTTTTCCCATACTTGGCAAATCTCTCTTTCCATTATGTTCTCTGAACTTACTGTTCTAACTACCTAAGAAGTAACAAATTGTATGGAAACCTCTTCTTAGTGCACTGAGCAGGTCAATTCAGTTTCTGAGCAACTCATTTCCAAACACCCAACATATTTTGCTGCCAAGTTTTACCACTACTTGCCATGGTTGATGCAATTCATTTCTGCATGCTGCTGAGTTCCTCACCACCAGCTGAGCACCTAGATGCAGACAGAAGCAAGAGGTGCTACAAAAGAAAACTTTTCTCCATTGTGTAAACCATGGTATTTAAAGAATTTTTGTTGTTTAAGATCAGAATATAATTCTCCTTAATATATTAAATACTTCTGGACAGATTATTTCAATCAAAATATCTGCAAGTCTGGGTCCTTAAAAGGTACAAGAGGTTATATATAGAATTATGGGTATGTGTTGAGGTTATTGCTCATCTGCAAAACACGCTTCCCATTTTAAAGATAATATTAGAATCTCAAAGAGCATGAGAAATGAGAAAGCAGATGAGAAAAAAAGAAGTTTACTTTTGAGATAGCTCCAGTGCACCTTCGAGCTTTGATATTTTCTGTTCACCTTCTTCTATATCACTTTTTTCATTTTCCTAGAACAGCTGTCTATTCATAAAGCCAGAAATATATTGCTCAATATAGCATCAGTATTCCTACTACAGCCCTGACAGATTAGAAAAGGTTGTTGAAAAGCAAATGCATATATGTAAATGTTTTTTCTATATTAAATGGAAACATCCCAAAACCTCAAATGATCCATGTGAAATTTTAATTATAACTTAACAGCTGTTTCAGCTAATTGAAGAATATCAGAAAGGTGATTTCCTTCTCATTGTAATTAAAGAGTTAAGCCTAATTTACTGTTGTCAGAATAAGACTAAATGCCAATCTGCTCTGCCTAATTACATAAAAAGGTAAACAGGAGAACTCCAAGACAGACATCAGAAGGCTCACTCCTACCCGAAAAAACCCTAAACACACTTCTTTTCTGGAAAGAAGATGGGCAATGACCTTTAAAGCAAGCGAACAACTCACTCTAATTCTGCTTTGCCATCCCTTTATTAATTTTCCCTGGAAGCTATTTTCATTTCCATTCCCTTGACTTCCAGCTTTATTGTCTAATATTGTGGCTCTGCATAAAGGTAAACATATGTTTTGCATTCACTAATGTGGTATTATCTAGTTGCCACCAGTGAAAGAAAAATGCACTACAGAAGTAATGTTGAAATACATGTTTTCCTATGACAATGAAACAGATTTTTCCTCCTCTAACTCTGGAGGAAAATAGAGTGAACAAAATAAAATCTTTTTGATCTCTATCTGAAATACGTATAATATCATACTTTCTAAATTACCCCATAAGTACAATGGTCTTCATAACAAATACAGTCCTCCCAAATGTACCTGAACAAAAAGTGGAAGCTATGAGAGTTCAAAGTTTTTGTTTTTTAAGCAATCCAGTGATTAACAGACAACCTGCACATGAGAACTTTTCTACTGCACCTTTATCCACCTCACTTGCAACACAGATGCCATTTTATGAAGAGAAACATTTAAGATTTACCAGAGACATAGAACCTGACTACAGGTGCCAATAATAACCAGGGTAAAGTTAACTGAAGTATGAGAAAATTCCCACATGCATGTGTGTGTTTCTGTGTTTGAATTATGAAAGCATGCTACCTCCAACACATTATATAAAACACAAAGAACTCAGAGTGGAATTTTGCTCCTATCTAGGTACAGGAGCAAAAGTGGTGAGAGATGAGTGAAGCAGTGCATCCTGGGAGCAGTATTTCCCTGAAGAAAAGTGCATCTGTATATTTAATTCACATTTGCACCACACCTGAAATTCTGCATAGCTCAAGTGCAATCAGCATCAGACTCTAGCAAAAAGGAGAATAACAAGCAACACCACTATGCTGGATGTCAGCAGTAGATCAGGAAGCCAACTGAAAAATATTAAACTCACGAAACAATGGGGATTTAGGCTGGAAGAGACTTCAAGGATCAGATCTTTCCCATCTCCCTGACACAGGCAGAGACATCTTCCACTAGATCAAATTCCTTGAAGCTCCATCCAACCTGGTCTTGTACACTTCCAGGGAATGGTCATAGGTGTTGGACCATGTGAATCAAGGAAGAACAAATGCAATATAGAAGGCATTTTGGATGTCTTTAACAAAAGCCAGTGCTGTTAGAAATGAAGAGAGTCTCAGATTTGAATAGAACCTCATCTAACAGTAAGGTATCATGCACTGAATACAATCTGTGACCAGACAGCTATTGCTCCCAGTTCAGTTAATTATGGTTATTTTAAACAAACACAAAAAAAATACAGAGAGCCAAACACATACTGAAAATACTAGAGGTAATTTTGCAGTGAGCACACTTTCTGCTCTTTGCTGCACAAGAATCTTTACATCAATTCCAGTCACATTTTAAGCACTAAACACTCTGCTTTTTATGCTCAATTAATGTGACTTAATCCAGCCATAAGCAGAATATTTCAGAAAACCAGATTGTGCTGGGATTTCCCTGTCTCCTTGTGCTCTAGTGCTTCTGCTGACCTTGACAAATCTCTCAGTTCTCCTTCATACAATGTAATTTCCTACATCTTTTTAAATGGCCAAAAAGAGACAGTGTACAGCAAAAACTTAATGGGGAGTTATAAAAGTGTACTTGAAAACCATCTCTGAGTAATTAATTTCAAAGAAGATAATAAAAAAACCCAATTTTGTACTATACTGAATATTACAAACATAAATTGTACACATCTATTTCAGTTGCTGTGCCCTTTGTACAAAGCAGTGCTTAACTCTGAGGTCAATGTGAAAGCTAAAGATACTACTCCACCTTCTTCCACTGCTTTCTCACTAATTTATTTGTGCTTAACCCTCTGCCCAAATGTTGCAAAAAATCTTAACACAGATTTATCTCAGGAACATTTAAAGAAATATTTACCTTTGCAGGTATCATCTCATTGGTTAACTTCCCCAGATAAGAAGCTACTAGAATCAAATTATTTTACTACTCATCTTTCTCTGTCCTGTCAAAAGTACATTTAACGCAATCTGTGTGATGAATGTGGCCTCATGAGAAGTGGGAGGGAAAATTAATTTGGGGGGTCTGACAATGAAAAGATCATTTGTCATTACTGAGCTGAGCTCTGCCAGCAAATGACTGTATTGTTAGATCCCAGTGGCTGCTACCCATTCTCTGCCCCTTCCCTTAGCAAACTCCTCCTTCCTTAAGCTTTGGCTTGCTCTGAATGAAGGTTATTAGCAATACTAACCAGCCAGAGTGGGGAGCTTGGATGCAGTGGGGGTGGGACGTGAATTTGTTAGGACTAATTTGTCTTATGTTTGGTAACAAAGGCAAAGCGTCTGTGCTGTGAATTAATACAGCATCAATCACTGACTAACTGTTTCAGTACATGTAATGAGAAAATTCCCAGGCCAATCCAATGCTCTGCAGAGGCAGCTGGGGAGATCATACTCTGAATTGCACTTTTATTTTAATGCAACTTCCATCTTTAAAGCAAGGAAGAATCTAGGGAGACTACTCTTGGCATGTATGCGTGTGTGCGTACATATATTGTTTCTTTCTATACATATTTTTTCATCATAGAATGGAAATATTTATTTTGAAAAATAATGTTTCATAGTTAGTTCAGCTGATTGTAAGATTCCTTTGGACCTTTTAATTTTCTTCAGGTTGTTAGATCTTCTCTCCAGTACATTTTTTAACCATATAGTTAGTTAATCATTTTATTATAACTTTAGCTTGTATAAAAACAGAAAATAATTAGAAGCAGTTTAACATCCAGAACAGGGAATTTTTTTGGTCCTTTTCATTTGCTGATCATATTAATGGAAGAGAAAGAAACATGTATTGTACTTTTAGACTAAATGCTGTTACACCTGAGAAACACATCCAGTCACATTTCTTTAACAAGGATATTTACTGCTTGCATTATAACAACTTCCCATTGTTTTCAAAAATCAGAAGAGCAAAATCAAGTTTTGGTATTAAAAAAAAGAAATCACTGTCAATCAAAAAATGCATCTAGTTGAGAATCAACTAGAACAGTTAGTGGACAACTCACTGAACTGTCACCTCTGGAAAGAATGAACTCTCTGTATAAACAAATTTATCAGGAAGAGTTTAGGAATGACAGAGAAGCCGAAAGAAGAAACCAAAAAATAAAAATAATTAAGGAGAAGTTGAAGAAAGACCTTTATTACAAAGCAAAAAGTAAATGTGCCACTTACAACCAAAAGGCTCACTGAACTTTGTATACTGACTGCATGCTCCAGCACAACACACCCAGACTGCTTGATCTTCAGCCCTCCCAACTTGAGATGAGTGCAGTGAAGTTAGGAAGATATTTTATCTCTTCCCAAGTCAGATAAGCAAAGTGTTTCAGGTCATTACCAAAGCACTCTTGTCAACGTCCCATTGCTGCCCATTTATGTTATTACTCTGCTAAATATTTTGCCACCTTCAGCAGTGTAAGATTGCCTTACAGACATCTAGAATGCCGCCTAGATCAAACTGTAGGCTTTCAAAAGTGAAGGATACGCTCCAATACAGTCCAAATGCCTGTTCTATGGACATCACCCATCTTGTACTGCATGCACTGTTAGGCACAGGTCTCAAATAACACACACACAAAAAGAAACCAAAACCAAACCAAATGAAAACAAAACAAAACCTCAACAAAAACAAAACAAGCAAAACCCCCAAAACAAACAACTAGCAAACAAAAAAAATCCCCCAAAACACCACAAAAACAACAACAAAAAAAGCCCACAAAAAACCCTACCAAATAAACACCCCGAAGTTAAAACCTGTGAGTTCAAGGAAAGTTTAGGGCTATACTATCCTCTTTGTCAGACAAGGTCTGCACTGCCACAATCCTGTCTCTAAGCCACTATGAAAACATAGTTAGGGAAAACATCAGGAGGAAGCAAACCATGGCCTTATGTTTCTGATCAGTTTTGTGAAATCCTATAATGTGATATTTTGGAAAAAAAATCCTAGAATATGACTCTAGGAAATAGGACTTAAGAGTAGCCTGAGAGAACAGAACACCATTTGCCTTTTACAAAGCAACAGAAGGGCTGAGAGGGAGCCACGGCTGCCCAAAGTGGCATACAAAGAAAACTTCTCTGTTTTCCAGCAAAGAAAGGATGAACTGCAGCCACTCTCCCCCAACAGGCTTCAGAGTAACCTCTGGGGAAGGCTGAGTTTTGTATTCCTGTGGGAAAGAGACAGTGGAACTAATTGCCACTGCACTTTCATTTAAACTCATGTGCATTTATCAGAACAAAAAATATATATTTATGTGTTTAGAAATGGTCACACAGCATTCCAACCAAGCAGGACACCATTGTAATGGTTAAATGAAACAACAGCTAAATTGAACACAGAGAAGAAAAAAATTACTTGTATTATTTAGCTGTGGAGCAATAACTTGATATGATCAATTGAGAATTATCTAACATGTACCCAAAATGCGCCTTAGCCACTTGCATGTCACACAAAAACCATTTCTGATAACTTTTATGCACACAAAGTATTAAGGTTTTAATTAGATGATGTACATACAGATTATTTTTATTGTTGGAAAAAGTAGATCCTTTAACTCCAAACTGAATTAATGGAGAACTTAAGCCTCTTTTACTGAAAATGTACAATAAACAGCCTATAGCATCAGTCCTGCATGAGTCCTAGGAAGGAACTGTGATTCAAATACAGCTTTCCATTACCGTGACAGCGGAAGGAAGTAATTAATTGCAACTAAATAGAGACTGCAGTGTATTTCCCTTTTCTTCTGCTAGCTGGTGGATTGAGGCAGGTGCAGGGAATAAAAGCTATATATGACAACAGCCTCTCTTCTTCTGCCCAGCTGGATGGAGAACTACATGCAACCCTTTACCCAAGACTTCAATTCCCAGGACAAGGAAAAGTATTAGGAAGATTCTGTCTCCTTGGCCTTACAAAATGGTGTCCCTGGAGCTCTTTTGCAATTTGGTTCTTGATGAAAACAAAAAATTAAATAAATAGCAATGACTCAGAGGAGAAGCTCTGAATCACGTACTGAAGGACTTTCTCTCCTTACATGTCCTACTTTGTTTCAATCCCTTTATATTTAAAAAAAAACCCAAAGGAAATATGATTTATTGTTTATTTAAAGGTAGAGTCAGAGTCTCTTACTCATTTAAGTGAAATGGTGATTGAATGGCAGTTATTATTGTCAGTTTAACTTTCCCTGTCATTGTACCATAAAGCATGTGGTACTCTTGACAACCCTCTCAGAATATTTCTACAGACCTACTCATGAAAAATCATAAACCATTATATAACATGCAATGTTTGTAATGAATATACACATATATTTTGTTAATTTATGTCATGTTTCACACATATGAAGGGAATAAATCAAGAATAATTATTTCTCAATATAAAATAATCACTTTGTGTGAGTGTACACAGATTGTGGTTATGTTCAGTACTTGCTTGTGGGAAAATGATAGATAAGATTACATTGCCATAATTTTTAATGGAGAAACAGTATTTAAAAGCTTTATCAAAAGTGGGTATGCCAACATTCTCAATGACAATCAATGCAAAAAAGAAAGTCACACATTCAGACAACCTAACTTATCAGTTATCTTCTGCTGTTGTTGGATTTTTTGTTCTCTTTGGAGAGACTGGGTGGTTTTGGGGTCAGTTGAGTGTGTGGAATTAAATCCAGCTCCTAATCTGGTGAGTTATCTATGGTGTGCAAGGCAGACACCATCTATTATGTAGCATCAGTGAATGACAGTATGAATAGCAGCATTTGCCAGTTAAAGCCGCGATAAGACTTGGATTCTGAGAGAACTTCCTGCTCCAGAACAATCTCTATTGTTCCAGCCATCAGTCTGGGCAGAAAGACCAATTCAAAGATAAGACAGCAATGATGCTGGCCTTTTACATAGAAAAATATCACCAAATAATCAATTCACCTGCATGCAGAAAGACATCTATCAAGATGATTAAAAAAATAAAATCCAGTGCCATGTTTTTAAAATTAATAACTTAAATATAAAGAATTTCTTAGAGCCAGAATCTGATCCAAGGCAGAATTATTCTATATTCAGTATTTGGATCCCCACAACTGATTATTTCCATAACTCTGGTAACAGCTCTCATCTCGACCTCACCTTATTTGTAACTTCATCGCTGCTGATGGGCACATGTGCTGAACTTCAAGTAGCGCTCCGCTGCTTACGCAGCTTTCTGCCAGCCCGGGCTGGCCTTTCCGTGCAGGAAGGATGCAGGGAGCGCTGAGCAGGAGCGCAGAACGCCACGCGTGACCGCGGCCCCGCAGGTCCCGCGGGCCGGGCGGAGCGGCCGTTCAGCACCGCGGACAGCGCCCGCCCGCCCCGGGCCAGGCTCTGCGCGCACGGCCCAACCTCGGCTACCCTCACACCGCCCGCAGCAGCGACAACAGAAAAAGATCGGCTTCCTGAGCTCTTCTGGAAACAGCTGTTGAAACAGCAGAATAAATGACCCAAGGCACTTAATTTTCCTGAGTTTCCAATGAGCTTTTCATAAACTGCCTCCGTTTGAGTCTTTTAAAATAAATAACTGTGGGGCAAAGGGACAGTGTCATAGAATTGACTGAAAAACTGTTAAGTGATAGGAAACAATGTGTAATGTCAAGTGGCTGCCCCTCAAAATGAAGAAAATGTAGGAGTGAATGCTCCTGGGATTATTATTGAGATGGGCACTATTTATTAATTACTTGGAAATGGGATTGAACAAGTTAGGAACCGTGGTAGTGGGAGTTTACTGGGTTTTTAAATTGGAAAGTTTTACAATCTTAAGTAGCTAAAGAACCCAGATGATACTAGAAAACACCTTCAATGATACTAGAAGTGGTAAAATGAAAATTCCATAATTATGAAAAAATAAATATGAGGAAACAGATCTCTGTTTCAGTGTACACTACAGCACCGTGAAACAGTTTTTTGAAACAGAAAAGTGAAAGCAGTGAGAACCAGCAGAGAGACATCAACAAATTAGAGGGCTGGGCAATCACCAACCAGATGAAGTTCAACAAGAACAAGTACCAGATTCTGCACCTGGGACAAGACAACCCTGGATGTACAGACTGGGTAATGAAATGTATCATTTCCATAATGTATCACATTCTGATTACTCAGACTCTAAAGATCGGTTGAAAAGACTGAAAGATCTTCAAATTTAGCTGTTTAAAATCTACAATTATTCCATGGCCATTAACTTGAAAGAAAAATTATTCAGAAGACCATTCTTTTTATTTTACTAAATTTCTTCACACCATGAGGGAAAAAAAGTGATATAAAATTTGAAAATATAGGCCTCATACACTGGGTGCATTTGAACGTCTATTAGTGTATTCAGGGCAAAAAAAAAATCACAGGAAAACAACTGACTGGTTCTAAGGCTGAACCAATAAATGGAAGGGAATAAAACAATTAACAAATTTCAGAATTTTATAGCAGCCAAAATTATATGATACGTAGAGGGAATTTCATGCAGATATTCATAATTAGATAGGATATATTAAAATCTGATCAGGTTCCACTCTTTTCTCTATTACATAAAATGAAAGGGGTTTTAAATGAAAGAACAGCAAACGCACAAGCAATATAGAAAAACATTTCTCTTACACAGTCAATGGAACTGGCTGTCAAATCAGGTCATCGAGATAAAAACCATAGCTACGTTTTAAAAAGAACTGCGTAATTTTATGACTGATAATAACATTTGTAGCTATGCCAGGTAAGACAATAAGGTAATCAAATCTTATGCTTCAGGGTATGAGACAATGAATTGCAAGGTTTAGAAATAAATGTGCAATGCCACACAAAGGGGTAAGATGCATTAGCCTTTTGGGAGGAGATTTACCTTCTTTTAAAATATCAAGAAATAGCCACTGCCAGAGGCATGGCACCAGACTACAGAGACCTGGTATCTGATCTGCTGTGACAAATCCTTCGTTATTACGAGTTTGGCTTTGATAGACAATAGATTCTCCTGAGTCTTATGGAGCTGAATTCAAATTAAAAGCACATGCTCTATGAAAGCATAGCTTGGAGGAAGGCTCTGAAGGACAGAACTGTTAGCCAGTAATTAAGAGTTCCGTACTGTGCTTTCTGGCAGCAATTATTTTAACATAATTCTTAACAGAGTCTATTAAAGAGGAAGTGCCAATTAGCAATAGCTTATTGCACAACAAAACAATGACTGCCGATATAATTCACTGCCATAAACTACACAGAGAATTGACTGCTAAAAACAATTGGATGGTTAATTAAAAATGGGGGTGAGGAAGAAGAATCTATATACATTTACCATGCACAGTCTGATGAAACTTCAGTTCCTACACAGAAAGCTCAATTCAGAATCATGTTAAACTATCCAGGCTATGCATATTATTTGAAACTCCTTTTAAATTAGAGCAAACTAATGATGTTTTGCATACAATTTTTCAAATTGTTCATACTTGCCAACCAGTCAGTTATCCTTTCGAGAGAAAAATTTGTAGGCACACTGTTATTCCCACACTTCACATCAACAAGAAGGACACCAAAAGAAGAGGCAAAAAGGAGCCTTGATCTTAGCCAAACAATCTGGGTCCATATACAGAAGACAATTTTCTGTTATAAGGTTTTCTAGGGATACTGCAAATTACTTCCCTGAATTACTGGCCTTGATTTTCCAGCCTAGCCTGAGCCCTGTATTTTCCCTCATCCATTGTTCCATCAAAATGAAATATGAGTGACACAGAAAACATGCAGCTAGTGTTGTGCAAAGAAAATGTGGAGTTAGGAAGGTGTTGCTGTGCAAGAAGTCTCCAAAAAGACCTAAAGTGTGCTTTTCCAGGCTTATAAAAGTGAAATTAGAACTGCAAGCCTAGAAAAGATCTGCTAGTTGATTTTGCTTCTTAGTTCTGACAAACAAGAAGAAACCTCTGTATATTTTTACCTTACAGAAAACGATGGCAGCAGGAGGAGAGAATTACTTTTAGTCTGGAGACTTAGCGTGCCTGCACCAGAAGCTGTCCCATTAAGTTGATAAAACAAACCAACACAGGAACCTGGTGTGTGACGGCACTGATGCACGCAAAAAGACAAGACAGATGGAAAGAGAAGTTTGCAGTCATAAGAGCTGCACTGTTTTGCAATCAAGATGTTCAGCTATGTGGAAACACAGTTTGGCAGTGTCATCACCTAGAAGACTGTAGCCCCCCATAAGACTGAAAGGAAGGAAGAGAAAGAAAAATTATGCTCCTGCTTTTCCCCTAGAGGGTGGAAAGAAAATTGAAATGAGAAATTCTTTTATGGTTTTATTTTTTGTAACATGATGGCTAAAGACTATCTGCAGAGCACTTTTGAATATGTCTTATTTTGTATACAAAACCCCTCTTACTTTCTCAGTTTTTAGTTTTAAGCCTTATTTGGGGATCTAAAAACAAAATGGAATTCTTTGGGTCCCTGTATTGAATCTGAGAATTAATTATCTCCTGCCTCAATAAATTAGAAGCAATCTTTGCTTTTAAAAAGAGAACATAACTCAAATGTGTTTTGTCTACCTCAGAGTGAGCTCATACTTTCTGAAGTTGTGGGTCACAGGCAGCACTGCAGAAGATGGCATCTATTTATTGATGAACCACCTGAATGATCTGGTTTAAATTTTAGAAGAGATTTAGCCTTCCTCTGGAGAGAAAACAGCTTTTATTTTTCCTTTAGACATATTGTCAGTGAACTTTTAGCACAGTTAGCTGCCATAAATAAAAATGAAAAATCATCCAACATGAACTTGGAAATAAATAATGGTTTTAAACTATCCCATGGACCTGATTAGATTGTTAGTGAAATCAAGTAATTACTTACTTGACCTCATCTTCTCAGATGATGTGTTAATCTCTTTCTCATAAATTATGAGCATACCTAGTAGGTTAACTAACATATTATTTAAAAAAGAAAAACGGAGCTGAAGGATTTTTTAGATTTTTCCCCTTAAAAATAGGACTAAAACATTTATTTTAATTCTACATATTTATCGGGGTTAAGCTCTGGTAATACATGTAATAAATAAGTGAAAGGCCTAAGAGTGTCTTCCAAATCTAAAAAGTCAGACATTTCTTTCTTATTAGACTCTTTCTCCAGATACACAGAATTTTATCAAACTGTTATTTTCATCAAAATTTATCAAAAGTATTTTCTGCTTCTGATTCCAAATCTACTATTGTTACTGAGAAGATGCATTTTTGGAATCTAACAAAATCATCATAAACAGTGCTCAGATTCCCTGTTAGAATCTTGCTCCAAAACACTCTGTTAAACACGTATATATATATAGCTTTTAATTATTTTGCTACTGTTCAGTAGAAAACATTATATGTTTTATAAAAAAAGATATTAGACAACTACAGGCTTGAAACAAACATCAAGATGTTAGCACTATATGCACAGAGACTCACATATATTTCTTTAACAGTGCACAGCACAAACACCTGTACACTGGTATGAGCATCACAGATTCTTGGGAATGCAGACATAGACTTTTGGTTTCATATTGGAGGTTTGTTCCTAGTAAGCTTTAAATTTTACTGAAATACAGACTACTAAATAACAAAACAGAGCAGCAAGCTTTCCTCTAAAAAGAGATGGAGCTCAAAGCTAAGATTATTAAAATCATATTACTTATGAGAGTTCCTATTTAGATTTTCTTCTACGCTAGTCTAGGAAAAAATGCTTTTAAATTTGAGTCAGCAAATTCTAACCTGTGAAATACAGTTCTCTAGAAGACAAAAGAAAACAGGTTTTTTCTAGCTGTTTAGTTTGAGTAGTGAAAGGATGTATCTGACTAAGCAACTCAAATAGCACTGGGCTACTCTGGACAGAGTAGCCACAACTCAAAAATAACCTTCTCAAAAGCATTCTTAGAGATGTATGTGCTGTTCTTATGTTCTTCTTCAGGGATTTGGCTAACATAAAGATATTACTCTTAGGCACCAAACCCTTTATTCTCCCTGAATGTGCCCATTCCTCTTTTTTTTTTGTTTTTTTTTCTTTTTCATACCAAATTAAATGTAGATACTATCACTTCCACATCTAGGCTGGGTAAAATAGACCATAAGGAGCATCAGAAGACACTGTACACAAAAACCTGGTTTATCTCTAAAAATCTGTTCTATGCTTCCATATATATATATATATAAGTTGTTCCCATTCTAGCATTCTGCTTTGAAATACAAAACTATGCCCATTACAACCACAAAATTCTATTTGAACTATTTTAGCTAAAGGTACAGACTGGAAAAGCTCTTGACTTTCTCAACTGTCCACTGTTTTCTAATTCTGCATCATAGTTTTGCTTGACAGTAGCATAGGATGTGAAGATATAGAGGTGATCTGTAAAACATTTTCCATTTCATTAAACTTAGTCACCAAGCTGCTTTTTGCCTATAGAAAATTATTTTGTTTTTCTCTCTGCACAAAGAAACTTGCTCATCCCCTTCACTCAGGCACTGGACTTTCCAAGACATGAAGACTCCAAGAATTCAGAATCTCTTGCTGGGATAAGCTTCAATAGGCATTGTGTAGTGGTTCACTTAACTCTGTCCCAGACCTGGCAGAACAGCCTGCTTGGAAATGGGTATAGAATTGGGTATAGAGGTATTTTGTGATCTCTTCAATGGAAACAAAGATATTAGACCTCAAATCAGACAATTCAGTTCAGTTACTGTAACAAACACAATGCATATGTTTATATATTTTTCCTTCTGTTGGTTCTTAGAATTGCACCTCAAAAGATACTTGCTCTTATTTAAACTCCTGAAGGAAAAGAGTCTTGGCAAATTCTCACATTTTGTCCATTTTTTTTTCATACCAAATTAAATGCAGGAACTATCACTGCCATATCTAGGATAACTTTATTCTTTATCCTGACCAAAAAACTTCTGTGAAGGGTTAGAAGAATACTACACCACCAAACCTTGCACTTCTGCTTTGAAATTAGAAATGTAGACAGCCCTGTTTCACAGATGCAGGAGACAGAAGTTTTGCCCAAGCTATATCTCTACCCTTGTATATATTATGACATCATAATGGCTCCATCAGCTATAATAAAAAATGAATTCCCTTGACATATATTACCCGTAAGTGCAGCGTAGTAAATAAATGATTCATGCAAGTTCAATTACAAGGGTATGATGTCTATAAATGCTAAGTACCTGCAAGATAGCAACAGTAAAGGAAATGAACCCATGCAGTGTTAAAAATGCCTTTCAGCTAAGATTTCTGACCATACCTTTCATCTCTTTTTACATGATTTTACATGTCTTTTACTAAGCACACTCATGGTAGCAATCCACTAGAAGGTTACATACACAGTAGTGTTTCTATCCTTACTATAGATGAATCTAAAAATAGAACTAAGTTGCTCTTTTGCTCCAGAGGCAGTAAAGAAATCTTTTTAAGAACTGGAACTCCCACTGAATTTAAGACTCCACCTCTGCCTCCTGTAAGTTAAATTACTAAGCCTTTAAAATGAAAAATCTCTACCCATGATGATTTACATACATGCAGTCTAAACACAGTATATTTCATGTTCATGTATTTTGTTTCCTAAATGTATGTAAGATGACATTACAAATACAGGTTTTTTACAAGTATTTATAGGAAACAAGGGTTCAAGGAGTAGGTGATCTACTCTAAATCATGTATAATTGACAATCCTTAGCAAAGGATTTACTTTCTAAGTCTATATACATTTTACAAGACAACCACTCATTCAAGTTTTGAATATTATTAGCAAAAACTAATTTCTGAATGGATTTGGAGTAATGCTGTCATTGATTTATGCAGGTTTACAGTTACCCATTTACCCACAAATGAAATAAGGACTGTCACAAGGACTTCCCAAATTTACTCCCCACCTCTGCTGGGAGACAGCACTAGATGGGTTAAAGAGGTCTTCCAGGAGAACTGAGTATCACTGGTAAGTCATGACTACATCTGGTCTTATCCCAGTGTTAAAAAGTAGAGCAAAGAACATAGCACATGGTTTAAATATACCTTTCACAAGTGTATATTGTCATAATTAATAGCAAATTGGATATTTTGGGTAGTGACTTAAATCAGAAATGAAGCATGAACTTTTGTTAAACCCTCATTTTTCACAATTTCCTACAAAACAGGTTCCAGAGATAAAATAAAATTCCCAGGCCAACCTTCTCCAACTCATTTACTATTCTTTTCATTCACCTGGATTTAAATTCATGCAAAATTCCTCAAAACACTCATCTAGTACTAGCAATGCAGCCACAAGACTTTTTGAGATTTTTTTGATGGATGAGGGTGATTTTGTATTTTTTAGGGTTCCACTTGACAACAAACAGCATATTTTAATGTTTTATATGTTATTGTGTTTAGTTTCATTCTCAATGCAATTAGAAAAACCAACAATAAATTTGGAAATTTCCTGTCTTCTGGACAGGGCATTGAAGTCTCCATGTTTGATTGCAAGAGTTTTACAAGTCTACTTTTAGAAGCTGAATCTTGAAATGTCTTTCGCCCAACCCAAAGGGCAGATGCCTGCAGGGTGGATCAAACTTCATAATGCAAGAAATGGGAAATGCAAATGTCAGTTTGCTTATTTCACTGTTATGGCCATGACAGTAGAAAAAATAATTTATTTAGAACAGGAATCTCCCATTGTGATAAAAATAAATGTGTGAGAACAAGGACAGACAGAGTTCAAAATTATACTGTACACAGAAATAATACACATATTTACATTCAGAGTATTTGAGTCCACAAGGTCAGGGACTGACATTCAGAGGCCATTTTTTCCATAAGCAATATCAAGGAAAAATACCTCTTCTAGTTTTGATGCTCATTTGATATCAAAACAGTGTAAGACAGCTGCTGAACACAAACAGAAATTTGCAGTACATTTTGTTAACTTTTTTAACATACAGCTGTAAACTATTAGAACTTACAGTATCTGCAGCAAAAAAAATCTTACCCCAATAAATCCTTAAGTCTTTTTAAGTGGAAGTAACTAAACCTGTTGTCTAAGACTAAAACACTTGAGTATGCAATTCCCCTATATCGCACCAAAAATTTGGTGGGAGAGATTATTCATAAAATATCAATGCATCATTATTTATTAATGAATTTAAAAGTGACACCATCCCCTTCAACTTCTCTTTTCACACATGCACAGCTTGATTCTAAACAAAGATGCAAATAAAATAAAGAGGAGGCAAATGATTTGAACTCATTTTACAGCAGCCAAATAATCTGAACTGCAGGGCAGTGAAGTGTTTTTATACAAGAAACATGCATCAAGGCTTCTGCCAAATTTTATGAAGTAGTAATAACAATATTGTCTGACACGTATATTTCTTCTCAACCCTTAAATGGATTTAAAGGCTGATCCTTATACTCACCTCCCTTGAAAATTCTACCATATTGCAGCATTTGTCTTTATGAATTCCTTCAGTGGTTTTTAATTTCACTTTTTTTCTTTCTTTTTAAAGCAGTAAACATTGCTGTAGAGCTGTATTAAAAATAGATACATACTATTAACTTAGATCACAAGTGTAAACAGAAGCTACCACTAACAATTCTGCACACTGGTTTTTTTATCTTTTTTTTTTAATTATGCAAAAAATGTAGCAAATTTTATATGGACTTTACTTCTAGTTTAGTACTGTGATTAATTTGGTGTTTAAGAATATGAGGCCCCTAAATATCCTTTCAGGGACAGTTGGAAGAATCACACTACGGGTTTTTACTAAATCAGTGTTCTCTTTGCAAGATGCAGCATATGCCATAAGATCCACACATAGTTTAGAAAGGCAGAAACACAGATGCTGTCCACTCGAAAACGCACCTTAACTACCCACACTCACGTTCTTCACAAGTCTGTGCTTTGAATGGGAAGCAGCTCAGGATTCAGAAGTACCTTGGATTCTTGAGGCACTTCTTGAAAGAAAACACGTATCCGGTACCAACACCACACCCTCAACTTTACAGTGTGCTGCAGCTGTACCTCCCTAAACTTTTATCTCTTAAGGATATAGCAGCAGGGCTATAGGAAGGTTGTGTGTAGTCAGAGATCAAAAGGCAGAGCTGTTCATACATGTCTTTGTCTTGATCAAGATGCACCAAGACTGTTCAAGACTAAGTCTGCACTACTAGTTGTGGTAAAACTGCAGTTCTGAATCCAAAATCTGAGTTACAGTTCTGCTCCTGATGTCCACACTCAAACAGAAACACAGGAAGACAGGTCAATATATAGAAACAGGAAAACCAGGTCAATCCCCAAACAAGCTGTTCCCATAACCCACTCTAGGAATAACCCTAATTTCTAAAACAGCAAATACAGCTTCTTGTTCACACAGACTCAAACAACACCAGGCACTCACTACTGTAATGGAGAAGGAACCTGCCTCAGCAATTCTGCTGTTGGAGGATGTGTCTCCTGAGTCTCCCTAAAAAGGCCAATGAGAAGGATAAACTGAGGTCCTCTAACACATCTTTTGGAGGAGATGATCTCCATCTCATTGTGGAGAGAAGATATAATGATCAACCTCACTTGGTGAATACCCATTGTAAATATACAATATAAATAGCTATTAATGTAGCTTGAACAGACCACTAAGTGAGCAGGCTCCAAGAATCTTAGCAGACCAGGGCAACAGAAACCCTCACTTCTTGGATCCCCTTGTTCCCTAAGGAGTCTCTGCTAGCAAGTCTTAGGTTCTCGCAGATGAGTGCATATAACCAAATAAAAAGCTAACATTATTTTAAGATGTTCTATTAGCTGGAATAGCAAATATTCTAAATAATATCCCTCTAAGATTTTTCTTTCTCAATTCTTTTGACTCCTGATTATTTTTCCTCACACTTGGCTGGCTCTTTCAGCCTACGTTATACATTTTTAGATTAAATTAAGGTTAGGAAAAGTAGGACTAACAGATTTACCATGTTTTTCTGTTGCCTTAAGATTCAAAGATCACAAAAGAATACTTCAAAATTTCTATTAAAAACTTATGAAATTAAGATTTACCAGACAGGTTTGAAATCCAAGTTTCCAAACATCAAATATGTGGTGATATTAAGACCAGAAATACTTCAGGGGAAATAAAATTGCTCTAGATTGCATTTTTCACATGTTGGCATCAGTGTTCAGATTGCCCAATGATTCAACTAATCTTTTTAATGACACTTTGCAACAGGCAATTGTGAAGGTGATCCTGCTGTTGCAGTAATGGACAATCTGACTCCTGTTTGATATGGTGGCGATTTTCTGAACCATCATTATATCTGTAAGGGTATCAGTTTTGAAACTAGCAGTTTATTGCTACAGATGACCTGCTTCAAATGTGATAGAAATCATTCTCTCATGCCCATCAGATTTGCATCTCTATTTTCTTCTTATCCATTTTTCTTTTGCATCTCGAAGCAACCTTGTGCATTAGTGCTATTCAGTATGGCAGAGCCTCACATTAAAGCATCAGTATTGTAAGTGTGGATTGGCCATACAGTTCCATCTTTGAATAACATATGCCAGTATTTTACTAAAATAAGTTCCACCACTGGAAATAAACACTGAGAGCAATACCTTTCCATACAGCATTCCTTTTATTTTCCAGAGCCCTGCTTAAGAAAGGCCTGCAATTGACTGATTACTTAGCAACCTCACCGAGTCTGATAGACTCACGCTGTGATAATGGAACTATCAATGCAGTTATAATGTACTTACACTCTGTAGATAGCTGCTTCAAATGGAGCAACATTCCCTTCCAGCCCAATGCTTCTCTGCAAAGCTGGAAGGCCTAGTAAAGATTGAATAGATACCCTTAAAAAGAACAAGTTAATACAAGGTTTCACTGACCACTGGTCCTCCGTGCTGCATTAAATGTTGCTGATGCCAATTTTTTTTCCCATTCTATTTTCTCATTTAACATAAAGTTTTAAACTGATTTTCTGTGGAGAAGAGCAAAGTAATAAACATCTTTAATGTATTTTCCTACTTTATATTACTTCACAGTAAAAATATCAACATAACCAATGATTAGCAAGTGATCATGTTCTATGCTATTAGCATGTAATGCAGCCCAAGTTTTTTAAAGAGATATTTCATAAAGCAGACCAGAAAGTCTAAATCATGAGGATATTAGTTATGTCAAAAAGGTACTTATTTAGTTGTAAAATGTGACAGAAGGGCAGCATTTACAAAAGTGCATGAACAGCAGTCAGATCTAAGAACCAACTCCATTGTCTATATCTGAAACACATTACAAAAAACCCACCCCAAACAAACAAAACCAACCAACACAAAAAAAAAACAAAACAAAAAAACCCCACACATGCACATGCCCCCCAAACCCCAAATACAACTAAAACAAACTAAAAAAAACCCAGACCCACATCTTCTCCTCATTGTAAAGAGCATGGATGGCTCAGCTCAGATCCAAAAAATGCACTCCATCCCCCAAATAGTGGCTTCATTCACCATGCTCCCTGGGACCAAGCCCTACTTCATGAACAAGATAGTCTGAGGAAAAGGTAATTGACAGAGGCCAAAACTGTGCCCTGTAACAATATATGTAGTGAAGTTATATGTAGCATTCAAAAAAATAAATGTCACAGGGCTCAGGCCATACTGGCTACGCTAATATCATCATAGTGGGGCTCACAGAAATCTTGCCTAGTTTTAAAGTTCTTTGACATGTAAAGAAATGAACAGGCATCACAGATGTACTACCTGCCTCTCAGTACCAGCATGTCATTGGACATCTGTGCTAAATACCTATATGATAAAGGTTGCACTGGAGGAATGGAGGTATCTAAACATACTCATCTAGACTTCACAGGTACTCTCTGGGGACACACAGGCATCTCTGGAGATTCTTTTGTTTTTACCTCAACTACAGTGCTCTGGCAGAGATGACTGTTGCCTTAGACACTTCACACAGAGCCTGGTTTAAACATAGTTCAAAACTATAATGCCTCAATTTGGCTTGTGAAGCCATGCAAAAGGAATTATGCCTCAACAGAACCTAAACTTGTTTGAAAGCTTGATTTATAGTCAATTTTAGTTTTATCACAGTAGCAATTCACAGTGCATCTAAGTCAAACATCTTCAATGGGCTATAATACATTTTTTTTTAGATACATCCCCACATATCAGCATCAAAGTAGCAGATTACTGGCACAAAAAGGGAAAAGATAATCAACACAGATGTAAAGATTTTGCATTATCAGGGGGAGAAGAAAAAGTCAAATAATGTTAGTAGGTCAGATATTCTCAGGTTGGCCAGGCCTGGTAGTGGCCACTGGACAGTACATAATGAACCAATTGAAGTTCATTGAGAATTTAGAGAGAATGAAGAATTTGGAGACAAGAGATCAAGCACGGCACCTGTCCTTAAAAATGGAAGAAGCAGTCAGAAAGTGAAAAACAGTCCTCTACTTTCAGTAACTAGAAAGACAGTAAAAAAATTATTAAACAATCAATTTTTAAGGACCTTAAGGATAATGTGATAAGGAACACACAATTTGGATTTTCCAAGAAGAAATCAGTCAGACCAATCTCATCTCCTTCTCTGACAGACCAACTGCTGTACTGGATAAGGAACAGGCAGTAGATGTGATATAGCCTGACCACTAAAGATGTTGATGCTGTCACATGTGACAATCCCAGAAGCAGAAGAAAGAAATATGGTCAAGACTGAATTGCACTCAATTTAAAGGATTTATCAGCCCTTCCCCATCAAGCTTAGAAAAGGTATAAAGAAGATCTGCAATGACTTGTCTCAGATCCTGGAAAACCTGCCATTTTTATGAATGGCTTAGATGAAAATAGTTTGTATGTGTATAACCCCTGCAAATGTCACTGCATTGACAACATTTTTGCAAATTTAAGACCAACTTTTAAGAATCAGGACTGGACAATGCACATGCATATAAATATATTCGTAACAGTTGACTAGACACCAACAGGACAAAAAGTCTGGAGTGATAGCATTTTACCAGAAGAACAAGAGAGACAATAATAGCGTTCCAGTATGGGAAATTGTTACAGCTAGGTGACCACTGATTGTTTTCTGTGTTCACTGAGAATAGAAAGAGTTGCCATCATCCTAATCTGCTCTGTGAGAATGGACTGGTAAAAAAAAACAACAAAAAAACCCCCAAACTGAAACACAAACCCACAGCTATAATACAGATCTTTCCAGTGCTTTTTAGTCAATTGAGATAGGGAAAATACCAACACAGGAGGTTTTCCATATTCCGTAGTATCTGTTAAGGATGATCGTGAGTCTCATCCTAGAGAACAGAGAATTGAATGAGAATAAACCTTGAGGCTTCTTCTCAGATTTCATATCCTAATATCTTGCAAATGTAAGAACTGTCATTTATCTATGGCTGTTCTTTGACTAGGCTTTCATTTACATTAGGTATGCATCATCATCATCATCCTCCTTATTTATTTATTTATCTTTCCCTCCAATCAAGACAATTGAAGCTCCATTTATATGTGCATCTTTAAATTACTGCTAATGCAGTATTCCATTTTAGCTGCAGAGGTTCACTGTTTAAGCACAAGAGAATACCAGAAACCACAGTGCTAACTTGTTAAAACTGGCTGGAAGATAGTGAGTTGTGGGTTTGCATTAAGAGATGATGAATAGACTTGACTGCAGAATCAAAGAAAATACACAAAAATCCTTCAACAGAGAATAAGTACAAAGTCAGCAAGGAAATTAAATGAAGCTTGCAGCATTTCTTTACACTTAGAAAAAGGCTTTCATTTTATGGGTATCAGATTGAAGCTTCTAGAAGGAACTCTTCCGTAAAATTTATGTGAAAGCTTACAGCACAACATTAATGCGTTGCACTGTGGGTTTTTTTCAGATGACAATATCTATGTTAACTTCTTGCATTCAGATAATAAATATGTTGACAGTAGAACATTAGGGTGTTTATCTGTTCTGTGATGGATAAAACTGTACTCTGAATAAACAGCTTGGGAGACTGACCTTGCGCTAGCCACATGTGAAGAGACACTCACCTGCCAGAAGAATATTCTTCTTTACAGGGAAGGGGGGAGACAGCTCTTCCCTGTCAGGGTAGTTTTACAATGGAATATTGATACACACTGAAAAACAAGGAACTGAGGGAAAGGACTTCATACATTTATGACAGCTGCCACAATATCACACTATTTTCTGACTTAGTTGAAATTGGACAATAAATCAATAAACCTCTAGCTGATTGTTACCTTCAGTGAAATATGATGCAACATAATTTAGAAGGTGATTTTAAGGAGTAATTCTCTGGAGATTTTATGACACACATTTGAGGTTTATTTTCTTTTTCCCCATGAAAAATGCTTTAAATCCATGTGTAAAATTGAAAAAGTTTTCATCCAACTAACCTGCTTTTGTCTTTTTCTTACCCTGCTTCTGTTTTCAGTCATATCAGTATTATTACAGGGCACAGTTTTCAGATGTGAAGTCATACTGACTTTTGCTGGAGAGATTATAGCACAGAGAGTAATTCAGTTCATACATGCAGCTCAACTAGGTCCTCCCTTTAAAATGCTTTTTATGAGCACACCTCTGCACCCACATGCTTCACGCATCAAAGCACACACTGTATTCTGAAACTGAGCTCATAGCAAAAAAAATCCTGACTTCCTTTCTTACCAAAGTAAAGAAAAAATAATTTGTGTTTTAAAACTGCATTTCATTCTATTTAAATGTTTTAAGTGGTTTTGTCATAAAATTTCATGGGCTGGCTGCTGGAAAACCAATCAGGTTAACAACTACTCAAGCGACCCTATGCAGTTCTGCTGCATACATGAGTCCCACCACCTCCTTCAGTGATACAAGCAGAGAGGCAAATTTTGGATTTACATTTTACACACATCCCATAGTATTTCAAAATTACATTCCATGGTCCCTATTAAAATTATCTTCATAAAGAGTGAAATGCAACTTAAACATGAGAATGTAAGTTCATGTACTTAAAATCTATCTGCGATCTCTGCCACACTCACATATACTCTTCAGTATTTCCATTTACCATGTAATGCCATCTTTACTTTCTTTAATTTTTTTGTTAAACTTTGCATATGAAGTGGTCTGATCCAACATTATACCATACTTGATAATACCCCCAAAATATAAACTAGATCTGTTAAAGATCCATGATGCCATTTTGTCTATAGCTATAGTCAACAAGAGATGACCTTTCAGTCCCATATATTCCTAAGAGTATAATTAGACTTACTAAGCAATATCTAGATTGACTTAAGTACTTAGCAGGGTATTAGCAAGAGTTGAACTAAATTCAAGCTTCAGTTGCTTTAATTAATATAGAGTTTGAAAGCTTTCATTTGATGTGATAGTACAGAGAGACCAGACGTTGAGACCGGGCAACACTCAGCTGTCTGCTGTCTTAGGAGAGAATATAGCAAAAGAGTGGCAAACAACATTAATTATACAGAAAACAAACTGTGATTAAGAAATGAAGGGTTTCCTGCAAGTTTAGTGACAGGTGTGATGCTGTTAATTCATTAACGGTAAGATATGAAGGAATAATTACACAGGTAGTTTTGATCATTCTCAGAAATGCACCATTTATAATACTTGAAAATCCCACATGAAAACTACTACAGACAGATATACAGTCAAACCCTTAAAAAGCAAACCTTTAAAAAGTGCAAAATTTTCATTAAGCCACAAATCTGAATTTAGGTAATCCACAGCCACATTCCAGAGAAAAGGTGACTGACAATTCCATGGGCAGGAGGAATTCTGAATTTCAGATTAAATTCAGTGAGCACACTGCATCTGCAAGTGAAGTGACACACAAAACAATGTCAAACAAGCTGATAATCTTCAAAGAGCTGATGCGATACTGAGACAATTTGCTTCACATACCCAGTATCACCAGCCACCTTTGCTCTAGGTTGCCAGACAGAATTTGCAGAATAAAGATGTGGGTCAATCCACAAGGTCAGATTTACTTTGGGAAAAAATTCAGAGGAGAAGATAATTGCACTTCTCTCTGCATGCTCTTCACACTTTGCCATCCCAATTGCTTTAATGTTTTATGAAGAAATTGCAAGAAGGTATTAATATTCTTATACATGTAATGTAATGCCAATTTAACCAAGAGGTATAACTTAACTGACTGTGGCGTTTTAAAACAATTCAGCTAAACAAGGACAAAATTTGGAGGTTGCTCACATTTTGATTTAAACTACACTAATACACAGTAATTTATACACTGCAACAGTTTTACTACTGTGACACTTTTAATATTAATAAGGAACTGCTGTAAGCAGAAATATCATTTGAAAGAAGGGAGGAAAGAACTAAAGAAGGGAAAAATTGAAACTGCACTGTCTTTCACTATACACCTCATAGTCTGTATTGGGTTTGCATGGTCAAATTTTGGAGCAGGGCCTTCTGAGAAATGGCTTCTATGAGAAGCTTCTGTAAACTTCTTCTATGGCCAGCAGAGCCAATGCCAGGAGGCTCCAAGACAGACCCGCCACTGGCCAAGGCTGAGCCACTTAGCAATTGCAGTAGTGCCTTATTGCCATCTTATTACAAAGGTTTCGTACCTTCTCGGTGGTTTCTCATGGGCAGCTCCTCACAGCATTGACTTCTCTTTTTTCTTTTTTCTTTTTTTCTTTTTTTTTTTTTTTCTTTTTTTCTTTTCAGCACAGCCAACAAACTTCATCTCCCATCTCGCCCAGCCAACCTGCTCTTTTATACTACCGCTCTTAATTGGATCCAGCTGTGACCTATTAAGGGCAGGCTTGTTCTTAATGCTTGATAATTAGCACAGCTGTAACTCTTTAGGGGTGAGATTACTTTCACCACTATCTCTAGTCTCCTACCTTCTATCTATCCACAGTGCCTCTGAGATAATAGATTTAAGAAGGAAAAAAGTTATTGCATAAAAGTAATTTTGACCAGAGAAGAGAGGAGTGAGAATAAGTGAGAGGAACAATTCTTCAAGGTCAGTGGAGAAGGAGGGGGAGGAGGCACAGAGCTGAGATTTCCCTGCAGCCCATGGTGCTGACCAAGGTGAGGCAGCTGTGCCCCTGCAGCCCATGGAGATGCACAGGAGATCCACCTGCAGTCAGGAGAGGAGACCACACCAGAGCAGGTGCATGCCTGAAGGCTGACCTGTGGGAAGCCTGCACTGGAGCAGGCTCCTGGCAGGACCTGCGGCTCCATGGAGAGAGAAGCCCACACTGGAGCAGCTCTAGAATTTGTGACCCCGTGGGGGACCTACACTGGAGCAGGCTGTTCCTGAAGGACCAATCCTGTGGAAAGGGAGCCACAGTGGAACAGTTCATGATGAACTGTAGCCTGTGGGAGGGACTCACAATAGACAAGTCCATGGAGTACTGTCTCCTGTGGGAGAGATCCTATGCTGGAGCAGGGAAAGGTTTCTTTTTGCTGAGGTGGAAGCAGCAGCAGAAATAACATGTCATAACTGACTGTAACCCTCATTCCCTGTCTCTCTGCCCCACTGGGTGGGAGGAGGGAGCCTGGGAAGGCGAAAGATGTGATGGGAAGGTACTTTTAAGGTTTATTTTACTTCTCATTATCCTGCTCTGATTTAGATTGGTAATAAATTCAGTTAATTTCCCCAAGTCAAGAGTATTTCTGTGACAGTAATCAGTGAGTGATAACTCCTTGTCTTTCTCTCAACTCATCAGCCTTTCATTGTATTTTCTTTACCCTGCCCAACTGCAGAAGGGAGTGATAGAGCTGATTTTGGTGGGTACCCAGCATCCAGCCATGGTCAAACCATCACAGGTAGTCAGTAAGTTGCAAAGGGATCATACTTTTCATGAACACAGGAGCAACTCTCCTTTAGTTGTGAAATATTTGGTGCCAAGAAATTTGCATAGCGCACAACCCTGAAAATATCCATTCTAGCCAGGCAGCAGCACATACAGGAAAAATAAAAGTGTTCATTTTATCTGCTTAACATCAGCATCAGTGAAACTGCAAGTATAAGCTGAAGGCACATTATCATGTAATGATTTCTCAATGCACCCAGGGACCAGTTTTCAAATTAAACAAGAGCAGATGGAAAGGCAAACTACTCCAAATATTAAGTAAAATGTTCCAGTTTAGGCAGGTTTTCCCCACACACAAGTTTTTACCTGTTTAAATAAATAGGTTCAGTTAAACCACTGCAAATCCATGTTCAGCATCCAGTCTGTCATCTCTCACTGTGAATATGACTGCCTTTTGGATCTTTGGGGAAAAAGGGCATTATTTGGTCAGTAGTTTTTGATACTGGAAATACTTTCTGATATTAGGTATGAGCTCATGGGGACTCCTAATAGGTTCTGAACTTTTTTATTTTAATGACTTCCCCTCCCACCCCCTCATATTCTTGATATGGGACCTGGTTAAATGAATCTTTCTAGGGGGTCATTATCAAAGAAGTCATAATGATCACTGTGAAAACTAAGTCTCTTGGTGTTTCTCCAAGGAAAGAAATATTGCATGCCAGAAAGGGTGTATAATAGATTTTTATTTTAGTTAAATGTTTTCTAGATCCCCTATTCCAGTTAGAGAATAATTTTAATTCTAAAGCTTCACTAGAAACTGATTACTGTTTTTGGAAACTGGTGAGCCAACTCACAATTCATCCATGTGCCTGGCAAAGATGCTATCTATGTGAGCCATAATTACCTAGGAAAGGTATTATTCCATCCAAATGTATGTATATGCAAAGGAAATTGTTCCTAAAGAGGTCAGTGGTGGGTCACAACAAACAGCTCAATGATTAAACAAAGATACACATCCAGCCATTACATTTGCTAATATAATATCAACCCATTGTTCTGCACAGCTTCCCCCTTAGTACATCATTAGAAACCTTTACAATCTCCTACATTGTGTGTTCCTTTCTGGAGACAGAAAACATAAATTATGCAAGATATCAATAAATAAGAGCTCCTAAATGGTCTTTAACAATAAAAACTGCTGACCTTATTCATGGCTGAGTTGCAAATCCAACAGAACAATAACCAGATAAATACTGCTAATAGGAATAGTTTAAAAATAAAAAAAATAAAATTGCCAGAGACCATGAAGTTCTAAACAATGCATGCTTTTTATTCTTTACATTCCCAAAAATCATCTCTGTGGTTATTTGGTTTAAACCTTTGGAGCTGAAACTTGGGTGTGTGAAGCTTCTCCTCTCAAGATCTTTCAAGACAAAGAATGTGCCCCCATCTCTGCACAGAGAAGGTGGACACTTAATGCTCTGGCTACCTTGCAGAATTGAACCATTTGAAATGAACTGGTTGTGATGGACCAGGCTAAGCAGAAATGTCCGTATTTTTCATGTGGGTATTGATAATAGATTCACCAACTGACAGCTCACTGTCCATGCTGAGCACTGTTAGAAGAGATTTTTTTTTTTGTTACAAAATTAAGTCAATGACTTTGAACTCCTGCCATTATGGGCACAACTGCAACACTTGCAGGCCTGGTAATACTGAAATGGCACAAGACTTCAAATAAGCTCCTAATAGAAGGATGGTTTGGATAATAGGAAAACAGGGAAGTTTAAACATAAGAGCAAGTTGAACCTTTTCAGGAGCCTATGTCCACACTGGAACCAAGACCAGATAGGACCAAATTATTTGGAATCAATGTTCTTACACCTATAGTTAGCAACATGGTGCAGTCTTTTTTTTTTTTTTTTTCACATGAAAAGGCAGTATATATAACAGTCCATTTCTCTAACATAAACAATGGTCAAATTATATTTTGATGGATATAGGAAATTTAAATTAGTCTAATCTCTATTTGTCACACATCTTAAATGGAATTTTTTTTCTTTGTGTAACAGTGTTTTCTGCCATTCATTTTAAAATCCCCACACTTGTAAACTACAAAGAATTAATCCCTTGGGCACAGATTTTTTTAAACATACTTACACAGAAATTTAGGTCATAATACTCTGGCCTTTTTAGCCTAAGAAAATTCTATTATCAAAATACAAAATATACTTAAACAATGCTACTCCATTTTTAAGGGTCTCACATTAAGAAAAGCTTTAAGAAATGCCTGTTACCCCCTCCTTACACACAATTCTAGCTGAGACTGTTGGGTCATTGTGTTTTCACAAAGGCCTTTCTGAAAGTTTGGAGAACTCATAGCAAGAGAATACAGAGAATCTGGAACTAAGAGGAAAAAGGAAGAATATATCTGGTTGCAGAAATTAATCATAAAACTACAGGGCAAGCTTTTTTGTGAAATGATACATTTATGAATCTTGAAATAGTTCCAAAGACATTAAAAATGGCTTTACCAAAAGAAATTGAAGAAGTTTTGAACCCATGTATTTGAAAGAGGACAGGGGAAATTAATGATCCTTTACAGGAAACAAGAAGCAACATATGAAGAATGAATTATAGCAGTGAACATGTAAAGATACTGTAATTATTATGTCTTTTCCAGAAAACTCCATCTGCATAGGAATCGAGAAAACCCAAAGGCAAAATGGACTTTAATGTTTTCACCTGTAGGCCAATCTCCTTTTACCTATCAGCCAGGCAGGAAGGGAGCCAGTAGGTCATAAACTTTGACCAAAGGAAAATAAATAGCAGGAAGTCAGAAGTGGGCATTTGTCATTGTCAGAGCCCAGATTTACATCTAAGCTGTGAAAGGTAAGTTGCAAGGCAGATTTTGTAGTGTTAAGATTCTCTATTAATCATTCTTGTTGTGCTCTGAAATTATTCTGATATAATTTACAATAGTCTCTATAGATAAAATATTTTCTATTAAATTACTCTGAAATTGAGTTTAAATACTAAGCATTTACCAAATTATAGCGATGTGGAAAGGAAACTTCTCCTAGAACCCCAAACAGGAAAAAAACTGTGAGGAGTGCTGCCACATCATGGTGCACAGGATGGGAAGCATGACCACCTCCAAAAATCCAGACATGACATCATCATCAAGGAATTATGTCAGACTGCTGCATCATGGAGGAATGCAATTCAGCTACAGCACCACACTGAGGAAAAAGAGCAGAGAATCCAAATTTGGGCCTGGTAAGCTGCTTCATTAACATCAAGAAGTTTAGCCTCTGAAAAAATCAAAATGATCCCTTGTTATTGCAAAGGCTTCTAACTCCTGTTCCATGCCCTTCCCAAGGCAGGAAGCTGCTGATCCAGGGACTCTTTCTGTTCTGCATCGCTGGCCATGGGAGGAGTTTTCTTTCTATTTATTAATTTATTTTTGGCTGCTAAGAGTCAGTGGGTTTTGTCGGCTATGGATCCTAGCAAGAAAGCTCGGTGTGTGTGAACCTGCCTTCAACACTGAGCTGGAGACTACAGCAACCCCATGTTTAATGGAGCTGGCTCTGCACCTGCCTGGGCTCCCTGTTGTTTCTCATTAATCCTTACCGACTTTATGTACCTGCTCATGGTCTTCTTTCTTCCTCACTTTGACATAAACCTGTTCTCCTTAACCTTACACTACCTGATCTAGCACCTTCTCTCCAACCCCCTTCCTGACTGATGCTTCTTTCTTCCCCTCCATGCACATAGCATGAACAGAAACCTTTAGTGAGTAAAACTGTAGCTATTTCTCCCACTTACAACAGGACATGGAAGCTTTGCATGTACTTGGATTCCTTGCTTTGAACCCTCCCCCCGGAACTTTCAAACAGACACTCATTCACTTTATGTTTCACTATTATACTCTTAAATTTGAGAAGGGGTTATTTCTTCTGCTTTCAGGGGAGCTTCTGTAAGCTAATGTATTAATGCAGTTCCTGGAATGAAAAATCTCATCAGTAACAGCAAATACACTTGATGTCTTGGTAAGACATACAGAAAGACCCTGGTTTTATTTGTGCTTCCTTCTCACACTTGTGAAGACTGTGTATAGCAAGTAGAGAATTTATGGTCTGAAAAAGAAAAGCTGAAATGCCATACAGACACCAGGAAAAAAACAAATGCTTTCAAGTGCCAAACTCCTCAAGATCTGATTTGAAGATTCTGGGTGTTTTATTCTCAATGACAGCTTTGCAAAGCACCTGTAAGAATAGGTCTGTCTGTGATAAAGCTGTTCATGTGCAATAATGCTCTGCAGCTTCAGTTTTCAGTATTAAAACTTATGTTACTGACTTCATTTCTGCAGCACTGCATTATTCTGTACAAAATGAATGTACATTAAACACTCCAGAAACGTGCTTGAAGAGGACAAATGAGATCAAAGGACAGACTCTACAGCACATTTTGTTGAAAGCATATTCAGCCATGAGATCAAATAGTCTATGTCAGATTCTACTGTAATTTTAAAGCAACTTCTTTCAGGCAGGGATGAAGCAATTCTTACACTTTGTGATGTGTTATGATAAAGTCAGCTTGATGTAAAAGATCAGTTATTGTTTCACCAAAAGCCCACAGCCATAACCAAAGACTTCACAATGTGTTAGTGATACAGAAAGTATAAAAAGTAAAATTAGAAACTGTCAAGCAAAATACTGTGGCCAAAGTTTCTAAGGAAGTTAATGAATGCTTCAAAGCAGGCTCAGTGATGCTGTGATCATGCAGTGAACCAGCTGGTGTCAGCAGGACCTCAATATTTCCATCAGTCACAGCGGCTCTGTCAACAAGCACCTCTGCACACTGGAATGTGCACACCAGACTGCTACATGGAAGATACAGGGACATGGTCCCCACAGCTCTTTTAACCAACCCAAATATAGCTTGCTTGCATCATTTTCCACATCCAGTTAACAAGGAAATTAGTGTTTGTTTGGAATGAGGATAAATCAAAATGAAACAGAGGATTTTTCAGAGCGTCTAGAGGCTTCAGGGACATCTCCCCAAGAAGAGAGAAATTATGATTGACAGTTATTGACATAATCATTAAAATTTGCAATATCATTCAATTTTTCTTCACATCAGCTTCTCTTTATTTTCAGAGGAAGCTCCACACAGCAAGAAGTAACAAAGCTTGCTCTGCAAATGCTTCATTTCCAGTATCAGATAAGACAGGCTACAATATTTCATTGATTCTGTAAGAGACTCCTGAAAATCATACCAACTACATAGAAATAAGAACTTCAGGTTAGGCATTTGACTCCACAAATAAAATTCCAATGCAGGACTGTGGGAACAGCCAGTGACTGTGGCAAAGGTGAGAAAAATACAGGAATCAGAACACACTATCAGAACTTAAAAGAGTGGAAGGCAAAGTAAGAGTTAGAGCAAGGGTACCTTTCTTTGTTTGCTTTTCTGTGAGACAAGGCACGCTACTGTTTGTTAAATACAACAGTGGTACAGCTCATTATTATTTAGCTACTTAGCAAGAGAAAGAATATTAGTCACAACATTGAGTAATTTGCAGAAGAATATTTTTAAAGATATTGTCATTCTTTTAAAGTACACAATACTTTCTGTGAAGAATTCCAGACTACAAAAGTCACTACATTATTTGAAGATGGAAGGTTTGGAGATCAGTTACCATAAATACGAGACTAATTACACCATTCAGAGCCCTGAAAGAACATAACAATTATTCCAAATGGATGTAATTCAAGACCCACAAAATCTGCCAGGGAAACTTTAGCTGAGGCAATGTATAATCAGTAGACAAGCCAGAATACAGAATGGTGTGCTCAGTTCTACCAACCCACAGAAAAGATGCTGCTCTCCGTGGAGTACAGGGCCAAGCTACTCCTATGGACTCAGAGGCCACTGGCACTGAGGAGTACTCCAAAAACAGCGTTGTATCCTGCACCAGGGAAACATCTGGAGTACCATGGGCAAGGCAAAAGGAGTCACAAAGTCTTCATGTAAACACAGGGAGCTTCCTGCTTCTCCCACCTTTCTACAGACAGCAGAAAGAACTGATGTTCTGTGCAGCCCATGCAGAAACTGCATTCTCTCCACTGAGAGCTGAGCAGTGATAGTTTGTGTGTGGCACCACACACAGGACCAAACAAACAAACAGCTGAGTCCCCCTGAGGTGTCACTGACCACCACTCAGGTACCAGGTGCCACTGCCTCCCCAGCAGCATCCTAGGCATACAGCAGCAGCAACGGGGGGTAAAAAACAGCTCTCTGGGCTTGATACCGAGGTCTTCAAGCAAACTGTGCAATGGAGAATCACATTCCATAAAAGGACCCACACAAGACTGAGGAAGAATGGAACAGGTAACTCTGGAAACCCAGCACTGCCATTGCTGGAGCACACTGCTCTTTGCAGAAGGAAGATCTCACTCCCTCTTGCTGATGACAGGAAAAGGGAAAGGAGGTTGTGATCAGAGTGCCAATGGCAGATGTGAGCATCTGCAGCTGCTCCTATGCAATGGGAACTTCATTTGAGGTGTCTCAAAATTCACATCTTACATCCCCCTCACAAAATTTTGTAAGGTATAGCCAGAAATACGGGACTGGTTTTCTAATCACTTGAGATAATAAAGTCCATTAAAGCTTTGCAAATGCAACAAAAAATAATAGCCAGTAATTTATAATGTTTCTTCAAGTAGGAATAATATAAAATAACAGAGATTACAGTCACATTCCACATAATATTAGGCAGTTTAGATTTTTTTTAAATAATGCCTTGTAACATGCTATACACACACTGTAGCATATTTTGTTCAGCTGATAAAACTTTTTAATAACATTTTGCTATATTTTCTCTTGTTATTTCTTGTCTAGAAAATGGAAGACTCCATAATTTTAAATCTCAATAATGAATTGTGCAAATTATGAAAGCGTGGATTAGAAAGACTATCTTTCCTATGAATACCACAACACATAATGCTCTGAAAATTAAACTGAAATGAATGAACTCAAGATAACTCACACTTGTGTAAACTACCAAGTTTACACAAGTAGTTTTTCCTCTAATCTTGCATAATAAGCCCAGGTCTGCTTCTACTACTCTGTGTTGCCATCATCTGGGCTGTTTGCAGAAATGATCAGATGATATGCATGCTACCATAGCAAAATGTAGCTTTTTACCATGAGGGCCTACAACAATGCTTAGGCATATAAAATGAAAATAAAAAGGTAATTGACATTTGCCCCCTCCAAAAGATGCCCAAGGAGCAGAGCAGGCTGTCACTCAGTGTTCTCACACGCTCTTCAGAGAGACACAGATACCACATTGCAAATAGAGACACAAAACATCAGAGAAGAGCTACAGTTCCAATTAGGACAAAATCAGCCACTCTAGGCAATAAAACAACGGGAGCCATCACAACATCGATACCTGAGAAATACTGCCACTTGTTATCTAACCGTATCGCTCACTCTAAACATTACCCAGGGGATTCAGAGCCAGCCTAAACACTTCAGAAACCATCCAGAGCCGTATGGCACTGCACTCTTTCATACCTCAGGAGTAAAAGTTAGCCAGAGCCTTCTGACAAACTAAAGTGATTTATTATCACATAGCAGAACTAATGCGTTCTGCTTTACAACTCTCCTGGCAGACTAGGAGAGATGTTGCATTTATTACCTACAGTACATAATGCCCGCTGCAGATCTCTGTATTATTCATAAGACTGGCTTTTTTGTGCCATCATAATGCTGATAAATTATAAAAAAATGCATATTTTATTTCAATTTCTAACATATTTTGGTACACATATCAATCCATCACATTGCTGTAGAAGAAATAAGCATTATTGCTGACAGCTGTTGACATGTTCACCTCCACAGAGACGAAACAAAAGGGCTGCAAAGGTTGCTCCCACTCAGAGCTACCTCTCCACTTCATTAATTTTTGTGGTTTAATATTTAGAGAAGGCTAAGTAAAAATCAGTGGCACCAGAACCGAGGAGTGGCAAGGAATGGAACAATACAAAGGATAAAAAACCCATCAAAAGTAGAAAGGGGTATTCAACTTTCACTTCAAAGGTAGATTTCTGCCAGATGAGTGGCTCCAAAAAATAAATTTCACTTCCTAGATCAAGATGAGTTTAATTTCTAATGAGGCTAATTCAGATGTTACTGAGTAAAAACAACTAGAAATGTAAGTGTGGGTAGGTGGGGCTAAAACAAGGGTAATTTCAGCTTCCCTGTCTGGTTGATTTCCATTTCTTCCTCTTCAACTGCAGGTAACATGAGTGCATAGCACAGAGAGCACCCTCCACCATTGCTCATCAGTCCTGATAATAAAACCATCTCAGTAAAAATATTCTAAAATCTGAAAATACAACACTCTGCACTCAAACTCAGTTATTTCTAAACACATAATCTATGTTGATAGATAAATATAAGTTGAATTATCTGCCTGTTATTAATTTTTTTACATGAGTCTTGACCTTATGTTAGCACTATCCATTGACATTAGTGCCCTCTGCAGAATGTAGGTAACAGGGATAGCCCTAAAGATACTAGGGTACCATGAGACCTGTGAGATTTTTCAAAAACTACTGATTAATATCATAAGACATAGAATAGACATGAGCATAATCATCTAAACTATTAACTTAAAAACTCCCCAAACACCAAAACCCTGTAGTTCATAACCTATACTCTCTTTTGATAAGCTTAAATCATACTATTCCCTACCCTTTATACTATTCTCTTTTGATTTCAACTTGAAACAACAACTATCAATACCATTGCAATTCAGTTTTCTGCTACTTCATTAAAATGCTACTAATATTCATTAGAATGTTGCTAATATTTGTTGAGTGATCACAGCAGAAATGCAAGAGAAAGCGTATGACTTTAATCTGTGGCAGGCACATCGCGTATGTCAGGCGCCCTTTTATCTGCACACACACATTCTGTGTGAGAGGCCCATGCCTGACACACAGCCATGGCTTTTAGATCTACGAGACCATTAACATAATTGGCTCTGGAGCAGATGAAGGGATGTTTGCCTTAAATCCCAGCAGCAGGCTAAAATATCTAATACTCACATTTTACACAATGGTCTTTCTAAAAAAACGGGATCTCTCCCCGAATGAAGAGGAATTTTCACCTTGAGCTCAGCCAGTTGTTTAAATCATTAAAGGGGAAATGGATTTCCTTTAACTAGCACTGCCTGCCCATGCTGGGCATGGACACAGCCCTGCCACAGTGTGACCTTCAGCTCTTTGAAAGTCTCAGCAGCATCTGGAGAGCCAGGATCTCTTTCACCTCACAACCATCCTCTGCAACCCGGCACAGCCAAGGCCCTGGCAAGTCTGTCACCACCCACCTGCACAGAGTACCCTCCCTCCACTGAAGGAACCTGGGCACCATCTGCTCCCAAAAGCCTCACCTCAACCTGGCACAAAGGTCTGTGACTCAGAATATTCCCAACTAAGGTCACTCTTCATCAAAGTTTCACAGAAGCAACAAACAGAAATACTCCATGGCCTTAAAGTCACCTGCTCAAATTGGAAGTATACTACATTAAATCAAGGACTATATCTGAAGTAGAAATGCACAGAAGGCAGCCTGGGCTGCACCCAGTATGTGGCTGGAAGGGATAAACTGGGATATCCTGCCATCTGCTGGGAGCAGATCGCTTGCTGCAGCTCTGCAACCCCTTTATCACTACATACATAATTACAGACTTTTAAAATCTGCCAAATAATGTTATGAAAAATGTGCAAATCATTCTGCATGTCACAGTTTATTTGAGAAATATGTACTTTGAAGGCATATTTGTTTGCCAGGATCTACTCTGGGTGTTTTATTTTATAAAATACAATATTATTTTCTTCTAGTAATATCAACACTGTTAATTTTAACAGACACATTAATTCTTGAAAAATTGAATTTTTGGATTACCTAAATAATAAAAGAAACATTTCAAAATTCCGGTAATCTAGAAAGATTTGGTGATAAACTCTCTCTTCATAACTATCAACAGTTTCCTTATTTTTAGAAACTTATTCCAAATGCTTCGGTACTTTGTGGGCTAGGGGTGGACTATGTTTCAGTTAAAACCCCAGATGGTGGATTCAGGACATTTCACAAGAATCTGAGCATTTTAATTATTTTCAAGCAAATTTCAAGTAAAAACATTTGAGAAAGCTACAAAAAAGGAAGGAGGGGACAACCCCCCCAATGCCCCCCAAAAAAGTACTGGAAACAAAACTAGAAAATATCTTTGAAGACAGTACATACAGATTACTTGTATTGTCAGGAGTGAGGCAACTCCACTACACCTACCTAATTCCAGACCAGCGAGGCTGCAATATCTTTAGCGCCACTGTAATTATTTCAAAGAGCTCAATTTCTACCTTGTGACCACCAGAGCTGACACAAACAGTGAAGGGCCACTCCAGCCTACTCCAGCCAAATGCTCAGCTGCCAGAGAGGAGCCCTGTATGGCTGAGGTACTCACTCAAGGCTTCAAGTCTGCAGAGCAGCAGAGAACAGATGCTTCCAGGCTGCACTGAAGGCAGCTGTAACTCAGCTGGCCAGGCAGCACACATGCCACCCTGAAATAACTGCGTGGAGAAAGCTCTGGGGTATTCACGGACATTACAGCACTGCGGTCGCTGCAGGGGGGTCACACACTTGTCTGTGGGTAGGCAAGCCTGCCTCACTGCCTGGAGGGGCATGGGGCATGAGGAGCAAGGTGAAACCCAGGGAGAAAAGAGCACACCAATATGCAACCTGCTTGTCCAGGAGTATTTTGCAATCAGAAAGTTGGTTGGGTGAGGCAGAGAGGAACACAGAGCAAACCTAAAGAGTTTTATTTAATGAACTCTTCCTAAAAACTGCAGTATGAAAAAAAATACACTATCTCTACATGATGATCTATTAAAAATTGTTGCTTAGCCCTTTCCTAATTACAAAAAAAAGTTTAAGACTGAATAAAACACACACAGAGACCTTTCCCCACTGCAGCAGCAACAGTCCTATTTATAATCAATGAAGAGTGCACCATGTCATTTAAAGAGCAAGGTGACACCAGGGTTCTCTGGTTGTTGACTGACTGAGCATATACATAGGCTCCTTCTAACGTAATAAAAACCTCTAAAAGGCATACAAATCTTTCTGCCTGCATCACGGAAGGCATGATGTTAAAATAGTCCTGTTATTTCTAATACTTCTTAAAATACTAGTCTATTCACAAGAATGCACCATTAAATATTATGGGCTATGCCTATAAATATGCACACTCCTCTATTAACCTACAAGAGGAAATAATACATATACACATAATACTTTACAAATAACCTGACTGCCAAGGAACCTCAACCACTTAATAAGTCCACTCTAAACAGATTTATTCACAGTGATTACTTCATATCCACCCAGAAAGGCTGCCAACTAAGGGAAAAAATAGTTTAGCTTGCACTGGGGAATAACACAATAACAGCGTAAAAAGCAAAGTGGATTCAAATATTGGATCCAGTGGAAATAAGTAGCTGAGCAGAGCACAACTTCTTGAGCTGGAAACCAGCCAGGATAATGGGAATGATGCCTATGGTCCAGAGAAAGCTGCTGAACTAATCACTATTGCAGTCCCCCATTCAGTTTTACACTGAACATGTGAAGTTACATATCTAATAGCAGTGTTGATGGCTTAAAGGAAACGCTGCTTAAGTGCCAAGCTTAAACACACACAAAACTCCAAGAGCAAGTAAACAGTTTAAAGGTATTTCAAAGGGAATATGCTGAAGTTGTGCTAAGCAGTTGTGCATTTTTCAGTTACTTTAAATCACACTTAAGCTGCCAGCAGTAGACAGTAACAGGTTACCAATTAAAAATCAAGAAAAATAAAGCACCTATAGATAAACACATCATGGGGGAAAAGGGCAACTTTACAGATGAAGCTTAAAGAGATGAAGAAAGGCAATTTGCATATAGGCTCAGTATAAAAGCAGACCAGAAAATAATTGCAACTTTGCTCACTTGGGTGGCCAATGATACTCAAGACAAACTGATCTCATCAATTCCTGAAACTAAAAATACCACACACAAAAAAAAAAAAAAAAAAGAATATCACACTTTCACTGAGTGACTGGTTTAAAATGATTGAATGCCCTCTCCTTTGAACTGCAAGCGGGACCTTTAACAATAAGTAAGAAATAATCCAAACAAGAGCCACCATGCACAACATACTTCCCACAGTGACTTTCTAATATATTGTATATATATGAACCTCCAAGTGTACAAAAAATTCAGCAGTTAATTAGAAAAATTTTATATCAAACAATTTTTGATAGTGAAAGTGAATTTTGGGCAGTGGAAGTCAAGTATGTATGTCTAAGAGGATGGTGCCAGAATTCGGTGATAACTCCTGTTCCCAAGATGGACATATGCGTTTTTCTATCCTTGCCCTCATGCCATGTCCTGTAACAGTTCCTTTACATGTTTGGAGATGTGCATATGAGTGATAAGGGGATGCATAGATTTTTGTAAGTGATCTTCTTTAAGAGGCACTTAGAGCAGTGACCCCTTAATGTAATTTCAAATAGTTGTCAAGATTTAACATTTATTTTGCTAGACAAATAGCCTATTATTGGCAAATTGGCTATTCTTCTAGCATGTCAATCAGGCCAGGCTTAAAATCAATAGACAGTATTTTTCAATTGTGTTTCATGTGCCTTCAGCCTGATTATATTCATTAAGAAGGAACAGACTACTAATAGCTTGCATTGTAAATCAGGTTACAGTGTCAGAAAGCAAACAATCTTAATGCAAAATAATGAGCTTAAATTCTTAGCTGGAAGAGCTGTACAGACAAAGCTCAGCTATAAAAACCATAATGCATGTAGTCTTTAGTCTAAGATGACCTTCAGCCTGCAAAACCTCAGAACAATGTTGCTGTAAGTATTTCATCAATTCATGCTTAATATCAGTCATGAGAGGAAAGGTAAACCTAGTGGAGCCCTTAAAAAGAAATCAGCTTATATCCCATGGTTTTGTCCCAGCATAATATACATTAATATTTGAAAAGAATTCATTTTATCTTCAACCTTCCAGTTGCCAGGAAAAACAGACACACAGCTGATCAAGTTCCTAACATTACCTTTCAAACATACTTTTATTTCTTCTCAGCAACAAAAACTGATGAACTTTAGTGCACCACAAACACTCATCTAATACATCAGGCTGCAAAAATTGGCTCAGAGTATTTTATCTCAATTTGTTTCCAATGCAATTAAACAACAGAGAGCAGATCCCTCTCTTCTTCATCTTCACCTGACCTGCATCCCAGCTGATTGTGTCACCCCTGATGAATGTTCATTAATCACAGCAGCAAATGCAGGTAAGCCCAGATCTGGGCTCCAGGCTGCAGTATGTGAACAGGATGAATCCCAATTAACATTTGCAATCAAACTAGGAGAATATGGACAAAGAGATGCTGGTTTGGAACGAGAAAAAGGAACCAAGGAGTTAAAGAGGAAGGGCATACCATAAATACAAAACCCTACAAACAAACAAACCACAGGTTGAAAAGCCTTAACATTTTTGAGAGAGGAGAAACCAAACACTTAAAAGCACAGTCAAGGCATTTACAATGCTCCAGTTCTTCAGAGCTGGCTGCACCCAAGAACCAATTAAATTAATGGTACTGCAGGATTGCCACAGTTCTCATTTTCCTAATTGCAAGTATAACCACTGGCTGAAGCAAAGGTTTAAAAGACTCAGTATAGTTACAATGGAAGCAGAGGAGCATGCCATTTAATATATTTTGGAAAAAAAAAAAAAAAGAGATATTTAATGGTATTCATTAATGGCAATTATTAACTTCTATAGACATCACAAACCTTTGGCTGTCTAAGATACCAACTGCATGATCAAAGAGGACAACAAAAGTACATTAGAGAAAAATGCTGATCATTCATTAATTTATTCAACTGAGACAACCAAAAGCCATGGTATAAACTTCCTAGACACTTGGCAATCTTCTTACCACTGTTAAGAAAGGACCAGCTCTATACTTCCATCTTTTTCACAGACTCAGCACTCTACTGGTTTGATCTGTCTAAATGTTGTACACTTTTCTCTGCAGCATGCAGAGGATAGAGTGACCCTGAATTTCATTGGCAAATGGCAAAGTAATGTTGGGTAAGCTCAATCAGTATTGCCACACCACTCTTGATAATGCAGCTAATACCTTGTGTCAAAGCAGACTGTAAGACTTGTTTGGAATCTTTCATTTTAATCTGCATCTTGCCTTCCTTTAGATATGCTGATGTAAATTATATAGGAATTACCATATTGCTGTATACAGCTGAATGCTAACATGAATTAATTATTTGTAAGACAAGCTAATGACTAAAATATACTGACTTGGGAAACATTAAAAAGTCAGTTTTAGGTAAGTTTTTATGTTATTACATCTTACCAAGCAATCAGACTTTAAATACAAGCAGATTTCTCCACATAAATAAGTAGAAGCTCTGAGCAGGGGAACAACTGGAAACTTTTAAACTACACAAGGGGAAAATTAAAAAAAAAAAAGGGGGGGCCAAAATATCTTATAGGATCTTGGTATTCAGTTACCTAGACAGATATTTAGACACATTGACGTATTTACTTCTCTGCCCTGCTTACTTTTCATCTGCAGTATATGACACAATTACCCAACAACTACCTTTTAAAAAATATTTGCATATGCCATCTGATCATGAGTTGCATTCATTCCATGCCCACAATGCCCATATATACGAAAGGAGGGCCAATAGAAACAAGAACAAAAAGCCTGAAATGGGTAGGTTTCAAAGCAAGAATTAACAGATATTAAAGTCATTATTTTTCTTCCTTCAGTTAGAAAAGATACTTTAAAACTAAATGGTTTATGATGTGCACTAGCACTCTGAGGTTTCACAGGAGGAGGAGACCTGCACTACATAGCTCAGGCTCCCTGGTGGACACACAGAATATCACATATGTGTGTCTAGCAGGACATGCAGCAGAACAGAGAACATGTTCAGGAGCACGCCCCAGGCTGTCACCAAGCCACAACTGCCACAAAACCCACAATCTCTGCTGCAAGTCCTTCAAGAAGAAACCCTTTAAGCAGCACTTCCCTCCATGAAGCCAAGCTTAAAAAATCAAATGCACTTATTTTTTTTTCAGTCTTAGAATTACAATGGAAATGCTTATGAAACTTATTTGACATTAGCAGAGACCACATGAACAACTTATGTGGTGCGTAAATTGTACAGGTTTCAGAAGACCTTCAAGAGTTTGATCCCAGACCTTGCAACTGCAATCTGTCTTGCAGAAGGCAGCCTGTACAACACCAAAGGTTGGTATTTCCAGCCTCCTTCACTGTTGTAGGTAATGAGTATGCAGTAGCTCTCTCAAACCTGAACTGGTTGTAATCGTTTTAAAATTTAGATTAAATAGACACCTTATTGATGTGACCAGAGAAGTAAGTTTTTACATCAACAGATTACCTAAAGAGTATAATCATTAATCACTAACCTGAGAACATTCTCCTGAGTGATTTTAATGAATTTCAACCATCAAAAAGAAGGAAAAAGGCACACCTGTGAAATGCGCATCTCTGTAGTTAGAGAAGCATAGCTTCTTCTATGTCCTACTATATTGACTGTATATACTATAGTGTCTGTAGAGTTGGTAGGTAGTGACTTTTAGATTGAATGTCACCATTTGTTGCACACATTTATTTATGGTAACTTTTGTTTACAATAGACCACAGAACCAGAAACATGGAGAACTGTACCCTTCCAGGTGCATTTTCCAATTGTGGCACTGTGGAGTCCTCCAAGCAAAGTGATGGTGCGAACAGGTAATACCTTACAGGAAACTGCCCAACTAAAATTTGTATTTTCCCACTCCATAATCCCCAGGAGGACGGAGGGGTTGGAAAATCAAGCTTGGTACTTAGCAAGCATGAGTGTGTTTCACAAGAATTGCCTTCCCTCCTCCCTTAACTGTTTTGAGGAAAAAGGGTGAGGAAGAAGAGAATGACTGAAAGAACATAGGAAAAAAGTCTGCTATGTGTATTACACATCTATCTTAGTTTAAATAATCTGGTTGTGTTTTCCTGGAAGAACTCAGTTGTTTCCTGTATGCTGCAGCTTTCATATCATACTTCATACTTTCTTTTCCAAGGTTTGTAAGCAGCAATTACTACCACAGCTGTCTAAAACAAATACCCAGTCTGAGCCTGAGCCAGTCATTCATCACAGATTTCCCCTCTCCACCCCTAGCTTCTCCTCAGCTGGAAAAATCACTTATTCAGAAAACCATTCCCAGGGGTGGCCCCAGTAGCAAGCCAAGGAGGCCACCCACTTTGAAGCAGAAAAGGCAGCCCACTCATGATATCATCAGTCTCACGGGGAAATCGCTCACTGCTGAACTGCAGGAACAGCCCTAACATCAGTTTCTGAGTTCCTGGCTCAGCCTGTGCTGCTCTCCAAATTGCATCCGAGGGAAGTGCTGGACCCGCGCTCAGGGCAGGCAGCAGTGGGATCAGTCTTGTGCTCTGCAAAGTTCAATGTCACCAGCAGCCTTTAAACACTGCTCACAACTCAGTATTGCCTGGACTCATGAAAATTAAAAGGGCCCATAAAACAAAATGACTGGCATATTTTACAAAGCAGTTTTTTAACTTTCAGGTACTTAAATCCAGTTCATCAATCATACTAGAAACCTCTGACAGCTCACCAAGACCAGCGTTTTCCACTGTAAAAGCCGAGTAGGTTATTAATGTTATTTTGTTAAGATGAAATTCTGTGTTTCACATATAAACCAGCAAGTCATGTCTAGTAAAAAATCTCAAGGCAAATAAAAATCAAAAGCAACATGCCCTGTTAATGGATCTTTTCTGAACAGCCAACTGAATGCTCAAAACAGATATTTTTATTTTCCTGTAGTCCATCTATTTAAAACGAAAACTGCACAAAAAGCACCCTCTGCAGCAGACTTTCCATCCTGAGAATCAGAGCTCTGCTCTCCTACCTGCGTTTCTGGGAGCAGTCCCTCTCCCAAACTCACAGGAAACAAAGGGTGTGACACTGTCAGCCAGCCAGTTCACCCACAGAGAAAGCACTCTTTTCACATTTCAGCATTCTTTTCACATTTCTCATCAGAGAAAGCACTCCTGTGCAGCAGTCCAGAGGGGGTGGGGGAGTGTGGGGGTGTGTGTGTAAATCTGAGGGAAAAAAACCCAAACACATTTCACCTTTAGGTGAATATTTAGCCAAGTTCACAAGATAACTCCAGAGCTGCATGTTTCTTTCTAAGTATGTAAACCCTCTGGGAAATACAGGCAAATATTTTCATAATGGAACCAGCACTAATCAGAGGCCACTGACAAAAATAGCACTGATGAGAAAGTTAATAGCTTTGGGACTATTTATATGTGTTGCCTCTGTGCAGCTCTGGAAAAAAAAAAGGCAGAAAAAAAAGAAACATAAGAGAGTGTAAGTTCTTCATCTGTGTACAATTAATAAAATACTGGATCATTCAAGCATGTATTTTGAGTGGATGCTCTAGCTACATTTCAGTACTTCAGGGAAAAATAAAGCAGCTCTGAAGTATCACTCCACAGGGAACAAACATAACTTGCTGCAGAAATGAACATACATACATACATATTTGGGGTAATAATCACCACTGCTACCAATTTATTTCATATTTGCAAAGGAAAATTTAGTAATAATAAATTGTGGTCATAGGTAGATTATTTTTACTGAATCACCAAATAGAAAATATTGGATTTAAGCCAACCACATAAACTGAATTTATAAATATGCAATAAAAAAGTTTCCTTGAAATATGAAATGATACAATTACCACTGAGCAGTACACCATTGGCCGTGTCTGTGCCTGCTCCCTTGTAATAGATGCCTTGCAAATCTTTTTAAATATTCACATTCACACCTAGGGAATTTATCAACCTTCTCCAGAACTGCCTTTGAAGTCTGCAATCACATCTACACTTTTGAACATACATAGGAATCGTCCCAATCCACTGACTTCAATTAAGTCGGAACAAAAATATAGGTCCCTGATATGAAAATAGGAAACAAAGTTCATGTGATTATCTCAGCATAAGAGGCACCATATTTTGTCAGCCCAAAAGCTGATGCAAATCAGTGTTCTGTCTTCATCAGTGTTGCTAACACGTGCTAAGAAATAGAGAAAATATAAAGCAGTGTTTTTGCTGGCACACCTCACACTTTCAAATGGTTATCAGGAGATTACAGAGAGATCAAGATGTGTGAACTTTAGAAAGCATTTCATTCTAAAGTGTAGGCAGTGACACTACATTTATAGCAGTGTGTTTATGGGATAATATTTTGTTTAAGTGTTAAAACTGGAAATATAATTCTGAGGTTCTGAGGTTTGCTAGCTTTCTAAAATCTGAAAGAACAGAGGTAGTGAAAGTCTGAGCTGTTTAAAACACATATTAAGTGTTCCAATTTCAGTAGAATTCTTACATGAAGTTACTTATTTAAAGGGTATTTATATTATTAGCTTTTCATAAAAAAAAGTTTAAAAATTCTTGCCTGAGAAATTTGGCAAGTAAACTTGATGGAATTTGCTTTATTAAATCCTTTTGCAACTTCTCTAACTAGAAAGATTTTAAGGACGTTCTATTATAACAACCAATCCATTACATCTACCAAAATGTCCTAACAATAGGAAACAATATCAAGGAAATTATTTTCCTCATTCTATCACTGAGCTAACATACATCCTGCAATTACACCAGCTTAATTTTAAACAGAAGACTAAATTCAAGCTTATCAAACCTAGCCCTGTTGTATATCCCCTGGTCTCTGTTGCCTCATCTTCTTTCCAGTGCAATATTACATTGCCCTCTAACGGATTACCTGCACAACTGCACAGGCCTATTTTTCCTTTTAAAAGTCCTGAATAAGCAAAAAGGTTGCATGAGAAACTGAAAAAGCAAAGTTGTTTTGTTCCTGCTCCTGTTTAATTATCGTTTTTATATTTTAATTAAAATTTGCAAAATTTTAATTTTAAACCTTTTCCTTTTAATGTATTCAGCTGCAAAATTAAGTAATATGTGCTGGAGGTTCAGGTTTTTAAATTGTCTCGGGCTGTAAGTTGAATTTGAAATCTAGAGTCAAAAAACTGCTTATTAAAAAAAAAAAAAAGAAGCTGACCCAGCATAGGATTTTTCAAGAAAATTTCATCTACTCCAACTCAACTCTTGAACTCATTTACCTATCCCATGTCAGACATTAAATTTCCCAACTCCACCAATGTCCTCCTGTCTCAGCAAGGTGACACCAGCACAACTACCTGCCTTTCTGCCCTGTTCTCTCTTCTCCCCAGAAAGTGCTTAGCTCTTCCAGATGGAAAACAACTACATTTTACAAAAAACCTAAAACTTTATGAAGAGATCTAACTGTATCTGAAAGTCATGTCCAAAGTAAACAGGCATGTGGATTTACACTAAGTAGCATATGCAATTTAAAGTAAAAGGCAAGGAATTTTTGGTGGTGCTGGTGCTACTGGTGTTGGTAGCTTAATGTATCTCAATGCTGCTCCAGAATAATTTTTAATCATCATCAGTCTCAAAATGCTAAATATTCATTGTGTATATCACCAATTTAAAAACACCCAAATAAATTTCAAGTAAATTTCAAATTAATGAAATATTTAATTCATTAAAAGAGCAAGACTGCACAAATTTAAGCATAGCAACTGTAATCATCATCCTGTCATTGCTTAGCTTTATTCTTAAAGCCACCAGAACCATCATCTGTACATTAAAACCATTTATATTTAAAGTATGGGGAGTCAAATTTGATAAACATAAAGTAGAGACTCAAATCTCTGAATGTTACAATTTAACCAAAGATCTTCTTTCTGGGAGTAACAGGACAAAGGGGGTTCAAGGAAAGAAGAGACATTTCTGGATGGCTAAATTTGTGAAGTAAAAGCAACATGCACACAAGTGTCAGCACCCAACAGAGAAGAACAAAAGATCAGCTTAGATCTACATCATGAAACTAAAACAAGTTGTAGCAAAAACTGTGGATTAAAGACATTTGAGTAATTATGTTTCTTTTGCTGCAAGAGTTGATTTTGATGATATCAAAGAAAATTACATTTTCTTTTGTTCTTTCAATGAGGTGCAAGTTAGTTCAGTCTGAAAACACATATGTGTGCAGACAAACAAACAAATAAGCCTTTCTGATAATATCCAACCAGTGTGCTGTGGGACAGAGCTTTCTAGCAAAAGCTCCAATCACTCACTTTGGAATTTGTTCTCTAAAGCTTATAAAGCCTAAGCACCTTTAGCAAAGCTGTGTAATTTCAAGTAATGATTCTTCTCCTCTTCTGGCTGGACTAAGATTTGAGCAATCATATTTGAAACAAACAAAAATGGAGGAGAAGCCCACTAAACTGGCTATGACATTTTCACTCATGAAACTGGGTCTAAGCTATACTCCTGAATATAATGACTCCTGGCACCTGCACACAGAAACAATTTTTACATCCAGACCACCCAGCATCTGACTGTCTGACTAGGGCAAAACCAGAGACTGAAGTACTGAATGCAATATATATTTCCATATCCAAGCACTCAAAAATATATTTACTCAAAGAAAAGTGTCGTTCAGGGAGGTTATTTCTTTCTTTGTTCTCTTAAAATCATAACTTACATGAAAACTAGTATGTTTATATGTTTCCAATGAATGAAGTTTAACTAAATGAGCCAGCTGACTAATACAAAACAGGTTAAGGCGAAAAGCGGTAGGAAAAAAGCCATAAACCCCATTTGTATAAAACAAACAGAAGCAAAACTTTCTACTCTTGTGAAGAGAAACAAGGATTTAAAATTAATTAATGAAGAAAAAAGCTTTATGGAGCAACAGGTATCTCTGTTCAGGGATATTCAAAGGCTGAAAGAATATATTTTCAAGCATAGAAAACCAATTTGTGTCAATGGATTGTAAATGCTGACTTCCCAGTTCCAAAAAGCTACCTTCAAAGTATGTTGAGATCAAGAGTAGAAAACCCCATAGTGAAGAGAAAACTCAAACACACAGAACTCAGCTTTTTCAGCAAAATGTTTGATACCCTGCCTCAAACCCTAAACCAGACTACTCACTATAAAGTATAAAGGGAGAGATGCTAAGAGAGCAAACAAAAGGTTTTTGCGCAACCTGGTGTAGTGGAATGTACCCCTGCCCATGGTAGGAGACGTGAAACTAGGTGATCTTTAAAGTTCCTTTCAACTCAAACCATTCTATGAAAGGTATTGTTTGGTACATACTTCAGAGATGGTAGAGAAGTATAAAGAAAAGGAGAAAAAAACATCACAATGCTAGCTGATGTATAACCTCATGGTTGTGACTCTGTGTTTTGCAAAACAAAGCAGGAAAGATTACATGACCTGCTCTAAAAAGGCTGCAGAAAGGTCTCTGTCTCTCAGCCTTCTTGTTATTATTTAAAACAAAATACCAAAAGGGGGGAAAAAGGGATTGCCTAGGCCTTTCCCAGATCAATAGGAAGCAGAAATGTTTATTCTGAAAGCAGTTCAGGAAGCTGTCTGACTCTGCCATGGGAAATGGCAAAACACCATGATACAAGACGTACTGGCAAATAAAGTAAACAGATCAAGGGAGTATTTTTCCTCTATTGTCTTTTGGTTACAGCACCTTTTGTCTTTTTTTCTAAGCAGCAGACTATACTTCTCCTAATGATACTTCTTCCAAACTAAAGACAGCATTTTTGAAACCGTTATGGATTACTATGGAATCTGGTTCAGTTTTGGGATGACAGAAATTGTGTTTCTATTTTATTCATGAGAATGTGCAGTAAAGTCTAAAGATAATTTTTCTTCACCAAAACAAACTGCTAAAGTTAAGTAAAACACAACAGACAGATCATTAGCATCTGTGAAAAAAAATTCTAATTAATTTCTTAACACCAACATGCTCATTTTGAGGAAAACAGGCGTGAATGCCTTAAGGATGGAAACCATAACTTGGGGGAAAAACCCCAGCCTGGAAGTTAAACTGATTGCATGACTAGCAATTCACACTCCTCCTCACCAAGCTCTATCAGAAAAAGCAATTACTCTGCAGAATAACTAGGTGTTCAACTAGACTACTAATTGTACCACATGTGGGTTGAAGATACCATCTCTGAGATTTTGTTCAGGTTGTATTAGTTTTCTCCTGTTAGAAATGCATTCCTACATTTCTTCCACCTCATTTCTAGATCCATATCTAATGGATCCAACAAACCATTGCTTCAGCATCCCTGTGTGTAAAACTGGGATGACATAAGAGGGTGCTTCAGAACAAAGGCTTGCTCTGGGTGGGAGCAAGCATCTGATTTGGTTTCACCTCAGCCACTGTCTTCTGATTGGGGAAGGGAAAGGACTATCTTTTCAATCAGCTGATGAGCTTGGAGCTTCTTTACAAGACAGGTGAATATTAGAGATCACAAATTATATTGCAGTCATGCAATTCCTAGGAACTAAGAAACGTATCCGAACAGGAAGGAGCATCTTACGGTCCTGGCAACAATTCTTGCAAGTGTCAGGCAAAGACACAAAACTACATCATCAGGTGATGAAAGATAAATTATAGGAAAAGAAGAGAGAGCCAACAGAAGTATATACCTGTAAAGAGCTGCCAGGTAATTTAAAAGGAAATAAAAATCTGTGCTTATTTGTGAGGTAGAGAGAAGTGGTGGAAACTGTTGGCGATAATGAAGCTTGGAAGGAAGTCTTTTTTGGGCACATCTCTATTTTTAAATTGGAATGTTTTGGTTAAAAGCTTATTACACCTTCTGGACTCTAATATTTAAAAGTATTAACTTTTTCGGGGTTTATTTTTTTTTGGTTTTTTGGAATTTTTTTGCCTTAAAGACAGTTCCAAGGGCATAAACTCTTACCATTCTGGAAGTGTCAACAAGTACATACATAGCAAGTGTGGGCCCTCTGACCTACAGAGAAGCCGGCTTTGTGAACAATCTTTTTGAAAGACTTGTTTTGCACTGAACAAGTCATATATAACTAACCATTAGTTATAGCATCAGTCTAATCAAATTTCTGCTTGCTATATTTCTTTCCAGTGAGGAGAAATGTTCTGCCCTTTCTTTTCGCTTCGGTAGACTTTCTCCAACCCCACTGAATTTGGGTTTTTGTTTAAATTGCTCTTCAAAACTCACACTTAAAACAGAAACACAAAAAAGCACAAAATTTAGACTAAGATGTCTAGCCTAAAATTATCTATTTCACTGTGCTTCAACATTTTTATCCTCTGTAATTTGGCTTATGCCAGAATTGCAAGGTGAAATAATATTTAGGCTCTGCATTTACATTGCCAAGCCCAACAGTGTTAATCATCATTTTAGTTCCAATAAATGACAGTAATAAATGTTAAGAGGTTTTATTTCATTTTATAGTATGTAAGGATTTTTTTCCCACTAATTCAGGCTTAGCTAATGAAAATCAGAAGCAACAACTTTAACAATTAAAAAAAATTTCTATTTTCCCAAACTATTACAGCTACTTCTTACAGAAAAGTAAAAACAACTTTGAATTTCAGCAACAATTGCATAAAAATATACAAAGAAGATGTAAATTCACTGCCATCAAGTAACAGTATATCATGAAAAACCACAATGAAGTTGCATTAAGACAGTTCTCAGACATTTGAACAAGTAACACAAGCATGCAGAGATTTCCTTTGGGTGAAGTCATGTTTCAGTGGGCAAACATGACACAACCAGGAAGAAACTTTCCAAGTCCATTTTTCAATAGAGAAGAATTGTTGGGGTTTTCATAACCTTAAGCTTCCTGGATTTTTAAGGTTTTTTTCTTTATCCCAATGAAATATAAAGGAAGAAAGAGAAAGCAGATACATACATCTGATGGAAGAAGTTGTGGCTACCAATGTAAGTCTCCCCACACTGAATGTGTTTAATCCTCCCAGTAAAGGTACCCTACAGCTCACAAGCTGAGATGTGCCTCAGCAGTTATGTTTTGTTAGTGACAATGAAAAAGTGTTAATGCATTTATTAGCCCTGGAAGTGCTAACATCAGCCAAGGTCCGAATGCTTCAGTATTTACTATAGTAAAAACATCAGCTTTCTGTTCATGTTTTCCTCTGATAAAAGTTAAAATTGATGTGACAGATTTAGGGTTTGTCTTTTTTGAGACAAGAAGGTACTCAATATTCTCATGAGACAAGGACAGGTACAATGACTGTCTAACCACCCACGAGCAAGGCAAGGATTTTTTTCTGATGTGAGCTCTATATCTGAAGTGCTGCTGGAGGCACTGCAAAGAAGCAAGAAAACCAAAACAAAACCAAACCAAAACAAAATAGCTGCAGGCAGGTTTTGACCCTGTGGTTCAAAGAGAAAATCATTAGAGATTTGGAGAGAAGCTGTAAAATCTCTAGTTGAAACTCTTCTACTTTACTAAATCAGAAGACAGGAAAAAAGCTTTCAAATTCCCTCTGATAATATTATCTAATTTGTTTTCATTTAGTTACAAAATTTTATAGAAAATATTCTTCTCAACAGAGAAAAAAAAACCACTGCTCTTCTCAACAAAGCATCGTAACAAAAAACCAACTTGAATTGGAGCCTGAATGCAATACAAACTTAAATCTTGAGAAACTTCACACAGTCTCACACTAATGTTTAGAAAAGCAGAAGATATACTCCCTTGCTACTTTAGGAAACACACCCTAAATCTCCTCCAAAAGACCTTTCTAATAAAAAAGCCACTTGGCAGTAACTCAGGAAAGTCTGATCTGTTTCACTCTGAGGAAATCACTTGATAAATCAAGGTGGGATTTTTTCCAAAATGGTACAGGTCAATGAGCATATGCTGATTGAATTAAGATACTTCTACAGGTGTTCCTGGCAATTATTCTGAAAATATTAACAAAAAAATTAATTAACAAAATTGGTGTAGTGAAGAAAAAAATGCCTCCTAGTGCATGTCAACCAAAGGGACCTTACATAAACCACATCTCATTGCTAAAGAGGAGACAGAAGATCAGGTGGACTGTTGCTGGATTCCAACAGCACTGTACCATTACTCATTGCAGCTTCTTAATACAGGTTATCTCCTGTATGCAGGAGATAAGTATTGAAATTACTTGGCTGTGAATAGCTTTTCCATGATGGAATCAGTTAGCGTAACAGCAGTAATTAGTCCTACCTTCAGACACTCTTAGAAATATCTCTTTTTAGACACACCCCTCAAACGCCAATACTGCGACACTGCAGTCACTTTATCACCTTGGTTTTGTCAGCACTTTTAAGATACCTTCAAATTACATATGAAAAGCTGTGACTGTCTTGACTATCTAGAGCACTTTCATTCAACAACTTTGTTTCCCTCAGCAGCTTGCCCCAAGGATACAAATTCCCAATGATGTGTCAGTTCATCAAGATCATGTGGTACAATGCAGCAAACACTCATTTATCATCCATGTCACCAGGCTGAAAAAATATTTCTTTCAAATGCAGTATTGACAAATACAACATATTATAACAGCTTATCCTGGCTTGTGTCACTCCTTTACAAACTCTGTCAGCTCCAATTTCTGGCCATGAATATCAGCCCTTTTCCTGGCATCATATGCTATAAAGAGCAGGTGATTTCAGATAGCAAATAAGACAACTGACAAAGTGACTCATAGCCATGAAACTGAAGAGGTAGCATGTTTGTTTATGTGGGCCATGGCTTAACCCTCGAATCTCACTGGAATTCAGACTTCCTTTTACGCATAGATGAAACGTCATGTTATAAGTAAATTCTGGAGGGGGAAAAAAAACCAAAAAGCACCGCAGCCTTCTCTCTCCCCCAAAAAAACCCAACAACAAAAAAATATAAGCCAATAAATGTTTATGTGTGTTCTGTAACACTGCAAACAGAGGTAACCGAAAATCAGAAAAAAATACACTTCTGTGTAGACTTACTTAAATATGATATTTTTGAAGCCCAGCAAGACTTTTTGAAAATGCTGATGTTGCATTTTGCCTCATTTTATAATTGTAAGAACCTTGCACGATATTGAAGAGAGAACTGAAACTATGCAGTGAATTTGTCATTTAAATCGAGCCTGACAGCTTAAGTCCAGTTCCTGCATCCCAACCACAGGGCCATAAGGCTTATTGCCCAAGGCAGCACCTGCTTCTTGCTTCTTAAACTGCTTTCCCTGTATCTACAAAACCATAGCTATGAGAGCCTCAATAGAAATTAATGAAAGACAAATCCCATTATTAAGGTTATAAAATAATAATAAGATAATTAATTCAATGTGTTCTTGCATGTTCCAATTCCTGTGAGAGAAACCCTTTCTCTTATTTGTTTTCTCAATTTAGAGAACATAAGTAAAAATTTATCTGCTGACCTCCAGTGTCATTGCAGTAACTGAATATCGGGCAAATGTGCAATAACTGTAAGAAACACTATGCCACTGAAATGGCATAACCATAAATATTGATAGAAATCGAACACAGTAGTTCTAAGTCAGGGGTCTGGGATTTGATTCACTGCATTTTTCTTTGAACTTCAGGGATATGAAACTGTGGTGACAAACAGGGCTCCCTGACGTGGCTAGAATCCCACTAGATACAGAAGACACAAATGGGTTGCTACTTCTTTCTTTGCTACCATAGGCTCCAATTAGGAATTCCAATTAGGAATGAAGAGCAAGTTTCAACTTAAAGTATGTAAAGAAAAAAAAAAAAGAAAACAAAACAAAACCACAAACAAAAATCAACCAAAAAACCAAAACAACCTCATCACGCATTTTATATTTTGATGAATCCAGACTACTTAACAATTCTGGACTAACAATACTGTCTAAATTGCTCATAATGCATTTAGAACACAATATTTTTCCTGTAATAAAGTGCACAAAGTGCATAAAAACTAATGGTTAATAAAAGTAAATTATAAACTAACAAACCTTAATTTATTGCTGTCTTTATAACATATTCCAAAAATGCTCATTAAAGTGAAAATGTATTATGTTTCTGAGTTAAAGCCCACAGCATGGATTTCCTCAAGCTATTTAACAGGATGTATCTATAACTAATTGGCAGCCATTATTATGAAAATACACATTGTAGGTAAGAGCACTGGTAATGAGCCAAGCTCTGGCAGCTGCTGCCATGGTGTGCTGATCCTGACTTTGGGGGGGGACCCTCTGTTTAGAGAAACAAATTAAATTCTGGAACAAAGGCCCAGCAACAAAAAAATAACTGGGGAACGCAGTTAGTGATCAAACAGACGCAATTCAGCCAAGTTAAGCCTTGCATCAGGAGCGAGCAGCACGTGAGGTTGTCTAGAAAAGCAACTACTGAAGACTGGGAGCATCCACACAGCTGGTACAGAGAGCGCGACCAACTCCTGATGGTACACTTGCTAAATCCATTGAATTCATGCAGGTGGAGGAGCACATTCCTTGTTTACCTTGGATTATTGAATCAAGGCAGAAAATTTGCTACCTACTTGGCAGGAAAACATTTAGTTAGCCTGTCCTGTTTGCAAATTAGTATTCTGTACTTCTGGAAAAACTTTAAATATTAATTTTAAATTTTAACTTGGATAATTTATTAAGAAAAAACAAAAAAACAAAAAAACAACAAAACCAAAAATTATACCAACACTATGCAGTTAGTTCAGCTTAAATGCTGCAACATGACACAGTATGAAAGCATCACACTGAAGACTGTGTCAGACCAGCAAACTTAGCAAATCTGTCAGTTAAAGCAAGTGACAAACACTGCTTTTTGGCCATGTGACAGAACTGTTTATGGCCTTGATGCTCTCACTAACAGCAGCTTTTCTTATTAGCAAACTATTGATGAAGGAAGGTAAGATATCCCTGAGGTGCATTCTAAATATGATAACGAGATTCAACCCTCTCATCCCACCTTCTGGAGCAGATAATTTCAACTGGTAACAAGTGATCAAAGAATGCATCATGTGAGATGAGAATGCAAAATAGCAAAAAGCCTAGAGCAAAACAGCTCTTCTACTTTAACGTGACTTAAAAAAAATGTGTCAAAACAATCCCAGAAAACACATGAGTAAAACACATCCCCTGTATTTAAACTGTGGCTTATGAACACTTCATTACCCAATGAATATAATTCTTGCTACGTTTACCACTGACAAGATGAAAATCAACTTGCAGAAGACAGTTTTAGGCTACATTAATCACTTATGCTATGTTTCCCCAAATTTTTTAACTCTGAATGGACACATACCTTCCTTGCAGTACTTTGGTGGTCTCTGCTCTGTTTATGATCCACCTTTCAGTTAAAATTCAGACTTCCTTCCATCTTCAGCTAATTATTGCTTATCACGTGTTATAGCTCATTTCAGTCATCAAAAAAGTGTACATTGCACTCCTTAACGCAACCTACTTTCACCATCTCTAGGTACTTCATGGTATAAAATAACAAAAAAAAGGTCTAAATTGGCAGTGATAAATTTAATGTTGGATCTACCCTTGCTTAAGGCTATTTTAGCCCATTTATAAAAAATGCTACCTTTTCCCCATTCCATCCTGAACATCTGTATGCATTTATACATACATATGGAAGAATATTTTCAGGGCTTGCTAAAATGTGTCAAGTCTAGTCATAGACTAGTAGTATCACAGTGCAACCTTCCCTACACCCTGAGTACACTACAATGCATTCAGATGCAGTGAATCTCTGCATTTGCAGAGAGATTTAATCAAAATGCTGTGACATCACCCAGCTTTTCATAGATTTCACCCAGCTTAATGTTGCACTTATGACAATTTTCAAAGGATTTAGCATGAATTCAGCAGTATCATACACAAACACCAGATGGGATGATCTGCTTAACTTTACCAGGATAAGGCTAACTTTTAGAATTACAGCCCCTCAGCTGTCCCAGGGAAGCATACCTCACTCACATCTTTCTTCTTTAACTGCCTGTTCCATACAGGTCATTTCCTGGCTGCCTAAAACAACAGTCTGTGTAGCTCACATCTGTAAAATCTTTTAGCAAATGGATAAATGCCAACCCCTCACACAGCTAAAATATCCAGAGATGGTTCAAGCCCTCTAAAACCTCCTGAGCTGCAGTCTTCTTTCTGCCAGGGGTTACAAAACAATCCCTTTCCCTGAGAGTTTCTGCCAGCAAAGGAGTTACTGTTTCTTCCTCTAATGCATCCTTACTTCTTGGTTTCTTTACAAGGATTATGGTACTTTTCTCCTTCATTTAACCTGTACATACCCAGAGGTCAATGCTATTAATTACAAAATTACTTTGGATTAAAAAAAGAAAAACAACAGTACATTTTAATCACAGTAAGATTAACTCTGAGTTAATCATGTTGAAGTTACATTTTCAGTGAACAAAACTCTAATTACATGCCATTTTCTTTTTTAAAAAAGTAAACCCACAAGGGTCTTGCTGTACTGGAACCTTAACAATTTATATTAAATAAAACAATAGAAAGGCTTACTTAATTCCTGACCAGTTCTTATTTGCATATCTACTCTTAAAAATTATCTCAGCAATGAGGAAAAAAACATAACATCACAAAACATCTTGTTCTTAACACTTCAAGAGAAACCCAGGCAGAAGCTGTAATGGTATTAGTATGTGTGAGAGAGGACAAGATGGAAAAGACAAGTTCCCGAAGCTGCTGTTTTCCAAGGGCTTCTGCCAGGGCCCAGACAAGCACTGTCCTAGAGTTACAGTGGGGAACAGCATATACCATATCTAGGACTCAGCATGAATGTGGAGCGCTCAGGCACATTGCTCAATAAATGATTAAAAACATCTACTTGTAGCATTGAGGATAATCATTTTAGGCTTTAAGATGACTGTTGCAAGAGCATTAAAGTCTCTACAAGACCACAGATTCACACTCACAGAGAAAGATGAAGTTATTAAAATTGAGCCAGAAATACTGCAAGAGGGATTTAAGCTACAGATTTGGCCAGTAATGAAAGGCATGGTGATGAACAGCAATTACAGCACAGGATAGTTGCAAAAGGCCAGAATGCTCAGCTCAGCTGTTTACTTGCCAGATGACGCGACCCAGGTTACACAAAACCCAGCACACACCCTTAAGTGTTCCAAGTACACGAAGGTTGAGAGTGCCTGCCTGACCCATAAAAGTAGGGGAATATCTACTGTAGAACACATCAGTTTGTCTCTCTCCCCTTCTCCTGGCCAAAAAGGCTCATGAAAACCAACCAGAGGCCCTTTGCAGGTGCAGAGAAAAGGTTGCTTTGGCTTGGAGATGTGCAACTCAACCAGATGATTTCCAGCCACAGCTTGCAGCTGCGGCCCCTCCATGTCCCCAGCTTGAACCAGCAATGCTCCTTAGAAGGCTGCTGGGGAAGAACTAAACTTGTCAGACAGCCTTAACTCTCATGAGCAGGCCAACAGCTTAATTGCTCATCACAGACAACAGAAACCCCTGTATCCTGTTTGCCTGTCTCCAGACTCCGACAGAAGAAAAACACCAACCTATCACGCAGGGACCTTTTGTTATTTCATTCAAGTACAATGAGATTTTCATCTGGTAGGTGGTGAAGTAAGAGATTTATTACTGTATTGTTCTAAGGAAAAAATATTTGAGTAGTTCAGCAAGATCTGGAAAAAAATCTCGTCACTGTTGAGTGGAGAACTTTGCATGATTATTTTTATCATTGCAAAGGCTTTAAAATGGAAGAAAAAGAGATAAATTAATTAGATGAAAACTGGATAAAATTATCAGAGTATTTAAGAAATTCTTTGGGTTTTCCCCTCAAAAGTTGTTTGCGACAGCATGAGAACCAAGGAAGGTAGGAAGTAGGGTTAGTGCTACGTGACGGATAATAATGGGTGTGGGTGAAGAATCCTCAGAAGACAGAGGACTAGTTCAAGATAAAATAACCTGAAATGTCACTGAGCCCTTGAGGAAATTCAGAGATTTTCTTGTACGATTTCTTTCTAAAGTATCCAAGCAGTATTAAAGGGCTAGTCTGAAAAACCCTACAAAGAAGGGGCAGAAAGCAAGAGCAGAAGAAGCTCCAACGGTCCCTGTCTTGCACAACTGCACTAATATAATTATTCAAAGAATAAACAAGCACATACAGACATCACCTAGAAAGAGGTAGGGTCAGATCCTTACAAAGTGCTCCTGCCATATCTCCCATCCCACAGCCACTGGCATTTGAAACACAGCTGCAGATCAAGCAGCATGTGCCAGAGGTCTTTATCACAGATGGCATACTGAATGCCAATATAACCTTTCCTTTCTTGCATCCCCCCTGACACAAAATACTGTACCTTACCCAAAGCAATTGGCATTAGTTTGGCATCTTCAAGGTAAAAACAGAAGAGAGAAGGAAAAGTATGATAATATATTTTTGTGCCAGAAGGAGGGTACCATAAGCAGACACTTCCCAGCTGGGGTCACCTGCTGGATTCCACCAGCACATGCAGTCAAACTGCAGACCATAAAGAGGGCAAGACAATGAAACCATTCCCACAGCTCCAGGAACTTCTCTTTCCTAGTCCACATCTTGGGGTACCTCTTTCATCCTTCTCATATAACAGTCAGTAAAAATTTAACTGTTCAACTAGTGAGTGTTGAAAAAGTGCCAGGAAGATCTTGTATGCATACAGGAAGAAAAAGTCTCCTGGCTGACGAGTGGGCAGATACACTCTCCATGCACCTTTCTATGAAATCCCCACCATTCTGGAGATGCTTCTGGATATCACAATAGAAAATTAATTACAAAATCAACACAAAGACATTACATGAATAACAGATGCCCTGCAGATTTTCAAATGTTAACTCATGATGTAAAAGTAACAACAGTTCTTAAAAAGTCAAAATATAACTATACTACTAGCAAGTAGAATAGTAAGGAAGATTGTTTGTGGACGAGAAGCCACTCAGGGAGGAGTGAGAAAGAAGCCAGCACCTTTAGAAGAAGTGGTCAACAACAAGACAAAAGAGTCCAGAGGGCGTGTAAAGCATCAGGATTTAGCAATATCCTAAATTGCTATGAGTTAGCAGCTGGCAGGGCATAATAATAACCAGGAGATTAATAAATTTTTCCAGTGTGAGGTCAGAAAACTACATAAAATAACATTAGAGTGCTGACATTTTAGAAGAGACAGTGAAGCAACAGGTATTAAATGAAACCACAGAAGTGGGAAGTGGGTGCAGGGCAGGGTCATGGTCCTGTTGGACACTCTGCTAAAGCTCCTACTTCAGCAGCCTGTTCAATCCCTTGATTTTCAAAAGTAACAGCAAGTCATGGATACCAACTTCTGGCCCCAGTTGGAAAGCACTTTCTGTGGCGGAAGAGAGACAATATGTTGCTGTCCTCACCTGGAAATTTTTATGGCATGGAAAAATTCACAGCAGGGATGAAAAATAAGCAGGCTGCATTACACAATGCACCTATCCCTAAGAGGACTAAGTAACAAAAACTAAATCAGGAATTTCTGTAACAAGAACAGGGCAAACAGAAAAAAATTTACTCCCTGACCTTCAGACAAGGTTAGCACCAGAAATACACAAGTGCTATGTCACTGCTTACTTTGTGGACTTCTATACACACTCCAGTAGTTTTATTATATATTTTTTGCATTCAAACCATTATTCCTCTGCATTGTGGTACCTAAAAGCTGACCTGCTCTTCTGACCATAGCCAACCATAGCAGAAACTCTTCACTATTGACTGCTATATTTCACACCCAAGATTTCACAGAATTCACAGAAACACTAGGTTGGAAGAGACCTTAAAGATCATTGTGTCCAGCCCATGCCCTAACACCTCAACTAAATCATGGCACCAACTGCCACATTCAGTCTTTTTTAAAACACATCCAGGAATGATGACTCCACCACCTCCCTCGGCAGACCATTCCAAAACTTTGGAACAGTCATCTCAGCATTTCAACATTGACCTCCTTTTTTGAACAGCAATACAGCAAGAAATTTTTTTGAACCCCAAAAAATCAACAGAAATTAAGAATGCAGAGATATGATTGTATGTTATTTTCAGTAATTGTAAAAATATTTTCAACTCACTAATTCAGGAGTTAAAAACAAACTGACAGACCTGTGACTACATGATACTGACAAATAGGAGAATGGATAAATTCTGTGTTTCAGCTCCTGTTGCTTTACTGGTCATGAAGCAGAGATGCAGATGTGTGCAGACAATACTGAAATCTCGTTTGCCTCTCATCTTCTTCATGGAGAAATGTGCAGGCAACATAGGAACAGCATAAGAAGCTGTAGAGAACATTACTGCTAATACTAGCAATGCTAAATCAAGCACTGATTTATGAACATTATGTTTACAATCCTACAGACCCCCCTCGTATTCCTAGACAGGTTTTGATAATAATTATGGTGCTATACTGTGAGAGTCTGTGTCTTTTTGCAGCTTGTGCAATAGCTGAATAGGCTGAACATGCACACTCAGAGTGCTACAATAAGTTGGAGAGGCAGGATGAGTATTAGTAGGAATTAATTTCTAGGACATTTCTAACTTTTTCATGACTAATTAAGATAAGCTTACTTGCTGTTGCAAGTAAAGAACACATGGTGTTATTAGAAATTGGCACAAGGAGTGCTTAAAACATCCTCTGGCAACCCATTAAAGAACTGGATTAGTCCTAAGGAAAAAAAAAAAGGGTCGTCAATCAACTGCAGAAGATATGAACTCAGCCTTTTCTATGAGTGCATCAAGAAATTGATTACCACACAAGCACAGATGAAGAAAAATTAGCTGTTGAGTTATGAAAAGGTTGCAAAAGCACCAAACCACTTTGAAAACATCCAAATAGAGAGCAAATTTATGAAAAGAGCCAAGACCTAGCAGGACATCTCAGGCCCCCCCACCCCCTTCATAGCACAGGGCACACAAATACAGTCAACAATGAGAGTACAGGAAAAGGCAACTCACTTTCCAGCTACAATCCCAGCTTCCTTCAAATTATTGCCGCAGGCATGAATTTTCTAGCAGAAAGATGAGCTAGAGCCCATAGAGATTTTAGTGCCTCATTAGCAGGTTTCTTCTGTGTCAAATAACCCATATTCATGCCCCTTCCCTTCCCTTGAAATCAGAAATGTGTGCTCCCCAGCTGCTCTCCCGCACCCGATTTATTCCTGGTGCATTTAGGTAACACTGCACATGCCACAAGAGTGTCCAAGGGATTTGTCTGCTGGTTGTAATTGCAGTTCATATGGGCTGCCCAGATTAATGGCAGCTCTGTGAAGGTGCCCTCTGCACCATCTAGGGACACTGCTCTCCCTTCCTGAGCACCTGCACTCATCATAACCACCAGTCTGCTATATGCACAAGGGTTCTGATTCAGCTACCCTAAAAAAGTGAAGGCTCTAGGCAGGAAAAATCATGCGTCAGAAAGAAAAGTTGTTCTTTCAAGTCTCTGGAAAATGAGAATGCCAGAGGTCTATAATATACCTAAGATTTAAAAAAAAAAAATTTCACTTTCAGAAAGAGTTCTTCAGATGCAGCTGCAGCACTGACTTAAAGATACATGAAATATCCAGAAAGAGTCATCTTTATTAAAGGGCAGAGGGGAGGTAACAGTGTTTCATAAATCTAAATTCTCCTGACTTTTTTTGGCTGCTAAAACTATTGAAGCTTTATGAGTCCTTTCACAGCTACCAAAAGTGAAATAAATACATATCAGTAGGGTCTGCAAAACAACAGTGTCTGTACATCTGGCAAAGCACCTTCAGACACTGCAGGACATGGAGACTGTCTCCTCTCCTCCTTTGAGAGCAGATCCACAGCTCTAGTCCGCATCAGGCTCTCAAAGGGATCTCTTCCAACACTGAAAAGAATAATTTAAACACCATCTTGTAGGATGAAAATAACACTGATGTTTTTACCCATAACTCAGGGTACCTCCATTCAAGCTCCTCTACTTAAAACAGAAGCCCAGCCTTCAAGATTATCACAAAGAAGGACTGTGGAAGGTGCAAGTAAAGAGGAGGAAGGGAAACTGTCATTAGAACAGGGAATTAAATCTGTCAAGTAACAGTTGAAGATAAGCCTGAACTCTCTATAACAGCAAGCTAAAAGGTTCTAAAATCACTTGTCACTTTTACTGGATGTATTTATGCCCTTCCTCTGATATCACAAATGCAAGGTATCACTTCAGAGCAGCTGGTCTCCCCAGTCGAGGCAAAAATTTTGTGCTAAGTTGAAAAATTAGAATTGGTGGAATTAGTTAATTTGGACCACCTTTAGTCTTACTTTACAACATTCCAGCTAGTCAGATGTTGTATCCAGCTCAGATGGTGGGAAATGTTTATAGAGTTCAAATACCATTCAAAATCTTAAAACTCAAACATGTCTTTGCATGCTTGCCTTCTACCAGTGTAGCCCTAGGTCACTTACCACTTTAAATTCAAAAGCTGTGGTCTCACCTAATCCATGAAAGTCAGATACCATATCTCATTTTCATAAAAACTATTTTTCTTGAGGTGGTTATCTGTGATAAAATCCATTTAACAGAGAAAAAGAAATGATCTTGGCAAATCATTTCAAGAATACATTTCCCTTACAAGCACTTTTAGGTTTTTCAGAGATTCAGCACAATCATGTGTTATTTGATTGGTTTTAATATAGTTTTTGCTTTCCTGACCTTTCCATTCCCTGAGTAAAATTGCATCACTGATGAGGTTAAAATGCTGGTACTTACTTGTCAGTATTCATAGATTCTTATTTGAAATAAAATGGATGCTGGGAAGAAATTCTGCAATTACAATGACCACAGAAAATCAAGAAGTGGCTTATGGAAAACTCATTACAAGAGTTCACTAGTGCTACTGCTGTCATGTTAAACACATGTTGATAACTTAAGCATTACTTGGCTGGACTTTGCCTTTTGTAAAATGTTACTGTTGTTATAAATCCCCCAAAATTGCACTGAATTAAAAAAAAAATAAATTACATATTTCTTGATAAACTTTCCAATTCAAATGGCAATTAATACAACAGCCAGGTCCTCCCTTCACTGCCTTTATGGCAGTCAAACCTTTTCACTTACTTAATTCTATCTTTATAAATCTGCATTGATTCATTGAAGATTACATGGCAATATATCTTTCTGTGAAATAACTATACTCATACAGACATACAGAAATAAACAAGGAAAAAAGTCAATATTCCTCTTCAGTTCCCATCCTAAAACTAGTAAATATAATACACAGCAACTGGTCATGTTTCTGAGCAGGGTTTTCAAAAACATGGTTTTTTGCCAAAAATATTGCAAATTATTTTTTCAAACATGAGTAAAGAATAAAAAGAGCAAAAAGCAATGAAGTAAACTTCTAGAATTGACCTGGGTCACTCTGCTTCTTTGATAAAAAGAATAAGATAGATAATGGGCTTTTCTTCAGGGTCTTTCACATCTATCACTGTTATCAGGACAGGAATGAAGCTTTTCATGCTGCTCTGGTGATAATTCAAGAAGTTTATGATGTAAGTGGCCTTGTTCAATATGTTTGTTTAGTAGAGAAGATTTAAAGTTATACAAGAAAAATAAACACATTCTTTACAGCTAAGCTTTAGAGACTCAAGACTGACAGGTGAAAAGAAAAATAAAACCCTCAAGCTTTACCTTCTGTGATACCTTAAGGGAACTATTTTTTCAGCTCATTATGAGCAGAGCTATCTATGTGAAAGTTGTGTGATTCAGCCAAGCCTTCTAGTTGATTTTCTCCTTCTTTTATTGACTAGCTCTCGAAACATTAATCAATTTTGACTTCTAATGAAAGCCCTGATTTTAGGCAATGTTCTTCTGGTAATCAAAATAGCAGTGGTCAAACAAGTGCAGATAGGCAGCTGAAAGACATCTGCAGGACAGAGAACCCACCCAGTGGCTGTCCTCAAACCAGGAGGGCAGAGGCCTGTGAAGGGAACCATTTCCCTAAATCCATGTTTATAGTGGGAGGTACAGAGGATGTGAACAGGGACAGCACGTAGTCACTGCATATTTTTAATGTACTAGGATAGGGAGGGGAAAAAACATTTTCCTTCACAAGTAGTTCCAGGTAGCCCAGCCTCCCCCCCTGCTGCCAGAATAATCTTCTTCCTTTACCAGACCTTTTTAGGCAATTTGCCTTCTTCATCTTTACAAACATAACCATCTATATTCATATAACTCTTGCACACACAGGAAGGTGACTCAGCCAACTTGCTGCAATGGAAAAGGTGCAGCAAACTCTAAATTATGGCTCCAGGAGTATCTCTGGCACCTGCTGATGGTCTACACCACACCTATGACCAGTCTTTCCCAGATCCTTGTGCTTTCCAAAGCAGCATTAAACCAATTCCACAACATACTGAAGATGATGTCTGGAAGCAGACAATTTAAACTGAGAAACTGGAAAGTCAAGATATAAACCACCAAAAATAACTTTGCTAATTAGGTAAAATACTGTCCCTCAGATGTTTCTTAAGATGATTTTATGCCATCTCAAGATACGATGCAAACTTAGAAGCAAATATTCCAAGGGATAAACACACAACATCTGCTCAAAAAACCAAACCAGTTCAAAAAAGGCTTCAATTCAGTAGTTCTCTGTTTTCAAAGCAATTTGAAATCTAGCATAATCTGTTCAACTCTACAGACCACAACCCCTTTTCTTCAAAATCTCACAGCTGTAGTCCTATAAATGAAGGCCAAATTATGCTGTATGTTCACACATAGAATTTAAAAGTCTGACAATTCATTAACTCCTGGCTACGTGAGTTTTCAACTTCCTTCCCTCATCTTTTCTCAGTATAAATAATGTATAAAACAGGTGCAATAAAAGTTTAAAAAGAAATTGAAGACCACCCTACTTCAAAGTCTATCATCCAGTATCACGTATTTCACAGGAACCAGCAGCAGTGATTTTAAGATTGATTTCACTAATCTTTTTCATTAAGTCCAGCTGAGGACACCTGGAGCCTGTTGAGCTCCACAGCATTATCAGGAGGGCAACAGAAACACTCTGCTGTGAGGTTTCACAGACAGGTACTGACATCCATGTAATGCAAAGACACAGAATCCTCTGTCTACTCCAAACACCAGAAAGGAGGGAGGTTCAATAGATGATAAAGAGCCTATACTATGCAGAAGGCAGTTCCTAGTACATCTCACTCAGCTTGTCCTATTTCCTGCTCTAATTCAACATTATGCTTTATCGTAGCCCAAATTTTTTGCCTAGACAAAGACACAATTCTAAATTTTGCAGGAAAAACAGAAGAACCTGCTTTGTTTGATGTACCAACATCAAGAAAGGCTCTGGGTGTTAAAAAAAATTACTTTGTAGCATCAAACTCTCGAAAGACAGGAGTCATTTATGTAAAAGGCTGATACTGACAATAATGGCTATAAAATCACTTGGGAAACTGGTATACCATCCATGACTAGATACCAACAAAAAAAGGTTCTGGAACAGGTTTGTAGTGGGAGCAGGTAATTAGTTTTAGGCACCATCTCCAATAGTTAAAAGGATGTTATAACCTGACTTAGTCTGGTCCATAGCTGTCTTAACTGTCTCATGTTTCCAATAGAACAACATTCAGCGTGTCAAAGATACAGAATTTAATCATATATTTAATCAAGATTTTTTTTTTCCTAACCAGACAAGTGTACTTACTAACAGAAGCCAGAAGAAACCCTCCAAGTATATTAAAAATTCCAGCATATTACCAAAGTCAAATTGTAAAAGACAAATTCAGATAATTTAGTTCATCCTCTGCAAGAAGCACAACTGTCTTGTTATTGTAAAAAATGCTCTAGGATAGGTGTTCCTGAAAGGTTTACACAGAACTGGGCACTTACCTAACCCTCTAACCTCTTTCGGCTTAGGCTGTAGAGGTCACTTACACAGACCAGTAGCTGGCTTCAAAGCCGATTTCTAAAAAAAAAGTGTCAGCAATGTATCCTTCCTTACCCCCTCTGCATGCCCACACTAATTATTCTCATATTTACTGACTTCTCTGCTCCCTCACATTTCATGTTTCCTCTCTTTGATGATACAGACATCCTGGCTCCATCTGTCATAGGGTTAAATAATCATCTCTGATTGCAGTATATTCCATGAACTGCAAACTAGAGCCCTGAACCAATCAAGATTTTCAAAAGGTCTTTTTTTTTTTTTTTAAACTGGTCCCTTCCAAGCTAAAGCAAGCAGAACTTAACCTGAGTTTCAAATAGACATAGAAGGAGAATTATATTTTTCATCATGAGAGCTGCAAATAGTAAGCATTCTCTTCTACTTTTTAAAAACCTATTATCATAAAATGTTATTTTAGAAAAAGAAAGTCAAAGAAGGCTTCAACTTCTGTAGACTATTATTAATTATTGCTTACAAGATGGAAATATATGTTTTTCTACATTAGGAAGCATCATAAATCTGATAATGTTGACTACTGAGTCACTCTGAAGGCCTTCAGAAGGCAATTCTTGCTAACAAATGTTTACCACAGAAGTCTGGGAGTTAGGATATGTGTCCCTAAAACCATCCACTTTCCTATCTCTTCTTAATGATAATTTAGTGTTTCTACTCACTATGCACTTTCCCATCAGTCTAAGTTTTCATACATTAAATGACATAACAGTTTGGATATCCCAGTACACACACAAATGCTCTTAGCTCTGTAATACAGACATCTTGCCATCCATTCAGATCCTGATACTCACATTTCACTGAAGTGTATACATATCATTTTTAACCCTGAGCTGTGAGAATAACACATCATAAACACTTAGGGGTTTTGGAGAAGAGAAAAACATTTCCAGTGAATCTGAGGGCATAATTTGTAAACTGTCTCCCAAGGACTTTTTTATTTAATGACAAATTATACTTCTGCCCAAGACATAAAGTAACATCAGCCTCATTGTTAATCAGTGTCATTGCTCTTTTTCTATCACTCCCCATCAGTGAGTCAACAGTATGTTGGTAATGCATTGCTTGTGCCTCCTGGAACTTTTCCAGTGCATTCTGCAAAGTGCTGCAGAATGGCAGCCCTTTGGCTTTTTTCCTTCTTCTGTAAGTTTTGCCAATGGTATCAGTGAAACATCAGCCTTAATAAGTGTGCTGAAGTCAGCAGGCATAGAATGAGAGTCCTTAGGGCTCTTTCAAAGATAGCTTCCAAACTCAACAGGTGTTATATATAAGAGTTCTTTGCCACTGCTCATCATTCTCAGTTATCACCAGACAAAATTCCCTTACATCTACTTTAATACACGTATCTGCAGTCAAGATTTTAGGAGTCAGTTACAGAGCAATTATGTATTAAATCATTTTGGCACATTTGGCTCAGCAGAATGTAAAGTATAATTTGAATGTAGCCTTCTCAACAGAAGAAAGTCACTGTGCCTGGTTTTTCTGAAATATGTTATGGACACTACAAAAACATAACAAAAAACACACATAAAAACAAGGAACCTCATCCAGAAAAAAAACCCAAAAAAAACAAAAACAAAACACAAAACCCACAAAATCCTCAGAAGAGAATATGTTAATCAGGAAGTCTTAAAAAGAAGTTTTATCAAACATGACAGATTAGGAAACAAAACCAAAATAATTTTAATACTTTTAGTAACACCCCACCAGAGAACATGTTTTTGTATTTTTTTTAGCCACAAATGTTTTTGTATTTTTTTAAAACAAAAAAGCAAACAAACATCCATGTAGATATCATGTGGGGTTAACTAGAAAAATTTAAGTCGTTGGCGCTGAAAAGAGTGGTCTACAGAAAACATGGATTTTTTTCAAGGTTATCGTAGCTTTAAAGGTTATCATAGGTTATCTCCAGCTTCAACTGGGAAGAGTCTGACAGTAGAGTTCATAGCCCTTGAGGGCATTTTACTCTATTACTCTCTTGATTTATTTTTCATTTATATCAAGTGAAATTAAACATAGTAAGGAATTTATCATGGTGGTTTTGAAAAAGTCTGGAATAAAATTTTGGCTATATTCTAGACAATGTCTTTGATGTTTGTAAGATAAAGTTTCACAGTTTGGTATAGAACTCAAAGTCCTTAACCACAAAACAGATTAAGTGGCTCCACACAGCAATGTAGTGTGAGGTAAAAGAATCATTTGACACAACAGGTTAAAATACAGACAAAACATGGATTAGAGTAACACTGTGCTGACAAAACAAGAACTTGGATCTGATTGTGACCAGTCCTTATATTTATGAGTTGTTTAGGTTTTATTTATAAAAGACAATTTCCAAGACCGTGCTTCTTCCTCCATAGGAGCACTAGTTAAACACTGAGATTGAAGAAAATTTATCTTTTTGGGCTATCATAAAAATGCTCCTCTAAACCCACTGCTCAAAGGCAAAGTAAAAGAACAGAAAAAATACTGCCACTATCTCCAACACAGGCAGAATCTATAAACAGAGAATTGTAAAGCACGTTCTGCCTATTCATGACCAAGTGTCATGGTCTCAGGCCAGGCAGGAACGCTCACAGCAGCTTCCTTTCTCAAGAAATGCTGTACGTAAAAAATAGGAAATAGTGACATGGAGAAATCAGAGCTCTGATTTGCAGGTCCAAGCACAGAAAATTCCATCTGTAGCCTCCCAGGTAACATTTGATACTGCATACACAGCAGAACAAAATTCAAACTCTCCTCAGGTTTTCCTTTCCAAAACTCAGTTCCCATGCTTCTTTCAACTTTAGGATTACTGGGAAACATTTCATATTTCTTACTAAACAGCTAGAATGCTTTTCCTCAAAATACAAATGTTCAGTACAAACTAAATGTTGCATGTCAATACACAGATTCAACCACTACATAAACAGGAGTCCACACTTTTCTTTCACACTGGTTCCATCTAACAATTTAAATATAACAGCCTGCAAATTGCTAAGAGTTAGTTTTGTGGGGTATTATTTTTTCTTCCTCAAGAAAATTATTTTTCAAGCAATATTTTTAGTATGTCTTTAGATCCTCTACGCATTCCAATATGAGATATATACTGAGATATCAACTCCAATTGCAATTAATTTAGTCTGAAGTATATCACAAACTGCTCCAAAGGCTTAATTGGTGCACAGTGAAACAATATTTATTTTCACTTGTGACAGAGAAACACTTTAAAAGAACCAAAGTTTTTACTTGTAAGTCATGAAATGGAAACTTTCATGTGACAGGTAAAGGCAGTCCATATGTGTGTTTCGATGAAACCAAAGATATTTCAGGAAAAAAACCCAAAAGACTTTTTTTCATGCTTATTAGGAACTTAAATCACATTCCTAAGTGCAGACAGCTACAAGATGTCACTGCATGTAAAAATCCAGCATATTTCTTTTGTTGCATTATCAGAAAAATTATAAAGATAATCAGATAATGCCACTCTTTTTTTGTTATCTTAGATTTTCAAAATATTTATTTTAAAAGCATGCAGTCAAATTTTTGACCCATCAATGTGGTGCAGTTAATTAAAGTTAACCCAAAAGCAAATTCATCAAACTATGAATTTCCTTAATGTATTGCAAGACCATTACTATGAAAAGTAAATAGCAGGATCACAATGATCTGCAACTGTTCCAGATAGAGAAGACACCTTGAAAATGCTCTGTGCTCTCTGTAGAGGCAGATTAAGGAAAGGATGGATAATAACTTTTCATATCACGCTCAAACACAGGATTCACTCTGTCTGTCTCCATGCTGTTATTATTGCTTCAGTCCAGGCTATTGTCTATTTTCACTACATTAAGGAAAAAAGGAAAACAAATTTCAGATATATGATTTTTGGCTCATTTTACAAGACAAAAGTGCCATTAATAGCCTTCTGAATGGATCACAAGAATATAAATAATTTCACTAAGCTGCAATTATAAAAGAAAAAAAATACATTCTGAATGGTACCTATACATAATAGATTGATATCATCTTGTTTTTCAAGTAAATTAGTAAAAATCTTTTCTCTCACTATAACAGGTAATATAAAGTCTAATCATAATGAGGTGGAAGCTTGTAAAAACTAACAAGTGAAATTTTAAAATCACATTAAGATAATCAATTTCATCTATTTTTCATTCTGATCTTTAAAAGATCTGAAGAGCTTTTTCTATGCATTATTATTATTTTCTTAGTTTCTTTATCTTAAATATAGCCGCTTTCTTCAGATCTGTTTTGCTCAATGACTTTCTTGGAAACAACTGTGAAAATATAATGTATTCAGATTCAATTTCTGAAGAGGTAGTCTGGTTTCTTTGTGGGTTTTTTTTTGAACTTCCAGAAATTTTCATTATTTTGATAATATCCATTTAGTTCAAATTTTGGAAAATTTGACCAAAATAAAAATGTACAGGTTAAAGAAACAGTTACTTCAAACGAAAATTAAGGAAAGTCCACAGCACTTTCAGTCTTTCAATAAATGGGAGAAATAACTATTGCTATTTCCAAATAGAAAGAACAGACGCATATGCTTGCCTAGGATTAGAAGTTTGTACTTCATTATTAATCTTCTAAAGAGAAAAAAGAGATCAATCCTGTTTGTCCTTCCTAAAATTAATCTTTTTTTAAGGTAGTGTATCATTACCAGATCATTTGTAATGATGCTTGGCAGCCAGATTTTGCAAAAAGAAATTCTGTGGAAATATTTAACACTGACATTGATTTCACTTACCTGGTCTCAATGATTTCACTTACCTGGTCTCAAAAGCTATACATGAGTAAGTAGATTAGAGATATATCAACAAACAAGTACAGACTGAAGTCTCAAAGTAGTCACAATCATTGTTAAAACTCTTAATCTCATTTACAGGCCAGAATTTAACCAATCAGCAATAACAGGTTTTATGTTGCATAGTTTTCACAGTGAATTTACATGACACATCCGGAAATGTTAACATAGATATTTATATACACGTGTTTTATAACACATTCTGTGTACATGTCGTATATTGTGAATACACACCCTCAAGTGGCTGTACTGGGACCAGTTTTGTTTAATGCCTTTGGTGACAAGGACACTGCCATCCAGCGCAGCTCAGCAGGTTTGCTGGTGACAGCAAGCTGTGTGCTGTGGTCAGCATGCTGGAGGGAAGGGCTGACACCCGGAGGAACCTTCACAGGCCTCAGGGGGAATCCGTGCAAACCTCATGAAGCTCCACAAGGCCAAGTGCAAGGTCCTGGGTCAGGGAATCCCAAGCACGAGTACTGCTGGGCAGAGAATGGGCCCTGAGAAGAAGGTCTCAGGGTTCCTGGCTCAGGAGAAGCAGGCAAGGCCAAGGGCAGCAGCTGACTGCACAGCAATGGGGAGGAGCACTCCAGGGCCTCCTCCATGAAATGAGAGCTATTCAAAGACTGGATAAATGGCACACTCCCAGCAGCTGACAGCCCTTGGCAGGAGCAGTGGATCAACCCAGCAGTGGCACTCTTGAATGCTGCACACCAACCTGTAGATGCAGACTAGCTGCAGGCAAACCATGTAGGTGACACACTGCAGGTACTGGCCCCGAAAACCCAGCTAAGGGTTCTGACGTGGCAGGCTGATGCAGCAGGAGGGAAAGCAGCTGAGGTCTTGACTCACCAGCATAAGTTCTCTCACCTTGCTCCCCATGTCCTTTTTGTTAAAACACATTCATTAACCCATTTCTTATCAGTGGGTAAATCTGATTCACTGAATGACTCAGCAGCATAGCTTTGTTTCCCAGTTTTTTGGTTGTCCACACCCAGAGAAGTCAACTGTTTCGTAATTTTCAAAGGACTTCTAGGAACTGAAACTAACCCTTGTCATTCTCAATCAGTGCTGGCTTTTCAGGAAATATATGTAAATTAAAATAATCAGCTTGATTAAGCATTAAAACTATTATCAAGTGTTATTATCTGGATTTCCCAGACTCTTAGCATATTTTCAAATTTATAATCAACCATGAGCCAATATTAAATAGTTGGATTAGATATTGTCTGCACCAACCCAAGGAAACTTCCTGACAGTATCAACAACAATAATTAAAGTAATTAAACATCACCGGCAGCTAACATTATTGAATGAAGTAAATCAACAAAAGAGGAGGTAGGGAGGCATGTTTGCATTATGAGGAAGTCACAATCTTGTTGAATTAGCATTATGCACCATGGCCTGTAGATCTTGCTTCTGAAAACTCCCTGAACTCTTTAATGACAAAATACATGGAGTGAAAGCTCTGATTAGACACAAAGATCCGCAATAATTAATCAGTAGCAGAGTCATAGGAAGGCATAAGTTACAGCACTACCTCCCAAGCAGTTTCAGTACTTGCAAGAGTAGATTTAGCAGGTGAGCTATACTCCACACCTAAGCATGGGAGGCCAGAGGAAAGAGCCATCATCTTTTGGTTACCACAGCTGCAGAGCGGCACATGAAATCAGAGGATACTAGTTACTACAATCTGAATAATATTGCTTTCTGTATTAACCAAGCTTCTCTATTTTTACAGCCTTTTATCAGTCTCAAATCTGCTTATATATGTAAAATCAAGGACCTGTACATTTTGATTTCATCTCTCCATACAAGTCCCTTGGGAGCAAGCACAGACAGACTCTAATGGCAATGCTGCTGATGGCAATGGGTGCTGCCACAGAGAACCATGGCAGCTTCCAGCTGTTCCTGGAAGCTTTTCCACCACAACAGCTCATTTTCCACCTTCAGACAGTTCCTGCAGGTCAGTCCTTGCAACACTCAGCACCTACTGTGAAATGACACAGACCTCAGCTGACTTCCCATGAAAGGAGGTGGTCTGCATCAAAATCAGGTATGAAAACTAAGGTACATGATACAGCTTGTATGTGTATCCAAATACAGGCATTCAATTAATTATGCAAACTGCTTTTTTGAAGGAGAAGGTACTTGTTACTTTTGTCACAATTTTTAAAACAAGGCTCTGAATTCAACAAAGCTTCTACAATAAAAGTAAACTTACAAGTCTTATTTATAGAAAATTAAACATCAATGTCATCAGAAATATTTCCTTTGATGTTTCTTGATGGTAATGAAATTACTAATAGTATAAATGCGTCCTACTGAAAGGGCAAACTCGTTTGTCAATACTAGAGTATTTAATCCTTCACAGTGAGGAAATAGATTGAATGAAATATACTGCTATAGCCACTTAGCTTTTTATCACAAGTGAACTTGTGCAATAATCACTCAAATTTCGAACTCTGCAATGAGCCAAGAACAGCTTCATAGAATCACCTCCACAACTATTGCAAATATTTGCAAAAGCAGTAGCCTCTGAGCACCCAGTATATTGTTCTTTAAGCAGTAGTGTGTAAAACAGCACTCAGGAAAAAGGAGACAGATCCTGAACAGTCCTCATCTTGCTGATGTCCTGTTTCTTATTGCACCTGTTCAGGTATAGCAAGGAGTCTGTGTGACTATTTTCAACAACAAGCATTCTGTGGATAGAGTCACTAACAGAATACCCAGCTAGTCAGTGGGGAGTAGCCATGGCTCTACTCCACAGTGTAATTTATTATCCATTGATCCAGCCTTTCAGTTCCAGCTGTTTCGGCCCAGATCCCAATCGACTGTGTTTCCTTCAGAGGAATCACTCCACTAACTGCTCTTCAACCTGCCTCTATACTAACAGAGCAACTCAAATATCAGGAACTACCCAAAACCTCTCCACCTGGCAATGCTGTGAAGCCTTTTTTCACCTGTGCTTTGACTTTACTTATGTAAAAAGGGAGAAAACAATAAGGCAAAAATTCAATGAATGTCAGGTTCTCAATGCAAAACCCTGACATAGTAAAACAAAGTCTTTGCCAAGCAATTAAGATCACAGAAGATAAGGAGATGACAAGAACTAAACTCAATAATTAACTACATAAAGCTGCTGGTAACAAGACTGGAGAGTGCTGGACTCTTCAATTGCTGCTGCACAGTTCCTTCTAGCATCTCCTGCCCCACTCTTCCCACAGGAGCATGACCACCTTCCTCTTCTTACTGACCTTACTGAGAGCAGCTCATGGCTTCAGTCATGTGGCCCTTGACTTTTAATACCTTCTCTAACAGCCTTATCAAACAGCAGCAAACAAGTGCATAAAAAATAAGAACAGATAAAAATGGTTTCTTTCAGGTGATTGTGGTCTCTGACTCAGAGCTGAAGGCTTCTGCACCAAGAACATGAGAAAAGATGCCAGATGCATGAGCAGAGGAGAAGAAAAACAGTTAATCTCTGGGAAATAAAGAGAAATAAAATAAAAGTACCACTGTTTCTTCAGTTCAACAAACTGCCATTAACATGCAGTGGTCTGAGCATTATGTGAAAAAGAGAAGTGATTACAGATGTGCAAGAAGGAATCAAAGTTTTTGAAATGTCCTCAGCAGGATTTTATAGAGAAATACTGAAAAATTTTCTCTATTCTTAAAATCAAGTAAGAAATATTTCCTACAGTAGGATTTTAGATAAAAGTATGATGTAAGAAGAAAACACATAGGCCTACTATTCTTTACATTTGTCCATGACATGTGTTTAACAGACCAATGTTATTTAAGATTTAAAAAGCACTGATTGCTCTTTTTTGAAAAAAAGGATTAACCAGATGACAAAAAGTCCCTTTCAGCTAATACACAAATTGCCTGGAAACATGTTTTTTTTTTTTTAATAAACTTTAAAAGTAAATGCAAATATTTATGCCAGACTGAAATTCCTCAGCTCACAGGTCATTTTGGATAACTACATATACACATATAAATATCAATTTGTTGTATATATACATGTCATTATGGATATAGCAGTTGAAATATTTTAAATAAATGTTAAAGTGTCTGATTCGCCTCAAGGTACACACTTGCAGATGATTTCACTGCAGTTTGCTTCTCTGTGCAAGTCCCCAACACCAAAATGCACACAAACTCTCCAGAAAACTTTTCCAAGACCAACACCAGAAGACCTGCAGCCTCAGAAGAACACATGCATTTTCTTGGTTATCCACAAAAAAGAAGAGTTCTAACCACTGTATTACTATCTGTTTGGAGCAATAAGATAAGACATTACCAGAATTCTACAAAACACTTTAAGAACCTCACAACTTCTTGAAGAGTTGTTGGAGAAAATAATGAGCACATGCATTTAAGTCAGTCTTTTTTGGTCCCCACCATTCCTTATGCATTGCTCTGAACTGCACAGAAGGGGCCGGAAAAGGCAGTTATCATTCACCTCCCCACCTTGATGATCCTTCTTGCTGCAAATATATTTAACAGTACTTTGTTTGCAGACTGAAAGTTGTATTGCAGTATTCTTGCAAACACTGGCACTTCTAAAAAAATTAAGAAATCCTTTAAAGTGGTTACATTTTTCGACTTTGAGAAAGAGATTCTAATAATAGCATGCTTTAGGTTTTGTTCAGAAGTTGGACTGGATGATTGCAGTACGTCCCTGCCAACTGAAAATAGTCTATTCTATTCTAGTTTGTTACTCACAGTGCCTTTGGATCTTAAACACTTCCAAATCCTCACATGTAAAACAGAAGTTTGAAAAACAATAGCAGTTTCCTTCTGAACACAGAAGGGTACAGCTCACAAATCATAAAAAAGAAATTTTAAGTCCCGTCTCAAAAGCGCAGTTTTACAGTCATACTATAGCTGAAGTTGGAAAACTGTTGCAAGGGAAAGTTAAATAATATCCAGAATGCACAGCTGAAAAACCATGTAAAGAAAAAAAAAATCAGACTGGAAAAGTCTGTTTAATAGATAAAACTTCAGCTGTTTCTTTTGCATTATCCCCTTGTGTCTGATATGTTAGCCTGTTAATATATGAACTGTATCAAATAAATGCTACAAGATCTTCCACTAAAAAGTATTATAAGAAATTGATACTGAACATTAAACATTTGTAACTTTCTTTTAGTCTGACTAATTTTTTAGATTGCTATTTCATTATTATAGTTTACACTGGGGTTTGTGCTTTTGCTGCCAAGTGTTCCCTGTTTTCTCTGTAGCCTTCAAATGCTCCAAGGTACTTCTACAGCCAACATCTTCCAAATGTAGTTTTTAATGTCTCCCCACAGAGGCATCCTCAGAATCAATGCATCTCTCATGTGTGCATCCTAAAACATGATATGCTTATTCAATGCTCAAATATGCTTGCTGAAACTCAGTAGAAACACCCAACCATGAAACTCTAGAATAAACTCTGGATACACAAATCAATAAAGATGACTAAGAAAAGGAAATGTTATTTTGCAGGAAGCAATTCCCACACCTCCTAACTTGTCAGTTCTGGTCTAAAGAAAACCCAAAAAACCCAAAACAAAACCAAAAAACCAAACAACAAACAAACAAAAACCACACAAAAAACTCAGATAAACTTATCTTAAGTAAAAATACACAATAAATCATTCTATGCCAGTTTTAATGAACACACCATTTGTCCAAAAGCCTTCCAAAATTTTACACTTTACAAAAATTTTACAATTGTCTTAGTTTGATAAAAGATGCTGCCTTCCTTCCCTTTTGCAACTTAGATCTATATACAAAATACTAAACCCAAAAGCAACAAAAGTGCAGATAAAAATTTCTTACTTTGAGCAATAGTTTTTATTGTTCTCTTGCCAAAAGGAGTCTCAGTCTCAGTACCAGTCTCTCAATCTTTGCATGGTCCGTTTCTCTGCACAAACTCCATCTCTCTGAAGACTGCCAAAAAATGAAGCATTGCACTGCGGCTTTCAATGGCTGGTGCCCTGAACCATTTCAAACACATCTGCATCTTCACTTGCTAAAAACCCATCACCAAGGCTCCACAAACACCTACTCAGACTCCTCCACAAACTGCCAATATCAAAGCTTGCTGACTTTAAAAAGGCACAGAGAAGAGTCAAAGATCCAGCACACGCTCTCAGCCAACGCAGGGGTTCATTCTTCTGCTACAGCAGAGCCAGCTAAACCAGAGATACACCAACCATCCCCTCAGGGGACAGAGACTGCCACCCTACACTTCGGTTTACTTTACTCCAGTTGTAAAGATGTGGAGATTAACACGACTGGATATGACATGAAACCATATGCTAAAGTGATTTCAAAGCTAGTCCCAAATAGGGAGGGTTTAACTGGAGCATTTCAAGTTGCATCCTTTTTCATGCTAATTCCTGCCAGACTTTGAGTAACAACGTTCAAAATTTAGCAGTGGAAATATCTGAAACATGGAATAAAGCTTGACCTTGCTGTATGCCTATTTTGCTTGGTTAGTTTAATAAAAAATGTAACATTGAGAAAACTTACATTAGGACTATTGAGTTGGAGCAGGCCGCCTCAAACAGGAGTACCACAGCACAGGAGGTAGATTCCAAGTCCAGTTTTACACCTGAATTTCTCTCTTTGTACTTATGTTGGCATTTACATTTTATGAGCTCCATTTAATTAGTGAATTATATAATTCCAGAAGAATGGAATATCAGAACCATGTGAGACATAATATACAAAGAAGAATAAACCAAATTATATTATTTCTTCTTCAATTTTATTCATTCGGGAATGCCACAAGATTCAGTAAGGTTTGTTCTGACTTTAAATAGTGAAGACCTCTGTACAAAGAGTGTTATTCCAACAATCTAACCTCAAAAGCAATAAAAAACACTAAAAATATGTTGGTTCATGTGAAAATTCCAGAGTTTAAGATGTATCACTAACACTTGCTTCAGCTGAATCTCATCCTAACTCAGACATCACTAAGTGAAATATTTCAGGTTGAACTAATCACCTTTGCTAACAAATGTGTGTCTAACTCATTTTCAATACTTGGAGAATGAGACAATGTTGAGATATTTATCCATAGGCAGTATGAATCTCAACTTAAGCGTCCTGTATGCTCTAGGTTCTAATTTGTTTGTTGGGCTTTTTGCAGCACTTTGAACACATAATCAGCACTCAAACAAGTAAACATCAGGCAGATAGCTTGACACAGGCTGGTGAACATCACTTAAAATTGTTCTCCTACTTAGTAACATGGATTCATCATGGTTTGGCCAATCATTTAGTGGTAAAATGCACAATACATTAATTCAGGGAAAGCTCAACTAATTTAAAATTGAAAAAAGCAGCACCAGTGATGGTGCTTGAAATTTATAATTGGACTCCACTGTTTTGTAGTAGTCTACTACACATTTCTCTATCCAGTCCATTAGTCTCTTAAATTTCATTTCATTCTTAAGTGGATGAATCAAAGGAAAAACTTAGCAACTAGATTTTGGAGTTCAGGCTTTTCCTGTCAGAACAGATCTTTAATGGCTTAAAGCTGAATAGACAAGTTCTTTGAGAGGACAGGGTATTTATACACTAAGTAGCAACTCTGATTAAGAAAGTAGGAGTGGTTATTTTTTTTTGTTTTAAAGTACATAAAAAGAGAGAGACAAATGCAATGCAAGAAGTCAATAATGTACCCATACAGTTCTTCATTTTCTACTAAAACTCCCTGAAACACTTGGCAATGCCTTAGCAGAATGGCTGTAATGGACTGCAGGGCTCTGACCAACATAAGATGAGTTCAAGGAATTGGATGAAAACTTTGTTTTTAAGTAGCTCTGCTAGGGTATTAACAGCACTGTCTGAACAGTTCACTCACTGAAAAGGATTCTGAAATGCCATTGTGTTCTTTAATCTTTAAAATATTGTCCATGGTTAGTGCTAATTAGACAATTCAATCTCTGGGCTCAGTGATGAATAGTGATCCTTTAGATTTCCATTACCTCACAGCAAGGAGGAAACAAAAAATATATTAAAACCCAACACTCTGAGTACAAGGGCATAGTAGTAAAGTGACTTAGAAAAGAAGGCTGGAAACAGTAGTCTACATTTATTTAATGAGAAATTCTAGCAGTAATAAGAGTTCTTTAAAAAAATAATTACATGAACGATTTTTCCTTCTTAGAGTTTTTTCTAAATTGAAAAAAATAGAAATATTCTTCCTAGTACTCACTCTCCCTGCTCCATTTTTAAATAAAAATGAAAAATGGAGAAATTATTAAAAAATACTTGTTAAAAAATAATAAGGTGTTTTGAGTATTTGGAAACACAGAAGAACCCATGTATTTTTGAAAAATACTATACTTATTCTGTCTACCACTCAAAGAAAAAAATAATAAAAGGTGTTCTAGAAAGAGCATAATGGCTTTAACACCATTCTCTTGGTTACTAGAAAGTAAATTTCTATTAAAAAATTCTCAAAACAGTCAGTTTTCCATATAATCACACAGTTAGAGCATACTAAAAACCAGTTATGCCAAGCACTTAGAGATTTTATGGAGAAATTTAAAAAAAAAAAACAAGCAATGTAAGTGCAAGTTAGAAGTGTAAGTTATAGACTTAAAGTGTAAGGTAGAAAGTGCTGCTACACATCTGGCACTAGCACAAGGCATCTGATTTGGATCAGGGCTCTGAGCACTGCAGGGGAAGTAAAGGATTCAGCTTTCTAGTTCAAATGCTGGCCACTGTACACCTCAAAAAAATGCAGCTAATCTGCTCAAGAAGGGCACAACAGCCTGAAAGCTCCTGGAACATTTATCTTTTAGGTCACAGTAGCAGCTACCAGAGAAAGCTGGGGGCCAGGCAGAGGTATGTGCTCAAAAATCTTGCTGACATGAAGACCATATGGCTCCATGTTTGCCATGTGCCAAAGACTAGCCTAAATCAATCAGATTGTAACAGAGAAGTGTAGGGATCCAGATGTTTTAGTTCACTCAAGACAGCAAATCCCTTCCATTTAAAATAGCATGCCTTCCCACAAGCTGCTGGAAGGACTTCAGATATTTACCCTCTTGATCAGCGTGGTTAAAGAAACAAATGCAAGATTGAGAGACTGTACTTAGAAACAGATGAGCAAGCCCTGAGTCTCTGGGTCTCTCAAATGTTGGATGCTCCAAACAGGGAGGGAAAGACAGAAAAAGGGGAAAAACCTCATATTCTCTGGCCACCCATTTCAGAACTTCTCCCACATTAGGTGGCCTCTTCTAGACACAAAGAATCAGAAGTCATCCAATTTTAAAGTTTTTAAACCATTTAACAAGTGTTTGGAATACAGTGACTTTCAAATAAAGTTTCCATACTTAAAAACTAAGTAGAAATCAGCAGGATGTCAACAGTTCTGAATTTTTTTTCCTGTCATTTCTCCCATTCCCTCTCCATTTCCTAGTCTTGCTACTTGAAAGACAAATATTTTCCTCAAAGAAAAAAATATATAAAAACATATCCTGTAAATAACATGCATAAACTTTCTATGTAAATAAACATAGCAGCCATGACTTATTTTGTCAACAATATTTCATAAAGAAAATGCCTTCCAGAATCATTTGAATTAAGAAATGGTGTTGAGTCATTCTGCACCCCTTTCCTGCAGCAGCTGTGATTCAATCAAGTTGGGTCTACATACAAAGCTGTAAAATTACATTACATTTGCAATTCCAAACAAGACATATATTTACCAAAACATCTGTGTATTAGTAACAAATGAACTTTGCTTAGTATATTTGATTTTACTAAGTATAGTCTTTGTTGGTGGTTTGAAGTGACCACATCTGCTCTTGCCAATCAGAAAAGTAGTTTTCCCATAACAGTATGGTTTTAAATGCTGCAGAATTTTTAATTTTGCGGAGAAGTTACCAAATAAATATATTTTTTAACATTACCACTTCTATTTTCAAAGCATTTAGAAAGCACAGTGCTGTACTTGCTTCTTACTACTCCTAGTCAAAAGTTCTAAGGAGGAGCATACTCCCATTCAACACACTGCTGTATTTCACAGCTTCTTAAAAAGTGGATCATTAATTTTTTATGTGAAGCCTTGAATAATTACTTCATTTAGAGCATTTCAGCACTGGCATACACTAAAGGCTTTTTTCACTCAACCTCCAATTACAGACAACAGTGATTACCTACTCCTTAAAAATGTAACTAGCTGATTAAGGAAAAGAAGAGATCAAAGCCCTTGGAGCACATATCCTTGGGATTGCAACAATCAGTTCAGTGACTTAAGAAGATTCTGCATTCGCGCAACACATGTAAGCTGTCAACTCCTCTAACTGTGAAGTTGTCTCAACCACAATAAAGAGAAAGCTTCATGAAAGGCAGAAGAAGGCTCTTTTCACTTTCTGAAAATGCCAAGAGCTTCTGGGGTGCCAGCAGCATGTGCTGTGAGAGACACGGCTTCCTCGCACATCCTTCAGCTCCAAGCAGGAAACTCAGCATGGTCTCAGACTTCATCAGAGCTTTCCATAGCTGGGCTTGCCATCAATTATTCCCATTCATCTTGATCACATGAGCCTCAAAGTGTTAAATCTCCCTGATACATCCTAAAGTCCTCTCTGAAGCTTCTGACCTTTTCTGCTCTCTATGTAGTTGACAAGGCTAAGGAAAGTCATTGGAGAATGCCTTTCCTGCTCTCAGATTTCCATAGTTCTCCAGGTTAGGGTACCTAGCTCCACAGCAACCATCAAGTTCACCATATCTCTAAGACAGACTTGGACCAAGACCAAGGCAATGGTACACAACGTACAGCCCAGTTGTTACAGAGATTTGGCTTATCAATGGATGAGAAAGAACAGGGCTGCCCAAGATCATTCCCAGAGCAAAGATCCAAGAGAAGGGTTTTCACACAAAACCTTGCACCTTCAGCAATAAAGATACATTTCTATGATCTTGTCTTCTCTAACATAAATAGACACTGACATGTAAATATATGTGTATACAATTATTTGGAAAATTCCTAAACAAAACACTCCCCTACATATGCCCTTCTCTTCCTGGGAAGGGGATGAAAGCAACATCATTTGACAGCTGTTAGACAAGTTGTTTAATGCATTCCTGAAAGTGTTTAATGAACACCTCAGACAAACAAAAATTTCCTCTAAACCTACTACCTTAGCTACATACAAAACTGCACTGCTCAGGTTGCTGGGCAAGACAGAAGGATGCTTGTTGTTTTGCAAGGTTTACCTTAAAGCATTAAAAACCCCAAAAATACTCATGGAAAGGAAGAGAAAGATGACATGCAGCAAAGTCAAGCTCAAACAGGGCATCTAGGAAGATGCTAAGCTTCAACTTGCCAAATTTCTGACACATTATACCTCAGGGGTGAGATCAGACACTTTCTGAAGGAGATGGGTGCGACCAGACCTTCACATGATGCCGAGGCATCTGTGCCCATGGTAGCAACATCATTCATGGGATCTTGCAGGTTCCTACATTACTCAGCTCTTCCACAGGTTAAACAAAATCCTTCCTACCTAACAGCACCAATTTAGCAACTGCCTAACTCTGCAGACCCAGTACAGCTATCATAGCTCTGCTCCAGTACTGTTCCCCCTTATTTACCTATCACAGTTCATAACAATATGTATAGATTATCTAATTTGACAATTCAGTGGCCCATATTCCTCCATGCCCGCCATTACTTCCACGCTTCCTGCTTATGAGCAAGAACTAGAAAGTACTTCTGTGGAAACTTGAGGTTGGTGCTTTGTACTCTTCAATTGTAAAGTTTCCCATTTTCCCTTTTTCTTTCACATTCTACTTCACTCTTTCTCTTCTGCTCCTACAGTGATCCATCTTTAGTACAGATCCCCTACAGTCATGGCAAAGCAGAAATATTTAGTGGGAGAGCTGGGGTTATGCACATTCATGTGCGTGCAAGACTCTCAAGCCTCTTTCATCATGCCTAAGTTGCCTAAACAAACACCCAGCATGGTAGAAGTAGCATAAAAAAACAGGGTAGAAGATGATTTTCACCACTTCCACTTCACATATTCTCTTGACTTCTTTCATGCTGGGTCACATTTCAGAAATACTCTCACACTGTTACTTCTGCCCCATCTGCCTCGTGCCATTCCAGCTACCACAGCATCGATTTTCTTTGCTTACTGGGAGCATCTTGCCAACCAAGATCCATGACTCACAATCTGAAGAGACTTCCTGAAAAGGATGACACTGCCTTATCTGTCAAATACACCAACTCTGCAAATAAACTAGTTGGAGAGTTCATCTGATGGTGATATTCCAGCTATGTTTGGCATTTCCCTCATTATTTAGATAAAAGCACTGTGAGCATACATATTTTCACAAAAACAACACAGCACTATACTTGCACATGTGTCTGGCTTCTCTGTGAGTACAAAACCAAGCAAATACAGATGGAAAACACTCCTAGAGGCTTGGGCCCCTCCACAGCTCCATCCACAGCAAGTTCTCAGTTTTTATGTACCCACCTCTTAGAAAACAAGGCATTGCAGAATTTTTTCATGATGCTGTGCTACATAACTTTCAAAAAAGTATCAAATAATATTTTGTCTCTTTATGGATGTAAGACTTCATTCAGTCAACTAAGACATCAAATAGTGAATTTCTGTCCATAAAATCTTGCCATTCACTATTTACTCTATTGCACAAATTTCACCACTTCTCAAATACAATTTTCTTTTATTTCTTCCTGTTCTTTAGGACAGAAAGCATTTTGTGAAATCTTAGTAAGAATAATATACTTCACAAAAAAAAAAAAAAAAAAAAAAAAACAACAAGATACTTTATGCCACAGAAAAACAAAAGTCTCATTTTTCTTTCTAAAACATGGACAGTGAATTTCTAGAATCTGAAGTGCTTTTTGGAAGGCACATAACCTGTTTCTCTAAACATAATATTTGCATTTCAGTGAATAGAGAGGAATGCAGGCACCTCTAAAGACCTGTATCAAGTGCAGTGAAATGTAGACTACTGATCTGTGAACTGAGGCAATGAATGACAAAATTCAGGCATTCTAGGATAATCACAGTCAACTTCAGAAGAGACAGCACCTTGTACAGCAAGTTCCTCCACATACAAGAGATCCACCCTCATGGCCTTTTGACAGTGGGCACCAGCAGCAGTAACCACCTTCCAGGTAACACTTGCAGCTTGAGTGTTACACAGAGAAGGAAAACCCTATGTGTTGGTATTTATTGAATCAGGGAACCCCATCTTTCACATTTTAAAAAGCGTCCTAGCTAGAGGATTTCCTGGTTAACAGCATTTGCTATCTCCCAAAGTCAAGGCACTATGAAGTTGGAAATGCAAGTCTCATTAAACAAAGGGTCACGTAAGACACAAGACTGTGGAAAGAGAGAAATTCTTGTGTATTGTCACAAGCACTTACCTGGAAAAGGGCAGGACCAGTATTCCAGATACAGCTTCCTGGAACTAGTGTCACACCAGATCACCATGGGATAATCGTGACTCTCTATACACCTGCTGGCACCTAGCTCTGTTTGAGCAGGATGTGTGGATGCTGGTCCAACACAGGAGAGCCTCTGCCTTAGTAACAAGGGCAATTACCCAGAGAGGCAAATTAAATCCTTTTCAGGCAGAGACCACAACCAGGATCTCTTGCTTTTTGGAGAAGCATTCTAAGGCTTTCTGTTAAGTGAAAAAGCCAGTGGGGGCAGTAGCTCCAATTAAATTGAAGTTATGCAGACCAAGTCACACCCAACTTAAAAAATTTACTCAGACAGATGAAAGATTACAGGTGTCCAAAAACCTGTATCTCAACAGGTGAGGGAGAGGTGAAAAGATTCTACAGACATTTGTAAGCCTGTGGTTTCACTAATTTATTAAGCCAGGGATCTTTCATGCTAATTAGGACTTATCTACTGATTGCAGGTGCCAAACCTGGCTACCTGCAACATTATGTTATTAATTTGTTACAGATTTAAGAGAAATTAATATAGCTAAGGCATATTTTGATGCACTGAAAGCTACATCACTAAAATTAGTTATTATATTTTCTTAGCTATCACACAGATTTTACTGGCCACATCTTGTGCAGCTTTGTTTCAAAGTCATCCCAAATCTTCTGGCTCTGATCCCAGCAAGACATTTTAAGACTCACTACTTTACTTCTACAGACATAATCTGACACTGGAGATTCTTAGACAAATAAACATGACTAGTATCAAAGATTTTGCTTGAGCAACATAGTGAGTGTAATGACAGAAACATGCAGAAGATAAAACATCACAAGACTGACACACAGCACAGTCAGCACTCTGGCAATAGTTTAAAAAGTCTCTGTGTAGGCACTTAGCAGATGTAAGTTACTTCTGCCAGGATAAGCCTTAAGACTTCATCTTTATTGAAACTGGCTTTGCTGACATATGCTTCAAAGCCATTGTGTGAATGCTCTCCAAAAAACTGGAAAGAACAAAGGGAAACATGGAATACAGGATGAAGCCTTATTTATCACCCACTTAGGGAGCTCAGGCTGCATGCACAAAATACACAGTCATGATACATAAATGCATCTGTCTTATTTTTCAGACTTAAAGATCCAAGACTAAAAATGCTTTCCTTTCCCTTCTTCTCCATCATGCCTGCTTAATTCATGAGAATCAACTGACTAAAATGCAGAAGGACCAATATTCTCATTCCATTTGAGAGCTGAAGAACAGAAGTCTTTTCCTTGCTGAGCAAGGAACAGAAAAACACTTGAACTTTTCAGCTGATGATGTGCTTACAGTTCTACATGTGAATATTTTAGACTTCAACCTAGCCCTTTTTATTTGCATACAAAGTTTTTCATTGCTGTTATATTTGTTATATGGCGAACCTACTTTGGCAATGTTAATTAACAAGAAGCAATGTTAAATAAAAAGGATCAATGTTAATTGCCCCTTCTCCTCAAACTGATGAAAAAAAATGTTATTTTTAAGGAAAAAAACCCCAAACAACAACAACAAAACCATCAGAAATTCTACCTGGATTGCAAATTCTGTCCTGGTCATATATTTTCTATATAACATTGGAGTGATTAAACAGTATTCTGCAAGACACTGTGACTTACAGAATGGAAGACTATGTGAGAAAAAAAAATAGCTTTTTTTTAATTCTAAAGCTGGTCTTAAAAACAGAGGACATCACATACCAATATCTGTAAAATTAATATTATACAAACAAAAAAAACCTCCAAGAACTAGTACTGACTAGCTTGGTAACTAGGCATTAAGTATCATGTTTGGAGATCTGGCCAATGTGGTGCCACATTTATGTGAAGCTGAACTGTCTGCAAATTGATGTACAAGTTTTCTCCTATGGAAAGAGCTGCTTGCAGATCACAAAACTGCTCAGAACTGTAAGAACGGATAAAAAAAGCAGCAGGTGAAACTCTTGTGTGTATCAGTAACATTGCCAAGGATCATAGCTGTTTTATGCTGCCTTGAGGAGGTAATCAAGCATGAACAGAGATGAGCAATGAATTTACTGTGTTGGAATGATTAGCATGTAGTAAAGGGGAGGTAAAATTATGCTGAGCTGTATGAATGAGAACCATTCTAAACATACTTTAATAATATAATTTTCTCCTAGAAGCAAACAGAATTCTTTGAACTAGCACAGACTAATAAATAGCCCTATGCACTGCCTGCTGCTTGTGTCCTCTTGACAGTATTCAGAGGCAGGGTGGAAAGGAAGAAGGCAGAGATCCAAAAGCTAGAGCTTGGGTGGCTTTATACCACTGCTCATATCCAAGGGTTTCATGTTGGGAGTCACAGATATCAGTGCTGCATCTAGTTTTATGAGATGCATTTTACAGATGGGAACAGTTGTAGTCCTTGAAAACATGATGCAGTGTCAATTTTAGGGAGCTAGATTTTTGGATATAAGCTTCTGAAAGAAGACCATGACATCTGCAGTAATCTGCTACACAGAAGTAATTCATTATGGTTTATTCTTGATGAATAAATAATGGTCATTTGTAGCTCATAATAGGATTCTTGGAAATATATATATACACACATACATATACATATATAAAAGCGTTGCTTGTCCCAGGTCAGTTTTATACTGCATAAACAAGTAATTTTTTTCACAGAGGGGTTAACCTTTAATAAAGAGGGTAATGCTGTGCCTGAAACCTGCTCTGCAGCAGAACAGTGAAAACGACCAGCAAGGGTCCTGTGACCGTCCCCCTTGACACAGGGGATCTGGGGCTGTCGCCCTGTCCACTCTCAAGCACCACCACGGTGCCAGCACACAAGCATCTGTTTCACCTTTCAGGTCCTCATGCACAAAATGCTCCCTATGCTCCCCTGAGGGTAAAGCCCAAATAAACACCAAACTTCTTCAAATGAAAGTGTCAGAGGGTCTATGGCCTGGGCCTATGGACCTCAAAAACTTCCAGCAACTCCAGTCATTTGTGTGGCACTTTTACACTTAGAATAAATACCTCAAGAAAGAAATCTGATTCCTTCTCTTGGCATTCTTTCAAATACCTTAATTATTTGGCAGTGTTGCTGCATAGATAATGATATATATAAAATAAAAGGCAACACTACTTATTTCTACCAGCCTTGGCTCTCAGTTCCATCTTCCAGTGCCACAGGACTGTGAAATCCATTTGCTGCACTAGGTTGCCCACAAGATGGTCATCTGAAATGTGCATAACTCACCACAGTCAACCATGTGCAGTTAATTTTTGTTAAACATGTGATAAACCACTGAAACAAATTACCTTCTTTATTTAGCAATATGCCTAGAGAACAGATTTTCTGATTTAAGGGGATACTTCTGTCCGTTATCCTATTAGATACACATTGCTAGAAGCACCCCAGGCATCCCATTGCCAAACAAATGATTTAAGCTATCAAAGGCTCTTCAAATAACATCAGCTCCTTCTGCTCTTGATTATTGAAGAATGGCCCCATAAAATATCACCCATTAGATCAGATCACCAAAAAAAGGGAAAAACAAACAATAAGAAGTCCCACTTCCTATCAACTTCTCACCAAAACTCTTATTCCATATACCTGCCAACATTTTTGAAATAGTTACACCAGCCTGATTATTTCCTCACAGCAAAAGTTTTTGGAATGATCTTTCACAACAAACCACATCAGAGCTGGCAGGGCATCCCACTGCAAGAAGACATTGGTAGCTACGCATGGGCAATGAAAAATTCAATGTTCTGACTCCAGCTGTTTCCTGTATTTACAATGGAGGAATAATTACTTCTTTTCTCCTCTGCTTTTTTATTTTGGTCTAACAAATTTTGAAACACTGAAACATATACTAGAAATTTTGGCCTAACCCAAAATATTTTTGAAGGCTTGACTGAATACAAAAGTTATATACAAAGCTGTTGTATATTAATATGGTGCTCCATTCAGAGCTGTAGGAGTACATATGCTAGATTGGACCTATAATATCACATAGAACTGAAATCTGTTTCAGTATGATTTTATGCAGCCAGAATTTTTCAACAAGTAAAAATCAAGCATCAATTATGGCAACATTTTAAGATTTGACATCACATATAATAAATGCTGGTTTGTGACTTTATTCTTCCTTCTTCCAAAACCACTTCATTTTGTCTTTAAAAAACAAGGCCCTATAAAAGCACATTAAATTAAAGCAGGAAGTGTTAAGCAAATGCATGAAACTACATAGCTGGTTGGTCTGTAAAGAAAAACCCAAAACACAATGTGTAAGTGAAATAGTAATGTCAGAAGAAAATAGATCTTTACAGCATAAGGCTGCTGTTCCCAAAAAACCACAAAAATTGGAAAATTGGATCTGAAAGCTTTTGTATACCTCAGGGAAATAAGAGGTACCTTGCAAGTTCAGTTCTGCTCAGCCCACTTGGTGTCTCCTAGAGATGTATCTATCTGCCAGCTAAGAGCATAAGCCTTGTTGAAAAAGAAAATACATTCGATTTCACACACTGCTCTAGGCTCCCAACATTAAAAGCAATGCCAGCATTCAAACACTCTTAGCTTATGCTTTTAGTCCTTAGCAGGGATAGAACACAAGGAACCAGCAGCAGAATTCTGCATTTGTCTTCAAATCCACTTATTTCATGTGTCTTTGTTCAAACACCCATCCCCCTGGCAAGCTCACACCATGCTTCTAAGCCTCCCCTGAACTTGCAAAGCTGGAGTGACGTGGCCTAAACAAACCCAGCAGCCAGCAGTACGTGCTGTCACTGCGAGTTCTGTCAGAGCAGCGATGGGAAATTCCGCCTTGGCAGCACCCTAAGGAGCCTATTTCAGTCACCCTTGGGAACTGCTCCTCTCAGATGTCTTACAGGGCTAATTACAGGTACACGTGCAGGCTAGACATCAACCTATTCTTCCAACTGACTTACTGATTTCTTTTATTATTTGTAGTTATTTTATGAGAAAAACTGCATACAATGCAGGAGCAAACTGAAAATTCTATGCTAGCACATTACATCACCATGAAAGTGCTGTAGTGATCCAGGTGAGAACAACAGATTATCTCCTGATCATACAGCAGGAAATATTTTCCTCTAATTGCTTAAGAGGTTTCACAGTGGTGTTTACCAAGACATCATCTCTGTCTTGTCCCAGAGTCATGAAAGTAATAGTCCCTACATAGGACAAAATCAGTTTCACTAAACCTGTGAATTTTCAGTTACTCATTTGTCTTCTTTTTCAACTTAATGAAAAGAAACACAAAATTATTCTACTGCTTGCTATTTAAATGTTGACAACTTTGCTTCACCTAGATCAGCTTAATCCCAATACCAGCAAATTTATTACTTGTTGAAAAAATCCATCTTGTGTCTTTAATTCTAAGAAATGTTCAAGCAGTTCGAGATCAAGAATCATGTTCAGACACAGCAAAAGAGGAAAATTACAACCTACTTACAAACATCAAATCCTTTATTAATCTGATGACAGACTAATCCATTGGTGTGGGATTGTTTCTTACCTCAATAATCTTGTCATGAATTTGCAGGCCTTCTGCTTTGTCTGCAGGTCCATTTTCCAAAATCTTTGACACATAAATTCCCTCAGCAGATTCCTCTTGATTGTTCTGTACCAGGTAATAGGGAAATTGCAAAAAGGGCCACATTAGTACCAAAACTGAGACAGTACTAAAATCAGCAGCAATGAAAAATGTAAATCCACCTGAAATATGCAGCTCATTTTTCTAGCTAAGAATTAAGCTCCTTGAGATTTTTTAAACTTGCTTAACACAAAGTAGCTATTAATCAAAACGACAGAATTAATGAATTATTCCAGCAATTTTTATAAGATTATCCATTTACTTCCGGTTATTTTAGTCTAAATGAGACACAGTGTGCAACAGTAATCTGATCCCAGCTGAAATATGTGGAGCAAAGACTTCAGACTTCACAGCAGCCAGTGACTCCAGTGACTAGCACATAAATGCACAGTGGAAGACCCTTATGAAAATGGATGCACAAGTGTTTGTCTCAGAAGGAAAAGGGCTCCTGCAGTACTGCTGCCTGCAAACTGCCTTACTGCATTTGAAAATAAAGCTCCAAGGAACAAAGTGGCATGAGATAGCTGGCACGTAACAGCGAGAGGATTTGGTTGGAACTGGTTAACCTCATAAATCCTATTCATGTGGGAGATTGAAAACTTGTTCAAGTATGAAATCCATACAGATGAGCTGTGGACAAAAAGAGAATCCATCTCCAGCTGATCTCTATGCAACACTAAGTACAACTCACAGAAGGTCAAATTTGAAACAGACAAGTCATCTACCACAGCTGCAACAATATAACTGATGTTGTACATGATGGAATTACTTTATTTCATCACATGATAATTAAAAGTAGTTTTAAATAATTATTAATAAAGAAATTATGTCAAGCAGACACTGCCTACTTACAGGGTTTTAAGTGTTTATACAAATAATAGCCTAGCTAGCAATAACTAAAGGAATCTTTTTCCAGCTGATTTATGTTTTGGATTGTAGTTTATATGATGTTTATTTTCCTTCTATGACTGGTGAATCCCTGACCAACAGCACAGTTCATATGTGCAAAGGTTTCTAGTATAGTTCCTATACACTCATGGGGAAAATGCTTTCGAACTTTTTCTATTAAGAAAACTGTGAAGACATATGTAAAACATACTTTACACAATGTGGCAACATTCCTACGGAGACTTGACCCAGGTAGATTTAAGGTCAATAAATATTTGTTTATTTGTATAATAATTATGTTTTCATGAATTCCTTTTCTTCTCCCTTTTTCACAGAGACTTATACATGTCAGGAAAGTAGCAAAAGGGAAACACACTAACAGTTCTAGCAATATTTTGAAATTATGAACAAATGGATTTCCACTGACTTCCCATCTAAACAGTGAGAAATGAAACTGATAAAAGAAGCATAATGGCCATTAGTGAAAATACAAGAGAGACATGGTTTGGTTTCAACCTGAGAAAACAAAAAGCTAGATTATAACACCTTCACCCACATAAAACTGTATTTCTTTCCATCAGAAATTTCATTGGCTTTTTCAAAAGCAATGTATGACCTATTAAAAAAGGATATTTTAGTCTGGCTTGTGGTATCCATCAGCTGCATGTGCTGGTACCCACCACTCCTGACAGGAAAACATGGCACAAGGCACACTGAGCTCCAGCATGTCACACAGCCCAGGGGCTGTGCAGCAACGGTGCCTGCAGCACACCTCCCTCCAGCCTGGCTTTGATGTGGTATCCTCAGGGGAAACAGTCCTCCCAGCCAGACAGAGCTGGGGCTCATCAAAGTAGCCTTGCTCCCTCAGAATAATGAATCACCTCTCAGAAACACAGTCATGAGAACAAGCTCCTTTCTGACAAAATAAAAGATGATCCTATGATGAGCTGTTTCTTTCCTTGCCTCCTTCCTTCAGATGGAAGGTAAACAGTGGGGATGCCTATTATGGACTGAAAATAAGCACAGCCAACAGAAATTATGTATGTGCATTACCCAAGTCACCTGCTTTCCAGTGTAAAAAATCTGCATTGCACTTATAAAACACCAATAATGTGATGAACAACACATCCCAAAGTACATGGTGAATATAGAGACATCACTGTTCGGCTCTTCTGCTGCAAGAGCCAATGTTTCAACCAAGGGCACTTTTCCCCTGGACAGCCTGAATGTACAGAGCATCTTCATGAACTCTTTTTGTCTTTTTAACAATTCATGTTCCACTTTCCAGCTTTCCAGCAGAACTTTGTGTTTTCATTATTTGAGTCAACTCAAGCACTTTTCCCTGTTCTCTCCTCAGCTCCAGATACACTGAGTCTCACACTGATTCCTGGGAAATGGCAATCAAAAGCCTGTGCAGTCACATTTGTCAAAATAAGAACAAAACACAAAGAAATTTCCAAATTGAACTTCAAAGACTCAAAACCACCCGAGATCCATCCCTGCCTCACGACCTCACCAATTTGTCTCCAAATATGAGTCTTAATAGAAATTAATCTCCCTTTCTCCATTTGGCAGTGCTCTCAACACACAGTGCTATAGACCTTCATATATTTATCATTTACTCCTTAAAATTACAAAACATTAGGTCAGAAAGTCTGACAGTTTGTCATACACATCACTGTTGCAGTATGCACTGTCAGCATCTAAGTCCTTTGAGGAAGCTCAGCTGCCATCCCAAGAAAACTGAACACATGCTCCCTTTTCCCTGCAGTTCTCCTACAGATGTAAATAAGAGACATCACAATGCGATCCAAACTAAAGATTGTCTGAATTTTGTTACTGCTATACTCAAATATGAACATAACATGTGTGTTTTAACTTGTAGCCACCTGTTGTCTCATCCTTCCACAAGAAAAATCTAAGAAACTCTTGCTTTGGACTTACAGCCCGAACATCTGATAACTGCTGGTCTTGATATTTACCCACAGGGAACAGTAACTGCAGCACAGACAGTGGACTGATGGGAACAGACTCTTTGGCACCACTAAATATAGCTTTAGAGCAAAAGATTGCCAAACTAATATACAGGGTCCTACTCCCCTCCTCAACAACACTAGGAGGCTACAATTCTCCTCTTAACAAGAACCTGATCAGTACGTAATTATTATCAACCCTTTTTAATCAACTATTAATTTTCCAGTTTAACAGGTTTCTTTTACCCTTCATATGCAATGACCATCCTAATTAATGCTTTTGGAAAGATGAAGTTAAGGAAAAAAAGCAAGCATATTCATCAGTATATTCTAAGTGGGGGCTAGTGATCCTTATGCATATTCTATGGTTTGCAATCAATTTTCTAAAACTAGACTGATGAGATTAAGATACAGCATTGGTGAAAACCATTTCAGTTCATAAAGAAAAACTGAAAGTAGGCATGTGAGAACAGGACATGTGCTTAAACTATCTGAGCTACAGAAGCAAATTTTTCTTCTCTCTTGTAAATGGAAAAAAAAAAGGCAAGCTGTTTCACAAAATTCCAAAGGCTTAATCCTGCAACAATGACTTTTACAAGTTGTCCTAGAGATTTCCATTGAACAGTTTGCATGAATACGTATTATTCACGTGGGAACTGAGTGTAAACCAGCCTCAAGTTTTAAAGCAAAAGCACTATGAACACCCTTCCAAAAAAATGAGAATAATACAATTCTCATGAGATAATGTCCTCCAAACAATGACTCCGAATATACCTGATGACAAACAGTTGTTCTATCTGAAGAATAGATTCCATACCTACTGTCATCAAAAGTTACTCCTAATTAACAGTGTATACAGTAAAAGTCACCTACAGTTACTTTTTGCATTACCTGACTGGGTCGTCCTCCTATAATGTTGAACCCCAAAGTGTCATTTTCTCGGTGTAGCATGATCATTAACGGTTTGCGTGCTCCTCCCTAAGAAGCAAGAGATTAAACATTGTTAAAGAACACAGTCTCAAGAAGAAGGTACTAAATGAAAACATTATTGCATGTAAGATTTTTAGCTGGAGAATATATAAGACAAGGCTTGAAGGAAAACTAGGCTGAAAAGACTTGGCACTGGAACAAAAAAACAAAGAAAAGTCGTGATTCACTGAAAAGTTAGCAGGTAACACCTGATTATCTCCAGTTATCTTCAGCTGAACAGAAAAAAAAAGACAGGTTTTGGGTGTGAGGAATACTTGGCACCATTGAAAAAAGTCAGCACTCCAAATGTCTGGAAGTATCTATAAACATAAAGTCCCTACGAGTGTTAACATTTTAAACATTAAACATACAGATTAAAATACACATTATAATTTTCAGACCCCAAAGTCCTACTCGCACACATTTTAAAGCAACTTTCAGAGAACACAGAGAAGCTGGAAAACAGCTCTTTAGCCCAAACTTCTTCTCTCCAAAAAGAAAGAATCCAAAACATTTGTAAAAATGTGGGTTATATTCTGAAAAAAGGCTTGAAGTATAAAGCAGACACTGAGAAGCATAAACGGAATAAAAGTTAAAAACAGGAAAAGAAAAATATTTTCCTTCAGTGGACCAGGTAAATAATTAATTTTAAAAAAATCGGAGGCTTTAGCACAGCAAGTTACCTTATATTTCGCTGAAACCCACGTTGTATTAACTGTGCCAGTGGCGTGTTTTACGCCCGAGCGGCAGATTTTAGTTTAATTCCGCGCGTTTGCTGCACCGACCGCTCCCCGCGGCGGCAGCGCCCACAGCGGCACCTGCCGGCGGCACCGGGGAGGGCGCCGCGCCTCGGGTAGCCCGGGCACAGCCCGAGCACAGCCCCGACACCTCCCCGCCCTCCGCAGCCCCGCTTTCCCCGCACACCCCACCCCGGAGTCACTGCTGGCCCACTCCGCATGACCTCATCTCCTCTGCCAAGGGATGGAGAAAGTGTATGAGCACACCTCTCAGGTCCGGCAATCTAAACCCCATGGACTAGCTAACCAGAGGAAAAACCCCAAAAACGTCAAGTTTTCAAACAGAATTACTCAATGCCACGAAGACCTGTGAGACCTGTATTCTGAGGCATTCTGGTGTGCTGTGAACAATGTCCCCTTTCCCATTATCCATGCAGCAGGCATATGCCCAGCACACTACATTGCTTCTTCGCCTGTGAATTTCACTGCTCAGACCTTTTCCACCTGGGATTTTGCTTCCTAAGAGCCCACGCAGATTTAGGTAGAAAGAATTCTTTGCATTAAAACACTTCTCACCACGGCTGCAATCAGCAATGCCAGAGCCTACACAGTGAGCTTCCAGGCAGGAATCAAAAACCAACCAGTTCCATCACAGCAAGTGAAGCCAGCTCACCGCAATTCTCGAATGGTTTGTTTTGCCTAAGGAGCGTGTCAGTCTCTGGGCAATGCTCTCAGATCTGAGGGGAGAGCGCAGCACTGCTCCGGCCTCTGCTCATCAACGGCGGTGGCTGTCATGCCATTCTACGAAAGCTTTGCCGTCCTTTCGCCATCGTTTACAAAGTCGACAAAAATTTTACACTCAAGTTTTTTAAGACAACCTCTCAGCTGCTCAAATAAAAGTTGAAAGCCAGCTCCACGCCCCTGAGCTGCCGCCAGTACCAGCTGGAGCAAAACGAGCAGCAAGAGCAGCTGGGTCCCGGTGAGGCGGGGCGGTCTGAGGCGGACACCCTGGTCGGAGGAGCCAGAACCCGTTTGCCAGCTGCCAGCCCAGGAGCGAAGCCATCTCCCCTCCCGCCGTTCCCCATCCTCTCCGGCCGAGCAAGCGCTCGGTCGCAGCCTCTGCCAAGCACTGCTGGGCTCACCGCAGCACGGGGTTTCGGCTGCCGAAGGGCGTCTGAAGAGGGACAGGCAAGAAGCGTGTCCCCAGTGGAGGTGTTACAAAAAATCAGTAAAACCAAAACTCTTCATCTGGCAACAGGGTCCGGCGGCTATACCTCCCCGAAAGAGGCGAGGGACGGGCAGGGGCGGCTCTCACCGCCCGGGGGATGGACAGAGGGATCGGGCTGGGTCCCGGACTGCTGCCGGCCCCGAGGACACCCACCGCCTGCCCCGTCACTCGGCCGGTGGTTCACAAGTCGGGCACGGGAAAAGCCGGCTGGAGGAGAGCACAGCTGGAGGGGCGCAGACCGGGGCGCACCGTCCCCGCCGCCGCACTCACCTTGCCGGGCTGGCCGCCCGCCAGGTCCCGGGCGATGCTGCTGATGTGGCTCATGTACTGGCCGAACTTCGCCTGGTACCGCCGCGCCGTCAGCTGCACCTCGCTCTGCAGCGCCGACAGCTGCGCCAGCAGCGACTTCTCCCTCCTGCTCCAGCGCAGGGCCTCCCTCTTCAGCTCCTGACCCGGCTCCGGGGCGCCGCCGCCCCGCAGCGCTCGTAGGCAGCGGTGCCCCGGCGAGCGGCCGGAGGGGTGCCCGGCCGGGGGCTGCGGCTCGGCGGGGCCGGGCGGCCCGTAGCGGCACGCCGCGAGGTGGGCGGGCAGCTCCCGCAGCCGCACGGTGCGGCCGCAGCCCCGCGGGCTGTAGTCGCACTTGACCTCCAGCTTCTGCACGAGGCTGCGGAGGGGCAGGACGGGGCGCAGCTCGGCGGCCGCCAGCGGCCGGCAGCGCAGCGGGCAGCGGCGGCGCCGCGCCGCCCAGGGCAGCAGGCAGCCGGCGCAGAAGACGTGCCCGCACGGAGTGGACAGCGGCTCCTCCAGCACCCGCCCGCACAGCCCGCACTGCAGCTCCGCCGCCACCGGCCCCGCGAACCGCGACGGGTCGAAGCCCATGGCGCAGCCGGGCACCGCCAAACTTTCGGCGCCGCGACCCCGGCCTGGCCCCGGCGCCGCTGGAGCCGCTCCCGGCGGCGAGGGGCGGGCGGAGGAGCGGGGCTGCTCCGGGAGAGGCGGGCGGCAGCACCGAGACGGAGATCCCGGCGGCTCTCCCCACCCTCTCGCATTAGCTCCCTCTCCGCGGCGCTACCGCCCCACGCCCAGCCCCGGCACCACCTCCGCCCTCCCGGGGCATCCTCGCTGCGCGGCGGGGCGAGGGACCGAGGCGCGGGGACGGGCTGCCGCTCGGGCCGAGCCCAGCGCCCTCCCCGCGCGGGAACTGTCCCGGTGGGAGAGCTGTGTCCCCGGCGGGACACTCGGGGCTGGGCTGCGGTCGCGGACGGAGGGAGGGAGTTGAAAGGCTGCGGGACAGCGTATCGCTCAAGCTCTGACTGATGCACACTTGTGCTGATAAATAACGCGCACGTGTGAGCACGCCTGTTTCATGTCTCTCCAAAAGTCTCTCTTTTCCTCCCGTTTTGGGATATCCATCAGGGCACAGAATCCTGAAATCCCTAGTACTAGTGCTCTTTTTGTTGCCCCACTATAAAGGAAATAAATCAAGATAAGAAAATTACTTGTTGAGCTCCCTTAAACTACAGCATATGACTAAACAACACTTTCATTTAAAGAAAAGCTAAAACACAGCAAAGTCTGGAAAAGCGTAGTTAGGATCAATAGACGCCTGGATTCTACCCCTTCATTGCTGCACAACCCACAACACACACTGAAACATGAAACCCCTAACGCATTCCCCACATAACTTCACTATTGAAAACACAGGGCCAGATTGCTGCCCCCAGCCCTGTGGAAAACCTCCCAGAGCAAAGAGGGGTTTCTTCAGTGGACTCCTTCCTGTGTGGATGAGACACCATCATTTTTGGAAAGGATGGCAGGTTTGGTCTGTCCAGGCTCGATCACAGGTTATTTCCTGGGCTGAGAACTTCTGAGGTAGAGTCAGGGTGTATCTTCACCCGTTCTGCAGTTTCTACTTCAGACTCTGAATCTCAGGATCATCCCTCTGGGAAAGCCATGGGGGCTTTTGTGACCCCCTAATGAATAGTTGTTTTCCGTGACTAAAATGACGTCATGTGGGCAATACAGTAGAGACTTCTTTTTCCCCTAAAGCAAGAAGGAAAACTCTGCACATACCTGCCCCTAGAACTGAATCTGGGATAGTAGATCTGTTATGTATACTCATGATTTACTTAGAAAAAGATTGGCAATACCTCACAAAACATCTACAGACACAAATATTACTGAGCAATCTACTCTTTCTGACTTGCCAAACAGAAACCCACAGTTTTTGTTGGATTACCATGGCCATGGAATAAACAAGCAAATGAATTGCACTGTCAAATAGTCTCTCATCTTGAAGACGATGCACTATAATCCAATATTTCATTGCAGATCAAAATCACATTCTCCCACATAAAAAAGGAAATCAGACACCTTGAGTAACTAATTGTGCTATTCATATTCGTTTTCATCATCTATCCATTGATTTTAATTGCTTTGCTCATGGAGTCAAATCAGTGTCATCCAAAATGATATAGAAAATGATCTTTACATGGTGTCCTCCTCTCCATTTTTGAATTTAACTATTAATTTGGCCTCATTAATTGTTTATATCCTCTTCTGTCTCCCAGTCTCCCAATGTATCTCTTTGACCTCATTATACATGGCCCAGAACTTCAGGTCTAAACACAGGCAGTAATGTCTTCATTCACAAATTAAACTGGGCAGAGAAAAGGCCCTGAGATTGGTTCATGATCTGTTAAACTGGTATTGCTTCTATTTCTTCTTGAAATGGTTTTGGCTGAGATGTGTGAGCAGCCTCCCAAACCACAGCTGGACACAGCATGAGCGCTGCAGGAACAAGTGCCAAGAGATAGTTTGAGGTGGCTGCCCTCTTTGGGAGGTGCAGGCTTAAGGGCAAGGCTGTAAATCCTGCTGGAGTCCCTGGCACATTTTATTCACCAGCATAAATGCAGTTGTAGGAAGGAGGTAGCCAGGTTTGAGCCTTGGAGCCTTTTGGCTTCCTTTAGATTAGGTGATTAATTAAACAATGTTTGGGATTCCTATAGTAAGCATACTTCAAAAAACCAACTCTGTCCTTTCTGGCCCACTTTGGGCATTGATATAATGTCAGTGCACTGGCAAAACAGTTCCAGGCAGCTAACATTTTCTTTGCTTGTGGTGGACTAAGAAATGATCTTTCTTTGCCATGATGTCAGCACAGATATAAGCACAGGCAACTGGGTTTATAGCAGAAGCAATTTTCCAGTGCAGGAAGCTGTAATACAGACAAATATACTAAACTCATTTAAAGGTAACAGCTGTCTGCATACCAGACTTCAATAGAAATAGACACACGTGGATAAATACATGCAAATGTTACCAATCTGCTTACAAAGGATGATTCCTGCAATTAGTCCTATTAGTTCTGATATAATCAGGAAACGAAAAACACAATCTTCATACTGTCCTAAAATATTCTTAAAGAGACAACATAATCATAATTTTTTTTTTTTTTCTCCAAGGTCTCAGTACCTACAGCTCCAAGTTTCATACAGCCACTCCAGTAATGGGTTCACTGAGGTGGTCAAAGAGGGAAATGCAGATTTAGGGAGATGGAGAGAGGCTGAGGGGCATAGGAACAGCAGTGCTCTCCTGAACACTGGGGACAGCTGTGATAGCACAACACTGGGACTGAACCTGGTCATGGATAAAATAAATGTGCAGAGCCTTGTCTCCGGGTCAATCCATGTCTTCAACAACTTCTAACACATTCATTTTTGCTCTGCTTGGTAAGGCAGAAAAAGTAATTTGAGATAAGAAAGCATTTGCTTCCTTACTCACAGGTACCTACACATACACATGCACAGACAACAACTTGAGGGAGGATTTTGGTGGGGGTAACTGCCCTGGAATGGAATTCTTTACCAGCACAGAAATCCAGCTGCTCCTGATCATCAGAGCCAGGAGGAAGAGCTATTTCTATTATAAATAGAGGGTCATATCTGCCCATAGTTCTTTTCTCATCCTAAGAGGATCTACATCTTAAAGGATGAATTAAACAGTTGTTTCCAAGTCTTCTGATGAAAATATTAGAAGAAAGTAAGAATTACTGCTCTGAAATACTGAAGATAACTGTAAGGCTCCAGGCTCCACTGAGGTCAAAGGGAAAAATCCTGTAAACTTTCAACTCCCATATTTGGGAATAAAATATGTATTTTTGTATTTCCCCCCTCATTTTCATGAAAAATTTGGCCTTTTATTCATCCATGGGATTTCACAAAAAGGTTCTTTTTCCAGTTACACTAGTAAAATGCTGTAACTAATCTAGACCTGGGAAAACTCAGCAACTTCACTCTGAGATAAGAGCTTAGATCTGAGCATTTGCTATTAAAATCTGTTATCATCAGACATCTGCAAAGAAGTTTTGTCACTGCACATTGAAAAAAAAAGATTGTAAACATAAAGTTAGACAATATTACTAATGTTTTATTGAAAAGAATCACCTCAGAAGGTTTACAATTTTTAAGTCAGCAAATAATTTTTCTGTACTACAGTTTATCATTGAGCACAGTAAAAGTGTTTGAGGAAGTGTCCAAATCTGAGAGTGTACAGATTTTTGCTGAAACCTGACAAGTATTTGCATTCATCAGTTAAGGAAAGAAAATTCAATTAAGCTGCACACATTCAGCAAAGAAGATTACATCCAGAAAATATTTGTAATCTATGTTATTCACCGGCACAAGGACACTGTGTGATCTCTATGCTTGTGTAACTAGGTATGACATCAAATAAATCAACTATCTGTTCTGGCCACTAGGAAAATGAGAACAACTCTTAAAAACCAGTGAGTGGGAGGTCTAGATTTTTGACCTGCCTCTTTCATCCACTACATGGGCACGAGCAAGTCCTGAAACAGCTTTTCACTTTTCTCTTCCCTTACTGCTAATGCTGTCCAGCAGAATTCACAGCAGTCAACTCAAGTCCCTATACAACACCTGCAGCTAACAAAGATGCCTCACTAGGGCACCTTAGGGCAGTCAGGATTGAAATAGGCACCTTCCAACGCAACAGGTGGATAGAAGCACCTTCCAGGATGTGCTTGACCTGGGAGGTGTGCTCTGCAGTCACACCCTTGAGGTGTGAACCTTGCAGAGAGAGGAATTCAAGGAGCAGTGAGATTGTGTGTGATCTAAGAGTCAATCTGCCCAGTACTATAAAAGCCAAATGCTCCTAAGCATGCCTGCTCAGCCTTTTAGGAACTTACCTGATAGAAATTAACTATGCTATCAACTTTGGACACCTCCAGCAGCTGAACAGGGTTTTTTTATTTCAGTACTACATTTCCACTAAAGTCCTTGGTACAAAGTCAAAGGTTGATATGAACACTTCAATGTGTTTTTTCCATAGTCCTTTTTAGCAGAACATTTTAATAGTAAACAAATTTGAAGGAGGAAATGGCTCCTATACTTATTTTGTGGGTGAGGAGGTAGATAATTAAATTCTGGGTCAGAATTATTCGCATAAACTGGAAATATGTGTCAGAACAGGAAACTGGAACTTCTATTTCTCTTTAGCAGACTATGAGCAAGGCAAAGCCATCTCCTAAACTGGAAGCCCAGGTAGAGAAAACTATGCATTTGACCTATATCAATACACTTGTCTGAGCATTGAGACTTCTTTTTCTTTATTCCCCTCTATCTTTTCGCACCCCCCGCCCTTGTTCAGTGTTAAACATAAGCTACTTGCTAGTACTTAAAATGGCAAGAGAGAAGGAGCAAGGAGAGGTGAGACCCAGGCTGAGAGAAGGCAGGTGTGTGTGTGTGTTTGTGTGTGTGGGTGTGTGTGGGTGTGTGTGAGTGTGTGTGCTAACACCTCATACCTGTCAGGTCTGCACCACTCTCCCCCAGCCAGGCTGTGCTGGCTGCCCACCCCTGCCCAGCCCTCCTGCCCTGCCCTGCACACCATGGGGCTGGCTGCAGCCCCAGGACAAGCTGCTAGCCGTGGATATAAATGTAAGGGAACATCAGAGCCTTGCCTTGGGCATTTCTACCTCATTTCCCTTTCCCAATCCAACTGTTGCAACCTGCAGACGTCACAGGTTTTGAATTTGTCCCTGCAGAGCCAGTCCACGATGCACTTACTTGCTGCAGACATCTCTTTTCCACACAGAGCTGCTCCCTAAGGGTATGCAGATACAAAAAGCTTTCTATTTTAGCACCCATTAAATCAGGGGGAAAAAAATGTAAGAGGATAATTTTTCACATTATGAAGTCTCATCAGTGGCTGTCACTGAGAAGAGCCACTCACTCATCTTATGAGATGACAGAGCCCAAATTGGATTGGAAAGGGATCACCTCATTGCTGATTACAGTCCCTCCTGAGAAGGGTTAAGTCCTCTTGCCCTTGCAGTACTTGATCAACCAGCAAACACCCAGTGGCTGTTCCTAGGGCTTCCTTTTCACAAAGCAAAATGACATAAACACCTGAGATGGAAAAACAGTCACCCCAGTATTAGTAAAATGAGGTACCACAAACTGGAATAGAAGCAGAACCTCAGTTTCCAACTCAGCATGTCTCAGAGAAGGCTTTGACAGCTGTTCAGAGTAAGGGAAATTGTTTAGGGTATTTCTGCCCTTTTGCATGTTTCTTTCCAGTGTCACATTGCACAGCCTTTAGGAAACTGCCTTTACCTATGCATATTTGTAGTATTAACTTACACATCAACTGGTAAGGGAGACAAGTAAAAAAAACCAAAAACATATATGGAAAGTTCAGAGTGAAATATAACAAACTAAAAATAAATAAATGTGGGAATTTTGTAGCAGGATTTTCAGAACTTTTATTTAAATAATACCTGAATTTAAGCCTTTGAAATTAAAGTTAAATATCATTGCCACCAGAACGTGGCTGGTCTTAGTCTAAAGCAGGTGAACAGCCTAGGAAGTGTGTGCAGAGAATTTTGATTAAATTATGCATTTTAAAATTACACAGATTGGAAAAAGCTATTAGTTAGTCAAAGAATACCAGTCAAAAAGTCAAAAATGAAAGAAGCCAATGGTAATCAGTGTATGGGAATATGGGAATCCATGCACTGTTTCAGTGGTAAACTCTTACATGATACAGCAAAAAAAAAAAAAAAAAAGGAAAAGAATAGCTTAGAAATATGGAAACAATAGGGATAAAAAAGGAAATTAAATGAAAAATTAATATCTTATTGTTGATGTGGGCCATAAGATAAGCATATAAGAATATGCTTCTGATTTTTCTGTATGTTCTATTTGTGTGTTGCACATACTGTAATTTATGCAGTGTAGAATACCCTATTAAATCCCATGCCTGTTGCCTCCATCCACAAAATAAGTTAAACAGAAATAGCCAAGGAGCACTTTACTCTGTTGGTGTTCCTCAAATATGAAAGCTGTGATACTCCAAATGTTTAATTGACCCCAAGGTCAGTCACTTTGAGATTCAGCTTAATTTGTGTTAACACAAATAATGCAGTGCTAAAAAATAAATATTTTCTCATATAATTAAGTATTCTAGTGCACTAGCAAACATGATTCCTAGATATATTTTACTTTTTCCATGATACACTTACAACATTGAAGTTTCATGATTGCATTTGACAGTAGAAATAATATGCAGTAATGATTTATACTAGTTAGTCTTTAGAAATGTCAGCATAATACAGAAGCCAGTATTATGAGCAAGGAGAAAGAATGAGTTTGGATTTTGTAGTTTTTCCAGCTCTTGATCTGTTTAGCCTTATTTTTCTTCTGAGTCCTGTTTTCCTGAAGTTATGCTTTCAGAAATTACTTATTAATGAGTCTGAATTAAAATCCATACAATTCTTATTCCACAAGTAGACTTAAATTATCTCAATCATTTGTATTTTATTTAACTTATAAATAGGATTTATTGTACTTGTTTTATGTGGAAGACCACCTTGACTAGGCGTTCTAAAAACACATCTTGAGCATTATTCTTTCTATCAGAATGTCTTGTTTGCCACCCTCACTAAAAGTAGAGAGAACTAGCTACAGTTTGTGATTTTTTTCCTTATAGGTGTGTAAGAACTGCTGTTATTTCACACAGGTCCCTCTGCTCTCAGCACGGCTGGAAACCATGATCTCCTCTGACAGATGGTGACTTTTTACAGTATTTTGCGTAGCACCTGCAAGGGACAGCACTAAAGGAACTGCAGGGAGCTCAGCTCAGCCTCCATTATTAATGCCTCCATGCTTTCTGTTCCCTTCCCTCTGTCATTCCCAAGCCAGGCAGAGGGCCACAGTGGGCCTTTAACTGTGCTGCCTGGGAGCTGTCAGAGTAAAGACTCCCGATGTTCTTGGCGGGGAAGGCATCCCCAGGCTGACAGAAGATTGGCAGAAGATTGGCAGAACAGATGAACATGGTTTTCCCAAGAGTTATGGAGGGTGTCTGGTTTTTCTGCTGTTCAGTGACAGTGGGGTTTAGGTGGTTGTGTCCTTTGGTGGGAAGACCAGGGGAAAGGCTTTCTCCTCTAGCAGTTTGCCAGGTTTTATTTAACTTCTAGGATCTTTCTGTCTCCTATGCATTTGCAAGATGTGGTTGAAAGAAATGAGGATTTTAAACATAATTAAAGAGGATACTCAAACAGGCATGCATACATGCAGATAAGGCCAATGCCAGATCTTTTCTTAGAGACCAAACTAAGAAACAGTCCGTACAGGTAAAGCCACAGTAAAGATGTTGTGGCTGTTTATTTTAGCACTTCAGGGAGTGCAGCTTAGCTGAACATCTCCTGGAATAATGTTCTCAAAAGAAGTGGATGTCTTCTGTTTCTGGAAATGTCAAGAGTGCTGAATTAGAAATTTTCAACTGCATGGTTTAATAGTTTCTGTCATAATGAGCCCAGAAATGAAAAAGAAAGAGAGAAATAACTTTCTGATGCTTGAAAACATTTAAAAAATATTTTGAGTTTGACCAACAAAATCTACTCCTCTTTTTTGAGAGACTCAGACCTGAAAGATCAGAGATTACATCATTAAAGCATATTTGGACAAGTCAAATCTACATTTTTCCTCAACTGCCTATCATCATGGATTCATGAATGTTAATTCTGGTGTAGTAATGCAACTTTCTAATGACTACCTACTGCTGCACTGAGGATTGACATGTACAGCCTGATAGTCTTGTTATGGGGTGTTTTGTGCTAATACAGCTCCTCCCTGCTGTATTACCTCATCGCTATTTTTTTTTAACCTATAAAGGTTTTCAGAAAAGAAGCCTGAGTTTTAGAAATGCTGAGCAGCAGGATGCTTCAGTGACATCAACAGGAAATAAACAGGTCCAAATCAGGTGCATTTTTAGATGGGATGAACATGCTTTTTCTCCGTACCTATTAATATTGTCCTGTTCGGCCCACTCAGATGTATTTTAGAATGTTTCCACCCTTCATGCTGGAGCTGTATTATGGATACATCAGTTTCTGCTTGTATCACCAAAGATTCAGATCAATAACATACAATGTAGTGCAAGGGTCTGATATTAACTTCTAAGAGTTAAATGAGAAATGAGAAAAGCTGCATTTAGCCTTTGGTTATGTTTTAAAATTAATCAAGGCACAGCAAGATGTTCTATTAATTTTATATTTTGCTACCATTTTCTCTTTTAAGTAGAAACATAAACTGAGGTTTAAGACAACTTAGAATTTCACCTTAAATGGGAAAACTTAGATGGCAAGTGTGTTATCTGGTACATGCAGAGGCAGGGTTTGAAATTTATTACATCTCATTTTACGGCCAGAAAATTTTCCAAAATTAGTGGTGATTCAAACTGTAGTAAAAGCTGAAGTCCTTCCTATATCATACATATTAATATGCCATCAGCATAAAATGCCACTTTAAATTCACTGATTCCAGTCTCCATCCCACGAGAATCTGAAGCAGCATTAACAGCTTCTGTGAAACGTTCTCATATTAAAATAAAGCAGCATGGTGGTTGGGAACAGGAGATACACAGAAAATACCTTTTTTTCTGTAGTGGTTAGACTTAAAAGTTTCCAAGTTTCTTGCTCTCTACAACATAAAAATTTATCCAGCTTTGTGTTTGAGTAAGCAGTGATTCACTGCTGACTAGGACAGGGTCCAAAAGTGGCAATCTTCTTCTCTGAGGCAAAAGTTAGATGAACATGATCTTTTGGCAGCCTGCATAGTAAGAGCTCCCCTATTCCCAGGTTCTCAGTTGAGGACCTTCAGTGAGGTTAGCAAAATGACATTGAAATCTGATTTTGTACTCTTTGGGAACTGAATTTCCGTACATCAGTCTTCAGGCTGGTTTTGTGAAGGTGACAGCCTGACAAATAGCACCAGCTGTCTGCAATACCCAGTGCCTTCAAGCAGTGTGATTCAGACAAGTAGGAGCTTCTCTTTCCATTAGTCCCACTTTCAGCTTTATTCTAGCAACAAAGTGATTCCCTCCTTGCCATCCCACACAAATAATCTGTTCCTAAAGTCCAGCTTTTAGAGATTAATAGCATTTTGCAGTCTGTCTAACCCTTTAGTAACAACTGTCACATTCTCAAGGCCAGAGGGATCAGAGCTCAGGGTTGACTTTCCTTATTCCTGATTCTGCCTCTGACGTGCCTTAGGATTTTTATTAAGTTAATTAACCTCTGTGACTCAGGGTAAGTATTGGTGTAATGCACGTAGTAATGCTTAACACAGAGTCCCACAGATGTGAGGCATGATAAAAGGGTAGAGGACTGTTATTGCTACTAATGATCATTAGTTTGAAATCATAGTCGAGCAAAACCAAGAATAACAAAACCATTACAATTAGCTGAAAGGTAGGGTTGTGATATTTAATCATCATTAAAAGGGTACATGATGAAAAATATATTACGTATTTCCAATGAGCGTCAAGAAATAACTTTGTGGGATATCTGCAGTAAAGACTATGAGTAACAGCTCTGAAAAACAAGGTTCACTAAACTTTTTGGTCTTTTTCATCCAGCATAAAGGTTATTTTTGCTACTGTGTCACACACTGTGGCTACTAGAGTAAGTCTATTTTCACACATGTGATAGGATGGAGCACTGAAAACCAACAAGCCACAAGTCTGTAAGTTTATCTCTGACTTTTTCATTGTTGCTATTTTCTTTACTGTGCTTAATATTAATTATATGCAATTTCTAGAGAATCACAGATTTGGGTCAGAGCAAGCACTTTTGTCCTGTGTGCTGTACAAATGCAATATAAGACATCCATGGTCACAAAGAGGTAACAAAAAGAAGCCCACATTGTCATACAGCACAGTTGTTTATTGCTATCTTCCAATTTTTTTTAAACATTGCCTCTGGGATATAATTAGATAAAGAAAAAAAAATCTCATCCATCAATTAAGATATTAGTGATCAGAACTGAATATTGGCAGTCTCAAAGAAGACATTCCTTTCCAGCTATCAAGAATTTTCCTTTATTGACTTGTGTCTTTCAACCTATCAAAGAAAAGTTTTAATTTGCAGCTGAAATCCTGATCCTACGATGAGTCATGTTTTCTCTTGAATGCAAAGGGCGTCTGTCTGGCAAAGTTGGCAGCCTGACCTCTGTAAATATTGTTCTATTGATAAAAAGAGGAATTGGATATAGAGACTATCCAAAATAAATATTTTGCTGGGATCTTGAATGTCTGACTACAATAGAGCAAAGGGATGTTGCTGCATTTTAAATCATTCAGACATAAGTTGAAGTGAGTATTAGTTTTAGTTGAAAAACTGTCAAAGGCAGTTTGCACCTTTCCTTTCAGAAATAAAAATGGACACCTATTTAGGGATTGCTTGTTTCACTTTATTTTCATAGGGATTAGCCATTGGTTTTGTTGGGAGCAAGTCTGGGCTTCTTGATTTCTGGAAGAATTAAGAAAATATTTCAGTAAAGTATTCAGAAATACCAGCATGACTTGCTCCTGTCTTTTGGATGGAGGTGCATGGAAAAAGAGCCCTTTGTGCTGTCCTTATCAGAAGCCTTCACAGGCTCAGGGAGGCTTCCTCAGCATGCCCTTTGTAGAGGTGTGCAAGTGAAAATCAGCTGTGCCTGGGAGGCAGCAGACAGGCTAGGAAGCCCCAAGGATCAGACAAAGGGAAACCTTTACGGCCCCACTTCATACTGTGGATGTATGGAAGCATAATTTCTCCTAAAAATGTAATTGCTCCAGTGGGTCTCCTGGCATGGCACACCTCCCCACTGTCTCCTGACAAGGTTGTATCCCAAAAGATGCAAGACGTGCTGCTCTGTGCTGCCATATCTCCTCCTTTCTGCCCCCTTTGCTCCAACAAAAACTGCTTACATAAAGCAAAATGGGTGTGCAGAAGGAGGAGGTATATGTGAAGGATTACAATGAGAAATGCTCAGAATAGCTGATGAGAGGTGTCTCAGCACCATCATGTCACAACAAAAATGGTCTGACAGAGAGGCATGAGCAAGCTTGTGCTGAAGTCAACAGAACTGTACCTTTGCTTAACCAGTGATGGCCTCCTGCTGCTCTTTCCCAAAAGAAGCGACAGAGGAATTTTTCCCATCAGAGACTTTTTCTTCTTATCAATAAATTACACTATCTAGCTGCTGCAATAGATAGTCTGTGAATAACAGAGGACATATATTTTTATTGGCTCATCCATTTAAACAAAGAGAATTCCTGTCATCAGTGCTGAGCTGTAAACTAAAATTTGAAGGTAAGATACCATCTACTTCTTCTTTCTCCTGTAACTCACAGTGCTGCTGGGACTGCTGTGCAAGGGAATGTTTGTCTAGTGCATGTGACAGATACCCTTACACTTGCTGTTTATCTGGTTCTCCCTTCCTATGAATCATTCTCCTTTCTGTACAGTATACCTCCTGAAAATGTCCTCCTGTTTCAAATTTTTTTAATTCACGTTTACAATAAAATCATAATAAAACAACACTTTTGCAATCAAAATAATTACATTATTTACTTGGAATTTGATTCCTCTTTGCTGAACTTCCTTTTTTTTCCTTATATTCTAGATCATGGAGAAGATTTGCATCTATCAGCTTTCTTTGTTATGGGTATATTTTGGAAATGTCACCCTCAATGTTTTGAAAAGGCTTTCCTACTCTTTTTTTAAAGAGGGTGACACCACTTGCATCCTCAGTACCATTTGCAGGAATCAACCAAAGGCTACCAACTGAATCTTAAACATGTGTATTAGTCACTCAAAAAAAGAGTGAGAGACAAGGATGGCATTCTCCTGTGTTAACCCAAATGTTCAAAGAAAATTTAAGAAAACCTGACCATGCCCAGAACAAAACACAGAGAACACTATCCACACACAGAATCCACCACCACCAGGCAATTCCCCATCATTCTGAGAGTACAAGCACTGCCACCAGAGCACACTGAAATGCCTGCTGAAGTCATGCAAGCAGAGCAGGGCGCAGTGTGAGTGCTGAGGCTGCAGGAGGCTGACCCAAGAGCTCAGCTCTGCACGGTGGTGACAGTGCCCCCACTTTGGCAGTGCTACGGCACAACTGTGTGCCTGTGAGCCCAGACACTGCCTGCTCCACCTCTGCCTGAAGTGACACTAATAGTGGCTTCCTGACCATGCTCCTTGCACAAACAAGCAGTGAACCTGAGGAGAAATAAAGAACAGTTTGTAAAAGGAAGTAGGCAAAAACCCAATACAAAGAAAATAAATAATGGTTCATGAAAATCTCACACAGTCAAAACCAAGGGCACAAAATTTATCAGGCAACCTAAGACAAACACAAATCTGCTTGTTGGGTTGCCATCTGCTAGACTGCAGGTCTTCAAAGCTGTCAGAGGAAGGCTGTGTGCCTAATCAAAACACATCTTCTCCTGGCTCCATGATTTAATACCATTGCTTTTGGGAACAAAGCATTCTCCTAAGTACAGCTGGGCTGCAAGAAAGTATTTCTGGTATATCTGTCAGAAGTCTGATTTCTTAGCACAAGCTCAGAAGCTACTGGGGAATTTTGCTTAAAGTCAGACTCTAAATGAATCTCTGCATAACTGTTATTGCCTTGTTCACACTCCTCTCTTTCTGCTTTTTGCTGTAATTTTCACAGCTAGAATTGATAAACTGGGGGGACAAAAACCAGGAGAAACTTTTTCTTGGTTTAGGTCTACAATATTAATGCAACTATTTTATCTCTGGGACTGCAATGGTTTTTCACTAGCAAAACCTTGTATTCCAGTACAAAGAGTTACATTCTTGGGCAAACTTTTAAGACTCTGCTTCCTATTACATCAAAAAGCCACAGCAGACTCAACATCAGTGCATCAGCAATGCACAGAAGGATCCTTAACTAATGCTTGCAGTCCTATCTTAGAAGCACAGAACAAATCAAGCTTCCTGAATACAGGCATCTAGTGCCACTTGCACATCCTGCCACGTCCCACTTGATTCCCTGTCTGCCTCTGACACCAGAGAGTGCAGGTTCCCAGGTGCTTGCAGCCAAACCTGGCAGTCCCTTGCAAATGTCCTTAGTGTATTTTGCCTCTTAGTACATGTAGTCAATCCACTGATGACTGCACACCTAATTAACTTTGAACCTCTCACTACATCTCAGGATAAAAAGATTAATTTCTTACCTTCTTATGTTTTTTGAGCAGAGCTTTTGCAGTGCTTGGGGTTTGCTTGTAGAGAAATTCCCACAGCCATCATGAACACCCCTGTATTCTCTGTGAAAGCTTTCTTACCTTTCAGTGAGCTTTGAACAGAGCTCATGAAGTTACTCTTAAACGACAGCTAAAGGCCTCAGCTGAGACTGACAAATACTGAATAAGAGTCAAGAACTCCCCAAAAGGTTTTGAAATGAACATCAAATAGATGCGATAGACAACAGGCAAATAAACTGCCTATTTATAAGTATAAATTTATATATTTTTAAAAATTATACTTATTTTGTAGATTTGGTTTCTGCTATAAACACCCACAAACATGTGGTGGAATTCAAAAAAGGAGACTACTCTTCCCAGGTCCCAGGTCAGCACTTTATCTACAAAGACATTCTCTTAATCTGTTAGCTGTGAGATAGGTAACAGAGAGCAGGTTAAAGACCATTATTAAGAATTAAGGAGTTAGAAAACGAATGATGACCAGGAACTTTGAAACAGCAAGGCAGTGTACATGTCCATGGACACCATCTTTCATCACGTGTTCATGTTGGTTTTGTCCTTTCCTTGAGTTCTTTCTTAATGCAAAACCCTGACTATACTCAATTAATGAGTAATAACACAATGTTATTTTCCTTCCATTGTTCAGTGCAAGGCTGTCCAGGTTTCATCTGGGATAGAGTAATTTTTCTTTCTAGTAGCTAGTACAGTGCTGTGTTTTTTGGATTCATTATAAGAATAATGTTGATAACACAGTTATATTTTAATTATTATGAAGCAGTGCTTACCCTGAGTCAAGGAGTTTCCAGTTTCCCATGCTCTGCTAGGGAGGAATCACACAAGAAGCTGGGAGGGGGCATGACCAGGACAGCTGATCTGATCTGGCCAAAGGGGTAGGCCATGCCATAGAACATCACGCCAAATACATAAGCTGGGGGGATCTGTCTAGGAAGCCCTGATCACTGCTTGGGGACAGGCTGAGCATTGTTCATTGAGTGGTGAGTAACTGGACTGTTACACATCACTTGTTTCGCTTGGGTTTTATTTCTCTCTCTCTTTTTGTTCTCTTCCTTTTCAATATTATTATTATCATCATTATTGCATTTTATTTCAATTATTAAACTCTTTTTATCTAATCCCACAGGCTTTATTTTTCCAATCCTCCTCCTGATTCCACTGAGGGTGTGTGAGGGTGAGCAAACTGTCTGGAGTTAAGCCACAATAACAGCCCAAGCTGTCTTTCTTCTCCATGAAGCTGTGCTGTGAATGTAGGGTTATTCATATCCTCAAGAGCTCTTTACAGTACCTTTCATTGCAGCATGGGTGTGCTTTATTGTAATTTTTAACCTGGTATCACAAAGCTCCTTTGAGAAGTGGATGTAGTGTTTTTCCCATGTTCCAGGTTTGTAAGTGCAGTGCAGAATGATCAATGTCAAGATGAACAGCATATGCCTGCTCAGGGCTCACAGTCCTTGGATGTGCTCTGGAAGCCTCGGCAGGGAGAAGTCACATCTCTGGAGGCTTTCACTGGTGAATCACAACCACTTTCTACAGAGATGTTTTTAGCTTCTCCAGAGAAACGTGGTATTTCAAAGGGCTGTCTCTTGACCAAAACTGAATTTTCATAGTGACAATAAAAGATAAGCTTCTAGTATAAGGTTTATCCTTTTGTGAAACTTTATATCATAACACTAAATCTTAAATAAACTACATTTACAATAAAAGAAGATGTGAAGTTCTGAGACAGGTAGAAGTATATTCTTTATCCCCAAAACACTGGCACTACTGTTCTAGCTTTCCCAAATATTCAGACATATTCTCTGGAAAAATAAAATAAGTTAGATGGAAGTTAGATGGAAAATTGCATTCCATACAGAGGAAGTTTGGAAGACTTGTGAGAAGCTAAAAATGGGGTATTGCAAAAGGAAATGTGCAACCTCAGGAAAATGCTACTGGCCTCACTGCAAACTCAGAGAGCATTCAAAAAAGAAATGAAAAAGAGTGTACTGTAATGTTGAAAAGAAACCAAATCTCAATATGAACATCTAAGAAAATAATGCCTGTCAAAAAAAAAAAAAAAGAATGTTTAACAGACAGTAATCTCATAGAATGTTGTGTGTATTTCTCTGGTCATCCTTACCCAGACTTATGGCACCATGCAAAAATCCTTTTCTTGTTTTCCACTGCCAGCTCATACAGAAAAAGAGCTTGCTGGTTATATAAAATGGAGGTTATCAGCAATATTGCTAATTAATGGTGTAGTTGCCAAATAAGAAGTTAAACTCTGACAAACATGACCTAATGTTACACAAATATGCTTCATAAATCACAGTTAAGAAATTACACAACAGGCAGCATTTTTTTTGGACAAGTAATAGAACCTATTGGCAGTTAGTATAATTAAAGGCTAGAAGGCAGATGAAAATGTTTGGGGGTTTGTAGACTTGTGTGCATAAAAAAAAGATAGAAGTGTTTTTAAAATGCCACAACTTGAACTGGTTGTTGCTTCAAATGGGAAAACTTTAGTGGGAGCCCAAGGATCTACAGGAAAACCCAGGTTCAGGGTGGGGAGGTCTCAAATCTCTGGGCACAGTGAGGCTGTTTTGGATGTCCTCTGATGGTCACAGCTGTTGCTGGCACTGATCTTGCTCCAGTGCCAGTGCACTGTGGTACTGGCATCCCCCTCGGTATCTGCCTGGTCTTGTGACTATTCTTTCTTTGTCCCATTGTGTCCCGTAAAATTTGAAGCTCTTGTAAAATACTGGAAATATGGAGAGCCCTGAAGGGCTGTTCAGGAGAAGGGTTTGCTTTGCCTCTTCCCTTTGAATGGAGAAGAAGGAAGTAGAGTCCACTTGTTTAATATATTAAGTGCAGAATTTTTTGAATGATGGCTTGTAACAGGTGGGAGCTGAAGAGTGCAATGATGAATAGGGAACTTCAGCAGCAATCCCAAATGAGACATGGAGCAGATTATGTTCTTAGGTTTAGATGAAAAGATTAAAGCCAAGGGGAAAATCTTGCATGGGAGAATTCACTTTACTCATTTAATGAAGTTAAATCAAAGTTTTTACAATTCTGTTTCAAAACAATGAAGTCTAATGATGAGGATGAATTCATCATTCTTGTATATTCACTCTGAATGCTCATTCCCCACATCCAAGAGAATGGATTGACTACTTTTTTATTGCTATCAGAAAGGCATTTCTCATCTATTTTAGTATAGACTTAGTAAATCATTTCACAGTAATATTTATTTAAGCAGAAAAACATTAGTCAGTGACATTGAGAACTAAAGTTCCATTTATGCTTGGCAATTTATCATAAGACCCACTGGATTCACATACCATCCCAGGAAGATAAGGAATGCTATGAAAAACTGTTACTTATTAAAAGGAAAATCAAAATATGAATATTAAATAGACTGCATTGTGATGGAGGTCTCGTTTTAGTATTGGTGGAAGAGAAAAGCACTATAAAAGCAAAACATGCTACATGAAAAGAACATGGATGGAATTAATGTCAGGGATAGCTGGCTCTGAACCTTTTGCGAACCTGCTGATTTCAGTGGCCTTTGGATGAGGTCCAGAAAAAAGCCACATTTTTATATGGCAGGCAAATTTCATAAAGCACAGTCAGAAGTAGAAACAAAGAAGTATTGAGGAGCTTTGCAGAGTAGACAATGAAGCAGAAGCAAACAGAATCATACAGTCCAAAGGACTAGAACTTGCATTCACTCACATTGAAGCCACATGACTGATTTCCATGTCAGGAAATCTGAGCTGCAAAAAAACCCAGAAATCAGAATTGAAAAAAATCTTCAATATCTGGGTTATACATCTAAGATAAGCCCTGTCAATAACAGTGCATCTATTATGCCTGGCATTTGGCCCATGCCTTGTATTTCAGTAGGATTTCACTAATCACAAATCCCCAGGAGTTTATAACTTCTCACTCCTTTCATGGGATCACCTGGCCAGCTCCCCATTGTACTTCCAGCACAACTAAGGCCCATGAAACACAACATACAAACACCTTATCTCCTCGTATGAATATGAGTAAGAGCAGCTGTTTCCACTGATGTAGGACTGAGGTTTCCCTTGCTCTAGATGAAATTGTGAAAGGCCCCTGCTGAGATGACAATGCAACAGAAAGCAGCACCCAAATATTTAGTGTGGGTTTACAAACACAATTGCAAAGCTGCCATGCCAAACCCCTTCATACCCCTGTAGGCATTAGAGCTTTTTGGGTGCCTTGGATTTTTAGCTTTTCCCAAGATTGTTTCAATAAAATGCAGTTATTTGAGTGAATTATTTCAGCAACACAAGATATAATGAATCCCTCTTTTTGTTCCAGCAAGGATGGGATTTCTCTGACCTTGTTTTTCAGCTTCAGTAGAGAGATCCTCTCTGTGTCTTAGGGCAGCCAACAAATGGGAGTGAGGGCACTCTTTAAGAAGCCCAGCTATAAAACTGCAAGTTTTTAGGAGAAATTTGTATGAGATTTTAATTTTCCTATCACTCTAAAGCAGTAACTAGAAAGGGAGGAAGAATAATAATGCATGGTGTCTCCCTGGAACAGAGTGTTAATGGCTGCAAAGGCCAACCAGGTTGTGCTAGTGGCAGCAGTAAATGCCAGATTTAAGATACATTTCAATGCACAGCAATTCTTTTATCTGTGTATTAGGTATTTTCCTGCTGATTGATTGATTGATTCCTGAGCAGAAACAGCTTATTTTGTGCTAGATACAGTTTTTCCCACTCCAGAAGCTTCTAATGGAGATACTGACTGTCCTGCAAGGACAGCAGAGACTTAGGTAGGAAAATGTGAGAGCTCTTCTAATGCTGTGTTGTACTGGCCCATGGAAGTTTTCTTCACTTTTTGTTCCACCACTGATTGTATTTGCTCCAAAAAATTTTCTCCAGAACAGATCTGCAGACAAGTTACTTTATCTTTTAGCAGATGAACAATTAACAGATGTTTGTCCTACAGCATCCCAAACAGCTCTGCTGGTTATCTCAAAGTCCTTTTTGGGGAGTCTGATCTTCCCCATACACCACAGAAGTAACACAGGCACTAGAGGATTTTGGATTCTGCAGCAGAGGCCCTAATTTTAAGGCAATTTAGTCTCTTTGAGGATCTGGCCATTTATAAATGGTAAAAAGCACATTTCCTGTATTTGCACGTGGTTGACAAAGAAAGACTTTGGTAATGATAATTCATGGCTTCTCAACAATTTCCCATGTTATGGAGTCAAGATTTTTGGAACAAAGTTGTGCTCATCAATCTACTGCTATGAGGAACATTTTCTGAAAAAGAATGTGAAAAATTACTTATGTGTCTTTAGAAACAAACATGAATGGCTACAACAAACCATTATTATTATGCAAAAATGAAATTCTTTCTACAATCTTTATTCCTGAGGCTTCTGCAATGATGTCTTTTTTTATCTCCCCCTCTGTAAACAGAACATCGTTTGTGATTCACAAGCAAGCTGCTTTCATAGGCTTGGAGCAGAACAATGACAGTGGGAACACAGTAAAATATTATCAAGTCAGAATGGCCAATCTGCCATAGTATTCTTTGTATTACACCTTAACATGTTTTAATTGAGAGGCAAACCACGTGTAGCCTAATTCAGGCTTCAATAAGCACCCAGACATAGCTGAAACACAGCACATGTGAAACAAACTACAGAAGTACCCGTGACAGAAATTATATTTGTAAATACAACATATCTACACAAGCATCTAGAGACTAATTGCATTCATAATTAACAAATGTTACTCAAAGCATTGTTTATATTATAAAACTGTTAGCTGGGAAGAAAATGTGTTGGGCCTTATCCACATCTATCATAGCCCAGGAATACTCTGAGTTAGGTTTTGGATGAAGTTGTGGGCACTTTGAGATAAACAGGCACAAAAAAAAATAAATTCTAAATTTCATTACCACAGGGTTCAAAAAAAACAAACCAAAAAGAGTATGCTGGATCAAAAGATCAAAAGATTGAAGATTGCTTTGCCCAGTCACTAACATGTAGTTCCATCTTTCTTGTTTAGGTATCTGCGCTTTCAGCCAGTGGTCCACTCAACACCTGTCCACAAATGTTGTTCCTATCCTTCATAATAACTGTCTTGGGAAGCCTCATGTCAGGTTCTGCCAAGAAATGGACTAAAAGAAATACCCCAGGGATCCCAGAGGAAGTGTATGGATCAGTATGGATCACATACCAAAATATGTATAGAAGATGGAAAAGAAGTCTTAGTAGTTTTGTCACATTTGGTATGTCATGTTTTGAATGAGCTTAGATGCAGACACATTAAAACATGTAATGCTAGCACTACATGTTATTTTTGACAATTTTTATTAGTCCGGAATTAAATCTAGCCTGGCTTCTGTGACATGTGTCTGACTGTCTGGTTTCTTGAGAACACATTTTGCTTTACTTTGGAAAGAAAAATGAAGCTGTGAAAACCTTGAGGACAAAGATTTGCTCTGCAGATGAAAATTGCTGATGTTAATATCTCTATTTGTTTGCCAAAGATGAATTTAAATTTCCTATTTTGTTATTTTTGACTCTTGCATGCACAATATTTCATTTAGGATTTTTTATTAGAGGAAGAAAGACATATTTGCAGCAGCATAATTATTTGGAATGTGGGTTTAAAATTTTATAAGATGATTCCTGCTATTAAATTAGAAATAATTTGAACAAGGATATAATTTTCCAAATAGTTAAAAAAATGCTGAGTAAGCAATACAATTTTCTTCTGTTGCATTTAGCATTGCACAAAGTCACGTCACTTTGCTTAGATGCTTAGATGAGACCTTTTCACTCTACTACAATGTTGTGCAATGCTTCCCACACCCATACTGGGGACTGAGAGGGGGATGACAGACTGCTTTATCTTCTTCACTTCAGGAAAAGAAAGACTGGTTGACAGTGTATTCAAAGGGAGAAAGAGAGGAAGAGGGAAAGAGAGAAATTTGTTTGGAACCACCAATGTTATTATGAAATATCAAGTTCTTAATCCACATGACTCATACCAGCTCCTCTCCCCAGGCTGGCCAGAAGACAAAGCACATTATAATTATGTGGGTAAGATTGGAATGCTCTGAAAGCCTACGTAAGTAGCCTGCTGGACTCCACTGAAACCCACCAAGGGCAGTAGACTTCCTAACCAAAGACCATACCTAGAGATTACAAGTGGCAGGGCTGTAGTCCAGTGAAAACACAGTGCTACTTGCAAATTGTTTCTCCCTAAAATGATTGCTCTGCTGAATGCCTGAGAAGAGTGACATCAGAAAGTGGTCACTCATGACAATTTTATTCCTTCAGCCATTTCCTATCGCTTCAACTGAAAGGAAAAAGGTTTTCTTTCCTTGCATAAAATTTCATTTGAAATGAATAGGCCAGGGAAAGCTTTTCTAAAACTAGAACTCTCATTCCTTGGGTAAACAAGAAAATTCCTCGAAGGATCTACTCACAGCAAGATTACTGTTACAGCATGGATTCTTCAGCAAAATAATTTCCTATTGTATGGGAAAGAATTTGGGCAAATGAGGACAAAAGGAGAGCACAAACTGCTGGTTTCACTGTCTGGAAAAGATCAGCCTTCCTGATTAGTTTGTCCATTCTTTTGCTCCCCATTCCATGTTAGAGTGAAAATACCACACGATAATGTGTTTGTAAAAATGTCTTCTCCATAAACAAAAAGTTGGTTTTGAATAGCCAGTTCTCAGTGCACAGAAAGGCCACCTACACTGTCTTAAAAAGTCAAGGTAAAAAAAGAAGAAAACAAGTAACAAAAAACCAAGAGCAAATATTTTCAATGTAAAAAAAAAAATAAATCTACAATCTTAAACACAGTCTAGAAACACAGATCCAGGAAATCATACCTACAAATTTCTGCTTTCCTTTACTCATCCAAACTTTTCCCATTCCTCTTCCATTTTCTCAAGGATCTTAGTATTTGCTTCTTTTCCTCTAATTGTTTTGCCTTCCTCTATACCGTTCCCTGACCATCTTTGTTCCACTCTTCAACATGCCCAGTTCTTCTTTCCAGTTTTCATCTGTGGCTGCTACATTTTGGGTCATTTTTTTCTATTCCTCCTTTGCTAGTGAGGAACCATGAGCTAATATCTTCTCCCTGCCACAGAAGGGAGACAGGAGCACATACGAAAACAAACTCCTGTGGGAAACAGCCAAAAGTAGAAGTCCCACCCAGCTGTTGCCTTGTGCTGCTTCCATTCAAAGGCTTGCAGCTTTCAAAATCTTACTCAATTCTTCCCTCATCCCTGTATGTGAGGAATAAGGGAGTAAGAGATCCTTCACGGAGGTCCCAGACCATAAGAACATCAAGAAGAAGAACACTCTCTTCTAGCAAAAGAATAACAGATGTAGTTTGCCCTGAACCTTTAGAAATATTGCACAGTCACATCCACTGGAGAAAATAATTAATCAGTTTTCTGTCTATTTTCAAGTCACTCCATTTACTTTATTTCTTCAGTTTAGATCATTATCTAGCACAGGCAGCCACTAGGAGCTCACCGTGCTGTTGCCAAGTCCCACGTTTCCCAATGAAGAACTCAGGAAATTTACAATATCCATCTTGATTTTAGTATCTTTCTTTTTTACCCCTTGCAATGATGTGAAAAATAGCTCTTAGAGAGCTTAGATGTTTCTAGTAACTCAGTTCAAATGCCAGGCCTGCCATATCTGCTGCTTTTCCCACTAGCCTACAGCTGTTTGGTCTCCTTTGTGAGACTTAGCTGGTGTCCTAAGCTACCTGTGATTTATTTTTGGCACTGGATAAAAATTGTATATTCAGCTTGTGAGATTATTAAGGAATAGTACCAATAAAAAAATGAGCTCTTCTTGTTTCTCTAAAATCACTGAGAACATATTACTCAAGTACAGTTCACACAGATTCATGATTACTAAGTAATTCTGGGAAATATTTTTTCCTTTGGTTTTAATTTTGAGGGTAATGCTTGTATTTTTGATTAATGCTGCTTAAGTGAGGTTTCAAAGGTTATAGTCACTCTCAGTTTACCAGGATGTTGTCTGAGGCTGAAGAACAAACCTTGCCTTTAAAACAATTCATCTTTCGGCTGAGTTTTTTTGTAACCAACATTGAAATGGCACTACTTGGTTGTTGGGTTTTGGTTTTTTTTGTTTCCTGAACTCGTCAGTACAGAGCTGTTGAAAATAGCTTGATGCTGCTCCTTTGCCTCCTGACATTAATCATAGTTAATTAAGTGAGAATAAAGTTCAGGTTAATGCAAACATGCATTAATTCCTGTCATCCCCCCGCTCTCAGGAATATACAAATTGGACAAGCAGAGAAAAACAACATTGAAAATACATCCTGGAAAAAATATTCAATTAACATCAGGATTAGTGGTCTTGTCAGAGATGTGTTAAAATGTGTTCCCCATATTTTCCCAATAACTTCATGAAGACAAATCTCACTGTCTGCTCAGTGAGACAAAGGATTGAGATCTACTTTACTAGCACTAGGATAAAACCTTTTGTATCCTTGCAGCTGAATGTATGCCAGGCAGTGTCAGGCAGCAAATGTGTCAGGCTCATTTTCTAGAGAACCTTATTTCAGAAACACTGAAATTTTCCCTCATGCTGCTTAAATGTAGAAAACAAAGCCAAATTAGGGATGAAGAACAAGTGATATTCCTTGTGTGGGAAAAAAAACTAGGTTTAGAAAGAAAGATTTAAGTAAATAGGGGGTTTTTTTTGTTTGTTTGTTTGGTTGGTTAGTTGGTTTTTTTGGGAAAGAATAATAATTTAACAATCAAATTGAAAAATCTGAATAAGTGTCACTAGGTGAAATGTTGTTCCAACCTGTACTGGCAGTGGTCCTGAAATGCTTCTTTCAGCTCAGTGATGCAGCAGTTAGATATGTTTATGTACCACTCACAGTTCAGTGCCTATTCTTAGAGAATTAGAGTCTCTTTCTCAAAGCGTATGAAACATATGAGGTGTGTTACTACATTTGGCTAAAGCATTCACATCTCTGTTTCTAGACACAAGATGCACACAATCAGCTCTATCTCTAAATATGTTGTTCTCCATGGCTTCTTCTTCATGTTCTTCACGGCCTCAGTTCAACTCAGCCATCTGCCACCACCAAACCAATGCTCTGCTGCTCTTCCTCACCTGCTAACCAGCCCTGCAACACTAGTGCCACTGGACTACTCTGAAACTTGCTGCTGCTACATCCCCATCACAGTCTCCTACTGATCCCCATCCCACAGAGTTGTTCTCACTCACAGGGCCCTTGCAGCACTTCTGCCTGCTGGAGAAGTTTTGCAGGACTGGCTCCTTCGAAAAGGAGACGGCAGTAGAAGTTGGGATAGGAGTTGCCTTCTTTTACCCTAAAAAATGTGAGAAGTTTATTTGCAGCAAAAAGACATAATACTTGAACTGTCCCATGAGCTGCCATGGTTCTCCAACAGATTCTTGGAAAGTGCTCCTGTCTGTCTTTGGCCACTTCTATTCAGAAATTGCAACTGCTCTCCAGGCAGGACCCCTGAGCAGCACATTTCCCCAAGAGGGGATAGAGGGACAGGGCACTGCCAGGGGAGTTGTGAGCACCCACCCCAGGGTGCACTCCTGGGGCTCCCTGAGGGCAAGCCAGCCCTTCCACAAAGCAGTATGTGACTCCCTGCACCTGCACTGCCAGGTGGCCTGTCCTGGAGTCCCTCCCGGGATGTGTTTGTTTTCACTCTGAACAACACCAGATAAGCAGAAGCTGAGTGCCAGTGAGTGTCTGTTTTGTAGCTTTATGGACGATTTCTGTTGGGCAAAAAGTGTCTTCAAAATAAAGTCATGGAAGGACATTTGCAACAAAGAAAATGTGCTCACAGCATTATAAGTTTCTCATAGCAAAAAATTTTAATAAATCTTTTAATTTGGGCACTCTTTTGCATACTGTGCTGTACACATAAGTGTTGGTAGGTATAAAAGCAGGCTTCTGTTGCAGTCACAGGAAGAGAAGCTGAATTATTTAAAAGGGAAAACTTTTTCAGTCTGGGAATCATAGTCAAATGAAGAAAATTATAAATCTTGACTGCTGCACAGTCCAAAGGCTATAAACATAAGCTCTTCCATCCCATTTTTTAATGTGGCTAAAGGACATCTATATTCAGCACAAAAAATAATTCATATACAAGTGGATGCAGGGGGACCTGCTTTTCCCTGTTTTGACTCTTTGTGCATTAATGTGTGGTAAATACATGATTCAGCACAGAAACTAAACACAGCCTTTGAATTGTTTGTCATGGGCTTATTTTTTCAGGATTTTGCTTCTTCTGTGCAATATCACTACACTTCTGTTATTTTCATTTTTGAGTTCACAGCATCACAAACCTGCTGGGTGCAACAACTCGTCTGTTTTTCTCCTCTTATTGCTGCATACAGCACATACAACTAATAGCAATGGGGTAAAAGGGTAAAAGGAATGTAGAAGCCAGATAGAAACCATGCTTTTTTTGTAGGTACATATAATCAACTATTGCATGGTATAGACACACAAACAGCTATGCTCTTCATCCATGTGAACTCATAAAATTCTTCTTTTAAAAATGCATTAGTATATTGTAACAAAGAAATAGCAAGGCATTCTTTTGCTCATATTACAGTGACACTATGGGAAAACCAGACTTTACATTCCTTCCATAAAAATAATTGTGATAAGGACAAGTCTCTTCTACTGCTTATTGGTGTTCACTCCTCCAGAAAAAGCTTTTATTAGAAACATTGCCTTGGCCCTCACAGAATGGGGACCTGAACTCTCCTATACCTTTTGATAAAGAAGTGCAGTTGCCTCAGCTTTCAGAGCTGGATTGCACAGAGAACCCACATTTAGATTCATCTGCTACAGCTTTTCTTTCTCTTGGGAAGCAACTAGCAGAAAATAAATTTGTTTCCCCATTTCTGATACTATACAGCAGCTCTGCACATTTGCTAATCTTTCCTCTAGCAGAGGAACTGAGTCCTTGAAGAAACCAAAAGCATCTGCCTCTTCACTGAACCACTGAGTGGGGAGAAAACCCAGCTCATTTTGGTTTCTTTTTTACCTTCTAGACACTAAACCTGAGACAGCCATCACAACACTGGCTCTACTCCTTGAAAAATTTGATGAAGAGGTGGACAAATTATGCAAGGAAATCCTCCAAGAATTATTTCCATAAAGGCAACACCATCTCACCTGGTAAAACTATTTTTCATCTGCTCAAAGTCAAAGGAGGAATTTAAGAAAGACAGAATTAAAATTTGCATAATTTTCTTCCTTGGGTTCTCTCACATCCACTTTCAGCCAAGACCATTAGTGCTTATGAGGAAGCTTTGCTTTAAAAATATTACAAAAACTCAATGATGACTGCTAGCTTTAAATAAAGAGGTGACATTTGGGAGCAATCTGGATTGCTTGATAAGCTGTGTTCCTTTGAACCGCACACACTTGAATATGGTTAACATAATGTCATTAACCTTGACATAAGAATGTAGGTCACTGTTACAGAAGGGTGATTGTATTTTGGAAATCAATAACTACATTAAGGACTTAAGGGTCATCAGTATGAGGGAGCTAATCATGCTTCCCTAATTCAAGGCTCATCCTGATTTCACCCTGCATTTGTACAGAATATGAAATTAACTCTTTCAGTTACAAAGGTCTAGCTGAATAAGTAGAAACTCCAACTGGAAGACAGGAATGAATGAGAACGTTTCTATATAGTATATTGTTTTAAAAATAAGATCTCAATAGTCAACTGCCTTTGCCTGGCCTCCCAGAATCATGCAGTCATGTCAGAATTGCAGCTTGCATTAAAAGGTGAACAACTCTCCAGCACATATTGCTGCATAGTTCTGATTGCTAAAGAAAAGATCTGAAATCATAAACCTCATTTTTTTTAAGTATCATCATGCTTGGACCTGCCATGCTTCCTATACAGCAAACAGAGCTAACAATAACCATTTTTATTTTAGAAAATATAACAAGGAGTAGCTAAAATTAAGACTGTTTCTAATATGAAGATACAATTTTGTTACAAAGGGAGTTTCGATCTTCAGTTTGCACTTGAGAAATGAAGACTACTGCAGCAAACAGGCTGAATTGACTCGGTTTATGCATGACTGTGGATGATGAGTAAATTGGGGCAGTCCCACCTAGCTCTAAAGTTTTGGAGCTGTCCATCTTTGGTTTCTTGGCTCCAGCCAGTAGGATATCAGAAGTTCATCGTCTGTATTAGCTGGTAATTAGTCCGTTTTGCCAGCTGTCAGCTACAGTTTTGTCAGCTATACGTCAGCTGTGTCTCTCCTGAATCTTGTAACCTGGAAGGTTTTTTTGTTCATCAAACCATTAGAGCCAGCTGGTGTTTCTAAAACACAGAGAGATCAAGGCCTGCACTGGGGCCAGAACTCCTGAGCTATTTCCTTCTGCTGAAACAGGTCCTCAAATACTCATAACACTTGGTCCTGGCATAGAGTAGGACCTGGTTACAGAAGTTTTATTCCCTCTAAGGAAAAATCTAGGTGATCAGCATGGACTTTTCCCTGCCAGGCTTGTTTTCTTTCCAAGTCATAGCCTTGCAGCCAGTGGTGTGTGCTGGCTCTTCATGGACATCACAGCTCCTCTCTGCAAGGTCTCCCCTGGGGTCACCATGCCTCTCCTTCACAGCTCTCTCCTCAAGCAAGAGCTGAGCTAAAACCCTGTGATTCAAAAAAAAAAAAAAAAAAAAAAAGAACAAAAAAAGAACATCAGGGGGCCCAGCATCAGGAACCCTCTTTCCCAAAAGGAAGACTCTTCCTGCACTTTGTATCTCCTGGTCCTCCTGGAGGTTGTCTAGGTGGGTAACTAAACTAGAGCCTACTGCTTCCTTGTCTTCCAAAACTACTTGATTTTCCTTTGGCTTTTTTACCAGGGAGAAGCATTTGCAAGGCTTACAGTGCTCCTGTAAGACAGCAATCCCTCAGCTTTGACCAAAAGGCCTTCTTTCCCCAGCAGTCCTTACCAGTACTCTTCTGTCTTTAACTCTCTGTTTCTGTGCCAGGATAGCTTGCAGGAATGGAGCTTATATGAGGATATAATCGCTTGGGAAAGGAATGTAATTAAAAGCAACATATAAAGCAGTTTAAAAAAAAATCTTCTGAGGACGCTCAGCTGGCACAGTGAGAATCTTGCTGAGAATATTTAATTGTTTGCATTATTAAGTGCAGACAGGTTGGTTTTAATTCAAAACAAACATGGCAATTAAATAAAAAGACCTATGTCAGTACAGCGTTGTAGCTAGTGAATTAAAAAAATGAAAATGTAGGGAAACACAAATATTCAGGCTTTCAAAAAATGGGAAAGACTTACCGGATTAACCAGATAATTAAAAAAAAGAAAAAGAAAAAGAAAACCATCCTAAAGTTTTATATCAGCTATGCTATAAGGAACCAGATGAAACACTGATGCAGCTGCCTTGATCATTAATATTTTTTATTCCTGTTTTTCTAGCTCAATGTGCACCAGAACATATAGCATCTGATGATATCAAGTGCATGTCATAAGAAACACTTGACAGATGAATTTACACTTATTACATTTTCTTTATTTAAATGGTAAAACATATCCTGTCTTAATTTTTGAAGTCTTAGCACACTGACATACTAATTTAGGTTTTCCGTTTCTTTTCAGAGAATATATATATATATTGTTTTCAAGTTTGATGGAAACGTTTGATAGAAATACTGCCAAATATCAGATAGACTTGTGTGAGGGTAATGCCAAAATTGATCAGAAAAAGTCAAAGCTATTTTTAAAATTTTTTTTAACTAACTGAGAAGGCAATCCAGGCTTCTTCTGGAAGACACTACATGGGCTTATCTAGTATGTCTCTTCTGTGGATAATAACAAATTAACTTATTCTTACCTGAGAGAAGTAGGAAGCATTTAGCCCTGTTTGAGAAATAGGAAGCCTAAGTAGGGAGATTGTTTGACAACCATCAATTCAGAGAACGAAATTCCTTCAGTCCTATTATTAGCTGTTAGGAGATTTGTATTTCTTACTACCTGCTCAAACCTATAGACAGAATGATGCCATCCACTTCAAAGAAAATACTTAATATCTTATTCTCTGGAATGGAGTATCATTAAAAGGTGTATTTTTTCCCCAGACTGACCAGTTCTTTTAGAACTCTTTCCTGTATTTATTTCCATTATACCCTTATGGCATTCAGACACTGCCTAGCCAAGTCTCAGCACAAATCAATTTTTCACTTTTGTCAAAACTAGTCTGGGGAGGAGGAAATGGAGGGTGCTTGGATGACAGTGTTGACACTTGAGCTGCTGTGGAGAGCCATAAACATGATGCTCTAATATGTAATCCCTGCTGACAGGTTAGAAATCAAAGCTCATTAGCACAGAAGGAAGATGAGCATTTTAATGCCTCTGGATTCCATCCACTGCAATTAACACCACATACAGCATATTGTTCACCTGAAGCCATAAATCACAGTAAAAAATGTCATATTATACACAGATCCTGAAACCACAATAAAGAAATGAGAAATGGCTTAGAAAAACTAGCAAATGCCACATTTTTTTCATATGACCAATTGGAAACTAAACCTAGTGCTGAAAATATTTTTAAAGCCTTGCAATATGGATGATCCACATAAATAAGTCTGAAGGTCTCCATTTACCTGAATAAATTGCATTGCTGTAGTGCCTGTGGGTCCAACCCTACCAACCCAGGAAAGCAAGAGTAAGGCAATGGTACTCCTGAAGTGAATATATGAACTTAAGTGTTTTAGTCTGTATGGAACTCGATATAATTTGTGATAGAAGTCTTACAGATTTTTTTAAAAGGGATAATTAGTGACCCTTAAGTTCAAAGGATATCAAAGCCAAATCTGAACCTGAATGTGACATGCAGGTGCAGATTATTTAAACTAGTGATTATTTCTGATTATTTCTATTTACAGACATCTGACCCCAGGAAGGGAAGTTGTTAGATTGTCATTACTGTTTAAACTAATCCTCAAATCCACTATGCCAAATTTTTTATTTTAACCATTGGATGTGCTACAGGAGGAGGCAGAACTCTTTACAAGTCCTGTGTCCTGTTTGACATCTTCCTGTGCAGATTGTCACTTAATTGGTCTCCCTTCCTCTTTAAGGCATTAGGTGCACACACCAACCAGCTGAGAGAGCTCTGAATTGACACAGAAAAGTGCTGGAAGGGAAAAGCATAGTTCTGATATATTTTGCAGCCTAAATGCTGTATTCAGGAAACAGCATCAGTGAAGTGGTACAGTGGCCTGTGACAGCACTGGGATGCTCAGGACACCCTGATGGCCAGCACTCTTCTCAAGCATACAAAGGAGGTTCAGGAAGCACCACCAACCTCCAGCCTCCACATCCAAAAGCACCCATGCTGGCCCTGCAGCAGATGATATTCTGAAAAATGTTTCTTCTGCTACCTAGGTATATCACTGTGCACTTGCTTCTCCTATCTGCCTCAGTGAGGAGAAAACCAGGATGGTAGGATGGTGCATGACCACACAAATTCCACATAAGCTACATTACCCTTCCTTAAAAGGTTTCTGCCAGCCCATCTGCAATCAGAGACCAGAAACTTTTCAGAAATCATCCTGGGACAGCTTTGGTTTTCCTGAGGGACAAACACACCTTATGACCCCCCCATTTATCAGACTCACCTCTGTCCTTGTCTGGCCTATCGGACCCAGTCTGGGTGAATCCACGTCTCAGGAGGGATTGTGCAGCTCTGCAGCTGTGCAGGTGCTCTCTAGTTACATGGAAAATTTCTCAATAATCTGGGTTTGGCTGGGTGTGGAGGAGAGCACCAGGTCTCTCTTTGGGAGCTCCTTGTTCTAGTAGGATATAGGCTTGGCACTGGCCATATATGAAGAGTGGCTCTTTCCTCTGTCTCATTACCATTTCGAGCTGAGGGCCAGGAGAGGTGAGCTCTTGCTGCCAGTTCCTTTGTGTGCAGCTCCTGCACAGAGGAGCCATCTGGGTGCCTGCCCACTCCCTGGGGATGGAAGGAGATTCCTGAGAGGAGTCCCACTGCCTGCCCCTTGGTTGGGGGGTGACTAAGGGACAGCAGTTTCATGCCCAGCTCACCATGGGACCCAACCTTTGGGATCAGGCTCCTTATCACTTGCTATTTTCCTGGTCCATGAGCCTTATGTTCCTGTCAGCAGGGTTTGGGATCTGACAGGAGCAGGGGATCTCGTCCCTTCCCTGTGCCTCCTCTTGAGGATGTTTTGCTGCCTAGTGGTTAAAAAGAGGCATTATAATCCCTTAGGAGACAGAGATTATCCAGATACTCTTTCCAAGAGAGGTTGCAGATCAGATCCTATCTGAGGAAGAAGCTGATACCACCATCAACCTCAGCACTTTTGCTCCCATAGGAGGCCATTAACCCTGTCATGAACCTGAAGGCCTCCACATTCCATGGACAGAGGAATAGAACACAGCCCTGAAGTAGGTGTTTCAGGGCAAAACAGTGGCAGAAATTCAGGTGTACATCTATGTCTACCATACCCTGATGGTTGCTCTGTCCTGATCCCTGCTTCCTGGATTAAGATTTTAAGGCAGAAATCTTTCCTTGAGTAGAAAATCTGTGTCTTACTTAGGTGGTCTAGATTTTCCAGTCAGATATCTCTTTCTGCCTGTTGTAGCTGTCTGCTTCATGTGTTGCAATCTCTGTCTTGCCCTTAGGCACCAGCAAAAGAAAAATAATCCAGTTTTATGTCAACAACTGGTTGGAAACAAACATATTTATAGCACATCATTATTTCATGTCAGGTGGAGAAGAAAGACCTATAGCACAGCAGTGAGAACAAGCCTCAAATGTCTCTGCTTTTTTTCATGTTCCAAAGCTATGCATCCAGTCAGAAACAGGAAACACATAGCAGAGAAAGGGGTGGCAAAAATTTGACCTTCATGCATGTTCTGAAGTGGTCTTTTCCCCACTTCTCTTGTATTTCATTATATTACCCAAAGCACTCAGTTACACATCTGAATTTCCTCAGCTTGTCAACAGAAATTTAAGAATTTGGCTCTTTTCCTAGAAGGGTATGGCTGCAGCTAAAGGAGAGCAAGATTCTTACCATAGTTTTCTAATCAAGTGTTTTCTGTGGGCAAATATTCCCTGTCCCACCTTAAGTGTCTCTGAAGAAAGGCACATGCTATCCCATGCTCCACAGTCATCAGTTATCTGAGCACTACCAGCAGCATTATTAAGATGGAAGAGAGCAGCTTCCCACAGATATGCTTCTCATTTGATTCTCATGTAAAAATAATTTTCAATTAGCCAAGCAAATATATGCTGCAGGGAGCACATGAAGGCAGCTGGCCACAGCTGGTGGGTGGATTATTCTGCTTATGTGGAAGGGACTCAGCATGGGCCTGCTAGGGGGCTGTCATGGCATCAAAGTCCAGCCTGGGATTCACACTCCTGTGATTAATGAATCGTTTTTTGAAACCAGTGGCACATTGTGAATGGCCTTCAGCCACTTCTCCAGCCTCAGTGACCACATAATTTACAGCTGTAGATCCAATGAGTGTATGATTGAGTGTGGACAGCCTGTGGCACAAGTCCATTGCAAAGGTTTAGTCATGCTACGGTGCCACAGTGTACAGCCTTCACAGCATCTTTTACAGCTGAATGATCAAAGAAGGAGATTTTACACTTGTCTTTGAGTATTTCTGGAATCTGAATGAACCTGTGTCAGCTGCAGCTGAACAAATGACTCCTCTGCAACATGGAGAAGATTGTGGCTGAAGTCCCTACAGTGTCCTCTGCTTCCCTCCCTGCCTTCCCTCCCTGCCTCCCATCCTTTTGTAGTAGCCACCACCAGCAGGGGTTCAGCATTTCTTTCCTTTCTCTGTCACTCTTTGGGTAGGCAACCTGTTCTCTCTGTCAGTAATACCAATGTACTAGCAAGGGTGGATTGTCCCACATTTATGGAAATCCACGTGGAAGAAACCACAAGATTTCTTAGTGGATCCACATGCCTGAATCTGCTGTGACACTTTTGTAGGCACATATAATGAAGGCAAAAGCAGAGATCAACCTGCCTTGACCTGTTTGCTGCCTTTTGGACTTTCTCAGCAGCCCTGAAGTTTTGCCTGGAATAACCCAAAACTGCCTCTTACATTGTCATACTCTTTCTGTGGGGCTCCCAAGAGTTATATGGCAAAAACTAACCCAAGACATTTCCAACAACAAATTAAATAAAATAAAGCAAGTACTAACAATCAAAGATGCATGGATTCTGTGGGCAAAACCCATAACAATTTTTTGGCTGTTTACATTCCTTTAGAAAACTCACCACTTAATCTACAGATGTGTTTTGATGGCAGAATTTTGGGCAGCTGCCAAGTAAGGATAAACACAGAGAGCTGGTGCTCATAGGGAAAAGCACAAGAAATAGAGGAAGGAAAGAAAAAACCACACTTGCACATAGAAAACCCAAAGGATTTTTCTCAAGTAGATCAGGAAATGGGAAGACTGTTTAGAAACAAGTCTGAAGTCATTGAGGACTGGGAATGCCTTTTCTGAGAGGAGCCATCACAGCATCAGGACATGAAAGGTTTGGCCACCCAGTGGGCAGGCAAGTGTGACCTCTGCTGTCCACACAGACCTGACATGAAGGCACAGGCAAGCACTACAGGACTATTAGCCTGGCACTGTGCTCATACTTAGAGGCAGCTGTGAGGAAAGCTCTCAGCTCAAACCTGGATTATGTCTGACCAGCCTGAGGGTAGTGGGAATGCCAGGTTTGTTTTCATCAGTGTCTACGGGCCTTGGTAAAATTGCTTGGCTGAGCCATGGACTCCTTACAGGCCACACTGGTTGATGAATTGGTTAAAGATAAGGATCTTCCAGAATACAATTATGTCATTATCAATTAGAAGGGAGGTGTATTTTGTTCTGAAAAATGTTAAAATTTCTCCAAAAAGAAAAGCTTTGACCATGCCCTTTTCTGACAGCCATTTTCTGCTTTTCCATTACTTTAACTTCTTCCTGTCTCAGTTTTACTGCTAAATCCTAGACCAGTGCCACAACCTAGTGCTTCTCTCCATCCTGGCTCTTAGGAACATTTTTTTTCCCCAAACTAATCTCCAGGTTTTTCTCTGACAGCTGTGCTGCTCACCTTTGAAAAAGTTCCCAAATCTAAGCCCTTTCACTTCTCACTTTTCAAAAGATCTCCCTTAGAAACTTCTGCAAAAGTGATGGTTGTAGAGTACTTAGCTAGCACCCAAAAATGTCTGAACAGACACCCAAAATCAAAATTTGGTATCTATATGCAGACCTGATATCTGCAAATACCTACCAGTAACACAGAACAGACAGGGGAAGATACATCTAGGAGAGAAACCAAAAGCTAGGGTGCTGTGTAAGTAGCTTAAATTTCAGAAGGATCAAGCATCCAGTAAATTCCACTGAGACCAAGAGAATTATTGTCTGATTGTGGCTGTATTTAATATAAACTCCAATAAGACAGACAGACACAAAAAAGGCAAGATTACACTGGCTTTGAATGCGAAAGCTGATTAAATGAATTTTCCTCAGTCACTATTTGATACTACTTGTCACTGTATCTACTGATTACTCATTTCTTCTGCATATCATGTTTGTGTTTGCCATGCTAAAGCACACAGTGTTATTCAAATAGCCCAGATGCTGAAGCACGAGCCTGTTGCATTTTGTTGTCCAGCTGCACAAGGAAGAGATATTCTATGCTATGTGTATATAGGAAGTACTTCTTCTTATCCTCCTGTGTAAGGGAAAACAATATACAATCTCATCTTTTACAAATAATTCCCATACTTTTATTTAAGTCTTTCAGGCCCTTATCTATGAGGAATAATAATTCTAATTCCTTGCATTACTGAACTGTTGCAGGTTGAAAGCCATGGTGAAGTGCTCCTCTACCATGGTAAAACACTAGTGACAAATACCCAGATAAGTAGCTCTTTACCAAGTTACACAAGTTAAAAGCCACCAACCTGGTTTACCAAACCTACTTATCTGATTATTATAATCTGATGAAAATACAACTTAACCCCAAAATATGTTGCCTCTGGATATTTTAAGATGAGTGAGTGATGTTTCTTAGAGACCACATACAACTCCTGGCTGCTTGTTAGGATGTGCTTTGGAGTGGACTGTGACACAGTGAACTGCTGCTGGCAGAGGTTTACAGTCCCTGCAGTCTTAAGATGTAAGTTCAGCTCTGATCTCACACACCTGAGCTTTGCTTTTCTTAAAACCTTCTGCCTCAGGAATACTCCCACTGCTACCACCCTTCCCTGCCCAGCATGTGGCTGGTGTTCTGCTCTCTTGCTGGGAGTCAATGGGGGAAGCTCTGGTCAGATGCTACAAAGGCCTTGATTGTCCTCTTTTTCTTGAAACCAGAACTGAAACATATCTCTAGCTGTTCACAAGAACATAATTATAGGTAAGTTTAATCGTGCTGGCTTATCCCCCTCTATCTGTGTATCAGCTCAGAGTACAACACCTAATGGAAATCCTGTATTTCCACAGTCCTCAGCACTGTACCTCAAACATAAGTAGGAGGTGTGCAGGGTGTGAGGAATGTATTAAAAGCATATATATTTGAATGCCTAAATGCCTGCATTTGCCAGCCTTGCCTCCCTGGCCTCCCTTGATAGTCAGTGCAGACAGAGTGTCTCCCCCAGCGGGCAAGTCAGAGCCTATATCCAAGGCTCCTCTCTGAGTCACCCCCAGAGGTGTTACCCTCATCCCCTGACTCAGAAGGAGGAGAGGGAGACTTATTTCTCCATGCAGACATCCCAGTTCAGTGCATAAGCCTTGTCAGTGTTACTGTTCTCCATCTTTCCTGGATATTTTCTATTTTAGTTTCTTAAGGGAATAAAAAATAGTGAAAGAACTGCAGGTATTACAAGCACTTGAACTAAACCCAGACCAGAGAAAATAGACTGTTGCCATATTGGCTTAATGGAGAAACAACCCCTGGCCAGGAATGTGTGACAGCAATGTCTAAATCTGAAAGACAAACTGGGATGATACATGGATGATACACAGTAAAGACAAACTCCCCGACTTCCAATGAATCCTGTGGCATGTATAGGCCCATAAGCAAGTGCTCCGTATATGGGAGGAAACTGGTTGTTTTCCAGTGCATCCTCAACTCTATGTAAACCAGGAGGTGAGCGACTAAAGAGAGATCCAAAATGAGATACCAGATAGTTCTTTCATCCAGTTTTAAATATATGAATACATAAATCAATGTGCATGTTTATGTGTCTGGCTCCAATTAATAAGCACCCGTCCTATGCCTCAGGCTTCCTGACAAGCATCAGAATTAATAATTTAATACATGGAAGAATGATAATCTTGTGGTTAAGCAATTTGAAAGTTGGATCAGTTCTTGGCTCTGCAATAGATTTCCTGCGTGACCGTGGGCAAGTCACTTAATCTCCTTGGCCAAGTACCTCAAAGGTATGTAGGTGCCTGATCCCACCAGTTAGGCGCCACTGCTATCTTCAAAAAAGCATTGCTTAGCTGTTCCTTTAGTTGGTAAGTGTCTGATTTCTCTCAGTAGGCATAAACAGGGTTTGCTGACATTACCCTACAAATTAATGAGCCACGTTGAGGCCTTATTCAATCTCGAACTCCTGGGTCCCCACTGTGTCACAGCTGGAAAAGCTGGCTTTCAGCTCATGGAACCTTGTGTGGAGGTGCAGAGGATGTGCTTGCCTAGCTGGAGGAAATCAAGTAATTTTGACTGGAGAAAGCACTGCCTTTTTGCAAGGACTTTTGCTGCTAGAAGTCCTTTCTCAGCTGGGAAGGCCATTTCCCATCCATCTCAACCCCTGCATATACAGTTAGGTAGCAGATAATCTCAGTATAGGAGACATTTTAGGAAGGACAGAGGGAAAGGACAGAGGCTTTAGCCTGGGCCAGGGCAATGCACCCTCTGTGCCACCTGGAAGGGGAGCAGCCATGTCTGGGCAGTGTCAGCCTGCCCACAGCAGCCCAGCAGTGCCTGAAAGCTGTGTCTCTTGACTCACTGTCTCCTCTTTGCTGTGAACATCCATTGCCTTCCCTTTCCCTTTCCCCTAGTGCTGCTGACTTTCCAAGGGTGAAAGCTGATGCTCATCACTACTGCAAGTCCTCACAACAACAGCAATGGTCAGCACCCTGCTGAGTCCACTGGAGAGCTGGAGATGTGATCTGAAACTCACAGCAATTAAAAAAAAAAGAATTCACCAAACATATTTGCCCTTGTACCAGACTGGGGGGACACTGACCAATGCAGTGACAAGAAAAATCATGCATTCCTCCCATTTCCAGCTATTGCCTGAGGGTGGTGTGTGAGGCATCTTGGCATTCACTGGCCAGAGCTGTTGCTCAGAGGCTCTTGCCCATCCTTCTAGAAGGACCTGGAAACCTGAACAGCCCCAAATAGAAGAATGATGATTTTAGACTTTGAGGACTGGATTTAAACAAGTCAGTCATGTTGTTCAGGTCTTTAGCATACCTTCTAAGCTCAGCTAGTTGTACTTGATCCAAAGAAAGAACAAGGAGAGAGATTTTACACGGAGGAAAGAAGTAAACAGAAAATGCAGCACTGAAATTAATTTAGTTGGTCTAAGAAATTATTCCAGCTAAATGCTCACTTACTCTTTTAGCTCTTTTAAGATATTGCAAACCAATCAAAATGATATAGAAAATTAGATTTTCCATAGATACTTTAATGGTTTCCATAAGAATGTGTAGCTGCTAAATTTCATTAACCATACATGAGAAAATCGAAGATCTCTGAGCACAACTGAAAGGCACTGAGTTACCGAGGTAAGGAGATTTCAAGCTGATGAAAGCTATTCCCTGAGGTCAGTGTACTTGTGGATGTGCAGAGCTGTCTCTAGTGCATATGTTGTGGGGGTAGCAGCTTCAGTGGAGGAAAAAGCAGGCCCTAGTGGTTATTTCTCCCTCTGCTGAAAACACAGAGCTCTCTTTTTGTCCCATTTACAGGCACAGCCAACGGAGTGAGCATGATGGCTGCTGTGGCCCACAAGGAAGAGTCCCCAGAATGGGGGAAGATGACCTTTCCCAGGAAAGCTTTGCCTGTCATTCCCCGGACAAATGCCAAACAAACCCCATTCTCTCCCAGTAACAATGGCAACTTAATGCTTCAGTCTTGTTTTCTTCCCTGTTTTGCAGTCATAGCTTCTCCCTTCCTACAGAAGTGTATCCAGGGAGGTACAGAAGAATTACACAACAAATCTCAGCTGTGGCCAGGAGGGCAAAGGCTTCCCCAGCCCTGCAGGTGAGGCTCTGCAAGATGTCAGCTGGGATCACAACTTCCCTGGCTCTTGGGTTGATTCAATCAAGCTGGAACGAAAGCTAGCTTTACTGAGTTCATTGCAAAGTTAAATAGACCAGACTTTGAAAAATAAACTCCCCCGATAGAGATTACAGGAGAGAGGTTAGGTTCAAGGTTTCTCCTTTGCCTCCATGTTGTCAAGGAATGCAGCAGGGCAAAAATGAAAATTTAGGAACTCCCTCGTGACTTTTGAAGTTATCCAGAAAGGGCTTGTGGTGCACAGATTGGGACATTGCAATGACAAACAAAAAAAAAGGGGATTCATAAAAACAGCACAACATTTAGAAAATAAATATTTTAGAGTGGAAAACAATTCTTATATACCTCTGCTGTATGCATTCTCCACAAGCAATCTCAGTCCCAGTCTGCTGTCATTATAGTCAGCAACTGCCACAAATGTCTTCAGACAGGATCAGGTCTGTGTTGCCCTTCTAGGAAGGTTTTTTTAAAATTGATAATGTGACAAATAGAGTAAAAAATGTACTACTTAACAGTTTTCCCCTTCAGCTCAATCATTATAAAGGTTGATTTTTTTGACAGTTGATCCAGCACACAGACATTTACTAAATAAATAGTGGATGGAGGCTTAGCCAAGAAATTAATCTACCTGTAGGTGGAACACTGGTTACAAAATGTGAGGGAAAGGCTCCCATGACAGCTCTTATGCTACCCTGGGCCAAAATGAAGGTTTGTCCTCTTATTGACTGGTAGAAATCAACTGTTTACTTTACTTTACTTTCCACTTTCCCAGTCTAGTGGAAAGTGTCTCTGCTCATGAAGGGGGGTTGGAGCTAGATGATCTTTAAGGTCACTTCCAGCTCAAGCCATTCTATGATCACGCTTTATTGTTTAAAGAGAATATAGCCATTGCTCTTTGTGCTGTGTTTTACAGGCACATAAGCACAAAACACTTTGTGAGGTTAGCTGTTATTATACCTAATGATAAGCATTTAGAAATAGTTTATTAACATCTGGCAGTCATCAGCTTGTAATGAGAGTTAATTTTAATATATCCATTACAGAAAATTACTTTTTGATGCTTAATGGACAGAAACATTAGCATCCATAATTGAAGGATTTTTTTAACATCATCTTTGTACATATTTTCCTTATTTTCCTTTTTTTTAATAAGTGAGTTACTTTTTACTTCTGGTTGAGCACATACTTTGCAAAGGAAAAATAATGGAGGTTTCCTGGTATGAGCCAAAGGAAGTGAAAAATAATCAAATTTTAAATGGGTATTGTCAAAAAAACACATAATGCTTTTTCACGTGTCCTTAATGAAGTGTACATTTGACTTATCTAGATTTTGCTTGCAGTTCTACCAGAGAGAAGCAAGGTGATGATGTATGCAGTATAGCTACTATTTAATCCCTGTACACAGTTCTTTCAGTAGTTTGGATACACAATTAACTTACAGGTCCTGTCAGTATCTACTGATGAAGAGCTGCAAGATGTAATTTTTTTTTTCATATTTATCCTAAGAAGTCATCAGAGAACACTAGGCCAGTGAAAAACTATTATTTAGTAAATCAGAAATACGGAAATCAGAAAAGACACCACCACTTTCTACAAATAAACATGAAAAGGGAAAAGCTTAAAAGAATGATTACATATATATATATTTGTCTTTTAGAAAAGTATCTACTTAGACGTGAGATCTCCCATTGTTCTTTCTCATGAGATTTTTTCATCCTGTGTTTACCTGCATTTTTAAAGGTCAGAAATGGAGTTGAATTCCCTGGAGTTTGATTCTGTACTAATTCTCAATAGACTTCACAGCTTTTGGCATAACATCAACATTATCGTAGTTTATATGCAATTATTCTCACAGTAGGTTCTAGTTCATTAATTTTTGAGAAGCTAATACTTGTTGACAAGACTTTGCTTTTCTAATACTATCATTAGAAAGAATCTTTTTTACTTTTCAGTCTGTTATTTCTCCAGTAGTGTACTCCATAGTAGTAACTTCCTTCCTTCCTTTCAGTTGCCCTGAGGGCCCTTTCTGTGTTAGGTTGGTACAAACTCATTTTCTCTTGAGCAGACATCCTACAGGATTTTACTTTTGGTATAGTAAGGTTCAAGTATTTCACTGATAATCTAAATTTTCCAGCATTTCAAGATCCTGAAGCAAAAATAAAACCCCAAAACATGTATGTTGGCAGCCTTCCTTGGGGCACACAGTCTCCCTCAGTTTCCTTTATAACCCTAGGAGGTAGCCAGCCACCCAGGTGCTTCCACCTAGAGAGAGAGAAAGGAAAGGGAGGGAGGGAAGGAAGGGGAAAAAGAAAGAAAAAAAAAAGAAAAAGAAAAAGACAAAGACAAAGAAAAAGAAAAAATTTTGTTTATGGAAATATCCATTTTTGTTTATCTTTGCAGAAAGGCTGAGTGCTGGGAGAGCACTGGCCAGAAGCCACCAGGTTATCAAATTGCAGTAAGGACATCCTGGAAGATGCCAAGTTGGGAAATAAATTGTGTTAACTAAGTTCATGTCCCCTGTGCCCTGTGTTCCTGACAGAGTGAAGGCTTCTACCTTGCTCAGTACTGATTAGAAAAAGACCAAGCCAGTGATTATGCTGTTTCTATATTTAAAAAAATCCTGTTTTCCTACCTCTTGGAATCAACAACCCCCAAAGAAGCAGGTTCTCTTGTTGTATGCCAACACATAGTTACTAACAATGAAAATTATTGCTATTTTCTAGGTCATTTGTATTAGCACATTTGGCTCAGTCTTGAGTGTTTGAATTATTGATTCCTTCCTTACTTATACTTCCTTACTCTTCTCCTGTACTGCTGTCTAAGTCATCACCTCTGCAGCATCACACAAGTCCATGATGCAGGTTGATGAGAGAAACCTTTGTTGAGCAGAACCCAGTGGAGTCATTCTGTGTGCACTTCCTTGGCTCTCGGAGCACAAAGTTTAACCTGTCTGTATAAAAGCTTGCACAAAAAACTGCAGAGCTCCTCACTATTGTTTTGGGCTTTTTTTTTGCTTGAGGTATTAATTTTTGTCAGATTATGTTACAATCCCAGTGCATGCTTTAACCTACTTGCACAAGGCTCACATATACACATACCCTCTGTAAACATATACACTCACCCTCTGTAGACCCTTTTGTATCATTCCATCATGAGCTTTTTACTAGGGATAGATCAGGTACTGAAGCTGGCTGAAGAGTCTTGTGATTTGATGCCGGAGGAGGCATCATCTTGGCTTCAGCACACACATCAAAGACCTGCAGGGGTACTTGGGTGCTCTGTTGCTCTGTCACAGGAGGCTCAGAGGAGCACAGTGGAGAACTGGCTGATTTTCAGCAGCTCTTTGAGCTGCAGGTAGATCCACAGGGAGTCTGATATGCATTATTCTGTCAAGAGTGCCGTTAAATAAGGATCCATAATTAACTGCTTCAGTCCTGTCAGAGAGATCTGACAGATGCTTATTTCTTAGGATCTATAGCTAAAAACCTTCTGGGCAGAGAAAACAATATATGAGTTCATGAATATTATTGGCTTATCACAGACTCATAAGACAAATAACAGCAGTTTAATGTTGAAGTGCAAAAGGTGGGTCTGCAAAACCCTCATCAGAGGTTCTTTCCCTAAAGCCCTGTGCACGTCTCCATTCCCTTTTAAATTGCAGATAGAGATAAATTAGTAGTAAGGATTAAGCTTTTGTGGAACCTACAGTAAAAATGAAGATTTTAAACTGAAAACTAACAAACCCAACCTGCAGCTGGTAGTGCCAGCCCTGGGACACAGACTCCTCTGCTGCTAAGTGGTTGCCAGGGGCTCTGGTGTGGCTCAGGGCTGTGCCATCTGAAAACCAGTCCTGGGAGGAGTGCTGGCCATGAACAGTGCCTCATGAATGGTGTAGGTAGTACAAGATTTGAGCAGCTTGGAAACACCATTTGATTCCACCAATCCCATTCACCTACCATGTGCCATGAGCGCTACCACACTGCAGGCGATTGCAGGGCAGCCGTTCATAGGGAATTGTCTGGATGGGATGAATTCCCTGAGTTTAGTGCCTCTGGGAATTTGGTATTTTTTTAATGTGTTTCTTCCTGTGAGAACAAGAAATGAAGCTCAATGTGCAGCTAGCAGAGTTATTGGCGTGTGGATCCAAGTTGCTGTGCCTTCACACCAGGGTTCACTGGATGTTGAAATCCTCCCTGTTCACATCATATGGACCTTTATGCTGGAAGGTATTTGCTTCTCTTCTCCCACTGAGGAGAATTCAGTGGCTTGTGCTGGATGTATAATTTCTGAGGCCAGGGTGCTGTTTCCATGTCTGGACAAAAGTTCTGTGCTCTGAGGACAACAGCTCTTGCCTGTGTGCTCTCCACTGCCCTGGGGCCACACTATCTGGGTATTCCTGAAGGATTTAAGACCAGCACAAAGTCAGACAATGACTGCTCCTGCCATTCACCCCTAAGGCATGTGTCCACTTGGAGTTGCATGCCACAAAAAAGGATCTAAATTTGGCTGGAGCTGGACTATCCCAGTGCAATGGAAGCACTTTTCTATGTGATGCTTTCTGCAGGCACCAAATAACTGAAGGACAGAGGTGATATCAGTAAATAGCTGCACCATGACAGCCATGAGGAGGGGATGATGCTCATTCAGTATCTTTGTATTCTCTGTTTGGTTTTTATTTTTGCCAGCAGATGATACTACATACTGTCATGTCTGCTGCCTGCTTTGAGAGAAAGAAATCATGTCATACCTTTTTGTGAAGCAGACTGTTGGTGGCTGTGATAACACAGTAGAAGACCAGAAGCATCAGGTATTAAAGACATGATTAGATTATTTAAATATAGACCAGAAGAATCCAATCATCAGCGCTCCCCAAGGGGTTGCCTGTTGAAGTTACCACCTAAATCATGGGCTTTTAAAGAGTTTTGGAGAATAAAAAATGGCATTACTTCCAGTGTCATTCATTCATCAAGAGAATAAACCAGACTTAAGGCCAACTAAGGTGAAAAAGGTACTTTTCAAGTGTCTTTTCATAATGTTCTTTAGACTTGGTTAATTGGCATGGAGGTAAAAGACAAACATGTTAATCTGGCAAGAAAAGAAAAGACAGTGCCACATCTCTTTGAGATGTGAACACCATTTTTTATTTTCCATTCATGAGGACTTTTGTGCATTCTCTCCTTTCTTCTGTTTTTGGAAACAATAATTTTTTAATGGCAAAGCAAAAGGAATTGGTGGTAGAAATGTTAAAAAGACAAAGTGGATCGTCTCTGGAAGAAATGGAGAAGGGTGCAGAAGGAGTTAGGAAGGGACAGCTGGGACAGCTGACCCCAAAATAACCAAAGGGATATCCCAGACCATGCACCACCATCCTCAGCATATAGAGCTGGGGGAAGATGAAGGGAGTGGGGAAGAGTGATGGCATTTGTCTTCCCAGTCACCACTACCCATGCTGTATCTCTGTTTTCCTGGGGACGGCTGAACACCTGCCTGCCCATGGAAAGTGGTGAATGAATCCTTCGTTTTGCTTTGCATCTCTGCATGGCTTTTGCTTTTCCTATTCAACTGTCTTTATCTCAATCCATGAGCTTTCTCACTTTTACTGTTCTGATTTTCTCCCTACTCATGATCAGACAGTGAGAGAACAGCTGTGCGGGGCCCAGTTGCTGGCTGGGGTTAAATCATTACATATATCTACTGGAATAGCAAATGTTACCTGAAAAAATACTCTCCTTAGTTATCTCTTGCTTCCAAAAGTGCTGAAAAGCTCTCTGGGTGCTCTCTCACTGATTTTAGGAAAGTCTTTCTACCTGTGTGACCTATAATCAAAGCAAATCATGCAGAAAAGCTCTTAAACTCCAGCAATAGTCACAGGAATGCAGGGCAGGGATAAACAGGAATTCATTCTTTCCACACCTTTACTATACAAATGACCACACTGCTGTTATGAAATTAGAAAGCTCCAATTCAAAAGACAGTTATAATACTTTGAGTAACATTAATACATTTATTTGTCATTTACTTTTCATTCATAAAAAGGACAAAGCACAGTCCTGTTCTACTCATTTGAAAAGAAAAGATAAAAAGTAACTAAAAAACCAGTTCAATATTCATCAGTATCAAATAATAGCAATATCAATTTTCCTGAAATATAAGGAAACAACAAATATGTCTATCTATATAAACTTTAATTAAGAACCTTGCATTTTAAAGCAGATGATACATTAGTTAGTTTTTCTTGACAACAATTTGAAGCTGAAGGTCCCAGTCAAATTTACACAATTATGTGAAACAGAAAAATCTCCACCTATCCAGTATGTGACACCTACCTCATCCTTGTTGCTGATTTAAAAAAAGAGAAGTGGCTTTCCTTCCCAGGTGATTTCCATGCAAAAATGAAACAGTTTTGCTTCTTACACCATGTATTAGAAAAGTAAAAGGCAATCATGCATTTGGCAAAAGATGTACTTGTGGTTGTATATTATATAAAAATGAGTCATACTGCAAAAGAACAAAATCAAATTAAGCACAATAAAACACATTTTTTGTACAGAAGGCTTACAGCATATAAGTCTCTTATGTATGAAGACAGATAATTTCTCTTTCAAATAATTATACAATTTATGAAACTCAGTAGTGTTTGACACTTTGACATTCCTCTATAGGGGAGTATCACTTTTGCCTATTTAAAAAATTTTCATCTTGTAACAAATAGTTAAAATTAAACTAAAACCATATTGTTGATATTTATTAATGAAGACTCTACACTTTTACATGTAAATATATAGTACAAAATTATACAAATAAAAGAAAGGGGTGTAAATTATTAATAGACCTATACTTGCTTCATGTAAATATTATTATGGACCTCTACAGTATCAGTTCTAAAAAGATAAAATCTATTTCTAAGTAGCTAGCAAGGTTGTGCTAATAAAATATGATTCAAAGCTTATAATTCTTGAAGCATCAGACATTGCACTATTACTTGAGCCAGCTGATTCAACATCACTGTGTTTCTTCATCATTCACACTCAAACTAATTCCCAGCATACCATGGAAAAGAAAGGAATGTGCATTTCTTTAACAACTTAAAAAACCCCAAACAAACCAACAAAGAAACCCAGCACTGAAACACTCTAGACACAGTCAGAACAAAAACATTCTCTATCTCTAATAGATTCCCATTTTGAAAAGGCCATAGTAAACATGTAGCTTGGACTAACAGTTGGGATCTGACTTTCACGTACTAACACACAGTTGGATCATCCAGTACTCTGTCAAATAGAGAAATGGTCTCAGAACTTTAAAACTCTTATTTACAACACTATGAACATCAGAATAATATCAAGTTCTTGAAAAAGCATATAGTTCCCCCAAATGTACGCCTTCAATACAGGAAGGTAACACCTGGTGTCTGCAGCATAAAAATGTAAATATAATATTTTTTTTACTGTGCTACTCTGCTTTTGCCATTTATTGTATATCTTTTTCTTTCCTTTTTTTATATTTTAAATCTTTTCACTTTAAAAAATAACATACGTTTCCTACCATTTCACAGTCCACTTGGCTGTTCTTAGCATGGACTTCATTTCCAAACTCCTAAGTGTTATATTGCTACCATAATAATAACAATAGGAATAAGACTAAATCAAAACCAATACATTACGCTGCTTCCCTGAAAGCTGACATTTGACTCCCAAAACCAGCAACAATTACCATAACAATTTTTCAACACAATTCTTTTAAGAAAAGAATATAATAAATCTCGGGTCAGTGAAGCACAGGTAAATTCCTTTAAGCTGAGCATGTTATCCATGTCTCGGGTGTTCTGAACATATTTAAAACAAAACATCCTTATCACTGACTTTTGTTTTAATTCCTTCAAATTCTATCCAATAATCTCAAGAAATATAGCTCTAAATAATTAAATGTTTTTGCTTTGACTGTCTCTCTAAAAATCAGTAATCCCAGTAAATGATGACGGGGCTATTCAAAAATATGCAGTACACAAAACATATAGGATAGTACAGACAGACGTAGTACTCTTACATTTATCACATACAATCAACATTTCAATCTCTATTATATTTCACAATTTGTTATTCAAGTTAAAGCACCTACGTATGGTGATTTTACTTTCACTGTACAGCCTATATTATTGGGTTTTAACACTGTAACTTGCCCCATTGGACCGAATCATGCAACTGTCACAGATCAGCATAAGTGTTTTATAAGGCATATTGGAACAAGTTAAAAATTCTTAGCCGTTCAAAAGTTGATTTACTTCATGAAGGAGTTCCTGGATGCCTCAGTCCTCTTAAAGTTCATAGGAAATCGGTAGGGTAATTCTTTTTAAAGTGTAATTTATTTGGCTTAGGATGGTGACACAGGAATCAAAAAGAATCGTGGTCCTCATCATCAAAGGGAGTCCTTTGTGTTATGTGGAGGACAAGGTGAATCCAGCTACATTCAGAATCCCGAGCAGGCAAGAACACCCAGGGCAGGCACCACTAGGACCAGGAGCAGAGTTGGTACTCCAACAGCGGCACCTGTGCATCGAACAGAAAACAACACAGTATTGGTCTCACTAGTCTTACTTCAGCACTACTTTGCAGTGGGGGAATGATCCTCAAGTCCACAGAGTATGGAGGCTGGAAACCAGCTGGCATATTTCAGCACAGCCCCTACCTGTATGAATAATCTGAAATGGACAACGAGACTTGCTACAGTAGGGCAGAGGACTCACTCTTTTGTTCTGCAAGAGCTGTATGTTTATGCAGCATGTTTATACAAGAAACAAGGCCATTCAGGACACATCAGTGTATTTTGATTTGGCCAGTCTGACAAGCCAGGAGGTTATTATACCAGGAGGCAAAAGGTCAAAATAAATATTTAAGCATGTGAAAACAAAATTAATGGAGTCTTTGAAATGTGACAAAGCAAAGAGACACCTTTGGAAATGTTAATGCTCATATGAACAGCAATAATCTGAGAGATGTCAAAGAGCCTGGTCCGTTTGTTTACCTGCCAGACTACAAAGTCCAGATGGCCGACTTCTAGCAGTGTGGCATTTATGTCTGTTAAAGTCATAAGGGCATTTCTTAAACAAATATTTTAAGACATAAAATATTAATCTATGGCTTACAAACTTTACATGACTCGCTCTAGCAAACAGAAATGAGAATTGCTATTGTTCAGAGGTTTGTGTTGCAATGGTCCACCTCCCTGTTAGGAAGCATCTATATGAGAAAATAACCCAGCCAAATTGTGCCTGGCTGTCAGTCTTGGAGATGGGCCAAAGGAGCCTGAGAACTGGATATTCTTTCATCCCAGAGAGGGCTTGTCTATATCAGGATGGTAGATGGGCAGTGCAGGACCCAGCTCACTGCTGTTGAACACTTAGCACAGAAGTGCTTGCAGCTGGTGCTGATGGTCCTGAGGCACTGCTGGAACAGGCCCACTGAACAGCTCTCCAGAAATTGTTAAATGAAGAAAAACCATACTGAGAAGGTAATGCACAAACTGAGCAGCAGACATTCAGCAGGCCTAAAAACAAGCACAGCATGATAAACTGTGAAAGGGGTATATTCATCTTATTTTTTAGTGATTTATGAGGCACATTAATAGTTCATTTTTATTCTTAAATATCAAAGTAGAGGTTCTTAATGAATGAAACCATATGGGGAAAAAAATAGGTTTTGTGTTTAAGAATATCCACAGAAAATGTATTCTGCTTTTGTCAGACCAGGATAATGCACTTGTAAATACACAAATCAATATTTTGAATGCTTCTAATGGAGAAAAACAAGACAAAAAATTTGCTGAGTAAAGCTGAATGATGTGCAAGTATGAGGAAACATCTGCTTGCATATTGCTGCTCTACAGAGAAAAAGGAATAATAAATCTTCCTCTGAGATGTGCTTACTGGTTCCAGAATAGTTAGCAATTCACCTCATTATAGTGGTTCCTTCTGAGGTTTAGGCACTGTTGCAGAGATATATTTACCATCTTTCTTAAATAAAGCAAGTCCTATCCTTGGAGAGCACATTAAAGAACATTAGCAGGATAAATGCACATTAGGCAGATCATCTTTTTCTTTCTTGTTAGATTACTGACCTACATGTAAGGATCCATACTTTACTGGAAACACTATTTGCCATTGCATGACATCCAGTACACTCCTGTGGATCATGAATGAAAGTTAAGAAAAGTTTTGCTGAAGAACAGACTACAAGAATTAAAAGAATTAAAATTCTGTGCAGTAATGCAATTGTGATCTGTCAGTTTTAGCAACCTTTAAGAGCTATAGAAATGCCAGATAAAGACTTAATGGACGTGTACAAATAAACGTGTGGATGTAAATTTAAACAAAAGGATTATTAAGCTCCCTCTGAAGTCTGGCCAGGTATGAGCTGGATATATGTAGTGCCTAAAGATTCTTTCTCTCCACACTGTTGTAATGTGTGATCTCTCCTCTCAACCAGCATTTTATGGATCCAGTGTGCATGCAATTGCAAACTAAAGCCATCAAAATCACTGTCAAAACCAAATCAGCATCACACAACCCAACTACCAATCTAATGCACCATGTGTGAACTTACTATCAAGAGTCCTCATTTCTTTAAATAAACAAAACGCATGCCTTTAAATTTGGCTGGGTTTTTTTTTTTGTTTGTTTTGGGGGTTTTTTTTTGGTCTTTTTGTTTGGTTGGTTGGTTTGGTTTTTGGTAGGGGTTTTTTTTTGTTTGTTTGGTTTTTTTATTGTTGTTGCTTGTTTTTTTTCCCAAGCAAAAGTAGTGAAATCTTGCACAGGCTTCACTACTGTTTGGTATAGAATTCCTTCAGCTGATATTTTTAAGTTTAGGTCTAAACTATCTAGAAAAACATGTACCTAGAATGTAGTTTAACATCAAATGGGATGCATGAAGCTAACCTAACTTTTTTTCTGTCTCCTGTACTCAGAAGCCTTTCTCACATAAGTGGTTGTCCATTTGTCTGAGTAAATGAACAGAAAAACTGCTGGATAGCTTTTCCTTCAGCAAGATCTGTATGTATCACAGGAACTCCTTGTAAAGTCCCACTAATCCACAGCTTTCTATTATTATTTTAAATTCTCTGTCGCCACCTCAATCACATAACATCCTGATGAAACTTTCACATTTCTGAAAGGAGATCCTAAATTTTACTGACATCTTGAACAGTATGCAACAGTCTTCCAAATATACTCAAAAGAAATAAAATCAATGCCTAAAAGAAACAGGAATTAAAACAGTTCTGACTTTGACATATTTCTTAAGCCTTTGTGACAATTTGTTACATAATTATTTTCTTTAAATGTTACTTATCTTTATATAAAATATTTTTGGACCTTTTCTCAACATCAGTGTCTTTTCATTGTGAAAAAAAGGACCTTTGAGATCTCTCCTGATCACAGCAAGATGCAACTTCCCTCTGAGTGGGGCCTCTCAGAGCCAGCAAACTCTCAAGTTTGCTATGCTCAGGGGACTGCTGATAAATGCCAAGGACACAGCCTGGGCTGATAATCCCACTCCTTGAGGATCAACCCTTTGCCTGTGGAGAAGATGCCAATGCATTCAACACGAGCTCTTCACTGAACTCAGTGGGAATTATTCACACACTCCTTTAGGTCTGTGTGCATGTGAGTGTGAATATGCCACAGCAAATGCACTGTGAATGCTGCTCTCAGATTCACAAGTATGCTGGATTCCTAAGTCAGGCCTATGAGAGAGTTACTGATGTGCACACGGTAAATTCTACAGAACCTTTTCTTAAATTGTTCAAGTTAGGCTATTGATTAAGTGCTGTTAAGTACTGCTAAAACCTCTAGGCCTAAACCACTGGTCAAGTTGAAGGCTAAGTTTGGTAAAAGGGGTCCCCTTGAAACATATTGACACAACCGGAGAGTCTCCCTTATTCCTTTTTATCTTTACCCTTCCCCATCCATACCTTTTTCCATTCCCTGCCTCCATATAGATAATTTTAGATTGATTTTAGTTTTAGACTGATTGATTTTAGATTTTATTTTGATTTTTCTCTATGTGTTTATTCATCTAATAAGTAGAAGAGTGAACCTTACCAACAAACTTTGTCATATTTTCATTTTTACATCAAATCTACTTTTCGTGATACCTTTGCTGGTGATTCTTCAAAAAACCTAAAAACTCATTCATAACAGTCTGTCTTTGTGACTGTTCTGCAAAACAGATTTCTTTTTATCTGAAAGAAACTCCTGTAAAAAATATTCTCCTTTAGGTCCAGGATCCAAGGACCTATATTCCATTAGGGTTATCCAGTTTTTAGCACTCCTTTTTACTACAAGAAGGTTAATTGCAAAGCCTTCTCATATTCTGTTTCTCCTTGAGTCTAAGTTTGTCCACTTCTGTGTGAAAAAAAAAAGGCCATCTGAAAAAAAAGGAAGGGATTTTTCGCCTGTTCCAGTCATTAGTTTCTTTATCAACTATTAGGCTTCATTTGTATTTGTTTTCTCAGTGTTTTCATATTTACTCAGGTAGAACAGAAAAACAGAAATGGGGTGAAATATCATTTCTTTAAATCACATAAAAGAAAGAGGTGGGTTTGTTGTTCTTTCAACTGGATATTGAAAAGAAATTGCTCTTTTCCCAGCTGGAAATACTGTCTCCATGAAAGACTACTGCAAAAGAAATAGGCAGCATCAGCTGACATGATTTAAATTCTGTTATCCCTACTCACGGAGAATGGAAAATAATGGAACTAATTATAATATACTTATCTTGCATCACTGGCATCATTACTAAATCAAGAGTCCAACTTTCCCTTGTCTAGGAAACCTTTGTTTGTGCATGAGGAAATTTTCCTCTTGCCTGTGCCATAAACCTTTCAAGAAAGGCACTATGTAGTGATTCACAACTCTGTGATTTACTGGTTTTGAAGCAGAGTAGATGTATGGCATGGAAACAAAGCTGTCTGTCCATTTGCCCATGCTTTGGGCTGTGCTAAGGTTTGCTGTGCACCTGGGGAACAGCTTCAACTATCCTAAGAAAAACATATTTGAATTGCTGCTGATGGTATGGGTGATTTTTCCACCCCATGGTGTTAATCTGTCCTCTTCTACTTGAAAATTCTGTTAAGGAAACATTTTGTTTTGTTCTGGCAATAGCACCTGGAACCTTGGCATTGTCAGCAGCTGGGGCTTCTTTTTCATTGACTCTAGCCCTGCCACAGACCTAGGCTGCCAACATGAAAAGATGACCTGGACTCCAAGAAAAATCAGAAAATTTTCATTCATTGGGTTATTATTTAGCTATCAGTAAACATAGGTTATTTCTCAAATACCTCTTTCCCCTCATATACTAATATTCATTACAGATTTTTTTGCATGGAGAGTAAAGTAGAAAACCACTGGTAATATTTTTTTTAAATAAAATACACTCTTAAAGTTGTGTGCCAACAAATAATAGTATGAGAAGATTATCCTGTGACCTAGGCAGAGGATCTTCTTTGGCCAGCTGGTATGTCTAGTGATTTCTACTCCTCCTTGTTCAAGAAAATAGAGATGTGTGAATTTTTCTTACAAATAAATTCAGCCCAACTATATACCAGCTGTGTTACTCTTTTTGACTTGCAAATAGTCCACATTTAAAAAGCCACAGGGTGCAATGGGTAAACAGCAGAAACTCTTCAGGTGCAAAATGGTGTCACAACCTCCCTCCCTCTGCTCCCTGAGTACTGCAGCACCACAAGGAGCAATCAGCGGGAACAAGCAGCACCTAGGCCTGGAGAGCAACACGAAAAATATGCAGACAATGAAAATAATGGACTGAGAAGCAACAAAGAAGATAGATTAGTCCAATAGGACAGATCAGCTTCAATTTGACCTTGCTCTTCAGCAAGGCAGAAAAAAATCTTAAATTGGGCATTAAATTCACTGCAGAAAAGAAGAAAGGAAACAGGGATTATCAAGATAATGCAGACTAAGAAAACATAACTAGATATGAAAATATTTCCACTATCTGTCCAACCTTTAAGTTTGAATACAAGAAAAAGTGAAAAAATTGAAATTAATGAGAATATGGCTTTTCAAGATAACATTTGTTCTATCACTGAGTATGTTGCAAAGCATGGAATTGTCACCTTATTCAATCAAACTAAGGCTTGGAAGGAGGCAATACCAATAAATTATAATTGTGATGAAATGAGATGTGATGATGAAGAAAAATCAAGAAAAACACCAGAGAACAAAATATGTTGATTTAAGCATATGTATGTATCAGGATATAGGGCATTCTGAGTATTAATTTTTCAGTCATGAGAAACAGCAAATGCATTTTGAAAGTTACTCTTCTTTTAAAGAAGAGCTCTTTCAGAAATGTACTTTTAGTTCAGTAGAAGATTTTGCTATATTCTTGTATCAGATGCATAAGAAGTTCCAAGGTGAGCAACAAAGGACTGTCATGCCCCAGCTAGGTAGAGTCTGCTTTCTTCAGTATTACAATTTTTACCTGTGTTCTCCTCCTCTAATTACTACAACAATCTTTGCAACAGATGGACATTTTCATATCACAATCAAAAGATTGTGATTATACCACATTAGAAGTGAATGATCACCTGACTTCTTGACACTAATGTGTGCAACAAACATTTGTCCCCTTTCAAATAGTAATTGAAAAAATTAAAGGATAAATAATTAAAAGGACTGTGTAAATTAGTACAGGCAAAATTTATGGATTTTCCTTTGAAAGAGTTGTACTTCAAAGTAAATACTATTTTAGGATCCTAAAATATGCCTCTGGCAAATGGAATTCATATGTGTATATATATGTGTGTGTGCACTGAACACAGAGAAACTGTAATTTTGTTCTCTTGCTATAAGCATATACAATACATAAATTACTCTTTGTCCATGCCACTATTAAAACTGAGACATTAACCTGATTTCACATGTGAAGCTGAAGGTGTATGATATTTCCCATTCTTCCCCAATATATATCCAAATAAGAAGAGTAACCCTCCCCTCTTTCCCACAGTGGAAGAAATTTTAAAACTTGAGAGCTTGATTCTATTTTTTCGTACTCTGGCATAAAGCAACTGCACTGAGGCCAGTGCAGTTACACAAGTGAAGAGAATAAAGAACCAAGCACCATATGGTTTTAGTTCCTACTGATTGCAAGATTGTTTTAATTACACTAATATTAGTAATATGACAAAGCACTGCAGTCCAAAAATCATGCAAGAGACAAAAAAAATTCTCAGCCTTTACTATATTTCAAAGGAAACAGATAAGCCTATTATTAACTCTTGAAAAAGACTCCATTGGTTAAACAAGTCATTCCAAACTTCATCTGGTTTGGTAACTCAAGAATGAATTGTGTAGCTCATTAATTTACTATAATGGGCTTAAAAATATCCCCAAGCTCCTTACTCTACAACAGGCACTGGCCAATAAAATACAAAAGACCATAGCTGTATTTTATACTGATTATAGCTGTATGTGGAATGCACATATACTGAGAGTTATTTTATGATAAGAACTTTTATTTCAAAATGTCCACTAACAAAAAAGGCATGCAAAAGATAGCTTTAGATACTGTTTGGTAAATTTTGTTTGTATCACTCTCAACTATAATAGTGTAATGTGTTGGAAGCTGACTGGTTACATGAGAGCAAAGTGGCTGCAGGATATTTACCTCCCCCTTTTGCAGGTGACTGGGTTTTCTGGGAGATGGAAGAGGATGAAGAAAACAAAAAGGAGGTTTTTCCCTTGAACAAGGAATTGAGATAGAAATAAAATCTACTTCTAGTTTCTTTTCCATTTGACTTTCAAATGTAATTACGTTAGTTAAAACATACTACAATTTTAATTCCTATGTTAGGACCTGAGGGCCAGTTAGTGCTCCTGAACCTGAAATATAGGATAAAAGATGTGTGCTGGTGTCCTGTCTGGCCTCCACCTGTGTCCTGGGATGACTTTATGATGCTGAAATACATTCCCATTCATCTGTTTAGCCCAGAAAGAAGTTTTATGCCTTTAAAAATAGATCCGAGAGCAAAGGCGGGGAAGAAGGAAAAGCAGTGGAAGTTTTTCATGGCTGTATTCAAAAACAAAGAGACAAGAGCTGCAGGTCACTCTTGGCATTCACTGTCTGTGGCACAGACAGGGAGCAGGAGAGAGCTCTCCTTTGCTTTTAGGTAGTTTTTAGCTAGCTGAGGCAGAGAAGCTCCCCAGACTGTTGCTTTTTCTTTTCCTGGAAGTGTTCAAATCTGCTCTGGACTGAAAACCCAGAAAAAACATTGTGAGCTCCCACTTGTGGCCCACTGAGGGCCCAGGACGCTGCATTCCAGCACCAGAGGACTGAGAGAAACCCAGTGAGCCAAGAAACACCCACAGAGCACTCTCTCTGAACTACAGAAGGACTTTATGAATTTGCCCTCTCTTCAAAACAGCAAAAGGTTTTATTGTTTAATATTATTCAGTTTTTATGCTTATAAATTTTCACTTGTTAAAGAAACAGTTTTTTCCACTTTTCTTGAAGGAGGTTTATCACCTGAACAGGTGGAGGGAAGGACCACTGAATTTTCCCTTTAAGGAATCATCCCTTTGAAGTTCCCTTCCAAACTTGTCCCAAACCCTCAGGTCCCCTATATTTCACATCATGCCTGTCAGATTGTGCCCCTGGACATAGCATTTGAGATGCCCCAGGATGTCCCTGGTAAACTGGGGCATCTCAAATGCCACAGGCTTTGTTTAACATTCTGAATTACACCCTAGATGGCAACTGATTATAATGGGAGCTTAGACACCTAACTCAGCCATATTTTGTAGATTACTTTGGATTTGATGCCCAGGGAACAGCCGGGAAACACCCACCTGGATGACACACTGGTGTTGTAGACACTCCTTGTTTAAGATCCTGCCATTCCTGGTCATAGGTTCCAACTTCTGCCCTAGCTGCTTAATTCTCCCCATTCACTTCTGCACAAAATTAGGTAGGTTTGCAAACACTGGAATCAGATGCCTAAAGGTCATGTAGGGCAATACTCCCCTCTGAGTTTGGTAAGATGCCTTATGTTTTGCTTTAGATATTGTTTACATCGCCATGTAAATATGTAACTTCCATTTTGGTCAGTCAAGCACCAAAATACGCATTCCTATCAAATTACATCTTCTCTTCTTTGCAATTCCCTGAGAAAAAATGTAATTAAAAAAAATTTAACTACTCTATCATTATTTTGAGATAATTATTCTAAACCCTAATGCATTACTGGAAGATTTCCTTAAGAATAAAAATTAGCAGACATAATTTGCCATGTGTAGGCGTTAAAATTATACTTTGTTCTGCTTTTTGGAAAAGCAGCCTAGAAATAACCTGAAATTCTTTCCTGATTGGCTGTATACTGTGTGTTACAAAGAGATTAACTTGCCTTTTTTCTCTTTTTCAAACTTTCCTAAACTTAGTCCAGGGAATTCTGTCTCTGTCTAGGTCACCAGAGGCAGAGTCCCTGTCTGTCTAGCTAGTGTATGGTAGAATTTATGGATGAGAACTTGTCTGCAGTGTGGAAGACAGTTCAATGCAAAACTCTGCAAAGCAGCATCCAGCATTAGCAGTGTGCCAACCCTCCCAGTGGTGCTAATTCTGTACAGGCATACTTGGGACAGGTCACAGTCTTGGCAAGACTGATCAGCTTGGGCTTGACATTGCACACGATTTGGTCTGGGAATTTATTTGGCAGCTGCGACCCAAAGGCCCTTTGCACCACACCAATGGCACATTTTAATGCATGTTTGATACAAAGACAATGAGGACATGTCCTGAAGACAGCAGTTGCCTAAACATTTTTGCAGCTTATAAAATATGTTAAAAGTGATTGGTCCGGTGTATAATACAACAATATTTTTCAGATTTTTTTAAGCAGTTGACTTACTATCCCAAAATAGCCTCATAGAACATGGTACACACAATTAACATGTATGCTAAATGGATTAAGAATTCAGTCACCAGCAGATTTAAAACCACAATTATTGAAGAACAGGCTCTGAATTTCTACTGTGATTCCACACTGAACAGCTGTAGACTGAATGCAATCCATTTATTTATATCAAAAGCAGCAGAAGTAAGCACCTATGGAACCAAAATGGCAAATAGAAACAACAGATTAACATAAAACTTCAGACAGCACAGGAACTTAAACCATTCAAACCAATTGTGCTTTGCCACAGCCAAAGGCCAAATAAAAAGTTAAAAAGAGACACGACACTGTGGTGTACTCTGCAAATGATGAGATACTGTATCCTGCAAAGTAAGGATTCCAGGAAGGATTTAGAGATGGTATTGGACAAACAAGATGAACATAATTTCATAGCCTCATGAAAGGTAATAAATGGCTAATGAAAGCCTTTAATGAATAATGCTGGAAGTAGTTAAGTGTGGGGAGGCAAGAATATCTCTGCAGACAGCTGAGTCAAACACAGTGCATGTGTAGTATCTACAGTCTTAAAGGAAGTATCAGAATCTGGAGAGGTGAAGAAAAGAGTTGATGAAAGTATTTAAGACCTGATGACTGTAACTGAGGAGAGATGCAATGCACACAGTGTTTTAAACATTTCATTAGTCACGTGGCTAGTATAGATACATTTCTTAATGGAAACCATGTATTAGACACAAAAAGACTCTTTAATCTAACAACAGCTACAAAAGGAAACAATGCTCAAACACCAAAGCCAGAAAAACACAGACTAAAAACACAGGCAAAAAATGTCAGCTGTGCAGGTGTCCATTAGAACAAAATACACACAAAATAAAAACTTAATACAAACAAAAATGGTGATAATCATGAGCTCGCACCAGATTATATAAGCCATATATATTATTGAAAATCTACAAATGGGAGGTCCACTCCTTTAGGCACGGGCAGCTTCCCTCACAGTACAAATACAACATAAGCATTGTTATTTTAAAAAAGCCACAATAATCATTGCATTGCTTCTGTGACAATAATATTGTTGACATTTAATCCTTTCTATCCCCCTAGTTAATTTTTTAAATTAAAAATACAAGAATACAATGTAAGTGATGGAATTATAACCTTGCAAAGACACTATCCAATTCCTTGATGTCTATTCGTATGTTCTTTTTCATACCAAATAGTAGCAAGGAACTGCTACAGATAAAAAACTAAGAGGAAGGAGATATGTGCACACCATGTCTGAACTAGTGTTTATAGTCAACATTGAGCCCAATTTGAATTATCCTAAGCCACGGTCCCTTCTCTTCTTTACCAATCATCCAGACCACTGTGATTTACAGCAGGTGGAGTTTCTCACTGCTTATTTATCATTTTTGTGCTACAGATCCTCTTTTCACTGAGAAGTGGAACTTCCCCAGCAAGCAGTCTGTGCATCACTGTGGACCACTCCTTTTCTCTATTATTTTCCTTTTAGCAGCAGCTGTCAGAGGAATGAGATGGAGGTAAAAGGTGCTAGGGCTATGGGGTTATTGCAAGCTGACACCTAGATCCTGAGGTCTGCACCATGTAGTTATGCTTGTGGGACATTACTAGAAGTGGGAGCCTAACCAGGGGCACCAGTAAAGCACTCTGGTATTTGGAAGATTGGCAGTGCTTCTCGGATTGAGCTGGACTGTGACAGAAGTGTCATGTGTGTGTCCTATGAGTCCTCAAAAATGTTTTAAGATATACTCTTATTCTCAGTGCAGTCACTCCTGAAGGGATACCTTTCTAATTTTGGATGTTCCCATCTCTCAATCGCATGCAAGAGGAAAACACTCAGTCCAAAATTTCCAAGGAGCGTGGCAAAGAAAAAGGGAAGTTATCTGCTCACCTGAAATTTTTATTTGGGCTACTTCTCCATCTCCTCCTTCACTGTGTGCTCGCACCTCAACAACATATTCACCATCACTGGGGACTGGGACCTCTATCGTGTGCTTTCCAGTAGAAAACAACTTGCCTTCATGCTGTCCATCTGGCCTATAAAGTACCTAGGAAAGTCACGGTAAATACAGTTATTGAAATGTAACATTTCCATGAAGATACATTTCTGTATCTACAGTGTGTCAATGAAAAAGTATTGGGTTTTTATTTATATGAAACACTATATATATAGATACACACACACACACACACACATATATATATATAAACTTGGTGGCTAATACAACTTTTTTCCACGTTTACACAAGGTGAATTTAGACAGGATGTCTTCTCATTTTCTGTTACAAAATTATGCCATGTTTTGAAAAATAATTTTAGCACTTACACTCAAAATAAGTAATTAAGTGATGGAAAATATCAATGCAGGGTGGCAGAGACCATCAAATAAAAATATGAGAACTCAGCTGGCTTTTCTGACACAAAATGTATAACCATTTTCATAAATGAGACAATTAGGAATTTTATTATTAGCTCTCAATTATGCTAAACTATTGCAAATAGGATGGTAGATATCTTGTGGGACCTCTAGAAAATATCCCATTTCTTTCTGAAATAATCTCTGTGAAACAGAAATTAGAAATTCCCATGAAGGAGTTCAACTCCTCAATCAAATTTGCAAATGAAGAATATGATACTAATTTTCTTACTGCCAAGCAAGTAGCAACATTAGACAGGAATTAAAAGCTGACCTTTTCTATATGCCCTATAGTCAGTATATACACTTGCTGTGGTTACTTTTCTATGCATTATTTTAAACCAGAATACAATAAATGTGATCCTATGGGAAATGAGGTTGTTGCAGTCACTGCTATGAACTTTCCCACAACATGATTTACCACCCAAATGAATTTGAGTCCCCCAATATTTCCTCATCATATTGACTAAGTCCACTGGCTTTGCCCTAGGCCTACTGGATGGCTGCAATTGCTGAGCATGATATCTTCTTCTTCAGTGTTCAAGTATGTGTTAGCCTGATTACGTACAAAGATTCAACACTGTCTATACAGTGACTGTAGTGCTACTGTGCACTACACAAAGCATATATAAAGATAAAAAATATTTTCAGATATCTTACTTTGTATCCTTCGACAGCGGACTCATTTGACATTGCCTTCACGTGATCCCAGGTGATGATGTACCTTGAACCAGATCTTACAGAACTGATAATTCTTGGGCGTTGGCTTGGAGCTGAAAAGCAACATATGTATAATGTACACATAAATGAGATTTAATCAATGTTCAGTGATGTTTTTATTAAGACATGTAAAAATGTAAAAATGGAAATTAGGCTATATATGAGAAAGGGATAGTCTCCTTCCTGGAATGAACTTCTACAGCTCCAGCCAGGCAATTTTGGATGGCTTTGTGCAGTGGCTGCATTGTGGGTCTGCGTTTCTGTGTTGCCAGAATGGAAGTGGCCAACATTACGCTTCATTGTGTTGCTGACCACCAGTGTTTGCTGGCATGCAACTACCGTCAGAACCTCCCAGAAATGTGGCATAAGTCATATTTATTCATTGAGATAAAATATTCAATCAACTCTTTACAGCCATTTGTACATCATTTACCTCAGATCAGCAGAAATAACAGTACGCCACTGCAGAAACCATTAATTATAACTTATACAGTAGGCTTATAAAATGGACTCTTACTAATAAACCCTGCTGGTGCAAGTACCACAATACACTATTTACTGACAGAGATCCTCAAATTAGCTGTATGCATTTTTAGCCCAGATAACTGCATTTTAAATACACAAGATGCTTTTCTTACATTGTTCAGTCAATGCTAGCACCAGGTATCCTCATTGAGTCAGGAGCAATATTCAAAAACCTGTTATGGTATGTTAATTCTAGGGTGAGATTCAGATCACCTACTTCTCAAGGCTGCCTGAATCTGCTGCTGTGCTTCTGATGGAAATGGCAGCTGGTCACATTTTAATAATTACTGACAAAACAGAAAGGCAGTGTATAGATGCCTAAGTAATAGCTGGTCTCAACTGCTCATCATTTAAAATATTTAGCCAGCTTTGGGATTTCCAATACTTGAAAGACACTAGTAATCTGGAGTGAGTTCAGAGTGATACCAACCTGGTGGGGATCTGGGACACTTCACCCTGGAGTTTTGGAGGGGAGTGCCCTGTCCTGGCAGGGGGTTTATCAAAAAGCATCCAGGCTCTTGTATGGCATGGAAGGAGGATGCACAATAGTGATTAAGAGTCTCAGACCAGATGCTCAGAATAAGTCAGTGACTGGAACAGATTTCTCAGAGAGGTTGTGCTGTCTCTACCCCTTTAGGTTTTCAAGATCCAGCTGGACAAAACCCTGAGCAACCTGATCTGAACTTTCAGGTGACCCTCCTTGGAGCCTATAAGTTTAGCCTCTTTACTGCCTTTAGAAAGATATCGCCATTATATATGGCAACAAAAGAGAGGAAGGAGAATTTTAGCAGAGATTTCAGACTAAGAAGCAATACCACATGAGAAGACAACATCTGGTATATTAATGAGAAGCCATGTTTGCAAACATGATCATACTTGAGCCAATGCTCCATTTACTTACGTGCTTTCCTCGTAACAACATCAATGGTGCTGCTGGGAGGTCCGTAGCCTGCACTGTTGAAGGCAGACACATCCACATGGTAGCGAGTGTTAGGCTTCAAGTTTTCCAGTTTGGTTGAATACTCTTGATTGCTCACCTGTACCCGCTGTGCAGCTGCTTCTTTGTCATGAGCAGCCCAGTAACGAATCTGTAAGCATGCCAATTGGAGGATTAAATTTAACATATTTAATCATAAAGAAATTTTATAAAAACTGATATATTTCTAAACTATATATTCAGATATAAGCCAGCTAAAAGAAATCTAACAGCAATAGTATAGAATTCCTTCTACAGGCTGTGATTTCAACCAAGTTATGAATAGGTATAAAGGAACAGAAATAAATGTAGACTTTATTATAGTAAACTTTTCTTACAGTGGTTTAGCTTGTTCCCAGCTAAGTCATTAGAAGCCTGGGAGCTGGATAATGTCTTTAAAGAACAAGACTTTCTTCTTGCTCTTTTGTTTTTGCACTCTACTCTGAACTTTAGTATTATTTTCTTACACTAGTAGAGACTAAACTCTGAGAATGTTTTTGGTGAGTTTTGTTTTGAATGTCTTACAAATTTAGGCCTTTTGTACTTCTATCTAAAAAAGCAAAGTTAACTGCATGTGTGGGTCTGGAGAGGTGTACGTAACTATCTTCTAGAGTTTTTCAGCTAAACTCAATCAGGTTTCATAGCACAAGCTAACATTTGTCAAAGTAGATGAAGAAGTACATGAAAATACTTAAAATATGTGAAAAACATGACTGTAAGCTTGTAACACCTTAAAAACCAAAGCAAATTAAGAGTACACAGAAATTCCATTAGGGTTTATTTTTTCCCCAAGAACTTGTTTCATCCTACTTTAATTCATTATGCATTACAAAGCACCAGGTGAAAACAGTGTAATTCCTAAGGAGTGATGTCATTCCATACAGTCCCTCACATACACAGGGTCCTATTCTGCATGGCCTTGTGAGATGCAAATGAGAGTGAAACAGCATCAGTCTCTGGGTTTTGTCTGGTTTATAACCATTTGCATAAGACTAAATTACTGCACAAACCTGAAAGAGCAGAAAGCCATGCCCATTGCATTTTGGTTCTGAGTGTTTTCACCCTCAGCATTTCTGCTCAGCTTCTGCCTGACTTCATAATGAATTTTGTGTATGCTACATGAGAGCGTTTAAAATTTTTTAAGAAGATGTTAATACTGTTGGTAAATTCAGGCTCTAGGAAAAATCTTACTTTGTAAGACATTATTGGTATCCTGTCATCTTGTCTTTTAAATAGCAACTGCTTTAACCTTCTTCTGACATTAGTTGTCCATCAAAACTTCATTTAAGAAACAGGTTAGAAGAACTGATGGTCTGCCAAAGTGTTAATATCACAACTTCTCTTCCTTATAAGTTGTGGGTACAACCCTTGTTTGGTGAGGCTTTATTTTCTCCCATTTACATTTAAATTACAATATTTAATAAAAATATTACTTTCTTTTATCTTAGACTACATCCTCTGGTTGAATAAAGAGAGATGCAGGTGATTTAGCAGAGGATTTCTCTTCACCTACTTCAAATGTCTTTGGACATGAGAACAGTATCACTACCCAGAGATTACTGTCAACTAAATACCTCTTGGAGCTTGTCTCTTGTGAATGGTTTTTGCCACAGTCATTCCCACCGGTGTTAGAGGTTACTCACTCTGATTATTATAAATCTGACATATTAGTGGCCTTTGTCACTCTTTCCTGCTGCAGGGAGAATCACACGGTATCTGCAGACCAAATTGGATTTGCTTTTTAAGCTCAGCATGCACACCTGATTTCCAGCAGGCACAAAAAGACAATCTTCAGTTCTATAAATGTATGTCCTGCATTTTGTTTGGAAAGTATTATCCACTAGCCTCCTAAACATTGGTTTATTGTAACTTAGGCAATCACACTCATAAAATTCATACTTATAAAGGTGTCTATTGTCCCAAGTAAACAACCGTTACCCTAAAATGAGGACTGCACCCAGTCCATTCTGCAGGCTTCAGCAGTGGAGTGGCAACCTCCACCAGACGACTGGTTTCAAACTGGCATGGATCTGAAACTGTGACAGTCGTTTCAGCTGAAGGTCTGATAGTGATCTTCAAGTCAGAGATTCTTTTATATGATTACAATTAACATACTGCTGTAGTTAAGCAGGTCTTGTTGAATGCAACCAGCTGTACACCATGAGGTGTTAACAGTAAGTGGCTGACTCAGATGAGAGAGGGCGTGTACATCAGGAGCTAGAGAACGTCATGTCTATCTCTAAGTTCAAACAAGTTTCTAGCCTGCAGCAAAAGAATGTCTGCAAAGTTCTAGGTGGCCAAAAGTTTATTAACCATGACAGGACCAATAGTATCTTTGTTGTTGATTTTAGCTGGCCATTAGATCATACTAAAAATAATAATTTTTTTTAAGTACTTTCTATTATGTTAATTAAGTAACAGCTTTACCTAAAGATAGAAAACACATTTTATATGAACCTTTTATTAATCATGTGGCATATTCTGGAAGCCTTTCAATTCCTCTGCCTTGCAAAGGTTCTAACAATCTTAATGTTCGTTTGCACTACAGGGAGGTTAATGGTGTAATACAAGAGTAAGATAGCACATCAAACAAGTCAAGCGAGAACAATGAATGAAAATGCAAGTTTCAGACAAAAGTAATAAAATTTAAAGATTAAATAAAATTTAAATCCCAAATACAATAGTTCTTGGCTGCAATGTTGTAGACTTTACTCCTATAGTGTGTGAGCTATATATCATGAACACAAAGTTCTTCTCTAATACACAGCCATATTTACATATTTGGATCATTGGAACAACTCATGGAAAAGATAAAATAAATCAATTCCCCAAGAGCTAAGAAAACTACTGTCTTCTTTATACTATTCCTATATTTCTCACTTTATTTTTAAATAATTTTAAACTTTCTTGAAATAATTTGGAAATTTCTTTCTTACCTTTAGAATTAAATGTCACATTGCTTCAAGGGGTCACATTTCCCCACTCTACTGAGTAGCTCCTCTCTCTTTTAAAGAGCTTATATGGTAGCCCCAGACAGCGTTCTTATTCCTGGTGCTCTGCATTTACTGTGTTAGGGTAATCCATCCCAGAGGACACAGAAGGGGATTTCAGCCAAGCTCTAAAGTTTTTGTGGGAAATCAGCCAATTGTGATTTGTGCGAAGGAATGCCTTAGCCATCATGAATTAGTGCAGCCCTCTGTGCTAAAAATCAGGGGAAAACCTGTGTTTCATGGTCTTCTCCTCTGTTCAAACTTTCATATACTGAAACTGTTTCTGTAAGTGTTGTGAAAAAAAGCTTCCATTTTCTTGAAGGTTCTATGTAGGACACAAAAATATACTTTACTCGTATTGAGAAAGAATGCTAGTAGCATATTTCAGTCTAGAGGAGACAATGGTGGTGAGTAGTGATAAATTTGTTTAATAAAATAAACCTACACCTATTGCACAGAAGCAACACGAAGTACAGATAGTGTCACTAGTGCTGCATGCACTGCAGAGATGTGGCTGTAAGCAGTCTATTGTAAGAACTCATCAATCTTACATTCTCTATATGGATGGAGATAATTTTCATACTTTATCTGTTCTTAAGTGTGAGGTGAGGATACTCCTCTGTAATGGCAAAATGTATCAGCTCACACTCATCACCATGGGGGCAGTCATCCTGACAGTATGCATTAGTGTCAGGAAAATCTGACTCCTCCTGGTGTGAGAAGCATTGTGTCACAGGTGAAATACCTCAGGTTCTTTGCTCAGGGCACTCCCACCTCTTAAATTCTAGCATTCAAAAGTCAATTATGCAATTTTCAAGAAATAATAAAGACCAAAAGGAAACTGAGAAGGTACTCTGGTGAATGATGGTTTCTATTAACCTGTGTTACACCTGAGCAGTAATTTAAAGGTAACTATTAATCAATGCCAATAAACACAGAGCCTTCCAGAGACAGTTACTAGAATTTTGTAATGAACTTTGAATGCTCCTTCCACCGCAACTTTTAGTGCAACTTCACAAATGTTATCTGCAGCCTTAACCCTCCAGAACAACCCCTTTCTATTTTTGCCCTGTCCTATGGCTCCTTCAGGACTCATGGGGGTTCTGATCTTCAGGAACACAAGTCTTTATTCTCAGTGAAGAAGCATGGAGTTTCCTTTTGCTGCTTTCCCCTCTACTAGAGTGAGACTAGTGATTGCCCTGGGGAAAAATATCTCAGAATTAACACCTTATTGAGCATTTTGGGGCAGTAATTTGGGACTATCAGACTGTTTATCATCTAGCCAGATGGAACCTTTTACATAGTCCTGATAATCAGAAGATTGTCTTAGAAAAAGAAGGGGAAAAAAAAGAAGACATTTATATTCTAATGTAGCTCTTCATTGTACATGTACAAGCCAGTCAGTTCACGCTGAATTTGTGAAAGTGTATTTCTCCAGGAATAGGTAGAGTAAATTACACTACAGCTATCAAAACAAGGCCACACCCCAAACATCCATAGTCATGTAGCAAATGGTCCATTCCCAGGATATTCCACCTTTCTAACAGTTATTCTCTTTTCAGCCCAAAGAGCCCCTACATTTCTGATTTTTTTTTCTTTTTTTGTTTTTTCTATTGACTATTCCATTCATCCTGGTCTTTCCTGCTAAATCCTCTCTCCTCCCTTCTTCCCCTGATGTCCCCTGACACAACTCAGATGTCTTTATCTCAAATAAGGTAAAATTTAAAAAAATGGTCAAACATGGGTTGCCTATGGGCATGTTCTCCTACCATGTTCTTTCCACATTTATCTTTGCTCCTCCTGCTTTACTACCTTATTCCCTACTACAACTCTGAACATCCATCTTCATGATCCATCACAACTGTAATCCCAGCCTCCACCAGCACTCCTTGTTGCTGTTCTATCCACCAAAGAGAGCACCTGCCACTCTCCACCAGTTGGCACTCTCCACACTCCCGAAGTCCCCGGGTGCGTGCCTGCCAGGTGTGTGTTCTGCATGTGAAGGCTTCAGCTTCTGGGCTGACTGTCCAGCCTGGCAGTGCAACGCTGCTACAGGGCTGTTCAGGCTCAGTTCACAAATATTAACATCCATTTGTCCATCCTATTCTAACTGCAAAATCTCTATGAGACACCAAACCAGTGGGCTGCCTTAGTAAATTAGGAGTTACCACTGATATTAGTGTCTTAATTTCAAGCCCCAGTGCCCTCTTTTTGTAATTTTAAGACTTTACATTTCGAATGTATAAAATCAACCTTTACATGGGACATTATTCTTGTTACAGTATGACAAAAGTTTTACATAAATCTCATGGAGACAGAAACAGAGACCAGGAAATGAAAAAAACCCCAAGTATTACTTATTTATTAATAGATTTTAATTTTAAAAATACATTCTATGAGATTGCTACTCATTTGCATGACCTAATTTTGGAACATAGAGGGTATCCTCAAGTAGCTGAAAACTTAAATCCCAAGGTAAGTCACTAACAAACTAAAGACCCAAACCCCTATTTTGGGTTGCAGTCAAAGTAAGCAGACTGTACATTGCAGAGTTTGCCAGCATCCACTGGGCATGGATGATGTTAAGTTTTCCCTGCTACAGTACTACACGGCCATTTCTCATTGTACCCAGTCTGTGCTTGTTGTTATCTCTGCAGAAGGACAAGAACAATTTTCACCATTGAGATGGACCTGATGGAACATGAAGCTCTTTTTCACGCAGAGAATAGAAACCTTCAAGAAAACATCACTGTCTTGCACAATAGCAGTGTCTCTGTTATACTGGTTTTGACATTTGTTTTTCAAGACGCAAAATGCCAACTAAAGAGAAGTGAACTCTAAAAGATGGAATGCCAGAGTAGGAATTATTGTTGGCCCTAACTACTGACAGTAAATTAATAAATAGATTGACAGTGTCGCTACTAAACTCACCTGATATCCCTCCACAGATTTATCAGAAACATGGTGCCAAGAAACAGACATTTCAGAAGATGACAAAACCTTTACACTCACATCTGTAGGTATTTCAGTTGGAGCTGGAAGATGAAACATATGTTAAACGTTCAATCTAATCCTGTGGTAATCTTATACTTGTTCACAGGGATTCTCCTGCCTTCAGTATTTTATATTATTTTCAGTATTTTATATAATTTTCCTGACATCACTGAGATGTGTTAGTATTTAATCTGGTTTTTCTTGAGTAAACTTCAAGTCCAGTGATGATCTGTAAGGAAAATAACGCTGTAAAAACAAAGCAATGATCCTGTTGGCTCAGACTACATATTTTTACGCTTCAACAGATTTCATACTGAAATTTGTGTAAACTGAAAACAGTCTTTGATAAAGCCTTTGAAGCATCCAGTGATCTTTTACTAAATGGCACAGCAGCTCACATATTATATACATAAGATTTTTAAAGTTAGTTACACACAAATACTTGTGTAACTAACACAAGCTCAGTCCTAATAATACAATTTTTTTTTGTGAGAGCAGATATTAGATACACAGCTGTCCAGCAGCACATATAAGCTTGAACATAGGTATGAAATAATCCAAAACACCTTTCAGTAAGGCATACATTATAAGGTTGATTTTGTTTGTATTCTTAGTTCTGAACAGCAGACAACAGAGTACAGACCATCATAATGTGATTGACCTTTATCCAGGGCTTAGAATATTACAGTCTAGTTTCATTTCACTCTGCTTGAATTTTAAATGAGGTAAGGAATAAAGAAAGGCATAAACTTAGCAATGTCTGCAAAAGATAAAGTTTTCCAAGTTAACAACAGTTCTCTGTCGTGAACCTTTTGAAACAAGTTGCAACAGACAGGCATGGCAGCCCTAGCTGAGGAAAGCTTTCATATACCTAATCTTCCAACTGGGCATCCAGTCAACTATGCATCAAAACAGCCACTGTTAAGGAAAAAAATCACTAACATCTCTCATGAAAAGTATCCTAGGTAACAAAATAATCTTATATGCAAAGTTACCTTTTGTAATTGTCTTTCAATGGCTGTTAATAATGCAAATGTCTAATTAAAAAATTATACATTATTGCAAAATTGTTTTCACAATGACAGGAATTTAGATAAGCGAGAGGCCTGTGCACTCATTACTAGCAATCATTACTCACTACTAGCAATGGCAGATATGACTAGCAGTTGTCAGACATGGAACTTGGCTTATTCTCTGGGAACACAGAAATTTCCTAGTCACTGAAGGGAATAACAATGCCCAGAGTTACAACTAGAGAAACACAGATCTATTATAGAATACACAACTTAGTGGAAAAGCTGTCACTATACTTACGTATATATGGATATTTATACACATCTGTATGGGTACAGAAGTATAGGTGGAATAGCTGTGATCATCTCATCTATTCCCAAACCACTGTCAGACTCTACTGTATCAATTAGAGAACTTTCAAAAAAATTTCATACTGAAAAGTTTCAGCTGCCAGGGCTTTTGCTGATACAATACTCTAACAATATTTCATCTCCTCATGTTTGCTTATGAGCTGCAAATAATTTACATCCCTATTTGTCATTTATGTTCTATAAATATTTTGCAGCCTCTCCCGAGCCAGAAAGATGGCATCAGTTGCTTTCCTCCAGCCTTCTAATTCATTATTTCTACCGATAAAAAGAGAAATCACGTGTTCATCACAATACAGTCTTTTCACTGAAAATATATTGGTCATCACACAATATCTTCTAAGCAAAACTATACTAAGTTCAGGTTGGCAGCCAGTAAGCATGCTACAAGGTATGGAAGTGATTTTGTTCATGTGCTAATGCCGGAGATGTCCAGGAGACAACTCTCTCCTCAATACTCTTCAAAGTAACTTCCATTACATCTCTTGGAAAAATTTCTTCTAACCAGCCCTGAAGTTCCTGGATAGGATACAGGCAGTAGTCAGGGTCACAGCTTCGCACAGGATCTGTGAGCACTACTCACAGGTAAGGTTTGTACTCTTGTGCTTGAAATCAAAGGAGTAGGTTCACTGAGCTTCTATTTCTTTTGCAGTCTGCATCTGGAATCATTTAACCACAAACGTTTTTCATCAGGTATCTGCACTTTGCTAAAGTGTGTGTTAGAACATCAGCAGCCACTCAAGTGACCTCTTTATCTGGAAGCTGGCCCTACTGCACATTTGCTTTTCCTCTGTCTTTTTGAGCTACTAGGCTCTACCATTTCCCTGAACTTGGAGACCATACAAACACACTTACCACTCCTGACATGGTATGGATAATCCTAACATAAACACGTGGGAGCTTATCAGTCAGTTGTTGATAAAGTCTCTGAGGAGGGATGATACTTAAGTGTAATTTGACTGATATTCCTTTCTTTACACCATAGCTATTTACTAACACACTTCTACAATTGCAAAAAAATCCCCTCTCTGTTGTTGCAGCAGCTGTTGAAGAATATTTGCTAAGGTGTGCTTTCCTGAGAAAAAAGATTAGTATTATCTCCATCAGCCAGCTTGGTGTTGAGGACTTTTCTGTCTTTTCTCTGTGTGTGGCCGATTTGTGAGCGAAGTTCCCATTAGTGCTAATGGGAACCATGAATATAAATCTCCCATAAAGTACACAGAGTACAGCACAGAAGCGGAAGTGTGAGAATGTGGCCCTGTTATCATATCCCTCCCTCTTGGCTCTTTGGTCTACATCTGTTGACTGTGGAGATTTTGCTCTATGGAAAGAAAAATACTAGCAGTTTTTGGGGTTTCTGGCAGAAATTAATAAACTGCATTTTTTTAGAACAGGCTTGAGTGATGATAACGCAATTAAAAATGTTGTATATATTTCTTCTGATTTAAAGTAAACTTTCTTCCAATACTTTCTCTCTTCTTCTAAGTTTGGAAATGTCATTTAAACTTCAGCCTTAAAGATCACAGCATGTGAAACAGTAAGAATTACAGTAAGAATTAAGAAAAATATTTTAATGGAATGTGAAAGAGGTTTCTATTAAATTGCTCACTTGATAGCTCTAACATGCAAACCAGAATAAAATATATAACAGGGATAATTTATATGAGACTCTAAACATGCTGGAAATGTAACTAGATACAATTGAACTATCATTCCTTCACAATTTTGGGCTAAATTCTGATACTGACCTCAAATACTAGGCTTTAGTGTGGTCTGTTAAGAAGAAGAAAATTAAGCATACATCAAATACATGTATTAAGATCACAGAGACATTGCTGAATAAAGATCTAAATGTTTTAGGCAACCACTGTGAAGAGAATTTTTTTTTCAATATTCTTAAATCTTTTAAGAAGCTGTGTGAAGAATCTTGCATCCTGCTGTGTATTGCTTATTGCCAGTAAGTACAGCCAAGTGCTCTGCATTACAGAGAAAGCAGAAAGTGGAAGCTGGGCTCTCAGAACAAGAGTTTTGTGCAAGCAATGCACAACTTCCCTGCTGAAGATGTATCCTGCTGTACAAATCAGTGCCAAGGACAAGGTTCTACTGATGTTGGTAGTGCTGATCTGGACCCACAGTGTAAAACTCATTTGGAACATTTACTCACCATCTTGTGCTGAATAAATGACAGCAGTGAGGCTGAACGGCCCATCCCCTTTGTTGTTAAAAGCTTTCACTTTTACTTGATACTGAGTTGAAGGTGGCATTGATTCATCCTTGTGGACATATCGGCCAATTTCAGGGTTAGTAACTGTAACTCTTCTCCATTCTTTCTCACCAAATGGCTTGAAGGCCACTATATAACCAAAGTTATTGCCATAGTGGTATTCTCTTGACAAAGGCTGTAGAGACAAAAAATAAAATGTTAATTTTTGCTAAACAGCTAGATCTAGAATTAAATAAAAATAATGCACAAAGCATTGATATGTATATTGTAAAAATACTGAACTAAACCTCCATTTCATCCTGGTTTCCTTCAATGGCTTGCTTCCACCCCCTTTAAAATAGGCCCTGTTAGATAACCAGTATTAGTGTATTTTCTAGGAAAACACTTTAATAACTTTTTCCCCAGATGACCAACATCTGAACTCAGTGCAACACACATCATGTTATCTCCCACAGAAAGAAACCAAGAATAATTATGTAATAACGCGGCTGCAGAAAAAAAGACCGAAGGAACGAGGCACAGCAGATATGTAACACAGACATATTATGCCAGTATAGGGGTCCATGTATGTGTGGAGATAGGTATTCCTGCAAAAGAATCACAGTGAAGAGAAAATCTATATGGCTGGCCCAAATTATATTAATTTACTGAAAGTCTGTCAGCTAGGCAATGGCACAGCTGACAAAGAAAGATGGACACATCCAAAGAATGACTTATCCTACCACTTTTCACTGATGATGGAGGGGATCCAGATGCTGATTTAGACTACCTAGCTTCTAACTGGCAAATCTTTTAATGAAATTACTCCCACTTTCAATACAGGCATTCAAGGTATTCACTGTACCCAACCAGCCAAAATAACATCATTCATTTGTGCATCAGGAGGTTGACCAGAAGCATCCTTTGAAAATAAGCTTTCTGCATCATCTTTTTCCCTAATGGAAACCTTACAGAGATGAAATAGCTTATCTTGAGGCAAAGATCTTGGAGAGGTGACACAGAGAGTAATTATTCTCCTTAGGTGTTTGTCCTCTACTGCAGCACTTCAGCTAACATGTGTGGAGATATTCTGAGCAAGGTTTTATGAAACTTCCATGTAGCTGATCTTCTGAATCTATGACTAAATGTAACTAAATGTTTAAAATAAACCAGAATTAGATCTCATATGCCAAAGTATGCAGACTGGATGAGGCCCTAGCCTCAGAATGATTTTCAGCCAGAGCAAACTTTGGAAACCAGGGATGGCACATAAAAATTATACTCTGAAAGGTCTTATATGAAATTTGAAAGCAGCTTTCCTTCCAATGGCTGCACCTAATAAGTAGCTGAATAGTTTGCAGAATCCACTGAAAACTTTGAAAAAGAAAATGGGAGAGGGAAACATAAATGGGGAAAAATGAGGAAGAATAGGCATGCCACTCCTAGCTCTCCTTCTCAGTTCCTCTTTCAAAACAAGTTTTAGAAGAGCTTTGATTGCATCTCTGGCTGTCTCATTCAACCTGGGCTTATGAATCATAGAAGAAGCTGAAAAGAGGTTGGCAGCAACATGTGAACCTGCCATACATTTTGTTCTTCTCTTCTTAATTAAGGACTATTCAGAGTAGCATATGCAAATGTCAGCACATTTGGGGGAATCAATATATATTTTAATCTTAGCTTTACAGATAGATATATTGTTGTCTGTCAGACTCTGTGAGTCTACAGTCTCTATTTAAAAACCAATAGGATAGAAGATTCTTGGGAAACAAATACTTGAAGCCATGCTTAATTTATCTCACTAAAGGAGCTACCCAGAACAGATGTGAAAAGTATAACATTAGGTAAGACAAATAATGAGAATATAAACCTGCCTGGGTCTACAAGAAATACTAAACTGGTCTTGTACTTCTGGTCTTGCATTAGTCACTATTCTCCTGGTTATATTTTCCCTTTTTAGTTTGGTCATAGCCAAGTTATCACTGTATTGGAAATGCCACGAGTACCAGTCTTCACATACAATGCCAGAAGCAGCTCTGTAGTTTGTTAAAATTTTTAGAAGAAAAGCTTGTGAAGTAAAATAATCTAGGTCTTCTGCATCTGCCCATTGCATGTGTTCTTTTGCTCTTCAAAAATAAAGAAACCGGAATTAAGCCAATTAAGACACTTCCTAACCTATTATTAGGGAAACTAAGACACAAACTATATTGTAACAGAACTGTGGACCTCTTTTTTCAGAAACTTATAAATATTTTCTTTCAAAATACTTAGGAAGATTGAATAAATATTTTGCACTCAGTTAAGAAAAAAAAAAAACAAAACCCCTCAAATACCCCAGACAGGAAAGCACAAATATGATGGCTCAAAGATGTGGCTGGCTATTTCTGTCATACTTGAGAACTTTCACAGATATTTGATCAATCCTAAGTACAAAAAGAAGGAAATATGCATATGGATTAAAATGTGCATATTCATAAGGAGAATCCCTATACAACATACAAGCAATTGGAATTTTGACATCCTTACATTACTTCCCCCAAGAAAAAGCACTCTTCCTAGAGGCAATTCAGCTGCTACAATGAAACAATTATTCCCCAAAAGACAAATGGCAAAATGTGCTTATGTATCTCACAGCCCTACAACAGTGAACGGAGAGGTCAACAGAAAACAAACTTGGTAATTTTCTCAAGCGTAACACAACCATCTTTCTTTGCCAGAGGTAATGCTGCTGTAACTTAGTTTTTCCTGGCTACTGATAGGCTCTGACATGAATTCAACAATATTTTTTTTTATTTCTTCTCCCTAGCTTCCCAAATACCCTGCAGTAGATTTCAATTCTCTATTTCATGCTACTTTTGCCTATGCAACTTTGTTTATAAATCCTTATCTCCTGTACTACGATTTTCTTTCCTCTTACCTTGGTGTTTCTTTTCCCTTCTTGCTTTACCTATAGCCACAGTATAGGTAAGTTTTCAAAACCATTGCTTCAACAGCAGAATGAAGACTGCTTTTAATGATGCAAAATCATAGTATGTGTTTCAATCCCTTGACTTTAGAATGTTTTAGACGATATTTTAGGAATGTCCAACATGCGAACCCCTAAGGTACTCTCTTCCTCATTCCTTTTGATGTACTTTTTCATGAGAAAAGTCTGAAAAACTATATATTATATACAAATTTTGTTCTTACAAGACCCAGAGACAAAGCATCCACAGGTTTCAGGAGGAGCAAGATCAGATATAAGATAGTACAGGTTTCATGCCATCTTGCATGCGCAATACTTACCATCCATGTTATTGTCAGCTCTCGATTGCTTCCACCCCCTCCTCCAACATCAGAAGGAGCAACATTAGGTGCTAGTGAAACAGAAGAGACAAGAAAAATTACTACAAAGTATGCAGCAGACAGCTGCAAGGCCAATGAGCACACGTGGCACACACAATTAAAGTAATGATGGTGTGCCATCTGCCAAGTGTAATGTATAGCTACTGCTTCAGGAGATGTGCCAGCTGTAACCATAGCTAGCAATCATTCTTCCTTCTCCTTGTATTATCTACAAATATTTAATTGAATATTCAGGAATGGAAAATTTCTCATAAGTCTTAACAGAAGCACGCTGTGTATTGTTCTTGTGCTTTCTCAGATGTTGGTATGCCAAGGGCTCAAACACCGTGGACTTGCACGTGTAATTACCTCAGTACACTGTGATCAGTTACACCTACTTCAATGGGTTCACTTGCAGTGTGTAAGGTTAAACACATGTGTCTATCTTTGAGGCACTGGCAGCCTAACTGTATTTATATTTGTGGTACATGTCTTCTTGATAGTCGTGTTCAGGATGGGTAGATGTACCTAAGCAAAACTGGCATTGCACTTTATAATTTTACACTGATTTTACACAGTATTTTACACTGATATTCTGTGTAATGAAGTATGATCTGTTAGTGCACAGCTGGGTAATAAAGCAGGATACTTTCAAGGACTTAATTATAAAATCATTCCTATATTGTCATTTCTCTCAGACTCCGAATTGAGTGCAATGATTCTGTTGCTATCCTCTGTGAGGTTTGTGTATTCATCTGCTGTCACTCAATATGGACATACAATGTACCACTGAAAACATAGCACACAACTTATCTACAGGGCATTAATTCTGCCTCAGATATGCATGTATGAGCTCTATGCCCTACCTATATTAATGTGTTCTTTGTGTAATAAAATTCTGACAGGATCAGGCAGTTTTTCCACTACTCAGTGAAAGTCATAGTGCTCAAGCATTATGTAAGTAAGACGTTTGCTGAGGCCTTCTCTGAGTGTCAGCTGAAGAAGAACACAAAGCAGAGTAGAACTAATATTTTCAGACAGGATAAAAGTATGTAAAAATAAATTTGAAATTTAAATCAGCAATCAGTGCATGATTTGTATTATTTATTTCTGTCCTTTCTGAAAGCAAATTAGTGGAGATCAAGACTAAACATACATATGACAAATTGAGAGAAAGCTGGAGTTTGCTACTTGACCTTGTAGTCACACTACCTATTATAAATATATAGCTTTAGAGCTATGTTAGAAGCAGAAGGTTGCTAGCATGATTAGGTAGTCAAAGAAGATAGGCTGCCAAAGAACAGAAAAAACCTGACTGTTTAAAGTCTAACAAGTCATTCTTTTCAAAAGAATCATCCTCATTCTCTCAACCATTAAGCCCAGGTTTCTCTCTCTTTTAAGACCAGGTAACTAACTCAGACAACTATACTTAGACAATTACTCTAATGCACCCAGAAGCTAAAATACATAAAACCTCGACCCACTGAATTTCAAGAAATCACTGTGAAATGTTATTGATGAAGCAAGCTGTTTCATTAAAAATAGAGAGACTTCAAAATTGAGAGAGTCAAAATTGAAAAGGATGCTGACAACTGTAACAGACATTATTTGACACCCACATAGTACAACAAAGTCACAGCACTGTTTGTTACTGTTTAACACAGAAAATGTTAACAATAACTACAATAATGCAGACATGGATTTTTGTTTGTTATTTACCTTTTTCAGAATTACATTAAAATGTACATAGAGTTGTGCATACTGCTTCTGTAGTACCCTTGACATTGACAGTGCAACCCAAATCCTACTGCTGCTTATAACAAATTCCAGCTCCTGGCAGAAAACACACTTGGGTGCAAAAGTTAATCTGTAAATTGTAAATTATTTATACCCTATTTTGTCATGAAAGAAGTGCTGACTGATGCCTTAGAAGACTATACTACCATTTTGCATGGTTTGCCAAAAACTGTCACTCAGTCTGCCAGGGCAAGGTGCTGTGCCCGGGGAATCAGACAACAGACTAAATATATCACTTCTTGCAAAAGAGGTACATCCTACTACAAAGCTGGAAAATATGCCATTTTTGGGGAGACTACAAAAATGCCATGAATGTAGCACATTGCAAAATGCAGGACACCACCCCTATTGCCCATTCCCCACTACCCGTATCCCATTATTTCTCTCCTTCTCTATGTCTTTTCTAACATTTTTTAAATGTCTATCATGCACCAGACTTCTCCTGTAGATTCTTGGGCCTTCAAATGAAGCTCTTGAGTCATTAAACATATGATGCTAGTAGTCAATTTCCTAGGCAGTGATTATTTTTTACTTTAGTATTAAAGTTCCAAGGCTTTTCCTTCCTTATCCAAAATAATTTAACCAATTTCTTTTCTTTCTCCCCAAGCAACAAAATTGTAATGGACCAAATTCGCCTTTAATGAATGTTTTGAAATTTACAATGCAAATACATTTTACTTTGAAAATACTATCTAATCAAAGTTATGACCTAGCAGGTGTAATTGCAAAAGCTGTTTTCCACACTTTGGTTTTTCATGTTTAGTTTCAAAACTCAAGCTATGGGAAACAATTGTAAAGAAATCTTGACTGCAAGTGGGTGCTACTCTGTGACGTACAGGCTTTGTTGGACACAGTCTTTGTGCAGTGGCACATTACCCCCTAGGACACTGCTGTTATCTCCTCTGTACTGTCAAACCAGAATGTATTATCTGGAATAGTAACACATAAGTCCTCATTTTGAAGAATTCATTATAAAAAGGATGTGCTTGAGCCTGAAGAATATCCTTAAATATGCTCTGAGCTATTAACACTGAGCAACCAGACTGATAAGAGAATACATTGTGTTGGATAATGTCACATGATGTGACGTAAGACACCAGACCAAACCTGCAATCGCAGAAAACTGGCACTATGCAGTTGAACACATAGCCTGTCATGTATTCTTTAGTTAGAATACAAATCAAATGGCAAATGGACATTTTCCTTCTTAAATACATGCATGTTTTTTCCCTAAGTCCTGAACCATACTCCCAAACTCATACACACACAGCCTGGCTGACAGATACAGTGGGGGATCTCTGAAAGATGCAGTATGATTCCATTTCAGCAATGAAGACAAATTTGTCATATCATTCTTTTCTGTCTGCTTTGATGCTAGCACATCTTCATAGTTTGGTACTTGCTTACTACAATCTGTAGTAGTGGGTGGCTGAAAATATATTCTCTGCACACTGGATCTTATAAACTGCTTTTTTTAAAGTAAAACCTAGAATTACCAAATTGGTGAACAAAAACGTAAAAATTACGAAACACATTTTAAAAACCCTGTCATTTTCTGTTTACGTACGAGCGCCTTCAGTTCTAATCCTCGGTGATGGCATGCTGGGCTCTCCTGTCCCCAAAGTGTTTGTTGCTATTATCCGGAATTCATATTCCATCCATGGAATTAAATCGATCACTGTAGCAGATTCCATATTTCCTTCAATATCTGCTGGGTCTAAAAAAAAAAAGATTAAATGCTTTAGAAAACAGCATTTTCATACTTAGGTCAGCAACAGTGTGGTTGATTGTGACAAAACTTGCACTATTCTGCAACCACACATAGAAAACTAAAGCAAACTTGACATTGTACATTAGGAATATCACATTTTACAAAGAGTACCCACAGCAGTGACTGGGAATTTGGAAACTATGACACTATCTTGGATAAACCTTTATTGACATGTAAGTTTTAAGTGGGTGTGAACTAGTACATGCAGTTATGTAGTTCCTTACTAATTATATATTGTAGCTGTAGAATTTCATTTTACCTACAGACAAATGCAATGAGAAATTCATAATGCAGAAACAGTAAAATAAAAATTCATTACATGGACAGACAAGGGCTAGACATGTAGGGTTCAATCAATTGATGAAGAGTGGGTTTATAAATGTCCTAATTTGGTGCACCTAATTAGTGAGCATGTTATAACTTGCTATCTGGTTCTGATCAACAAATGTAAATGTTCTTGCAATTCCTGTGAAAAGACTTGTAATTGTCTTAAGGATTAGCTTCTTTATCATAAATAAAATGAGTAACTCATGACTGTCTGCAATTCACAGACAATAGGGGTTGTTTCCATAGCTGTCTGCAGCTATGGAAAGACAGAGGATTTTCATTTATATACAAACAAGAGTTGTTTGTCAAATTAGAGTCTTGTGTTCAGAGGAGGATGAGAACTGAGATATTCTGCACTGGAAAGACAGCTGATTTGGAATGAAAATATAAATGCAATGCCTGCAAAAAACACAGGCAACAACAGTGTAAGCACTAGATGGTGACACTACTTCCCTCTTCCTAATGATCGTTACATTTAATTCCAAAGTAAGGTCTCCAAGGAGAAAGTAACACACTTTCCATTTTTCTTTCTACCTGACCACCACCCTCCCTCATCCTTACACAAACTACTTTTCTGTCTAGTCAGTAAAGCTATTACAAACCTTCCATGTCACCCAAGTTGTGTTATAAATTAAACATTCTTTAAATGTCCTTTCTGGGCTACGTCTGATCTCTAGATTTAATTTTACTGTCCCACAGATTCCCAGAACATTTATGAACACTTGGCACAATGAGAATCTGATCTCCTTAACTGGAAAGGGCAACATAAATGTAAACAACTTATTACATAATCCATTCATACATATTTCCATGCTGTGAAGTAGAATACACTTCTTCCACAAAACACACTCAGTATTATGAAACCTGAGATGAATGATTTGGTTGGGGGAATAATGTCAGTAGTAATAACAACAATATTTCCAAAAGGCAATGCCAAAGTACATTTTCGTGTTTCATACATTGAAAATTAGCAGCATTAACTGATAGCCTAAACATTTGGTGACAGATCAATTTGGACTGTTCACCATGCTTCATTAATCTGAAAGTTAACACTGAATCAAAATGGGAGCAGCTCAACAAATAGGTAAAAGCTTGCAGTGATGCCAGTGATGGTTACTATGATTTTATCTATTTTGAGGGAATCATCTATTTAACAAATTTCATAAATATGGTTCAAATGAAAAAGTAATGATTTTGAAAACACCAGAATAGTTACTTTCAACTTTTCAGAACTTAATAATGTATATATTTTGTGTTAGTGCCTTTAAAAAGGAATTCAACAATTTAGATTCCTCCCCATCCCACCCAAGATGTAAATCCCACTCAGCATTCTTTAGGGTAAGACTTGAAGTCTTACATGTCTCCAAGACTGTCTCAAATAATTCTGAGAAGCAGAGAACTTCAGAGGTGCAGAGAAGTTCATCCCATCATGCCTATAACATTGCAAGTAGAGAATCTTCCCAAGAAGTGGGAAGAGTGGTTTCAATGCTCTGCTCTGAGTCAGACAGAATGAAGACTGGAAACCAACACTTATGTTAACTCTTAGACCTCCATTTCGAGTTCCAGTAATGCACAGCACAAACAAAACAGGATCAGTTGCCACCTGACATTCTGCACATTTCCTTACTTTCTTTAATTGAAAAGTGCAGAATGAATAAGAAATAAAATTAACTTATTCTGAGAAAAGAGGCTAGTCTAAAAGGATCCTCCTTCCTGCATGTATTTTTACCGAAACAATTAATCAGCTATTTGAACAGCTCTAATTTCTACATTAACTTTTTTTAAAGTTCAAAGAAATCTATTTTACAGAAGCCATTAAACAAGATACAAGAGATAAGAAGGGGCTGGGGAAGCCCTATCACCAATATCAGTGCAGGCTGATGGAGACAATCATATCCAGGTGAACTTCATATGAACTACATAGTCTGAAAGAAAAATATGATCTGAGGCAGAAGGCCTACTATATTCTAACTTTTCACTCCAAAAAAATGTAACAGATTTTCAGTTCAATATGTCAGTCTGTTTCTTACATGTCTGTAGTTTCAAGTGAAAATTTAAATGGAAGACAATCACTGAAACTATTACTGTTCTTGGTATTTAGAAATGCTGAGTATGTGATATCTTAATTCCATAGGAAAGCACATAAGTTGTAATTTATAAGGCTGGTATAATGAAACATATTGATAGGAAAATTCTGTATAGCTTGTGACAATGCTATCCTTCATAAAGCATTTAGAGGTACTAGTAGCTTAAAAATACTTGAAGACTTATGTTTTTATGTTAAATCCTGAAAAAAAAAAAAAGGTAGCATGTCCTGTGCTCAGGTAGGTTCCTCTTTAACTGCAATTTTGTGGCACAATGATGACATCCAGTGGTTAGAAAGATAATCTTAGCTATGTTTTCTCTAGGGGTGCCAGTTTTAATGCAATTGGAACTTAGTGTGCTCCCAGGAAAAAGCAGACAATTTTAACCAGCTTTCTCCATAACAAATACAGAAACGACAACATCCGCTTTTCATCCAAATTAACCTGTAAATAAATTTTAATTATTCCAGTAAGTTGATGTTGAAAGTTTCAGGCAACAAGGAAAGAGACAAAAAAACAGGTAACAACTCTGGCTGGTTCTTTTCTGTATTTCTTGATATTCAGTTCAGGCCCTCCAAATGATGGGAACAAAACAATTGACAAGACACCGACAGGACAGTAAACCTGCAGGAGACATCAACTGCCTCCCTGGTTTCCTTCTACTGTGATTACTTTCTGATTAGTCAAACTTTCTAACAAACATACTTTAAAACTTACTATCTTTATTTCTTCTGGCATTACTCTTACCTGTTTTGGCATCTTTCCACTCTTCAGATAGAAAGGTTTTTGACTGGATAGTGTATTTAGAAATAGGACTATGATTGTCTGTTCCACGACTCCAGGTAAGTGCTACAGCAGTATCTCTAATTTCTTCTACTCTAATACCTCCAGGAGGGCCAGGAGGACCTGGAAAAAAAAAAGAAAAAAAAAAAAAGAAAAAAAAAGAAAATAGTACAATTAACAAATTAAATACACTGAAAGTATTAAAGTTCATCAACCTTTAGTAATCTATGGATTCATTCAGAGGACTGCTGCTCTTGCATTTCATTACTACTAAATAAAACTTCCATGATTCTTGCCTCATCAATATTGAGATAATCTTAAGTGAAAAGATGACACTTTGAAAATGTTGATACTTTTTTTACCAAACAAAACTGAACTCAGGAAAAAACCCCAAAAAATTTTCCCTCTCAAATTCCACCTAATGCTGACCTTATTGGGGGCCCACCTTTAACACACAGTTCTGCTTGTGCCATATAGGCCCTGACTGCAAGTTATGTGGAAAACCCTGTGACTTATTTTGGAGAAAAAAAATACCATAAAAGAGATTTCTATAGATCTCTTCCCATTTTTCTTGGCCTTCATATTACCCCAAAGTGGCAAACCCCTCATCAGGTTCAAAGCTCCTACAAAGCTCTGGTTTTATTATTGTGCTTCTGTTTTATATGATACACAGTTATCTGATACATATTAACTGTTGTATAAAAACAGATACAATGCATTAGGACTACTGAGACGTATTTTCTGTTCCAACATTCAGAGATAATAATATGCCAACATGATTGAGATAATTATCCAACAACCTGATTGAACAAGTCCCAGAGAATATTTAAAAAAAAAAACAGTGATACCATAATATATTTCTCTGCACTATTTACAGAGAAACCACAGGGAATCAAAACAAAACAGCAAAAAAGAATGGAAGGAGATTTCTATATCAGATCTAAACACACAGTGTGTCAAACGTATTTTCAGCGTCTCTTGAGTTATTTATTTTCTCCATACAGCTGTGCCAAAGGACTCAAATGAAATTACCTGAAACAAAAGCATATACTAGCATATGTTCCTGTTCCTTGGTTTCAATGAATATATTCTTTAAGCAAGAAATTTCATTCCTTGGATATCCCTTTCAAGGTAAGGACTAAATACCTCACTGCACGTGGAAATGGCTTCTTACTCTTCACAAATGATGCAGGAAGTAGAAATTGTTAAGAGCTGATTTTTAAGATGAGGGTTGTTGGTTAACTCTCCACCCTGATAACATGCCTATTTCCTATCCCAGCCCTAAGGACACACACAGGTAAGGTTTGATGAGAGACCCAGTCTCCTGCAAGACTGTTCACTTCAAAAGCCCAAAGGCTGGAAGCTATGGAAAGGTTCATCAGTCCCAACAACTCTCCTTCTTTCTTCAAAAGATACCTCTTACAGCTTCCCACCTCAGCATCAGCTTCTGAAAATGGCATGTCTCAGGAAACATCAAGGGCCTTAGGCAAAGGAGAAAGCTCCATAGGAAAGCTGATACTGGACCCACAACGAACCCCAAGGCTGGTTGTTGCTTTAGCGATGGGGCACAGTTCCACTGGGTCCAGGTATAGTGGGCAGAGCCAGGTGCTGATATGGTGGAACCAGGGACAGTGAGCTGGCTGCATCCAGGTGACAAACTGCTGCATATATCCAAGCAGTCCATCCAAGAGGCAGCTACCCAGAGCACAGGCCTGAAGCACATCCAGGAGGCATTCTCCATTCCAGAGCTGGAAGCAGGCACATCTGTAAAACCGCCCCAGTGAGGCCAACACAGGGCCAGGGAGGTCTGTAGGTGCATGCAGGGGCTGCAGAGTCTTCAGTGGACTAACATCACTAGCAATTTAAACAAGATCACATAGAACAATACATATGAACTGTTAAATTGTTTTGTGAACAGATAAAACACCTTCATGTGCACTGCAGTGACAGTGGCTATCCTTTACCGCTCCACTGATGAGATGCTCTGGAACATAGCTCTCTTCATTCTCTGCTGTTACCTCTTCCTTACCAATGCAGTGAAACTACAATCCCACATTTGTAATATTTCATAAGATATTTACTCTTGGTAAATAAGTAAGATGCCTAGTCTTATGCTCACAAAAATGGCAGCCGTAAGCAGAACTGTGTTCATTGCATTAAAATCTGAATTTTGAGAACAAAATGAATGCTAATTTATTCTACAAAATAGTCTCTGAGAAACTCTAATTACTGGGTTGGAATGGGAATCAGAAGCTTGATAAAGCACCTTGTCTTTTAATTTTTAAAAGGAATTACTTAAGTAATACTAAGCCATGTGAACAGATCCTACTCTTTTACTTTGTAGATCTATTCTGTAGTTTCATCACTTACCATATTTGCTTTGACATTTTATCCAAAACTGCTGACATTTCATGGGCTGTTAATACCCAGCAAAAAATTAAATGCAGAAATATTCAACTGCACAACAACCTGAGATGACAGAAGTTCAGGACCATGACACTAGCTATACTTCAGCTGCTACACAGCTCTGTGGTGTGACTCCAATGTGGGGGAAAACACAGCAGCAAGGCAACTCAATGTACAAGTTATATCAGTTCTGAATTATCAGCAAAACAGAGCATTAGCACTTCAGAATGCGTTATGCCCACAGTCATAAAAGAGAGCAAAATGCCCAAAGGATATTAATTCATGGTATTAAAACTTCACATTGTAACAGATCTTGTAGGATGTATACTGTATGAACAAGAACAGCATTTTGAGACTACAGTAACACTTAACAGACATGAATCAGAGAAAAACTGAGAGACAAACTCAACCTCAGATGTCTTGGTTTCTGTAATTTGAAAACTCAGAATCCTTTTAATGTAGGCCTAGTATTATACACAATAATTTAATCAATACAGCTTTAAAAAATGAGAAGTGACTTAGAAACGTACCCAGGAGATACATTGAAATGATCCTTGAAATCCATTTTTAATAATGAACACCAAATTAAATTATATAAAAATTGCTTTCATATAAGGAAAACACCCATGTTCAAAAAATCCTTATTTCTTTTCAGGAAAACACATGCAAAACCTCTAAATGTCTGCGACCAAATCAGTACTCTGAATAGACTTTTATGACTTTGCTCATTTATGGACTTCTCATTTTAATTTAACAAAAATTAAATGTTGATGAGAAATTATATATCCTAAACAACGAGAAACACTATTGTCTTGGTGTCTTGTCTAGGTGAAAACCAGCCACATTTCTGTATTACCTGGAGAAGCTTACCTCTTACCACAAGGTCAGCTGAAGCTGAGGAGTTGTCCACAATTGTCTGAGCAGTGCACATGTACCTCCCTGCATGCCGCAGCTGGACATTTTTAATCAGCAGCTCACCATTGGATTTAATCTGTCACAAAAACAACACTAAGTGAAACTGGTAAACATCCCTGGGCAGCTATGTGATACCTGTCTACCAGACTTACAGTGGTTGCTATTTCTAAAAAGTAAGTGCTTACTTAGAGGATATAACAAACATACATCTCAAACATACAACATACACCCTCAAACATACATCTGATTTATAGGACAGTTGTTGAAAGTGTCCCATGTTTCTGAGGAGCTGCAGCTCCTCAAAAAAACTAGACACTTTAGCAAATGATTATTAACAAGTCAACATTTCCCTCTTACTTATTGAAGCCCATATCTGAAAACTAAATTGAGTCAAGAATTTGTTCATAAACTAGTCCCATGGCTTTTCTGCACCATTACTTGCTTTTTTTAAACACATTGGCAGGATAGCACGTCATGGAGTCCTACTAACAAAGGAGGATGCTGTTTGTCTCTTCCATTTTAAACCTGAGTTTTTATCTCAGAGAGGCTACAAGCACGGCCTAAACAAAGGTGCTCCAAGACCTGCCCTCTCCTCCTCTGCCCTCCCTTGCTGCTGAGGCCCCTGTCAGGCTGGACATGCTCTTCCCCCAGCTCAGCTCTCACTGCCCCTTGGCAAACAGCAGGACCCAGGGAAGCATTTTATCTCTCAGCAAGGCTCAGACACTCAGCATCCCAGACCCTAATCCTTCCTTAACACTCTTCATCAATGCCAGACTATTGGGAAATATGCAGCCATGTTTTCAGATGGCTGTGTGGGCCACTGGCTACCTTTGGCTGTACAGGGAGGCAAACAGAATACAGTATTTTTGTCCTATGACATTTCTGACCAACCAGATATGCACCTGTAAAACAACGAGTGGAACAGAGACTATGTTCACCACAACTATTTCTTAATGAAAAACACATTTTATGTGAAGACTTAAGTGTTAAAAAATACCTCACTTGAAATATTTTGCTTATTCATCCTGCATTTTATTCCAGAAAAAGATTACTAGGCTAAATCAATGGGTTATACGTGTGCTAGACTTAAAGGGATTTCTCTAAAAACCCAAATGTTCTCACCAAAATACATCTGAACTTTCATGGGAGTAAAAAAGCTACAAAAAAAATATATGGACTTATGCCACACTATATCAACAGTGCCAACATTCAGATTTTCTAATTCACTGAAAATTGTTTAAAAATATGACTAAAACACCTTCCCCCCAAAAAAAAACCCCAAACACTGAGATAACTCACTGCAATCCATAAACCTTTACATGCAGGAATAATAGCAATTCAGATGCAAAATGGGATATATTAAAAAAAAATGCAAAAATATTCAGGTGTAAGAACTAGTGCTATCATCATCACAGATGCTGGATAAGAAAAAAAGACCTTCAAGACAATCTCAAATAGTATGGGCTGTGTGTCTGCATTTAGACATTCAGAAGAAATGAAATAAAGCCAATACCATCCAGTTTAAGTTTCCTGATTGAAAAGGATGGGGGGAGAAAGGAAGATTAAATATTTTCCAAATGTTCTGAAACTAGAATGAGAGCTTATAGTCTATATTTAGGGGACATTAAAATACCCAGATAACACTACCCTTTTCCTTTCCAGACTCCAGTGAGGATTTTTGTTGCCAGCTTCAATTTCTGCTGGCATAAAATTTCAGCACAAACTGAAATCTGTTAGCATCAAATTTTTTTTAGGTACAACATAAGAATTCACATATTTAAGAAATTACTGTGGTAAATAAATAATTGGATGAAAGAAGAATTAAGCACACATGAAAGAAAGTGCTTGACTACTCTGGCTAGCAATACTTCTGCTGATTGCCTTACAGGGTCAGCAAGAAAGGCAGGTTACACCGTGCCTTTTCTCTTTTTGAGTGACACAAGTGCTGCTAGCAAGGATTAAACAGATCTGCTGGATCAGTAAACAATCCAGTATTCCTGATACATTCCAGATGTTTTCTCTCTTAGTTATTATTAAATTATTTCCATGTGGATATATATATATTCACACTTTTCACTCAAGGTTAACACAGCTTTTAATTTGATTTTTCAAAATGCATGCCTCCTACAGAGATGAGGAGAGTCTGGAATAGTGTCCTTTCTGTGCTCATGCCTCCCCAGTTTATTCATGTGAACTCCAATAAGACTGCTGTGGCAGACAGCATCCTTTGAAAATCAGCGGGAATTACTGCATAAGTGAACACTGTCTGGCTGAGCACCTGACTAATCACATATGAGCCCTACAGTGAGCTGAGCAATTCTGGCAACAGCTTCCAGGGAGAGAAATCAGTCAGAGTGTTGGTAGCTCCATGGCAAAAAAGAAGACAGCTACCTGATCCTTTGTCCTCCAAAAAATTACAACAAAGAAGCTGTAAAAAAACAAACTCTGATTTTTCAGTTCCTGTTTTTCATTTGGCTGCTGTTTTTTGGGGGGGTGTGGTTTTTTGGGGTTTTTTTGTGTTTTTTTTTTTTTAATTTTTTATTCTGCTCTTGTTGGTTTTGGTTTTAATAAAAAAGACAAACAGTTCCCTACTTGACTGCTATGTATTGGTTCATTAACATTAAATGTCATCCTAGAAAGAGCCACAGTGCCTGTGATTCTCTGATAATTACTTGCATTTTTATCTGCAAATAAGCAAATGCTGGGCAAAGCAACAAGATTTAGAAACAGACTGGAATTCTCATAATATTATTACTTCAATAGCAAATGATTGCAAATTCTTACTGAGGCCAGCATTCATCATCTCTATGTTAGCACTTTAATTAAAATAATTTATTGTATTTAATAATTATGTGCCCATATACTTGCCCTAACAATAATTTCCCTTACAGCAACTTGGTATTATAACCTAAATGATGAAAAACAGATGGAAAAATGTAACATAATTTTAAAAAATCATAAAAAAATCATAGATATGGTGTTGTATCTTGTTGCTTCAGAAGCTCCCCTGTAGCAAGCCTTCATGCAGTTGGTAATGAAGCTTTCCATACCTCAGAAGAAGCCTAAGTTCTTGGTGGTAAAAGAAGAGCTTACCAAGCAAATTAAGAGCACAGGCATCAGTGAATTCTGTCCACAAATTAGATATGAACGTACTGTATGTTTTCATCCCAAAACCTCAGCTTGGCTACGTTTAAAAATGCCTTCCTTAACTTAGAGAAGACTGAATCACAGACTGGAAATAGTGATAGCAATACTCAGGGATATTCCAAGGGTATCTGTGGTTCACCACTCAGTATTTACCAAGTTTCAAGCAAATACTTGCATCATATAAGCCCTATATTTATGACTTAATAGTGATGTCAAAAATAGCATTCTGTGACCTGTTTCTGCGAGTCCCTGTTTTTTATGACCATCACCTTTGCCAGGGCACTAAATTGCCAAAAGCCATCAGAATGTGCCCCTGTACAATTAAATATCATTTACAGGAATCTAGTGTTTTGATTGAAAATAGTGTTTATCCACTTTTGTTGGATCCTCAGAGACAATAAAGGAACTTCTGTTAATATAAGACTTACAAGCAATAAGAAAGTTAACTTGGCAAAAGTAGAAGAACCTGGTAAGCAGAGACAGAATGTTTTGTTTAAATTCAGGTTCTAAAATTAGACATCTGAGCTTCACCATTGTTTAATACACAGCAGATGTAAAATGGTAAGAGAATCAATAAGAAGTAATCCAGAGGAGATGGGATTCTTGGTGATGAGATCAGTTTGTCCAAAGCTAGAAATAATGTTACACATCTTTTTCTACTACCTGTACCTAGAATTATTAAATGTAAATGAGCTCATGTGTCAGGTTTGATCCTGCCAGTACAGAATTAGCTGAGTGGTTGCTAAAACCAGAACAGACAATCCAAGAGCTTTTGAGGTAAGTTAATGTGAATGTGACTATAGATGTTTTCTTTCTATTGACATCAGAGACATAGGGAAAATATCTCCAGTGAAACACTACTGTCTTAATCCTATTCACCTGAAACCTTGGGTTTTTTTATAAGCCATAGTTACAGATAAACAAAAAACTCAGCAGGATAATAATGACAGTCATTCCCACTAAAGAATCTTTTCTTTCAGTGAGCTATATTTATATGTAAAGGATATACAGGGTTAATTCTACACTTGAGATGTGGACCAGGAAGTATTTCCAACAAATGTGTTCTTATTCTTCTCCGTTCAGCATACCACTGAAAATTCCTGAGGACACTGTGCTTTGTACCAGCATCCCTTTGGTAATGGGCCTTGTTATTTCACTTATAACAGCAGAAAAAGCTTAGGTACTTGCTCACTTATGCTCATGGCTCACAGCTTTATGGCTGATGACAAAAATTCACAATACACTGCAAACTACATTTCTCTGAGTAGTGTTCACACCTGGCTTTCTTAGGTCCTGCTATCTAACTACAGATGGCACATGAATTTTGGTAGCCTGGTAAGTCTCACAAGCACATAAATGTTACAGTCAACTGCTTTTGCAATGTGTTTTTTAATTCTAGCACAGAAGTTGGCAGATCTTCTAAACTAATCACAATTCTTTGTGCTGTAAGTAGAATAAGTCCCCTCAAAGGATTCTGCCAGAGCAAACTGCTTGTTGGCTTTCTCCTCAGCATTATATCTTCTGCTTTTCTTCCCCTCCTTGCTCTTAACCACTGACTCCATCCATCACATTCCATGCTCACTAGGTTATTATTAGGCCATTGCCTCTAAATATTCCTCCAAACCTACCCAAAATTGGATAGTTTTGGAGTAATACTTAGAGTCACTTTCAGCTCACTCATGTCTAAAGCACCTCCCTAATACATCAAGGCACTGAAAACAGGGTATTGAGACAGTACCTTGAGACAGTCCTGGAACTCCTTTCCATAAAAAAACAAACAGTAAGCAGTTGATTTGGTTGGTCATGCTTCATCAACAACCACCTGCCACCTTAATACATTCAAAAACTGCACTAAATGAGCTCACTACCACTCTGGCTTCGTTCTAGCCTATAAATAACTGTTGGCATCTTAGTGCAGAGGTTTCATACCTTCTCAGAGATTTCTCATGAGCAGATCCTCACAGCACTGACTCCTTCTTCTCAGCACAGCCAACAAACGCCATCGCACCTCTTGATCAGCCAACCTGCTCTTTTATAATACCCCTCAACTGGATCCAGCTGTGGCCTATTAAGAGCAGGCTTGTTCTTAATCCTTGATAATTAGCGCAGCTGTAACTCCTTAGGGGCCAGATTACCTTCACCACTGTCTCTATTCTCCTACCTTTTATCTAGCCACAAAATAACCTCTTCTTCCTAATCAGTGTGCAACTGAGCTTTCCTATTTTGATTTCAACAACCAGGTGACCTCTTCAATGGGTGAGGGAAAGGCTGTGATGATGAACTTTAGGAAAGCCTTCGATACTGCTTGCCACAGCATTATCCTGGAGAAATTGGTTTCTATGGCTTGGATGAGTGGACTGCTGGGAAAAAAACTGTCTGGATGGCTGGACCCAGAGTGGTGGTCAGCGGAGCTACACCCACCTGGCAGCTGGGCACAGTGGGGTACCCCAGGGCTCAGTACTGAGGCCAGTCCTGTTTAATATCTTTACTGACAATCTTAATGAGAGGATCAAGTGCATGCCCAGTGAGTTTGCAGATGACACCAAGTTAGGAGTGTTGATCTGCTGGAGGGCAGGAAGGCTCTGCAGAGGGATCTGGACAGGCTGGATCAATGAGCCAAGGCCAATTGTATGAGGTCAAGGCCAGGTGCAGGTTCTACACTTGGGTCACAAAAACCCCAGGCAGGGCCACAGGATTATGGAAGAGTGGCAGGAAAGTGGCCCAGTGGAAAAGGACCTGGAGGTGCTGGTTGACAGCAGCTGGACATAAGTCAGTGTGTGCCCAGGTGACCAAGAAGGTCAATGGCATCCTGGCTTGTATCTGAAAAACTGGCCAGCAGGACCAGGGCAGTGATTGTCACTCTGTACTTGGCATTGGTGAGGAGGCACTTCAAGTACTGTGTCCAGTTTTGGGTCCCTCACAGCAAGAAAGACATTGAGGTGCTGGAGCAGGTCCAGAGAAGGGCCACAAAGGCTGGTGAAGGGGCTGGAGCACAGGCGTGATGAGGAGCAGCTGACGGTGTTCAGCCAGGAACAGAGGCTGAGGTGGGACCTTATCACTCTTTGCAACTCCCTAAAGCAGTGAGGTGGGGTTGATCTCTTCTCCCAAATAACAAGGGGAAAATTTCTCACTGGAAAAGGTTGTCAGGCGTTGGAACAGGTTAGCCTGGGAAATGGTTGAATTATCAACCCTGGAGGTATTTATATGTGTAGATGTGGCACTTAGAGTGGTTTAGAGGTGGACTTCACAGTGCTGGGTTAACAGTTAGACTTGGTGTTCTTAAAGGTCTTTTCCACCCTAAACTGTTCTATGATTCTATTTTTCTTCAATTATTCAGTTCTTTTGAACTTTCTATTAATTCCTGGTCTCCACCTGGAGCTAAGACTAAAGACTCTGCAAGGAGGATCACCAGGGAAAGAAATAAAGAAAAATGGAAATTAAAATCCTTGTATATTTTCTGCTGCAGGTAACAGTGGAATCATAGAATCATAGAACAGTTTGTGATGGAATATAGATTTATACAACAAAACTGTCTCCATAGCAATCAACTGAAGCAGGAGCATGAAGTAGAATAACTTGGTCATATCAGCCAACAATTTAAAATAATGTATAAAAATTTAAAATAATGTATAAAAAACAGGCAGCTGTAAATCTGTACTCTTCTAATACAACTTTCATAGTTCAACTTGTTCTTTGTTGTTCATAAAACCATCAGTTTTGGAGAAGAAACAAAGTGTTTTGGCAAACAGAGTCTTCAATCTAGAATTAATCTCACCACTTTTGGAAATCTGCAGCGTGAATTTCAGCATCTGGCCTTTAGCAATTAAATAAACAGGGTCTTCCATTTGTGTTGCATTTAAGTGTGAAAAGTACCTGTCTGGCTGTGTATGTCCAGAATATTACGAGTGTCATCCTAGAACACTGTAAAGCTTTCTGTACTTAAAGATAGATAAAGTAAGAGGAATAATATTTGCGAGCTTTTCAGTATTCAGAGAAGTCTACACTACTGCAGATTAACCACAAGATAGCTGCAGGGATACAGAGGTGGTTATGCACAGACACCGTGGATTCAGAAGCTCCTTCAAAGCTGAATAGAGCCTGAGCTGTGGGTCCTGCAAGTTCTATGCTGGATGTACCTGTCTGCCTTTGTGCCATGTCCCTGCACTTACGAACACTGGAGAGAAAACTGCAAACCCAGAATTCACACTTCAGAGTCAGTGTGGATTCAGCAGGTTTTCCTTCCTGCTCTCATGAGTGTGTCTCTGTAGAACACTCATGAGGTGTGTTACATCAGCTTGGGAAATGCCCCTTTATACGAGAAAATGTGAGGAGGTAGCAAGTCAGCTCTCTCTATGACAAAATTCACCACCTGGCTTTACTTTATGTTTCTATCACCATTTACTCTTTCTTTGAATACTTAAAGAATAAAACTATTTGCCAGAAGGTCAACTTCCTGAACACTTGTACAGCAATTCAATTTAACTTATTAAAGATAAAATGGTGATAAAAATACCAGGGTTTCAGTTTCACTGATAGCAATTAAGACAACTAATAAATAATGTAGCAAATGGAAATATTGTTGGTATGGGAAGCCTTTTAAAAGGTATATGTGTCATTATGCCACTAATACAAATTCAGCCTAAACTTGAACTCTTCTTAAGTCTACAAGTTTCTGGCTTGAGCCAGTTAAATTATGGAGTTCCTTTTCCTGACTATCCAGAAATGGACTAGCAGGACTCAAAAGTATTTTTTAATACTCTTTTTTTGTAATTAACTTAAAGGTATATTCCTGTGTGGATACTTCATGTATTTTTTAATATAAACATATTAAAAGTAATCTTTTCAATCTTTAAAATATATGACAAAAAGCAGATCTATAAATAACAAACATTAGAGTTTTCCAGATTACTTGAAGAGCTGTATCTTTTTGGGACTTGAAAAGATGTGTTAATGTTTAATTCCTCAATCAAATAACAGAGGAACAACCATATATAAAGTTAAAAGTAATGTATTTAATAGTGAGATTTCTGAAGACTCCATTTGACTCTTTGGAAGCGAAACAATTTTTTTTTTCTTTTTTTCCCCCCTTTACATACTGCTGTCACAGGAAATGAAAACAGAACTGACAAACGTCTTTTGGAGAAACTAGTTTTAGTATTAGTCTAATGCAAATTAGCTTGGCTTCAGCATTGATGGAGATACTAAAGCTTGCATTTAAAAAAAGAATAATTATGCAGGTGTTTACCTGAATTTAATTAGCATTTCATTATGTCTATATGACAAAAATAATAGTATTATTTTGAGAACTGAAATACTGTGGCTCTATCAAATTTCAGGAACTTGATCTGCATAGTCACATAAATTAATAGTGATATTATCAGAGGGACAGATGAAGATCCTTCATGAACAGGAATTATGTACATGCTTTATATACCCAGTAATCTTAATATTCACAGTGGAGCATCTTTTTCTTTTGTGTTTGTGAAGTGCTGGTAAGCACGTTTGAAGCTCAGCAGCCCAGGATGCTGCTATCAAGTGTAAACCAGCTCACCCCGTACATCCAAGAGATGAGCAAACCTGCCACCCAGTGACTTCAGCCCAGAATTGCCAGGGAGAGGGAAATGCAGGAGAAAAGAGAAAATCCCTTTGTTTGCACAGGAAGAAGAAAAACCCTTAATGCTACAATACAATAACAAATGAATAGAACAGAAATACAGAAACTGCACATAAACCATTGCATTGGATTTGCTGAATTTGTTAAATTCTGCATTTGTTATTACTTAAGCACTGAACCACCTAACACCTACAAATGCAGACTTCATATGCAATCCTACTGTCTCCTCTGTCGCAGATAAAAACCAAGGTACCCGTGAAAGAGTAACAAAGACTATCTGCACTTGCTTTGCATTTGAAAGCCAAGAATAAAAGCTTAGAAATGCAAAACAAGAAGATGTTTCTGCTAAAAGAATTTCTACCAGTTTTGACATATCAAAACAAACCAAGAAATACCCTTCAGGAGGAAGGATATCATTCAGGGCATCCTGAAGTAAATTAATTGATATTTAGATCTAAACTACTTAAAGGTCTAAGTGAATTAAGAGTTCTTCATCTTCTTCTGAGAGTATCCATCCCTATATCTGTTGAAAAAGGAAACATACCAGCACAAGATTCAACACCGACATGAAGAGAAGCACCTCCTTCTCTCCCTCTGCAGACCACAAAAAGTTTGTAGAGACCAAGGTAGTCTAGAAAAGTTAGGGTAATTTGGTTTTGAAATGAAGCACTTCAATAAAGGGTCTAAAATACTGTGGTCATAATCAGAATTTGAGATCAGGAGTCCAGGACCACTGGCTATCTGGAAGATGAAAGAGTTAGCTGGGAACTAAATAGTGCCCATCTTCTAAGAGAATTACACATTTTTGAAGGCCTTATTTGGTCCAATATTTGTCAACTTGAAATGCTTTGCAAGAAAGTGACTTAAAAGCAGGATTAAATTTCAGAATTAATTTCCCCTAAAAGAAAAAAAAAAATCCAGTTTACGTCTATTTTTATTAATTAGAGGAAACCCCAAAATTGTGTATCGGTGACATAAAATTTTTTAACATGTTCAACACATGACCCAGAGATGGAGTGCTTTCTCTTGCACTACAAACTCTTCTGATAAAGCCATTTTTACCTTCCTTCCACACCAAAATAACCAATTCATCAACATTTTCAGTCTGCTTTTCTGTTCTATGGAACAAATTTCTTTGTGTGACATCTGTCAGGTAGCTAAAAGCAATCAACTAAGTAAAATCTGACACAGACTGATTTTATTTGCTCTTTTACAAGGAGTGAGTTTACTGGGGCTTTACTCTTTAAGCTCTTATTTTGTCTGACACTCAGACTCATTCAAGTCTTTATCTAAGGACAAACTAATACAATTAGGAGGCAATTCAAGCTTTTCCAAGGTATTCCTATGCATCAATTACTCTACTGGAGCGTAAATACACACCTATCAAAAGTGTGACTTAATAGCCACCTGCAGGAAATGTTTTGAAAGATGTCAGTGTACTGGAGAATAACTACATACTTATTAATTCCTGAGGCAACACAAAATACACTGCAGACTACTCACTACCCTGCTGCTGAGTGTGGACACAACCTTTCCAGAGATTTATTGCAGAAAGGAGTGTATGTCTTTGGGTTTGAATGTTTATCAGCTGATCTTAGCATACTTCTACTGGCTTGCTGGACAAGGACATGTTCTCTCACTGAAAGGGAGCGTGTGGCTTCTTAACTATGTCTTACAACTCAGCAAATGAGCAGGTTGAGGCAACTCTTGACTCCTCAAAGTGCCGTTTTGTTCCAAATCAGACTAAAACAGTTACACTTTAAACGTATTTTCATATGGAGATAAACAGATACTGAAAGCAAAAAAAGGATCTCTTGGTCCATGGAAAATCAGATAATATTGCCAGCCTAGGAGAAGGACTCTTCAGGGGGCACTGGGACATCATTTTAAACAGAGTTGAAACGAAATGTGATCCCTGGTTTTCCCAGACACTACAACTACCATTAGCAACTATTTCTATCCATACCTACAGTTTCTCTCAGGAGCACAAAAAAAAAAGGTATCTAAATATGAGGATTTTTTTATCATTTAAATCCAGAAAAACAGAATAAATATTTACACAAGTAGGCAACCACTTGGAGGTTGCTGAATATTAGGCAAATCAACATGTGATTAGGCATAACAGAATGGATTTCTAACAGAGATATCAATTTTAAATAAACCTGGTAGACTCTAAAAACATAACCATACATGTAAATACAAAGGAACCATGATTGTTCTACATGCCAAAATGAGTGTCTTTGTATTAACTTGTTTAGCCTTCTTATAAACTGTTCTCCCTCAGTGTTTACAGACTGTTTGACTCCTACCCACCATGTGGCCCTGTTTTGTGCCAAATTCCAGAAATGTTGATGATAAAAACATGGGTAAGTAAAAATGAATGCATATGCAAACTTTTTTGAGGTAATTTACACCCTGTTTACAATCAGGCTATCTACTTACCAGCTATTTTCACTAATAATCAGACTGGGATTTACCTGAGGTACCAAAATACTTACATCATTTTAGATATTGGATTTCAGGTATCTGCCTGCAAGTGTCTATGTGTTTGTAAGGTGTCTGAATTGTAATTCTATTTTATGTTCTTGGCCTACTGGACCCAAACTAACACAGAAAAGACAACTATTCACCACAAAGGAAACTAGGCTTTCACGTATTAAATAAGGTTCTATAATCTCTTACCATAACATTCCGTTCATAATGTTCATGTTCTTTCTCGAAATCTATTACAAAGCCATTTAGAGACCAGATAAATGTCAGGTCTAATGTGGGATCATGGGATGCAATGCATTGCATGGTAGCATTCTCTCCAACGGTGACATCAACATTCAACGGAGCTAAAGTAATTCTTGTAGCTTCTGTGAAGTTAATGGCAAACATGGAAAATTCTAATAAATAAATATTTATTAAAGTATAAGCTCAGCTCCATAACTGTTTGAACATACATTAAATCACTCCCTCAAAGTCTAATTTACATGTTATTCATACAACTACATTTCAAGGGACCAAACTGAAGACAACAAAGAAAGCATTTTACAACTAAAATACCTGGCTTCTGTTTAGCTGTTTAAATCTCTGAATCACATTGCAACTATTTTTATTCATTGACTACGTGTCAAGTAGAAAGAAGACACATGATGAATCTTACATGACTTCTGTTGCATTTATTGTTTCAATTATATATTTCCTATGTTTTAAAACTTGTCTCTTTAATGAATGAAAAGTTCTACTCAGGCTGAGTGAGATTTTAATTAAGGCATTGCAGGGATTGTGATCTTAATTTAATTTTAAATTTATCTATTGAGAAACAATATAATAGATGCATAACAAATAGTGTAAATAGCTACATGTGAGAAAGAGAAAACAATACAAGAAAAGGAAGAAAGCACATCAGCATTGAGCTGTCACATCCAGCATGATTTCTGGAACAGAGATTAAAAACTTATTTGACAAATGACTCTTCCACTATCAGTGGTACTTGATAAATACAGATATTATAGAATGCTGTCCTTCCTGTCTGTAGTGTACAGTTATTCAATTATTTGACATCAGATTTAAAATACACATAAGGATATCAGTACTCAATCAGTAAATAAAAATACTGATACAGGAAGGTAATTTAGAAGTGCAATCATATGGATATATGCTCTTATTTCAAAATTTTCATGCATATTTCTTTAACAGCAATGCTCTCTCAAACATGCTTATACCACCACCACCACAACACCAAAACAAACTAATAAACGAACCAAACCAAACCACCTACAAAACAAAAAAACACTAAGGAAGGTCATCAGGAGTCCCATTTCTCTGAGTTATGGCCCCAGAATCACACCTTATCGTGAGTGCTAAGCTACCAAATAAAGGGAATGCATTAAAATAGGTCAATTTAATGTATCTTTTTTAGTAATCTCTTTTGGAAATATCAACCCTGAAAATTGAGATTCAGTGTTAGAACTGATGCAAACATACCCAGTTTCAACTGAGCAATATGCTTTAAAAGCATCAATTCAGTGTTAATGAGCAATTAAATTAGAAAGATATAGAACAGCTTGAAAAAGTAATGCAATGCTGGAACAAAACTTAGTAATTTTGAACTAAGGGATTCTGCCCAAAGCAAACTAAGGCAATTCTGAGGCTTACCTGTCATTTCTAGAACACCAGTGCTATTGGCTTTTCCTCGGTTATTTTCTGCAAAACAGGTGTAGCGACCTTCATCCAGCTTTGTGACATTGATAATTTCCAGGCTCCCATCATCCCAGATACGTATGCTATGGAAAGTGCCAGAGAAATTAAATTCTATATTAGAAAGCAGTGCTTCCTGTAGAACTGTAGTAAGTGAAAAAACGAATTACAAACATCATTTGAAAGCTCACATTTAACTACTGGTTTTATAAACAAACCTACAGTAAGAAATATTTAAAGGGACAGTTGCATGATTAGATATCTCAGATTGCTGGAGCAAGAGAATGTACTTCTATTCACTTGTACTCATTCAACTATTTTTCTTAGAGTTTTATGGTACAATTCAATTCTTAACCCAGACTGGGTAAAGTTGGATACCCTGCTAGCTCTTTGAATCCGTACTGCCAGCACCATTTTGGCATATTATTTTCCTGAAGTAACACAATCTCCTGTCCCTGATGTCTGCAAAATGGAGAATCATCCTTCAGGATAGACAGACAGATACATAAGGTTACATTTTTAAGGCTCAAAGTGTTCACTGACAGTCAATACTTACCGACTCCCATTTACAAGCAATTCTGTTCCTTTGCTCCAGGAGAATTTTGGCTTAGGAGCAGCTTTAGGCTTGCATTCAATGATTACACGCCCCCCTTTAGCTGCTAGGATTTTCTTCTTCATAGGGTTCAGTTCAAAAGTAGGAGGTGAAGCTGAAAGCAAAAATTAACACAAATACTGATGTTAGTGATTTTACTGCAAAGTAGAATTTTTTTCCAACATACAATAAATGACAGAACTATTGAATTGTTTACAAATGTTCATTATGCAGACTAGTGAGAAAAATATTAATGATACAGAGATGTACTGGAAATACATGGTGATCTACAAGAAACTGGAAAAATCCTTACGTAGTTCTGTGCTGTTTTACACTAGAGGTTTCTTTCTATTGATTTCTGAACTCTCATCTGAGTTTAATCTAACAAGATCAAAGTCCACTGAAAGTTCCTCCCTTTCAAAAGGCCTTTTGATCAGTCCTAATAAAATTCAGATTCCTGGAGATAAATTTCTTTAACAAGTTGCTCACTCAATCATAATTCCAGAGAATACTTAGGTTTACTTTTCAGTGGTTTTAACCCTCTCTACAAACTAAAATTGTGCCCTTTTTACTCTTTGCGGTTTTCTGTTTGGCCAGCTGACCATAGGTGCGTTCTAAGATGTACAAGAGCATTGAAATGTGACTGTCATAAGCACCACACTTATGTCTCTGAGGTTAGATCTTTGCTTATTAATTTTTCCTTTATTTGAAACCAAATAAAAGAAAAAAAAAACAGCTTTTAATTATTTTGCATCTTGGCATACCAGCAAGTTAATCATGCCAGCAAGTGTGCACACAGCCTGAGGAAATAAGGCTATTGTTTAATTACAGAAGCACAGAGCAAAACCTTGACCAATATCCACATATTACCAATACTGAATTTTGAAAACGCACATATAAAAAGGCTCATTTTGTGTAAACCAAGCTGGTAGTGAGTAGATAGTAATGGGAGAACAGTGCAGAATGAAGCATTGTTGTACAATGGGTTGGGAAAACCAAGAATAGTTTAGCTCTTGGGAAAGTCTGAAGGCAAGTGTGAGATGGAAAGAACAGCAACTATCACAGGGAAATCTAGAAAAATATGTCATACAGACAGTGTGTCTGCTCTAATGAAATCAGTAAAAACATAGAAATTTTTTAAAGGCTGAGAACTCTGGATCTAAGAGTCAAGCTTTCAACATGATGCTCCTCAGGAAAATACAGCGGACTCATAACTACATCCAGCCATCAAATGGCACAGCTATTTGTGGGCAAAACCAAACATTGTGACTTCAGTGTAAGGGCTGCAGAAAGCAAAACCAAAGGGGAGAACAAAAATGAAGTGCTTCAAAGGCCAAGTGACAACATGGTTTCTTAAAAAGCAGATGTTACCTCACAGAGGATTGATCATATGTGAGCAAAAATGAAAATGCTTCTTAACTAGTTTTGCAAGATTATGTTTAGGCTGCAACTTTGTACTTCATATAACTTCAGCACTATCAGTTCCTCTGAGGGAGAACACCAGGAAACAAGCATTATAAATACAAACAGAAAGCATGCCCCACAACTTGGTAAATTTATTCTTCAAGCTCTTGTCAAAAACCAGCTAGAGAGCTCAAATAAACCCCATCTCACCTAAACTGAGTGAGAGTTCTTAGCTTCATCCTCACAGGAATCTGTTACCAAACAGTACTTGCAAATATAACTGCTATCTTACTCAAGCCTGAAATAGTAAATAGAGAAATAATCCCACTGACCCACAATCTTCAGTTCAGCATTTGCATAAATAATTCCATGCATGTTTTCTGCTATACACTGGTACATGCCGGCATCGTCAAAGGTCAGACTTTGCATTCTTAGTTCACCTTTCCGGAACTAAAACACAGAATCAATAAAATAACAAGATATTAAAATAAACTACATAAGCTGAAGAATCCAGACCCATCCACATTCTTTTTTTTTTTCTTTCTCCTTTTTCAGTAACATTGGGTTCACCTTTTTCTAAAGAAAGAGTCATTGTCATTCAACAGTTAAGTTTCTGGGAAAGTCCCAGTTGGGTGTCAGTAAAGAAATTTACTCTCCAGTCCCCTGTTATCATATCAATGCACATTAGTGATTCAGAAATAAGAAACAAGGAATTAAATTAATTTTGTGCACGTAAGTTTTGTTATGCCATGCTCACTCATCAGTGCTTTCTGTTGTTACATCATTTTACAACAAGAAAAAGCAAGTCCCAGTGAGGTAGGAGTTTTTCAGAAGATTCCTCTGAGAGATAGTACAAACTATCTTCTATTACTTGGTTTTAATGTAAAAAGCAAAAACCAGTCAATCAAAATAAGGTAGTTAAGGTGGAGTGTTTTGTAAATGTAGATGTCAATCAGTTTTTGAAAGATCATGTTAATGTGTTCTGTTTTCTTGAGAAAATGAAGCTGAAAGCTTTAAGTCTTGTATCTAAGTGCACTGGAGTGCATGGGGCAAAGGAAGATTAAGAGAACAGTACTTAGCTGAAAAGAGAACAGATCAAAAGAAGCATATTTTCTGACTATTTTATGTGAAAATGTTTTAATCAGATTTTATACAAGGAATCTTTGTTGTGCTTTAAATGAAAGGCCTAATTACAAGTTATCTGATTTAGAAACAAATTATATTTTCAAGGCAATTAACATTTCTGCTATCTTCCATTTGGAAATCATCTTATCATCATAGTAACACACAGCCTAATCTTCTGATGTACTACTGGAGAATTGCACACTGCGTTCTGCATTCCAGCCTGCAGATTTTGTTCATGAAAGCCAAGTTCAGTGGGGACCAGCAAGTAACTCACTTGTAAAATTATTTGTTTGCAATAACTCTCAAAGCTAGACAAAAACATTGTTTTTCCTGGTTTAAGCCACCTCCATATAGCAGATAGTGATGCCCCTGCTCTGCCTCCAACATCATACATTTTTCTTAAGATATACAGTCAAAACCCAAGCTGCCTCATTGTCTTTTTTGTTTGTTTGCCAAGAGTCACTACAGCTCAGCAGACTGCAGAGCTGCACTGTGCCCTCCTATTCTCTTTTTTAATGGCTTTTCATGTAGTGTAAACACTAGACTTTGAATACACTGTTGAAATGCCTGAATAGGTTTTTCCCAGAGAAGTTGTGGATGTCCCAGCCCTGGAATTATTCAAGGGCAGGCTGGATGGAGTTCTGAGCAGCCAGGGCTAGTGAAAGGTGCCCCTGCCCATGGTTAGGGGGTTGGAACTAAACAATCTTTAAAGCACCTTCCAACACAAACCATTCCATGATTCCAGGATACTAGGAGAGAAAATTTACTTTGTTTAAACCAAATACCCAATGTAATAGAATTAAATTATCAAACAGTACTTCTTTAAACTTCTTTTAAACATCACCTAAACATTTGCAACACTCTGTGTCTAGAAAAAATGTGCAAAAATACAGGATATAGAAAGACCAGTGATACTTAAAAAAATAATCTTCATTTTTATATCTCCACTGACTATTTTTGCTTATGTTTTTAAAGATACATTCATGTTTAATCTGATAAAAAGGATTAATTTTAAAGAAAAGCTGACATTTTTTATCCAGATTGAAAAATATTTACTTAAAAAGGCCTGGAGAAAAAGGGATATCTACCTCCTAAACATGTGGTCAAAAGTTAAGTTCATAATTCAAAGCTGAATACTAAATAGCCTGAAGAAATAAGAGAAGACTGAGATGAAACTTCTAAAAATAGATTTTAATGTCTCATGCAAGTGACATCAGGAAATATTTAGATCATTATAACGATTTTTCCTTTAACCTTTTAATAATACATGCTTCAAAAAACTGCTTTCATGAGCTAACCACTCAAACCTGTGTTACCTACAGCAATACACTCACCGAGGCTCCATTCTTCAGCCACCTAATTGTTGGAATAGGCTTGCCCGTAGCTACACAAGGCCAGTACAGGTCACTGCCTATATCCCTTTCTGTGTCATTGATATGTTCTACCCACTCAGGAGCAGCTGCAGAATAAAATACATGATGCATTGTAAATATAGCACATACATATTTAATTAGCATTATGTTGTATTAATTCCACTGCTTTTTCCATGATACTTAAACAGGCAACTCAAAGTAACGATGACAACTCAGCAAGTTTTTGCCTGCAACATAGATTCAGAAAAGCTTCAAACTATTTTTTATGAAAAGAAAACATGGAATTGAAATAATGGTTCCTGAATGACAAAAGACATAAGATATCACCACTTATATCGATCTGTAGATTATTCAGTGTGGAAATTACTCAGTAGCACCACGAAAATGATAGTTAAATGACAAGTTATATGACATAAAATTGGGCAAAACTGTGTATGTACTGAAAGGATCTCCAAGAAATTATTCTCTTGGTGCAAACAGTATATGTAAGAAATTAATATTGAAACAGTCCTGCATATTTGCTTTTGCTAAGCAAACAAACCAATTTATTAGCTTTACTTATTATATGCAGTAATAACCTTGTCACACTAATTCTGAGTTTGATCTTCTGAAGTTCTAGCACTTAACTGAGGATCTTAACTCAGAAGATCATCTGTTCAGCCAATGAAAGAGACATAAATCTTCTGAGGGTGGTTGAGATGTTACATGCGACCTTTTCATGTCATGGTTTTGTGGCATAAACCTCAGACAAGAAGCCAAGTTACTTGGGATGATTTCACTATTGTAAGATACAATTTTTGGCTACCTAATTTTACCAAATGCATAAAGAGAAGTGACAGAGGGTGGAGGAATAAAGAACTGTGCACAGCTAATAAGACAGAGAGCTAAGACAGAAAACACAAACAAAATAAGAAAACAAGAAATCTTAACAAACTTATAACAGATAACACAGAACTGTCAAAGTATATATGCCAGCTATCTAACCAGGCAATTAGTACATAAATATCATGCCTGGCATGTAATGCAAGAATTTTGATGCTGCTCTATTAACTTGAACAGCAGTGTGTGAGGATGATGGTAGGAATAAACACAGAAATCAACTGTGAAAACACAGACATTTCTAACCTAAGTAAAAGCAACACAGATCATCAAGAATAAAATTGATCTTCTTACCTTGTACATAAACTCTTGCTTGGTGTTTATCTTTTCCTTTATAGTTTTCAGCTTCACACTCATAAAGTCCTTCATCTTCATACTGAATATTGAAGATCTTAAGAACTGCACCAGACATGCTTATCTCAGCAGAGGCTGGCAAGGGTTCAAGGTATTTACTCCATCTGAGTTCAGGAACCGGGCTTGAAAAGGTACAGTAAAGTACAAATGAGCGTGTTCAAGAACTGGTGGTTAAATTGCAGACTACAAAAAGAGCATTTGATCATGAAATATGTATTTTCATTCCCTGAAATATGAAAGCAATTTGTGCTATACAATACCATTAAAACACACTTACTTTCCAAGAGCAAAACACTCCAGTGTCACGTTTTGTCCCAGGAGAGCGTACGTGTCCTTGAACTTCACCTTGATATCAGCAGGATATACTTTTGCTCCTAATATGAAAAAAAAGATTCTAAGAAAAGGCATGCCAGAAAGTTATAGAGCTACTAAAATTTACACAGTTCAATAAAACTTTTCTTCAAATTCCAGACAAAATTCTTCTTTACACTGCAACAGCCTGTCAGTTCATAAAGTCTGACTAAGCACCGAACTTCTACTAGTAAGGCATAATTGTTTTACTCAGCAACTAGTTATCCTTCTCTGGATGACTAATCCTAACATTTTTTACCGAATTTCTAATTGCATTTAAAGCATGGTGATGTACTCTATGTGTGGGTAGACAAAAACCTGTTTTTTCACAGGTTTTTTACTTGATAGAATATTTCAAATTATTTTGAATTTAAGCTCAATTTTATCTCAGTAAGGGTATGAAGGAGCTAGAGCAAGCACATCTACAGTTTAATGAGTGCAAAGGGATGCCAAATCTTCCCTACTAGCAATCTCTGTAGGAGCCCTCTTGCAGCTCTAGATGAAGAAGGCAGTGTGAATACTGGAATATTTGGACAAAGATCACCAATTTGAAATTATATGAATTCAATCATTAATATGGAAAATAGAGATGAAAGAGTCACTGAAAAAAATTGACTGAAAAATTGATGATAAGTTTATGAGAACCTAGTGACCGAGTCTGAAGTAGCAAAGGGGAATTTGGTTCTTATTTAGAAAACATGCAGTTCTCCTGAAGAAATGGTGGCAAATAATCCAGTAACACAAATTCACAGAGGTGCCTTAGGAGATTGACCAAGAGACACAAAGCTCTCAGGCCACCGTTGGATAGGAAATTTCACCAGGATAAAAGAATTTTTCTCTTTCATGGGGTATTTTCTGGGGGAAAATAAGTAAATCCTGAAGCTGTTCATCAACATTTACTTGAAGTTTCTACTTTTCAGACATATTCCTTTGAATCAATGCCAAGACCAGAAAAGATACTGAAGATTTTGGGATCAGGGGCATATCACATAAAAGAAATGGGGATTCTGGGAATTTAGAACTCTTGTTCTCAATGATTTGAAAGGAAATTTGTGAATTAATCAATGGAGATTTCTTTTACAAAATTTTCACTGTGAATGGGAATGATTTGTACCTCTGCATCTGAAACACCAAGTAACATTGTGCAGCAGCCATTATAACTTGCCATATAATTCTCCTTACAGAAATCAAAGTAGGTATGAATTAGCAAAATTACAACACAAACAGTTAAAATGCCATGCATAGTATTTCCAATAAATACTTACGATCAGATTGTGGAATAAGCGGAATAAATTTACTGAATACACTCTTTGTTATTGAAGGGCTGGACACAAAACATGAATAATTGCCCTTATCTGATGCTTCCACATTTGCAATGTAGAGATTGCCATTAGTCTGTGACACAAATCGTCGTTTGTCCAAAGCAATGAACACTGGGAACTCATTTAGAAGCCAGCGATAACTGAGGTCATCTGGAGGAAAATATTTTAGTCAATATTAAAACCCAACACTATCAGCCATTTAAACCACAGAATACTGCCTGCATATAAATCACTTGATTCTAATTTCTAGGTATAGATATTTTTTTTGGAGAGGCAGCTATGTGACAGAGATCTATGCATGTCTCAGCAGCCAGCTCATTCCTGTCTACAGTGAACACTGGGGCACTGCTGCTGTCAGTACAGGTTACTGGGACCTGGCTGCAGTGTGCACACCTTGCCCTGGGCACACCCATCCCACAGGAACTGAGTGGGATGGGATGGGATGAGAGAGGCAGCTGGGTCTTGACCTCATGCAACTGAGAAGCTGGGAACTGTTCACCAGTCCTGTGATTTGGTCAAAACCTTAGAATATTTTAACTATAAATATGTCTCCATTCTTCAGTTCCTTACAATGCTTAACCTGAGCATGAAAACTAAATCATTATTTCATTTTACAAGATAGAAGAGATGCTAACAGCCAATTTCATCCCTCATGATGGAACTCCAGATGCTTGAGATTATGGGTATACTCCCTGCAGAGCTCTTCAGTAGCTAATGATGAGAAAAAGTCCCTTCCACAGAATAAATAAGCTCATCTCTGACCCTCTGGGATGCTTCTGCTGTTCCATGATTTTAACAGAAGCTCATGACCATAGCAGTTGAGGTGACTTTACTAGATGGAATGAACTGTCAACATATGGTCAACAACAAACATTCAAAACAGAAACCTAACCTAACTGGTAATTCTCAAGCTGCACAAAAGTTACTGTTTCAGTGAATATAAAGGAAACTTGCAAAAATAAATATTAATTCATCTTTTACTCTTCAGACATTGAAAATTAAGTACTTTGAGCTGAATTACCTGGGTAGTGATAAGGGGGTTCACAAAGAAGCACTGCTCCAACACCTTCTCGCACTTTAACCTCATAACGTTCCTCTGGTGGAAAGGGATCCAGATCTATTTTTTAAATAAGCAAGGGGAAAAAAATAGGGATTTTAACCACAGTAACTTTTTATTATTAGCATTACTTTCTGACCTCTAGCGAATACTATAGAAATACACCAATACATGGCAGATAGAAACTAGTTGACCCCTAATGCAAGTTTTGCTTATTTGTCATTACCAATTATTTTTTTGTTATTTTTGTCATCAAAATTTTAAATGCTGGGGGAAATAAAAAAGTGATGCAGACTTTATCTCTAAGAGTAGTTAAGTTTAAAACTTTTTAATGAGTATTAAGGCACCGGATCTAAAAAGTATGTACAGTATTCTCAGATGGACTAATTGATGAAGTATATGAGAGAATGTGGGTTTTGTTCCACAGTTCCAGTAAATTTGACAGCAAAACAAAATTAGAGCTGGTCAAGACTTTTGAACTTTTCTAAATGGTTGTTGACATTTTTCATTCAGTTTATGCATAAGCAAAAGAAAAAACCTCACACTAAAGGTCAGACATTTTCTATATTAGTTTCAATTCTATTCAGTTCTTTAGAAACAGCGATTGTAGAAAGAAAAGTTTTTTATAGGTGATCGTTAAAAAGAAGAAAGGAAGAAATAGAACAGCATAAAGAAGAATGAAAGCAGGTGCTTTTTTAACAGATATTTATTAGTTTTCGGTTATCTTTTCACTATGCTTACCTCTTTACTCTATTTTAGTTTATATATTGAAACACTGCATATTAGGGTTCTGTTCAGCATAATTTCTCAGTATACTATCAACATTCAGCTCATGCAGCCAGTGAGCTGGGAGGCAGAAACTGCCTCAGACTGTTTTGGTTCTATTTTTTTTTTAATCTATTAAGTTTATTGTTTGTTTGTTTTTTTTTTTTATCCTATTGATTATTCAGGACTGAAGCCTGCTTTAGGTATAAATAAATATCCCATAAATTGAATGTTGATGTTTTCTCCATTAAAAAAAAGTAACAATCTGGCCTTTAATTTTTTTTTCTAGAAGATACATTGGCTAAATACCTAAGACTATATCAACGATGATATGATCTATCAGCTAATTATAGCTTCTGACTTTCCCTAATATTTGTAGTTCCACAGTCTCACAAGTATTATCAGAAAGCTGAACTTTTCACTAAATGTCTCATCTTCTACAGTAAGGAATGAATTCTGCTTATGGAGGCTAGTTAAAGACAAGAGGGGCTCCAAACCCTTAGTGTCAGGGCACCTAGGGCTTTGTGAATGGACCCCAGTTAGATTGGATCCCTTTTTTTTGGATTCATTTTTGTGCCCTCTAATCTTAAAAAATATCTGGAAAAAGGCAGCTTAAGTCAAAATAAAACATAAATCCCAAACGCTGTCTTAAGTCCATAAAATTTTGCCTTATTCTTCATGCAGTACATCAATTTTTTGCAATTCATGTATTTGGTGATATGCAGGTCTGCACATGTACATGTCTTCTCAAGACTAGCTCATGACTGTCAGAAGTTGACAGAAATTTCCCCCAGCAGGGTTTTTTCACTGTAGCCTAGGAGTTGGGGCATACTTTACTAGCAAGCGCTGTACCTTCCTCCTGCAGTTGTGCTTGCACTGCACCTCATCACCATATGCCCCCACTCAAGTCTTTCTTCTGTGACTATTTCCCCTCAGGTCCTACCATGATTTTAAAGGAGTCTGGACATTATTATCTCCAGATCTGGCTCCATGAGTCTCTTCAATTAATAATTTAACAATAACTCACTGGAAAGGCTGTTATGTTATGTCAGCTGAATGCTAAAGAATATAAAATGCTTACAAATTTATTTTGTGTCAATCTTTGCAGACTAAGGCACTGAAGATACTGTTTTTACAGAGCAGTACAGATACAGCACACGTTAGCAGAATACACTGAAGTGCAAAACATTGGCATTCACAGCCAACCATAATTTTTCTATATTCTGACATAAACAACAGCTTACATCCAAAACTCAGAGTGGCTTCACTGCTTCTGACAGTTCCAAAGATATTTGACACTACACAGACATATTTTCCAGCATCCCTTGATTTCTCTGGATTATTGATAACAAGTCTTCCTCCGACCATACTGTAGCGCTCCTTTGTTAAATCAATATCCCAGTTGTTGAGTTTCCACCTATTAAAAAAGAAAAACAAGATGTAAGATTGGCCCCAAAAAGCAAACCTGGTAAGAAAAATTATGTGAAAAATTCTGAAAAACTATGCTGGAAGTTATTAATATACTTCTATACAAGTTTTAAGTTCTCTGTCAGCAAGAGAAACAGATTTGAACTCCAGAGGTCTTTTAAACATAACAGTGTCAGTTCTTCCCTCTTAGAGAAATGACATAGTTTGTTAACACAAAGTTGCTGGCCAAGCAGTAAGAGATGCTTGAGCTGGATGTGAATGAGCTAGCCAGTCACCAAACACATGGATTTTACACTTATCTCAAATAAATATCTAAAGCTAGATTAGATAAAAATATATTCCCTCTGCACTTTTAAAGTATAGGGTAATAAGATACTTTTTAAAACCTGCTGCAGGTAATGAAAATGTTTTATAAAACATTACGTGCCAGTAAAGTCAGTGCAAAAACTGTGGCATCCTTCATAAAAGACCTACCTACTATTGCTTCAGTAAATTGCTGGACACTCTTCCCTTAGTTATGGTAAAACCCCACGGCCAATTCACTGAATTACTGCAAATTTCACTTGAGGGATTAGGCGAGAAACTGCTGGCCCAGTTCTGACCAATTTCTACTTATTTTAAGAAGTGTTAAAAAACACGGAGTGGGTACCAGTACTCGTGATTTATATTTGTGTCCATTACAGTGTCCACAAGAGGGAGCCTTGTACCTTAGAAAGGAACTGCCGGGTTTCTATGCACAAATAGCAAAGATGCAACATAATTACATTTAAAGATCATAAAATTATTTCTGCATAAGTATTTTCTTTTTTCATAAGGTAAGGTTAGGCATTAATATTTGACAATATAATACACACACCACCTGTTCATTCACTATTGAAGATGTACCAAAATATGAAGAGTTCTCATTTGGAAGTGGAACTTGCTATTGTCATAGGAAAAAAACCCAAAAACAACCAAAACCAAACCAAAATCTTATGAAATAGAAGAATTTTAAAGATGCAGCAAATAGCATTTTGATCTTATAGAGTTCTAGAGGTATCACTTCAGTCCTGTAAGACATACTATATGTCATTGCTAGAAAAAAATAAATATATCCTCTAATCAGAAATATCTAGGTATAAATGTCCTGAGGACAGCTCATTCTGCAATGAAAATGGCAGGAAGGACTTATTTACTTTCAAGATAGAAGAATTTTGACTCAATAACTGGTAGAGGGCTGAGATGAAGATAACATATTGAGGTATACTAAAAATAATGTGTCAGGAAATAAGAAAAGTGGCCTTGTTCTGTACTGCAATTATCATCTCATCACCTATCAGCGCTAATTGTCAGATCTGCTCCTAGACAGAGAAGTTCTGGAGGTGCAATGCAATTCTTTGAGAGTGTTTTTGCTAGTTCAGATTTTGCTGAGCCTGCAATAGATAAAGAAGAATGTCAAAATTTATTTAGAACCTGTAATCATGGTGTGTTTACAGTCTTGCAGACAGAGCTGGGGGAGTCTCTGGACCAACTGGAAGGGATGGGGAATTACAGCAAATGGTATCAAATCTTAACATATGTAATCTCTCCACACTTTCCAAGCATGGCAAGAGGAAGTAAGTGCAACCAAATGTCATATTCAAACGGTGGTTCTGTACAAGCAAACAACCTGTTAGCATATTTTTAAAAGTGGCAATGAAGATGAAGTAAGCTGTTTTGATGGAGGAATACCATAGTTCACCACAACACTGACAGAGATTGTAATAATAGCCAGTGGACTTGATTGGTTTTTCTGTTCTAGAAACCAGTCTGGGAACACACGTAAGTGAGTAGTGGGGGCAGCTCATAGGGTAATTTACTGAAATGGCTCTCTTTTGCTGGCAAGATATTGTGTCTGTCTTTAGTGCAATTACAGCAGTTTTCTTCCCATGATCAGGTTGTAATTTAGTTACACTCTTAATAATCATAAGTACATTTCTCTTCACACTATGAGCAGGTAATGGCTGACAAACTCATATGAATGCACAAAAAAGCATTGCTTTCTACAGTAATATAATTATTGTGAAAGACATCATGTGGGAATCTGTATTAAAACTAGCTGAAATGGTTTTTTCAGAATGAAGATTTTCATGTCTTCAGTAGCATAGCTGACACATTCTTGATAACTGCCCTGCAACACAGAGGATGCAAAACCAACATGGGATGTAAAATATCCAGGTTCAACAATCAGTATTTCTCTTTTCAAAGCAAAACAGAATAAAAAAGCCATTCTGAATCAAAAAGAACAAAGACTCAAATCTCTGCCAATCTCAGCCTAAGCTGGAAAGATAGCCTCTAAATTATTTTTAAAGGTCTCTTTAAAAAAAATTTACATATGGATCAATATTTCTTTCAAAACCTGAAAATATTTAACACAATATACTGTTTTTAATAGTGGTTAGACATTTTGGCACATCAAATCAAATCAAGGTTGAGTCTTACTCAAAAACTGTGTATCTCTGCATGTTTTCCTGCCTTGAAGATTTCACTCCAAACTTTCAAGTCAGTCATTTAATAAAACAATCTGAAATAGCTGCTGAATAAAATATGCAAGATTTGAAAACCAAAACAGGAAATGTTACCTGTAAGTAGGAAAAGGAACTGCTCGAGCTCTGCAGTTCATTGAAACTTGTCCATCTGAAGATTCTTCTGGATAAATGGTATCAATAGGTTGCTCCTCAAAAACAGGTCCATAACCTTTGTTTCCTTCCTCTGAAAACAGAATAGAGCTTCAAATTAATCACTTTTAAACTAGCAGTCAAACTGAAGACAAATTTGCATCACGCATTCAAGAATCAAAATGTGAAGGCAAAATAGTGAGTCAGCCAAAGTTAAATTCCATGTGCTTCAGCAAAACTGGAGCAGTGCAGCTAACAAAAGTGCTGTCTGTCCTTCACTGACTCCTGCCTTCTGAGAACCAAAGTAACTCACTTTGTTCCTCTAATACTACCTTGTGTGCCTTCTCTGATGAAATTAATTATTTGTCACTGCTTAAGCCAGAAGTGGAGATAATCAGGAACTGAAGATATGTCCCTTAGAAATACAGCGAGACAAACTTACTTCACAGAGACCAACAAATTCTAATCAAAAAGGTCCACATCCAAAACAACTACCCGTGGTTATTCCTGATCTTATAGCTTAATAATCTCCAATGGTTTTATGTATTTAGAAAGAATCTTTACTACATCAGACTAGAAAACTCCTTATGTTGGGTGTCAAAGCTGAAAACGGCATTGTTTCCAGATCACACCTGTCCTTCCTTTGAAGGTGAGGTATGTATTAGCTTCTACACTTCAAAATACAATTTTTAAAAGGTCTTACACTGAAAATAATATCAATTTGTGAAGTCAAGCACTTAAAGGTGAATAAATGTAAAACAGGTTTGAACACAACCTGTATTTTTTAAATCTTTAGCCTTCATTTGTAGACGCTGCTGTAAAGTTGGTAGGCTCAGCCCACCTCTGCTGCATTCTCTTCTCCTTAATCTCCTTCAAGCACACAAGGTTGCTCTCTGGAGTCTAAGAAGCAAGACTAAGAGCAAAGGTGGAATGCATTGAGAAAATTCTTCTCAGTAAATCCAGGATGTAACAGGGTTTTTTTCCTGTGAAAATATGCATCCTAGGTACAGAATGACTCTGTGAGGAGGCAGTGGATGCTCCATATAGATAAAATTTTGAGACAACACAGTTGCCTAATTTTCACAGGTCTCTACTGAGACTGAAATAACAGTATGGATGCTTGTAAGCAAATTCATGGGAGAACAAAGGAATACATGATTCCTAACAGGTTCACTTTCCATTCAAGTTCAGAGCCTTGCTTCAAATCCTAGAGATTCCAGAGACTTGCAAAATGACTGCAAGACTCTTGTAATACAAAGGAAACAAACAAAACAAACACAGCTTTAACTAATAAGATCTTCAGAAATGGCTGAATAATTTAAATCAAAAGCAATGGTTAAGGATGGAAATGATTTTCAAAAGCAATGGTTAAAGACTGAAAAATTCCAACATTTTACCATAGTATCGGCGCTGTCTATAAAAATTTAATTGGAATGTCTTCAATTAAAATCTTCTCAGATCAGTAAATAAACTGGCAGTGTAAAAGATGAATGTTCTTAAATCAAATGATGACTTTGTGCTCATGCCCTTAAAAGTCCTGTTTTTGGTCCTAGAACATTTTAGACTAAATTGGACAGTTTTTAGGAATCCTGTAAAAGAAGAATCTCACTATATACCTAAGGAATGTGAACAATACCAGTGTAAAAATACCACATATACATAAAATATGCTTTCTGCAGATATCTTTTTTACTGTTTTTAAATTCCCTATTCATAGATGGACACTGGATTACAGTACTAGAAGACAACTGTTTGCAGATAAAAAGCAACTTCCCTTTTGACTTCAAATCAATGGTAAATGGTAAAAAAGTCACCATTTCCCTTGAGGAGAGGAGCAGGTACAGAAGACACTGTTACACTGTGAGACAGATAGTCAGACAACTTAATTTTTAAAAACTAATTCATGTAAAGAGAATTCTTTCAAAGAAGCAAAGAAGAGCGGCTAGAAAGGCAGAGCTTTTGAACAATGGTCTGCTTTCTTTCATATCTTAAAGCACAACACAGTATAAAAATATACATATTACTAGACCAAAAGAAGAACTAATTTCAGACTGAAGAGGCAAGATTCACATACTTGCTCAGACACTGGAATGGCCAAGCCAGAAACCTGATGGCATGTTCTGTGCAGTTCTTAAATATGAGTACAGAATAACAACAGTCTCCAGCAGCAAATACCCATATCATATGCAGCTGACTCTTCATCTCAGGACTCAAATGATGTTGCAGAGCACTTAGGCATTTCATGGCATGCATTTTTAATGCTGCCAGAACTATTAATTATACTGAGTGAACGCCTGCTTCTCACACCTATCAAATTTGCTTTATAAAGGCACTTCTGCTGCAATCTATTATGAATCTGGTTTCAGGTGTCTGTCTGCACAGGATAAGATGTGCACACTGAATTTCAGGTATGGCAAACAATAAACCTTTTATTCTCAGCCCCAAGACCACACATGGACCAGTGATATGAAAGGAGAGGGGAGGGGAGGGGAGGGGAGGGGAGGGGAGGGGAGGGGAGGGGAGAGGAGAGGAGAGGAGAGGAGAGGAGAGGAGAGGAGAGGAGAGGAGAGGAGAGGAGAGGAGAGGAGAGGAGAGGAGAGGAGAGGAGAGGAGAGGAGAGGAGAGGAGAGGAGAGGAGAGGAGAGGAGAGGAGAGGAGAGGAGAGGAGAGGAGAGGAGAGGAGAGGAGAGGAGAGGAGAGGAGAGGAGAGGAGAGGAGAGGAGAGGAGAGGAGAGGAGAGGAGAGGAGAGGAGAGGAGAGGAGAGGAGAGGAGAGGAGAGGAGAGGAGAGGAGAGGAGAGGAGAGGAGAGGAGAGGAGAGGAGAGGAGAGGAGAGGAGAGGAGAGGAGAGGAGAGGAGAGGAGAGGAGAGGAGAGGAGAGGAGAGGAGAGGAGAGGAGAGGAGAGGAGAGGAGAGGACAGGAGAGGAGAGGAGAGGAGAGGACAGGAGAGGAGAGGAGAGGAGAGGACAGGAGAGGAGAGGACAGGAGAGGAGAGGACAGGAGAGGACAGGAGAGGACAGGAGAGGAGAGGACAGGAGAGGAGAGGACAGGAGAGGACAGGAGAGGACAGGAGAGGACAGGAGAGGACAGGAGAGGACAGGAGAGGACAGGAGAGGAGAGGACAGGAGAGGACAGGAGAGGAGAGGACAGGAGAGGAGAGGACAGGAGAGGACAGGAGAGGACAGGAGAGGACAGGAGAGGACAGGAGAGGACAGGACAGGAGAGGACAGGACAGGAGAGGACAGGACAGGAGAGGACAGGACAGGAGAGGACAGGACAGGAGAGGACAGGACAGGAGAGGAGAGGACAGGAGAGGACAGGAGAGGAGAGGACAGGACAGGAGAGGACAGGACAGGAGAGGACAGGACAGGAGAGGACAGGACAGGAGAGGACAGGACAAGACAGGACAGGAGAGGACAGGAGAGGACAGGACAGGAGAGGACAGGACAGGAGAGGAGAGGGCTGTGAAAAGATCTGCAAGAATCTGCAAGAAATGTTCACATTTTAAGTGAAGTACCAAGACTGTGGGACAAAATTTGGAGAGTGACAAAGGGAAGACAAAGAGTACAAGGAAAAGCATCAGCTCACTGAAGTTGTGCCTACATGAAAAAGACAATAGAGAAAGAAGAAGAAAATGGATATATTAGTCAAACAGAGGATGTGGTGAAGAGCACAATTCCTATGTTGGGGTCCTGCTTTAGACAAGAGGATGGACTGTCTGACCTCTCAAATGGTGCTCTATGTTTTGGGTAAATTTCTTGTGATTTGTATTTTAAAATGGAGTAGAAGCTATCACCTGACTATTAGAGGCATTATCCAGGGAGTTCTGAAAACAAGACTCACACCTTTCAATATTGCTAAAACGTATTAGAAAGTCTGTGCAAACGTCAAGAAAATCTTTCCTCAACTGATGAGATTATGGATCCTATATAAGAATCTTTCCCTCTGGAAGGTGGTTGTATCACTCATTCTCCAAGTGACATTTTCTAATCAGTCTTCTCCTTCTCTTTCTGTTTCCTGTCCACCTATCTATTTCCCTGGCACTTTACACTACCAAAAGTGCCTGCCTGAGACAGTCGTTGGGCTGAGTATTGATCTATCTGAAAGTGTTGTATCCACTTACATATTTTAACATAAGAGAGGGACAAAGATCTGTTGACATGGTGCATGGCTAGATTAACCTTGAGTGCTAAAGGATACTGCACATAAGAGCCTTGGAGTCAGTCATTCATTATCAGTTTAACTAAGTTGTCAGGTTCTGCATTAGCCTTGCAAGACCAGACACCTTTGATAATTAGAAGTAGATCTACTGTTTTCAATATGTCAGAGAAATGAGGACCTACCCGTGTCTGAGAAGCTCATGCTCAAAACAAGATGGTCTGAGAATGAGCCAAAGTATCTCTAGTAGGCATGCAGGAACATAAAATGGCACTTCCACATCTGTGAGCACTGTGACCACCAAACACATTATGATTATTTATTTATGAATGTCAGACACTCAGCAGTAGCATGAAATGGTCTTCTAAGATCCAAGCAGCAACAAGCCAGACAAGGTAAACAGGCATTAAGTATATTCATCCACTTCTTTTTTTGTAAGAAAATTATTATCTCTCTTTAGAAAATGTGAATAATTCTGTATGTTGTGATAAAAAGCTTTAAATAATGTAGATTCTAGCCCCCAGTTCAGAAATGCCTTTTTGAACTTACTGTTCTGGAAAATGTCCAAGCATGAATAATTTAAGGTTTGGGGGGATTGTTTTTTTACTTCTCTAAATCATGTGGGAAAACTTGTACTTGGCATTCATGGGAAGCTTATGTGTTGAAGCAGTAATGTGTTCATGTGGAAAAAATTCATAACGTAGCATCACCATGATGGAGAAGAGAAGGTAAGTGTACATCATCAACATGCTAAAGGCAAATAATTTTCCAAGAGCCAGTCAGCACTCAAACAGAAAAGGTAACCATTCCAGCACTCCCACTTCATTTTATATGAAAGACTAATAATGTCTTTGGGAAGGCTGCCTCTATTTTTCTGGACTCAAAGGAGCAGGAAAATTGCTTCTATTTCCTATGTGCCAGTGAGGACATTGAATAGCCCCATAGTTAATGACATAGTTTCTCCTTTAGAACAAGTTTCAAGTATGAAAAGCTCCAGCCCCTGACAGAGCAAGTTTCACCACTTGTGCCTAACAGAGTACAGTTTTCTTGTCTTCTCATAATGCCAAGAGGAATGCCATCCAATACTAATAATTGTATTTTAAACATATTCCCATTTGCCTATTCAATATTTGGATTTTTAAGGAAGAACCACCTAAAAAATTAAGTTAAGAAGTGACTGAAGAGCCTAACATGTTGATCCCATGGGAAAGCCAGTGACAAGCAAATTGTGGATGAAGCTGAAGTGCAGCAGTTATTCTGTTCAATCTCCCCACACAAGCCTTCCTGGTGCATATGAAATATCAGCAACACACTCAGAAATTCAGCATGCTGTCTAACAGCATTCCCATGTACTCCTCAAAATATTTGTATTGCACTGAGAGGCTCTACATCTTACTGGCTTTCTTGCTTTACCAGCCTTCTCTGAAGTTTCAGTTCATAGTGATTTTTGGAAATTTAGTTGCTTAAAAAGCAGAAGGGTTTTGACATTTTTACCCCTGGACTATTGCCTCATTTTGCACAATTCGGGACAGTCTACTAGACTGACAATCTGCCTTCTGAGGCATGATATGACCCAAACTCAGATACTGTCTGGCTATGGACTATCAAATCCCAAGGTAAAAAGTAGAACACTTTACTAAAAACTTATTGTCAGAAGGACATTTTTCACTATTGATTCCTTTCATTGCCAAATGTAATCTTCTATTCATTAAGCACAATAAAATACAGGGTCTTTTGCAGCTTTTGATCTTTTGGAAGAACAAAACAAGCTGTAGCTGAAGAACAGTCTTAATTCTTTTGGTGATAGATTAGTATCCCAAGTGAGGACACACTTGAGTTCACTGATTTACATGGGAAGTAGAGGATGACAGAAAAGTTTGAAATTCAGACTTAGCAACAGGAATCTAAAGGGGAGTCAAAGGCAACTTGGAAGTGTGTTGGAGAAATGTCAGAGGGAAGTGGAGAAAAGTCAAACATTACCAGTAATAGGCATGAAATAACTTTTTTGGCAGTGGACTGACAATCACTGACATGTTCCCTGAGGTGTGATTTGCTGCTTTCATTTGCCTTGCACTACTCAAAATGCACTCTGAAAAGCAACTCTTGTAACAACTGTTCTATCAGTAAGTGGAAGACTGAATTATTTATGGCTTTTTCACCAGTTTATATCTGCAAGACTACATTTCAAGCACTTATTTACCTGGAAAATAAATACTGCTCCTGTCTCATTGCAGACGATGATCTCTGCCTATACCTCTGTCACACTGATTCATAAAATTTTTGCTTCCCCTCAGTTAAATAAGTGCATATTCATCACTGATAAGAAATGTCCAGTCAATGCAAGAGTTCTCAATTTCTGTCTTTAATTACCACAAAACAGAACTGGCTAAAAAATCAAGGTATTTGCTCCAAAGCAAAGTCTAAAATTCTAAAAACATATATATTTCACTTCGGGGAATTTTTTTAGAATTTCCCGCAGTGAAAAAAAGATCAATTTTAAAACAAATAAAACCCTCAGCTTTTCGCATCTCAGAATACCTGTCATCACTTCAGGCCCAATTCTGAACATCTCAAGGCAGTGCACCTTCAGGTTGCTAGCTCTCTGTTTCCCAAATACTTCTAGCTGTTACAGTCTGAAGGCTCTCAATGCTCAGTCAAATACATTAATTCAGTTTTTTTGGCTGATTATCTTTAAACTTGGGGACACCCATAGGGTGAGACATCTCAAAAATATGTATCTGCAAGCTATCACCTTCCTGGCTCCAGAGCAGTTAATATAATAGTAGGTCTGTTTAGGAAGCATGAATTGCAAAAACCTAGACTACAGAGTCACAGATGAGCTTGCCAAAGGCAATTTACAGAATAGAACCACCTAGAACTGTGGATCCAGCAGCACAGAAAGCAAGAGGAGACAAATATACTTCCAGAGAAAGTGTGTTTTGCTAAAAGGGCTAATACAACTTCTTAAGTACTCTGCTTTCAATATCTGCTTCCAGTTACCTTGCCTCTTCACTCTGGAACTTGGACTGTCTTGCTATTTTAATGAGAAAATCATCTTTACTCAAAAACTGTCCCCAGTTTACACATCCTCCATTACTGTTGACATTGCCAGCATTTCCCTTGATAACATCCTGTGTGAAAGACCTCCTAGAACTTGACTTGATCACGCTACTTGGGCTCCTTTTTTCACTTCAGTATCTTTCAATTTTTAAATACACTGAGAACACTTTAAAGCAACCTGTTATATTTCATCTTGGTTACTTCAGATAAATATTTTTTGGATACAATGGAATTTTCATTGCCAAGAAATACATTCAAGACAATTAAGACTGACTGCCAGCATTTCTCAAACCCACTGGAAATAAGAAACCCTCCAGCAAGATTCAAGTGGTGGGGCTGAGCAAAGACTGCAACAACAGATTTATACAACCTAGATGGGTGCCATAAACCCTAGATGACAGAAGCAGATTTTCTTTCCACTCAAAAGGTTATTTAATGATTTATGCGAATTTAATGATCTAATGATTTATGCAAAGTAGAGCAGGTCCAGGAGCAGAGAGCTCGTGCGCTACTCAGCCTTGCATAATACACTGGCAGAAACAAACACCCTCTGATTATGTAGAACTAGGAATCTTCCACATTGGAGGGCGGTGCCATACCTTTAGAGATGGTCACAGATCTTAACTTTGGCTTGTGATGAAAAATGCAAGCAAGTATTTATTCCATACCATAAGAGGTAAGTTAGGAAATGTGTTTGAACAGTAACAGCACTATTTGAACCTGCCTTGGATTCACAATCCTTCACACCAATGGCTCCTATCTTGTTTGTGGGAACTAAGAGTGCCAAGAACAACAGTCCAGTGAGAGATCAAATGAGCCTTGCTATGACAGTGTGCACTCATGCTGCACACAGTGTCATGATAGCCCACTCTGGTCTTCCTATGTCACTTAGTTGTTACCCTCACAGCACGCGACCTTCCAATGCCATTCTCAGAACTTGCCAGCAGCTACATTCTGGTGCCAAGGTTTATTTTCGCTAACAGGCACAAATGTGATGTGCAGAATACACAATAACATTAATAAGTCAATCCTGCCTGTCAAGAAATTACCTGAACATTTGTTCTCCTTGATTGACTCACCCCTTTTATCAACCAGTGTCCAGCACTTGTTTGGCTACTGCAGCTGATTGTTTTGTTTGATGCCAACAGGTCCAGAGCAAAATCATATGTGTAATATTACTGATAGCACTTCACAGTCTTTCCTTTATTATTATTTTATTCTTTCAGGAAAAGCCCAGTATTGAATTGGGTGAGTTTAAAGTTTCAATTTTGGTGCTATCAGCAAGCCTCATATCTTAACAAAGAAAAAAACTCTTGAAATACACAGTAAATATATGTGAAAGTATTGATTTTTATTAGGCATCAGTAAATCCTTCATCAAACCCAGATGTGGACTAAAGAACACCATTCAAAAACACAGAATAATGTTCCTGCTAAACCAGAAATCATTCCTGCAGGCTCTGGACTGATTTCTTAAAGGCAATGAGCTTCCATCAAGCATATATCAGATTTTTTGACTCAGTAATAAGGAATATGGTCTCATGGTAGGGAAATCGAGGCAATGCCTGAAATGATATCCCAGATTACACAAGTCTGTGACCATCAAATTAGGGAAGGATCTAAAGCCTACCTTGAAATTAACGAAAACATTAGTACACAATGTTTGCACTTTTCAAATATTGGTCAATATTTTGTGCATGCTGTGTTTATGCTAACAGAAAAATTCATCCCAGCAACTAAAACCCAGCACTCATTTAAATTGGCATGGAAATCTGAAACAAGCTTTACAAGTCTCAGAGTTGTTTGGAATAACTGGAATTTTGCCTTTTCACAAAGCACCCTCTATCTCTTAAAATGGAACTAAAATTTCAATTGCAAACATTTCTCTAAATGCAGATGCTAGAAATATGACTTCAGAACACTTTATTATTTATGGCCCCACCTCTATTCCTCTATTTATGAAAAGAAAATTATAAATTTAAATAAAAAATTGAAATCAGAACATACAGAACTACCCCACTGTCTTAAGAAAAACTACACTACACCGGGCTTTCAGATGCATAATGTGAAAAATTATGAATTTCAGATGGTGTCAATAATATATAATTTTGGTTTTCGTTATTCTAAACATGTTGATCATCTGTGCACAACAGACAATTGATATACATTTTATAACCTAGAGGAAGATTTTATTCAAATATCAAATTAGACAACACCAAATTTAAAGTCCCGATCTGTCTTTTTTCAAACTTTTTATTATGGCAGCCATTCTAATAAATATGTTTCCTGCCAGCTTCATTGTTCACGTTTAGTAATCTGTTGTATCAGCACAAATAAATTAAAGCCACAAAAACATTCTAATTGTCCTTGAAACACATAGAACTAACAGCAATTACTTTAAGGAATTAACACAGGAGATCATCTTACCTGCTGCCAGGGAGTAGACAAAACAGGGTGTAATAAGATGATAGATGAAAAACCAAATGGTTATCTTCTGTTCAGCCATTATCTCAAAAGGAATGGTGCACTTCAGTACCATCATTCAGAGAACTAAGAATGTCTGTTACAGAAAAAGAAGAGAGAGTCAATAACTCTGACATAAGCTTTTATCTAATGTCGCAATTGGCCTGGTAGATGATGTGACTAAACTGAATACTTAAGAGTTAATATAGGAGAGAATCTTTTGAATAATAAATGCATCATCAGAATTTCTGGATCAAATTAATTATATCTATTATTCAGAGAGCACTCTGTTTCAGAGTACTCAGATGTTCTGGTGATAGTATAATATGATAAATGCTGAAACTGAACATCGTTTTTTTACACTTCTCTTCTGGATTCTATTGTCCATCTCAATAAGTACTACATTTCAATTTGTGACTTCAAAGTCTGTAAAAAAAGACTACAGTGAAACTAAAGTCCATGCATCTCTTTCAGATTTATTTTGTCTACTATATCACCATTTTAAGCTTTTAATATACAATTAATAACCACAACAAAAGTGGTTATATTTTTCATGAGTTTCCTTCTAAATACTGAATATAATCATTTTTGCAATGTTGTTTTCAATGGTTTCTCTTTTCCATATGGGAGCAACTCTGCCTGTATATATACTAAAACCAAGCCAAAACAGCATGCAGCTTCTTGTGAATATTCTAAGATTTTATAAATTATTTTTCAGACACTTCTGTAACATTCTTTACTACTTCCAATCAGAATATTTTGCTAGTTTTTTCTTGCTGGGGACTATTATCTATTTCTTTAGAGAAATGCGTCATCATGTTTGCAGTGTGCAATTCTCTAGGCTTTTTTGATGGATTTCTTGTCACGAATATATAAATACATCCTTTATATCTATCACACCTTGTTCTTGCTTCTTGACTGGTTTTGCTCTAGCACTCATTAAGAACTTCACACAAAGCAAGGCTTCCAGTTTATCACGGACAGAATACTATATCTCAGGCACATGCTGATATCATCCAGTCCCCTCAGTATATTCCTTTTGTTACTATTTCATTATAAAATATGCTTATGCATACTTAAACACCCTTCAGTAATATGCATACCACAACATGGTGCATGCTAAAAAAAGACTACTTGTAGATGAGGGACATTATTTAGTGGTAGACTTGAGCAGCTCTGGGTTAGCAGCTGGGCTCAATGATCTCAAGAGGTCTTTTCCAACATAAATGATTCTATGATTCTAATATTACATTGTCATTTTTAGCAAGGTGTAGTCTCAATGCTGCTTTCCAGCCTCCCATTCCAGGAATTGATGACTCTGACAATGATACCCACTATTTACCATGATACTTGCCCTTTCCACATCAAAATTTTTAATAAATTATTCATTTCCAAAATCCAGATGTTTTAAATCTTGTTTTGAAACTGTGCTATTTTCCACCTCCTACACCAAGAAAGAGGCAATTTTAAATTACAAAGCACAAGTACAAATACACTGGACTCCCTGAGTATGGTCAGGATAAATCCTGTCCTTATTACAGACAGCCTTTCATCTGAGCTGCTGCCAGATGTGCCTGCTGCAGTGGATGTGTCTCCTGTCTCCCCCAGAGGTGGCTAGAAATGTGTCTTGGCCATTGGGGTCTTTTACTTGTCCCCTCTTTCTCAGAATAATGCTAAGATGATCATTTGAACATGCCTCAAACAGTGAACTTTCCTTAGAACACAGTTTCAAGAGTGTTTTGATAAACTCATCATGCAAGAAAATTACAAGAAATATCACAAGAAAATCTTCTGGTCAGAAATTACAGGAGCTGTTGCATGTCACATTTTTCCCCTTTTTTAAGCAAATAAATCCTTAATAAGAAGTTAAAAGATATATGACCCTACAATTATGGTTGTTACATGAAAACTGTGCTCAGCAAATGACAGGCAAGAGTTAAATAGTGATTCCTCAGAAGTGAGATTTATTTAGAAATATTCCCTAGAAAAAGGCTCATAGATTGGCAACAAACACATATGCTTACTGTAGCTGGATCCAAGGAGAAAGATTTACCAAATGTTTTTACCTTCCCACTTCTGCTGGCACTAAAGTTTCTTCAGATTCTGTCACACAAAGGACATACACAACTATTTCAGGCATCCACCTTGAGCAATGTATGAACTATTGTGTTTGTATGATTCATCTAGAAGACAGTGGTAGGTCTGATCAAGAAATGACTTTGTATACACTTCCAGCAGCCATGCCCAGACGATGACATCCTTGTGATATGACACAGCCTTGCCTGAAACATTTGTTTCCACATGACATGAATAAATTGCATAGTTATGCTGAAATAATGCACATAATCAAATAGCGAAGAAACAGGAACTCTTTAGGGAACAACGGTAATTACACAGCAGCTCATGATGATAATAACTGTGTTCAAGTGTATTGATAGAGGAGACTGTTAAGAGCACTGTGTTCTCTGACATTATAGTCAGAGATGGAAGATCCCTCCTCCCTCTCTCCAGCAGAATTTAGGTGTAGATTTTGGAAAGATACAATGTCCTCTAGTTCCCCAAAAATCCCTTTTTGCTGGCTCAGAAAAAAAACCAAAACAGTTTGAACAATGGCTCCAATTGCAGTAAATAAGAATTGTGTCAGTAAATGCTATAAATACTTCATTTTATTCAGAGACAAAAATATCCACCCTGCCAGGATTTAAATCCTTCCCCTCCTCTCACTTTTTTCGGCTGAGTGGGTTCTGTATATATATAGCACAGCCGTCCCTCCTGATTCATCTCAGCTTGTGGGTGAGAAGCTGTTTCGCATCGCTCGGCTGAATTTTGGCAGAACTGGCTGCTATGAGATGAGACAGCACACAGGTTATTGCTGTGTGTGTCAGGTGGTGGAGCTGTGTTACCCCCAGCTGCCCAAGGAGTCATCCCAGCCTATCTGAGGTAGCAGCACTGATGCCACAGTGGGCTGCAGTGCTCAGGCAGCACAATCTACTTTTGCTCTACAGCTCTCAACCTTTTTTCTTTGCAGAGTGAGAGGGATATTGCTGCCTAATTAAAAATCATTCCTGAACCAATGAACATCCGAGTTACTTTTCTCCTCTGAAAAAGCAGAGTGACTACATGCCTAGAGATATGTCCTTCAGTCTGCAGAGTACACTATCCTTCTTCTTCCAAACAAACCACCAAAATTTCAGAAAACAAGTAAGGCACTTTAAAAATATATATTAAAATGAGGAGGCATTTAAATGCAACCATGCCATGTTTAGTTACTAACTAATGTTCATTAACACATTTAGGTCCCTTTCAACTGTACCATTTCCCAAAAGAACCAGTCACCACTACAGTGCCTTTGCTAGATTCAAAAAAAAAAAAAGAAGTCCTTGTGAGCTGTCTGGAGTGCAATCCCCAAAGGAGGTGGAAAAAACTGGGGCATTGGATGCTGAATGAGAAGCATGTTGAATTTTGAACACAGGGACCTGCCAGAGTGCTTCTGGAGGCTTGCAGTGCCTCGTGATGCTTCATTGGGATGAGAGGTGCTCTCAGGACACAAGGATAAACCTGTCTCTCTACAGTATCCAATTGTAAGGATTCTTTATCTCCCAAAATGCACTTTAAGAAAATGTCTACATTTTCTGCCATATCCTGTGTAGCTTTCTTCAGATCTTCAGTGCACTTTGGCATTTATTTTAGAAAAAAGACACCTCTTTTACAGCTATGGAAGCAGACAGTGTTTTCCATCACTTCCCTGCTAAATTCAAATATGCAAATGACATCATTGTTTTGCAAGGACATAAAGCATTTATAGGGCAGACACAAAACGAAATTACAAACAGAAGGTAGTTGAAGTCAGTTGAATAAAGATTTCCAAGATCAAAGGCAGCAGAAACAAGGTACATAATCTACCAGATTTGAAATCAAGAAGGGATAGGGATAGACAAGGGACAGCAGAGCAACAGCAGGGGATGTTGAAGGGGAGACAGAAAAGATCTCAACACTGCAGAGGGAAGGAATGCCATGTGGGACATGTAGGATCTGTGGGAAGATGGAAGCAATAAACCAACCCAAAAGGGCTGGTAGAAAAGAAGGCAGAGAGGGAAAGTGAAGGACAAACAGGTAGATAAAGGTGTATGAGAATCACCAGTTGCCTCTGTCAGTAAATCTCGACATTTACCATGGAAGAGCCTTCCTGAACCTCGCTTGTCAAGGCTTTCAGTATGGGAGCAGCATGATTACTGCATCAGCCCCTGACATCCACTCCAGGCTCCAGTTAGGAGCCCCAAGTGCTGAAGGGGAAGAAAGGGGGTAGAAGAAAGTGTTTAGGAGCTCTGGCATGGTACACTTAACTAGAATAGGTAAATCAAGATGCTTGTTATGATCCTCATTTCCTGGTATATTATGATAATTATAGACATTCAAGTTTTAGAATTGGTAGAGATTCTGTCCAGATTAGACTGTAAATAGATACAACGATCTAGAAGAAATATGTGGCTCTCTACCCTTTTTCAAAAAATGAATATATATAATTGCAATCATTCACTCGCAAATTAACACAGTGGCAAGTTATAATCAAAGTCTTTTAGGAGTCACACAATACTTCAGCCTAATCAGTGTTTTGTATTTGTTTTTACTTCAGACTCTTTCAGTGATTTTTGTAAGCATGTAATTGCTCCTCATCTTTATTTTCTTAACAGAGTTGACATTTTCTTCTATGATAAGTAACTTCTCACAAATCTTGTTAGTTGCTCAGTATGTAGAAATACCACAAAACATTTTAATTAAAAAAAAAAACAATTATGTACATTGAATATTATTTATTGTATAACTTTTTGTCCCTTTTTTTTATTTTGACCTTGGCAAATTAATTTTGTGATCAATGAACAAGTTCTGACAATCTGGGTAAAAACGTGCCATTAAAAAGGGTACTGAATCTTGCTCACAAGTCTGGCTTCTCAACCATCTCCCACACACAATCCAATTTACTTCTGAAGCCAATACTTTAGCCACTACCATTTATAGCTTTCTCTATTATTGGAAAAGTGATGACAGTCAAGTTCCTTGCCGCTGCACAGATTTGTCTCATTCCAGTGGTCTGGGATTGCTGCAAGCAAAGTTCCAAACCAACCCTGCTCCTACAGCACTGCGTGTGCAAGAGATTTTAAGTGTTAGCTGCCTCTCACTTAGGAGTCCAAAAGTGACTTTAGTTCCCTTCATAAAGGCTTGTAAACATACTTCATTTCCTTATGGTTTCTATAATTAAAATCTTTGGTTTTTGACAGATTTGTTCAAGTGGAAATGGAATCTCAAATCCACTGCTCACAATACTGCCCACTGGCCCAAACAGTCCATCACCAACAGTCGTGCTTCTAATATTTTCCACTTCATCCTGTATAAAGAATATAGCTACACTCTCCCTTTCACATGAATGAAATCCAGCTAAATAGCCCATGAGTAAGATACTCTTCTTGAACAGAATTTACAATTTCAAGGACAATATGCAATGACATAACAGAAAAGCACCATGTTGGAGCAACACGCAGTCTAATTCTTCCCCTCCAATAACTCAATGTTTTTTAACTACTTATAGGTGCCAAATAACCAATAGTTAAAAAAAAAAAAAAACACCCCAAACCAAACAAACACAGAATCAGTTTATTAATATATTTTAACAGGCTAAATTTGCAAGTGATTCTATCACTACTGAATAACTCAACCAGCTCTGTGGTTTTGCTTAATAAACACTGACTTGGAAATACAAAGAACCAGTATCTTGGAGGTCATCTGGAACTTAATACCATCTGGAAATAAATCTGGACAAAGATGAGGAAGACAAGAAGGGATTCTTCAACTGCACCAATAATAAAAGGAAAACAAAGGATATAATGTGGGTCCATTGCTAAATGGAGTGGGAACACTGGTTACACAAGGATGCTCAAAGAGAGCTGATGGACACCCTAACAAGGCTGCTAGTGAAACACCCTAACACCTGCTAGTGAGACACCCTAACAAGGCTGCTATCTTTGAAAGCTTGTGGTGATCAGAAAAGGTCCCTGAGGACTGGAAGAAAGCAGAGGCCACCCCAGTCTTCAAAAAAGTCAGCCTCATGCAATCCTCAGAGTGCTGTGAGCCCTTCAGAAAGGCCTCAGCAGGTTGGAGAGATAGAGAAGAATTGTCTGAAATTCAATGAATTCAATGAAGGTTCCTGCACTCAAGGAAGAATGCACCAACACAGGCTGCATCATCCTTCCCATTTTCATTGTTTCTCTCTGTTTGTCTTTTCATTATTTTGTCCTCATAGTTTACACAACTAATAATATGTCTTATTTTTTTTATTTGCATCCACTGATTCATTATGAATCAACATTAATTTTCTTCCCTACAAGGGCCTTAGAATGGTCACAGCCCAGCTAACCTACACCTCTGTAAGAAAGGGTCATGTGGTAATACTATTACAAACATATTTTCAGGAACATTAAGCATCTTCTAATTTGTGGTAAGCTCAACAACTCATTTTTACTATTAATCATTAATACAGTTTAGTTACTTTTCTTTAGGCAGGTGAAAAAACATAGTTTGAAATACTTTCAGATCATGAAGTCTTCCTTAGTGGTACTTAAACACTGTCTTTAATTCTTGCATCAGCAACATAGGGTGAGACAGAAAGTCCCTATCCACGCTATTTGCTCTACAAGCAACTGGTTGCTCTTTCTTCTAAGGTAATAAATAAGAAAAAGATCGCCTACTACTATCATAACTCACAGGCATTACTCACTTTTCTGAAAGCTTGCGGTAAGGGCTTTGCTGCTTAAAGACTGCCTGGTAAAATATTTCAGCAACAAAAATCAATAAACCTCCTTCCAAGTCCTGAGCATCCCGCAGAACATTGTACTACTCTGTTCCCATATGTACAAGTAGCTTCCACTTTGTGTCTTAAAGACCAAGAAGTTTAAATTTGACTCCAAGGTAACCAAACATACCCAAGTCTCTAAAATCAGCAAGAAAAAACATCAGCCGCTAACACAAATAACTATCCATTACTAAAACTGGTAATCCTTCATGATAACAGAGATTTTTAGGTTACTTAGGCCAATAACCTTTAAGGGACAAAACACATTGACTTCTTAAGAAAAATTAAGTGCATAACTGATGTTCTTTTCTTGAGCTTTAGATTTTGTTAAAGTTTATAAAAGAAAAAATACTAATCAGAACATTATATTGAAATTAAATCTTAAAGAGATAATTTCTAAGAAAAAAATCATCTTATGTTTCAGAAAAATGAAACTACTGTATAAAAATCTTTATCATGCTCTTGGCAATTTCATTTGATTTTCACATTTTCTTGAACTTAGTAATCCCTTGTTATTCATCAGTAAATGGAGATAATGGAATGAATCATGTATATTCCAGTTCACAGCAGATGTATTTATATACATAAAAATTTAACAGTTTATCCATATAATCTGCAACTCAGGACACCCTATAACATACTTCTTATTATACAGCCAAGGACAAGCTCAGTGGGAGATTTCTTCTTCAAAATGCATGTTTCCTAGCAACTCTCTTGAAATCAGAGTAGCATTTTTTAAAATTTACATCAATCACTTGGAACTGTTGAGAATGCTTAAAAACATCTCTTTCATCCTATGAATAAACAGTTTGAATCAGACTAGCAGCTGCAAAAAGGAGAAAAAAGGAAAATCAATTCAATGTTTACTAGAACTTTCTGGTGGATTTTGGAACAATATATTACTTGTGCCTTTTGGTTTTAAGCTTACACATTTTGGAACAGATGTTGGTGAGATCCACTGGTGTTTTTTATAGGTTTGAGCTGCGGTCACCATTTCAAAGATCCTCTGTGTTTTAAAGACTACTTTTCAAGGATACATAATCATGAGGTAGACTTAGCTGTGCTCTGAAGATTTTAGCAGACAAGTAATGGTTTCATTCCATTGGTTTCATGACCTACAACTAAAGCCTCATTTTTGTAGTCTTCAGATTTTTGGGGAGAAAAAAAAGAATAAAACTAATTCTTTTGGAAGCTTAGTGTCTTGTCTCCTAGTTGTCAGTTGATACTTTTAATACATGAGTTCTCTATCAATGGCAGTAGAGCCTCAGAGGCACACAGCATGTACAGAAATCTCTCCTAACAGCCAACAAGGAGGGACACGAGGACATACACCATCAGAACAGCCTTTGGAAATCCCTGTGCGAAAACCACTACACCTGACATAAGAAATCATACTTTCCCAAAGCTACTCAGAATCTTGATCTCATCACCGCACTTAGATTAAATCAAGGTGGATCAAGGAAGAGAACAGACAGGAAAATGGACAGGCAATGGGACAAAAGGATCTGGTTGTGACTCTTCTGGGTGACAGGTCCCCATTCTTTGTGCATGTGTGGACAGATGCACAGGTGCCCACCACTGGCATGGGACCAGGAGTCCAGGTCCCTGTGCTGGCAGCAGCCAGAGGCAACAGAATGTGTCAGAGGTTTGAGTGGTGGCAACTGGACAAGGGGCCACAGGCTGCAGGGATCCATGTATCCAGGGTGCCAGCAGCTGTGGAAGCTGATTAGATATGTTGGTGTGGCTGTGAGTGCCAGTGTGGCATTGCCAGCAGCCATAAAATAGCCAGCAGGTATAGCAAGAGGCTTGGCAGCAGGTAGTGGTGCTGCTGCCAGCAGCTGGGGACAGCTGGGCATTGAGGGCCAGGTCCTGGGCAGGGTGGGTACCTAAGGGCAGCTACAGCAGGGAGGGGCCCAGGTGTGTACGCCTGTGTGCTTTCCTGATCAGCCAGACAGCCTGAGTTTCTTGGGGTGCTTCTGTTGGCAACTCTGCTGCTGTAGGTGGCCAGCCACACACAGAGTTGTGCAAGCACTGGGAGCTGCTGAGCATCAGTGGAGGTTCTCACAAGGCACAGGGAGCTGATGCAGGCTCATCTTGGCCAGGCAACCAGATCTGGCAATCACCTCAAAAATATCTAAAAAGTTCACTGAAATGCATCTGATGCTGAATTCCTACAATGATGTGAAAGATAAGCTTCATGAGAGTATGAAGCTTATTTTTGTAATGCAACAAATTTGAAAATGCCAGTGTTTTACCTCTGAAATGCAACAATGTCTGTATATGAACTATGATAATTATATTATAAAAATGATAACTAATCAGTTTAATGACTGAATGCAGAGAACTCTGTAAGATCACTTCTGAGCAATAACAGGTCTATAAATATAACCAAAAGAGAATAGTTTGATTTTATACATGCAAAACATTCTGCTTTGCTTTTTATACTTGAATATTAAGACAAAAAAAAAAAAAAAAAAACAAAAAACCAAACCAAAAACCCCAAACCCAAACAGATATATGAAAACTGAAGCAAAAGCCTGATCTTTTGCAATATTTAAGTATTTACATGTCTGCAAATACTTAAATATAGTATGAAAACGTACAAGAAAATCATAAGAGGCAGTCACCAATTTGCAGGAATGAAGCCTAGAAAACTTCATTTTAGGGATCTTCTCCCAAGTTTCATGTTTTGGTGTCAGAAGATATATTTTGGTATGTAAATAAATACAGGTTAGGCACATCAGCCACAAAAACAGATATTTCTCTTTAGTTATGAAAGATGCACTAGGAAGTCCACTTCAATCAACAAATGTCAAATATTAAAAATGTTTAGTTGATAATTATTCTATTGAACACAGCATAGGAATGTATTCTCTCTCAGATGCTATTTCAGTATGGTGATAAGCCAAGACATCAAAATTCAGCATGGTGATAAGCCAAGACTCAAAAGGTGCTGATTGCAAAGACAGGTTGTCACATCTCGCAGAAACTCCATATTTTTCCATGCAAAGGAACAGAGTTCCCACAGACACAGCTGAACAACTGCTTACAGGTCCTGCACAGCTCATCTGTATTTACTGCATTTCTGACATGGCCTCCATACAGGGGCTTTCCCTGTTCAGGAGCTTCTCACAAAACAGGTATAATGAAAACTGAAGTAAATGATTTCTGAAAAAGATAATCCTTTCAAAATAGGAATCATACCAGTTTTCAACAATAGCTCTGACTTGAAAGCGTGCAAAAGTATGCAGTAGTGTTAGGGTTCTGTGCTTACTACAGTTTTCAGTATGGAAGAGAGTTCAAACATACCATGGCTTTGCTCAAAACTTACACAGTGAACATGCACTGAAATTTTATTCATTTTCCCTATTATGACCTAAAGTTTTCTTCTTTGGCCAAAGAACAATACTTCCTAATTCTTGATTTCCAACCTCTATAAAAGAATAGATTTTTTTAAAAAAATTTCCAATTATTTAGGTTTATTTGGGATTTTTATATGATCAAAACTGTTCAACGAGCATGGTTGATCATTCAAACTGTACTGTTAAGTACTCACACAATATTAGTGTTCTGATTTTTCATTGTCTGATACCACAATTGAAGGGCAAGAAACATTACCCATTAAGAAAAAGAAAAGCATACAATCTCCTTCAGACATTGTTCTACCCAGTAAAAGCAAAGTAATCAGCATATATCCTAATATCTCTGGTGATATGCTAGTGGATCTACAAATTATGCTTTAATCCATTAACTTTTACACATACTTTCTATCATGCCTGCCTTTGTCTTTCCTTGACCTCTTCCCCAAAGTGCTCAACTTTTCTTAATTGATCTAATTTAAATGGAGAGGCATGTAAGGTACTTTTCACGTTCAATTTATTTGTAAAAAAAAATAAATTGATAAAATAACCCCCAGATGTACAGCTGAAATGACAAGAGAACAGACAAAGTGTTGCTCACAGTAACCAATACCAGAAATTAAATAGCATCACTACCTTCTTCGGAATCTCTGTGCTTTCATACTGATGGAGATATGGGAACATAGTTCAGCATGTGTAAGAATATTTTAAAAGGCTATGTGAAGGATGATGCTATTTGCAGTGATCCAGAACTGCAGTATACGACATGCTGTGGTTTGCTAATGCATTTGTCAAATGAATCATTATAGTAACACAAATGTAGCCATTTAGTATTTCCATTTCTCAAAATATTCCAATAAATCACCTTTTAAATGCACAATGTACAATGTTTGCTCTGTAACATCCTTTGGGGGTATTTGTCTTCTTTTGGTAAAAAAAGTAATTTACCATTTCCATTACAGTATGAAAAAATCTTCTAGTGGAGAAAATTACTATAAAATATTTAATATACACAATTAAACTAACCAGGCATTTTGCATCACAGTTTTATATATCACTTTTCTTCTTATAAGAGAGTAGCTACAGAGTAGCTCCAGGTCGCAGCACAGATAGCTTCTGTGCTGATGGCATAACAGAAAAACCCTTTTATAAGACATTGAAATTTGACATTATTATCTTAAATATGCCTTCTTACATTGCTATTTGCTTTGGTAATTTATTTTAATGCTGTAATCTGTTTTTTTCCTGTGATAGCAAACACAGAAGTGCAAAGGCAATTTTGAAGAGCTAAGATTTCAGTATTTGTGATCCAACACATGATTTCAAGTTCAAACTCTTGCAGGCCATTCTTTAGACTCTTCAGCAGAAATGTGAAAATGACAGGAGCATACAGTCCTTTGTCAGTATGGCGTACTGGCACTGAGGATTTAGGTAGAAGCACAGTAGAACAAAGGAAATAACCGGGACCAAGGTTAGGGTTCTATGGGAATAAAGTGTTATCAGGTTATTGTGAAAAGATGAGCTTTGTAAGACATGCAGCAAGCTTCACTCCAGGAGGCAGAGACCCCCTAATAGAGTATGTACCAAAGAATTGAGAAATAATGTACATATAAATAATATACCCATTTCTTGTACAGGAGAATTGAATAAAAGCGAGATTTTTCCTGGTTTACATGGGCAAACTCCTCTTTGTCTATGACTACTATAATGTGGTCAAAACCAGATTTTTTTTGATACAGACAGAAAGAAAAATTCTCTTCATCTCTGCTCTCATATTTGACACCTAAGATTACAGATGAGATTATTTAAGACACCTTGCTATATTCTTCAGTAAATCATGTGACTTCAGACTTGTCTCCATGTCTTACCAGAAGAAAAGCAATTAGATTGAGGAGAAAAAACAAAGTAAGGAGAATTTAATTCCTTTGCTTACCATCAACTTTCCTCTGTTTGCTTTCCAGCATACAGCTTGAAGAAAACAGTTGCTAGTGGACAAGTTTAGTATTCACAACATATTATAGTGCTGTGCCTATAACATCTAATGTGTAAGATTATTCCATTAAGTGCTCCTGTTAATTTTACTATTTTATGCTTCGTGGCATATCTAAGATTATTTATTCTAATACATCATTAGTATATTTTAAAAAAAGTGTTTGTGGTTGGCAATTTGGATTTATCTTGCAAAGAGTGTGAACTTGCAATGAACACCAAATGCATCTGAATCGAATACAGACAGAAATGATCAGATGATAGTCCTAAGTGACCAGTATCACGAGCTCTTGGACTCCATTATGTTTTAAATTCAATTATGTGAGAAATAGATTTGTAAAGAATTCTCAAAACCTGACAGAAAGATCACTCAGTCTTGTACATCTGTATGCAAACACTGAGATAAGGTGTGCTGACTTAGGAAGGCCATGGAACAGAGATTACATGGTTGAGAGAGAGATTGAACTAGAAACAAGCTTCAACAAGTTTGATAATATTGCCTTACAAAAAGACTAGATATTTTAGAGAATTAGAACTATGAACGATGCCTTGCAACAGGACCACGTGGGGAAAAATATAGGTGATTGGTGTTAGAAGTAATAGCAGCATTGTGTGGCAAATGCTAATAGGCTGAAAAACATTTATAAGGTATTGTAACCAGGAAATAGCTTGCCTTCTGATGGAATGGCATTGTTTTACATCTCTTGTGTCTCACCATTCATCAAGACTGATAATGGAATAAAATCTTTTAAAACGCCTCTCGGTTCCCTGTCTCTGTAAAAGCTGGGAAAACCAACAAAAGTGACTCATCCAGTGTCTCATAAATTTTACTGAAACCATTCAGCTAAAATAAAACATAATCATAAATTAAAATAAATTCTGAGGACGGTTATCTGAAAGTGATCATCTGCTGCTGTGAAACAATTTAATCAATTTGACTAAAATCTGTAACTATTTTGAAGATGTTTTCAATAATTCTGTAATCAATATGTACCTTGAAGATGGTTCTAAACAGTTTTTTTGTGTTTGAATCACCAACTTTTTGTTACTGATTTTGCACATTTAATTTTTCATTTCTTATGTGGTGTATCTCTTTCTAATCTTCTCTTTCTAATTCCCAACAGAAAAAGGTGGAAGTCTGACAGCCCTTGTTAACAGCTCTTACAGCAGGCATTGTAAAAGTTTCCTTGAATTCAAGAGACTTTACAGTATATCTCTTTGAGGCTATGTTTCACGGTCACTTTGACACAGGAAATTTCCTTTTTGATGTCTTCCCTTTCAGAACTGTACTGATGTTCGTGCTGCCAGGCAGGCACACAACTGCAAGATACAAGAAAACTCTGAAGTCTTGGGTCTTTCCCATGTAATAGTGCCAGAGAAAGGATACGGAAAAAGAAATTACAAGAGAGGTTTTTGAGCTGTTCAGCTTGGTAATACTTGTCATTTCAAATGAAATGTAAATTCACTCCTGGTATAACTGCAAATGAAAAAAGTCTGGTTTTTAATAAAACCACAATTAACAGTAAGTACAAAGCAGCCACAGTGTTCTTCCATGCTTAGAAAACCAAGGCATTCACTGCAAAAGGAATAATTTGTAGGTCATAAACCAGAATGGGTGCTCTCTGGACAACAGCAATTCTGAAAAGCATCTAAGGGATTTAGTGGACAAGCAATTTTACTGAGGTTTCCAGACAATGCTGTGGCTGAAAGAACTGTGTGACCCTTATGGATTAAATGACTAAGTAGTACAATTATCATGTGAATTTGCTTTTTAGAAATAAGTGAATTTTCTTGCAACTAGCATGACTCATATGTGAACACTATCAATAATTGTGATGCTGAGTGATATTTATTTAAAGAGACTTAAAAAAGAGCATGGAGAGATGTAAAAGATACACATACATACAAAAGGAGTGTAGAAAATGCCTTATGCCTGTTTGGCATATCAAGGAGATGACTGGGGAATATCCTGGTTACAGACATAAGTATGGCTTGAAAATATGGGAGACAAAAGGGTACTGCTACCTTCTAGAGAAAGACATAACAAAACCAAAAATCTGGAATTTGATTCTGGAATTATTTAGATGGGATGCATGGTAAAATTTAAACAAGGCTTACAGTGACATTCCCAGCTCATGAGGTCTTAAGTAACTACTGAACACTTTTTTGCAGAGCAGAAAGTACCAGCACTGAGGCAGCTGAGCTGCCTCGGAGCTCTCACTGAAGCTCTCAAGACCTTCAACTGCAGACAGAAGGCAGATGATGATGTTCTGGCATGGTGTTTCCCCAGAGTAGGATCCTTTCAGACTGACAAGCCTTGTTCCCTGTTCCCAACACCATTTTTTACCACCTCCTTTTAGTGTTTTCTGCAAAGGACACTGTGATTCCAGAAAATAAAGTGCCATGCTCCAGTGAAGTTCAAAGTAGATTTTTTAGTGAACAGCAACTTTTATTTCTCCTAACAATTGAAAATACTCCAACCTAGTTCTTTCCTGAACACTACAGCTGTGAAAGCTACAAACAAAGATGTGATCAAGAGATCAAAAACATAGAAAGGAATTATTGTAAAAGAAGAACTTCTTGATAATAGCTACATCAATTACAAAAGGTGTGGATATGATATTGGGTTATTTCATCCTGTTAGACTCTGCCCGCCCATCCATCCATCCAACCATTCCATGTCTCTCTGCAAAGCCCTTCTCCCTTCCAACAGATCAAAACATGCTCCCAGCTTAGTGTTGTCTGAAAATTTACCAATGAAAGACTCAACAGCCTCATCCATGTCATCAATAAAGATATTGAACAGAACTGGGCCCAGCACAGACCCCTGAGGGACACCACTGTGACTGGCCCCAGCTGGTGCAGCACTGCTCACCAGCCCTCTCTGGGCCGGGCCATCCAGCCAGCTCTGAACCCAGCACAGTGCTCCTGTCCAAGCCATGGGCTGCCAGCTTTTCCAGGAGTGTGCTGTGGGAGGCAGTGTCAAAGGCCTTGCTGAAGTCCAGGTACACAACATCCACAGCCTTTCCCACAAACATCAAGCGGGGCACCTGGTCATAAAAGGAGATCAGGTTGGTCAAACACGACCTACTCTTCCTAAACCCATGCTGGCTGGGTCTGATACCCTGGCTGTCCTGTATGTGCTGTGTGATGACACTCAATATAAACTGGTTTTGGCCATTTTTGCCTGATTTCAAACACATTCAGATAAACACATGCACATCCATTCATTTCTTGTCTGCCTCTGTCTTGTGCCAGGAACCAATGGCATCAAGAACCAGTCTTTTTGTACCTTTATTTACTAACCAAAAGCTTCCTCCTATAGCACTTTACTATTGCTTGTAGGTATTAGTTAGTTGGTAGGTATTAGCTGAGTCCTTGTAAGTTCTCTATGGTATTCAACCCTTATGATAAGGTATGCTTTCAAACACCTCCATTATTCTCATAATTTTTCTATGAAGCCACTCAGATATTTTAAAGTCTGCCTGAAAGGTATCTGCAGTGCTTTTCTCAATCTTACTGAGTATTTCCTTTTGTACTGTAATTGAACATCAGAGAAGAATATTTACACACAGCACTCAGAAACTGATTATCGCCAATACGCCTAATGTCTTTTTTAAAGCCATTCACCTCATGGAGATGATAAACTAATCCACAGAAATGTCTGAATTGCAGAGATATCTACCTCAGGGAGGGGGAGGAACTGAAAACGCCAGGAATTGCTTATTTGCCTTTCTTTTCTGTTCTGCACTGCAGCTATTCAGTATTAAGGAAAAAACTGTTCATTCCTTAAACCTGTTTTTAAAAATTGTGTGGCATGCTTTCGGTTCTGTGAAATGCAGCTAATGAACTGTGCACAATGATTCTCTGTTAGATCTTGGCCTTCTCTATTATTTAATTGGCAATTAGTTCAACACACTGCACCGCATGCACTGCTAATGTTACCACATTACCCAGACAGAAAGTTATTTTTTCAGAAAGGAGTAAAAGCAAAGAAAAAGGGTGTATAAAATTCCATCACTGGAAAGGATGTTTGAAACCCCATCACTACCAGCCCTTGGCAATGACTAAAGAAGGCTAGCAGATTGAATATAACCTGTCTCCATAGGGAGCATCCTGCCAAAGCTCAGTGTGATGGTGCACAAAACATAACAAAGGAGGCTTAAAAAGTGACCACAGCATTCTTCAGATTTCTTGGCTGTAATCCACTTATGAATCTTACCATTTTTATTAGTTTTCCCTTCTTTTAATGAAAACTGAAATACAACACAACCATTTATATTTGCAATGTTTCTAGCTTCAATATAACATGTGGAGAATTAGGAAAGAAATTATGGATACATTGGCTGCTGCTTTTTCTGCATGAATAAGACCTTTATGGCTTTGGACTATAATCTGAATTCTCAGACAAGTCAGTCCAAGTGAATCACAGATTTTGAAAGTGTGCTGAGAAGCCACCTGATTCACCACTGTGCACCTTCTGGATAAGGTTATATAACATAAAAATAGAAACAGCGAAGCACTGTACTAGAAGTATGTTTAAACTGTATAATTTTCTGCCTGTATTTAAATAATTTTTCTGGCAGGTTTTGCGGGATAAGAGATGTCATTTCAAGAGTTAAAATGGAAGGCAGATGATTTTAAGCACTGTATGGACTCTTTTTTTCCTAGGAAGAGAATTACAGGCAACAATCTGTCCAAACGTCTCATAGCAGATAAAGAGTAAGTGATGTATGTAACTATTGTGCATCCCTGCCGTGATGCAGCTGCTGCTTCTGTGTCACTAATGGACTCCTCTCTCGGCAGAGAAGGAATCTCCTGTCCTTTTTCAACAGGTGACAGGCAACAATAAATTGCAAATCCTTAAGTTGGCCTGTCAGGAAGCCAATTACCATTTTAGCTGACCAGAATCACTCAAAAAGAAAAGCAAGGAAGAAGAAACATGACAGAAGATGACAGAAAAATGACAGGAAAAAAACAACAGAACTGGGAGAAAAAGAAAAGTGGATTCAATGCTGAAAAAATGAGCAGTCTCAAAATAAAACTAGGATAGCCTCCTAGTAGTTGTGCTGTTTTCCTTGCTTTCTTTTTCATTTAACAGGAGTAAATGCAATGACCAGGCCCCTGTGGATCTTTTCTGGTATCTTAACAAAACACACTTTGCCCCTGGCAAGTTTTTATCGGTCATTATTTCACTGTTTTGGGCTTTAGTAGAGTGCTGCATCTTATTCAGCAGTAAGTACTGGCACAAACTTGAGAGACAGCATGGGTGAGAGAAGGGGAGGAGACAGAGGGAAGGCTTTCTCATCCCTCCAATTGTAATACACTCCACAGCTTGCCCAGAGGAGGGAAGGGTACTGGCCTCAGGGACAAGGGTGCAAAGAAAAAAGGAATAAACATGGTGATTTAGCTTAATAATATGCTGCCTACTACATCAAACTGGATTAGATACAGTTCATTTCCTGCAAAGGTTTCCCAAGCTTTGCTTTACATTGCCTTGTGCCAAACTAGAGAGTTGTTTCCTGTTATCCCATAAACACGGGTTTAGTAGAAGGATACAACTGTAGTATGAAGCTGGGTGCTGCGTGGTCCTGATGGTGAGTCTCAGCATGTGACACCTCCTACTCTAAAGCTTACTCCTGAATTGCCCTCCAGTACCTCAGCTGGGTAAGCAATTACACCCAGGGTAGATGACAAAGATCTTGCTCACAGATGCAATTTTACCACATCTAAAAGCTTAGAGCAAACAAATTTAGAGACTGTTTAATGAGTGGTACTCCTAACATAATACCTACATTTTTCTTCCCTTCAGAGTTTGCAGAAAGCATGTCAGTACACATGGTATTGCTAGTCTCGTAATTCACAGTGTAAAGTGTTTGATTTGATTTAATTTGTATGAAAAAATGAATAATCACATGAATAATGAATAACTGATAATCACCAATTTGGTTCCAGCTCTCATCTTCATGTTTGAATGGGCATAAAATATGAGTCCTTTGGGAAGGGAAATGAGTGGTGCCACTGGTGGCCTGTCTGCACAAGGGTCAGATGATAGGAAGCTCAGACAACATACTCATCACCTGCTCAGTGTCCTGGCCTTCACCCCCTGGCATCCCACTGAGCTTCCTGCCTTTGCAGCCAACTGTAAATAATAGCAGATTTGTGGATTCATACACAGACAGCTTCATTCAGGAGGGAGTGCCTTTTGTTACCAAGATTACACAGAAGCAGGTTCTCAGGGAACTTTAAATGTTTGCAGCTCCTGGCATGTCTGGTACCTTGCTTTCTACCACAAAGAAACCTACCATCTTTTTTCAAAACATTTTATTAGAAAAAGAAAAAAAAATTGCCCACTATCAGATCTGAAAACATTTTTCAGAAGCTTCCCCTAAAACAATTTCAGGTAAAAAGACAAGGTTGTATCAGAATTCTTATTCTCTAGCACAGAAACACAGGGCTGACGCTTGTCACAAAATGGGGGAAATAATGTCTGAAGGTTTGCTTCTGTCTGCCTCTAAAACTGCTGTGCAGGAAATTATTAGAATGAAAAAGAAGAGCTGGTACAGAACAGTACTAAGTATCTAGGTAGTAAACAAGTATACTAAGCAGTAAACTAAACAGTAACAAAGTTTCTAAATAAAAATAAATAAACTGAAAATGGTCTTAAAAGCATTATGTTCTTACCATATGTCTGCAGGTTACATGGAAAAAAAATATCTATTGTTTTTATATCTGGAATGTACACATAGTGTTTGGTACAAACTGGAAAGTTGTTCAAATTCACATTTTTCAGATATGATACAAGATTCTGTTTTATCAGTGTGTATCAAAATGTAAAAGATTGTATTAATATAAAATAAACTATAACTACATACTCTCTTAAATCTCATTTGACTGATAATATTTACGTTTATAAAACATTGACCGGAGGCTTGAAGACTCAACATATCTCACTGTGCCAAATCTGCCATTAAGAAGAGTAGGGCAAATTGCTCAAACAGACAGAGCTCACCTGATTCCATGCCATGTTAAAAAAAATGCTTACCACAGATTCTGGGAATGCCCGTGACAGAAGTAACTGCTGCTGTTCTTGAACTGTATCTTTGTATTTTGCACACCTATTTGACACACTACATAGGTCCCTAACCCATAACGGGCTGTGAGAAGCCTCCCCAAGACTCCACTCATGTATGGGCTGACCCTTGGGCTGGGGGCTTTGCTGCACTTGGGCTCTTGCCAGAGAAATGCTGCAGACACCTGTGCCCAGACCTGACCTTGTTGACTTCAGTCCAGACTGACAATTAAGATTGACAACCCAAACTCTTGCCTGATTCCTGATTTCCATCTGCTGGATCTCCTCTGCTCTTCTTACTCAGTTATAAATAGCAAGGTGTATGTCTACATACAAGTGCATGTTTCTGAGCATGGTTTTAGTCATAAAAAATGGAAGGATCTGCAATTTGCATGTGTCTGTGTGTATGAAAGGTGAGTGGGGAACGCTGGTGCAGCAGGCTGAGTATGTAAATGGGGACTGTAACAAGGTGATGTGTGTGGCCAGCACAAATGGTGCTGGTGTCATTGAGGACACGGCCCTGCCTTGGCTCATGCAGTGCCATCCCCTGCCGAGCAGCCTGCTCTTCCGGGCCCTGAGAATTGCATCATCTGCTCCTGAAAGCACACAAAGTACACAATGGGAGAGAGACACAGCATAGGTAATTTTTATAGAATGAAACAATTTGTATCAGACATTATGAAGTTACAGAAAGGCATCTTGAATTTATTGTATCCAACAGCTTAAACAGCTACTAAATTTAAGATGAAGACAACTGGCTAGCTTTCATCTCAATGAGACACTTGCATACTCTGCGTGTCTGCAGGAAATAAAATTAAATTAAGAGTTTAAAACTTTCCCATGCTCTCTGTAAGCACCCAAAGGATTATTAATGTTCATTACCAGCCAAAATTCAAGTTCCATTTGTAGAGCCAGAGAAGAACTCCAGGATGATCACTGAAGCATTATGCATGCTTTTGTAATTGTGTGGCAAGTTTCCTATGTCATGAAAGCAGCTGGAGACTGCTTACTTCCAAATCTCCAATGCCAAGTTTGTTTGTCCCAGTTTCAGAATGTTACAGCAAAACAAAGCCAATTTGGACACTTTATTTTCTAGTTTTCTGCAACACTTTCATCTTTACCAGCCTGTTTTGAACTAACAATCTTTAATAAGTGAAGATAATTATCACAAAGGTACTTATTCAAAAGTTAATTTTGCAGATATCCATTAACTTATGTTGTCTACTGCTAGTAGGTAAGACATTTGATGACTTCCCTGCTGTTGAACTGCTTGTAAAAGTACATATAAAATAAAAAAGGAAAATGCATATGTACAATAAATAATAAATCAAAATTATTTGTGTTTTGCTTGTTTAATGCCAATCTTGCTTATAAAAATTCCATCATTGTATTTGACCATGAAAGCATTGTTAAAAGAATTCTGTCTTTACTCATGGAAACACACAGAATTCTTTTTTTTTTTACACATTTAAAAAAAGTAAGGGAGAACAATAGTGTTGAGAAAAGTCTATCCTCTTTTAGCTGATGTTCTGCTTGTCATTATTCTGCACACACTGATCTACCAACTAATCTTATGGTTTCCAGACACTGAGGAATTAGAATAATACTTGTACCTAAGAAATAATTTTAAACTGCTTAGAAACAGCTGTAGTACTTAGTTCAAGAAAAAAAATGTATCCACAGAGACATTCATTCAGGTGCAGATTCATTCATTGGTCCTCCTTCTTCTTGTTTCCAAAGTGAAGTATTCTATATGGCTTAGACTGAACAAAAATCTTCACACATGCTGAATTTTTCTTTCAAGTGTTATGTCACTTTCAAAACCCTGATACAGGTCCTATATTTCCAAAAATACCTAAAAACTCAGTAGTCACAGTTCTGTATCTCTTTGTATTATCATCCTATGTATCACCACTGCCATTATGTTCCTCCCTTGACACCAAATCAGGCCTGAAGACATGCTTTCCAAGGAAAGCAACCACATTAACATGAACTTTTATTTAGTGGTAAGGCAGTAAAAAAAGAAACCTATTTTTGTATAGATAACTGGTACATGGCCTTTTAGTTTCCTCCTGAGCCTCTAACTTTCCCTTGTCATTGAGCATGTAATGAAGGATTGCCCACACATGCTTCCTTTTCAAATGTCACAGAAAAGCAGCTGCTTATTTTAAAAAAGCACAATAAAAAGGTCTGTCTCTAATATTTAAAATAAAATTCCACCACGGGATTAAATCTGGACTCTTATCAACTTAATGATGTGTACACAGTCACATCACTCCCCAAAGAAAAATTGCCTTAGGATAAATGTATCTTTTGTCAGCACAAGGAAAGACTCAGACAAACCCACAAACTGTTTCTCAAAACTAAACTATAGTTTTTGCAGCAATAAGTTAATATTCAGTTCAGGAGGATCATCTGCATTACAAATGCCAAAACAAACACAAACTAAATAAGGAGAAACTAGTGATGAAAGCTAGATCCTAAAATGTATTTTGTTCTGATCCCTGCCAGAGAGAAGAAATATTTCATAGCCTACAAGCTCAGGGTGAAGTAACCAGACTTACCCTGTCACAGCTGCCAAGCCCTGACTGGTCTGTGCCCTCCTCAAATACTTAACTTCCAGGAGACAGTTCTCTCTGTTCTGCCAGGAACTGACTGCAGCAATTCAGAGTCAATGAAGGGTCATATCATGAAAGGACATTTTTTATAGGAAGAAAATCCAGGAGGCTGCGCATCTCTGTCCCCAAGAGGGGACAGAAAATGCCTTGTAACATCTGTTGTGGTATAACCTGCTTCTTGACACGGTGGAAATAGTTGCAAATGCCTCTGCAGTTCACTTCTTTGCTGTCAAAGTACATCAGACATGATGGTGATAGTGTTTTTGCTGGATCTTAAGGTTACAACAATAAGGCAAACTTTCCAGCAAAGTTGACACTTTCCAGAACACTGAGTTGTTCAGTGATGGCAAAAGTCTGCCCATGCCCATCTACTGTGATTTGGTGGGCCTGCAGGCCACCTGAGCAATGCTTTCCACAAATAGATTTTGCTTTTAAATGTGCTGCAAGCATGAAGGGAAAAATTATGTAATCTGCTAGACAGTACCAGAAACAGAAGTCCTGAATAGGTTAAAAACAGATGAAACACTGATGGTAATTCCACCATAATCCCCTTCTATTGTCTTCTGAAGAAGAGAAGACAATTGGCAAAGCATCTCACCTACTGTAGTCAGCAACATCAGAAAATTGCAATGGAGCTTCCTAGGATGGGACTCTTACCCATTTACATGGTATAGACTAAGGTTTTACTGTAAATGGTATCAAATTTCACTATGTAACTAGCTGAAAGTACCTCCAATCCTTCAGTGTCTCACCTTTATTATCTTACAGCTATTCCCATTTGGACACTTATTGCATTTTATTATCATTGGCACAGCTATACAAAATTGGCACTTTACAGCGATCCTTACACATAATCATTTATACTGAATTTGGAGACTGAGTCATTACTAAAAATTGATTTGCATACAGCTTTGTTCATTAAAGCTGGAGGATGACCAATTCCAGAAGCAGAGCATGGAGTCCACTTCTTTGATTACTTTGATTTTCAGTAACTGCATTGCTGTAATTTCTCGGCAGTACCCAATGGTACCTTCATGTGTTCCTGTAAATAATTTTGGTACAAACAGTAATTTCAGTAGAGTGTAAATGCTGAGCAAATACCTCTTTTATGGAGAGACATTTGCAAACGTTTGAGAGAAATGGGATTGAAGACTAGCAATAGGTATTTCAATAATTAACTATTATAAACCAGAAATTTCCTTAAGGGTCTGTGTGAAAGAAAAGCAACATACACTATAAGAACATAGAGCACAGAACATTATTTAAGTGGCATAGGCTCTCTATTAAACCCCTTTTAGTTCTTGCTGAAGAAGCTTAAAAGTAAAGGGACAAAGTGCAGATCTCATGGCTTCTCCTAAAGTTCTGGTAGGATTTGCACTACTACTGAAAGCAGTCTGATTTTTTATAATGCAATATAAAACACAATTTTTCTTGATACTGATTAAGCCACCAGAGAGGTGCTAAACTCCTTATTTTCACCAAATGGCAAATTCCAGGCACCGCCATAACTTGACATTTCATTCCAGTGAGTCTCAGTAGTAGTTACAGATGTTCAGCACCTATCAGAGTTAAGTCCTTTGTCACTCTAAAGTAATTGATTGATTTAATTCTTACATGTACCTGGCCATAATGTGAGATTTTCATCAATTAATGAAAATACATAGTAAATTCTATAATAAATGATACTTGTAAGGAATACATTCAACTGACCTAAGACATTAAAGGTTAAAACAATTTTAAAGAGGTTATCTTTGCTGATAAGTCTATGTTTTAATTCCTCCTTAGAATTAAAATTTATATGCAAATAAAAAAAAAATTATATCACTTTTTTGAGGGAAAAAAATCTACCCATTTTCCTAAAGAATGAAAAAACACTTAATCTCCATCATGTGCCTTGAAACCCAGCATCTTTCTTCTACTACTCTTCTGTTTGTAGACAACAGCATTATCCTGGTACCAGTGAGACAAAACCCATTTACTGCTAATAAAGTCAAGCCAGCTTGACTTTGCACTGCAGAGAAGCTGCCTCCAGGATATGTGCTAAAGTTCAAAAAAATTGTTAAATGAACAGAAAAATGAGACTGAAAAGGAAGACTGACAAGGAAATTCTACATTGAATACACAGAAGATTTTTTTGTCCTTGGTGTGGAAAATAGTTGTTCTCTCAGCTATTACAGTACTAATGCTTGCAATACACCAGCCTGTTCAGACCTGGAACATTTTAAGTAGATGAAAACTTGGTAAGACTTCCTAACAAAACTTGCTTTGTTATGTTGGTTTTTTTGTTGTTTTTTTTTTTTTTTTAGTTTATAGAAATATAAACTAAATGACATTAAACCAAAGGTGTTTTGGTTCTCTGGTTGGTAATGCAGTCATACATCTAATATAATTAGGTAATAAACATAAATTAGTATATTTGAAGACAAACATGTTTTAAAAACTTGCTCCCTGATGATTTTTCCCTAGGATTAGTGCTGGAATATCCTTTTCTGCCATGTTGGAATTGGGAATATGAGTGGACTTGAGTGTTGATAAAGTGACACTTTTACCAGTAATGACATTTAAGTTATATTTTGCTTTGATTCTTTTTGTCAACGATCTTTCCAATAAATTGTTACTGCTAAGAAGATTTAGTCTAACAGCACTGACAGAGATAGTAACACTAACAGTTTGATAAATAATTTAAAAACTTAACTCACATTGCTACAGGGTCATAATTTGTGGAGTTGAGACCTAAAGTCCTCTTAGTCAGGGAATTAACAGGAATAAACAGGGAATGTCTATTTTGCTTCATTAGAAAATGTACAGGACACTGGTTATCACTATAATTGTGTTATAAACAATCAGCACATGCCCCAAGATTTGCTGCAGAAGCTGTAATATTCTACAGAAGCTATTTGCATGGCATATGGACTCAGTGAAGAAAAACAGCATGATGTTAAAATATCTATTCAAGAAAAGCATTCATGGTTTGGAAATGTAATTAAAAACAGCTAATTATTTTAAACATGCTTCTTAAAAAAATCAAAACAAACTAATCAAGTTAATGCTTGGGAAATCACATTTTAATGGGTGATTTTTCAAATGCATATCTTTTACAGTTATATAATCTAGAAGCAAAGGCTAACACTCTGAAGCACATCCTGAAGCCCTGCTACTACAAACTTAAGAGCAGAGTCATTTAAAATACTGTCTATAGCTGGAGAATAGAGATTTGACTGCAAAAACAGCTCAGCCTACCAAAGATCTAAGTGTCTTAGTGGGTGCTTGCTTGATTGTCTTCTTTCATTTGACCCCTCCTAAGAGTGGCACAGCAGACTATACACCTAGCTCATGAACCCACTTGGATGGATAAAGTTAGGTGAGAAGAGCCAGGTACCTGATTCCTAATATTCTGATATATTAAAAAATGACAGGATCTGTATCTTCTATTCCTTTTAGGAACAAATATGCAAAGAGTCAAAGTGCTTATAAAGAGCATGGTTTTGAAACCATTTCTGATTTAGTGACAGGGTCTGGTTTCCAATTTTATCTTCTCTGACACACAGCATGTCTGTCGCCACACAGTCTCAGTTATGGACCCTCTCAGAAAAGAATATGACATTCCCAAAACAATGAAGCTGAAAAATGGAAAGAAATACATGATTTCTCACTTTGCAGAACTGGCCTCTTCACGGAAGATTGCGTCTCAGGGGAAAATACAAATAAGGCACCATAATTTCTGTTGGAGAAGCTTTCAGGTTTTTTTTTTACATGAAAAGCCCTACTACAATCCAATATTCCCAGTTCTGCTGATATCACAAAGAACCAACAACACTAGAGTTACTGAGAAAATAATCTAGCCTTTAACTACTGTCATTTACATCTCCAACAACAGAGAGCAAGCTCATGAACTGCTGAAATTATTTTTGAGAATGTATACATTTAAAAACTAGTCACTCCTTCTAATTGATATAATGTATCTAGAGGGCAGGTGAATGCCAGACAGTTGTTACTGCCGTGAAATTTTCATCTAGTAAGTGTGACAATTAACATCCTAACTGCATTTGTCTCATGCTAATGCTGAGTATCAAGAGACCAAATTGAGAACAACCTATTAAAAACCTGAAGAGAAATTTAATATAGGAGTAACAGTTTCTAGCCAGCTGAGATTTACAATTTCTGCTACATAAAGCAAAAGGATATATGGTTTCAGCTTCTATAGCCGACACTACAAATAAATATGAATTTATCCCTAAGAGGCACTGCAGGAAGTCAGCTATGCAATCTTAATGATCCTAGACTCTTTTGCTAAAATATACAGTTCATAATCTCAAGCAGATTCCACAGTTCTATGACAATTTGGATATCTTGCAGAGCAACAAAAAAAGCAACACCAGCTGGAGACAGTAATTGAATCTCACTGTCAATGCAGCAGTGAAAGAAACCCTGTTCTATCAAAATGAAGAGCATAAAACGAAGATAAGATGAATTGGGTCAGGATGTAAAGCAATCCCAAACTGCCACCTTCAAATGGCTGAGTATTAAAGATCTTTGGGTAACTTTGCATACAAGTCAGCAGATTGGGAGCTGTCTAACTGGATGCTACCACCGGATGTCACTGGTGCTTCCACAAGAAGCCGCTGAACATGCATTTAACCATGCTGCACAGCTTGGAAGTGGCAGTACTGGGACTTTGAAACACTGTCATGTTAACACATTCGTCTCAGTTCCTTTTCATTTTTACAATTTCTCCAGTTTACTCCAGAAGCTGAAATTACTCAGCAAACCTCAATAATACCTGAAGAAGTGAAGGAAGAATATATAATTTTATAGCTAGCAGCCATACTGCTGCAATTATCTTACCCCTAACATGTTTTGTTTTCCTTTAAAGTAGGTATAGCAGGCCTTCTAGAATATAATCTATTGTACTGAATCTTCTGTCTACTCAACACAGAATTGAAAATTTTCTTATTGTGTGCTAGCATCTTCATGTTCTACCACATCATTAATTTTACTGGCCAGGTAAAACGTGATACATGCTTACCATAAATCTACCATAAACCATCAGATTTTTGCAATAGAGGGATCCCAACAGCTAAAGCTGGGAACCACCAAACTGTATGAATCTACTGTTATCTATCTTTGGAATTCAGCCATGATATAAGCTTCCTTTCACTTAAAATGATATAGCTATAAAAAAGTGGTATTTTTGCCCTTCTGATTATTTACTGTAGTCCACTGGCAAATCTGGAAAGAAGGAAAAAAACAGCCTAATTATATAGGTGTTGTATTAAAGCATCCTCCTCTGCTGACTGGCTCCATGAAGGAAGCAAACCCAGAAGTTCACAAAGCAAAGGACACTGGAGACCAACATGCAGCCTCTACCCACAGCTAACAAGGTACTTTCCTGGAAAATACTATTTCCTTTAAGAATCCCTTTTTGTAGATTAATAAGTGGAAAAGATGGGGAAAAAAGTGTAGACATAATGGGGTGGTTTTAACAATGGAACAAGGGTGCCAGATTTGCTGTGCAGCACATCCATAAGGGTGACAAAAGGGGGAACAACACTGAGACGAAAAAGAGTGCTGAAGATACAACACTCTTCAAGGCAGTAAGATCTAAGCTATCTGTGAAGAATTCCAGGAGGTCATGATTCCAAATTACTGAAGGTAAAATGGTAAAATAGCAGATGAAATTAAGTTTTGATATTAGCCAGTGATGGACATTAGAAAAAGTAACAACACATACGAAAAAAAAAGCGTCTAAATCAGCCATTACCACTCAACCTCCCCCACGTTTTAGTAAGTCTCCAAAAATACTAATCCAGTTCTCAGAAGCACTACTGGTCCAGTTGTAGATATGATGAGTTCTAAATACAGGTGACTGTAGTTTCACAACCAATGGTATCTCATATGGGTGGAAAAAACTAAAAAGCCTTCAGATTTTCTGACTCTTAGCAGTAGCAGCAGCCTTCCAAGCTTACTACAAGCTGAGAACAATTTTGAGTTCAACTTAACTATGTCATGCAGTTACCCCACGTTGAGCATAAAGGGAGTGTTAAGTATGCTAATTCTAATGGGCAGCTTTAAATAAGCTCTGCAAACACCGAGTGAACTTGCTTTGATGGAGAAAGAAGCCTGACACTGTACACACATAAACAGATGCGACATACAGCCTTCCAGGAGAAGCCATACAGAATAATCACTTAAGAATAGTAATCCACATGGAAAAATTATCCTACCTCATGTATTTTTCTTCAGCTTCTACTACTCAAGCAACCCCTCAGCTTTGATAAGCTCCTGAATAGGAGCAGCCTCTCCTCACACAAACATATGCTGCCACTGGAATAAACTCACGCTGGAGCAGCAAACAAAAGATTTAGTGACTATGTGCACAAACTGCAAAGAGTGCTGCTCTGACAATAACCACCCAAACTCCTGTGTCTGCACGGCCACCCAAACATTTGATACAATCTACCAAATGCCCTTATCACAGGTGCCTATGTGGCTAATGCTGAACAATCATTTTGACAAGAACAATATTCTTTCTCAAATCAATGGAGCTAAACCTGTATGAGCATTCATGCTGATCTGCAACCTGGAAAAAAAAAATTTCAAGGAGAATGCATATTAGTGCCTTGCTATTCCGAGGAACTGGAGAGAACGTGTATATTACATGCAGGTATCCCCTGCCTACATCCAAGTTCACATTCTTTTATGTGTCTATCTTTCTGATGGACAACAAGCTACAATTTCAGTGAAATTCAGCATGCACAGATAGAGAGATATTATTCTGACTGCAGTGAGGCATTAGCTTCTGCATTCTCATTTAGAAAATGGTCACTTCAATTTCCATAGGCTTCATGTTCTTTTGGATTTATCTGCTTTCCATCCCCACCAGCTCATGAAGAGAACAGCTATCTTCCAATGCAACCATGGCAAGGTCACTTGCTGCAAACTGCAAAAAGAAAACTGGCTGCAATTACTGGATGTAAGCACAAACACTCATTCTCCTCACTTGAGAAACTGAGCTGTTGCTATCAATTACACGTATTTAGCTCTTCCCTGGCAAGCATAAATGCTTGCATACAGTAATTACAGCTGCTCTGATGTCCCCAGAAGGAAGTAGGGGAAGTAAAATAAATGATAATAATTAGTTTTTATTGCTTTCCACTTAAGTTTTATGCTTTTAATTACAAAATGTTACAATTAATAATTTAAAACATATTTTCTTTTTTTTTAAACAGTATTTCATAACTTAGGCCACAAAATACTGTCAGTTTGTAAAAGATTCTCAAAACCTACTGCATTGCTTGTGGGCTCAGAATAAATAACTTGAGACTCATAGTTAAGCATCCTAATTGGTTTGATAGACCATTTTTCATATATATGTATTATGTCTAAGAAATTTACCACTGTAATTAATAAAAATGCAGTAAAATATATTATTTTGCAACATATGTTTAGTAGTGAAGACACAACTGAAATTTCCTTACTACAATGTATTCCTCTGTAATAATTCTTTGTGCACAGACTAAAAAACCACAGCATTTTTATATTCCTTATATATGCTATATTCTTTTGCAATCATTAATGCTGCATGTTTAGTAAGAGTAAGCTAATTAGTAGGAATTGAACACAGTATGTAATGGTATTGGTCTCTGTGGAGAAAAAATAGCAGAAAAATTAAGGTATTTATGTATGAGAGAAAGCAGAAATTAGTCTTCCAAAAATTAAATCTTCAATGAAATGGAAAATCAAAACTGCATACAAATTCTAGTATTTGTTAAGTGTGATATACCAGGGAAGATTAAAAATCATCCCTCCCATTTCTGCTAAATTTCTTTGAGGGACCCAACATGGTAATAAGCTTGTCGCTCGTTAACAGTGAAAAAACCTCAAAGCTGGTTAGGTGTCACTAGGAAAGAAACAGAAATCTCACCAGAAAATGTAATGATGCCATCCTATAGATGCTGACATTGCCAGCTTAGGTGCTTCAGACAGTTCTGGGATTTTCATTCTCCTCCACTCCAGAGCACTGTAGGCGGAAGGGTACTGACTGCACTGACACCAGGAGCAGTGAGGAGGATCCAGCACCAGGGACCTCACACCACCTGCACTTCAGGTGTTCCACTTCTGCCCAACTCTGGTGTGGTGGCACAACTGAACCCTGGCCATGTACCCTCAGCTGCCTGTGGTGCCAGACTGAGCTCAGCACAGCCCAGCTGTGCAGCCACTGCTGCACTTTATTCATGAAGAAGGACAGGAAAGTGTAAAACACTATGTGACCTACAGCTAATGAGGTAAGAAATCTACAGGAAGTGGTGTTATTGTTGAGAAGGTAAAGTACAGCAGTACAGCAGTTCATAAGAAAAATATAACAGTTTAGAACTGTTAGGTTTTTAAGGTTTAAACCCCCAAGGTTTAAACCCCCAAGGATAAAAAACAGGGCCTGGAAAATGGCAACTCGAGAACACTGAAGATAATAAATTATTATTTCCCCACATGGGTGATGCCCACTGCAGAACATCAGGAAACATGAAGTTTCTTTTTGAGAGTGGTATTTGGTAGCTTTTTAGTTCTATCTATTGCATACATTAGGCAATAAATTTGAATTCCCAAACTGCATATATCCTGCTTGCAGAGCCTCTTGAGGAACAGATTGCTCATGCAATGTATCCCAAAGAGAGTATTCATTTAAAATAAAGATGCATGTGAAGCACAAGTTTCACATCAATTTCCTCAGAAGAAACTCAGTTTGTGTATTGCCCATGCCTTTACAGGAAAAAAAGGATAATCTGGTGATTGCCATCAAAGCCCACTCCACAGTAGGCACGTGTACTCTGGATCTCACTACTGATTATGTAAGGATGTCAAGTTTCTTTTAATTAATTCAAAAGCAATTACACAATCAAGCAATACAGAAATCTCTAAAACAAAATTAAGCCCAAAGATGGCAACTGTGATTTGGGAATTTCCAAAGTAACAAACTTCTGGGAATAGACAGAATATTGTAGCAGTACATTATGAAAAATTTTCCATTTATTTTATACTTTTCCTTCTTTATATGTTATTTCAAAGTCTTAGAGAGAAAATACTAGGCTGGATAGATAGACTGTTTTAGAATCTTACATAATTCCTGTTTCCACACTGTTTTGATAGTGTGTATTCTATACACAAACCAGTAAATCTTACATACATGTCCCTTTGCATCCAAAAGAAATAGGCAGTAGGTTTTTTTATTTCCTTCCATTTTTCTATTACAAAATATGAGCTTTTTCAGACACGTCTTTTTCAACTTTACTTCGCTGGTCATGGCAAACTGCTGCATAAGCCAGATGAATGACTTCGCTCAAGTACTGTATAGAAGTTAGGTGCTATTATATATATATAAATATGCTATAAAACCTCTTTATACACTATAGAACACTCACATGTCAGTGTCAAGAAAAGCCAGGATAACCAGGCCTCTTAGTTTAGCCACAATTGCACTGGAATACACATCTCTTCCCTGCAAACTCAAATGTGGCTTTGTTCAAGGGTCCCCAGGACGAGGGAAGAGATGAGAATCTTGGCTCCATGTGTCAGAAAGGCTGATTTATTATATCATGATATTATATTAAAATGCTATACTAAAACTACAATAAGAAAATAGAGAGAAAGGATCCATTAGAAAGCTAGAAAGGAAAGGAATAGAATGGATAATAAAAACCCATGACTCTCCAGAGTCTCAACACAGCGGGACTGGGATTGGTCATTAAGTAAAAACAATCCACATGAGACCAATCAAAGATGCACCTGTTGGTAAACAACCTCCTGACCACATTCCACAGCCATCAGATAGTTATTATTTACTTTTTTTTTTCTGGGCCTTCTCAGCAGAAAATCCTGGCAAAGGATTTTTCAGAAAATATCATGGTGACACTCAAAGGACTACCTAACACAGAATTTCCTTTCAAGGCAGTACTTTTGTAGTATTCCCTGTTCACTCTGTACTATGACGACAAAATAAACTGAACTCAATCCATACTTGTGTGTGTATATGCTTAAACTTCTAGCATCGTGACCAAATGCTGGCTATGTGGTCCCCTCTCAAGAACTCTATCCTGTGATTACACAACCTCCCTGGTAAAGGGAGAATCAAGCTGGGAACAACAGGATCACAGCTTCACTACAGAATTCCAGCCATTACCACAGAATAAGGATGGTTGCACATGGTGTCTCAAATAGGGCCATGTACTGTAAAGCAACTGCAATAACTCTCTGGATGCATGAGATTTGTACGACAGTCCACACAAAGATGAAGGACAGACCTTTGGTACACACTGACAAAAAAATTAGGCCTCCATGAAAAACTCTTTTCTAAAAAAATTAGCCGTCTATGGAAAACCATTTTCTAAGACTTATTTTGGTTTCAGGAGGAGGGGGGAAAAATAACACTCTTCAATCAGGTCATTTCAAAGCCACTAACTAAATCAAATGGATTTTCAGGACACTGAAAGTAATTTATTCTGCTGAAAGCCCACATGAACCCAACAGCTATCATTCCACTTGAAGTCAGTCATTGTACCACTCAGATTTTTGTAAAAAAAAAAGGGAAAAAAAAAGCTTTTCAGTCCACTAATTATCACATAATCACAAATTTATTTGCACTTTGAAAAAAGTCCAGAGGCAAGAAATATTTGTGTCAAGAAGGATTGTCTAAGAAGATTAGTTAATTAGTGCATGGAAACATGGATAATCTTTTTTGATGATATGGGTGAGGGGATTGAATCTACCATTGTCAAATTGTTGATTTGCTGGAGGATAGGAAGGCCCTGCAAAGGGACCTGGACAGGCTGGATTGATGGACCGAGACCAGTGGCATGAGGTTAAAAAAGATCAAGTGCCAGGTCCTGCACTTGGGTCACAACAACCTCAGGCAGTGCTACAGGCTGGGGGCAGAGTGGCTGGAAAGTTTCTGAGGAAAAAGGGCCTGGAGGTCCTGGTTGACAGCAGCTAAACATGAGCCAATGTGTGCTCAGGTGACCAAGAAGGCCAATGGCATCCTGGCTTGCAACAGAAATAGCATGGCCAGCAGGACCAGGGCAGTGACTGTCCCCTGTACTCCACATGGATGAGCACAACACCTTGAGCACTGTGTCCAGTTCTGGGCCCCTCACTACAGAAAAGGCATTGAGGGGGTGAAGTGTTTCCAGAGAAGAGAAATGGAGGTTAAGGGTTAAGGGTCTGGAGCTTGTGTCCTACAAGGAGCAGCTGAGGGAGCTGGGGTTGTTTAGCCTGGAGAACAGGAGGCTGGGGGTGACTTTATTGCTCTCTGCAACTACTTGAAGGGAGGCTGCAGACAGGTGGGGTTTGGGCTCTTCTCCCAACCAACCAGCAGTAGAAGAGGGCTTAGTGTTAAACTGTGCCAGGGCAGGTTTAGGTTGGACATTAGGAAGAAGTTCTCTCACAGAAAGGGTGATTTGACATTGGAATGGACTGTGCAAGAACCGGGTGGAATCACCATTTCTCTAACTATTTAAGGAAAGACTGGACGTGGCACTCAGTGGCATGGTCAAGTTGGCACGGTGGTGTTTGGTCACAGGTTACACTGGATGATCTCAGCTCTTTTTCAGCCTACCTGATTCTGTGATTGGGCACTAGCAAAGTGGGAGTGCCTGCACTGCCCTAACAGGAGAGCTCATTTGTGATCCAGTGTCAGGTATAACTTGTAGTTCTTGCTTTAGTAAAGCTGGATTCTCAAAGGTAGGTTACAAAATTAAATATGGTATTTTAAACAAAAAATTACTTGCATTTTAATCTCATGAATCTACACATCCATTTGCAGTTGAATGGATTTAGCTTGTCAGCACTTTTGAAAGCTTAATCATGTTTACTTAAGGATTTGAGAAGCTGACTTTTAAGGCCCAGAAAAGTTTCTTGCTTCTTGAAGCTGCAAATAATACAAACACCATCTCAGGGCAGTTCTCTAACCTCTAAAGGTCCAAAGGTGACAAATCAAGTCCACTGACATTTATCTTCAAGACACCCATTATTGGAAGGCTTCCATTTGATATTTAGCACTTCCATTAGATCCATTTTATAATTTTACTGATCTAATACTTTACTATGTGTTTTTAGCAATATCAGATTTACGTGTAACAAAAAACTAATCTTTAACTTATTATTTTAAAATACTAGAATAATATAATAATCTGATTTGAAAGGATCTCCTAAAAATCCAACTTGTGGTCCAGCACAGGCCATCCTTAAGAGTCACAATATGTGCCTGAGAGCACTGTCCAAACGCTTTTTGCACTGTGTCAGGGATTGGTGCTGGGACCACTTCCCTGGAGAGCCTATTCCAGTGCTCAACTACCCTCTGGGTAAAGAATCTTTTCCTAATATTTAACCTAAACCTTTCCTGACACAGCTTCAGACTATTCCCTCAAGTCCTGTCACTCATCACCACAGAGCAGAGATCAGTGTCTGCCCCTCCTCTTCCCCTCATGAGGAAGTTGCAGACTTGAGCTCTCCCCTCAGTCTTCTCTTCTGCAGGCTGAACAGACCAAATGACCACACAGTCACTCCTCACAGGGCTTCCCCTCAAGGCCCTTCAACATCTTTGTAGCTTTCCCCTGGATGCTTAACTGCTTAATATTTTTATTATATTGTGGCTCCCAAAACTAGACAAAGTATTCAAGGTGAGGCTGCCCCAGCGCAGAGCATTGCAGGACAATCCTCTCCCTTGCCTGGCTGGTGATGCTGTGTCTGATGCCCCAGGACAGGTTTGGCCCTCGTGACTGCCAGGGCACTGCTGACTCAAATTCAAGTTTCCCTTGACCGTGTCCCCCAGGTCCCTTTCTGTGGCGTTTCTCCTCAGCATCTCCTTCCCCAGGCTGTGAATCCAGGCTTGCCTCATCCCAGGAGCAGAATCTGGCACCTGTCATTGTTAAACTTCATACAACTGCTGAATGTCTAGCCCTCTGATTCATCAAGGTCCCTCTGCAGGGCCTCTCTGCCTCTGAGGGAATCAACAGCTACTCACAATTTAGTGTCATCAGCAACCCTATTTAATATACTTTTGCACATGCAAGTTATTTATGAAGGTTTTGAAGAGCACTGGCCCTAAAAATGAGCCCTGTGGAATGCCATTGATGACAGTTGCCAGCCTGATGTCACCCCATTCACTGTAACCCTGTGCATCCAAACCATGAGCCAGTTGCTCACCTACCACATTATGAGTTTATCCAGCTGGGTGCTGGACATTTTCTCCAGAAGGATCCTGTGAGAGACAGTATCAAAAGCTTTTCTGAAATCCAAAAGGATTACATCAACTGGGTTCCCTTGATCAACTGTGAAGGGACAATTGGACAATGTAATTTTTTAAAATTCTACAAAGTTTTAATATCAAACATCTGTATAGATAACTCTTACAGCAATTCCTAACCCATCCAGGATGCAATTTTGGGAAAAATACACTGATACATTTTATAATTTGAGATCAGAGAGGAAAACACCCTCATCCAAACACCTACTTGCAGACAATCATTTAAGACTGCATTCTGGAGAGGCAGCCCCAGCTGGACTCCAGCCTAGGGAACTGATGTAGTCTAAAGTATGGCAGACCTGCAAAAGCCTGAAGTGCTCAGAACACACCCAGGGTCTGGCATCAATGCACCACCAGCTTCCCATGGTATACTGCTGTGCCTGGTTGTGATGTGTGGTGTAGGAATGGTCTAAATACTTAATGTCTGAGCACTGACTAATATTCATAGAAAACAGATGGTTGGAGGAGATTCCAAATGCCTGAAGCTCTTTTTTATTCTCATCCTTCTCCTGCATGAAGTAGCTGGCAGCTGTACTCTTAATGTTTTCATTTGTTTTGAATTAAACTTCTCTCTGCTCTCGTCCTACCTATTTCTTTTCTCATACTCTGCTTGTGACCCTCTCTGCACATGGGTCTCTTTTAATTATGACTCTGCTTGAGTAGGGAGGGCAACCTAGGCTTGGCTTATCACAATATTTACCTATAGGTCCAGAGATATTTTTTAAGCAGCACTTTCAATGCTAGATTAATCTGTTACCTTGTTCTACACTACAGCTTGCTACAGAAATCCTCTTAGAGGTCTTTAAAAAAATTTTAATGATGGTTTAAAATAAAGAGGTTTTTCTTTTAATATGACCTCTGAATGTCACTGATGTTAAAAACACTTCTGCAAACTGCTCCAGTTTGTGTAACAAAACAATTCAACCCCAAATAATTGTGTTCTTACATCTTATGAGAACAGTGTCACTTTTGGAGCTCCTTTTAAAAAAGTCTAATAAATTTGAGCACATTTCATTAAAATCAGAAAACATTTCATTTAAAACTAAGAAAATGAAGGTAAAGTCTTTAAAAGACTCAAGCATGTGTTACACATGTGAGAACTTGTGTATATACACACACTGAAGTATAACAGATCTAGATGGTGTAAAATAAAAAAAGTGACACTTATTCCCTGATCTGATTCATCACCCATTTATTATTTAAATCTAATAAGTATCTTATTTTGATTCAATGTCATAAATGAGTACTTCTATTAATGTTTAAGGCATAAAAGTTACCATGAAAAAGCCCTTCTGACCACTGCAATTTACAGTTGCTAGAACCAATATTAAAATGAAATTATTTAAAGAGAATTGCATGTCACTGAAGTACTGAAATTAAATTCATTTTTTTCCCTGAGGTATTATTTTAAAATGAAATCCAGACTAAGATTCGTCTGTATACTATGACTTGGTTCCTATTATCCGTTACACTTTTTCAAGTCCCTCTTGTCCAGCTATTTCTTTCTCTGATTCAAAAAATCAAGTTGGACCACCTTCTCATTAACTTTTTATTCTAAGCAAATGTTAATAACAAGTAGCTCAAAGCTGAAAAGGAATTAAATTTATTTTTTGTTAGCCTTCTACAGGCTTCATCGGCTCATACCAAATATGATATTCTCCACTGCAGCCATGGCACACTGCATTACTGCTGTGTTTGGCTAACACCAGCAGACCTGATAGCCTAAGAAATATTCTTGATTGCTCATCTCAGAGCCAAGGGACTTGGATGAAGAGCAAATTCAGAAACTTGACAAAAACAGTAAAGAGGTTTCCTGTTGTCAGGTTTCCTGCCCCACTCTCATTTTATGCCTCTCCAGCTACACCTGATTCCACTCTATATAAATCTGGAACTGATTTATATACTGAAAAAGGCTGAGCAGCAAAATATGGACTTTTATGAGAAACTGGTTAGCCTCACTGAGCAAGTCCAATCAAAGGATTACTTTCTTGAGTTTAATGACTGAATTACAGTAGTGTTTGAATAAGCTGGACACCAGGAAAGAACACATTGTATTAATGTTGGAAAGAAATCTTCCAAAGTATTTCAGTACAAACAAGATGGCCTAATTTGCTCAGCTCTGAATGACTGGGACAGGAGCTACTTTAAGACTGTCTTAGAGTTCAGCCTCCAGAGGAATTTTTAGGCCATAGGGTTTTAATTATTTTCTGGCTCAGAGGTCAGAGGGCACTTTCTGGTGCCATCTGATCTGGACTCCAGAACTATGACAAAGCAAAATACCACAGAGTGGGCTCCACCAGCAAGGATTTTTGCCCACTCATCACTAAATGTGCTTGATGAGTTTTTAGAGCCCTGATAACATCAGGTAGGTTCACACAAAGCTCTTCATTGGTATATGCCTGAAGTCAGCAGTGAACCTGGATCAAAAAACCTGGACCATCTGTGTCCCATGAGGTGGCTTAATGATTTCTACTCAGATTAAACCTGAAATATATTCCAGTTGACACCACTGTCTTGAAGACATTTTGTTGATCTCTCACTATCATGGATAACACCTAACACCAGATGCTCTCCCATCAACCTTGTACTAAAAGAGCAATGAACAAAAGCCAGACTTGCCACTGCTTGTACTTTAGAATGAATGACTCCACAAGCCCCAAGAGCAGTAAGAATGAAATGCAAGAGCAAGAAGAGATGCTAGCTTCATCATGATATAACGTTAAGGACTTCAGCAGAATTACTTCTGGTCTGCAGGAATCGAAGCAGGACTAAAAGATTCCTTACAACTTCTCTTAACTGAAATCTTTAAACACACACTGTCCTCAAGAAATTCTATAGAATTTTTTGTGATTAAGACTTTTAAAAAAGTCTTAATCACAAAACTTGCCATGCTGCACTAAACTGCACTAAACTGCACTAAAACCAATCATCTCTAGGAGCACATTGGAACCGTGTGGGTGCTGCATCTCAGCACAGCAAAGCCGGAGGGCAGTGATGCTACATGTGAGAGACAAGGCAGAAGGAAACACGTGGTTTGGTGCCTAGGCACGCTTTCTTTCTATGTCTCTGATTTAATATATAGCATTGGTAAAAAAACAGAAGAGAATCAGCAAGATTTCCACTCCTGGGCATATGATACAAGGCAACTTAATGTGCACAAACACATGAGAACAGGGATGGCGTCTAGAAACCAGACTTCACAGATAACTCCTCAGAAAAGTATTTAATCATGGGATTAGTTTTAGAAAAATTAATTGGCCTTCCATAGAATGACACCTATACCCATCAAAGGAGGGGGATTCTGGAACAACCTCCCAAAGAAGGAGCCAACAACTGTTCTTAAAAATCAAGATCTTTTTGAAAGAAATTAAAGAACAGAATGCTTTCCTTATTCTACAATCCTGCATTTTAAAATAAAATTAATTCAGCACTAGAAAACCCCACGTTCAAAAAATTAATTCTGAAGTAAACAAGGAACAATTTGAGTACAGTAGCATTTTATTTCTGAATTTTGATAACCATAAGCTCTTAGGCACCTGCAGTTTTCCAGATCACTGTGTCAAGCTCCACCCTCACCTCCTATTTGAGTGAGTACATGGAGGTGTTCACTTTAAGATCAGCTTGCCATGCATCAAAGGTTTGAGAGGCCTAAGGAAATTATTCATGTCATAATAAAAAGTAATACCACCTTCCTTCAAATAATCACAATGAAAGATTTACCATAAGAACCCTGTGCCTTCCTGCAGTAAAACTGGCAGATGGGTCACAAGAAGACTCAGGCAAACCTGCAAGCTTCACCTCTGGATCCTTTTGTAGAGAACTGTGGGGGAATGAGTCCAGGAAGCAACCAAATGAGTGTAGAAATGTTCTCGTACATTTCAAAGCTACAGATCAACACGGACTTATGCTTTAAGTCTTTCCTCCTTCTACATCCTGGCTGCACAGCCCACAGGCAGCAACAGGACACGCTTCTGGCATATGTTAATAAGGAGCAGATAGAGAGAAATAATATCTCAGAAACAAATTCCTACAGAATTTAGAAGAATTAAGATTAACTGCTGATTAGAAAAAATAGAGTGGTATAAACACCTTTACTTTCAGCTGAATATTTTGAGTTGCTTTCTCAATATAGTTGTGCAATGTAAGTGTATGGACACAGTCAATCTGGTGAAACATCTAAGGAAGCAATTTATCTTAATTACAGCAAGCATGCAGGACAACCTAACATAACATTAGAAAATTTATCTAGATGATATAATAGGCCACAGCAAAGGAGTTAAGTCATGGCTCATGAATAGGAATTGTTAATTAACTTATTTACAGCTATTCTTCATTAGTAGCAAATTTTGGGCTAAAAACCCCCCAATATTTGCAGTTCTTGGACAAGACAAAAGTTTTTCAGTGGTTTTACTGCTGGTCCCCTTAGACAAACTACATAATTTTCATTTCAACATCTTCACTTTTTAAAAATTATATCCAGATAATTTACAATCTAAACAGCACTTTAAAATGAATTGTTGGAGAAGACCATGCCTAAGCATAGTGCATAAATCACATCCTGCACTCCTTCTAAGGAGAGAAAGAAGAGCATTGCTTGCTGAGTATGAAATCAGCCCAAGTTCTATTAACTGTACATTAAAAGAAATTAAAAGAGCAAAAATTGTGATTCTCATGGTATAAAGCTTTAAAAATGTTCAGCATTAACTTCTCAGCCTCATCATAAATAACTTATAAAAATCAACTGAGTGCATTTTAAGTAGACTCATCTACATTGCACAAATGCTGTATATATTAAGAATATTTATCTACAGAAATTAACAGGAAAAACTACTCTTATGTTTATCCCAGGCTATCAAAATGTGAATAATTGTAAAATTACCAACTGTTATCTAATTTGAGCTGTTTCTAAACTGTCAAAGAAAAACATTAATTCATTTCTATTTTTAGGTTGCTTTTACCTTTTATAATACATTTGAATCAGTAAGAAAAAGTTACTGAAATACAAGTAAGGCTTTAGATGAAGCAATTTGCTTCGCACTTTCTTACAGAGTTTGCTTTTAAGATATTCACTTTTAAAAATGGCTGTGACTCTACACCACACCACTCTCAACCTCAGCCGTTGAGAATTTCTATTTACACTTTTGATGTTAGATCAACTTGAAGATGAATTTTGGTTTTATTCACTCAAAAGCCATACACAAGGCATGTCATATAGTTTGATAATAAAGAAGGCATTTACCTCATCATCATTCAGTCCTCTGGCTATTCCAGACCCTCATGGCATTCCCAGAGTCAGTCACTTCAGTGACAGAGCACGCCATGGGTCACAGGTGCTCACCAGCAGGCACCTGGGGGGTGTGGCCCCACAGCACATCTAACGGACTTTGCCACCTGCAAAACTGGCTATTTGTCTAGTGGCTAAAAAAAAATTAAGTGACTAAGTAGAAGTTTTTTTAATCTAACCACTCAGCATTTGTTAATGAGAGGACAGGAATTGAATCAAATCACTGAAATGACCACACCCTGAAATTTAACCATCACTTTCAAACATGCAATTCATCTTAGAAATCCCTCACCTTAGTCTGCTGCCCCAAAGACATCACTTCTTCCCATTATTTTTTACTTAGTCATTATTTGCAAATTATTATGAATAAATGCAGATTTTATTTATTTATTGTTCTTTTGGCTTCCATGAACATAGACACCTAAGACTTTGGTTTATATACTCCATCTGATATGTTCCAGCATAGACATAACTGCAGAAAGGTACAGCGAGTGGGTTATATGTAACCAGTGCCAGCTGAGCTCCATGCAGAAATACTGGCAAAGATGTATAGAATATTCACAGAAAGAGTTCTGACATCTTCCAGTGCTGGACAAAGTAATTAAAATCAAGGACACAACTGTCATCTGTGCTACAGTAGTCATAAGACTCCCAATGAAGGCTCCAAAAGGTACTGTTCTGCTTGCAATAAAAACTATAATAGTTTCCCAAGCATTTTATTCCAAATAAAGTTTAATAAACATGGAAAGAATGAAGCATTGCTGTTCTCACATTAAATTTGATCAACTTGAGTAAAACAAGAGCTTAGCATTTTAATTTGTCCTTCACTGCAACCAAAAACAGAGCCCAGTCCTTGTATTTACTCCCCATGACAAATCCTCCCTCAGGAAGGAGGAAGGATTGCCCAGCACAGCTACAAGGTACCTACATCTAATGACTCAGTTCACAGCATCAGACCACTGGGCAGGCAATGGGTCATGTTCCACAACTGGCAACCTCTTGTGACCAGTGTCATTTTGCCATTTGCACATTTGATCTGAGAATCATTTGAAGTGCCTCTTTCATCAGAAGTTGTGGCTGAAATTTCATTTAATATAAGTGAAAGATTTTGGATGTGCACAAAAATTAAGCTAAGCAGAGAATGCCACTACAAATGGAAATTATAGCATTGTTTCCTTTCACCCCTGAAGAAAGGTGTCAGATTTTTTCCTAAGTCTCATCATAACTTTCACTTTTCAACAGAATTTCATAATCAAATTGTTAGTGCAAAATAATATTTATATAGGGCTCAGTTATCCATACTTCTTTCAGGCTAATAGAGAAAACAAACATGGAAAATATAGAAATGAGCAGCACATATTCACTTCTCTTTTTCTTTTCCACCAGTCTCCATTAAAAATAGCTGACAGTATAAGAAATTCTATAATTCATGACAAGATGCATGCCAGAACTAGGAAAACAAAGTCACCTGTGAAATTTCTGCAGGCACAGCAGAGACACAGTAAAAGAGAAAAACTCCTAGAGTCACCTTGAAAAGTACTAAGTCACAGCACTCACCTCCACTGTGGGGAACAAAGAGGAAGCACATTATAGCATCCAAGACACACTGTAGTACTTAAGAGAATGAAGTTTCTCTGAGAAAGCACACACTTCTGGTTTTAAAATCTTTTATCTTCATACTTTGCCTGTTTGAGGTAGTTTTGACAGAATTTTCTAAACTCCCAATGGATTGAAAACAAGAACATATTATGAATGCAGAGAGAAGTGTCATGAGAATGCCTTTCCAAGCATTTGAAGAGAAAAACCAGTTTGAAAAGAGATTAAACAAATTCCTGGTGGACAGGTTAATCAGAGACTACTGAACAACCACCAGCTGGCTCTGGATCAGGGATTCACAGAGTAGCTGAAGGCTGGAAGCTGGAAGGTAAAGCAAGGGAAGCATTTGTTGTTAGTGACTGTTCAAGCTAGGATGCTGGATTTGGATGCTAGGATGCTCCAGTACAGCCCTCCTCACAGTCTTGCATTATGTTCCCCAAAAAATCTGAACTGTATCCACTTTCACCCAAAACATCCTGCGTGACGCACTAGTCCTGGGTGTCTCAGACAGGTAAAGATGCTCTGTAGGAACAATGGCAGCAAAAAAGCCAACACTACCAGTTTTCTGAATACTACTAAATGCTTACTTGGATAAAGTCCTTGGCAAAGGTCTTTACCAGACTCTGGAAAATAATGGTTCTCTTTTTTCTCAACAAAAGCCCATTTAAAAAAAAATCTTCATAGTCTGGATTATTACCAGGCTACCAATGGACTTCTGGTTGCTGTAGCCAGGCAGATCCTTCTAACAGAACAGGTAAGAGGGTCTATATTTGATGGCACATGTACTCAACTGTTTGGCATCTCCTTCTTTAAAGTGTTACCTCATTAATGACTAGATTCCAGGTGAAAATTAATGTAGCCTGTTTCATTTTTAAATGTCCCCCAAATGGAGATTCAAAGGAGATGCTGGGGGGAAGAGGAGAAAAGTGTTTGTCTTCTTACTATGTGATCCTAGATATAGCTTCACTATAGCTCCCACAGTGTATATATATGCAAGCAGTACTTTCACACCCCAACGTGTCTCTGTCTATTTCAGTTTGGACTGGTTTACTTCATCTGACTCCATGTGTGAACATGCCTTTATTTTATAGAACATACAATGTCCAGAAGGATTTTTCATTACATACTCCATAAGATCATAGCAAACAAGGCATTTTAAAAAACAAACAAACAATCCAAAATGCTAACCTCAAAATCACAGAGACGACCCTGCTCTGTAAATGTATCAGTAAGTGACAAAAGGTACGCATCCTCTGAAGAAACTATCACCAGTACCAGGAATAGTAACCTCCTGATTTTAGCCTGTAGTTTTGGCTCATGGCATAACCCAGAAGGTCCTGAGGAGTTTGGCTGCATCCCAGAATCTGTGATCACCTGCATATGGACAGCTCTACTGCCCAGAACCTCCCCAGCACCACACATGGCAGCTTGTCTCAATTCTGAAGCTGTGTTGTGGTTTGCAGCTGCTTGTGCACTGCCATCAGGATAAGAACTCTTCTTGCCTATTTAGTGGATTAATCAATAAACTACAATTTCATACAGCACATGTGGAGCCCTTGGGATGCTAAAAATAGACCGAATGATAAATTTCTCTTTCTGGATTTTTTCATGCTTCTTACTACTAAAACCATGAAGAGCATTCTCTTCACAGGAGAGTATCATACATCACTGGTGTCAAATTATTAATTAGCAATGTGTAACTTTTCCGATGGGAAAGCTGCCCGTAGATTTCAGAGCAGCTATGCAGGCTAGGAGGACAGGAAGAGAGGAGTGGGTAACATACTTTCCCCGTGTGTTGAAGCTGCCTAGTAAGAGGATGAAGAGCTTATGCTTCAGGATCAAAAGGGAGAATGATGTGCCCTGGCCCCAGCACTGCTGCTTGGGGTGCTTTGGGGTCTGAGGTGTTCTCACTTCCAGAACCCTGGAAAAGGGGAGCAGAGGAGGCAGAGAAGAAAGAGAAGTTAGCTCTAGGATGAGGAGTTGAGAGAGGAAGAGGAAGAAAGGAGGAGAGAACTCAGCAGGAACTGAGGTACTGCTTTTTCTCCTGGCACCTTGGCTCTGCTGAGCACATTTCAATGCCTGCAGCAGGCTGGCTCAGCAGATTAAAGGGACTCCATGCACACAGAGCGTGCTGGGAAGCATCAAGTGCTCCTTTAGTTAAGGTGGTATAAAAGGGAAAAAAACCCCACCTGCTACTACTGGAACTCACACACCTTTGGCTTGTATAGCACCTTATTCTTTTGCGTCTAAGGAGACTAGCAACTAACAAGCATTTCTCCAACTCCAGCAGCACAAATGCCCCCTTTCCATCCCCAGATATACATTTCAAACCCTGGGATGCTTCAAATCAAGGAAAGGAGGGAAAAATCAGGTCAGTAGTTCCAAAAGATAAATGGCAGAACACTCCTATTTTCACTGCAATGTTCAATTCTGGTAAAAACAAAGCATTTGAACCCAGCAAACAGCAAAACTATTATTTTTTCCTGGAATAGTAGTAGAACTATTCAACTATTTTCCAGTAGTTTCCACTGTTTCAAGTAGAGTATAAAACCAATAATGAAACAAAGTGCAGAATTAGTTCTATAAATACAGTGATGATCAATACAATGCTACATTACAATCACAAAGTAGTAATGCCTTAAAAAGCCAGTTTGGGATTTCTTTATGTCTTAAAATAAAAAAAGCACTTATTTGTGCAGGTTAACATCCCAAATTGTCTTCCTTTCCACAAAAAAATAAAAACCCTGCATAACTCCCAAAGTATGATGTTGCTGCAGGCAAGAGATCAGAAGCAACTGATCAAAAGATCAGTGTTGGGAGCAGTAGCCAGTGCGAGGATCCTGAGCTACATGTAATTCATACAAAGTTCAGGTGCAGCGCCTAGGCTTGGCTTACAGCCTCCATGGACAATGCAGTTGTCTGAAACCTTAGCTGTGGTAGGAAACCAGCACTGTGTTGTGTTGGGGCTGCCACTGTCAGCTGATATTAAGCCCCATGAATCCCAGTGCAGGGAAGCAGAGGAGCTTACATTTTTATGCTATTTCTTCCATTCATACTGAGCTTTGTTTTGAAATCAAAGTTTTTGATTCACACAAGATGTAACAATCATAGAGGAGATGATTGTGTTGTCTGGACAAATCAATATTTGTACAAATGTAATTCTGCATAACAAAATACCTGATCGGTACCAATCAATGCTATCAGTAATTAATGTACTCATTTGTGGTATTAGATTCATAGAATCATTTAGGTTGGAGAACATCCTGTCCTAAATCATTATGAGACGTTGGAAAAGCTGTGACTAAACAGGCATCACTGTATAAAACTGCTCATTATGAGAGATTCAAACCCTAGGTCAACCTAAATAATCTTCCAATCACTCCAAACAGACCACCCTGATGAGATGTGAGGGAATCTGGAGGTCTTACTTTTCCTTGCATGGCTACCCTTTTCCATTTTAAAACTTCCTCCTTCTGTATCATACTGAGATTGCAGAAGCAGCAGCAATGGAACCTTCTACTGGTTTAATATCCATTAAACTACATGTGAATATAGCAGGAAGGACTCAAGTTACTCTAAGAAACAGGTTTTCTAAAATAAGTTAAAAAAAAAAAGTAAAAGAAAAAATCCTTCTGATACTTCTGTCCTATTTGGCAAGAGAAAGCTGTCTGCCAGTTTCCAACTCACAGCCCTTGGCTGTTTCCCGACTGAGACTTCTCCCTAAGGATGTCCCTGAAATATTTTCATCAAAGAACACAAGGGAACAGCATGCTCTGCCCCAGGAGGAAGACAAAGACTAGCCAAATTTGTGACCACTCTGCAATCATTCCCTGCAGCTATGAAATCCCACTCATGCACCACTAGCAGCATTTTCAAAGGGGCCCAGTCTTCCAGACCTAGAAACTTAAATTAAGAAGAGTCTGGTTCCAGCCCTACCGTAATTGGCTATGTATTTTGGTCCATAAAACAGCTCCACCTTCCCTGCAGAGCATAAACTAGAATCTGTCACAGGCTGGGTACAAGGTCCTGGAATATCTAAGCACTTTCTGATGATGGTGTCTAGCACGTAAGCTCATTATTTTGCCTATCCAATGAGCTAAAAAAACACAAGTTTTTTCAGATGTCAGTGTTTTCCTATGAGCAAATAGGCCTAAACTCTCCTCAAGCGTCTGCTGGGATATCATAGTGAACATCATTACCAGAACTATATAGGTACAATTAATAACACAGTTTTTAATTTCCATCAATTAATCCAATGAAATTTTGTATTTAATTTCTAATGCTATTTTCTGGTCAGTAACAACAAGTATAAAGTCTTGTGACACAAAAATGTCAAAACTGGTGGCATTTATCTGATGTCAAGAGCAGCAATAACGCTTTTACAGTCTGCTAGGTTTCTCCACACAGAAGCAAACAAACAGCCCAAGGGTAATCTATTTCATCCTGTAACAGGGTGCAGTGGGAACAGCCTCACATCTAATGAATAAGATCATCGCTCCCATGCCTTCGAAGGGGTCAGGAAGGGAGACTGGTTACTGGACTGAACAGGAACAAACACTGTGGTTAAGTCATATTCCAGCACCCAGAAGAACGGCCTGCGTTTGAACTCCCTATGCAGAAAGGTCTGCAAATTTTGGTGCTATTATGTTATGTAATATACCAGCTTCCAACATCAAACCTTGAGGAACAGATTTTGCTGTCTACAACTATTTTATTTCCTGCTATACTGTTCCTCCAGTCCTCTGTGCTTTACTGTACCCATATCAGACCAAGATTTCAGATACTAAACCTATTTTTAAAATAAAAAATACAATGTAGCTCAAGAATCTCAGCTGAAAAATTCTAAGTAATTTCACTGACCTACATTAATCAATGAATTTATAGCCTCCAGCTCAAAAGGCAGCTGAGTAATTATTTTTATAAAGTAATCTTTAGTGTGCCAGCTTTTTTTTTTTAGTAAAAATGCTACCAGTAGAAATCCTATGGCACAGGTTTCTCTTACCACTTTCTCCTAAGAGACTAGAGACCTAATTTTCTAATATACTCAAATATTACTGTACTCTGAACAATGTCTTCAACAAATGAGATATAGAAGTTTCGGTTCCTTCTGCTCAGCTAAGTCAAATGAGTTTTTGGTGCTTCCAGTGAGTGAAGTTTAACTCAAATCTGCCGTCCCTTTAATTTTATCTACCGGAAAATGTTTACAGAAGGAAAGTTTGCCTAGTCTCAGTTACTGCTGAAAAATTAGTACTTAGGGAACAGACTTCTCAAACAAGCAGGTATTACACACAGCCATTGTTCTGCCGATAAGCATCGGTAAAGTATCCATATGTTAAGCACTTTAAATTATTTTATGCAATTGCTAATTGTTAAGTGTCTGAAGACCTATTTAATCATTCAAAAGCAATCTCCTATTCTCAGTGATTACTTCTCAACCACAGGATGAAATATAAAAATAAATAAATTACTAATATCAGTATATGATACAGTGAATTGCAGGAAAAACTCATTTTTCAATGTGCTATGAATAATTTAGAAGCATGCTCCTGCTTTCAAAGATACATGCTGAAACATTTCTTTATAGCTAATTTAGTATTTTGCTACTTTTGGAACAATACCAACTGCATGATAACTTAATATGCATTAATTCCTGTTATTAATTCTTCGTACTAATATGCATTAATTTCTCATCTGCTTTCTCTTTGAGCAGAAGAAGAAAACTCTCCTTTTATGTATCACAAGGCCATAACTCAGAAGTATGACAATGCTACTTTACTGCAACAGGGAGTGAGAACTAAACTGTGTTCATTCCAGTTCACATGATGCTTAAGCATCAGCTCTTAAAGCTCCTGATTTTTCTACTAGTCACCCCTTCAGTTACTAACTGAACAGGTCTGCTCTACAGCCCAGAGCAAGAACAAAATCAATAAGATTTGGTAGCATGCATCAATTCTCTGATTGTAAATGTATTTATCAAAAGACAATTTTCCAGAATTAAGTGTAAGTCAGTTAAAATTTGCAAAGTTGCAATTTGAGAAAACCAAGTACTATAAACACATCTTTGGCTTTATAATGAGAGCAAGAAAGACAATATTCCAACACATTATTAATGGACACTTCCATCCATATTAAGCTGATTTTTTTTTTCCCTAACAGTATCCCTTACTAATAAGATGCTTGCAAGATTGTCCCTTCTTGACCCTTTTCTCTGTATAGCACCACGGATTACTTATTGTTACTTTAAGTTATATAATTAGGCAGTTATCTGAGGAGATTGTAGACGAGAACAAGACCACCACCACAAATCTGTTCTTCCTCAAATTACCTATATTAACAGCAAACAGTTGCTGGGCTGCCTTTGCTTTCCTCTCTTTTTATTCAGGCTGTTTGCTTTGTAGTGACTAAAATATTTATGCATGCTCCTCTGAAAATCTCAACCAAAGCGACTAACAATCGTGGTCCCCAGGCAATTTCAATGGGCCCTGGATACCTCTCTCAAGTGCATTGGAAACCCAGCCATTATTTTTCAGAGAATATTCCCATTTCCAATTTTTTACTTTCAATTAATATATCTGTTTCCTCATTAAACAGATAATTTAGGGACCTCACATTCAATGTGAAAAAAAAAGAGAATGTTGTTATAAGATCCATGTCACTGTGATTATGGCTGTGCTGCTTTTTATTTATGACAGTTAAAGAATGGAAGCAATGTTCATTCACAGACACATCTCGATAGAATGGCAAAGCACCACAACAGCTGAGCCATATTCAGTAATTCACATATGTTCTCAATTCGGTATTTGAATATGCAGCCCTTAAATGCACACACGTGAAATTCTCACAGAAATACATTTCCATTAATTTACTTAGTTTCCATGAAAACTGAAGTTGGGTATTCCCTCATTAACTGAATGAAAGGAATTGAGGAAGTATTTTTCTGCTGTTATTCTCATTTTTACATCTGTTTTCACAGTTGAAAGCCTGCTTAATGCTCAAATTACGCCTTTCAGGTAATACTTCATGGCAGAAGCAGAGAAAACAGAGTAAATCCTCCATGGCAAATGAAGACTGGCGAGCATCTTTGCGAGCAGCCAGCTATCATACACATCTTCCTCGTTAGTACCACGAGAGCTCCTCCCTGCTGTCGCTGCCATCCCCGCCGCGTTCCGGCCCTGCTCGCACGCCTAGCAATACGCTGGCAAGCAGCACACGCCAGATGCCGGCTTTGCCAGGCAGGATTTTTAACCCCCTCTCTCTCCCCTCGGGGTGTGCTGTCCTGCCCCAGGCTGGCTGGGGCAGCGGTGGCCGCTCCGGAGGCCGGCGGGCCCCTCCCAGCCGCGCTGTGACTCAGCAGCCGCAGGCCGGGCCGGGCCGCACCGCTGGGCCCCGGCACGGCACCGCACGGAGCGTGGCGAAAGGGCAGCCCCGCACAAGGAACGCCTTCCCAGGGTTCAAAACTGCCGCTTCAGCCCGATGATCGCTTGGGTTCAGTCGGGCGGTACTAACAATGCCTGATGTCTGGGACAGCGTGCTTCCAGCTGATGGTTTGGTAATTAACAAGCGAACGCAGACTGTTCACTGAGACAGGGCTCCATATGTGTGTCTGTGGAAATGTGGCATAAGGACTCAGGGATGCAAAACTGGCCCATCAGACGTTATTAGATGTAAATGTAAAATTACAATGTAAACTCAAAATAAAAAGGCATTTACCCAAGGAAAGGTAGCATCCTGTTGTGAATGCCTGTAATGCTTACTGGCAATACCTCGGTCTTTTGAGATCACATAGGAAACAGCTTTCAGGTTTGTTAAACTAGCTGTTTCTCAGTACTCTCTGACAATTTATCTCTTTGAAAGTATGGGTATGTCTTCAAGTTACTGAACACAAAAGCTAAAGCATTAGTACTCCTTTTTCCAAAATATGAAAATCTACAAGTGCAAAAAATATGATCTAGAATTTTTCAGCATTTAATGTGATAAATAATTTCAATTTTAAAGAATGTAATTTTTCTTTTAAAAGGTGGTATCTTTACTGTACATCTATATTAGTTAGACAATTTTCTTGAATATATCCAAAATTGTCAAATTAAAGAAAGGTAAACTACTTTTTAAATTTCCAGCAAGATCCATAATTAGAAATAACTGTACTTATATGTAAAATTTCTGAAAGTACATAGTTTTCTGAAGGACAGAAAGGGCAAGCTTGTCTATTCACCGAATGAAAGCACAAATTTTTATCCAAAATGTAACAGTATTACCATCTTCGTTATTTACAGGACAGACCAGCAATAGATTCTGGAATGCATTTTCCTGGCACACATTTTACTATACCTTGCAAATGTTACAGAAAATGCACAGAAAGATGAAAAAAAGTCAATGAAATTTCACTATCATTATTCAGTTAGGATCTCTAATGAAATAAATCATGTTATTATATTGATCACCTCAGTGACTGTCCTGCCCCTCCCCACAACGCAGTCATCTATAGCAGACAAAAATTGATCAGAAATGTACACTCTTGAACAAACTGCACGATTCAAGCACAGTATTTGGTCTCAGCAACATTTAAACAACCATTTAAAAATATTCAGACTACCAGGATCTCTGCAGTTATATCCACCTGAGAATCCTGACTCTGCATTCCAGCCCAGGTATCTGACTCAATGTAACCACACTGCATCATCATAATCCTTCCTCAGCATATTCCCTCTACTGCCCTCAAATTCACAAATAAAAAATATCCCTTTTTACCTTAGATGGTGAATTCCTTCTTGTTCTTTTGTTCACAGTAACTATTCCAAGTTTGCATCTTGGAAAAAATACAAGGATGGTTAAACCAATAAACTCCACAGATCCTCTCCTGCGGCAGAAAGCAAATTACAGGGGAAAAAAAAAAAGAAAAACAAAAAAACCCACTTCAAACTGTGACCTCAGAGCAGAGCACAGCCGTTACCATCCCTCAGCCAACCTTCAGCAGAAAGCAGGTTTAGACAGCACGAAAACTGGCTCTGTGCATGGCTGCAATGCTTTCAAATCAAGCATTCTATGCTGTAAGCTCAGGGATTTATATCTTCTTAAATAGGCCGTCCCACTCAATGCTGCTTGTGTGCATGAAAATATGAAGCATTTCACTGCAGTCACTTTATGCAAGAAACTACCCCAGTCATCTTTACAATCTCTGTCACTATGCTCTGAGACTAAAGAATGAGGACAGCATGCATAATTCATGCATTAAAATTTTCTGTGCACTTCCTGCAGCAACTGTTACATCCAGTAATGGGGTATCGATCAGCTCATCGCTAAAACAATTGGGGCTGGGCAATTGCTCTGCTGCAACAAACAATATTCCATCCAAAACAGGATGCAGACACAGGCTTCCCCCTGCAGCACTCAAACATAACTCCACATACATGGCATGGCATTTACATACTGCAGAGTGTTTAATCTAGACTCTGCATTTCTTTGACCTCCAAAAAATGCTGTGTTATCTGAGCCTTTTATTTGAAGCCTGTATTCTCTGCAGACTCCTTTGACTGTGCAGCATGACTAGCAAGTATGTTTGCCTAACCGCATGTTCAAAGCACAGTAAACCTCTGAAAGCACAGGGCAGATGTAAAAGCGTTCTACCCTATGACATATTATTTTCCCCATACACATCTGAACCATGTTTATACCATTAAATAAGTCCATTCTCACTTGAATCTTTTTATGAGAGTGCATATATTATATTCTATCTGCATAGACCTGCATAGATACATCATTTTTGTCTAGCAGAAAGGACATAATTGGTATCTGCCAGATCAATTAAAATATGTTCCATAGTTTCTACTTCTTCCCACAGATGTGACCATCTTCCAGCCTTTTCAGCATACTCCTTTTTCCTGCACCCCTCTCATTTAAACAAGCTTCATCAACAGTATATCAAACCTGTCTTCTCTGACTGCCAAGTGCTTCTCCTCCTATACATGAAAAAAATCACAACAGCCACTGTTTCATAAGAAAAAGATGGACAAAAGGAAAACAAAGTCATGACTGAGGTGAAATTCCAAAATGGTGTTTAAAAATAAAATAACAAGGATCTTTGATTAGCCTGGTGTTGCCAAACAACAATGTGTTAAACAGTGGTGTGAATCACACAGACCTGTAGCTTCCTGAAAGCCATGGAATTATTCCTTACCCTTGACAGTTTGGGTCTGCTCTCTCCTTAATCACTAAAATACATCAACATCACTAAAATAAAGAACCCTTACTGAGGTTTGTTAAAATATATTCAAGAGGTTAATAAGAGAATTATTTATTCCTGGCAAAACAAAGTCTTGATGGAACTGCAGATGGAACAGAGACACTCACATATTGATGAAAACCTGAATCTGGGCTAAAGTATCAACTCTCCTGCAATTGTGCACATTCAGAGTCCTCCCAAGTAAGTTAATGGAAAATTGTCTGGAGCAAGCAGGATTTGGCATACAGTCTGGAAACTTGAATGAATAGAGGCTTTTTCAGCAGAAATTCAGGAAGAAGTTTTCCTTTGTTTGTCTCTTACCAAAGCAATCACCTTTCAGTACATCCAGCAGCTACTGCTTTCCCTTATGCTAAGGCATGCCCATACATTTCCGTGGGCTGGCAAACATATCTCTAAGAAATTCCAGTATGTCCATCTGGTACATCCTTTCCTAACAGCTACCACAGCTGTAATATAACAGCAGTTAATCACTACCTTGGGATACATCAAAATCAGAAGTTTAGTTTGTCAAATTCTTCACCCATTACAATACTGAGTGCTGGGTCACAGTAATCTCTGACAAGCATTAAGCTAGAAGTTACAAGTCCTATCAGAAAATGTGACGTTGTGCAACCTGACTCCTTAATTAATCAGATTAGAATGGGAATGAACATCACAAAAATGAGATTCATGGCCCAGGTCATGCAATCCCCATGAGTTCAGGTCTTCTAAGTGGGAAGTTTACTGGGAAAAGAATGCTCATGTGGGCACTGCAGAGTAGTTCATCCTGCATTTACCATTACAGTGGACATCTCCACTTCTTGCTATGTTGGGAGCAGTCTCCAGAGAGATGTCTAAATTCAGACAGATAGCAGCACATGCCTACACAACAGTAAGACGCCCATTCTTTGTCAGAAATGTGTCAGAACCTGTTCAGCTCTTGTGGTCTATTTAAGGGCAAGTTGAATCATTCTTATGTTTGTGGACTCTTGATTAGATTTCTGCCCAACAGGATCAGACTGAGAGCATGTCAATCACATGTAGGCACTAACATGTAGACCACTCAATTTACACATTTCATTCTTATCTCCCCTTCATGTGATTTAACAAGAATATTTCCTGGACATAGGGAAGGAGACATGGTAATTTTGGGAACATGATCACTCTCCCTATTCAGGCTATGTTTGGGATTCCTTAAAGAAAATGAGCAATTGCTTAAACCTGATTTCATATGTAAATGTCACAACACAAGTGCCATATTGGACAGTTCTGTCAAGATAGGAATTTTGATCACTGACTCGGAAACCAACTCTTTGCATTTTATTATGAGATAAATTACTCATTGAATTCAAAAGTTTGAAAACGTCTCCATGTGATTGTCATTGGTACTGTAGTACATCAGTTAACTAACTCTTTGTGTGGAAAACAAGTTGTTAAAATGTCAGCAACACTTGTCTGGTATTTTAAAATTTGTATGTAATATGGTGGGTTCCACAAAGGAAGACTTAGAAGCTCTGGAGAAAGTCTTACATCTATCAAAGAATTTCATAAGAAGCACAAACAATAGAAACTGGTACATTTTCTTTGGAAAATAACAAAGATAAGAAGGGTTTTACAATTTAGAAGGCTAAGGGCTAGAAACTGGACAAACTTTTGTTTTCTTGAAGTTACTGGCATCAGCAAACACAAATAGGAGTGTTACAGATATCATTACACTGAAGTACTTGGTATTTCACTGTGTTAGACAGGCATCCCAAAAATACCTGACAATCCATGCTGACAAAAGCTGTGACAATATGACAATCGATGCTGATTGCCTTCTCTGTGTATTTACTTGTAATTTTAGCATTCCTTGATTTGCTGCTGATGAAAAGGAGATAATGAAAATGCTCCGCTCTCCTTGCTTTACTCTTCCTGTTCCACACTTCTAATGTAAATGAGACATTCTCATTTTTACTATGCCTAGATAGATGTCACAAAGCCACAAGAAAAAAATACAAAGATTTATCCTTTATCATGAAAACCAGTTCCGGTACAATACACAGCCCTCCTGGAAAATTACCCTTTCAAAGTAGAAACTCCAGAATTGGAAACTTTCTCTTCAGTCTGGAATGGGAAAGTACTCATGGCATGTAAGGTTTTAAGACATACTATGGAGTAGACTGTCAGGTACTCTCAATCACAGGATCCCATTTTTAGCAGAGTATATTCTGAGACCACAAAACCATTAAATGCTGCCATTTCTTACAAACATCTTACAACTCTTCATTTCCATAATTAGTTTTTTCCAAATTTTGCTGTTTTATGCACCTCTATTTTTCATTTGCTATTCTCTCACTATAGTGTAACCTCAGCCTTGATTTATCGAATCATGCACACATTTAGGCTGAAAAGATCCTTGAGATAATCAAGTCCAACTATTAACCTAGCACTTCCAAGTCCTGATGTTTTTCCTTTCTTGATGGCTTTTACCTTTTGCACTAAAAATATGCAAATTAAACTCTTTAAATTTCTATCATTTGCAGTTATCAGGCCTGAAGAAGTGGGCTCATTTTCATTCTTTATAACATGACAGTTTTTCATGTTTAGGAGTTTTTACTTCTGAAGTTTTGGCTACCTTGGCACAGGCTTATCCTGGTGTCTGTTGCTTCGGATGCCATTCAAAGGAACAACTTCATTGTTTCTTCTGTGCCTCCTGGAGAATTTTCTGTTCTTTTTTCCTCCTACAACTTTAGTACAATCTCACTGATAGTAGTTGAAACTGTGTCTATCTCCTCTTTAGATGCTGTACCTCTACTTCAATACTACCTCATTCTTTTTAAATTGGTACCTCAGACAGTATTTCTGATACTGTAAATTCAGGCATCAGCTTAGGCTCCTCATAGACAAAACAGGGTTTTTATTACCCACCCCCACAAACTTATTCTGCCACATTCTTTCTGAATCACTGTGTACAGCCTGAATGTTATCTCTAACCCAAATCATCCTTAGATCATTAAATTCAGACTTGCAAAATCTTTCTGCATATTATTGCTCATGTAAAATCTTTTAACATGGACTTAATTAATACCCTTGTCCAGATTCTCATCATTTCAGAAAGAAGTTAATCCAAAATACTGTCCTCTGGCCTGGATAATGACAGCACCTTATGGGAGCACTCCTGCTCCAAGTATGTGATTTCTCTCCTTGCCTCCGCTTCTTTCTTTGGTATGTCAAATAAAAGCAAGTTCACATTGGTTCCATGGACTACTCTCATTATTATTCTCACTTGGTACTGAACAGCCAACTTACAATTAGTCTGCAAGTTATTTTTCATTATGTCCTTGTTAAATTCTCAGTGAACTTGTGCTTCTTGAAGCACAGTTGAATTCTGTGCTTTCCCCCACTACACTTGACACTTCGGAAGAACTCTGCAACACCTGCAAAGTTACTGGATTGCCCTCCTTCAAATCCTTTCTTAAATCTTGTTTGATATGGTAATTGAAAATTAAATTGACAGCATGTAGGCTGCTCTGGAAAGCTGAGACCACTATCCTCAATGGATGATTTTCTTTCACTGTTTCTTTGCAATTCCCCATCTGTCTTTGCCTTTTATGTTATACTTCCACTCATAACTACTATGAGTAATTCTTACTGGGAGAGGGACAGATGTGTTTGTTCAAAGGGATCTCTGTTTAATGACTCTGACTTTTCAGCACTACAATAATGGAAAGTACCAGAAGTCACAGAACAATAGGAATTTAAGCAGAACTATCTCAGAACCTATGGAGTCAGGCATAAAATTTGAGCTGGCCCCCAATTCCTACAGAGAAGTCATATGAGGCTGAACAAAATCAAGCCAGTTCAGTCATTTAAGCTGAAAATGTGACTTTGATCTTCTGTGGACCGCATTGTTACCAATACCTAAACATGTACCACAACCAAACGCTCCTTGTTCTGCTTTACTGTTTAAGTCAGTGTTCCAAGACTTCAACGATATTAATTATATGAAAATGCTTTCTTTAAGCATCATTCAAAAACAATTATGACATTTAATACAATTACATAAATTGCATGCCAATATGATCATCCCTACTACATATACTATACTGTATTCCGTAATATAGCACAGGCTTAAAAAGTCATACTATTTATAGTTATATTATAAAACAAAATCAGAATAAAATAAAGCATAGCAACCATAGTTATTGGTACAACAGACTATTATATGTATCAGCCATATTTCAAGTGTAAAAGATTCCATATATACTGAGAAAAATGCCACTCCAAATGTCCCAAGAGCTCCAACAGCCAGTTACAGATACAGAGCTGTAAAAAGTACTACTTTCATGTTCTCCTAGGCCATTGCACTCAAACAGCAACAAAGGTTGTATCCAAGATAACACACAAAACGTCCCTCCAAAAGGTTTAGAATGTTTACAGAGCGATTTACTTCAAATCACTGCTGACCCAAAGCTAGCATCAAGTGCAGCATGACTTGCTGCAGCATATGCTTCCACAGACTGTCTGTAATGCTGATGGGAAAATTCTCTTCTGTACATCTTCTCCTCACGTGTTTTTTTGGTCACATCCTTGTCCTTGGGCCAACTGGCCAATCCTTAAAGCAACTGAACCTCTTCATATGTTTTGAGCTTAGAAAACAATCTGTTTGATAAATTTTTTTCCTGTATCTTTGATACTGCTGGTTTTGCACTCTACTGTGCATGCTTCCTCTATGATGTTCCTGACCTCTGGATTGATTGTTCTATCCATCATTAGTTAAGAACTCCCTTCATTTGCTTTACTGGTCATCACAGTACCAATTTACATCACAGGATAGACAAAGCAAGCCTATGATTGACCCAGCAGCAATTCAGTGTTGCGCTGCCTGACATTAAAGCCAGACTCCTTCCCATATCCTCATCCAAAGACCTACAAAAATTCAGGGTGCACCACAGGCATCAACTGAATTACGTGTTTTGCTGAAAAGCAGAAAAATCCAAGTATCCATTACTGTGAGCAGAAATTCAGGGCCACTGCCTGTGCAGAGCATAGCAACAAGTTCAGGGCTGCCAGCTCTTTTTAAGCATGAAGCTCAAGCCAATGAATGTTTCCAGCTGACTGAAATGCTTTAATGACAAGCATTTTACCATACAAACAAGAGACAAACTGCTGTATCCAAATATCTTGCTGGAGCTGGGTGGGAGGGGGCCACTGCATGAGGGCAGGGCATGGGTAGCCAGGGGCCACAGGCATACCTTGCCTCAAAGGCACAAGTCCATGGCCCCTGAACAAGCAGATTAGGGCTGGGCTGATGGCAGCCGGGGCAGCCGTAGATGTGGATCACTGGACAAGACCATTGCAACAGGACAGGCCTGAGGTCCTCCCCAGAGCACAGCTCGTGTCAAAAGGGCGAGACTGAAATCATGACAGTGCCCACTCTGCCTCTGTCTGCTGCAGCAGAGTGCTCTGCTGAACACACTCTGCCAACTCCAGAAATGTGGGGAACAGCATGCTCCCAATTCAGAGACCCTGTGGCCACAGGAATTTGATGTCCTGAAAAAGTGTTTCAGATGCCAAACCACAAAAATACCAACTTATATTCTCTCTGCAAATGAATACTCATGATAAAGTACACAATAGTCAGAAGGCATTTACTCCTGCTCACTTTGTAATCTGCACAATTGGATTTTTATCTGTTTTCTACTCAGTCTGCAAACTCAGAAAAAGTATGTTACATAGCTACTTTTCAGAGTGGACTGCTGTCCTTGCCATTGCAATGATGGAGGAAATAAGCCTGCCATTTCCTACAACAAGCCACTAGAAATACTTTATTTGCTTGCTTCATTTTATTCTGTTCTTTATTAATTTTGAATATCATACTACACTTTTGAATGAAAAAATGTCACTGTGATTCCTAATTCCTAACATGAGATAGCATTTGGGTGCATAAAAATCACAGGAAAACTGAAGTGGGAGGCCAGAACTTTATCCTCATGTCAAACATACTTCTCAGTACCACTAAGTGTTTTCAAGTGCAGGTCAATCTAGATCAGTAGCTTGCCAGTAAAGAAGCAAAAAGTGACACAAAATAAGCAGAAAGCCTCCCACCTCTGTGCTACCAACAGCCTGTATTGTCAGTGACAATCATCCTCTGCTATTCACCACCAGCCCTTTCTCCTCTTTGCTAGAGCATGGCTTTTGACTCTCATCTATATTTGTTCATGGTTCTCTGAATCAACAGTTCCATCACACAACACACAGCATTAGCGCTGTCTGACCAGAGAGAAAATAAACATAAAAATACAAATAGAGAAAAAAAGTTATTTTCTGCTTGGGAACAGCTGTGCTTTTCCAAATAAAAATTGAATCAGACATTTTGGCTCTCCTAGGAAGGATCTTCCCCTGCAATAATATACATTCCCAAATCCAGGAACAATCGTGTTTTTAATCTTCCACCTTAAAAACACACTGTGAGAAATTGCTAACTGCAAATGAAGAGACAATATGAAATGAGAAGTTCTAAATATGCATCACAGATTGCAGGGGGAAGAGCCTAGCAATTAATAGAGGCAGAAAACTTTGTTATCAGTGACAACTTAGTGGAAAATCAATTAAATATGTAAATTTTCACCTTTGGGGGAAAACACAAAATTAAGCCAGATCAGGATTATAAATTCTATTTAAAAAATGGGAATGAGAAACTTTCTTTCCTTTAAGCCTTATTTTCTAACCTATATCAATGCAACCAGTTTACATGACTTGTTACTTCCTCTTCCCCATACTGCATAAACTTTTTGGGGTCTTACATGAGGTTTTTTTTCTCCCCAACATAAAGCTGATTTCACCAGCACATACAGAATAGGCTATTTCCATAGGGTGATGCTGAAATCTGAATAAAGCGACTAATGTCTAAAACTTTGTCTGAACAAACAAAAGAATAGTAGACAGCACTTTGTGAGAAGCACATATGATATGAACTACAAAACATAAGGGGTCACAACCACTACACAGGGTACGCAAGCTCTTTTGCTTGTTTTAGAAGAAGCTAAAGCAATGCTACTAAAACCAAATGCCCAATTGGCAATTCCTTCTTTGAGGAAGTACGAGCTCAATTTCTAGTCCCAAAGTGAAATGCTACCATGGGATACTGTGGGAATATTGGTTTTGAATGAGTAAACAGTAAGTAAGCAAAAAAACAAAGGATAGTTTTGAATTGGTGTGGCCTATTTCTGAAAGAAATACACTTTTTAGACTAATGACTGTAGCATTGCAGTTTACCTGATTTTAGCAGCAAACATCAAAATGAGAAATCATGACAGTATCAGAAAGATATCTTTTGTATGCATGTGGGAGACAGCCATGAGGAAAACAGGGCCGGGATGCCTTGGGAGAACACCCTTGCTTACCTCAGGGTGAGGAAGTGAAACACTCAAGGGAGGTCTCCCATGTGCACATTTGAATGTTCACCAATTTTTTTAATCCACACATAAGCTAAACATTGCAGAGATTAAAAAAAAGGCAATTTAATGCAAAATAAGTATTTCTAGTCATTGGCCAGTGTTTTTTACTGATATAGTTCCAAGACCAAACATTTTTATTTATATGGCCAGTGATGGGATGGCTGAAGAACTGCAACATTCTCCTGTTGTTTGCAGAGACACACATCTGCATTGAAGTGTGGATGGTCCTATGAAGATTAATTAAAGAAAATTTTCCAAATGTTCTTTCAATTACTGAGGTCTGCAAAAACTAACAGCAGCTCCTTGACAAATACAGGAAATGTTCCATAGGAGTTGAATCACCATATAACTAAAAACCATACCTTATGAGATGCAGAAGTTAAAAAGCAGTCAACCTCCCACCTGCCCTCCCCCCCCCCCCAAAAAAAAACAAAACCAAAAACCAAACAAAAACAGTTAAATTACTGCCTTTTTGTAGTTGTCCATCTTTTAGTTCCCCATCTGACTAGTGAGATAAATAATTGAAATGTAACTATTTGGGCCTCTGAGTTGACATAAGTTGCCTGTTAATTTTTTAGTTATTTTTCACTTACCATATAAACAGGCATACAGAGACTGTATTTTCAGAAGAAAAATGCACATTTCAAAGCACTTTTCAAAGGAAAGGAAACTGCAGTGAACAGTTTAATGGACATGTAATGTGACCCTCCATAATGGTCCATGAAGGAAAGTAGCAACATAAATAAAAAGTACAAATATGCCTGTCTTCTAGCTACCCTACATGAAAACTAATTTCTGAAGAATATCAAAAGATACTATCCTTTTGTGTTAGCTTGAGTACTTGGGACCTGTAATTTTTAGGATTTACAGAAAGTGGTGGACTCCATTCTGTATATAAAGCTTTTATTTATAACAGCAGTATATGGGTACTGACAAACAATGAATCTATGTCCAGATCCTGAAATAAATTGCAAATATACCATCTGGCACTTAAGATTTAACTAAATGTCACTGATACAGCCCACCTGTTCTGAGAAATTTCATTATACTGAAGTTTCACCCAATTTCTCACAGAATTTATTCATTTCTTTCAAGCATGAGGATGATCCAAAATAAAACAACTGCAGGCATACAACTTTAAAAGTAAATAACAGAATTTATCCATTAGAGAATTAAATATAAATATATTCACTGACCTCTAAAGAGCAAACTAAGTTAGACTTGAACTTAAAAGTGATATTAGCCATATTCCACCTCTTCCCCTTGTTTTCAGTGCATTTTCTGATAGAAAAGATTTTGTTCCTATCAGACTGAGTAATATTCTAAGATAACCTGACAATGAATGACAGGAATCCTCTAAGGAATTCAGTTTTGATCTTACCATACTACTGATATGTTATCATATCTTAAAAAGCTAGTAATCTTTTGTAATAGGAGCACTTAATTTGATAGATGTCTCTTACCAGTATCTTCCTCTTATTTCCTAATATAAAACAAAATGTGCTGCCCAAAACATGGAGCACAAATTAGTGACATTTAAATACCAAACATTCCAACTGTGGCCAAAGTTTGAAAAATTTTTTTCTAACCTACAGGCTCCAATTTTGCCCTAGAACTACTGGCAGTTTCTATAAACTTCAACAGGACTGCAGGGTTGTTGTAGTGTGGGAAATGTTTGTTTCATTATGTTAGTTATGTTTCTCACAAAATGTTAGTTATGTTTATCTGCTATCTCCATAAAAATAAGCTGAGATATCAATGAACACCACTGTGGCTTTAAAAGGAAACCTACAAGACTTTAGTTGTCATGACATTAAGATCAGACAACAAACCCATCAGAGATAAACTAGAGAAAAATGTGTCTCCTACAACTCTCTGTAGTTCTGCAATGTGTCTGGCAAGTACCTAGAGTGTCCATCATAAAATAATTCCTCAAAAACACGTCTAGACGTAGGGCAGTACAAGCAGTTGTAACGTTGCCCTGTGATAGCCTTTGCCCTCCTTACCAAACCAGCTCACTTTTCTAGGTTTTCCTTTAAAGATTAAGACTCCAGCCATTAAGGGGAAAAAACCCTAAACAACAAAACACCACACACCAAACAAAAGCCCAACTAACACCTAGTTGCATCTCCAGCTTTTGTGGTTCTCAATTTCTTGCCCACTTCTGTCTCTGCGTGGTACTACAACAGATTACATTTACTTAACATGTGACTCCGGGCAGTCACATTCTCTATGTCCTTTCCAGCTTTCCTTCCACCATAGTGTTAAGCTTCTCTTGGACATCAATCATCCCCACCAAGGTGTAGGACTTGTGATCATAACTTTGGCACCCAAGCATTGGGCTTTATCAGAATCTGCTGCTAGGAGAAAGAGCAGCAGCTTCCCATCATCCAACTGGATGAGGAAAATATGAGCTCTCCTGGCTGCTGACATCCAGAAGCTTCCTTTCTATTATCCTAGGCTTATTAAAATAAAAGTTACAGAAGACTCCTAAATACTGTTCCATGCCAGCAAAATGAGACCTGCCCTGAACTGCTTCAGCATTCAAAACTGCTACTGACAACAATGCACACTTGCAGTGAAGACTCCACCCTGCATGCTTATCACAATGGAGAGTCAAGACCCAATGATGTATAAACCAGCAAGAAAAATCGAGTGTGTTAGTGCTACCACTTCTCTGTTCACCTCAACGAGCTGTAGAGAAATGCTCACTGAAAAGTAGGAGCAGCTTGTCAAAAAGACCCAGCCTTGGTTTTGTTACTATGTAAAGTCATTTTTATTCTCAAATTCTCCTTGTCACTGACACAAAGACCTAGAACCAAGATTCATTTGAAGGTTCCTAACTTCTCTGCTGCTTTTCTTCCTAGATTTAAAGAGAGTTTTAACTTTAAAAGTCAACTCAGACTGCTTAGACTTTCTTGCTTTCCTCAACAGGGAGAATTTGAGACTTATTATCTACTCCCATGTGATCCAAACAGTCCACCTCCAAGTCACAAAGAATTCATTTTGACCAGAAATAGAAATAATTATCAGTAAGCAAGAAAGTAAATAAATTGCAGTAAGATTGCTAAGGTACATTTATAAACTATTGGAATCAATGCTCTAATTCCTATATGCAGTTAGAGTCACAGGGGAATTTACACAGTAATACTATTCATTAATAATTATTGCTATAATTCCCTTATTATGATGATCAAGGAAGCTTTAATTTGGAAGATGTAACAATCATCTGGGCCCCAATCCAGCAAAGCACTTTAAAATGTTGATTTTCATAATAAAAATAAGCAACTGGATTTAAACAGGACTGACATGCTTAAGATAATCTTGGCTTTGTTAAGCCTATAATGGGAAAATCAAGTAGAAACATTATAAAAGTAGTCCATGAAATCCTGCCAGAATTTTCCTCAATATTACACCATTATTATACATTTTCCAAGGAGCTGCTTTTTGCTAGGAGGCTAGCAAGTAAAATGAAGAAGTTATATAGAAACTAATTTAGAAGAAAAAGATCCATAATGGAGCCAAGGACTTTTAAAACAAACATACAGCAGAGAGCCAGAGGATCACAAGATCCATATCTGGTACTTTAGATTTAAGTGTCTGACCTGAAGCCAAACTCTGAACGAGATCTTCCACATCTGATTTTGAAATGTTTTTTTTTTTACTCACATTCTCCAATAAGCAGTTGCAAAAGCTCCTTCAGAAACAAAGGCTTGGGGTAGGTAACTGGTGTTGAGTTGCAATTTATGGAAGAAAAAAAAAGAAATACTGGAACAGATTTTATTTAACATCTTGGTGACATTTGGACTGGGTAGGAGCTGATCACAGTAGTTATGAACAAACTGCCAAGCCACTGCAAGCTTTCTGGAGAATAGATCAAGACTGGCCCTGGGGAGAAAGACTTAGGAATGTTTTTGGACAAAAAGCTCAATATAACCCAGTAATGTATACCTGCAGCCCAGAAAGTGAAACATATCCTGGGCTGCATCAAAAACAGGCATGATAGGCCACATGAGGTGATTCCACCCCTCTACTCTGCTCTCTTAAGACCCCATCTGGAGCACTGTGTCCACTTATGGGGTCCCCAGCACAAATAGGACATGGACCTGTTGGAAGGAGTCCAAAGGTGGGCCATGAAATTGATTACAGGGCTGGAGCACCTCTCCTACAAAGACAGGCTGCAAGAGTTGGGGCTGTTAAGCCTGGAAAAGAGAAGACTGAGGAGACCTTATAGTGCCTTCCAGCATCTAAAGGTACTTACCAGAAAGCAAGGGGACTTTTCACAAGGGCATGTAGTGACAGAAGAAGGGAGAATGGTCTTTAATTGAAGGAGGATAGGTTTAGAGTGGAGACTAGGAAGAAATAATTTACTGTGAAGGTGTGAGACACTGGCACAGGTTGCCCAGAGAAATTGGACAGAGAAAACACTTCCCATCCCTGGAAGTGTTCAGTGTCAGATTATACAAGGCTCTGAGTAATTTGCTCTAGTGGAAAGTACCCCTGCTGAAGAAATAGGAGTTGGAACTGCATGATCTTTAAAGTCCCCCCACAAACCATTTTGTGATTCTATGATGGGATCCAACCCCTTTTATCTTACTTGATGCAGAATGCCTGCCTCTAAGGCTGTGAGCTTGTCACAGCATGTTAAGACTCCCAAAAGCTACCTATGCATCTGCTTAAAAGAAGCGGTGCACCTCTTCAGAGTCCCCTATGGAAATACATACTTTTTTGACCAAAGACCTTCAGTACACTAAACGTTTACAAAACACTAGTCATAGTGTTCAGCCTTAAATTTAGACAAGACTTTTCAGAAGCACAGACCTTCCTTTTATTTTTTTTCCACCAACCAGGAAAACAGTAGTGGTCAAGGAAGAGTATCTGAATTTCTGTAATAAAATTTCATCTGCATTTAGCTGCAGCAGAATGAATTCTGAAGAACCCGAATAAATTGTCAGGAGTTTTTGAGAATAACAAACAACTTGCTGCCTTTTTAATTCTACAACATTTGATTGTGCTCTCCTTTTACTTTTTTCTTTTGCTCTTATTTCAGACCAGTTGTATTCTCTGGTTATATATTTAAACTTTAATTTTATGTATAGAGTCCAGTGAATTCATCAGCAATATCGGATAGTAAAACCCCTGCCTACACCTCTTGGCTCCTGCCCTATGCTAGACAGAGATTTCTCCTAAATTGATTTAGCATAATTAGGAATGAAACACAATGACAAGTTCCACATAAAATCACATTTCAACTGCTCTGTCCACATTCCAGACAATTTTATAATGTAGCCTACTAATTTTAAGTGCAGGTTCATACCTCTCTTCTCCCTGAGTAGCTAGTGACCAGTAGGTTCTACCCCAGTGTCCAGTATTTGGAGACACCCATCTCCCATCTATCCACTTCCCACTATATAACACGCATCTTCAATTAGCCCTCACACCTACCTTTACACTTAGATTATTGATGCTCCTAAAGTAACATCAATGGGTTTCAAACATTACATACTTAGAACCTTTAATTTCAAATCATACCACCTCCCTCAGTCCTACCCAAAGCATAAAAACCAACCAGAACAAAATGATATCATATCAAGGAGGTAGGAAACTAGGAGAAGATGTAAAGGCCATTTTAAGGTCTACATGTTGCATAATGTTTCAACTCTATTAAATATAGCTCAGTACCAGAAAATGTGATTACATATATCATTAACTGTACTAAAACAAATTATATTTGAGTTGCTGAAAATACAGTGCACTGCTAGTGGAACATAAGTGGATTGCCTGACTCATTCAGGCTGAAGGTTAATCCTAGAGGCTCCAGAAACCAAATGGAAGTAAAGCAAAAAAACCCCACACCACCAGTGAAGGACATTTCACTAATTATATGCACTTCTGTACAGCTCCCAGACTTGACATAAATGCTTCACAAAAAAAAACAGGCTGACAGCCTAGACTATGAAGTTTATGTGTATGCCATGTACTCAGCTATCTGCAAGCAGCAGCAGGTGACCTGTTCCCAGGACAGGTAGAGCCCAGTACCTGATGTGGTTGTTGCCCTATGAGTTTACCTAACAGTTCTTCCCACATCTGCACTGATGGCACAAATATATTAAACATTTGAATGTACCATTGCATTACTTAGGCTGGCTCATACAAAACAAACTATATTCCCTATTTTATGAGTGTGTTGACATTATATGCCATGCTCCAGCTACGTCCTAATTTGAGATGATAACACCACTTTGGTGCCTTTTCTCCTCCCCCTCCTCTTGAGGTGCATCAATTTCCTAACATATCAAGGCTGGAAAGGAGATCCTCTATATTAAAGGTCTGACAGGCAAGAACTGTTGAAGTATGCATATGTCCCAAGATCAGGATTTCAGAGGATACCATAGATGGCATAAATGCCGCAGGTATCCAAAGTTTAGCTTGATCTACTCCAACATCCTAAGAACAGGAGCTAGGAGCCTAAAGAGAAAAGTGTTTGCATTTCCTCAATGAATGCCTTTGTCCTTAACGTTTTCTAAGCTTATGCCCCTAAACACAAAGAAATCTATTTCTCTTAGCACCTATCAGAACTATCAATAATCTTTGGCTGTTCTTTGGAATTTTGTTAACCTCTTTAGAGATAATATACTGTCTTGATAACATCAATACATAATTTAGCAAAACAGGTTTCCTTTTATTAGTTTTAAAATACTCTTGAAATAATTTGATTATTATGTCACTTTATTAATACTATTTGAAAAAATAGGTGGAACTTTATATACAGATAAAAAAGATGGTCAGCTTCTGTTGATCTAATATGCAGATGGTCAACTTCTGTTGATTTAATAGTTCTCCAATCACACCTTCACTGGAAGTTTCTCATCTGCAAAATGAGCTGTCCTAAGCAATTATTTTGCAAAATAGTTCACCTGTGCATCAAAACATTTCTGTAAAATTTCTACCTATTCATATTTTTGAAGGTATTGTCTAACCTTTTCCAGATGCTTTTAAGCCTTTGTGCTGACAGATCATTTACCTTTGGTTTTGATCCTGGGTCCCCTTCTTTGCACTATTTCTGCACATATCATTCAAAGTATTCCTATTTTTATTAAGACTGATCTCCTCTAGGTGCAATACTAGTTTTTCTGTGTCCCTTGTCTTACCACAAGCTCTCTGATGAGCTGTCTGGCACACTGGTGACTCAAGGCAGACAAGCAGACAAGGGCAGGTCAGTGGTAGTCGCATCTCCCCACTCTGGGAATCTACATCTGACTGTCAGTCAGCTGTCAAATTTAACAAACTTTACAGCACTTAAAGGTTTTTTCTTCACTTAGCCTGGGTAAGGTGCATTAGTTGATTTCCTTCTCTTCCTTCTGGCTTGATGCCAAAGGCCATTCTAGCTTTTATAAAAGTAAAACTTCTGAACTAATGTTGTGCTTTGTTTTTAAAAATTATTCATAAGACTCAAATCCTTTTGTCACAGTACAGTAAAAGTAAATATATTGATACTAGCAAAAATAAGAACATAATTACTAGCTCTCAAAATAACACCATTGGTAAAGTATTTAAATTAATTGCAACTCCATACAGAAGTCTATTTTTTTTTAATGGTCTTCTGGAGAGACATTTAATGAGAATTAATATTAATTTGTTGAAAGACCAGACAAAAGTATTTCTGAAGCAGTACTTCAGACAGCTGAGCTGTATCTCAGACTACTGCCAGAGAACAACACCAAAAAAAGGTTCACAGCTAATAATTATAAAGATAAAATATAAAGCAAAATAGCTTTAGCTGCATTAAGCATAAATGTACATAGACTCAATTTTCCACTTGTTCTCATCTCTGAGGCATCTTATGTTGCATGTTGGTGAATTCAGCTAATTACTTACTTGAAAACTGAAACATGAACAGTGAAATTAAAAAAAAAGTAATCATTTGTTCTGCGGTCAGCAGATGTAATGAAACAAGATTTCCTACAAACTGAAGTCCTACTTCTCTCATGCTTCTTAAATAAAATAATTTCAGTTTCTTTCCCAGCACATGTACTTCCTGACATCTCCTCTGTGCAGGAGACACCACCTGCTACGCTGAGCCCACAGTACGTACATGCTGATTGCTGCCAAAGAAATATGTAACAGCTTTCCACTCAGGAGGGCAGCGATTTGGGTTTTTTCCTCTTTACTGAGCCATGGACACCATGAAACTTGCAAGAACTTAATTCTTTTCAAGGCTTGCAGAAAATGTCCCTCCTATTAGCAGGAGCTGGTATAGCAGGTCAAAACATGATGTAGAGGACTGACAGGCAGAAAATGGTTGCACAAACCTTATTTCCTTAGGAGATACTAAAATGTTATACCAAATTAAAGTTCCATTACATTAGCAATGCTGGCAGCACAAGCTCTACGAAAATTTCATCAGCTTATTAAATTTCAGTTATGTAACATAAGACTGTCATAATATCATTAAATATACATTAAAAGTATATCCTAAAATGTTTATTTTTAATTTTATATGTACTCTGGACACTATAATTTATATATATAATATGTCCATATGTGAAGTAAGTGAAGTATTTGAATTGTATTCTATTTTTTTTAAGCTGTAGGTTCCCATCAAAATAGAAACCAATCTAACTGGGTGATGAGATACTCTGATCCTTGCACATCTCTGAGGCTGAGCAGCTGGAATACATAGTGACAGTGGTTGGTACCACAGCCCCAGGGCTGTGCCTAAACCAGGCAGAGCAAGGAGCTGGGGCAATTCACGAGCCAGTTCCAAGAGCTGTTCTGCTAGCTACTCACTCATGAGTCTTCACAGCTTCTACTTCTTGCTTAAGTTTGATAATGAATATGAAGAAGCTTTAGTTTTACTCTGTATTGAAAGTAAAGGTCAAAGAGGATTTATATCTTGCCCACCCTACTGCTGTCTTTTCCATGCCTGTCCAAGTGTGGACTGGCTTCCACCAGAATCTCAAGTCTCTGAAATTCTGCTCCTTAAGACCCAGAGCTGCTTCAATATTTCCTTCTTACAACCTACATGACTGTTCATTCTCTTCTTAGTTACAACCCTGTGAAACAACTAGTCCAGGTTGGTTTGAGCACTTTGGACAAATAACACTCCTTGTTTGCTTCAGGTGGTTTCCATTCAGAGAAAGCCTCTGAAAAAACCCTCTGACACCTCCTGGTTTCTGCACTTCTCATGAGGAATTTCCAGGTTCCTCTTCCCAGCCCTACTCTGTGAAGCCAGGCAGTGTTGCTGGCAACCAGCTAATTGCTTCACCTGTAAAAACATCCACAGTCTGATTGCTCCTGTCATAATTTCCCAGATGCAGTTTGGCTATTACATGCAAATGCCTCTTATGAAATGACTATAAAAAGCTAAATGAAAGCCTCCTGTCAAAACAGAGATTGTGATAAAGATGCTGCTTGCAGAACCAACACCAAATTCACACAGACATATTCCCAGCCTGCACAAACATCACTCACTTTGAAAAGTACTGTTTTTCATTTTCTATAAAACAAGGGGAAGAGAGATGAGAAATGCACAGGTTGCATCTCCCACCTTAAATATGATCTTCAAGACAATTTCTAAGAATTGGTTATCAGGAGGCAAGTAACTGACAGCAAGTTAATGTAGCTCAGGAATGTACTCTAATAACTCACATGTGGTCTACTGAAGCACCTAATTTAATACTTGAGCTTCCTAAACAATAGGCCTGAAATATCAACACCATAAATTTCATTCTTCCAGGACTACTCCACACAAGAATGTGACCAGTTGGCTCAGTATTGCTCAACTGAATTTCACTGCAAAAGCCAATAATGGGCATTTTGTAGAGTCATGTTGCAGGCACAAAAATGCACATCCACACAGCCCAAACTGGAACATACCTAAGATATGCATGCAGCCAAACCAGTGAGAAGGGCTCAACAGCTTAAGCAAGAGTGAGAATTCAATCATGAGCCACAGCTTTCACCTGAGTTTGAACTTCAAAATATCAATCAAATAGAAATAAGGCTGACTTTCCTTATCCACCATGAAATGAAACATAGACCATTGTTCTTGGTTTCTATTACTGTTTAATTTAAATTCTTTATTAACTCCAGTGCATGTTGTGGCTATAGAAGAACATTTTAGTTTAGAGGAATATTTTCATCAACAGAAGAAGGAACATCTTCAAGATGCAATCAAGTCTGTGGCCATAAAGCAATGTGTGGGCCATTTTTGCTTATCCCTGGGCAGACCTGGTAGAGAGATGGTAACTGATGAATTTGTCACCTTCAGTGCTCCACACCTGTAATTTTTTATGGAAGAAAATTACTCACAGATTATTGCATTAGGTAGTTTTTTGCTATGGTTATGAACAGGCTAATAGGAATCTGTGAGGGATAGATGGGGTTAAAGACACCATTACTTTCAGTCTTCTTTGCCTTCTTTAGGCAAGACAAAGTGAAGAGAATAATAGCTGGTGGGAGTTTAGTGGCCTAAAACTTTTTTCTTTTGTCAGATAGTTGAGGACTGGATTTCACTGGAAGCAATTATTCCAGAAGAATTGAAACAGTAACAGAAATAGAAAACTGAGCTAAGAAAAATGGGGTAAAATGGAAATGAAGAGAAGGAAACAAAAAATCTCACCAGAAAAATAAAGATAGGAAGCACTTGGGCCATCTAGATAAGTTTGTACACCTCAGCAGCATACATACATCACCTTGCATGATTTCATACTTTGAATACCTATTTTTGACAGAGCTCTAGAAACAAACTCAACTTTCAAAATAAAGTTATCCCTTGTAAGAACAAGAAGTCCCTGCAGACCACCACCCCTCTTGTTTCTGCACAGATCACCTCTATCAGTTTTTTTTTGGCAAAGCAGATTTCCTTTGCCACTACTCAGATGAAAAATGCGACTGTCTCTCCAGAAGCACTCTGCAGTGATGCAGACTCTGTGATGGCAGACTCAAGTCTATCAAGAACATCAGACAATCCACCCAACACCAGTGTCACCTCCAGGTGTGGAAGCCACTTTTCTGATCCATTATCTACTCTACCCTATAGCTCATCTCCTGGGAGAAGAGCCCACCTGGCTGCTGCCAAAACAGACTCACTGCTTTCCCATCAGCTCCCCACGCAGCTCTTCTCACCAGAACAGCACAGAGTAGACAGCAGATGGTCTCTCTCCTCTCCACATCTGATGCACACCCAAAAGCTGAACTCTTCACACCATTATTTCAACTACTATATTTTCTGTGTTACTTCAGCAGTACCACAGTGAGTAATAATCTAATTTGCAGAAGAAATTGCTTAAATCTTTATGTTGTTTTGGCATTTTCAATGCTCTGCATTTCAAGGGAGATGCTGATAAGTTTTGGAGAAACTTTCAAAGGTTAAAACAATAGCCAGGATACACTCTGTATTAATCAAATATTTCAAAGAAGATTGAGATTCTCTGAAGCTTATTCTGTGGCAGCAATCAAATATCCCATCCTAATGTATCCATAGGAGTGACTAAAACAGGTATCATCTAGGAAAGAACAATCCCATTTCAACCTCTCTAGTTTGTGTGTATGCATTTGTGTGTATGGACACGTAGGTGTATGCAGATGACATTAAAAAGAAATAAGGAACTATTAGGAGCACTGCTGTTTAAGTTACCATGATGCAGAATTAGCAGGTCAGATGTCAGCAATTTGTTATACCTCATCTGCAAAATCAGGTATGCACTACTCAGTCATTTATAAATCATGTAAGGATCAGATTGTTGTCCAGCTCTCAGTTACAAAGTACTATGCTTCTGCTATTCTCTTTCAATTTTAGAATGGTATTATTTTGAAGAATAAGCATGAAATCTTATCTTTAAAATGGAGAGCTATATCTCAAAAAGCTCTCAAGCAAACACAGCCAGGACCTGGAAACCAGCTGAAGGTACACTTTAAATCATCCTTTAAGTGATAAACAGGAGAAATTATATAATACATAAACATTCTTAGAATGGATAAGCAATTTCTGCTTTTGTATTTGGTATAATTAGGACAGTAGATGATATTAGTGAAGTCATTACTAGTATTTTGCATTTAGTCCTTGAATCAACACCTTAAAAGAACATTTAAGGCCAAGTGAAAAATTTCTATTTAGTCTCAGTTGTCAAACTTGCATCAGGCAGGACCTAAAGAACTTTTACCCATTGGGTTATTCAAAAGAGAGCCAAGATGAAATTGTATGTTCCACAAATACCAGCAGACAAGAACAGATTTCATACTATCTGCAGTGATTTTGGCAGCCTATTGTTTAAAAAGTCTGTTATGTAAACATTAATCTGTGATCTCTCCATTTGCTTTAGTGACTAAGCATTTTTAATAATTCAACTATCAACAAATGGAATATCTTATGGAGACATCTTTAAAAAGAAACCACATGCATTTCAAATTAATATCTGTATCGAGGAAAGTTTCTGTAGTCCACAATTATCTATTGCTCTTGGGTCTTAAAATCTACAAGTAAGAACTGCTTTGCATAATTATTGGACGGTCCAGTAAGCACTATTTTGCAGTCTTTGTCTCTTAACAATGAAAAACACACACTGTTCTTGATACAAAGTGAAAAGTCACATATCAAATGTGTCAGAATCCTGCAAGGCCATTTGGCACACTCTATTTTCATCCGTATGAATCACTTTTTATTTACTTGTGAAAACTGGCAGCACATAAAAGGGCATTAATGTTTCGCCTTGATTCAAATAGATTTCACCATACCCGTGATCTAAGTGCCTGACACAGATGCTGCCTTTCTCAAGGACAGGAGGTGGTGCTTCCTTCCTCAAGGATAGAAGGTGGTGTTTGACCCCAGCATAAATTCCAGAGGTTGGTTAGACAAGTATCTGGATAATCTTCCTCCCACCAGCTCAGCCTAGGGAGAGCAGTGTTGACATATGAACAAAGGAGATGTTTTGAGCATCTGCAAGTATTCTGCTCCTAATCTACAACAAATTATGTTATTTATAGAAACAGAGCTTCTTCTGAGCAACTATTTCCTTCTGCAAATGAAGGGCTTGTGGGTTATTTTGGGAACTTGTATACTATCTCTGTTACATAAGTTACTCTGTTTCCTCCAAGGCTATGGGATTTTGTGATCCACTGTAGCAAAGAACTGTCTGGACACCCCCAGGTATAAGTATCCATGCCTGACACTCAGCATTTGCTGTTGGTCTAATAATGATTGTACTCGCTGCTTTGCAAGAGCTAGATGTGTGCTTCCGTACTGTACTGCCAGAGTCAAAGGATTTTGCTACCAGTGGCAGTAGCACTCAGGAGGTGCCTTTCAGTAACATACCAGTCACAATTTAAACCCAAGCAGGGTGGAAAAATAGGCATGTTAAGAAACTGCAGAAACTACATTTAAGTATGCATGTAGTAAATACAAACTTTTAAAAAATTAAATGTTGAAGGCACACAGTCCTGCCTATTTCACAAGAAAAATAGTCAAAGACAAACTTCAACAAATACAGTTGATTCAGGCAATCTTAGCTGGACATACTTCATATTATTACAGTCGCTAGTGTGTCAAATACCTGAGTAAATTATAATCCTAAACAAAGTTTTCTCAACAGAAAAATGGTACAATAAATTACCTGGCTTGTTGCAATGTATCAGTGTATCAATCAATAACTCAATTTCTGCAAATCTGCAGGAGTTTTGTAAGATACTGCTGTGCACACTGCTACTGAAAAAAACAATCTGTTGGTTTACTTTTAAACACAAATCTCAAAAGCACAATTACCTGCATTGTTGGGAAAACTGGTGCATATCCGAAACAGCACACAGGTGAAGATCTTTTATCAAGACACAGCTAGACATTTACATTTCTGCCAGTCTGCTCCACAAGAGGAGCAGACCACTCCAACAGTACAAGGATAAGAATGTGGAGCAGCAGAAGCCAAGGCAGTTGAGTAATTAGTCTCTCTTGAGAGTAACGATTGCACTCTGTACTGGCTGGCACAACCTCTTGAACAACAATTTACTATGTGGAAAACAGATTGGCCTTTATACTTCGCTTAGGCCTTTACCAAGAGCATCTTAACACTTCAATAATTTGAAAATAATGCCTCCAATATAAAAGGCAGATGCATGGTTCTAGAAATTAATGTATAATAAGCAGAATCTAGCCTTTGAAGGCATATTCAGGGAAAGCCTTATTGGACCTGTTTCTGGTCATTAAAAATATCCACAAGGAATTCAGCAAGACTGTTGACAAGTATTTAGTCTGAAGTAACAATTATAACTAGACAAATCTTTCATGCTTAGAGGCATTGTAATGAGGAAGAGACTCCACTGCTTCAAAGTGTTGAATGTCTGGATATTTAATTAGCTCATAGCATACCTCAAAGAGATTTCTAGATGAGATGCTACAGCTTATGCAATAATTAACAAACCAGCATTACTTATGTTGAATACCTGAAAAATTATATACTGGCCTCTCAACCTTCTCTTCAAATACACGAGAGCCATCGTGCTTAGTCTTATCATAGAACCACATCTGAGTCAGACACCAAGAGAGGGACACAACAGGCACTTTGTGCCACCTTCCTGCAGCCTTGGCCTCAGTACTGAGTTCTGCCAGAGAGTGCTCCTGTGTGGCAGCTCAACATCCCTCCCAGACCTGAACAAAACATGAATGACTGGCAGATCCTACAAACACTGGCTAATCCCATAAGGTCAGAGTAATAGGGAGGCTGCAGTGTTCCATTTCAGCTGCACTGCCCTACCCCCAGCCTCTGTCATTTTACATGACAGGCACTGTCTGAAGATGGTGATCAGAGCTTAGCACATGACCTGCTCCCTTCTCTGCATTCCAGGAGCTCAGGAGAGAGCTGTGCAGGACACCAGTGGCTCACTCCCAGCTGCTTCCTTCCCTGGGGAAAAGCACTGAATTACATTACACCTGACCTGCATCTCAGTACAGCTGCACAGATCCACAGCACTACCTGATGAGCTTGCAGACAGGTGCCCTCTCCAAGCAGAGATTAAGCAATGCTCTCTCCCACTACAGGGAAGTGCACACTCCTGCACTTATACCTTCTACACCTCTGTAAGGATCTTTGTTCTTCATTTTCTCAGGGAAAGAATAAAAGAAATATTCATCTTTACTGATGACATAAATTAGAAACAGCAGGAGATTGTGGCCATTTTGAATGAAGACAAAAAGCATCAGGTATATCCAGCTGCTCCTGGGATCATGAGCTCATTTATACATGAAAAAAACAAACAGTTCTTGAATAAGAGAGCAACAGCATGTGCCATGGCAGTTATGGGCTCATTGGTAAGAAAAGTATAACAAATACTTGGAAAATTGAGTGTGAAAAACAATGCAACAAGAGCAATAAACTCTCAAACACAAAAGGAGTGTGTGAACAATTTCATGGATCTCATCTGAAACAGGGAGCAGGTTTCAGGAATGAAAGATCTGTCTCACAAATACCTGTCCCACAGAAAAAATGATGTCCTTGTAAGCACAGAGGGCAGAAGCCCTGTAACATCTACTTGCAGTAGTGTGCATGTGCTGCAAGTTTGAGAAATGCTAATGGCTCCAACAGATCTGGCTGATAAGAAGTTTCATTTTTATGTGAATAGTACTAAAGGCCTAAGCACAGCTGTGTAAGGATGGGAACTAATACAGTGAGGCATGATATCATACTCATAATCCAAATAGAAAAGCATAGCCAAGCTTCCAGAACTCCGATCGGACAACTGGAATCACAAATAACTATTAATAAGCTGCACTTACATCTTTGTTAGTGAAGAAACCAGTTTTATAAAACATAAATAAAAGCAGCTTAACAGATGAGTTAGCTCTCTCCAGAAAGTATATCATAAATCAAGGTCCAAAAACTGAAATAATTGCTAAAATGTTTACCATTTCATTAGCATTGAACAGTCATGTCATACTATACAACACACATTAATGAACCAGCATACACTCCACATACTGTCATATATACTAGAAGTCATGTCTTAGTACTTTGAAAATGGACAAATGATCCAGAGAAATATTTGACTCTAAGAATGAATTAAACAGTAAAATAAGATTTTTGGGCTGTTTGTCAGACAGGTTAGCTAAGGCTGACTAAAAACTTAAGTCTGATCTACACCATTTGTTTGGCAAGTTACACTTAACTGAAGCAGTATATGAAACAAATGCAAGGAGGAATGTCACATAAATACCCCAAACCACAATGAATTTGAAGAATTACTGTCATTTGCTTATATTACACAGACCCCTTGTGTCCAGTCTTACAAAAGCGTTCAACAAAAGAGCTTGTCAATACATCAGTCAAAGGTACCAAGGTTCAGCCTCTCAGATTACTTTAAAATGGTATGTAAGACCTGAAAAAAATAAAAGTCACCAACCTCTAATAAGGTAGACTTTCACTGCAGATCCACAGCCAGTATCTAGAAAGGAATAAAAACAGGGTTCACTTGTTTGCTCAATCCTCAGTTTTCCAGTTACCAGTTGTCAGAATTTATTATGCATATTTTCATGACATTGTCATACCATCAGCTTCTCTCAAATATTTCCAGCATTTATAAATATGTGGGTTTCCAGTTAGTCACTTTTTTATATAAAAATAGGACATACCCATAACATTCTACTAAAATTAGAAACACAGTAAACCTGTGTGGTTTTTATTTTTCCTGATTACTTCACAACAAGCTATTACAGACTTCCTTTACAAACTGGCTTGGGTGAAGATTAGCTACTTTTTCAAGTTATTAACTTCTGATCAGAAACACTTGATCCTAGAGCGCTCTCCTCAAGTATATTACACTGAGATACCTGCTCAGACACATATTAACACAAAACTCCTCTCTCTAACACAATTCTTCCCTCTGTGGTATCTCTTCTGAACCTCCTTATATTTGTCTCCATCCATCAAATTTTGGCATGCCCTTCCAGAAAAAAAAAAAGGTAGACAACTTTGGGTATGACTTCTTTGTCCCAACTCTTTTCTGAGTCACAGCTGTAGATGCTGTCAAGCTACCTCCCAATCTCAGTTGCCTCCCTGAGGAGTTTGGGAGTAACATCCAATATACATCTTGATCAGTGGATCAAGGTAGGATCTACATTACAGTGGTACTACTTGCAACTTTCAAATGCTTCCAAGATCTACTACAATCCCAACCATTGCACAATACAGAGAAGTCACTTCAGAAGTTTGCTACATAAAAGGAAAAGATTTTCAGCTCACTCCTATCTCTATATTCCCTTTTGTAACTGTAGTTCATTCATATTATATAAATAGGATTTTTAATTTGTGTTCATAGCCAAAAGCTCAATGATTTAAGTATGTAATATATGGAATTATTTTACCTATATAAAGTCCAATTGCTACTTCTCTCAGGCTCCAAAGCTGTATTACTCCGTAGGTAACTTGGTCAAGGTATGCTTAGTACTCTGTTTCTCTTGTACTCTGACTTACTGTACTACTTTTCACTGTGCTGAGAGAAGATGATGACTGTACTTTCAGGCTCATCCCTTCTCCCTTTTTATAGGTCAGTAAGTGTATATGTTGAGACACCCCAGCATAAACCTGCTGCTGACATGGACAGAATATCATGGTATTTCCCATCTAGAAAATGTTTATTATTTCTACCTCCTTATACACTACTCCTGAAAATATGTGGATAAAACTAACTTTAGTAATTTTAACTATGCTTATGGAGCCACAGACTAAAAGTCTCACTTTGCGATGCCTAAGTTTTATTCTCCATTCACTTCCTTGATGAGTACATGTTTGCATGGTCAGAAGTCTTTGAATTCTGAAAAGTGGTTTTCAAGAAAGACATCTTGAGTATGAAGTTCTTGGAGTAACAAGTTCTTGAGTAAATGCTCAGAATATATTTTGTCATTATTTCAGCTATAAATGGCAAGGTTTACATGCTTGCTTCAAAATTGATTAGCTGGGTTTGAAAATAAATTAAAACAAAAAATCTAGAAACAAGGTTCTAAATGGTTTTCTGAAAAGGCAAGCATCTTAAGAATTCCAATTTCTTATGAGAGTTCTCTAGGCTAATCACATTTTTCTAAAGCAAGGGCATGAGAAATATTTACTAGCATACTCAGTGAAACTCCTTAACACTACTAAACAATAGTCTTTCTATAATTTTCTTTATTGTACACCAAACTTGACACTTGTTGTTAAAAGATGTACATTTTGACTAAAGCTTATGACTGCTGTGTAATGTAAGAAGAAAAAAAATGGTTAAAGAAATCAGCAAATTTAGTTCTCACGGCTCAGCAGCTCCTCTGCCCACATATCAAGGCACAGCAAGAAAAGGAGATGCTCCAGCAAAATTCACTCCTGGTGACTAAATAAGCATCACAGACAATTCTGGAAGCCATCAAACCATATTCCTCTCTCATATTTGAGGAACAGCACTGTATTCAAAGTATTTCTATCTACTGGTACCTGAATCAAGCCACTGAATTTGCTGGGAAAGCAATCATATTCATTTCATAGGGATTCACAATATTGCATCAGGTATCATGAAAATAGGATTCGATAATTTTAGCTCACAACAATGAAGAGAAAGGCAGAATACTTTTTTTTCAGTTTTACCCCACTTTTTCCATTCACAGTGGGCTGTAAAATATAATGAAGTGATTTGCATGAATCTCTGTCCATGAAAATTTATAGAAATACACACAGAATTTTGGAACATCTTTACTTTTTCAGCCTTAATCACACTGTTAAGCAAGATAGCAGTGATGGATAAAGATTACTGCTGAACTCCATAAATGCCAAAGCAATCATAAAGAGACCTTGAAAACACCACTTTCATACTTTGCTAATCAGAAGAACCCATCAGTTCAGCACCAGGCACTGGCTGTGCACAGCTATGGTAAAAAAAGGCCATTATAAATTAACCTCCACTCAGAGAAAAGCCCTTTTGTAGTACTTGTCACATATATGAATACATTGTGGATGACACTATAGGAGGATTATGTCATGTAAAAGATCACCCATGGGCAACAAACACAGGGAAAGTAACAACTTTACCGAGCTCAAAGACAATTACTTGGTCTACATGAGGAAAATACTTGTATCTACATGACCTACTTAGGAATGGCTTCTGGCTGGGAATACAGTATACAGATCCTGCATGAAGAAAAAACATGCATTTTTTTTGTACATGTCAGGAGCTTAGATATTCCAAGTTTCAAAGATACACGAAGTTGCTGCCTTCCTAGAGATATTAAGGTTCAACTGAAAAAAGTCAATATGCTAGTTTGTTATGCTAAAAAAAAAGATCTTGGCACAAGCCATTGGACAAAGCATTTCTAAAGGTATAAACGGCACAAAAATTTCAGTTCTGACTCAAAACAGTAAGAACTTCAGACACTTCTCTAGCAGCTTTAGTCAAGCTGCTAACAATAGTTTCCCACCCTTCCATAAAGCCCTTCTCTGCATTTCCACCTAATCACTTTAAGTATCTTTTCTCTCCATCCCACACATCTGGCCTTTCCTACAGATCCTTCATAAAAAAACAAACAAACAAAAAAAAAGAAAAAAAACAAACAAAAAAAAACCAAAAGAAAACCTTCACCAAAAAAAACCTTGAAAACTTTAAAAAAGATTATGTAGCTTAGGTCTTTCTGGAACTATTGTGTAGAAGTCATACCAGTCTTCCTTAAGCTCAGACATTGACTTAACCCATCTCACATTCTGAAGGCCAGGCTTAGCTGAAAAACAGGCACGTTCACAGGAAGGTACATACTGGTATAAAAAACCACTCCAATTATCAGAAGCCCAATATTCAGAAAGGTTCTTCATAAACTATTAACTGTAGTGTCATGGAAAAACACCACAGAATTACCTACAACCTTAGAAAAACCCCCAAAGTGTAGTGCAGCACTGACATGGGAAAACACAAAAGGTATGAGCCAGAAAACATAAATCACAGCATATAGGAATAAGTCAGGTAAAATCAGTTTTAACAGCAATAAAGAGAAGAAAAGTTATGATGTGGAACTGGGAATCAATTAAGAAAGTGCTATTGCAGCATATGCCACCCCACATGCTGCAGCTGAGATAACCACAACACAGAGAATCACCACACAATCTCAGAAGGCTTTAAGCATTCCCCTACAGAATTACACCATACCTCATCAGAAGGCTTCAGGCGTCTGCCCAGACACAGGAACATCACCTCACATCACAAGGCTACAAGCATCACCCTTCCTGTTCTTCAGCCCAACCTTTTATACCCCTGATGGCTAATGCCTTGCACCTGTGTGCCCTCTGTACCCATCCTGATTGGTCAGTTCCTGATTGGTCAGGCCCTGATTGGTCAGGTCCTGATTGGTCAGTTCCTGATTGGTCAGGCCCTGATTGGTCAGGTCCTGATTGGTCAGTTCCTGATTGGTCAGGTCCTGATTGGTCAGCACTCCATGTCTCATTACCTTCAATGCTGTTCACCTGCTTTTCACCTGTAGCCCATTGGGGATGAGGCTCGGCCACAGCCCCACTCCCAATTACCACAAACTGTGTGCCTACAAAGTGCAAGTAAGGCAACTGTGCTAAAAAATGTGTGAAAATGTCTCTCAGTGGATTTATGAGAAGGCAGTAAGGGACCCCCACCATTAGCATGCCACTTGTCCTTGCACCAGGGTAATTCACCATAACCTCACTCATCTGCCCCTCCAGTTGTCCTTGAGAAGTATTGACACCATCAGGCTGCAGGCTAAAAGGATACTGAAAGGGTGAGTGCACACCAGAGAATAGAACACATACTAAAAATCTGTATGTTAACTGCATCAATAACTGTAAGGAGCTGGACTGAAATAACAGCTGTATTTTGATTAGAAAGTTAAGTCTATAGCTAAAGATAAACCGTAGCTCCTCATATCACTCAGCACTCCTCTGTCCCTGTAACAGAGGCACAGTCCCTTGCAGTCCCAGGCTGAGCACCTGCCTTCAGAGGTGCTGCTGCCAAAGGCATCAAAAAACACGCTTCCAGCTGCCACCATCAAGTTACAATGAGATTAAGCAATTTTTTTAATTGCTATGGTTAATCACGGCAACATCTCATCATCTTCTACTGGCTGCAGCCTGTTCCATTAGCTATTTAGGTCTGCAAACAGGGGCAACTAGGTCTGTGAGCAGTGGAGATCCAAGGTCTCACCCTTCTACAGATGAGCTCATTGCAAACCAGGCTATAAACAAGTCAACTTGACAGTGCAAAACAGAACAACTGTCAGTGTGCTAAGAGCCTCTGCAATGCTTGCTCCCTGCTTATTCTGATTTTAACTTAGGGCTGAAGCTTAAGTCACTGCTTTCACAAGGAATTAAAATTGAGTATTGTAAGTTCATTCATACTGGAAGTGTATCACAAAGTAAAGAGACAGATGCAGCTTCTGCCTGAGAAATTACAAAGGCTCTTATCCTGAAAAAATTTACATATCAGGAACTTGATTCACGTAAGTAATCATGCAGGACCAGGACCTTATTTAATCTTTCTTAAGAAACTGAGCGTATACAAATAGCACATGGATGCTGCCTCCACTTTCAATAGCAAATCATTCATTTTATATTATCATTCTACCAGTAATTTAGCTGTAGTGTTGCTAAGAGGATTTCCAACATATTAAAGTATTATTGAAATAATATAACTATTTGCATTTGAAGAGTATATTGTCTATCCCAAACAATACGGCAGGAGATTCCCTCCATGTATTAAGAAATCTCTAACTAATCACTTTAAGGCAATGATGTTACCCATTGGAGAATATATGAAATTCTGTTCAAAACCTCCTTCATAAGCCATTCTTTATGCAAGACAGAAATGGCTTCTAGCAAAGCAATAAAGATCTGCCTGTGGCAAACTAAGTGTATGAATTTATGTTCCTATAAATACAAAATGAGGTTTAAAAAAAAACAAAACAAACAAAAAAACCCCAAAACCAAAGATACTTGCTTTTTGACAACAACACAAAGTTTCTTCCTTTTGATTAACTACCCTTTGTTCTAGAGAATCTTCAAGCTTGTTTTGTTAGTATTGTTCCAGAAATCATGTGGTAACGTAAACTTTAGTCATTTATGTAAGTTACCATTCTACCACATACTAAAGCACTAGAAAACATTAAAAGTTTCTTTGTAACATCCTCTGTGTGTGAGATGTAGTATTCCAGATGTCTTAGCTGGGAACAAGTTAGAATCACTCTAAACTGCAAGCCCCCTCATTTCTATACTATTTTAATGCTGAAGAAACACCAGAAAACCAAGAAAATCCTCTATATCATAGCTACCACCACCACCTACATACCATTTATTAACAGTTGGGCAATTAAATAAGTTTTTCTAAAAATATGGGAACATTTAAACAGTAATCAATATGTTGCAGGACTTAGTAAATATTATTCTATCCTCAGCATAAAGAAATTCACTTTGTGCTGTTTATTGTTAAGTGGTATTTTCAAGCTCTGACTTTGGTGACATTCATGTACCTTTAGATTGCCGGTTCATTGAAAGACAAAACTAGATTATTAGTTATTGGATTTCAGTGATCCAATGAGCATGTTTGGACAGCCATAGATTTTGCTTATACATTATACTTTGAGCATTAGATGCATAAGATTTTGTGAGGTGTCCCTGTTTCCAGCATGTGCTGATTATGGCTGGGATAGTTAATTTTCTTCACAGTAGCAAGTATGGAGATGTGTTTTGGATTTGTGACAAAAACAGTGCTGATAACACAGGCATATTTCAGCTATTGCTGAGCAGAGTTTACCCAGAGTCAAGGCCTTTTCCACCTCTCACCCCAGCCCACCAGTGAGGAGCTGGGGGTGCACATGGAGGGGACACAGCCAGGACAGCTGACCCCAGCTGACCCCAGGGATATCCCAGACCATGTGAGTTATGCTCAGCACACAGAGCTGGGGGAAGGAGAAGGAGAATGTTTGGAGGGATGGTGTTTGTCTGCTCCAATCACCATTACCTGTGATGGAGCTCTGCTTTCCTGAGGATGGCAGAACACCCTGGGAAGTGGTGAATTAATCCCTTGTGTTGCTTTGCTTTCATGCACAGTTTCTGCTTTGCCTATTAACTGCTTTAATCTCAGCCCACTAGTTTTCTCACTTTAACTCTTCTGATTCTAACCTCCATCCTACCAGGCTGCTGGTGCTTAGTGGCCTGCAGGGGTTAAACCACAATATAGTTCTTACCTGTAATTGGTCACAAGCACAAATTACTCCAAATCCCTCCTGTGAACAAGTTTCATTCACATAGAAGCAGTAGTGGCCACACAAGTGAGATCACTCTGTGCACTAGGTCATTATAAGTGTACATCTATAAAGAATTAGGTATTTCAGTAAGTATTCCCAGCTTAGGGTGGTATATCCAGTATTTAATACCAAGGATGTTCTTCACCATTGAACAGACTTCACCAGAACAACTACCAGCCCAGTTAAGGCTAGATTTGAAAAGTGCTTTCCTATTTCACACAAAATGTATTGGGAAGTGGAATAAAATCACATGTTTACTGACTCCCTCATTTTCATGTATTGTATCACTACTGTATTTGCTCTGAAAGATAATGAGACCGTTTGAAAAAAATAGCTGCAATAGAAGCATTTGCTGAAACCAAAACCATAAAATTAAAAAGGTTTGTCAGAGTGAACCAAGCTCAAACAATTTATCAACAGCCTCCAAATTTAGGGTTGTCAAAGACCTGTAATGTATTTCTCCTAGTACACAAAAGGAAAATCATCTTTTACCCTCAAGAATAATGTTAGCAAAGTTCATTCAACCAGCTTGGGCTGAGTTATGCTAACAACCCTGTTCACCTCTGGACATTGAGACCTTCAGTCCATCACTGTAAAATTTGATTAAAATGTTCCAGGAACTGCCAAAAGGTTCATATTTAATTACCACTGGAATCAATAGAATGAAATATTGCAGAAAATTACACGTTCTACATCATTTAAGTTTTCTGATTCCTGACTTCTGGGCTTCAGAGGTAGCCTGCATTAACTTCTAAACCCTAATTCCTCTGGTTTAAAAAGAGTAATTAATTTCTACTCCAAAGAACATAAAACCGTCACCACTTCAAATATGTTCCACAGACCTGGATTTACTGGAAAGAGCAAGGAGCTGCATCTGCCCTTGTTTCTGTCATGCAGAACACCCATTAAATAAATGATCCAATTCTTCATTACAGGCTTTTCGGCTGGTGAATACATGCCCAAGAACTAAAAAGAGATCTGGATTTAGGTCTACTTATGAAAAGAGAAAGGACAAAGTATCAGCTTCTTGGGAACAAGCAAAAAATTTTAGTAGGATTTGGAGAAGAATTGCCTTAAAATTTCTGTCAGGTAGCAGGATACTAAATAACTTAGCCTAAGAACTCAAATTAGAAAACAAAAGCACTAATAATTCCGCAGTCCTTAAGGTACTAATATATTTCTCTGAGAAAATAAGATATGATATTCAAAATACTACTACCACAAGTATCAAGCCTCAGGAATAAACATACTAGTGCTTAAATGGTATGTAATAAAACAACCTAAAAAAAGGAAATTAAGTATTTGGGTATTAGGTTTTTTGGTTTTTGTGCATGGCAATGAACAGAGCTGCTACAAGCATGATACATTAAAAAAACTACATTTTTATTTATGAAATACTGTTAAGACATTTTCATTAAGAAAAGGTACCTGTCTACAAGACACAAGAATATATACTTCTAGCTGTACCAGCAAGCAAAATCCTCTTTTGTATCCGGCTTGTGCTTCCATCTTGCTTAACAATTCCCCTATGCTAAACCAGAAAATACTTAGCAAATTTTCTTTGCTTGTATTTAAATAGAGCAATATAAGTTGCTGCATGAGCAGACCACTGAAGAAGCCTTAGATACATGAATCCTGCAGCTTCCCCTGTCTGCCTTGCCTCAGTAGGAATTCCAGGTCCTTCCCTTGCCCTTCAGAATGATCCACTATCCCATGCCACCTACGAGTGATGTCCACACTCTGTAAATCGCCCTCCAGGTGCCCCCACAACATGCCATATATCTCGCTTAAGAACTCAGCAAGGTGCAGCCAGTTCTGCAGGTGTGTGTGCTTCCAGCACAGCAAGAAACTGTGAGGTAACACTCCTCCTTCCCGGGGTCGGTTGCACTTATTTTGTTCTCAAGCTTGAATTAGAAATCACACAACAGGTACAAAAGTTACCAGAGAAACACCAGTGAGTGCACAGTACAGTCATCTATGTCTCATTTCCTTAAAAATAGGCTAAACAATATGCAGGCCCTTGTTTTTCATTAAATGTTTCTCTGGAAAACTAAATACTGATTAAACCCTTAGCATGTCATGGGCTTTTCTGCCATTCCACTGATGTAAACCTCACGTTTTTTTATATAAGCCAGGGAAAATCAGCTTCTCTTGGGCTAACAAGCAAAAAATTTTCTCCTGTTTATAACTTTTCTGAAATTAATCAATTAATGAAAGTATTACTTTATGTAAAAGTACTTCATTGAAAAATGAACTATATCATCAATTCCTGTCACATGAACTACCATCTCTAAATGTCAGATATTCCTTTTAGTGAGATACTGATCACTTGGATTGGATTAAATCTGAATTAAAATTTAAATAATTTCGCTTCTATCATGTGCTCCTTGATCAAACCAGCTTTCCATAGAGGCATTTTTTGATGTTAAAAACAAACAAAAAAAAATGTTTCCTTTAAGTCTAAAATTGTCATCAGTAGTAAATATATATTTTCTTTCCTACTGCCCATTTTCTGAAATGCCAGCTCATGTTTTGTGTTGAATGTTTTAATGACTTTATCTTGGTGCCCAGTTACTAAAGTCTCCTCTGTAAAATCAGTATGTATAATTTCATGGTTTGGCAGAACTGGCATTCTAGATGCAGAAAATGCTCATGCTGTTTACCACATCATGCCTAAAAGTCCATCTACTAATTTTTCTATTAAGCCAGCCTGCGGGCTTAAAAGCTGAAAGTTACAAACCTATCTATTAGGCACGCAGCCAGATCAGAGCCTTACAGGACTTCTTGAACCCATTAGAGAATGTATTACACTACCAGGGAGTCATCTCCCTTCTGAACCAATACCATAAATACATCCAAGCATGTACGTTACTGTAATGGTATATAGATTTGGACTTACAATTAGCTTCATAATAAAAATGTAAGATCTTGCATAAGTATCTGCTAAAGAGACTTTGCCCCAATACAAACTAAACAGAACTAACTATACACTTTTACACCCGACTACCTCACAGGAAGACAATTTTTGAGTGAGGGTAGGTGGAAAGGAAAAGTGGATGGAACACCCATTATCTTTTTTGCGCAGAGCTTATGGCCACACTTACAATTTCCCAAACTGGAGGAGAGTGAGAAGGATAACAATGTAAGCTGTACCTTAAATACAGGACAGTTAACGTGGGAGAGTAACTACTGAAGTTCTGCATCTGTTTTCCACTTCTACAATTCCTAGAAAACAGATTTCTCCATTGGCAAAGATAAATAATGCACTGAATTATAGGATTTTGGATGACATCACTGACAGGGAAGAAAACTAAGGTAGGATCTTAGGGATATAAATGGGCCCACAAAGCAAAAAATAAGATTAGAACTGTTAGGAAAGTACTAGGAGAGCTCTCCTGACTAACATGATGTATATTATGTCAGATCACAGAGTCCAGAGAGACTGGGGCTGTTATCTGTATCATATCCCACTGCACAACACAGCTCAGCCTCTGGGATGCTTCCACCTAGCCTGTGGGTTTTTTCTATGATCCAGAAAATGCAGATCAGCTGTTTGAAGAGTAAACACAGCTCCAACAGTCATGCTTCTCCTGGGCCTGCAAATGGGGTCACACTGTGTGGCTGCTGTGTGCTCTGCCAGTACATGACAGGAGGTGAGATATTTCCTCCTATCCACTCATGGACTGCTAAAACTCCATTGCTGCAGTTGCCAGTGAGTCATGAAACTTGGATCCAGCAGAGCCTGAGCCATTTCAATGTGCAGTGTTCAGTCCCCTGAGATTTCATAGTCAGAGGAAACCGAGTCAGGCAAATGACACGTGGGAAGAAATGAAGACAGAGTAGTGCAGTAACTTTTTTATGTGTGTACACATAAAATGTCTACTATTCTGATAGTAAGTGGATATTTTCTAGTCGATGTATTTAAAACAGTAAGAAAATTCTTACAAATAATTTCAATGAAAGACTATTTAGCTTGTAGTTTGCCCTCATCCCTCACAAGGGACATATTCTGTGACTGCTTTCAGAAACAAGCTAATGAATTATACCAATTAACCACAATTAATTACCAGTCTGGTTTTGCCCTCTGTCTCCTCTGTTTTGTTGACAGCCATTGACAACCTTTACTTTGCTCACAGTCCCTGATCTTTACCAGGTTAAGAAAATAATATTTACCTTTGCTTTGCTTTCCATCTCTTCTTCTCTTAGTAAGGATAAGGGAATTAACAAATACAAGGAACAAGCAATAAATCACTACTGAGTATTAATTTCTGATAAAAAAGGACACACATCCCAAAAAACCCTTACTTTTATGTCAGAAGAAAGGAGAGTAAACAGACAAGTCAACAGTGGACTGTGGCCCCCATTTCATAGAGGACACATTTGCTGTTCTGGCCCATCCTTAGAGTGATGCTACTCACTATCACCATGGACAGAATGGCTCCTGCAGCATCTGCCAAGAAAGGAGCTCTCCCAGACTATCCTTCACCTCCACCTTAGGAGAACATCAGACAGAGTAAATGCATCTCCTCTTCTGCAGCAGACCATTAAGGCAATTCCTTTCATTGCACCATCTCCCTCCTACCTCTTAGATCTTACTGATTCTTCTTGACAAAGAGAAAACTAAATCCTTTGCTTCTATTCCAGCCTTTTCTACAGATATTCTATTTCAAAAAGTCTTCTAGTGCTTATATCTCATAAAGAGTAATAATTAGGAAAAATAAATGTTGATTTCATTATGTGATGCTATGTTTATACTACAAGGTTCTCTCTTAATTTTATAGTTATTTCTAGAAAGCCTTTGCCAATAAATAAATAATTTCTTCCATCTGGGCTTTGATAAGACTTCAAAAAATAATAGCCAAATTCTGCTCTGACTGAAATCACTGTTAAAATTTCCACTGATCAAACTGGATACAACACCCTGTAATAAATGTACAATCCTAATTGTGTCCACATTGTCCTAGGTTTCCCTTTAAAATACAGACTTAGAGAAGGTCATTCATGGCTGCATGTTACAAAAGTACTTCAAGAACAGATGTCCACTGCTTAGGAAACTCTTGCTCTCTCAAACATGGTGCTTTGAACCTTGCCCTCCCCAACATGGTACCTTAAAAGCAGGGAGCATATGTTCATATGAACCAAAGATGATGTGCAAAATCAAGAATGATATATTGTTTGCTTTTTTCCTTTCAGGAGCATACATACATTAGATGTATATTTATATATCAAGGCTAATATTCAAAATCAAAGATTATATAAAACAAAAGATCTTTAAAGGAAGTTATAATATGACTTTAAAGACTACCAAAAGACCAGCTTATCTCAGTTTACACCCCTATCAAACTTGTGTCAATGCTGAGTTGTGCCTCACAACTGGCTGAACCATGCCTGGTGAACTTCCGTGCCTCCCATAAGCCTTGGCCTGGTCTGACTGGATGGCTTATGGAATCTGGCTATACAGAACCAGTTAGAAGGCTGAAAGCCAAAAACAGCATTAGAAAAGAACATTATAAATGTCCTGTGTTCCAGCAAATAATGGACTGTGAAACATGTGAAACATGCTTTTTTTCCCAAAAAACTAAGTGGAATTCTTCAGTGTGTTATGAAACATTATTCACACTGGGACCGCTTTCCACAACTGATATGCTGGAAGATATCTTTTCCAATATAGTATTTTTTATTGCAACTGGTTCCTCCATTCTATTTTAGATCTCTCACTACTAAGAAATTAATTTCTCATGCTTTGTTTACATTGTAATTCTCAAAAATAACTCACATGATGGGGAAAAAAAAAAGGCACAAATTTTGAAATGTTTTCCAGTTGGAGAATGAGTTTTGGGATGTAACAACTTTTTGATTCTGTAAATGAAAGCTTTTTGAAGGGAATTTATCCTGTATGTTACACATGCACTAGGAGGAAAGTGGAGGAGGGATAGAAGAGGATAAGCCACAAATTAAGATAATGAGGACTTTATGTGGATGGGGATTTCTGGAAGATCAAAATGGTTTACAAAATATTAAGGAATTTCCTGCTACAGGAAAAACAAGATCTGCACAGATAGTTAACATTCTATGCTTACTTATTTTTAGGACTAGTTATTTAAGAAATGCTTTTAGTTTTCTTTCGTAGTCTACTTACCATAATTATATATTTTTTATTAAAAACTCCCAAAGAAAGCTTGTTTCCATTTTCCTGAGTGGTGCAATCACTTATTCTTTTCTTGCTTGTTAAAATTTTATTAAGAAAGCCTCAACAATAAAACTAAGTAGACCATGTTTTTTTCTCAAATCTAATTGCTGCTGTGCTTTTTGTTTTTCATATCTTGGAGAATGAGGGAGGGAAATAATTGCCCAAGTCCTATGTCTATCCAGTATGGTTTCAAGAGAATCCTGACCAGAAAATTGTTTGGTAGGACAAGGTGTCCTGTAGCAAGCAAACTACATTTCTGAAATTCACATAAATAACTGTTGAGAAAGCCATGTCTAGCAGAAAACAAATAGGAGAAAAATCTTGCCACAATTCAGATAGACACAGTGACAGATTCATTGCTAAAAGTATGGCACAATCAAACTGGGACAGCTTTTATTAGGTTGGGTTTTTTTTGGTTTTTTTTTCCACAGTTAAATCTATTTGAATAAATAAGGTTTTAGGACAGCTGGAAACCAGCAAAAAATATGGCAAGGAACTAAAATACTACATTCAGTTTAACTGAATATCACAAAACCTGGAATTCAGTTCTCTATATGCAATGTCATCCAAAAAAAGTAGCAACATTTCATGAACTCTCACTCTCTTACAGTTAGAATCCTGTTGTCACTGGCCCTGCAACTTCAGCATCCTTAAATTTCATCTTTCAAAACCAAAGATATTTCAAAATTATGGTTTTACTTTCAAATAAGGAAATCTGCTAAGTAGCCTGTTACCTGGGTAGAAAACCAATACGCCAAACTTAGCTTTGGTTTGACACTAGGAGAGCTCAAGTAGAAGACAAGATATTCCAGGCAGTCGACTGCCTAAAACTGTGAAACAGAGCTGCTTTTGTATAGTTCAACTCAACTATTCACTAAAGCCATCACCTTTGGCTTCTTGATCCAGAACTCGTTCTACCCCAAATGAGAATTTCTTATGCATATCCTGAGTGATTTTGAATTGATAAAGGAAAATATCTGAAGATTCTTCTAAAGTTGCTTTACTCTCAATAACATTTGTTTTACTCTTTCATCTCACTGCTTATACCAAAGACTGTCTTGAAAATCTCCCTTGAGATTATAACTGTAGATGGGAGCTGAATTGTACTGCACTTTTGACAGATCCAACCAACATCTGAAAGCTTCCATGAACACTGAGGAATAATATAAAGCTTTGCAGCAGTGTCTTTTTGGATGCTCTAAATGCGAAGTATTTAACTAGTTTAGCTGCCGGTTTGCTTCATAAAATTGCATATAAAGTCTCCTGTGTTTTATAGGAATTTATAAAATCTGCTCTTACAGAGTTCCCCAATACATGCTAAATTATTTCTCATGCCTTTTAATTGCAATTTCTTGGCCATCCAAGAGATGCCTAAGAGTCTGCATTTTAACTCTTCCCACAGTTCAAATACACACATGTAAAACTGTTTCTGCTCAAAGAATTTTAATTGGAATCCTCAGAATTTGAGTTAAATAAAAAAGAAAACCTACTTTTGCTCAGTGAAAAGAAAATCAGGAGGTAAGGCAGATAAGTTGTGGTTACAAATGTTTCAGTATTTTTTTCTGTTTTTCACCCTGAAAACCTACTGGAAAAACATCCCTTTCCTTTTTTTTTTTTTATTTTTTTAAATTTTTTTTGTGGTGGTGGTGGTTTTTTGGTTTTGTTTCGTTTTGTTTTACTTCTGCTATTTACTTTGCAAGAATTTCTACTATGGGCAACAAGAACCTTTTACTGTATCTTTCAACTGAAGGACAGGAAACTACTTTATTTTTCTCAGTTACTAATACTGCACCTTTCCCTAAATATTGTCCAGAAATTATGAGAAGCTATTTGTTTCCAAAGCAGAAACAATGCCAATATAAAATTAGTAAAAACTGCCTGTGACTTCTGCTCTACAGATCATATCAATTTGTTGTATGTTTGGCTACATGTTTTGTGTTGTGCAGGCCTTTGATATAAACTGGTTGGTGTAGCACCCCTGAATGCCAAGTGCAAAAGCAGATCTTAGGAAGGATCCTCACCAGTACTTTTCAACAGCATTTTTATTAAAGGAGCAGTAATGTCTTCTATCACCTTGTAACATCTTTTAATGCAAAGGGAAAAACAGATTCTTGTCACTAGAGACTGAAAATGTATTTTTAACAAAAATGATTGCTCTACATCTTCTTTGACTGCTTCATCAGTTTGCAGATTGCTGAAGAAAAGCTTCCTATTTTAGGCGACACACTACCTTGCAAAAAAACCCTATGAATGCAGGGAATAAATAGTAACAAGAATACAGTCAGCACAGAACAATATTAATTGCTAAAAGGAACTCTCAATGTTCCAAATAATAATGCACTATCCATCTCTGAATTCTGACAGACAAGAGTTGACAAATGCTGAAGTTTCATTTTGTTTTTTGTTCAACAGCTGCTTTTCCAAACCATCTCCAGTTGAAGAACTCCCAGGAGTCTGGCATACATCACAAATCCCAGCTTTCAGCAGATGTTGACAGCACAGTATCTCCCTTCACACACAGACTTTTATTCACATAGAAGCTCAAAAATTCAATAAAAACTTGACTATGTAGTAAATGAACTAACACAAATGAACTTAGGACATGGCAGGAATGGCTTATAAAGCCCCTGGGCAGTTATCACCTTTCTAAATCCTTTCTAGCACGGAGAGAGGAAGAAGGGCTGCTGACACCAAGAGGGGCAGCAGAAGATGTACAGGACCCACTGCCCCAGACTGCAGGCACCTCCTCAGTGGGAGGATTACACTGACTTCTGCTGACATTGGCAGCCAGCCAGCTCTGCAACAGAGAGAGAAACATACAGTGTGCCAAGTCCCAAATTATGCTAAACACAGACACAGGGATGCTGAATCACAGTTGAGGGATTAACGTCCATCTTTCTCCATTCCCTTTTCACATCAAAGTGGGGTCAAATACTTTGGTTTCTCAACTATTTCTGATTGCTCTTTAGAGAAGCAAGTGGTACTCCAGCCCTCCTACAGTCATCCTGTGCTTCAGCTACCACAAGTTTTTTTACAGCATGCTATTGACAAAATTGTTCAAATTAGCCCTGACAAAATATGTGTTATACACACCAATAGGCAGAATTTCAGGGCTGCTTCTGGCAGTTGTATGACACTTCCTTTACAGCACAACTCCACCAGAGCCTACAGGAATGAAAATGTGAACAAGATTTATTTTTCCTCCATTGATATAAAATACTTTGAAATTATATGATGAAAATAATGCTCAGCTCCTTGTTGTCACTGCAAATGAATGCATACATAACAACGAAATCTACTGGACTTTCACTGTAAGACAGGCTACATTTTCCATACAGAAACTTTGGCCTATAGTGGGTGCTTCACTAGAGAATGTGTTGGAAGCATGAGCAACCAAAAAAAGGGCACATCAACATGTTGTTGTGCATTTCTGTAAACTATCCTCTTCCTTTGAAAGCAACTAGGTGTTGGGTCCTTGAATAAGACTAACACATAAACACACACAAAGATTCAAAACAGGCCAGAAAAAATTGAACTATGTAGACTGCAAATATAAATGACACCATGCTATCTCACAAGGCTTTAACATATGAAACAAAAATGAAAAGAGAAATATAAGAAATTAGAAGAAAAATTAGTCAAATTATACATAGCAGCCCAAACAGCTGCATGAATCTTGTGAATGTAGTGCTGTAGTGTTTGCATTTCACACAGAATTCACATGATAATTCTATAGTCTACATAAGAAACAGAAGATATTTTTTTATATGAGGTCTTAAAAGAAGTATTTGGTTATTGGCTGCCAGAAGAAAAACAAGTGAAGCATTCCTTAAGCTCCTTGGGAATTCATATCTCACACCTTTTTTTCAGTCCTGTTTCAATCTTCCCCATGTGGCTGGAGTATTTGATTGTTTACTGGTCTTAGCAGTCACAAATGCCAGAGACTGGAACATGACTTGCAGCCAAACATACTGTTTGACAACACCTGCAAGCATAAAGCTCAATGACTTGGCTTGGGAAAAAAAAAAAATCCTCTTCAGTATCAATGTCGTGCAACAGTTCTTCACAATAACCTGTCCATTGCAGACCTCAGGGAGGTGTAATTAGTAATTTCTGATGAAAAGGTACAGTGACCAGAAATTTTTGTTTTTCCAGATAGCAAGAGCCTTTCATTCAGGGGGTTTTCCCTTGTAACTGAGGGAGAGTGCAATCATTTCTTGGATGACAACTCACTCGCTTGCAACCAGTGCAGGAATTACCAAGCTGTAGGTAACAGTGTCAAAAACAGCTGCAGATGGAGTCTGCTTCCCCCATGGCCAGGGCTGGCACTTCTTCCCTGAGAGAGAAATGATCTGGGGAAGCCAGCAGGCTTTAAAATATACTGTTCTTAAATGCAAAGCCTCTGGTATCTTAGAAACACTGTATTTTAAACATAGGATCAGACATATCTTATTATTATAAAATTATGAACTCTTCACACTTTTGTACACAGGGAGCAGATTACTTCCCCAGAGAGCAGAAATAAGGTGAGCAAATACTTCAACTTAAGCACACAGAGAGCTTTGCCAATGCTTGAGTTTTACTCCAGAGCAGCGCCACACCAGCAGATTCTACAGCTCCCTGAGGCAGCTTTTTCTAAATAAAATGGACTATCTCTGCCAGTATTGTTTCTCTCACGAGGCAGGGAACAAGATATGGTTTGGAGTTCCCCCTGGCAGCTCTGGGCCCCCATTTCCAGTGCTGCTGTCACAGCTGGGGCAGATGTAGCTGGCAGCAATGGCCAAGGGTTTTGCAGCCAGGTGTATTTCCAGTCTCAGACACTGACTCTTGCACTTCTGGGGCATCTATTTGGTTTTGATGCCAAACCAAAATCTGTGGCTAAATAAAGGGCAAGAATATTAAACCATGCAGCTGACTCCCAAGAATGAAATAGTAAAGTAGAAAAATTTTCTCTTTGGTCTTGAAGAGACTGATCAAATTCTATCGTAAATCTGAATCAGAACTGTATCTTTACCGTGCAAAGAGAATTGATCAGCAATATAAGAACAGGATTGCAAAACAGTCATTTCTCCATTATGGAATTGTACAACCCAAAATAAACATCTTCCTATCCACCAGCTGAATATAAGAGTTATTTTCAAGGCTGACAACTGCCTGCTCTATTTATGTAATTTAGAAGTCTGAAGTATTTAAACTATTAAAATCCAGCATATGGTAGAGATCTGGTTTTATTTGAACAGGTCCAAGGCACAGACTTTACTAAGATGAATTTTTTTCTGACAAAAATGGAAAAATGTTATTTTACTGAATTTCTAGCTAGTGATTTTTTTATTTAAAATAACAACTCAGGTAGTATTGGAAGGACCAGTTTTCTAATAAGACAAATTAAATTTAAGAGAATTCTTAGTATGTGAATTGGAACATACTGCTAATTTCTTCTTTTATCCTTAGTCATCTGTTACTCAGATTATGTTTCTGTGTGTTTTTTCCTGCATGTATAGTATTTATTTTCAAACCAAAATACTCTTAATAAAATTAATGAAACAACATATTTTAACTGAACTCTTTAAGTGTAGATTGACTAAGTAAGAATATTAGAAGAGGGACACATTTTTGCAACCTTCTCCATATTTTACTGGGTTTTTTTTAATTACAAAAAAACCCCCACATAATTGTACCATTGCTGTTTTTTAGAAAATATCAGTCAAGTCAGTTTTTTGCAATGAAAGTTTCAACTACTGTTGTGCCACTAATTACTACAGCTTTATTATTTACTTTTCTGCATGATCCTATCAAGTTTCTGTCAATCCTCCCTGTTTCCAAATTTGACCCTGTTTCCAAATTTGAGTGTTGGTAGCAACTTTGGAGGGATGGAGAGAGTCAAGAGAGGTGAAAAATCTCTTCACTTCCTCATCTAGTTTCCTAGTCTAGTCTCGCTGAGAGAGAGTCTCTCCCATATAGAGAACTCAACCTTGTTTTCTACAAAAAAATAAGAGAAATTCTAACTCCATCACCAAACATCTGCGGGTTTGCTTTTTGTATACTCAAGCATATTACTAGAATTTGTGTAAGATTAAATGTCAATGCTTTCATGGTTAATTGACATACATTATCTAACGTTTATTTCTGTAATTTCATTTTGCTGTATTCCCTGCTCATTTTGCATTCTGAAGGAGAGAAGGGTCAGTGTTTCAGCTGACCTAATGAAAACACTGCCATGACAAATGAGAAACCAACCTGTGTGCAGTGGAGTCTGGCTGGAGAGAATGCTAATTCTCTGCCTCAATACTGCCTTCAAAGAGATTATTCAAGGCTCCCTTTGACATGGAACACAGTGACCAGCCAACAAATGCTAGAGATGAAAATAACCTTTATCTATTTTAACAAAAAGGTGAACTAAAAAAAGCAGTCTTACCCTTAATGTTTACTATTAGTAGTGAATGAAGTGACTTTATTTAGTGCTTATTCAGTAACTTTCACTGACAGGGTTTTTACTGTAGATTTTTAAATTGTTAAATCAGCATAATTTGTCTACATAAGGCAAAAGATGCAAAAAATAAGCAATAGGAACTTGATGTTTTTTTAAAAAATCACCTGTTACTGAGATCTAGCAAATGCCTAAAAAACCTGGAAAAGGGATTTAAGCTAGAGTTTTGCAAAAAATATATGCACTGAAGCTGTGAACTTACTGTCCTTGTCAACCAGGTGGAGTTCTTTATTGAATTTAAGTATCAAACACCCAAAAGCTTGAAGACAACTCAAATGAAAAAAAATGAGGCTCAGCCCCAATCTATTGAAGACTCATGAATGAACCAAAGTCAGCAAATTAATCAAAATACTAAAAGTAATTAAAACCTTCTTAAGGTGACAAAATATAAAAGTGGAGAAATTACGTGAGATTTCTAAACTTCCACCTGCAGAAAACCAGAGTGATGTACAATAAGAAGCTTATCCTACTGTGACTGCACCTAACACATTAGTACTAACATTTTTTTTCCTGAGCAGTAGTCTTAATGAATTTTAAACTTACAGTTAAGTGCCTAGCCCTCCTGAGAACTAAATCTTAAAACAGGACACTACTGTGACAATTCTATTAGAAGGCAAGTTTTTAATATCTAAAATTGCTGAAGTAATTTAAATTATCTGACAAGAAAAAAACATAGGTTGCCAGCCTCACATAAGACATACTTCAAGAGCAGAACTGAAAACAATATATATTGTGTAGCTACAGCAGTTAAAAAAAAAGAATTAATGAAGTCTCACTACCTATAGCAAAGAATTTGGGAAACTTGAAGAGTTCACATTATTTTTAAATGTATTAAATAAAACCCCAGAAAATACACAGTTCTTCTTAAAGTCTCAGAAATAAGGTGTATAATACTGTTTAGGAATTTGTCAACCCCTCTAACAGCCAGATGCAGGTGGTGAACTCCATAGCTCAGTTGTACTTCACATCCTCACAGCTCTTGGAACTACTATGGGTATCAGAAAAATATTGAAACAACTCATCCAGCAAGAGCTGTTAACTGTCCCCCAAAATGCTCCTCTGACAGAGAGAGAACATAATGCTTCACTTGTGGTTCCCCAGGACAGATTCCCTACCTTGAGGCATGGTACTGGTCTGCTCCTGCACATTTCTAGAAGGTGTTTCTCCAAACTATTCTGATGCTCTGTCATTGTACAAACGACAACCATAAGTGAATGGACTGTGGTCCAAGTTCACATTCTGTATTACAATGACCATTTGATAAAGCCTTTAAAACCCCTCAAGTGGACAAATGCTTCCTGATTCCCAGGAACTGCTTTCCAATCCAAGGGTATTACTAGCTAACTGATGGCAGAGTTCTTCAACAAATCCATCCTCCCGATCTTCGGCCTGATGATCATAAATGTCAAGGCAGCATTACTTGTCATTATTTATCCCTCATTATTTTTTCCCTCAGTGATATTTGTGTCACTTGATTCCACCTGTTTACTGTGCATTAACTTCAAAGGTGGTAATTTTTAATCATCATGTGTAGTGGTATGATTTGTAGTTTCCTATTAGGTTCTCTTCCATTACATTTATAAGCAGGAAAAGGTAAAAGCACTACCTTTCTTTTGCCATTTATCTTCATAACTTTACATCAGCTTTATATTAGCTCTGTCTTGCCTAAATGGTCTGAAGAGGTATTGAACCAAGGGCTTGGATATTTAGTAAATGCTCTTTTTACATTATTCATGGGCAGCTGTCAAAGCATCAATAGAGAGCCAGTAAACCTTTCTGCACATGAAAAACAGAAAACTACAAGACACACTACACAATAGGTAGGTGAAAACTGTTTACTAGGTAGAAGATTTACATTTTGCATGCATCAAGATGGATGCTTAACATGTTTCTAGGATTTCTGGGATGATGTGGAACACCTCCCCTGGAGCCCTGCTGGCCTTCTCCCCCCTCCCATCCCCAGTGGGAGCTTAGTCATGGAGACACATTTGAACCATCCCATGATGATGCTGCATTTGGCTGAAACTCTCTGGCTTGGCCAATTTTACAGTAACAGAAAGGGCAGATGCAGTGGAGTGGAGAGACCTGTTTTCACCTAAAAGTAAAGTAAGACAAAGGCACCTTGAGGAAAATGCCATTTGGCATTTTCATGTGATCAGAATGAGATTTCATTCCCTGAATAAGAACTTAAAATGTCATCCAAGTTCATTCACACAACAGACTGGAACATGGGTCATGTAAACAATCCCTTTCCTTCCAGCCATCTACATCTTTCAGAAATTACTAACAAAAGACAACAGTCTACAAAGACCCATTCCACACTGTTTCCTCCTCATTTACTTTCTCATCTATTTAAGATCAGAAGCTGATAATTGCTTCTGTCTTAAGGGATGGTAAAATGGGCAGTGAACTTTCTTACTCATTTTATATAAGGAAACACTACAGCAACACTGTCATGAGGAAGTCCCTTCCTCTCTGACACTTTCAGTAACTGTAAAACTCCCCAGTTTCTCTTCTTACTCAAAAAGACCTTGACTCTGCTGTGAACTAGCACCTTCAAACACATAACTGGAGAGTAATGCTGTCCCTGTGCTCCTGAGAAAATATTTTTGCTGCATAAGGCAGCAAAAAAAAATTACTAAGGGGTACAGAAACAGACCAAAATTACTTGGACCTAGTTTTAAGAAGCAGAGGTAAGCAGAGGTGAGGCAAAAGCAATAGCTTTCCTGTCTAATGGACATTTGGATAACTATGCATGAGAAAATGGAAATTCACTTGGGCTGCCATGTTTCAGCGCTGCATATTCCCTGACAATAAATGCATACACTCATAATTGGAGAAGACAGAGCAGAACCTTACATATTCTTTTCACAGGACTACTTTTGACACAGTAATGTCATCAAAACTGGGAGTCACTCCACATGCACATTCCCACAATTTAGTTTAGCATGTAAGGAATGCATCTGAGGTAGAAAAACCTCAGCTGCATTGGGCTGAAAGTCAGGTCTTCCAGTTCTTAATTAGTGCTCTCCAGAAAAAGACAGCTACCCCATCCTCTGACTGTAAAAGGTTGTTTCTTTCAAAAAAAAAAAATCCCAACAGCTGAGACCATACTGGATTTTGCCATAGGTTTGCTCTAACATGAAAGCATGAGATGTTCTTTCTTTGAACACATGCAGGACACTAACCCCTTCAGAGGATTTAGGTAAAGCAGTACTTAAATCAAGATTCATCCCATCTCATTACAGCATTTCACAGAGAGGTCCAAGTTACAAAAGCCACCATGCAGTGTGGGCTCATTATGTCATGAGTGGAGAGGGACGGGCACTTTCAGGCTGTGATTCATGCATTAGGTATGTATTGGCTGCAAAAAATAGCAATGTTTGAAGATGGAACAAAGTCAGTGCAGGAACCTGGGGAATTATCAGTCAGAGAAGATATCCACTGTATTAGAAACCTGCTAAAGTGGGGATTAGGATTTGGGCACCAGCCCATTATTAGGCAGAGGTCTCATTTAGATCTGTTCTTTTGCCTATTTCTTAAAGCAAATCAAAAGTTTAAGGAATAAAGTAACATTAGAATTAACCAGTTTATTACCTGGATTTGCAGATAAAGATGCAGTAAGTACCCCGTGCTTGACTCACAACAGTGTGTTAAGCCTTTAAAGTTCTGAGGGCAGCTATCAACACTAAAACATCTTATTCTGCCTATGTCATCTCTTTACTGCTAAATGAATATTTATTATTGCACAAAATAGCTGCAAAATGCAACCACTCATTTAAATTGTCTTTAGGAGTTATGAATAATGACAGGAACAAAATGGACTAATAACTTATGGTCAAAAGCCATTAAGGTAAAATGACTGTATTTCTGAGTGTAAATGTAAGAAACAGTAAAACTTTAACAATTAATCAGGTAGGAATTCAAATAATAAAATAATTGTTTTCTGGCTACCTGCACATTCCCTGAACTTGTCAGATTTCTTTAGACAAGTTATTTTGTATTATGTATCAAATAAATCTGGACAAAATATGTTCTTATTCAACTATAAAATAATAACTTTCTCTATGGTGGGCAGTATATGCTGACAAATAATAACCCATACAAAGATTCCAGAACAAGAATGCAGGAATAGTACCAATGTATGAATTATAAAAACTTTGTATTATTAATTATTATTTGTAATATCAATACAGTGTATGAATTGTTAATATTATTATATTATTATAGTATAAATTACTCTGATTGTGTACTTGGGGACTGAAACAGTAGAATGCCTACCTCACCTCATTAATTTTTTCTCAAAATATGATATATTAGTATCTAGTAATGAAAGCTAGGTAGTCACTAATAAAATATTTATTTCAATTAGCTTAGTTAGTAGATGATTGTGTTCAATGAAAGAAAATGGCATTGCTTTTACAAAAATGTAGAGGAGAACGAGAGCTCAATATGCAGAACTTCACCTCTACATTATTTCTTAAAGCTTGCTAACAAATTTCCTTTTTCTGTCACTCGCTGATCAGTTGAACAAGTTACAGATTTGTAATATCAAAATAAGAATTACTCAAGAAAGATAAGTATTGAAACCATGCAAAGTTCAAGGCTAACAGTCTGAGTACAAAGCAAGGCTCTCCTCTAAATGCTGCTGCCTAAAAAAGCTGAAGAAGATGTCTGCTTCATCATCCAAGTTAGTATTTGTACTGTTGAACATCTGGAGGAAGGGCTCTCCTTTGGGGGAACCTCCTTCTCAGTGCTGACTGCACAGAAAGCACAGAACAGTGTTTAACTGGACACACACCTTCAGATGATGAAGATTTGCTTAAATGTCTGGATGAGTCACTGGTTGCCACCAGCACCACGGACTTTTTCTAAACAATTTTTTCTTTTTAACTGCCACAGTTTAATGATCCAGATCATTGTGACGGCTTCCAAGTACTAACACCAATATAAGCCAGAGGACAAGAAGATCCAGCTTAAACCAAGGAGGATGCCAGACTTTCTCTATTGATGGCAGAGCAGATTTATAGAAGAATAAAGAGAATTGCTTTTCACAAGACAAAGAATGCCATTATTTTCTCAGTGGTTTTGGAGCAGAAATTCTTTCTGCCTGCACAAGCAGAGAATTCACTGAGTAGTGGTTTCCACTTATAAGTAGAAAATTCTGCTTCTTAGTGATTTCTAATAATTTCTGATGTTTATTTTAGCTAATTAACTAATATTATTAAAAAATATTTGATGCCAAAATTATAGTCAACTAAATCCCATTATTTTATTTGATTGTGATATAAATAATTACACTCTTTATCACTATTTTACAGACAAAAGAAAATTATCTCAGCTTTACAGTTCTAGAAAACAACCTTGACAGTTTTAAAAAGCATCAGTATCAGATACAGGAATCAGCACTATCAGACATGGGAAGCTAGATCTTGGAGCTTTAAGCAGGTGAATGGACTAAAATGACACTGCAGAACAGAAAGGAGTTTAGGTCACTGAAGAAATTGTCCTGGTGAATATACAGCCTTATGCAGTTACAGTTTATCAGCTACAACAGGTATAAAAAAATTCTGAAAGGTTGTCTCTCTAGTTTCAGAAATAAATGTATGATTTTAAATATTCAATTATAAGCCAAGGAAGTGACAAAATCTGAAGTGTTTGTGAATAGCAACACAAGTCATAACTAGTGGTCAAAACAATAACTGGCACAGGACTAACAGTAGCCCAGCAGATAGGAAAGGTGGCAACAGTAAGATTACTCACAATGTGCAGCTGAACGGGAACTGGCAACATCCCACAGATGTGTTAAACAGCTGGAAGTGCAATTCCTGTTCCTGCTCTGAGACAGGGCTTCTACCAGCATCCCAAGTGTTGACACTTCATAGGGAGTGGAGAAAGGAGAGGTGGCAGGGGAAGCTGGCAGCAGGTCAAGCAGTGTTATAAAGGAGCTGTACAACTGCAATTCCTTCAAGGCAGTAAAAAACCTACATCTCTTTTTTTGGGAGAAGCAGTTAGCCAGTTGTGAAAGCACACTACTCAGGACACTGGCTGGTGGATGGTGCATGACCTGGAAAATAAAAACTGATCCAAACATACATAGGGGAGAAATGTAGCTCAGGTCTAGGCAGCCAGACCCCACAGAGCAGCTCTTCAGATGGGGGACACGTCATTCAGCTATTAACCTGCCTCAGATAAAGAAGTCTTTGTGACAAATCCCAGGACAATTTCCAGACAAAAGTGAATACACCTAGTCCCAGAAAGACAGTGGACTACACACAAAGCAAGGACCTTCTGACTGCACCCAGTAAACTCATAGCAGACCAGAGCACCAGCAGTGGAAAGTGGCCCTGGCACAACACACAGGGGCCAGCAGGACCACCTGGAAATACAGACACAGAAAGACACAGTCAGAACAAGAGAACTCTAAATTCTGCAAACAAACTGATCTCCAACAATGGCCATTGCCAAAATGAGATGCCAGCTGTAGGAGGTAGATGTAGCTGTCTCCCTCTAAACAGTTCAGGCAGACTCCATTGTTAGTATTTAAAATTTGGGAAACACAGCTCCATCCAAACTCCACACACTCCAAGGGGTAAAATGAGGGAACAGATGATGAACACTTTGCTGGATCTGCACAATAAACACTTCGAGAAGCAGGAAAACAGAAAGAATTACAAAACCAGCAATGGAGTCAATATTGCAGAACAGCTGTCAAGGCAGCTTTGCACATCTAGCTTCAGATGTTTAGCAAGCATAATGGCATCAGTTACACTTAATTCACATTTTAAAATACTGAGTGCCTACAGAACAAGTACCAATGGGTGAATGGTATTCTACATAATACACTGGATAGCAAGACAATTTCTTCAAGGAATTGCTCTCTCTTCAAGGAAGATCCCAAAAAAGATACTGTAGTCTCAGTATTCTGAGCCCTTCCCTTCTTCCCATGAGTGTAGTTTCCTTTCCACACTCTCAGTTCCATTCACACAGAAACACAACTAAGGACCTTAACTTCAGTGACCAAAAAAGTCACTGAAGTGTCAGCCCTGCCCCATAAACCCCATGCTACATTCCATTGTTAGTGCCTGACTTTATCTAATCAAATCCATAAAAGGATTTGTTAGCTTTCTGCATCAACAGTTAAAGACTAGATTCAGCGTACTCCAGAGTGCCAAGGGGTAACCAGGAATGCCTGGGCAGCAGACTCATCACGCCCACATCTCCTGTCTTAGCAAGCAATCATACATGCAGGGCTGATCATCCCACAAAGATGCTGCCTTCCATTCCCATTAGTGAATTTAATTTTCTCAATTTTATTCCGAAGTTCCCCTTAATGGTTTCCTTAAATTCATGGGCTAGGCTATTTTGCATGCCAGCATGTGAGCGGGCAAATGTGTATTAACAAATTTGGTTGTACGTAATCTATTTGCTGGAGAGAAAAATCATTGTACCAAGCCCTTGTACCACTAAAAAAATATTAATTTGTTTGCTTCATTTATTAATATTTAAAATTCATTCAATTGATCATATATTTTAAAAATTGACTAATTTTCATAGCAATTGATTAATTACAAGGATGTCTCAATGTGATTAAGCACACAATCTCTGCAGCAACTGTCATACTTTAAAAACAGCAATGGAGTATGTTTCCCTAACCACCAGCTGGAAGTTTAATTAGTTAAATGGTAAGTTTTAACACGCACTTTCAGAAGAGATGACAAATATAAATTATTTTTTCCAGTAATGTGCATACTGTGCATGCCACTCAAAAAAACAGTGAAAACAGTGTGGGAAAGTTTGCGTCCTTTTCATATCCCTTACCAAACCCTGAGGCACATACTAAATATAACCAGGGTTAATTTTTTTTTAAATCATTTATTTTTCAATTTATTATGACTTCATTCTTGGTGATACCATATTTTAAAATTATACTAGGTGGGTTTTAGACAGTAATTAGTTCTATATAAAACCCAACAGCCTTATTGAACATAAAGTAATGACATTATCCCTTCAGAGCACAAACTGAATTGAAGCTAGCTAATAAATTCTTTGAGTAAAGGCAACATATATCAGAGAGAACATTATTCTACCATTAGTTTTTATTATATGAGCAAAAGTAGATCACAGCAGCTCATGAGCAAAAAGAGCAAAACCAGATGCTCTAATTGTTAGCACAGTGTTTTAGCTTCTGTTAGTAAACAGAAATGCTAACAGGTTTTTAAGTCTTTATTAGGTACGTTTGTACATAATATTTAATCTGAAGTAACTGACACTTATCTTGGTAAAATGGGAGCCTTTTGTTCATTCTACACAAGAAGCTGCTGATGAAGAAAAATTTATTACTCTGTTATAAGAAAGTTTTTACAGCATTGCATTTTTTTTAAACTTCTACTCTTGAACAATTTTAACAGATAGCACACAATATTTACTTTCTTAGCCAAATAAACCCTCGATCATTGCTATTTGACTTATTTTATTTCAGATTTCAAGAGCAAAACCCAAAAAAACACAATGAGGAAAAAATACTTCCACAAAAATAACACTTTAACTTTTCACTTTTCATAGCAAAACACTACTCTATATCAATCAAAATTCAACTGAAATTTCAAAGAACTTGAAATTCTGTGAATTAACTGAGTTTATTTTAAAAGTGGCTCTTCATTGTCCTGAAACTCTGGATCATCAGTGTTGTAAGACTACAATTTACATGCTAATAAAATTACATAAAAACATCCAGATAAAAAGCAGACTGCAAGAGCTCTGAAAAGACTCAGTGTTTCATAGCTACTTCTTATTTTTTTCCTCTAAATAAATGCCAGTTAATTTGCTGACAAAGTATTTCTAATGAAGCAGCATTTTCATGCACACAGTATTTTTTGTAATATGTAAGCATGCTGATGTACTTACATTACTGCATTCTCAGTACAATTTCAAAGCACTCCATAAATAGTTTCAACATCTCTCATGAAAGCTTTTGTGCTATGTGATAAATGACTAGAAGAATTCATCGTGTAGGTGATCTCTGATCACCTTACACTTGAAATTAAAAAAAAAAAGAAAAAAAAAGAGTACATCCAAAATGGTAACTTCAGTCAAGTACAGCAGCCTTTTTATAAACACAGAAAAGCAGTAAGGAAATGTTTTACCAGGTCACACAGAAAAAATTCCAATCATCTTTCTTAGTCAAATCATGTTTTAAACCTCAATAACCACACAATGTAAAAGAGAGCCAGCCAGGAAAGACTGGTAGAGTGGAAGTCCTTCTTACTGCTAACACCACTAGTCATATGTCCTTTTGCATTAAGTGAAATCTTCGATCAAAAAAACAGAGAAGGATAGGCAGTGAGAAGAGACGGACAGCAGTGAAGCTGCAGATTGTGGTGGAAGAACATTCCAGACTCCCAGTGCCCAGATCTCCCAAACTGACTTGGTGAATAGTCCTGAAATAGCACAGCAAGGTGATTGGAAACACCATGCAAAGCAGGCTAAAAACCAAACACTTAGCACGCTCGAGCTTAAAGATGAAAAGCTGTGTTTTCCTGCAGGCTCTGTGCACAGGGAGCCACAGGCAGCGCCGTGCCCGAGGTTGGTGTGCGGCTGGAGCCTCCGTTCACCGCGCTGCTCTGAACCGCCCAAGCACGCTCAGGACAAGCTGCACAGCATGGCCACACGGCCTAATCAACATGGAACAAAGCCATCACTGGCACCAGCAGCTCATCATTTACAAACATGTGACTAACATGAACATAGTGGGATCTTTGTTCTCATTCTGAAGCAATTATCAAAGAAGATTCAATGCGGAAAACTGACATAAAGGCATGTGCAAGTAGGAAACTTCACGGGATTTAGCTGAACACAGGCTTCAAAGACTAGAGTTTCTCATTCAGGGACTTAATACTAAAAAAAAAGTTCAAACTACTTAATTGTTCTGAATTCAGGGAATGATAATGAACTTGCTTTGAAAGGTTTACTTTTACTTTACTTTTATAATAATATCTATACAGGCAAACTGTGACTGCACACTTACACCATTATGAGGTTAAGTATTTCAGGAAGAAAGTTTTAAAACTGGCTTTTATTTGGAAAATAAGTTTAAAATTTGAAATTAAAATATCAGCAGAAACTGATTTATGGCATCACAGTATCAAAATATTAAATCACTCTGCTGCTTCACTAATTTCCAATGCTCACCTACAAAGCAAGCATAACCATCTGTAGCTCTAAATCTTTATTTCAGAAGTCAAAGTACTTCAGTGGTCTGGTGAAAGCTGTTCTTCACACATCCAGAAGCAGAAGAGAGAATCCCAGTGGAGCTCTCCTCCTCCAGCCTTCGGAGTGTGGAACATGAGATAGTTACACCACTGCCTACAGAAAGAGCTCTACAATTGACCTGCTAAGATCGTTCTTGTGTGTGATGAAAGCTGAACCCAGGTTTGCCACATCTACCTGCTGATCTGGATTAAAAGTCTTAAGAGTTGATCAAAAAGTAGTATCAGGCTACACATATATTCTGGAATGATTATCAAATAAGTAAGCTGCCCTAAAATAGGACCAACATTAATAATAATACAAAAAGGAGTGGGAAATATAATCTCTTCTGAGATCTTTTTCTGTCCCTTATGCTCTCAGCAATTTCTAAAAATATGTCTGCCAACATATTGTTTTGTGTCAAATAAAAAGTGAAGACATTTGAGGATATGATCTTTGGGTTTTATGCCTCATTGTTATAAAATTAGCCTCAGATTCATTATTCAGAATAGAAACAGTTTTAAATATTTAAACATAAAGCAAGTGTAAGAGTGTGCATCTAATACTTGGACCTGTTTCGCATCCTGTTTGTGCCCTAGGAATTGAATTTTATTATTTTCAAAATAATTAACATAGTTTTGTTTGGGGAAAAATAAAACAGACAACCTACATCAAATTATTAATAATGAAACATATCTGGTATACAAGACCAGTATGCACAAATGTGAAATCTATTCATGTCTACTTTCAGCACACCATTTCAGAAACATTTTTGCAAATACCCACAATACAAATATCTGTTCTTCATTTAATGAACATTCATATTTAATAGTTCCTGAATGTTCAGAGTTCTCTTTGTATTTAATTTTCATGCAATTACTATTGTAAATTTCATTATACTGCAGCAGGAATTTAAAAAAATAAAGTGCTTTGTTGCTTGGTTGTGGTTTTTTTAGTGAGATATGGGAAAAAATGGAGCAATGATTTTTTGCTCCATCTACTACATTCTACTTCAGAATTAAGAGTACAACCAAATCCATCTAAAAGTTCCTTCAAGATGGGCACAACTATTGAATGGTCTTTCAGATGCACCCAAACATCAGCAAATGCGTGTTTTCACCTTTCCAGGCATACCTGCTTTCAGGCCTCACTTAGTATTGCACAACTTTCACTCCACAGGACTTTCTGCATACTTTCAGTCTGATAAGCTGTCTGAATAAGCTGAATTACTTAAGTAATGCACTGGACTATTTAAGCACATTTATCACCTCCTCTCACCAACTTATTTCCTTCAGAACCCCTCTTCCAGAGACAGGGTGTTTCCTATTCAGTTTCTTGTCCTGAATCACACACTGGCATAGTCCTTCTCCTTTCCATTGTGAGTGAGAAGTGAAGAGTATCACCCAGCCCACTTTGATGGCAAACCTGGGCTAAACTCGGGTAATGCACATGTTTTTATTAGGCATCTCCATATTGGGTAGTTTCAGAGATTTTTTCAAAACAGAATGGTGAAGAAAACGTTTGAATTCTTCTGACCTAGTCTTTCTTTTTTTTGTTTCAAGGTTTTTTTTTTTTTTTTGTTTTTGTTTTTTTTTTTTAAATACATGTGTCTGAGGCACTTACATTCACTTCATGTTCAGAGAAGTGAATCATTATGGAAATATGTCTACTCCTCCTGACTGATTAACTTAGACATAAATATCTACCTTTTAGATGCCTCAGTTGGGTTAGATGGGTATCAGCAAATTATTTAAGGAAGCATTCTGAGAGATCATGAAAACATCCTAGACTTCCCCACACTTCCCAAGGCCTGAGCACAGAACTGCAGAGGAGTAGGGCTGCCACAAGCAGCCAGGGCTCCATACTGTGGACACTGTCCAGATTTTCTCAGCTCCTACCTAAAAGAAAATTGTTTTTGGGACTCAGCTGACACACCCTTCTGCCTTTGAGAGGAAGATAAAATCATCTAAGGGAACTAATTATGGAAAGGAATCTGTGTATAACTATGGAAGTAATCTTTTCTCACTTCCCCAAGTAGATGGGGTAAAAATACTTCACAACATTTCCAAGGAGTTAACATAATTTGTTTCCAACTTGTTTATGGAGTGTAATTCTCAAGAGATCAAATTTAATGAACAAGGATATGTCTAAAAGGAAAGGGAATACAGATCTGAAGGTACTTGACTGCAACTCTCAAGCAATCAAGCATATGAAAATATTTAATAGGCATGGAAAGCAGGAGATAAATGAACACTGGAGAAGATATTTTTAATCAGTCAAGTAAATTCATAACTGCAACATAAGAGTAACTTGATTGGAATTCATGTAGCTTAGTAATTTTTACAGTATAAAGGCTTTTCCTTGCTCATTAGATTACTGAATTAGGTGGTTGAAGTCTAAAGCACTCTAATGTTCTTCCAAGAACTTGGGTGAAATGTGTTAATTCACCTGATTCTATTTTGAAAACTTCTTATGAGCTGCTACAATTCATTTTTATTTGTAACATCACACCAAGAACAATACTAAATAATATGGGTTAGAGGCTTTGTCTGGCTACTCTGAAAGAATCTACTTTTATTCTGGTATTTGCTGTGTCATAAATTGTACTATGCTGAGGATGTTGCATACTCTGTCACTGTTTGTTTAACTACTGAAAAATTGCCAATAGAAAGAAATTTGAGAAATTGTTTTAATGAAGTGGTTTCCTGAACAATCTTGGATGAAAAGTCTCTCTCCATACAACTTCTGAGCTGTACCTCTATCTCACTCTTCATCTCTATATTCTGTAGTCTCTATCATCTAAGGATATTGGAGCTTTTGCCAATATTTATTACACTTTGTGGCACTCTTATATGGAAATAAACTGATCACATCACTTTATGATAAATAAACAATGAAAATGTTGTAAAGTAAGACAACATTATCATGGATTTGAAACTACTTCACTTAAAAAAATCTAGGCTGTTAGGTATTAAGTTTGTTTTCATATAGTATAGATTAAATTAATTACATAGATTACATTAAATGTTTTACTTCATCCTTCTGAGAAATTAGTTTTTCCAAAACTGGTTTTCTGTTTGGACTAACATCACCACAAATCTAGTTTTAGTTCTTTTGCCTGTATGTCTCAGCTACAAAGCAACATACTACTACTGTGATTTTCTTTGCCAATAAGCTCCCATAATATATTATGAAAAGCCATATATGCCAGAGAGAGGGATTCTTGCTGACACACAATGTTGTTAACACTTAAGGACACTAAACCACAAATTATACTTTTAGCTTTCTGTAACAGCAAAACTGAGCAATGTCAGGACCACTAGGACATGCACTGGAAAAGACTCTATGACCAAAATAGCCACAGTAACAGTTTCGTATATGCATGTATAAGGAATACCATCAACCATCACCAGTAATTCTCGCATCAAGGTCTCCTAACTTTTGAAAACACTAACACACAGCTTTATGAAATAGTCCGTCTTGGTTATGGTTAATCTAAGAGTAAATAACCCTTCTCTTAAAAAAAATAAAAAATTTTACTGTACTTTACTGGTGTTTCTTGCATTTTCAAATTCAAGCTTTACAGCGCTGCTGCATTTTGTCATATTAAAGGGCTTTCTAACAATAGCTTTCTCTTCCCAGTGCAGGTACTCACAATCTTGGATCAAGTCAACTCTAAACTCCTTTTTATATACCAAATAAATTGAGCTTAAGTCAGTCACTGCAAGGTCTTCTTGCTAGACCACAAAGTATTTTTTGTATGAGCTATATGCCTTCAGATCGTTCACAGTAATGAAAAAATTTCTTTTGCTTTGGAATGTATGTGCAAGAACTAAACAAAGCACTCATATAATTTCTTAATAAAATCAGCATTTATTATTTCATATGATTGATAAATTAATTTGGAGACTTCTCATACGGTTATGCAGGCTTTCACACACTTGTAGAGAGAGCTGGAGTCGATGATCCCTGTGGTCCCTTTCCAACTTAGAATATTCTGTGATTCTGTGGAGCTAAAAGGTCAAATTTTTCTAATTCATGATTTCACATGTTCACATGAACATACTCCTGTACATGTACACACAATCTGTTTAACTGTGCTGGTTCAATTACTTACATTTCACAATAACTTTAGGATTACTGCTATTAAAGTAATAGCAACATTTCAACACACAACACATCGTATTTCCTCTCTGTTAAGGAAATCCTAAAGCTCTTTCATTTAATGGATTTATTAATGAGTATTAAATGCAATTAATGAAGCTTTATTTAGTAGAAGGAAACAACCACATTTTCACAGGACTAGCAAACTTCAAATTGTATTCAATCAAGAAAAACATTAGTCTTACTCATCTACCTGTATCTTATAATTTTCTAATGTTTTTTCTCATGTAATAGAATTCCTGCTTCATCATTCATTTCCAAGAAACATGAATTACACTTTTGTGGGTGCATTAAGTCATCATAATATTTACTTTATAAATGTTGTTTTATTACTAAGCACTTAGCTGTATTCTTGTATGGAACAAAAATGAAATCATTTTTGCAGCTGTCAATGTGCCACACATTTCTGCAGTACCAGATAAATCCATAATCACGCTGCTGATTGTCAGCAAAACTACAATGGACAGTTTTATTACTGCTGGCAAACAAATGTCACAGAGTCCTCTGAGAGCCATGCTGTGCCATGACTGCTGCATGCAACACACTGGAAAATCCTATCTCTGGAAGGATTAACCACTACTCCCCTGCCAGTAAAGACTGAAGGCTACATAAAAAATGAGATAATTGACAATTAAAGTGTTGGGAGATTGTAAGTGGTTCAGTCATTATTGGGCCTGATCCAGTTCTGAAAGAAATAACTGAGAGTCCCCCTGATGATGCAGACTGTAAGTAACACTACTAAAATAAATCCTATTCAAGTATAGGCTTGAAGATGTCTTCTATATTTTACACATTTAGAGCTACTAAGAAAAGCAAACTGCTGCCACTTATAAGTTTCATTTTTAGCACATATCCCTCTGAAATACTTAATTAGGTAATCTAATGTTCTACTTTACTACGACATTTAGCTCTGCAGGAACACCAATAAATGGTACACAAATTTAATGCATGGCAAGTCTAAGGTTTTTTATGACACCTCTTCACAATTCAGAAGGCACAATAAACATCAACCAGTTCACAAAATAGTGAAATATTGACACTTCACCAATAAACCAGGGTATCCAGTACAATTGGTGATGAAATTAACAGGAACTTATACACTAAGAACATCTGTCATTGCTGCCTTTGTTTTTTGTCCTCTTTGCATTTCCCACCCTTTTTCATTCTTCATCCATTATCTGTTGTGAGCAAACAGCTTATTTTAAGGACCTTGAGGGGTTCTCCATGAGCACACCTAGTTTTTCACCTGTTTTAAATGATAGTGCTTTCACTGAAAATATATGTTACATGCTGGAACAATTTCCCCAGGACCAAAAATGCATTTTTTTTCCTTTAGTACCAGTTACATTCGGCCTTTCTGAGCAGTTTTTGCTCAAATATATGCTTCAAGGTCGTTGCCTTAGAATATAATTTCATCTTAAAAAAGTGTAAAAGTTAGTGTGACCTACTTTATGATACTTGTATGCTGACACTGCTTTCAAATGAACATCTAATTTTTACGATTAACGACACAGGTGAACAGTTTAATGGGATATGGGAATTATTCACCCTAAACTGAATGGGAAAAAAGAATAAAATCACTCCACAGATTCACAATGGAGAGGTGTCTGTTAGTGGGTGAGGCTTGCATGAACTAACAACAAAGCCTGGAATCTTGTTATCCGAAAATGTTCATTTGTAGCTTCCCCTTAATTTTTCTTAGGCAAAATTCTGACGACTTAACAGTACTTGTCTCTTCCTTAATACTAGAGTATGCCACCAAGACCTCTGTGTGGCTCTGTCCCAGTTACTGCAGTTACTATGCTGGAAATTAAGACAAAACAGAAGTTTTAGTTCATGGCAAAACCAGTGCCAACCTGCTTTAGCTAAAATAAATCCTTTCATAACAAACCAATGTTTTAATTTTATGGTACCATTTCTAAAACTATTTACATGATCTGTGCAAAATTTTAGTTGCATCATACTTACAATATCTAGGTACATTGTTGACAGTTACATCAGTGTGGCAGCATGGAAGAAAACATAGGTTAATTGCTCAAGAATTTTTTCAGAAGCACAGGCATATTTTGCAGCTATTGTTGAGCCCCATTCTCCTAGACTGTCTCCTCAGCAATTAACCCAATTAAGTGAATTTAAACTTAGGTCATGCAGGTTTATGACTGCTAACAGTAATGTTTCTGACAGTGGAAAAGACACCTGTTGTTATGCACCTATATTGTCCTGAATTTCCATGGGACTGAGTTTGTATTGATTTTTTCCCCCAAAACAAGGATGACCATTTCCTAAATCAAAAGGATCATCACCTGTAGTTCTCTAGGAGCCATACATGGTAAGCAGAATGAATAACAGACCTTGAAATAACTAAATGAATTACAGAATTAGAGAACTGAGGAAGGGGGAAGGGGCAGTAGGGGCATGGAGGGAAGAACAAGAAATTGAAGTGGAATTAAACTCCTAAGAGCAAACCTATTTTATCCACAAACAAATCTTACAACCAGCATGTGTTCAGTGAATTACACTCCACTCGAGCTGGAGAATATTAAGGATGCTTGATGTAGTCTCTCAGACTGTGCTGAAAACAGAGATGTGGTCCATGCAGATCAGAAGGTGGCCATTCCTTTTTCCTTATGGCTGGGGATGTGCCATTTTGCCCTCATTACAAATGCAGAGTGTATGCTTGGCCAACAAACACATGGAATCTAAATACTGAAAGTGACATAATCAATATAGTTAGATCTACTATGCTCCCCTGTTCGTCCTTGGATAGGCTCTCTTAAATCAACTATCACATCTTCTTTTCATGAAGGACTACTCTTGAAGTGATTCCTTGTATGCACTGCAGTTCCCCTGGTGCTGGAACTCTACTACTCAGCTCAAGTTGTCAGCATGACCATTTGTGTGATATGGATTGGAGTTTTTGCATGCTTTGATACCACACTCCATTATTTGTCGTGAGCCTCTAAATCACTTCAGCAGTGTCACTCAGTAATTAAAGAGGTGATTACGTCAGAAACCCAAGTACAACTCAGAAACTTTCTTTTTCAAAACCACTTCTTCCTCTTGAATCAGAAAACAAGTTCTCCTATTCACAGGAAGATCTGCCTTGGGAAAGATTAACTGCTAGTGTCATCTGTCAACCCACAGTGAGTCACTACAACTTTCTTCAGCTTCAGAACAAACTCCCAAAGAAAAATGTGATTAGCAGGTTGTTGGCACAGATGAATCCACACTCACCCAGGCTCAGGCATTTTGTCTGGAATTAGAGAAAATATTTCTCTGTCTCAGCCATTAACTTGAAGCAATCACAGATGGCCCATTATATTACATACACATTTATAAGCCAACAAACCCAAAGAAAAGCCTTCTGTAGAATAATATAGAGCCTAGTTACCAATAGAAGTTTTCAGACTGAAAAAAGAGAAAATTAGACATACTCTTCTGAGGGATGGGAAAAAATAGTGACAATCAGATTTTGACCTTCATAAATATGTCACTTCTGCTAAATATCTGGACAATGCATACAATACTTGGAATTTTTTAAAATTTGGTATGGTCTTCAAGTTAATCTGTATTATACAGCTGTGTCTGCTCTAGAAATTAAAGATGCTCTGAACCATATTACCTGACATAGAGTTCCACTGCCATATCCACACTACTGCAACCTTATACAACAGAGCCCAGCAGACACAAACTCTCTCCTGGGAAATTATTTGGGAAATTGTATTAATTCCTGAACTATGTTCAGGATTGTTTCTGCATGTCCCAGCAAGAAACCCTTCTAACAAGTTAGCAGGAAAAGCAGCTAAACATAGCTCTCTTGGTTAACATAGTACAGTTACAAAGCAAGTGTTCCTAAGAGTATTTCCAGCAAGAGGTGTGAAGACTGAGTATTACTCCTACACATTCACATATTAGACAGAACCAGTATTCCAAAAATCCTGCAGTTAAGAGTTTGTGATTCTAACTGAGCATTGAGTCTAAATGTCTAGATACCATTTGAGAAACTTACTTTTTCTTCCATTTAAAAACTCATATTTTTCGTTGGTCTCAGACTTTTGTCTAATCTCATTGGTAATATTCAAATGCTCACCTTTTTGTGTTCATTAGAGGAGCTGCACACATGATTTCAGATTTGCAGCAAGTCTAACCACACGGAATTTAAGATGTTCTTCTTTACCTATAAAGCCCATTAAAATTTTGAACGTTAACTCAATGAGGTCTCAGCATATTGACACTGACTCTGTGTGGCATCCACCTTGCCTCAGTAGAGTCACCACACTTGAAAATGGAGATGCTCTGGCTGACAGTGCTGAGTTTGCCTTAAAGCTCTACAGCATCTGGAAACAATAAGCATGCAATTTTTATACAACATGCATATATGAATACACACATATGAGTGGCAACATGAATTCTTAGCTCATATGAAAAAGCAGTTAACATTTGAATTACTAACTACAATGTCATTACAAATAATGAATGTTGTCAACTAAGAACTATATATCTATAGTTCATATCCAGATGTATAGAGATATCTAGAGATATATCTACACATCTGGACCCCCACACTGAAGTCATTGTGCTCTGTGTACACTCCATTGCCATACGTATTGTTCTCAAGATAAAAAGGAGCTTGTTGTCTGGCCCAGACTACCTTCTCTGTAATCATTAACTTCCATCCACAGTCACATCGTTACAAGAGAATTAATTTTTAATTAAAATTGTCACTTTAAACACAACAGACAGTCCTTTTGGTTTTTCCACTGTAAAACCCAAAACCAGGAAGAATATTAGAACTAATAAGTATAACAGGACTTAAGATATGTTTGCAGTTACCAGCAAAGCAAAAGAAACTAATATCTTGATATGATTCTCGAAGTAATTTTCTTTCAACTTTTGCTGCAACTTATGCACCAAACCACAAAAACTCACTCTCTAGGCTCTTGGAGAGGAGTGCACAGGCCAAGAGCTGGCATGGCCAACGGAAACACTGCAATCTTCAGTGTAAACCCAGACAGCACTTAAATAAATAAATCCAATTATAAAGCAAAACTTACATATGACAAATAAGAATATAGATGATCTTTTTATGTATTTTTTTCTTTCAGGATAAGAGTACCTTTATACTGCTATTGAACAAAGTGAAAATTCCTCCATCAGAATGAAATAAAAATATAATGTTAAAATCCTGTTCCACACATAAATTGATCGGACTAAAGTTACCTTTAGAAGGTTATATTTCATGCTAGTGCCTCCACAGAAATGAAGACATTGAAAATATCAGTAACTATGCTGCTAGTGGTCATGAAGTTATGCAACATTTTAAAAAATTAAATTTGGTGTAATTAAAAATCAGATTTGTTGTTACTTTTATTAAAGATAAACCAGTAGACATTAATTCAAGTTTAACATGACATTTAAAGAAAAAATTAATTCTCTCTTGGATAGAATAATTTGACATTCCAACACTGCACAGTGACTCATCTACCTGACCAGAATGTGCTGGAATAATTTGCCTCAAGTAATAACAAGCAGCATATTGAGGCAATTATGATCAATTTGTCTGTAACTCCTGTCTTACAGATCCTCTTGAATATTCTTGAGCAATCTTTTTTATTTCCTCATTCTTGTGGAATGTCACAGGGGAAATGTCAGGGGAAAAATGTAGTGATATCCCCTGGATATTAGTAGAGTATTTGAAGTATGGATTGTATTAAATTAAATTACAAAATGCACCTTATGCAACAACAACAGAAAAACAATGCTGCCTACTAAATTCATGAACTGACAGCAGGACTAACATCAAACCATTTATTTAAATAGGTAGCTATTTTTCTGCATTAAAGGTTTGGCCCAAAACTAAGCTATAATGGAGCTTAAAGCACTAATGGTTAGAGAACCAATGCTTTTCCTAAATGATAAGGCAGAGAAGGTTGCAGAACATTTACATATAGCTGAGATATTAATCCATATAATCATGCAGTTCTCTGTTTCCATGGCAACCATTAGAGAAGAGTTTTCACCCTGAAGGACTTTTTCTTTCATGGTACTACTGGAAAGCTGCCATTGGAACAGTGCTGGTTATCTGTTGCTCACAGCACAGGAAATTCAAGGATGTGTACACTCTAAACTTGAGAGAGGCTGAGCCCACTGAGACCAGAGGGGAAATGTCAGGCAAATCCACATGGCCTGGAGTATCTAACTTTGCATCCCCTTTCAGTCAATTTCCTCCAAATCCCCACAACTGCAAATAGGTGCACACAAGTTAAGATTAATTTCACCTGAACGAGATCATCATAATGAAAGAAAAACAAATTTGCAAGAATAGAAGCAATCCCATGTAAGAAACACTTGGCATCATGTATGAGCAGAGTCCAGCCCTTCCTCCCGATGTAGTTGGTGTTTCTCTGGCAGCCTGGCCACCCACTCCATGGGGGCTCCTGGCCACCCTGCTCGGATGCCTCTTCCCTTGCAGTCCAGCCAGCCAGCCTGCATACAGAGGGAATGGCTGGAAGGAGCCAAGGCATAAAATTTACATATCACAACTCGGGAATGAACCACATAGCATACTGTGCTCACATAGAATATTAAAAAAACTCCAAAACACAACCATTTTTGTAAGGACATGCTTTATGGTGCATTTGAAAGAGTTGATACTTCCACAAATATTAAAGAACTTTACTTTGAAGATGAAAACCTTTCATTTAATGTTAGATTAAAGCAGCTTCCCAGGAATATGCCCTATGCTCTCCTATAGCAAAATGTAGATCCCACAGGCATCTTCCTTAAGAACAAAGCCCCTGGAGTGCCCTCTCCTGAAACACCTCCCAGATTTCATCTCATCTCTTGAAAGCTTTCTCATAGCCTCCCATGGCCTGAATTACCAATGGGGCAAGAGGTAGGTCCAAGCTATTTACTGGTGCCTTACCAGATCTAAAAGACAGGCTGAAACTCAGGTTAAAAGTTTCCTGAAGAAAACATGGAAAAAGTGATTCATCAAATACTCTACAAGAAAGGCCAGAAAATAGGGCTACATTTTAAAGCCAGTTGTGACAGTTGTCTGTGGGAGAACAGCATTTAACAATCACTGCAGAGTCTGCACTTTTCCGTTTTTTGAGGCAGATCAACAGCTTATATTATGAAACAGAAATCATACAACTACAAATCATAAATACTCTTAGACTGAAGAGGAAATTAAAATGTCAGTAACATGAGATTTTACCCCATAATCTAATTATTGATTTTTAAAAAAAGCAAATGATATTGAGGGATCGTTTTCCCCAACTATTCAAAACAGCAGGTCAACTCAAAGCAAAGCATGCTGTCATACTGACATGCTCAGAGTTTTATTAGGAAGCATGTGTATGTTGAACTCTTGCCATTTATGTCTGATAAAAATACCAAATTTCTGTCCATTTATCTGCTGTAACCAGTACATTAATACTGCAATATGTGAATTCTAGTAACTGAAATAACTTCTAGCTTAAAAGCATGACAAAATAATACTTTCATAACAAGCATAAAGTGGTAACTCAGACACACATATCCAATAAATGTAAACAAAGAAAACCAACTACAAGAATACAAACCCACTGTCTTATTGTTCAGAACACAGAAGTTAAGTTATCTGGGTGTGCTTGCTATCTCTGCTGGAATACAGGATAAGAAGTGTGCAGAAGTCTTTTTAAAAACAAACACCGCAACAAAAAAAAAAATCACAATAAAACACAATGAAATAAAAACAAACAAATCTCCAAAACAAAACCCAAAAAAATCTCCCACAAGAACCAAACACAATTTTTTTTTTCCAACTCAAACACCCTTCCATTATTGTCTTTCAATTCTAAGATCACTTTGGATGCTTAGACAGAAAATCAGCTGGTTGAAGTTAGTTTATGTGGTGAGTTGACCCTGTCCCCTCCTCAGCTGGACAGAGGTGAGGAAATAGAATGCAAGACTCATGGGAAAACATCAAGGAGCAATCATTCACTAATTACTATCACATGAAAAACAGGCTCAGCTTAGGGGAATCAGCTTAATTTATTACCAGTGAAATCAGAGATGGGAAATGAAGAGTTGCTGATGGGCTTGGTCATGGCCAGTGGCGGGTCTGACTTGGAGCCAGCTGGCACTGGCTCTGTTAGACACAGAGGAAGTTTCTAGTAGCTTCTCACAGGAACCACCTCTGTGGCCCCCCACTACTAAAACCTGGCCATGTAAACCTAGTACATATTAGTAAATTCTCTCATTGCTCAATGAAAATATAATCTGTTGAAAATACATCCGTTTATGTGTGAGTGCTACCTGCATTAGCAGGTGGGGAACGCCAAATCAAAATACTTAAAAGTTCTAAATTATAATACCTAGAATGACTTAAACTTTGGAGTCATTAATTATATATATTCACATTTATCTAAAATGAGCAAATGTATAACTACTATCTTTTGTATACCTAAAAATTTAGTGTGTGAAAGCATATTTGTAAAATACTACTCTGATCATCTTTTCCTTACACTTTTGTCTTCGTAAATTAAAGAGAAACATTAAACTATCACTATGACAAGATGGGAGTAACTCATTATAATTTTTCTTTTTCTCAACTAGTTTTTATTAATGTTTTTCCAGACAATTTTATAATACTTCTTACTAAATTCTGCAAGAACTCACAAACACAGTCTGTAAACAGAATTTAGTTTCTCAGTAAGACACAAATATATTTCTAGGGAGCTGAAACAACAAACCTATTACCTTCCCATTTATTAAAAAAACCCAAAGGTTGAAAACATTTTCACATCTTCCATACAAATACTTAAAATGAATGTAAAATTTAAGTAAAACATTTTAATAACTCTACAATGCATCCATTTTGACTCAATGGGACATGTTTTGTGCCTCAGGACTTCTAGACTGCTGGTTGTTCAGATGGCTCACTCACATTTATTTGTATCAAAAAATAAACAAAAAATCTCTACCAGGGGATCATTTCAGCAGTCTGGGGATGATTTTTCTCTCTGTAAGAGATCTCTAAATGAGGTCTCTTAAGCTGTAATAAGCTGTAAAAAGTGACAGCTTCCTTAAGTGATTTCTAATATATTTTTCCTCGAATTTACCAAGTCATTAAAAAGGTGATCTCTAATAAAAAGCAAATTCTTCACAGACAAATAAACTGATATCAGTTTCAAGTCTACATAGTGGGAGAAAAGTCAAAGGCAACCTTCACTTCTATTTGACTAGAAATTCAAGTTGAAACATCATCATCTCTTTTCTCATGAAATCAAATCATGCAAATACTTAATCAGTAACTGTCAAACTCCTCCTCATGACAGTATCAGTATAAAAAAATGATGCCCTGAAGTTTCAATGTACATTGACTTTTCTATGGCTCTACTTAGCGATAAACCCAAAACCAGAAGATAAACCATGACCTACTTCTTCTATTTTACAGATTTCATTTACTGCCTCTAGTGATAACCAGAAGACTTCTCTCCAGGGGCTACATAAGCATCTGAATCCGAGAGGAAAAATGAACATAATCCCAAACTCTTAACAGTCAAAGCTGAAGTTTAGTCCCTGAGAAAAGAACATCTTTGCACATACTGTATGGGACACCATCTGTCTGAATACATCAACAGAGACTATTTTTGTCTGAACAGCTAGCAAAATCCCCAAACTGAACATAAAACTTGCTCAAAATTAAACACAATAAGCATTCTAAAACTACCACCATGCAAAAAATCCCACCCCAAAACAAAACAAAAATCCCCTGCAGCATTACTTATTAATTTAAACTGAAATAGATCTTCCTGTCATCAGACAATGAAATTCAATCTATTTCCTCCTCCTTGGTATCCATGATCATTATTCAAACTTTGTTCTACTTTTTGCTCTGCTTACATATTTTGTTAGATTTAAGTACTGGGGAAAAAAGGGGGAAAAATTGGTCTAAAATACAGGACATCAACAAAAACAGCATGCTCACAATCCTCCATGCAAACATCTATAAGGGCATTATTTGGGATATCACTCATACAAGCACCAGAAACCCGTATCAAATGGGTTCGCAGGAGCTATACAGTGTGCCTAGAAAGATAACAAATACAAGCACTGTCTTTAGGGGATTATGTGCTGAAACTCTGCATGTCTGTGAGCTAAACTAAGCCACAGAGGCAGCTGAAAGGAGATAAATGACACTGGCATATAGTTTAAGGGAACTTGCTATTAAAGGACCATTGAGATTTACACTGTTCAGACAGTAGCTGTGAGATCAGTGTGGTCTTCCCAAAGTATTCATAACATGTCCATATTAACAGTGGTGACAAATTCAAATTGTTTAGTTACATCAACATGATCACTCAGAGCAAAAAAACCCCAAAAAACCAAAATAAGACACAAATATTATGTCCCTGAGAGAATACAGCTTTTATTTAATTTTCATTAAATCTAGTTGCCTAGTTTACTTGCAGGTTCTTAAAAAATTAATGCTAGATTAAGAGATATTAATATGTCATTTAAAAATACATTCTAGTGATTCCAAAAGAACCTGAACTAGATTTGTTTTATGAATTAATGGCATTCCCACTTCACTGTAAAGTTATGAAGTATGGAATGACTCCAGAATTACTGAGCTATTCATCACATTAAATTGACAACCCCATATAGTGAAACCATCAAGTGAACATTCTGCAGCCAATATGCTCAAAGGGACATATCAGATTCAAATAAAATATTCAGGTAATTTAAAAATCTAGAAATTAAATTAAAACACCACACTATGATTCAGTCTATATCTAAGGATATATTAAATACTAAGCACCCAGGAACACCAAAAAGCAGGGACATAACATACTTCACTTACATAATAATAAATTCAACCAGCCTGATATCTCCTCCCAACACTCACAAGAAATTCAATTTGAAATTCGAGCTGAAGAATATTAAGGATGCTTGATGTAGTCTCTCAGACTGTGCTGAAAACAGAGATGTGGTCCATGCAGATCAGAAGGTGGCCATTCCTTTTTCCTTATGGCTGGGGATGTGCCATTTTGCCCTCATTACAAATGCAGAGTGTATGCTTGGCCAACAAACACACGGAATCTAAATACTGACATGATCAGTATAGTTAGATAGAACAATCTTAAAATAAAGGTGCCTGCTTCTGCAGAAATAGTTTACTCAGCTATAATAAACATATTTGTGTTGGAATTGCATTAAAAGGTTGGATAAAATTGTCCTGAAATGCATTTGACGCAACACGTTTTGTGTTAGTATTTTTATAACGACTGGAAAATGGAATTAAACTTGGTCGCAGTGGAATAAATAACAACACCTCCACAGAAGTAAATTAGAATACAAAATGGAAATTCAAAATTCAAACTGATTACAGTTCAATTCCAAATATAACAAGAAGATTGAAAGAAAATTGAGAAAAGTGTTTCACAGGTCAGTGACATCCTATTGCAGTCTTTCAGTTCAGTAGCAGATGTACAAGGGTTGCGTTGGCATAAAAATCCCATTGTTGGGAATTTCTCTAAATGGAGTCAGTAGAAAAGAGCTAACTAGAAAGAGAACCATGTGTGCTGAGAAGGTGTCTAGCAAACACTCACAGGCTATGGAGATTTATTGTCCTGTTGCCTCCTCAAGACATGAAATGAGACCCAGAGCCTGTGGCAGGTGTGCAAGGCCCCCAGGCCATGTCAGTGCCAGCTGTGCCAGCTGTGCAGCTCAGTCCTGTCCCAGCCCGTGGCAGCTGCGCACCCGCAGAGACACCGGCTCTGCCCATGCTGCTGGGGACTGCGAGGGACCCTGTGGCACCTGCCCAGGGCCACTGCCACACCAGAGCAGCTCCCTGGGAGCCAATAGCCAGGCTGGGCTGCACACGGGTCACTGCGAGTGACAGCGTGTGTGACAGGATCTGTGTGACAGGGTCTGTGTGTGTGAGACGGGGTGTGTGTGACAGGGTGTATGTGACAGGGTGTGTGTGTGTGACAGGGTCTGTGTGTGTGAGACGGGGTGTGTGTGAGACAGGGGGTGTGTGTGACAGGGTGTGTGGGACAGGGTGTGTGTGTGACAGGGTCTGTGTGTGTGTGACAGGGTCTGTGTGTGTGTGACAGGGTGCGTGTGTATGTGACAGGGTCTGTGTGTGTGACAGGGTCTGTGTGTGTGTGACAGGGTCTGTGTGTGTGTGACAGGGTGCGTGTGTATGTGACAGGGTCTGTGTGTGTGACAGGGTGCGTGTGTGTGACAGGGTGCGTGTGTGACGGTGCGTGTGTATGTGACAGGGTCTGTGTGTGTGACAGGGTCTGTGTGTGTGACAGGGTCTGTGTGTGTGACAGGGTGCGTGTGTATGTGACAGGGTCTGTCTGTGTGACAGGGTCTGTCTGTGTGACAGGGTCTGCGTGTGTATGTGACAGGGTCTGTGTGTGTGACAGGGTCTGTCTGTGTGACAGGGTGTGTCTGTGTGACAGGGTGCATGTGTGACAGGGTCTGTGTGGGACAGGGTGCACCTGCAGGGGTGGGAACAGCAGCATTAGACAAGCAAATGTATCTGCTTTTGCAAGTGTCTGCTTTTAATAATAGCCTTACTCTAGTCACAGTAAAAGCTTAATTGATAAAAGTTGTTCTAATACATTTTCACTGGAATCTGTCTCTCTCTGACTCACTCCCTTATCAGGGACAAGAGAATTTACAAGCATGTTAGGATGCTCTAAATGAGATAGGACTTAATCTCCTGCATACCCTGACATGCATTACAACACCCGCAGAACAAAGTATTTTGTCAACATGTAATTCTGTTCTTTATACAACATGTCTCTGAAAATGTACTCAAATAAATGGGTTTTTCACACTTCCATTATGAAGAAAAGGTCCTACAAACTCCAAGACATGATCAGCTCAGATGTCCTATTCGATGTGTGAAGAGACTCCACTAGCCCCACAGAAGGACAGATTTCTCTGAATTGTGTAATTCTGGCTTTAAGTACACTGCAATTTGTACCCATACACACTGCCACAATCTCCAATAACTGTTCAAAGCAAAATACACTTTTAAGTATCTCTCAACAGTAATGTCCCATAAAACAACTCGCTGTTGCTCCATTAAAAAAAATAAAACAACACACACAAAAAAACCCAACAAACAAAAAAATTAAAGAAAAGAAAAATAAAATTGTAAAGAATCATATTCTTAGACGCACAGCATAGAAATCTGGTTTTTAATGAAAGGGAAAGGAGACATTTTTTGTATAACTGCAGACTGACAACTTTTTTCTTCCTTGTACAGTAATATCTTTTGCCACTCATTTCACAAAAGTACCCCTGAAGTTTTTTCCAATCAGCACCCTCATCAATTTTCAAACATTCTTAGACTGGTTTGTAGAGATATAGGTGAGACTGAGCTGCTGGCTCTTAGTGACACAAGTCATTCAGAGAGCAAGTACTTCTTCCTCATGCTGCCCACATCTAAGCCCTTTTTCTTTGAGACAATTTAATAATGGCTGATTTTCTCAGGAAAAGAGAAAGAACTTGTCTTAGAAAGCCTGTATTGTAGCATAAGAGAAGGAGGCAATTTCCTCACTCAAATTCAATGCCAATTACCAAGCTGTGCAACTTACAGCTCTCACTGGGAGCCAGCACCTGCCAACTGTCACTAGACCAACAGAGAGAAAAGAGACACAGTAATGTTTTCATACACTTCTGCAGTCAGAATTAACAAAATAAAATTAAAAAACGTTTAAAAAATTAACTGAAACACTACTTGCAAATGTCTGTAAAAGGTAAGAGAGTATTTCTAAAGTCTGCAACAAATATTTCTGCTTTTATATTTTATTGCACTGAGAAAACATGGTCAGCAAATTTAAGAGCAGTTCTAATCTTGAGCAGGGCAAAATCAGACTATTTGTTTTAAATTGTTGATGTGACTTTAAACTCGTGCAAACAACTTCAGACTGAAGAACAGAACAAGCTAGGCAAATTAAGAAATGTGTGTTTGCCCTTGTTAGCTACTGCCTCCTCTGACCCAGCTTCTCATCACTCCCTGTCCTGAGATGTGAATTACATCTACTGAAGTTCTCAGGCCATCAAGTGAACTTCCAGGGAAGATGAAAGAACAATCCAGGATGAAAGTCTGGTTTTCAAGTTTTAATGAGCTTTGAATTGGAGACAAGCTTGGGTACAAATAATGTATCAAATTGATATATCCAGCAACAGAAGATTTTGCTATTTTTCAGGAAGAGTAAGTTTTAAAATGTCACTTAAATGCACACACTGGCATTTTTTCGTATGTACTAAACAAGCTCCCAGTAAAGATCCCATAGAACCAGAATAATGAATTCAGTATCAATAAAATTACCTTGCAGATTAAAAATAAAAATAAATACACTTATTACATAAGTTCTTAACAACATCCTGAAGGATTGTTTAGAGGCAGCACAAGCGTCTGTGTTCTGTGAAGTTACTCCCAACACCTAAATATTGGTATTCTACACTATGGTAGACATCTTCAACAGAGAGCTCAGTCCAATCCCAAACTTGCATCTGTATGATAAAGGTTAATGGACTAATGTTAACAGCTAACAAAATAATCCTCTCATTTAAATTCACCTATTTTTAACTCTGAATTTTGTGTTCTGACAAAGTTTTCAGATGAGGAAGACCAACTGACAAGCAGAAAAATACTGAAAATGCATATTTAACAACTGATTCCTCCAGAATGGGCAAGAGTTAGGTTCTGGACTCTTTGGAATGATTGCCTATGTTTTAGGAAGCAGAACTGAAATTTTCTTGCTGGTACACCAAAATTTCAAAAATTTAATTTAGCAGCTACGCATATAACCATATTTCCTTGTTAATTATTTTATTACCTTAGATTATAATGGATCCAAGACAAATGCCAAATAACTGCCCATTGGCTGCTTGCACACCCCATTAAATAGCACAGTATCTAGCCAGTACCCACACAATAAATGTTTTACCCTTTTTGAAAGGCACTTAGTACTTTTAAAAAAGAGTTTAATACCTCATTAAACATGACAGTCCTTGAAAAATAGGCCAAGAATATCCTAAATGTTTGGAGTGCTTTAGTTTAGATAGTTACAGCAAGTATGGAAACTGTTTTACCTAGAAGCCCGCTAACCTTAACAATGCTGTCTAGAGAGAGAGGTGCTAAACTGATGGAATAAAAATTGCATTGCAAGGTGCTCTATATGCTTCACTATCCTTATATTAATCCAGTTTTCCTTCAAGCTTGTCTGGAAAGAATATCTGAAAACTGGTTAATTCTGTTACATAAAATATGTAGGTGCTTTAGTAGTATTAAATAATCACAGAATACTAAATTCTGACCTATTTTCATTGGTCTATGTGATATACTAGAATTTCTTTGACAGTGGCCAAAAAACCACATACATCCCTCCCACACTCTCCTTTCTTCTCTTGGCACTTGCACCATAGTAGAGTGCTTGATATTTGTAGGGTTTTGGGGGGCTGGTTTGTTGGTGTGTTTTAAAAACAAAAAATACATAACACACACATGGAAAACCTCAGTGACTATTTGCAGGCTTTATCTAATCACCGTCAGTTTAAATACTATGTTAGCAACACTGCCAAGGATAAGATCAGCTAAAAATATTTAGTAGGTCACAAAATCCTACATGAATGTAAATAAAACTGAGGCCATACGTAAGTATATGGTAATGCACTGAAGTGTATTTCTTTCAGAATTGTCCTAGTTAAAAAAAATAAATTAAATCCTATGCAGCTACACTGTGCTTCCTTCCAATATATGCATAGGCAAAGTCTGGATTATATGAAGATGCTGTAACTTCAGATACAAACATCACATTTGACTGGAATTAAACCTTCTGGGAAAAAAAAATAAGAAAAAAAAAAGAAAAAAGAAAAAAAGAAGAACCTTTTTATCTTTTGAATGCTTCAAATAAGATCTCATAGAAATGAGACAAAACAGGTTTTATGGTTCAGTCACATTTAAGACTGGGTCAGCTGGTCTGTAGAGAACCCACAGAATGTGTTTCTATAAAAGAATGTGAGCGGAAGTGGCAACAGCTGTGCTTTATTACAAACCTGAGGCTGTTTTAACTACAAAACTTTCTTTATGCCTTTAGGTTTCTGTTGCAATCTCTGTCATTCTGAGCAGCAGATATGTAAACTCCCATTTTCACAACAATAAAATGCTTAGTTTAATCAAATTTGTCTTTTTCTGTGTTTCACCTACACAGTTAAGTGCAAATTAACCCTATTTCTCACATATACCACTTTCCTGTATGCCCCAAAATCATATTTTGGAATCACCTAGCCTAATAATAAATGAACAAAAAAATTGGTTCATTCATTTTTATAATCTCTTTATAAAAAGACAAGAATTATCAGGTAAATTTGTTGTTATAGGAATTACCCTATACATTCATTTTTCAGTAAATGCATTAATAAAGCTTGCAACATTCTACATCAAGAAATGAAATAGGCAAGGAACTATTGTGATGAGGCAAAATTAAGATCTTATTCAGCATTCCCTTAAAACTCCAACAATAAACCTTTATTCCTACACTGACTAAAAAGAATCCCCAAGTAAGTAAAGAACCCACAACCAAGAGAGCCAAAGCATCCATCTAATATGGCCTAATGCAAAACTGAAACAGAAAATGTTTAAACAACAAAGTGTAAGTATCACCCCAGATGTTTAGAATGGAAGTCAGCATTGGCACTGTTCCAATAATTATCCTTCAATGGCTTTGTTTGGGTTTATTTGCTTGTTTTAAAATACTTGCAGAGTACTTCTGTCAAGAAAGAAATTAAAGCAATCAAAACAAAAATCATACATAATTTTTAAGTGCAGTAAGTGCTGAACTTTCACCTGTATTTCAAAAACAACCTATTACAGTTCAGTTGTAGACTAATTCAGCCATTGGGATGGCTTGTTTATGCATTTTTCATGGCTACACCTAGTCTAAGTGGCAAAACTGGATACTTCTTCAAAACATGTTAAAAATCTTTGAAAAATTTCAGGGTCAGGAAAAGTCAGAAGGACAAGATATAATAAAAGTACAGAGCAAAGACAGTTCAGGAAGTGACAACAAGAAGGCAAAAAAAGGAGCATTTCAGAATGCCTGGCTTCCCAAGATCTATTTCAACAGCAGCTGCTCTCCCTGGAAGCTCCTTTATGATGAAAATATGAAGTGGAAACTATTCAATACCAAAGTTCATTTTTATAAAAGAAGTAAACTGTAGACTGCTGATGAAAGGGGAGCTGGGCTTCTGGCAATACACAAAAGAGAAATGACCTTAATCTTCAGAAGAAGACATTCAGAAAACAAAAAAATGTGTTATTTCTAGCAGCTCTTTCTCATTTATCTTAATTATTTTCTTTTTGCTTTGCTCAAAAATGATCATAGTGGAAAAATCCAATGCTTTCTCCAAAGTACTACTAGTAACAGCAGGGAGTTCACACTTCTAGAAAAAGCAAGCCTTATCAACAGGTATGTTATCCTTCTAGGCACTTTTACAAGTTTGCTAATAATCCTTGGTAAAGGAAAATACAGTCTTGCTCTACAACATAGACACATCTAATGCATTTTTAGCTTTATTTAAGATCTTATCAGTGAGTAGTTGGCAGGACAACTGATTGCCTTTATCAAAACAAAGTCAGCTTTATTCCAATTTTCAAAGAAAGCATTCTAGTTGAAAATACAGATATCTAGAAGGAAGTCTTCATGAAGAAATATCTGAGGTATATGACTGCTTCTCTTTTCTCACAGAATAAAAACTGGCTTATTTCTCCTATGCTCTGATGAATCTTAAACATGAAAACCTCAAGAAAAGACATAGTGAAAACCAAAACTATATGTGAAAGGTTAATTTATGGTGTTCATAAAATCAAGACAGCTTTCAAAAAGTTACATATTCATCACTGCATCACATATTAATTTAATTATATGTAGGCACTAAAAAAAAAAAAACCCACAAAATTTCTCATCTTTACTGAAGCTGATGTGTTAAAACCAGTGACTGTTCTGTTGTCCTGTCCTTCTGGTTAAGACAAGGCACCTAGTATCTCCCCATTCAGTAAGCACCAATCCTTGCCAGAACGATTAAACAATTAACACTAACTAGGAACAACATTGAGACAACATGAACAGCCTGTTGCACTTAGCAGCATCAGAGTTTGTTTTAAATATTGACATTCAGATTTTGAGTATGAGATTTTGTATGAAAAAGATAATTTTCATAAAGAACAGTTGTATTAATAAACCAAATTCTTTTTTCTTATGAACTTAAAGATGAAGAACTACAACTTGTTCCAACGTAAGTGTTAACTGACAAAGCTAACTGAATCCTGCTATAATCTCCCTGAAAACAGCCCTATAATAAAATATCTAGCCTAACTAATCCACAGCAAATCTAGTAGTGCCTTTAAATACAATTACCAATAATAAACTGTAAAGGGGAATTCAGTCTGTAACATTATTTCATTCACATATTGAGTATTTTGTCTGTTGGCACAGCTATCCTTTCCCTTTCAGAAAATACTGTTCAGACTATATTGACTTTCTCCCTCCACTCCCTGAGAATTACAGAATAACCTCATAGGATATTTCATGCTGTAAGACAAGTCAGAAAAAGGGATGTCATAGGATAATTCATATTGTTAGGGATGTCAGGAGGTTTGCAGCCCAACATCCTGCTGAAAGATAAGACGTTTGGTAAGGTTACTTGGGGCTTTATTTTTCAGTCTTGAAAGCTTTCAAGGAGAGAAAGTGCACAATTTCTTTGAGTAACCTGTTCCAATGCTCAACTGAACATATAAATATCTCTGTTTGATTTTTACAAACAAATTAAATTTAGCAGCTAGTAAGCTGAAGTGCATTACTCATATTTTATGGCAAAGAAAACCAATTTCATGCAAATGTAATGCAGCAGTAAATTCAAGTCCATGTCTAACAAGTGAGTACTGACTTGGCTAGGAATAACTAATAGTAACGCTTCTGTCCAACTCCTGCTGAACTGGAGAAAATTGAATTGTCTATAGTAAAATAGGATGTTTCCATTAAAGCTATAAAAAGATCACTTATCTCATGACTAAATCCTAATCTCTGTGCTCCAAGCTAACTTATTTGCATGAGACCAACATATCATCTGTCCACTATATGTCAATTATAAAAACATTACGTAAATAAAAGCAAAGAACTTGTCAAATATGTGTATTTGTATTTCTTCATTTTAAAGCACTCTATTACATTAATTATTCTGTCTGTAGTGCTAACCATAGTTCAACTATGTCCCTTATTTCAGACACAAGAGCTACTAAGTTATTGCAAATACTATTTTACCACATCCAAAAGACTAACTTATGTAAACAAAACTACTATGCTGCAGTGGTAACTCTACCAGTTTTATCCAGATCTCAATTCAGTAAGATGCTTACATCATCTTTTTGTAAGTATTTGTCTCAAGAGGTTGTAAGAAATCCTTGAGATAAAATGAAAGAAATTAGTATGAATACAAACAAAACCCAAATCATCCGTTATTTTATTTGCCAGCACAGAGCCTTGCAAAACTTAGCTGAGTTAAGCAAAAACACAGGATATGCTACAGTCAGAATTGCTGATTTCTCTGCATAAATAGGACTATTGAGGTTGCTCGGCATGTCTATAGTTTACTACTACTTACAACTTTGTCAAAGTGTCCTGTGTAGCCTTGCTTTCTGCCAGCGCATATAAAATATATCCTTACACGTCATACTGAAACATTTGAGATTTCAATTTTTAAAAAGGAAAACCACAATAATTTTTCTTCAAAAAATGTTTGTGACTATGGCTTGAAGCCATCAGCATAGACAGGCTTCAAGTTAATGCTATGCTCTTTCATTTATCTCTGAAAATAGTAACTAAGACCAACCAACTTTTAAGAAAAAAGTACTCTGTTGTTTCAGTGGAGAAGAACAAAAGCCACCTTACAGTCCCTGAAGAAGAATAAAAATTGAGACCAATGTCTGCTAAAAGCACAGAAAAAGTGACTGGAGACTGCAGAAAGGAGACTAGATTGGGCTGACATAGCAAATCAGGGTGAGGAGGCTCCAAGGAATAAAGGAAAGTAAATGGAAGGAAAGCTGGCAGGAAGAAAGCAAGGAGATAGAACTGGGTAAGATACAAAACCAAAATTTGGAATGGTCAAGACCAGGAATACCTAAAACACTGAGACCAGCTACAGAATGATAAAGGAGTTGACATTAGAATACATATAAATGAAGAAGTGAAAAGGACTCTGCTTGCAGAAGAGCGAGCAAAAGAGCCCTCATGCACCACCAACACACTCTAAAGCCTACAGTACAAAGGACTTCAGTCCTGTACCACTTTTTCTCTACCCCAGTAAATGCACTGCAAGTGACACCATTATGTTTTACCACTGCTGTACATGAAAGGGACCACACTCCTATAATATCACTCATGATGGTAAAAGTTCAGGAGGTTTTTGCAAAGGATTAAACTTTTCAGATTCTCTTTGTAACCACTTAGGTCCAATAGAGTAAAATAATAATAAATTTACTTGGATAATTGATTTTTTTTCTGCATTTTCTTGGTTTGCTGGTAGTTGGCTTCTTTTTTTGTTGTTGTTGTTTTTTGATTCCCTAAAATTTAATTTTCTAGGTTTTAAGGACATTTAGGGGACGTGTGTGTATATTTTACTTCACAAACAACACAAAAGAACATTATTAAGGTTACTAAAACAAGCACTCAAAAGGTGTAAAATGACAAACTGTTGTCTGTGCAACCCTAATTAACTTCCCTTGAGTGTTTTTGGTTTTTTACAATACACTTAAGTAGACACGTGCTTCTTATTCAAAGTTACATTGCTACTGAGGATGATACAGAACTTAAGTCAGGTAGAACTTGTTTTATCTACTGAAGAACTGAGCTTGCAGAAATTAAAAGGAATAGGGGCTGTGCAATATGCCACAAAGACTTTAATGGCTAACATTATCTCTATTGTAGTTTCCTTCATTCCCCTTACTGTCATGCAGCAAACCATTTAACCTAAAACTTCTGTAGTTTGTAATTAATAGTAAATCCCTCTTTTTCCCCATTCACTCTGCAGATACAGATGTGGGGCAGTCAGGACTGTTACAAAAAGCAGTAGCAGATGTAATTTGAGCAAACAAGAATTGTAGAAATTTCAAACTGGACACCAAAAATGAGTGAATGCTTTTCACCTAACCCTCTTTGTACCTTCCTTCACCACCTGTAGAAGTGCTGTCTCACCTTAGGTAGTGTTTGATAAACTACTAGTACTTTGCAGGGCATACTGATCACATACTGATAAGCACTTCAGCAAAGCTCACACAGATGTTATCACTTCTGTCTTCAAAGCAGAGCTGAGTAACACTGAATAAATAAATCATGGGCTCACACAATGATCAATGAAAAATACTGAATTCTCTTAAGTCAGCTCAATCTATCCCATGCAGTGAAAGACAGGATTCCTTTGGGGAAAAAAAACCAGTATGTGATCATGTAATTAGGACTGTATCAGAAGTACATGCTCAAAAAAGCACTTAAATCCTCTTTATTCCATAACCTTAATAATGTGAGATTTCTCTACAAAAGGTGTTTAAGACAGACACTCAGTTTAAAATTCTATAAAATGAAGTTCTTGCATTACCATGAAGTTGTGTTGAGGTTACACTACTTTCTAGTACCACTTAAAAGTGAAACTGGACATCTCTTGCTGGTTTAGAACAGCATTGTGAATAATACAAATATGGACCAGGACACAAGTGTTTTGCTCAGGTTATTTTTACTTTTTGCAAAATTTAGAGATAGAAAAGATCTATTGTTTTATAATGTCAACTATTGCTAAAGAGAAAAACTAAGCAACTAATAACATATATTTGAATGCAAACGACCAAACAAAAGATTCACACTACCAACAGTTTTCAGAAATATTAAGGTAAGTTCTTATTACAGAAATTTTGGTGCATTATCATTTATAGAAGAACATGGACCAAAGATCATGTTTTCACAGAGATCTGTACAGTATTTGCACTACAAGGGCATTTAGAAGTTACTAATGGTAGATGAAAAAAAGCTGAGATTTTTTATAATTTCAAGTTATTTCAGAAAGCTTTCCTCTGTCTTATGTAATTTCAAGGCCTGTGCTCACGATTTTCAGTGGTTTACAAGTAATTCTATACAAAAGAGTGAAATTAAGTAACATATTTGTTAATACCTTCTTTGATACAGGCCACCTCTGCACAGGTGGCTGCGTTTTAAAGGCGTATTTTCCCCTAAACTGTACAGCCTAATAATTACATAATGGCTTATTTTTAAAACGCTAACAAACCCTTTTTAATGTGCTTTAATAAAACTGTACTATAATATTGTTATATAACTATGACTATGCTAGAATACAACACTCGAAAACATTCTCAGCTCAGAGGTCACACTTTCATTACTAAATGGAGCATAGTTGATTAACTGCATAGATAATCTCCCGTAGATTTCATAAGCAGAATTAAACAGCGCTTCATAGAGCAGCTGCGATTCCTAAAAAGCCGCTCCCCGAGGTGCAGCTCGGGCGCGGCACCCGGGGGCAGGCTCAGCCCTTCCAGGTGCCTTTAGCGGAGCTCGGCAATGGCATCTCTGCCCTACCGGCAGGTTACTACAGCCGCCCCGAGTTACGGGCATTTACGGAAACGCGGCACTAATAAAAAAGGCACTATTAGCATTTTACAGGGAGAAAACAGAGCGAAACGCTATCATTTTTACTGAAAAAAACCCAAAAGCCCAAACCAAAAACCAACACCCTTTTTAGCTCGTCACCACTAAACACACCCAAAACGCAGATAAATGAGCGTGCGGCGCAAGGCTGCGGCTGCCCCGGCACACAGACCGTGGTGCTGAAATGATGCGCTGGAACAGCACGGTACGGACGCGTTTTTACACACGCTGCCAAAATCCATACGTGCGCCGTGGGAAAGGGAGAGGAAAGCGCGCACGAGGCTTCCCCTGCGGCAGCATCCCGGTCCCTCGGCAGCCAGCATCCCCCCGAGCCCACAACCGGCGGGGACAGCCCTCGCCGGGGGATTACCCGGGGCAGGCGGCCCACTTTCGGCAGCCCGGGGTGCCGAGTAATCCCGTGCCCAGCGGGCAGGCGCCCTGGGAGGGGGCGGCTTTCCCCTGCCCGCCCCACTCCCCGTGCCGGGAAAGGGCCGCCGCAAAGGAGCGGTTCCACCGCCGCCCCGCACCTGCCCCCGCTCCCGCGTTCCCCCGGCCGCACCGGCAAAGTTGTGACTCCCCGCCGCTGAGGGGCCCACCCGGGCGGCGCCCCCTGCCCAGGGCCGGCGGTGCCGTGGCCGCGCCGCTCTGTCAGCGCCGCTCCAGCGGGACCCCGCTGCGCTGCCCGGGCGGGGGGCGCCCGCCGCCGAGCCAGCCCTGCCTACCTGCGCAGTGCCGCCGCACGGCCGGGCTGTCACGCCGCGCCTCCGCTGCGCACCGGGCACGTCTCGGACGGCCCTGGCCGGCCGGCTCGGCTCGGCTCGGCTCGGCGCGTCCTTGCCCGGCTCGGCAGGGCTGACAGCCGCCCGCGCGCCCCCGCCCCGGCCGCGCGCGGGGCCGCCGGGGCCGAGCGGGGCCGAGCGGGGCGCGGGGAGCGGCGGCGGCTGATTGGACGGGGGTGATGTCACTCGTGCGCGCGCGAGCGAGCGGGAGCGCGCGGGAGCGGGGCCGTGAGGCAGAGCGGGGAGCGGCGGGAGCGGGGGAGCAGCGGGTGCTCGTGTGCTCGTGTGCGCTGTCCCGAGGCGCGGGAGGCGAGCCGCGGTGGAAGCTGTGCGGTGGGAGCGGGGTGAGGAGTGCCGTGGGGCCGCTCACCAGCCGGCAGCGCTGGCTGCGCTGGCCGGGAGGAAAGGGGCCTCTGCAGAGCGGGAGGGGCCGAGGTGAGCAGGGCCGGGGGCGAAGGGGGCTCGGCATCCCTCCGTCCGTGCCCGTGACACATGCTGCAGGTGGAGCGGCACCCCCGCTCCCGGGAGCGTGTGCGGCACCGGCTGCTGCTCCCACAGAGACTCTCTCACGTAGTCACAGACACAGGCACAGATTGATACAGGCAGAGACACACAGACACAGGCACAGATTGATACAGGCACAGCCTCACGGCACAGGCGTGCGCGCTGCACATGCCCAAAGGGCGGGTGAAGCCCGAGTTGAGCTGCTGCCCCTGCCCCCGAGCTGGCTCTCAACTGCGCCGGCATCCGCGGACCGCGTCAAACAAGAGGCGGCATGGACCGCAAGGATGCAGCTGGGCAAGAGTCGTGATGCTCGGGGCCCCCGAGGGATGTGCTCGGCAAGGCCAGGTTCAAACTTTCAGTCCATACCCTCCTTACAAACCAGGAGAATGATTTTGAAATGACACGATTTGTCTTCAGCCTCAATTTATTTTCTGAACTTTGTGTCTTCTCTGTAAGACCATATTTCTTAATTATTTTTCATTACTGCAAAGACTAGCTATTTATTTTTAAAGCATCTACTTGTCCCTTGAGCCCAAGTCTTGTGGTATTTTCCACAATATAAGTTGCAGAAATCAAAACTCCCAGAGGGGAAATAAAAAAGACAAATATGGGGCTTGCTGCATACCCCCTTGTAGAAAGCAAACAGGTCCAGAAAAGTGGAGACATGATCCACTGAAGAGTCATGAGCTGCCAAATTTGTGATGACTGCTGCAGGAAGGGCTCATGAGGGATGGAACATGGATCCTAAAAAGTTTTGAGACATCAGTTCACCCTGTATATGAAACACAATTTTTGATGGCAGCAGGGGCTGCAACCATGACACTTTGTATTTACAGAGAGTGACAGATAAGGCACAATTACTAGCAGGCACAGCAGAAATCGCACTTGACTGGTTTGCACCACCTGCATGACAGTAACAACCTGAGAGTGAAAAACTTCAGCTGGTCCAAGGCCCTGACTCTCCTTGTTTCTTCATGATCAGTCATTATGGTGGGAGTAACACCAAAGCACCAAACATACATTTCCCCTTATGAAAAATCAGGTTCCTGCAGTTCCTTTTTTCCCCCGACACTTGAAGTAAGGAGGGGAGGACTACTTCACTTACAGCTGTCATCTTGGGTAGTTCTCACATGTCTGAAAGGATCTGAACTCTAAAATGCAAGGTAGCACTGACTTTGTGCCTTTACTGTTTGCTGATTGCACCAAATACGGTTATGTCAAGTTCAGTGAGCTCATGCTTTCATGACCATATGGATCAGAAGCTTGTTCAAGAATAAAAAAGATGGTTCATAAAAAACCTCAACCCAGTAGGTTTTAATTTAATCATTCCACAGTTGGAGGTTTAGACTTGGGTCTTTCATTCCTGTGTCTTAATCCAATACTGGCCATTGTATGTGTACACAAACATTCAGAAGATGAGAAGAACTGTCACTGTTAATGTGCTCTCAAAGCAGCAGGGACAGAGATTACATGCCAGAAAATTGAGAGAAAATAGGGTGGTTGCAAGATGCAGAAAAAAATGGGAAGTAAAGACAGAACAGGCTATTAAGGTAAACAGGTTAGATTATGCATATTGGCACAGTATACAGTCACAAAACAGAAGGCATTTGAAGTATTAGTGAGCTTTGATTCTCTGGCACAGACCTCACATGAATGTCAGTCTTTAGACACCTTAACTGCTTTCTTATGATGAGGACTATAAAACAGTTTCAGCCCTTGCTAGGATTTAGAGCAGTCTTACAACTGCTCTGAGTGGCATTGTTCATTGCCTCAGGCTGCATTTGCTGCTAGAAGCTGTAAAACACAAAGCTCTAGGATGAGTTGGTGAAGAAGTGCTGTTGTGTGTCCCCTCTGATGTACAGCACATATATATTCTGCCACTGTGCATTTAACACAGTACTCTCTGAAGGATCTTCCTCCCTAATATTCAGTAATTTCAGTTTGTGATTTCACTGCCAGAAGTTAAGATGGCTGTCTCACACATTTTGAAGCAGGGTATTTTTTTTTACTTAAATATACCAGTGGGTGTCTCTGCACTGCACAGAACATCTCTGTCTCTCCCTTTTCTTGATGTCCTTTGCTAGAGTCAGAGAGTCAGTAAAGCAAAACAAGAACAGAAGACATGCTAAAAGCAGAAACAGAGTGCTTTCAGCACCCTGTGCATTTGTAATCGTCAGCTGCTCATTATTCCATAACACTCTCCTTACAATCAGTGTATATTTTAGTTCACATACATACCTACATCCCTGGGTACTTGATTCCTGTGACGGATGATTTTCTCCCTATAAAGAGCCAAAAGTCATTTGGGATCCAAACATAAGGATGTAATAGACATAGCTTCAGCCTGCAGTACTTATGGACAGACAGCATCCACTGACCTCACTTCATATTTTTTACAATACTCCCAGGATCCACCATGGGAGGAAGGGGGGGGAAGGGAATATGAAACAGGGACAACAGCTTTCTGTTATTGTAATAAAATGGAGACAGAGGCCAGCATAAGCTTTATATACCCCTGCCCAGTCCCAGCAATCTTTTAGAGGATTAATGAGATTAGAAGCCTCTATTCTTTTGCTAATGGCTGTTTATTTGAAAAATGGCTTTTCTTGTAAACAGAAATGACCATATGTTACTCCATACTCCAGTGCTGCCTTGGAATACTGCTAAAAGCAAAGAATTAATATCATGTTCCTATTGCAAATTTTACAAAAAACAATTAATTTGCCCTTCAACTCTTTGGCTACGGAGTCTTACCTGGTTGAAGGTAATGCTTTAAAATAGATTAAGACTATTCCTCTGAAGAATCTTGCTGCAGCTTATGCTGCTAAAGGAATTCTAACAATGCTAACAATCCATTTTAAAATCCATGGTTATTTGAATTCCACGTGTATATTTGCAGAGATAATTTGAACTCTGGCTATATCCGAGCCCATCATCCATGAAATTGACACATGCAAGTTCCATTTCATTGCTCCCAAATGTTGCAAAATATTTCCCATGATATTAAATATTTTCAGATGAAAGGAAGTTTTAGAGTCAGACTTAAATGAGCTGAACACTATTCTTGTTGAATTCCAAGCTTTTCACAGTGAATGAAACACATCAGGAAGGTAATTTTAATTATAGACCTTAAAATAGAACATACGGCAAGACTTAAGGTTGAAATTAGATTCTGTACCATATGAGTTTATTCTCAATAGCTTGAAGTTTAATCACTGAGGCTGTTATTTCCTATGCTTGATCTCTTTCATGAATCAAATGCTTCTGGAAAATGATTCAGACATTTTTGAGGATGCGAAAGGATAAAATTAGATACTTGTAATGAAAAACAACTTTTTCAACCATTCTTTTAATGGGAATAGTGTCCCTATATCCCTCCTCAGAAGGGATTAAGAACTTGAGGTCTGGCAAAAAAAAAAAAGAAAAAAAAGTGGCTTAGAGCTCAGACAGGTTTTTTTGTAAAAACAAAAATATTAATATCTGACAAAGAACTGGAGCAGGAGAGAAATTAAGAGGATGAGATGATAATATATTTACAATCTGTTGATCACTGACTGGTGCCATATGCTCTGGATACCAGTCCAACTTTGGTCATTAGGTTGCTGTAAGTTGCACTGGAGTTCGAGAAGCAGCCACATTGTGTCATGGGTTAGGTGAATATAAAATTAGGTTTTCCTCTCAGCAGGCAGATCTCAACTTTCCTGTGAATCTACCCACAAATGAAATTATTTACCTTTTGCTTTAAATTCTTTTCTCTATGAGCTGAGTTGCCAGAATACCACAGCACAGGTGACTCAAGTGCAACTTCAGAGAAGCAGAAATTGCCCAGATTCTCTCCAGAGTCAAAAGTACAATCTCTCACCAGTCCAGTCCATATTCCGTGGATGCATATAGCCAGATGCACAGACACAGAGTTTTCACTGCAAAACAAAGGACAAAAGCAAACCAAATATTTTTAGAAAGTAGCTTGTGTGGCCCTGTATCAGCCATTTCTCACATGTGATCTTGATTCTATTGATTACTGTTGATGCCCACAGTTACTCATTTAGCCCAGGTGATAGACCATCATCTCATGAACACAAAATTCTGCAGTTTACTGACAGTTTCATATATAAGGAAGATATTTGATTTTCTTTAAGTATATGTGAAAATCTGCATAAACATTATGGAAAAGGAGCACTAGTACTTACTGCTGTTTCAAGTCTGTGAGAGGTATTGTGTTACCTTAGTTTTCTCACCCTAATCTTTTTTCTCACCCTAATCTTATGCATTCGAGTTTTACAAGTGTTTAGTGGGTTTTCTTTTGAGAATTCCTGTCTCGTTCACTATACAACGTGAATATATGTGATACAGTGTCTCTGTAATATCTATGTCTGAAACAATCAACTGATTCAGGCATAATTTACAGCTAAATAAAGTGCTAAGTAAAAATTCCTCCTCTTTTTTCATTGTGACCATGAGTGCATTTCCTGATGTTCTCCAAGGTCCCCATCTTCAAAACCTTTTTTCCAAAAATACAGGTATGACAAGATTTTAGTGTCTTCATTGCAGTATATGCATCTAAGATACAAAATGACATGTGGAAATTACTAAATAAATTGCAAGTATCTCAGTAACTAGATACCCTTTTTTATCAGAGATGCTAAACATTCTCCATATTCTTTACAGGAAAGGGAGAAGGTAGATAAGATTACCTAAGGCAGGGCTGAAACTGGCACTTCAAGCTGGTTGAGTGGAGAATAAAGAGCACATCTACTGTCACTGAAAATAAAAACGATGACTGAAGTGGCTTGCAGAGTAACACATACACTGTGAAAGATTTGAAGCTTAGTTCTCCTGTCTTAATAAGTTCTTTCAAGCACTTTCTGCTGTTGAAATCATGCTGCAGTGTAAGGTTTTCAAAAGAAAATGCACCTATTTCAAAGAAAGCCACTTCATTCAAACCTCAGTAACAATGCAAACATAATCTTTACTTTGGACCCTGGATTTTTGTGTTCTTTCAGCATCATTTTGTATGGGCAATATATAATGCATATTTCCATGTCACTTTTTATTTGCTTTTTAAAATAAAATATTCATCAGCCATATAAAAAGAAAGAATTCATTTACTTCAAAGAGAAGGAATTTCTGTGCAGTAGGATTCAGCATATCTGTAGAAGCTACAGCATGCTCCAGTTTTCTGAACAGTATTAAACACTTCTTTGATGATATTTTAAGAAGCCCTTCTAGAAGGAGCATTTCTAATGGAAGACTCTGAGTCACAGAAGGTAGCTGTGTATTATGTGCTTAGCATTAATACCAGATGCTTTCCCCTAAGGTGTGGCAGATGCCTTGGACTTCTAGTACATTTGTATTTGCACTAGCCTGCTAGTCATTGCTTATTAACAATGTGGGATTTAACCTCCTTTTCCTAAATCTTATCTGAAATCTGCCTGACAGGACAAGATGCAGAAACTGATACAGCCCTGCCTGGTTGTGGGAGGAAACGGGAGAAAGACTAGTGCTAAAAATTGCATGTCCACTGTTATCTCTGCTGATAGTTGCCATCGAGGTTAGTAGTGAGTGGCTTCTTTGTTACTGCCATTGTCTTCTACTGGGGAATATGGGCATGTCTGTGTCAAGGCTGGAATGCTGAAGTGCTTGCAAAACTTCTCTGAGAAGATCTTGCCATTCAAATGTCTAAAAAAAACAACTGAAATACCAGCTCAGTGGTAAAGACACAGCCAAGTTTACTGCTTGCCGATGTTTACATTTGCCTGATGATCACCAGTACAGGAGATAAGGTGTATCAAAATGATGTACTGGAACAGCATAAAAATTCATAACCAAACACTACCATCATCTTCACTTAATTTTAATTCTTATTTAGCAGAACAGCCCTGCTTACACTTTTTCTGTATCTGTTTTCTTAATATCCTGTCTTAGGTAGGCTAACCTCATCTTTATCATGCTCAAAAGTTGTACTACAGCTTTTCTTTCATTGTGTCCGGATAAGATTAGGTGTCACATTCACATTTCCTGAAAAATCCCTTCACCCAGGATTTTTCTCCTGGGGAGCTGAGAAGCCTCAGAGAAAAAGGAAAACAATAATTATCTCATTTGCTTCTCCTGTGTTTTGCGCTTTTGGAATGTGTTTGGAGGTTGTTTACCCACAGGTGATTGTTTCACTGGTTTCTGCTGTGAATTATTTTGACTCATTGGTCAACCAGTGCCAAACTGTGTCAGGACTCTGGAAAAGTTTTCATTATTATTTCATTATTTATTTTTAACATTCTGTAAGTGTCCTTTCTGTATTCTCTAGTATAGTGTAGTTTAATATTCTTTAATAAAATATAGTATCATAAAATAATAAATTAGACTTCTGAGAACGTGGAGTCAGATTGATCGTTCCTTCCTGCCACGAGGGTCCCCGCAAATACAATAATTAGGCATTGTGTGGATGCCATGGCGAGCTTTTATGTGACAACGTAGATGCTGAAAAGCATGCTTTAGCTCTACAGCTACATCGTGAGGGACGTGGAAATCTGTCACATGCCTGCTAGTGCTAATGAAAAGACTACAACCCTGAAACCTCCATTCATGTCTGAAATCTGTTCGGTCACCTTGTCTTGACTGCACGTGCATGTAGGTAAAGATACAGATGAATGATAGAGATAGAGATGATATTGAGATAGATACAGGCTTGTATGCATGTTCCTGTGTACGAATTAATTTAGAACAATTTTCATCTGGATGAAAATAATAAAAAGGACTATGTCCTAATTTTCATCTAATAAAATCTTTTCTTTTTGAGCTCCAAAAGTCTTTAATCTTCTCAACTAAAAATGACAAAACTTAATGTAAAGAATTCTCATGGGACTGATGCAAATTGGCTGCTCTGCAGTTGAGATTTGCTAATAAAAGGCTAATCTTTAAACTCGACCAGAAACTTCCACTTCAAAAGATTATACTTTTTTCACTCATGTTTTTTCAAGCAAGGTATTTTTTCTTCTAAAAGGACACAAAAGTAGAGAAATAAAGAGAGAGGTAATAAAAGGCTCCAGTCAAGTTCCTTGGTGGTTTGGTGCAATTTGTGCTTAGCAGGTCCAATACTTCAGGGGACAAAAAACCCCAACAATTACAGTTGACAATTAATGCCTCTCTAGTTCCTAACCTTTTTGTGACTAATCACAACAAACTGCATTGTTACATTGCAATGCACACAATTCCTCTGTTTAAAGGGTACTTTGGAAAGAAAAAATTAAATTCAGCCTATTATCCATCTGTTTTGGTTTTTTTTCATCCAGTGACATTCTAATGGAACATGTGAAAACTGTTCTGAACACCAACCGGAACTTGAAGGTCTCTATCCTGGATAAATGATGTGATTTCTTCCTCTTCATTTCTCTCCCATTAAATCTTCATTTATTTTCCACAAAGTTCCAGTTGGACACCCTTAATCCTGCTGGGATTTAGGAGCTAAGTGTTACTGGGGTGCAGACTGTATTTGGGAAAATACACACTTCCTACAAGAAAACATAACATCCAGGGAATTTAAGTTATTAGAAGCTGTAAGTTTGTATGATACAAGCCTTAGATATCTGAAATGGCAGTTAGGTGGCACTTAGGTCCTTTTGTTAACTTGCCTGTCTGCTGCTCTGCAGATATGTCAAGACCAAGTTGTAACAGACTGGTCTAACCTCCTCACACAGCAGCCTAACCTCTATTCAGGAAAGATAAAAGGCAGATGATGTTAAATACTGGGAGTTTTTTAAGGTTTCTGATAATAAATACTGAGAAAACTGTCCTCAAGTTAGATTAAAAAAATGCTGTTGCCTGCCTACAAAAGTAGTTGGAAAAGAACACTCAGGGTAAGTAGCAGTAACTCAGAGACAAAACGGGAAGGTATCTGAGAGATGTGACAAGGGCTTGCCTTGGCATAGTGCACCTGCAGTGTTGAGAGGGGCAATAGACAATACTATATGGGTTACAGTGGCAGAACAGTGGAAAGAAGGCTCTTGGCCAGACAAGAGAAGTAGGACACAGTGATTATGTGGATGACTGTGATTAGATTTATTGCTAATACAGCATCTAAATATTGCCAGTGCAGCACATAAATAACAATTCTACCATCTATTACATGGATTATAGTGCTCTCAGGTTGTGGTCCCTCCTGCTGAGTGAAGCACTTCAGTGAGACCCACTTGCTTTCTAAACTTCCAGGTGCTGCTCAGTCCACTTAGTCTCAGATTTGCTCAACCATTTATTTCTAAAGGGTTATAATATAAGCTGGTTCTGCTAGAAATATACAGGTTCAAAGTCTTTGGTCTTTTAGAATTCACAATTAAAAGCCATAAAACATCTATGTAGCTAGTTCAGGATTTTATCTCCCTGTTTGGCTGGATCTTGGTGCTTTTCATTCATGCATACAACAGGGAGTGTTTCCTGTCTTTGGGCTGAACACACCCTGCAGGAGTCCCTGCTGGGGTGTGTGTAGAGGTAGCAGTCCACACAGAAACTGCCTGTAACCTTTGGAGACCAGTTTACCCAACTGGCCCAATTTCCAGCAGCATTTTATACACATATGCAGGCTGATGAGCTCCAAAGTAAATGGCAAACCCTTTATCTCCTCCATCACTGGAGCATGTTAATTATGTGAGCACCTAGATGGTTCCTCCTGCAATACCCACCTGGTGTTTGCATCTTTGGACAAACCACATTGGCCATCAGAGATGGAGACGGGGGATGGGGGCAGGGAAGCACTTACTAAATTCAAAGATGGCAGTAAGTTAGCCTGACAGAGGACAGGTTACTTCAAAGTAGAGTGTACATGTGGAGAATCCATCTGAGGAAAACCAGTGCACTGTAGGAGAGGATCCATGGTTATCTGAGACGATTCCCAAGCGCAGACAAACAGTGTCATAGTGCTGCAAGAAAAATCACACATTGTACTGGGTCTTAGAAACAGCACCATACACAATTTGTAAGCCAGTCCTTCCACCCACCACAGGTCTGGCAAGATTTTATACCAGTACCATATCTATTTTTGGACGTGACAACAAATGGATGTGGAGCAGTTGGACAGAGCTGAGACATACTGAGAAGAGTCACTGTGTTGTATGAGCAAATCAGACAAAATGGGATTGTGTAGCTTAGAGAACAGGGAACTAGCTGGTGACGTGACAGCAGTCTGTTATGGAAAAGGTAGAAGAGGTTCACCTGTTGTTCAAGCCCATAGCAGAGAAGACAAAAAGTAGTGGCTATAAATTACAACTAGGAAGCATCAGCTTAAATACTAATGGTTTGAAGTCTCCAACTTGGGAGCTTTGTAAAGACAAAAATAATCTTGCTAAAGATGGCCTTGCCTCAGGAGATTGTCTGTAGCAGGTGATCTCTTTAAAGCCCCTTCAGCCTTGTGATTGATTGTCTTATTGATGTCTAAATCTCAACTAGACTGTTTTTGTGTCTCAAGAGCCACAGGCAGTAGCAAAACCAATTCCTGGGTATCTTCAGTACCAATTTTAGGTTATCCACGCCATAGCAATATTGTGTTCTGAAGCTGTAAAAGTTTATTTTGCCCATATTACTTTGCATTAACTAAATGATGATGGAAACACCTGCTACTTTCTGTAAGAAGATAGTGCAACACAAACAGTGGCTACTTCATTTATTACCTTGCCTGGAACCTGCTCAGCCATACCATAACCTGTCCATCTCAAAACAGAAATCTGCTGGAAATACCAAGGCAGTGCCTGGATTATCCTGTGTCTACTGTATAAATGCCTACAACTACACAACTCATACTGATCTCCATTCATGGTGAACAGAGAAACTAGGCAATTTTAGGATGTAATTAATTTATTGTAGATGTCCATCTCAGGGTGAGATGAACAGAAATGCTTATTATTCTCCATTTGACTAGAGGGAGACTTGATGTGTAGCTCAGATGGAGAATTCTCCATGGTAAATATCCTCATTCTCTAAGAACAAATGTATCTGGTGTGTCTGTATTCAGAGTCCAACAGTATTGACCTAGCAGAATTAGATAAAACAGCTGTGATGACCAGCAGCTGTTTGAAAGAGAAGGGAGACCTCATTCAACCTCTCAGTTAACTCCTACAGTCAACTGTAGATAAAACTAGGAGGTAGAAATTATGAAGTTGAAATGACTGACTCTGCAAGAAGGAAGTATCATGTAAATTATGTTAAAAGCAGAGAATTAATATGTAAAATCAAGGCAAATATCTTACAGCTTAAGAGTTTGTTGATTGAAACTGTTGTGTAATGGTGTTTATTTTTAAATAGAATGACTGCGTAGATTGAAAAGCATAATATTCCTTCCCTTGGGCACTCCAGATGAAGTGTGAAAGTTAGGTTCATGCTATGTCTAGAGTTACATATTCATTATCAGATTATTGTATTTTCAATCATTAAAAAATAATCTAAAAGGAAGGAGCATGTCACTTCTAGCCTAAGATTTTTTTCCTTGAAAATGTCTCCCTTTCCTATGTTAGGATTTTCTGTAAAACACTATTTTTAATTGAGAAAAAAATAGAATGCACTCTTTAGCCTCAGTGTTTGAGTATTTAACCCTGCTTTCCTCTGCAAAAGCAAATTTCTTCCTACACATAGTTTTCTTTTGCTCTGGACTCAACAACTGAGTTAAATTAAACAATATAGCATTGAAACCTTACCAGATATACAGGTTTTTACCAGAACTTCCCTTGAAGGTCAGGCATCCTGACTGGTTCCATGATTACTGGCTGTTCCAACTCACCCTTCTTTCTTCTTCTCAACTTCTCCCTCTTCAGCATTTGCCCCCAGTATAATTCTCTCTACTACAATGTTCTGTTCTGGAATTGCCTCAGACAGTCAGATCCCATACGAATGGTTGCAGTATATGTACCTACTTTAGCAGAAACCTTTAGTTACCAGGTTCCATTCTGAATATTACCTTGCACAGTGCTGGAATCATTCTCAGCCAGTCACTTGCAGGAGAAAAAATAGAAGAAAACTCTCAGCTCTGGGGCTACTTGAGATAATGTTTCCTCAAGTGCATAAATTTTTAATTTTGTTTTTTATTGCTTGAGGATTCAGAATACAGAAGCCAATCAAGGTGAACAAAGATCACCGTCTAGAAATTCACCCTACACACAGACCCCTGAATACATATACTGCATTGGACTGTATTTCTTTTTGCCATTTTGAAAAACCCCATCAAGTCTAACAGGAAATAAATAGTTTGTATATAACACAGAATAAGTTCAGTTAATGGAATAACTAGGGATCTCCAGAAGATCTGAGAGTAAGATTTCTGAGAGTATATTACTCAGATGCATTAGAGTACTGAAATAGCAGGTTGAAGAACCTTTCTCTGTATAAAAGGGTGCTGTGCAGCAGTCCCTGGAGCTTCATTATAAACATATTTTTAGATAGCTACTTAGAACTCATATTGAGATGAAAAAAGACTGTCTGTAGAAATAGATACTAGTTAATTCCACTGCTTTTGTAATAGCTACAATACTTTCCTGTTCTTTACCATGAAATTTTGACTCCCCAACAAGTTTCCATGGATTTTCCAAGGCAAAACCCCATAATCTTCCTGAAAAGGGTAAAAATAAAGATACCCTACCTTGTAAAAAAGTTCAAATGGTTTTTGAACTGTGTAGTATTTGTAAATTTGGTGTGCAACACTATTGCATTTTAACTACTCAGCCAGCATGTGCCTGTATTTCCTAAATGTCAGCACATTTTTAAAAAGTAATACACTGAATTTTACTTTACTAAAATGTATCATAGATAAAGCAGTTTTGTTTCCCTAAACTGCTAAGCATTGAAATTCAGACATTGTTAGAGAAATTTATTGACTTTCTTTTCGCTGCCTCATGCAAAGATTGAAAAGACCCTTATACACAAAGGCTTCCCATTTCTGATGAGGTTAATGAAACTACCTACATGGTGAAATTTGCTGGATCAAGATCCTAATTTCCAGCTTAGCATTTTAAATACAATAGGAAAAATGATTCATCAATGTTTAATGTGCATATTTACTTATTTTCCAATGACCTCCAGATAACTGACATATTCCAGACTGCAGTCACTGAAATTGCATTATAAATAAACAATATAGACACAAAAAGCCAAATGCACAGGTGGGTAAATTAGCGGATCCCAGAATGCCACAGGGTTATTGCTCTCAAGAGTTAACACTGAGAGCAACAATATATCCCCTTACTATGATTTAAATTGTCTCCTCAAGAGAAGCAGGTGCTCCAAGCAAGAGACCCAAATAGCTGTGAGATATTCTGTAACACAGTAGGAATACAAAACAAACAAAAGATCAGAGAACAGACTAAGTGCAAATCAGAATGGAGTGCAAAAGTGTCTGCTTATTCCCCTGGTGTTTGGCTTAGGTTGAAGCAAGATGCAGATTGTTCCTGTGTGGGTAAGGAAGGACTGCCATGGAAGCAGATGCAGATGAACACTTGGGCTGTCGCCAGGCTCCTTCTAATCTGGCCTTAGTCTGCAGTGCCAGTGGTGGAGAGCACTGACACACCATCTAACGGGCCCCAAAGCACCCAGGGTCATGTGTGACGGGAGATCATGTGTTATTTTTCCATTCAGTTTCTGTTTTTCAAACAGAATCTGAAAATCTGCATCAGCAGTGACACTGTCATGCTGTTAGGTGATACTCTCCAACAGACCCAGTCATCTCCAGAAAATGCTGCAGCCACATGCCAGAAAGGCTCCTTCTGTGTACAAAACTGACAGCAGTAAAGCATAAAAGATGGAATTGCCAGTAACAATCCCATTGCAAACAAGAATTTTAAAGCCATGTATAAAAAAGCAAGAAAGCAAAAAATCAAAACCAGAAATTGACTGTTAGGTAGCAAAGAAAAAAAAAATCCAAACACAAAATCCAAACACAAAACAAGCTAGCAGCCTGGCAGCAGTCTCTTTGGAGCTCTATACTGGTTTTCAGCTCACAGCTGCTGAGCACCAGCTGTGTGCACCTTATGTGGCAGCCCACATGCTATTCCTGCAGCTTTCCAAAGGCCCCCCCTTGGTGAGCTGACCTTTTAGAGAGATTCTGGAGAAGGAATACAGTGTATACTGTCTGACCAAAGTGAAGGTAAAGTTGCTGAAAATTAAGGCTTTAATTTATTCCAGGTATAAATTACTAGCCAGCAGCGTGTTGGAGGGAGCAGAGGGGCTGCTCACCCCACACCACAGGTTCAAAACACCTCAGGCTGATGAGCTCTCTGCTGCTGTGCTAGTAGAACTAACAAAAGTAAATGTAATCTCTACAGCCTTGCCATTCCTATTGCTAAAGAACTTCCTACAGGTGTCATTATTGGAGCAACTGTACTATCAATGTCACCTTATATTTGCATCAGGAAATTTTGTTCAACTTGCCTTTATTATTGCCAAACTAGGATGTTTTTAGACATACAGCTTGTCGTTTTCCCTACCCAAATACAGTCTTTAACAAATTCCTAAAATGCTGATGTTTCTCTTCAGGAAACCCTAGAATTTTATCCTTTGGAAATGGTCTTGTCATTAGATGAGGATGTAGTTTTTCTGCTCTTACTTCTGTAATTTTGGTCAAACTCAGGCAAATGACTGCCCAATTGAGTAAAAACTGCCACTGTTTTACAGGTTAAAGGTGTAATGTGTCAGGGCACAATAAGCATGACTGAGTCAAAATATATTCAGGCAAAAAAATTAAATGTGTCATGTCTGGTACAGAGACCAGCTGGCCTGACATTGCCCATGGCATCATTATAATCTCTCTCTGTACAGCAGGGGGGCCTCATTGCTGCAGCCTGCTGGGAAAGGTCCCTGGCTGTGCTAGTTTCCAAATGGTGCCAGTGAACTTTGTCAGAGTGCTTGTTGCTCCAGAGCAAAACTGTGCCATCACTTAAGAGTGCAGACAGGTGGGTGTCAGTACCCCAAGACTGTTTAATTTATTAGTACAGCTTTGACCTCAGAGCTCCTATGTGTCATCCTCACATACAAACATGCTTCATACTCCCTGCTCTGCAACAAGCTTGAGTTGAATAAGGAACAGAGAGGGAATCTGTGTTTGCTCAGAATTACCTGTAGCAAGCCAAACTTTCCTTGAAAATGCTTTTTTTTTTTTTTGCCTAACTTTAGGACACCCTTTTTCTCACTTTGAGGTCCTGGTATTGTGCTAGAAGCAGCCTGACTCAATACCTGCTAGGTTTGATGTGCTGACAAGGTGGTACTGGACTGGACAGGTCAAAGAGGAACATTGGAGAGCTATCAGTTAGAGCTACCGGAGAGACAAGGAGTGCCTGGGCAGGGGAAACAGCATTGGGTGGACACAACTGGTTGAAGCTCTATGAGTAACATTTCCTGTTAAATAATGCCAAGCCATTTCCACAGTATATCCACAGTGCTACTTTGCATAATGTTTAGCATATGCTCACTGAGACAACATCTTGGGGGAGAAAATATTCTATGCCTATTTTGTAAAAAATAAATATAATAAACTATAAAAGCAAATTAAGCTTGAGCAGAAAAGTTTCATTTTAACATTTTGTAACTTTTTAGTGTTTGTCTTTCCCACTTCAATATTGAGATTTTAAAACAGATTTTCTGATTTGACATTTAAGACAAAATGCATGATTATGTATTTATCCTTTCTTTACAGAGATGCTGTGAACATCCTGGTACTATGAGTAAGTCAAAACACTCTAGGAAATGCAATTAGAAATTGAGAATATAGGCAACAATATTTTCATTTAAATAGTTTAAGTATTTTTACTGGTTTGTTTCAGAAAAAATTGCTATAGCCCATCCTTCAGGCTGAACTCGGGAAGGATGGCACAGGTACAGTTGCAGTGCTCTGTTTGTCCCTGCATACATTACCAACTCTACAGCAGTTTATTACTGTAGCAATAAACTGCTGTAGAACATCTTACTTTAATATTGGAAAAATGAGTTTAGAACAAAGACAGGCTGTAGGTAATTACAAACACACTCAATGCTCACATCTGAGAGCTCTTCAGTAGTAATGAGTGCAGATATTCTATATTTGGTACAAGACATAGTAAAGGAATTTGACAACCGTCTGTCTGATGGTAAAATTAAGAACTCATTCACTCTCTGGAGTGCTTAGAGTTGTAAAGAATTGCCTTCAGATAGATTAATTGAACTCTTGTGTTTTGTACCAGCATCTGTGCAAAATCAAACCTGAGGAATTCAGTGTTGGTTTTATCCACAAAGACCATCCTCCAGCAGCCTTTCCTGCTTTCCTGGTAGGGAAGCTGTGTCGAGCTATTTCAAAACTTCACCAAGCTTTACACATGGAAATAAAACTGATGACCTGAGAAAATACAAATGAGGTTTGGATCTCTTTAAAATATTACATCAGATGGACTATAAACTAGTGAATATAATCGAGCCTTTGCTTTGCAGTAGCAACATAGGATATAATTGAGATAATAAGTCAGAGAAAGAGACTTAAAAGGAGGCAACTTTTTAATACAGAGCTTACATTAACTTTTATTTATTCATCAGATCCCTTATTGGAATTATGAGATTTGGAGGCACAATATGCACTCATTCTGTCACGATGGCATAAAACATCTTTATTGTTTGGGCTCAGTTGTGTGTATGAAACAAAAAGCTAACACAAGATTAAAAATGGGGTCAAAACCAGGGTGATTACATTTTTTGTCACATCTGGCATTTGGTGATTATTTCAGTGTCTTACACTGCAAGAGACCAATTCCATAAGAAATGGATTATCCATACACATATCATGAGGCAAACCCAGACTCTCTCCTCATATTAAAAAAATGTTCCCTTATCTCCCAAGAATACACTGTAGATTCTCCAAGATTCCACATACCTGTTGGTGTATTTTTGAATCAGATGCAGTGATGAAATTGCAGCACCACTATGAGGACACAGGTTTACATCACCAGCAGACACCACCACCCTCTCCTGACCTTTATTTTCCTTGGTCCTTTCAGACATGTTGGTCAGTATGTGATTGGAATAGTCAGCGGGTTAATGAGGATTTGGCTGGCACTCAAGCAGCTTGTGTTCCTGGGGTTCATGCAGTGCCAGTACAGGGCTTGGGGAAGTAGACTGGGTCCAAGGCTGGGAAAAAAATGGTCACAGTTAAGATTAAAATTCTAATGAATTTTGACCACATGCTCATGAAGTGAGCAACTAGACAACTGCATGGTTTTGCAACTGCATTTGTGAGAAATGCTTCCAATAAATACCAGAGATTAGCAATACAACTAATAACCATTCAAACAATGTTTTTTTCAAAATGTCTGTCCCACATTAAAACCAGAGATTTCTTTCCTCACATGAGTTTGCACTTTTTTTTCCAGGATTCATTTTTCAGCCCCACAAGACCCTTATCCAGGTGCTTTTCACCAGCTTTGTGTTCCAGCTTTTTGTCATCTTCTATGCAGCCCGAACTCCACACAGCTATTTATGTGCACCACTAAGGATTTATGTGCCTTTTAAAATCTGAGCCTTAAACACTTGGGTGTCTATTCTTTTTATCAAAATGAATGTGGAAAGCCTCCAGAGGTGCCAGTGGGAGGTCAGAGGGTTGATACACACTGTGTGTTCAGGGTTGTATGACATGGGGAGAAACTGCATCTTAGATTTCAGGTTGTGTGCAAGGACAAGCTGAGTGTGCATGGGAGCATCTTAGAGGCAGTCCAGATTCCAGGTTCCAGATAGCTCAGCTAAACATAGAAGGGATGATGGGGTCACAGTGACTTCAAACTTCTGTGAAAGGGAGAAGGTATTCTCAGCAACAGGTCCTTTTTCTCACCATCTGCACCATTGTACAGTACTGCAATGTCTTAAAGCCCAAAAAAGGGAATAATTTCAGGCTCTACTTTTTGCTGTTTCTACACAGAGACAACAACAAAGCACCCTCTGGAAATGCAGTGGTTCTAAATATTCTCCTTTCTTGCTTCTGAGGTTGTTTAGGAAGGTAATAGCTTTCAAGTATTAATGAACTACTTTACAGGTCAGTAAAGGGAATGCAAAATTGGTCAGAAATGGTCAGAAATGGTGTCTCTACATAGAGCTAAATCCCGTGTAATTTGGGAATTGGTGAGTGTTTCTTCATTTTTAATTATAAAGGAAGCCTTCTGTTAGCATAATATTTTGTCCAGCATTACATATTCCCTTTATCTAGGGAGCTGGCAGGGGGAGAGGACAGAAGCTCTTCAGGCAGTAGAAGTTGAATTTAATGGGATTCACAGAAGAGATTTAAGGAGCTAATCATCCTTATAGCTGCTCAAGTTCAATTTTTATCCCCCAAAGCTACTAATTTTTAAGCATGTATTTTTGGCAGTGCTTTGCAGCAAATATCTCCCCTTGGGGCCCATAGAAATGTGCAGGCTGTGTTACATAAATTAGCTTCTTTGCCATCCCAGTAAACCATAAATGCCAGTGACACATAAAACCAGGTATTCCCTCAGCTCAGCAGGCTGACCTAGTCCTATCCTTACACTTAATAAAGTCAGAGGAGGACACAGTGGCAAGCAGAGCTGCAGTCCTTGGATGCCAGGATCCAGAGTCAGAACTGACAGTATTGGATGACCACAAAGTACCATCCAAATACGAGTAAGGCTCTACATCAGGATTTAAAAAAATTGGCACTTCCCCCTCTGTTAACCAAAGTAAAAAAGGGAGTAATTTGATGGCTACAGATGGCTGTATGTTTGATATTTCAAACATATATTGATATACATACATATTCCATTTAGAGAAAAGAGGGTTAGAAAATGCAAACCAAGAAAATTTTTCTTTGCATACATTTATCCCTCCCTCAGTTATCTCTATTGTGAGTTCAGTGTGATTTAAATTAATGAAGTAATATTTTGGAATTTTGTCCACAATTTGGAAGGAGATATTTCAGAACTATTTGGGCACTCCTTATGCCTCATAGACACTGTTCTCATTAACACAATGTTTGTCAAGAAGCTGCAAAGTGTTTTTATCAGTAAATAGGTAGAAAAGTGAAATAACTGTGAGTTTTGGGGGTTTTATCAACTCACTTCAGATGAGAGAGGTACACATCCCTGCTTTCCTTGAGTTCCCAAATTCCTGGCTTCTTTGAACCTATCTTGAACAAGTCTACTATCTCCATAACACATCCTCCTTAAAACGCAAGGACATTATTTTAGCATACTAAATGCAAGGACAGCTGAACAGCTCACCTCACAGCAGTTTCCTCCAAAAGGAATGCGTGTCCTGTGTCTATGTGGCAGAAGAGGGTCATTCATCGGTGCCTGGGCTCACAGCCCCACACTGGGAGACAGCCAACATTTGTCTGAAGCTGGCAGCCTTGCTGCCAGGGGAGGCAGGCTGTGGAGAGTTTCTCATCCTCTGATAATTACTGCAGCACACTGAAGGAAGAGTAGGGCTGAAATTGGTCAGATCTGGAAGGGTTGAGATGCCACCACCATTTTCATCAAATCTTACAAAATTGAAGACAGCCCACAGATGTTAGTCTGTCCATCAACTCTGTCCCTCCAGGAGCCCCAGAGGCAAAACTCCCAAGTGTTTCCTGGGCACAGGAGGGAACAATGAGCTCTGAAAACACTCAAGAGAAAAGTAATTCCTTCTGCTGACCTCAAATTCCATTTTAGACAGTTGCATTAAAAAAAAAAAACAAAACCCAAACCAAACCAAACAAACAAACAAACAAAAAACCAACCAACCAACCAAACAAACAAACAAAAAAAACCACACCAAAAAAACCCCAAACCATAAAAACAAAAAACCCCACGGGTTTGCCTACTTCTGTTTTCAGAATTAGCATGCAATCTATGCAATGATTCTCCCAAGAGGTGTCACATTCCTCAAACCCTCCTTTGAGTCCTTACAGGTTTTCAGCTACCAAGTGCTTGGCAACATTTTTCTGTATTGTCAAACATTTTCTCTATTTTCTTGGATAGAAGCAGTTTGAATCTTGTAGGTTAAGTACTGGGACAAGGCTGTGAAGACACAGTGAAAAACACTTGGAAGATAATGGGATGTTATACAAAATTTTTAGTGACTGTGGAAAAGGCCAATAATAAAAAGACATCTAGAAGAAGAAAAAAAGTCAGTGAAGATGAGGAGCCAAGGCTTCCTGGGTCTTCCACCTGATTAGTATCTTGAGTGCGGCAACTGTGACCATGTTGAGTAAGGCAGAAAGAGCCATAGATCTCCCCAGATTAATAAAGATGGGGAATTAAATGCCAGAGAGAGTACCTGGATCTTTTCTATGTATTTTAAATTAATTTATCATGTAGTCACACCACTGAAAAGTTCACAACTGTACTTCATTTATTATATCTTTTCTACCTAGGTAGAGAGGTCCTCAAGAAAGGCAGGTCAGTGTCAGTGTATATTGCTCATTCTACCTGATAATAAAATATAACCTATTTCAGGAGCATCCCTCTTTTTGAAATCCTTATCCTTACACTTGAATAAAAAGATATGTAAATTGAAATTGCCAAGATTGTCTATGGATTTGGATGATAAATTTGTATTTACTCCTGTAGAATTTGGGGAATGGGATGTTTCATAGCAATTTTGAATTATATTATTTTAAAGGTTTTAGATTTATTTTCTTTGTGTTGCCATGTTGATAACCTGAAAGATATGCAATATCACATACAATAACAGAAACAGTTATTAAATAGGTGACCTACTCAAGGCTTATTTTATCACATTTTTATAACATGAACATGCTCATTAGAACACATGATCATGTATATCAGATAAACGCCAAAACCCAGGAATCACACAGTCACTAGGAGCTACCTCTGCACTCCCACAAAAGCTGCACTCATTTACTTTCAAACTTGTGGCAATGAGCCAGTGTACATAAATTATTGATAAAATTATCAAACAAGGAGCTGCTTCTTCGGTTATGAGAATCTTGCTGGCTGCAGACCTTCGGCAACTTCTGATGCCACTGAATCAAAAGCCTGACACAATTCCTGATTCTGTGTGGGAACTTGCTTAGACTTGCTTCATTTCTCAACCAGAGGCAAGCTTTCAAACCTGCACAATTTCTGTGATATTTATAAACTGCTGCTAATACTGAACTATACTCATCAAACACTGTTTTGCATTCTGGTAAGAAAAATAATTAGCATAAGCATATTTCTATAATTACAGTAAAAATCTTTGCTTTTCATGGTGCTAAAACTTATTCTTAATTGGATTTACAAACTGAATTAACTTTATATAATTGCCTAGGATTCTGTAGTTCAGCTGTTAAAAATCATTATCCCAGCTGGCCCCGAGCAGTCTTTCCCCATGTCTGACCAACCAGTCCTGAATACAGACACATGTGAAGTGCTGCCTCATGCTCCAGGGGGTGATAGAAATGCAGGAAGCTATCAATAGCCAGCTCAGGCTAATGAAAGCACATCTCTGCAGGGCCTGATCAAGCTGATGATTGTTTGTTAATTATATGGGGCAAGTTCAATGGCATTTCCTGCAATAGGTTATGTCTGCTTGACCATGATATCTACTCAGTTTATACACCCATTTAATTACATTGCTTTTTTCATACTGGCAAAATGCAGAAACTTCTATTAAGTGAATAATTCAGAAATAAATGGGGTTTTGCCAGTCTTATCACATAAACTCATAAAGAATTTTCATTGTGTATGTATGGAATGGAAATACTAAAGTCTACTTACCATTCTGGTATCTAATGTCTCCTTTCCAAAAGAGAATTCTCAGCCGTGTAGCTCTCCTTTTCATCCTTACCTCTGCATTTCTACCAAGTGAGCTGTCTGTGACTGCCTCTAAAAGCCCCTCTGCCCACATTTTTCTTTGCTTTCTCTGCACAGAGATTTTACAACATTTATGGAAGAAGAAATATTGTGTCATCCAACTCAATTTCTCTTTGCTATCAGCACGTCAACCATTATATATTTTCTTGGTATCCCATCCTATGTCGGTTTTTATGCCTCTTTTGTTCAGACTTGGGTCTCATCTTGTCTCACCCTTGTCTGAATCATAGTAACAGCTCCAGACAGTAGCTGCACTCCTCTGCCTCTTATTTTATAGACTGTCAAATATTAGTCTCCCAAATATTAGTAGTTCTGTCAAATCTCTGTCTGTCTCTTTGTCTCTTGGAAAAGGAAAGTGGTCTTTGTTACAGTAGAAAGGGAGTCTTTTCGAGGCCTATACATTTTCTGCACTTGGTAATGTACAGCTCATGAAATTGGAAAGGGACTATTTTGTACCAGTAAGAGCATTTAAGGGCTCCCTTGGCACTGCAGAGTCCAGATTTGTTTCGTTTCCAATGCAGAGAAAGAGTGCCAGTCATGGAGTAAAGGATGTCTACTCTGATATGTACACTTAAGGTAGAGCCACAGGAAGCATCCTTGCTCCTGAGACATGGTCTGTACCCAGCCAGCCCATAAACAATGATAAATGGCTCAGCTGCAGGTCTGTCTTCCCAGAAATCATTTTATACATAGCTATGAAAACATTCCAGTTAAGCAGTCAGATGTGTTATCATAGCACCAAGCTCTGACCCCTGGGGTTACATAGGATCTACTCAGAGCTGGAGTCTCAATAAGGGTTTTTTTCCTACTCTTTACAGACCTCTACACAGCTTCCAAATCTGAATCACAGTAGCTGTATTCAGTGCCTGAAAAAACAGTTCCTATTCATTATCATCCCTCTAGTACCCCTTAGGCTGCCAAATTGACATCAGTGCTTTTAGTCTTAGTTTGTCTGTATCTTCCTGTCCTACTGGCTCAGCTTCTTGTGTTCTGTGTTCTTTCAGGAATGATAATTAAAAAATATACCATGCATTTGTTTGAAATAATACATTTTCTCAGTGGCTGAGAAAAGGTATTTTCTCCAGCTGCAGCCTAGGGTGCTGACTTGCACATCTCCAGCTGCAGGCTGTGGTGCTGACTTGCACATCATCTCCTACAGCCATTCACTGCAGTACAAGCCTGTGAAATCACACCACTGAGAGCTGGGGACCCAGCACAGGAGAGGGATGTGGGACCTCACCTCTTTGCCATGTCAATTCAAAACAGAACCAGGCTCCAAGGGCTCCAAAGAGTCAGGGTTCAGCTTTTCTTTCTGCAGTTGTGTGGGCAAAACTAGAAGATACATGAAGTATTATTTTGTCAATTTTTGGATTTTGGATGGTATCTAGACATTCACAATTGATAACTAAAATGCTGGGTGATGGATTATTGCCATCAATATAATCTTGAAATTTTTTGTGTGATACCCATGTGTGTTTGTAGCCATTTCATCTTCTTGGGCATAATGTCAGGCTATTTTTCAGGTACATATCATGATTTATGCCCTTTGTCTTAGAGTGAAACTTATTTCACTGGAGTAATCACAGTTTCCAGTCTACATTTTATCAATGACATCAACTCATTCACCAGCCTAATGTTGCATTATCCCAGAAAATCACATTGTTGTGGTGTTACCTTTCCCCAGAGGAGGCTGAATTGCTTTTATTACTTCCTGCTTGAACAACTGCTAATCTCATTTCTGGAGTTCTTCCAGCAGGAGCACTATACTTCTGACACAACGGATTCAAATCACCCATGCCAGGATTTAACAGCCTGAGATATCTTTCTTCAAGGGCAGAGATTTGATTTCCTACAGAATCTGTGATTTAAAGACAAATGGTTTTTTTGCACAGTTCCCCATTTATCCTCCTGTTTTAATGAACTTGCCCATATTTTGAGTTTTCTGGTTCCAAATTGATAATTAATTGCACCTACAGGGAGACTCTATAAAGATTTACAACCTGTAAGTTCCATAATTTCTGTCCCTATTAAAAATGTAAATGAATTTGTTGTTTCTGTTTTTCTGCATTAATTGTCCAGACTGTAATATTTTAGTTTGCTAAGGTGAACTGCTAAATCATCTGCTTACTTTTAAATCTAATATTCAGATTCCCAAATTTTATTGATGTACAAAGTAAGGTCTAGGGCCAAGAGCTTATGAGCAGTCACAGGACAAATCCATATCAAACCCAGCCTTCACCAAGGTAATGCTACGGCTGTATCATTGAAATACACTGAAGGGACACTCCCATTTCTAAACTAACAAATTAAATTCCCCTGAGATTAGGCAGTAAATCTGCAGCAATGAATTTCTATTCTTCCCCAGACCCAGGGGAAAAGCTTTCAGCTTTTACATTGAATAGAATGCTTACAACAGGCCCCCCCCTGGGTCTGGGGAAGAAGAAGTGATCTGAGGATGGTGGCAGAAGAAAACAGGAGCCTTTCCTTTGACCACCAAAAGCTCCCCCCACCAACCCCCATCATTCCCCCTCTCCACCAGCCCTCACACAGTTCCTGCAGTGACAACTACATTCTATGTCAGCTTGCTCAGGAACCTCTAAAGTGTATTACTGAATACATTTGTGTACCTTAACTTCTGCTTTTAGCTGGAGGTGAATATATTTTTACAAGAATCTGTCCCTTAAGCAACACCCTTTCAGTTCTTGGGGAAGAAAAAAGTTTACCTGGTTCCTTCTGCTGTGAGGGACTGATCCAAAATAACATCTTAGAGAAGTGGATAGTGGCAAGTCCCATGGGTCCTGCTGCATCTCCATTTCCTCTCCCAGTCCATAATGTGCATTTTTACTCTTAGCAGAAGGATTTAAGACATGGACCTGAGATTTACAGTTGGCCGCTATTTAAGAGAATTTGAAAAATACAGAAATATCTTATCAGTGTGTCTTGTGAGAGAATAAAGATGAATTTAAAGTCAAAAGCTAAGTTGTTTTTTTTAAAGCAACTTAAATTGGACACAAAGGGCCCAATCACATTTTTAGTATCACTTAACATATTGGGATCTCTAAAAGCCTCACTGTGTTTTTGTAACATAAATAATAACAGTCATAACAGATTCCTTCTGGTGATGGATCTGATCTCACAGAGGAAAATCACAGACATGAGAATAGTAAAAAAGAGGCTTAATTAAAAAAGATCCCTTTTCCATGTTGACTGAATTCTGACAGTCCCGGTTTTTAATTTTCATAAAGGAAAACCTGTCCAGTCCTACTCAGTGGGAGCAGTTTGACATGGACTGAGGAGCAACTCTGCTCTCTTTCACTACCAGAAGGGCACATGGTGGTCAGGGAAGCACAACAGCAAACTGAACTCACTGATAAAGTATATGGTAGGAACAGTGAAAATCTGTTCTTATTTCCATTAACTTCACTACCACATAAGTTTCAATTTACCCTTAAGGTTATTACCCACAGGAAGTTACTAATTTTGAAGCTGATAACATAAATGTCTGTAGTCCAGTAGTAGTACCAGTAGTGGCTTGACTATCCAAAACGCAAAGCAGTGTTTTCTCAGCTCTGAGGTTTTAGTGCAGTGTGAGGCTCCCAAAGGGGGCTGGATTCTGAGAAAAAACTGTGCACCCAGATATTAGGTCCATGAACAATGAGCTGCATTTCTAAATGGAGAGTGTGACTTATTTAATTATCCATTTAATGAGAACATGATTGCTAAATACCCTTTAGAATAAAGTATTTAAATCAACTCAATTCTCCACGGATGTCTTATTAACTACTATTTTGTAGAAGAGTGGCTATTACTTGGGTCTAAAATTGTTCTTTTCCCTCAAAAAAAAAAAACATTTTAAAAGCATCACACAAATGTACATGCAGCAATGGGCCAGCAGTTTCCTTTTAGGCTTGGGCAGTCAGCCATTCATCTCTTGCTTTTTGTTTCAAGGTTAATGCTTCCTTCTTGTCATAGTGGCAATAAAGTGTTTCTAGGTGGATTTATTCTTGCCTATTCATAGAAAACCAATGTGAAGATCTTAGAGATTAATTTCTTTCAAAGCTGCAGAAATAAATACATTTGTGGCAGGAAAGTCTTGTTTTGGCCACTTACACTGCTTTTATCTCTGCCTTTTTTCTCTGGTCTGTTGCTTACCTATTTCCTTGCCATCCTCACCCCTCCTATGCCCTCTTCTTTGGCATTTTCCCCTGAATTCTGTTGGGGTTTTAATGCTTGAAACAGCATATATGTAAAATGTACCTTAAACTGAGTACACCTACATCTTATATGCTGGCCACACATACCATATGTGCATGTTCTTTGATCTGTGCACTTTGTCCTGCTCATTTTTGCTGTTATTTCATGTCCTTAAAAACTAAAATATTTTTAAAACCACACTTTAAATAGACATCTTTAATGGTGATGATTTCTTGTGTCTCAAACAAACTATGGATTTTAATTAATTTATTTCTATTATCTTAAGAAATAGATCATGCCATATGAGAGAGCAAAGAAGAAAGCCTTGGAAAACTAACCTGTCATAAAACTCATCTGTGATCACAGAGCAAAAGCTGAGCACTGCAATAAAATACACCAGCCACACAAGATCAATTACTCTATAGTGTCATTAGTTGGGGAGAGTCTTCAACCTCACAGAAGAGTGGAATATTATCCCTACTAGCCACTTTGGATTTTATTTCACAGTGCAGTGAACTCAGTGGGATTTTGCTTTCTGGTAGGCAACTGAACTGCTCTGCTTGCAAAAGTACACATGCAGAGCTGAAATTTCTAAAGCAACTATTTATTTTCTCAGAAAATATGATTGGATAATTTTAGGGTATTTTATTTAAAGTTGAAGGATCCCTTCCCTCTCTCCCTTTTCAGGGTGGCACATTTGTCTCAGCACCAGAGAAGTGCAGCTGTGTGTATGTTCTCAAATTGATGAAGGTGTAGGATGAGGTGGTAGCCACAAGACCAAGGAGCACAGACCTGGTCTTGACAACCCTGTGTAGACCCCACTTTGCAGGGGATGAGCTGCCCCCACTAAGGCTCAGCCTGACCCTCCTTCACCCTCCCAAGCCTAAAGCTGTGGTAGTGGTGCAGGATCACATTCTTCCTGCAGCATGGCTGTAGTACATCCTGAGTGTTTGGCATATGGAACCTGCTGAGACAGCCCTGAAGGGAGCCAGCCCTCACACAGTCCTGTCTCCATTGCCAGCTGGGAGCAGGTACCTCTGAGACCCTACAGAGTACTTGCAGAGCCCTTCAAGACAGCCTGGTAATGAGCTGACAGCAGTGCTGTGGGGCTGGTTGGGGCCCCAGAACTGAGCCTGGACCAGGGATGCTTCTAATTAACAATGGAGATAAATCCACTGAGGCCAGTGCAGAGTCAACAATACTCCAAATGCATGTTTGCATTAGGGTTTAACTTCAGTTGTTTGCTTTAATGCAGAATGATGCAAGCTAACATGTTCCAAATCACACTGAACCTTAGGAACTAGGGGAGGCTTCAGCACTGGTTTGAGTGTTCTAAGAATTATGACTGAAAATACCTGGCTATAAGTATATTTCAGTAGAAATATGTATATCTGCTGAATGTGGTTTGAGCATACCTGTTGAAAATGTAGGGGTGCAATTGGTAATTTTAATACCACACTAACATTTGGCCACATGCAGCTCAGGTATGCGCAATTTATTTTAATCAGTATATACTTTAATTTCATCACTTCAAGGTGAGGCATGTTTCCAGCTTATTATTATGTTAGAAGGTGAAAAAAAAGGTAGTGAAAAGATTAATGAAGTTGACAACCTTTCTTGCAAGGGTGGTGCATGGACCCAAGCCAAAACTGAAGCAGGCTGCCTGGGGCTATTCAATCTGGCCAGTAACCTTTCAACAAACATGTTTATCTAAACCATTTGGAGAGACCGGCTGTGTGGTACTTAGTTGCCAGCTGGAGTTAAACCCAAAGACATTCAGTTTTAGAAGAGTTGAACTGCTGCATTTTTAGTTTGTTACCTGGGGCTGTTAGGAGCAATGAAACCTGGAGATACTTACAAATCTCCTGAGCAGCACTGTGATTCACAGCCCCCACCTGCAGCATCTCAGGAATATACTCATTTTGCATGACACAAGGTTTCTCAGGATTTACTCTCTGAGAGTCCTTACTCTCAGGGAGTAAGGACAAATGCTTTTTTGTTTCGTACAGGAAAATGGTGTGTGTGCGTGTGTACCCATTTCTGAAGGGTTTTTTGGAGGTGGAGATCTATTGTAATGTGCTTAGGAAATCCATGCTGATGTCTAAATTCCTGCTCCTTTATATGAGTCTCAAGTATCTCTATCAGAACTAAAAAGCCAAAAGTCAACAGAGTAGTTCCAAGTGTTCTGTTGATCAGCATGCAAGGTAAGAATAACAGTGTACAGTGTAACAGTGTTACAAGTGTAACATGCAGTAAAAAATATCCTGTTTATCACAAGTCAACAAAGAGCACTAATGGGTGGTCTATTCACAGTATTTTCAGTACTTAAGTTTGTCTGTCCTATCCACAGCTCCTGCATCAACACTTATTACACTTATCAATGTGAATTAATAGAAAAGCATAGTGTCTAGCCACTTGATTTTACATAAGTCACAGCTTATCTTGGGAGTCAACCACTATGACAAGACAAAAGAGAACCCAAGAATGACACATGGCTCTCCACACCAAAGCATGCCCTTCCTCAGCAACCATGACACCCTGTTTTGTCATTAGCACAGTTCATTGTGATCAGTAACTCCAGGCAGAGTAATTCAGGAGGGGTTTGGGCACGTAGCTCCAAGTCCTGCTCTGTCTCCATTTTTGCCCTGCAGCAGGGCTAGGGGATGCTCGCTGTGGAGACAGCTGGACTGACAGCATCAGCATCACACTGGCTCAGAAAGACCTGGACACAGGGTGATGCTGGTTTCCCCTTTTTCTCTGACCAGGCAGGCTCTTCCCATGCTATCAGAGGAACACATTACCTTATTCTTTGGAAATAATGCTTTCTGCACACTTTCTTTGAGTGTGCAAAAGTGGCTCAGGGCCATTCCCACAATGAGGAACCTCATGACACTGGGTAGACTGGTCTCTCCTAACCTTGGTAAATGTTCATCTCTGTGCCAGTGCAAGTCTCTGCCCTGTGTAAGGAAAGGGGTGATCCTGCCAACTCAGGTGGGCATGTTCATGTGTCTTTGATCTTCTACGTGGTAACACACTGGTCTATTTGTATTTGCTGGCCTGAATTAAAGGTGCACAAAACCTTGGTTTATTCTGTATTCCTTTCCCTTTTTTTTCATATAAATAACTCCATATGTGTCAGTTCTTTATAAAGCGAAATTCAAAATACATAATGAAACGTTTGTTAAGACAAATTTAAACCAAGTGGCCACAGCCACCCTGCTTGCAGGAACTGTTTCCAGTGCATGCCTGGTTACTGTGTGAGTCCTTCATCTAGCACTTTGAAGGAGTGGAAAATCAAATGGGCTTCAAGGAGTAGCCTTCCTTAAGTGACTTTTCTCACCCATAACTCTTCCTCTCTGTGATGGTGGTAGGATTTGGCCCTGTGTAAGAGTCCTGCCTGAGATCAGAGCTGGCTCCTTAAGGCTGTGTGTGGGGTGGAGGAATTGTAGCTCTTGATGTGAGATCAGAACATAAACTAATGGCAAGACTTTCAGCAAGGCTATAATTTCTGCTTCTATATGCTTAACTTTCTGTTATCTTCAATATAAATCAACCCCCTAAACCCCCCATAATTTACTGGTTTTCATCTGTATAGAACTAGAACAATACATGTGTTTCTTACATTAGCTTTTATTTTGTCACTTGAAGTAGCTGAATATTTCAAATTCAGTATTTGTGTATTTTTATACCAATTCAAGTCTGACATGGAAAGCTGCTTTGACATTAAAATCTGAGTTACAGGGAAGGACTTGCTAAATGCAGGACTAGGTTGCACTGATTGTCACATCAGCTTTTTGACAGACATGATGGTATACAATAATCTTTCTCTGAACATATTACTGAAAACCTCATCAACCAGTGATGAATTGATGCAAATTGCTCTTGAAACCTATTCTGCTAGACATATTAAAAAAAAAATCCTGACACACAACAAAAACCAGAACTAAACCTGCAGAAAAGCTTATGAGTGATAGTGAAATTTATCCTGTTTCTTGTATTTTTCACATGGAACAACAAAATCCAGCCATTAAAATAGAAACTTTTATCTACAAGTTAAAAAAAAAAAGATTTTGCAGTGATTTTCTCCAAGGTTTTATGTGTAGAATTAAAATGTACGCCCTAAGAGCAAGCCTCATAAAAACATAGACTAAGCTTCTGTAATGGGCCTGTAACATTATTTTCATTATTGTTTCAAATTGTTAGTAAACAAGTGATGAATAATAATCTCACCAAAATTAGGTATATAATTTAAGTATTTTGCTTTTTTTGTATTTTTAGTAGAATGTTTTTCAGTTGCAGGCTGAATTTAGAAAATGTGATTTAGAAAAAAACAGATCAGTTCTGATAGATGACTGTCTCCAACACGTAAACTGGCAGTGGCTGTGATGTCCCCCCTGGAGGCTGAGGCTACTGTCATTAGTGGAGAGACCCTGACACTCTATTAGACAGTTACTCACTAAAAAATATTCATTATAATCAAAACTCTGCCTGAAGACCTGCCTAAAATGTCACAAGCACTAGTCTCAGCTGGTGTAAATGAAAGCAGCTTCAGTGGCTTTGTCAGGGTAGAGACTGCCTGCTCCATCTAAAACATCTGTACTGGGTTCCAGTTTTCAGCATCTCTGCTCTCACCACCAGCAAAAAAAAAAACTTGCTAAATTTTCTTCATTATTAATCTCTGGCTGCATTTCCATCTCTAAAGCAGCATGCACCTATTTGTTTGGTATGATGCAGACATACAATGACTTTTCTATAGTAGTGTTTTGAAGGCTTCTGTTATTTTCTTAACACCTCAGGCTTTCTATTTTATTCTGCTGCCTCAATCCAAGCAACAAGTCTCCATCTACAAAGCCATGCACACCCTGCACACCCTGCAGATGCCTCCCCCTTCCACCCCTCACTGCCACCACAAGGATGCTGCGATGCCAATGCCAGAGGGCAGAGCTTCTGTCCTCCTCACACGAATGGGCCCTGACGTGCTGAGCTGGTTCCCGCAGGCAGAGTCCCTCTGAAGATGATGCTGTCTGACAACGTGAATCAATTCAGCATTTCTTTATCTCATTTCAGAGCAGCAGGACTCCTGGGGCTGCGACACTGAAAATGTGCCGTGTGTTACCCATCCTGATCAAAACACTTAATGGTGGTCACCGTCCTGGACACGCTCTCCCAGGGCCGGCCCAAAGGCTGGCAGAGCCGGGGGCGCGGAGCAGGCCCTGCTCCCGCCGGAGAGCAATCTGCTGCCTGACGAGATGCTCCCATCCTCCTGCAGCAAGACCTTAAGCTCTTCTTCTTTGACACAAGAGGTTAAGGGCAATCTTGACAAATTCAAAAGCAGATCAAGTATGGTACCTCAGTGAGATGACCTGCTGCCCTACAGACTGCCAGCCAGGCTGCACTCCTGTGCTTCTCATGGAACCTGTCCCCTCCAGTTGCACGGGTTCAGCAGCACCAGGCAGCGCCTTTTCCAAACCCATTGTGGCAGTGTAGGCTTCACATCAATTGCAAAAACTGAGCTAGTTGGCTACACACCAACCAGGTCAACAGCATTTTAAAAATCTTTATTATTGTACAGCTGCTAGGCACACATACCTACAGACACATACCTGGGAACTGACAGCCTAACAAGACATTCATCTGGCTTCTGATTGATTCTGCCTCGGAAAAGCCTTTGGGACATGGCTATCTGCTGAATTTCAGACCAAGCATCCCTGACCCATAGCTCTTGCCAGTTTACTTTTCAAACAGCAATTCTGCCCTAAATGTCCCTGCAATTTAAAATCATAACAACAAATGATTGAATTAGAATAAGGTCATTGTTGCACAGATAAACTGATATAATGTGTTATGCAGAACAAGCATAAATTATTATGAACTCGTGTATTATTCTTTTTAACCACTATTTTATAGTACTTTTATATCTATAGATAGGGACACACATACACACACACTTTTTTATGCATTAACATGGAATGTGAACTTTAAGTTCACATTAACTTAATGTGAACTTCTGCTAACCAACAATTGTAACTTCCCTCTAGTGGCCAATTGTTGCTTAAATGCTAGCGATTGAAGACTCGTCTACCTCTCATTATAAAAAAGACAAATCAGCTTATTTTTGAAAAAAATATATATGAGTTTCCCTTTTGATAAAGTTTATGGTCATTATCTAATTGTAGTAGAACTCCACAGGCTGTTTCCTTATTAAAGCAAAACTTTGGAACCAAGAACCTGTAGTGAAAAGGACAGAAAAGGACAGAAAAGAAAAACATTCTCAGCTAAATAGTTCTCGCTGGCTAATTGTTCAAGTGATATAATTACACCAAAATATTGTGGTTTGTAATGCTAGAAAATAAAAGCCATAGTATTCACTTGTAGGCAGGGTAACCTGTTTTCTTGTGCTTTTCATGTGGTATTTGTGCCTACGGGCCATGACATAGCCTAGCAAAGGCCATTTTTCCTCTCATTACTGGAAATCAAACTATTCCTGTCCATGCCAGCATTCTTTTACATTCATCTGTCCTCTGACTTGTCCAGAAACTGTTGCAATTAGCTGTCTTTTTTTTTTCCCCGCCCTTTTCAGTTTTATTCTTGAAGAATCTCTTTAAAAAGATTAATTCTGGTATTCCATGTTTGGAGACCTCGTTGTGTAGGTTCTTCATCTATCAAAAGGTTTGTATGGCTCCCTTTTATCTTCCTTATCTCAACAGCTAGGAGAATGCCCACTTTCCTCATATTACTGGAACACCACTAGTCAAATTCCTAAGAACAGGGAAAAGTATCTCTTCAGATTGCCTTGTCCTATACCTGCAGAAAGTGGGTGCTTTCCAGGAGACAGTTTTAGTATATTTCAAAAAGTAAGGAATTTAAAGCAATTGCTTTGTGTGTTTGATTGTCCAGCTGGTTAGTACTTCCCCTATGCCAAACTTACAAACTTCCTGGCAATTCTCAACTGTTTGACAGACATTTTTAAGATTGTCTTAAAGATGTCTTAAGATTAAGTCTTTCTACGTCTCTTGGAAAAATAACAAAATAAATAATAATTTAAAAATTCTGGAAGGAGAACGATGTCCTATTGATCTATTTTACACTGTTTGTCATCAACAGATAGTCTGGTCTGCACCCAGCAGGCTGTGCTGCTCCACACTAGCAAGGGCTCCCGCTGCCTCTGCCATTTGTCTGTTTTTCTCTTTTCACCACTCAGGCCAGCTATCCTACTGGCTGTTTCTCAACTCTTTCTGAGAAACCTCACATATTATACTTTTTTTCTTGCATTTTCTCTGTCCCAACCTTTCCATTTTCACTACCTCTTCTTGCCACACCAAAAGGCAAACTTTCCATGCCAGCATGACCATAACTCTCTTTCACTACAGTACATATATTGCAGAACATCTACTTGAAATATATCCTGAACACTGCCATTTAGAAAACTTCACTTGTTCCCTTAGTCCTGTGAAGTCTTGAGGCCCTTTCGATCTTTGCAAACACAGGGCAGTGGAATGGGCTGCTATCCTCTCTCAGGTAAGATATTGTGTTTCAAAGACAAAGCATCCCTCTTCTGAAGTCTTGGAAACATGGCAAATATAGCAGCACCCTCTGGAAGATACATATCAAGTACTGTTTACTGTCCAACGTAAATGTAGTTCATTCCTCAATGTAGTGCAAGACCTGGGAATTTTAAATAAGTTTGGCACCAGAACTGGACTACCTAAACTTTCCCTCTTTAAAAGCTCAAGTCTGAAACCCATATTTGTACAGCATGGACCAGGTATGTTTCCTCTTCATCACTTATATCCAAAATGTGACAGAAAGCCAGGCAGAATTAAATCTACGCACTGGCTTAGATTGCTGACATGATGCCATGGGGTTTTTTTCAGCTGGCAGGGAAAGCTACCTTCTAAACTTCTTTATTTTGAGCACCTTAGGGCAAGACAAAACAGGTCAAAAGGCTGGCTGGGTCCAGGTGACAGGAGCTGTCTCCTGTCCTGCCTCTCTCCAATTTAAACATGTGCAAACCTATTACTTGCCAGCTGGCTTCAAATTTATCCTGTGCAGTTTTCCTGGAGGGACAAAGCCAGTGCTGCCAAATTCACAATAGCACAAACTTCTCCAACCCCAAATGAAGAATCCATCCTTCAGGTATCAAACATGATCACCATTTTTTTATCAGTTCATTTACATGTGAGCACAGTAAGGAATGCCGTCTCTATTTTTGCTGCCAAAATTCATGAGAACACTGGGATCACCATTTTTCTCCTTGCTTACAGTCACAACAGATCACATCTACTGTCAGTCATAGTCCTGCTGACATGTATTTATCTTGACAGCTTGATCTAAAGTTTCCACTTCTCATGTACAAAGAGCAGCCAGAGATCGCTTCAGAGATTAAAACATGATGGCCAGCTGGATTTACTTTCATTCTAGGGGCATAATTTGGGGGTAGATTCCTACAAGTAGCACATTCAGTTATTTCCATCTTCCCACAAAACCAGTTCCCGCTTCTGCCAAGTCTCCAAAATGGTCTTTCCTAAGGTAGATGAAGGGGAAAAAAAGAGAAGGAGTGGGACAGAAACACAGCCAAGGACAATTGCTTTTCAGAAATGAGTGGAATCTCATTCTCTTCCTGATTTTCTCCCCAGTTCATTCTTTTCAGAAAAGAAGACATTTCTATATGGTAGATAATATTTCTTCATATCTAATTCCTAGGGTTTCTGTTTTAAAATAGATCAGACATCATAAAAAGAGAATTTGGTTCACAAATCTTTTGCCACTTTGCTTCTGCTATGTGGAACCATGAGGAAAATTGTATTTTCCTAGGAACAATGTGAGAATAGATTACAAGAAAAATTACCATTGGGGTATCCTCTTTAATTCCCTCAGGATTTATACAATCACTTCAGTGAGAATAAAATCAAAAGCAAAGTATATCAGTAAAAGAAAAATGTAGCAACTATACGTATTAGTACACTTTGGGGAACATGAACAGATTATGTGTGTGTGTCTCCAAAAATTGTTACTGTATGAAATCCTTCTTCCCAACTAAGCCTAGGGAACTCAGACCTCTCTTTTCAGGAAGTATTCTTTAATTGAAACAGAAACAGCTGTATTTCATATCTCCCAGACAGTTTACATTGCTGCAAAAATCAACAGGTACCTGTACAAAAACCAAGGCAGCTGATATCTGAAGGTAGTGTGAAGATATCTGAAGATAGAAGTGCCAGAACTGAGTCTGTGCAGATGCCAGGAGCTGAAACAGACAGGAGTTTCCAAATACATATGGGATGGCTGGCAGAATGGCTTCTGATTCAGTGATAAGATCCCTCTTTCAAACATCATGCCCACACATCAACTTTTGGATACATCTCCTCAAGCACCCGCATCTCTTGGAATCCGTGGCTCTCCTGCAGTCTTCTATGCAGAACAGCTGCCCTCCTACCCAGTCTGTTTCCATTCATATATAGGATAGAAAATATATGAAAAGAGCATTGCAATGGACTTTGTGTACTGTAAAAGATGATGACTAAAAATTCCTCACTTCATGCACTATTTAAAAACAGATAACCATAAATTTGTATGTCAGACAATTCCTTTAGGATACAAAATCCTTATTTGGGATCCTATCTGAGGGCTCTTAAATTTCAAATCAACATTCTTATTTTCTCTTATTCACTCTTACAGGTATGGAACACGACTATTTCAGTTCTTTTCTTTGCAGTAATGTGACTAAATAAATAAATAAATAAAAACATCCATGGAAGTAAAATGCAAATCACAGATTTCAATGGGAAATGGTCAGACAAATTTGCCATTTTTTCAAATGGTAGCATGTGAAGGTATGCGACTTTCTGTATATAATTTGGTGGCAGTAATGGGAACAACTTCTTTCAGAGCCCCTTCATGCTGTTTTTCTACTTTGAATTCTTAATTACAGGACTAATCCAAAGTGATTTTTACTGCTAGTGTAAACAGAACAAACAGTGAAATTTTAAAACCACATTTATTTTTAATACAAAATCTGTTGCACTATTACAGAAGTGAGCCTGTATGTTTACCCCCACATGCACAGATAATTCAGCATCTACAATCAAATAAGAGTAAAATGATATTTCTTTTTTACCAAAACCATTGGCAAATCCTGTGAAGAAATGTTCTCTTTGTGCTTTGTAATCAGTGTTCATATAATTCATTTTGTATTTCAGTTCCCATTAAAAAACTGACCAATGGAAAGCTCAAAGGTGCGAAAGAAGCTTATTACAGCTGGGTTACATTTGGGATTACTTCAGTTGTGCTTTACCTACAATATATACATGAAAGCTGCAAAGTGTCCTATGGGCTAATGTAGTGCACTGGCAAAAGCTCTGAATGTTTCAGTTGGAATCTGCAGTAAATGAGCAGATCACTATTTTATTTTCACAGCAAAAAAAAAAAAAAAAGAAAAGAAAAATTAAGTAGATGCTTTAAAATACCATGCACACCATTGGCTATAGTACTTCTTACACAGTACAACATAAGCTTTCTTGGTTTATTTGTCTGAAACACCTAGAAGCATATAGCATCTACGCTTTAAGTGTATTTACAAATTCAACAAAATATCTACATATAAAAAGCTTACTTAAAATTAAACTTGATGCAAGTTATGAAAAACCAATTTATTGGCAAATGAAACTGAGCATTCCTTCAACCATAGGTTGTTATAAGAATTTATATTTGGAGGTAAACATTTGATTTAGTATGCGAGAAAATAATTTTTTAACAGATAAGGGTAATCCTTTACCAATAAACCGTATTAGCACTTGTCAGATGGAATGCTGTGGTTCTGAGTGGTAACCCCCACACTGCTTCAGGCTGGAGATAATTACAAAGCTGCCGCACTGATCAGGCTGGGACACAGAGAGAAATGTGCTCTCACCGATGGAGTCAGCTGGTTTAGGTTTTTAATGATTTATTTTACAAGAGCTTACACCTTGCTTTGTTAGTAAATAATTTAGCTTTGGTTGCATTTTGGGATTTTTTTTCTGTTTGTTTGCTTTCATTTTTGTTTTAAGTATTCTAAGGCCATGAAAACATGTTGTGCTGTAACTGTGTAGGAAGCTTTTTTCAAAGGGAAAAAAAATCATACTCTTCTTTATGTAATTTAAAATATTTTAAACTTTTCATTTTTAGCACAACACTTTCATAACACTTCTTTTTCTTCACATTTTTCCTTTATTTGGCAATGACAGTAGTCTGCTAATCACAGTTTACTGCACCAACTGATTTAGCAGTACAGCACATTACGGAATGCATATTGTATGAAGGCACTGAATGTATATGTTGCCCTGTGTTTTCTGGAATATTTTCCTTAATTTTTAAAGTTTTTCTTTCAGTGACTGTACAAATTCCAAAATGCATCGCAATGCATATTTTTTATGCCCTAAAATCAATTCAGTATGTTTTGATGTAAAAATAGAACACTGTACTGCTGTAATACTTGATAGATTAAAAAGGCTATAAAGTAATAGGAGCAAAGAGCAGATAATAGGGTCTCATTAAGCATCAGCAAATGCAAGTGTCATACTTAAATCATTTAGCATTTATATACTGTACATACTGTTCCTAACTGTCTTGCAAAAAGACATATGATAGCTAGACATTAAGTCACCAATTTCACAACAATGTCCACAAAGACATTGAAGTTCTATATAATACTACTATAACACTCTGACATTGAGAACGGAATTCATATCCAGGGATTCAGCTGAGGACTGCATAACAAATTGTCAAACCATGTCTTTATAGTGTACACAAGATTATCTGTGAGTTGTGTAGGGGTTCTTTTTTCCATGCATTATACTGTATTTTCAACAGGAAACAAAATTACAAGCTGTTTTTACCGTTTGTGTCAGTTCCTTTAAAAAAAAAGTAAAAATACCCAAGTTTTGAACAAAATTTGAATTTTCTTTTTTGATTCATAGTAACATACCACTTACTGTGTCATTATGCTGTGTACTGGTGTTAACCTGCATATTCTCATAGCGTTAACATCTGGTGGTGAGGAGCTCCATTACCTGTGTGTTCATAGTATGAGAAGGAGGATGTACAAGTGCTTTAAGCAAACTGGAGATACAAGGGGATCAAGTTCTGTGGTTACACAAATGAATTCATGGCATTTACAGGAGAAGGAGCCTCAGAGCTTTCATTTCCTTCTGCAGGTTCTTTCTCTTTTTTACCACTATATTGTCCAATAAAGGAGCCATCCTCATTGAACTGACCATTTACACCTTCTCCATAGTCAACTAAACTATCATCACTGTCTTCTTTTTTCACAGTTCTGTCTGAAGGTGTCCGGCTTCCTTTTTTTAGAGGTTTATGGTCCTCTGCATCGCTGGAGACACAAACAAACAAACATGGGATTAACGGATGTATTGTTTATTAAGACAAGAGCAGCCATGCATGCAGAGTTTATGAAAAGCATGTGTGCAGCCCTATAATCCTTTAGTAAACCCACATCACATTGTAGAGACAAATCAATATGATGTAGTTCATATGAAAACATGGTGTAAGAATGGTTTAAACAGAGAATGTCTTCAGTGGAGGGAAGGGGAGTTGTGGTTTCTTTTACTTTTTTTTTCCCCATCGTGCATGGCTTTTCAGTGATAAGACCTGGGCCCTTGGCTTGGAGGCCATGTAGATGCAACTGCAAGCATTAAGAAGTGGGTTGTAAAGCTATAAAAAAATAATTTGTTTGTTCTCCAAAGGAACAAGCTTATGATGTGCTGTGAAGTTAGTCTGTTAAACTTCTTAATTTCTTTGACTCCTTGAAAATGAATGAAGAATGAATTTGGTTAAATGAAATATACTGATTTTCTTTACTAGTATAAAGAAAATAAAAGTGCTGCATTTCAAATAATTTGTTACATAATGCAGGCCAGACTTGCAATTTTCAACCTTACCTTTCAAGAGACCTACATATTCCATTAAAAGGGTGCAGAAGAAACAAATGAAAATAGCCTAAGAAGAAAAGCAAAGTCCATATCCTGATAGTGATCAGTATTGTATCAATAATAAGTAGCTCTTAAAATTTCTACAATATTTACTGTGTTACAGGTAAAGCAACAATTTAGCTTACAGTAGCTAGAATTGAGGAGTTGAGAGCATGCTTAGTCTTTTCATTTCTTATCAGATCCATCTCCCTACCCTACTCTATGACCAATAATGCTCTGACAATGATGATGGTGATTTGGAGGACAACACAAAAACGAAAGGAAAGAAAGGCCAATAGAGGAGATGTCTGTAGCAAAGTACTGTGGTCTTTCCTTTGTCCATGGAAAAGCTGCAGCACCATCAACACCCTCAAATAAACTGGCAACTGTGGTAGGCTTGTATTTCATGAAATAGATATAGTTGGGCTCTTTTCAGAATCCTTTACATTGCACTTCAGTGTCAAGATGAGGATTTCAGCAGCAGCTCCAAAGCATTTTGAATTGAAATCCACTATTGCCAGCTGCACTTTTGGGTGCAATTATTTACTTTGTCTTAAACAGAACATATGACTTGATTTGCATATAGGGTACAAAAAAAGGAAGTAGTTTGGGCTTTTTATTTAGATTCACAGTTTATGAGAAATATAAAGAAACATATATAAAATATTAAAGAAACAAAATTACAGTTTGCAATTTCTAGAATACTAGGCTGAATATATACTCAGCAAATTATTTTAACCCTCTATTTCCTAAAACCTAATATCTTATAAAATAATGCAATTTTTTTCTAATTAATACTTTTAAGCACCCAGAGAAAACATATATATATATACATACATATATATATATATATATATATATATATATATATATATATAAAATCATAGGATGTACAAGGCCACATCAGATCATATAGTTAGCCAACAAAAGCTCTCTTGGAAACTGTTGCTAGAAAACCATTACACCCATTTTCCATCAAGCCATTTCTCCTCATCACCTTTTTTTGGTTTGTTTGTTTTGGAAAACACTAAGTTAAAAAATTCTAAAAGAAGGACAACTCTAATATGCATATACTTACAGAAAAAGCATATCAGAGATTTTATCATTCTGCATATACAGCAGAAAAAAAGTGGTAGGAATATCTCTCTTATTTATGTGCAAGAAAATCCTCATGCTCAAAGCACACAAAAGCAAAACCTCCAAATGTGACTGTATCAGGCTTGATGTTTTACTTATTGTGGTGTATAAGGCACGAGGATAAAAGTCATTGATCTGTGCTCACTGGTGCTGCAAACACACAGGCCAGTAACATTTAAAAGACCGTACTCCAAAACTTCAAGAATCCAGCAGCAGAGTGAAAATGTTTGTAACACTGCGAACACAAGCAGATCACAGAGACATTACTGAAGAGAGTTCATTTTGGAAGGACCCCGTATTTAGAAGGCTGAAGTTGGAATCCAGTATTTAATACTCATACACACTGTAGTTTCTCCAATGCCTCCATCAGAAGGTATTAACAGTCATTAAAGCAGGCTGCACAAATCAAATGAAGGCCAGGCCCTTCTTTTGAAACTGTAACCAGTCCTACTCCCAGGGAAGATCTGCTTTCTGGGTTAGACTGTTAAGGAAAGAGCACTGGGTATACGGTTTATTGTTTAATTTCAGGTGAATAACTTCATAATTCTTTACACCACAATACAAAGAAATTAAAAGAAATGAAAATTGCAATTGTATCATATTCTGATTGGTCATGAATCTCTGTGCAAATATTCTAAAGTATGACCCCAGCCAGTGTAATTCACTAGGTTGGAATATACATATATAAACAATATGCCTCTACTGTATAAATGCACCAACATTTTAATCCAATGAGAAGTTCGATTTGCCATTACAATTCAGAAAAATCTGAGTATGAGAACTTCTGCTTTGTGTTGCTCTTCTGGTTTTCTTATTTATATTTCTGCAAACAAAGTTTATGCATAAGACAAACAATGAAGAAATACTTACACAGTGGGTTGCACTGAGTATAAGATTTTTCTATATTTTAGTCAGGATGTGAATTCTACAATCTCTATAATTAAAAGCAAAAACAACTGCAGATTTACCCAGCAGTGTATGTACATGGAAGTGGGCACTGGTGTGAGAGCACAGTCACAGCAAATCCAAAAATCAAATCAAACCCGGGGATTCCTTCACTTGTTGCACTATATAAGTCTAGAGAGAGGTTCTGCCATGACTCTGGTAGTGGAAAAACAAGTGGGATTATCCAAGATGCTTTACACTCCTGGTTCAGAAAAGATAACATATGCCATGGTACCATTTTTTCTGTATCAAACTGGATTATGACTCTTAAATTAACACAGTGTTTTGTGTGGAAAAGAAAGAATTGAGGAAAGATGAAAAAACCAACCAAATAGGAGAAGGAGAAAAAAGTCAACATATCAATGTTTTGGACAACACTTTTGCTACCCTGGGGATTCAAAAAAGAGGAGGAGCTCTGGTGGTCTGGCAAAATGAATGTAATATCTGTTTGTTGCCAAGAAGCAAACTGCAAAAGCTGCTGAATTACATTAGGAAGAGCTATAGAACACTTTAGGCTGTAGAATTTTTATAATATTATATTGCAAAAACATGGTAAAGCCATAAATTTTGTACCCACAAGGTTTGCCAACCTTGCTTACACCTGCTCATAAAACTATTCCAAAATGCAATCAGGATAAATCAGTTTGTTTCTGTTTGTGGTTTTGCTTGCTGACTTTTATTATGTACCTAGTGTAATATTGTAATATTAAAAAATGAGTCAATTGTGTTGACTAAAATTACAGTGGCAAATTGAAGAAGCTTTTTTAAAGTTTCATTTATGCAGCACATCTAATTAATAGTCAGAAAACAATACTGGAAGGGAACCAAACATGAGGTGAGAGTGCTTTATTTAGAGCCATGGAAATTAAGTGTAGCCATACTTTTACTATTTTTTGCTGTAAAAATAAATTCCATACTAGTATTTTTTTAGGGATGAAAATTTCACAAAGAAGACTTATATGTATCATTCATTTTGATAAGTACTTATATGTACCACATACACTTCAGTAAGAAAAGCATTTACTATTAAAGCATATTCTAAAAGCATGATTTAAATATTAATCATTAATGACTGCTATTATATGAATGTTTCTCTTCTTAGTTTGATGAAACACATATCAAACTTGAAGTTAGTTATTAAGAGACATAAGAAGTATGAACGTAACAATACCATAAGTGCAAAATACAAATTTATTTGTTTTAAAAAAGTAATTCCATTTCACAAGCTTATCAGTTATTGAAAGAAATATGTACCTTGAAATCTCCTTTCTTCTTTCAACTTTTCAATTTTTCTTCCTTAGATATGGGTACATGCAGCAACCAGTCAGAATGGGGAAGAAACTTTTATGATGCCTCTGCAGTCCAGCAGGCAACTAGTTCCCAACTAAACTTTGCCACATTCATAGACATGCAAAAAGACTCAATATATGGTTAGCAATATACTACTTTTCCTTACAGCACAACTGTCAAGTGAAAGGCAACATGAAACAAAGTGGGTAAAACATTCTGGGCTATGAGACACAGAAAGTGGATGCAGAAGATGAAAACGGTTGGCACTAAATTCCTTTTTCTGTGACCTCAGGTCAATAGCCCAGAAATGTTTAAATAAAAGCTAAATATCAGGGAAAGCCACAGAAATACCTTCCTCTGTGGCTTCTCTGCATACTCCAGGAGAATCTGTTCCCACACCTAAGAGGTTTCCGCTGATACTCCTAAATTATTAGGACTGAGAGTCCTAATATTATTACATTCAATCCAGACTTCAAGCCATTTTACTATTTCTTATTTAAGCACAACTATATCAGTCTTCTGAGTAGTTTTTCATTAGCATATCTGTAATACTCAATCTTCAGTCCTGGCAGAAGCTGGAAAAACTGGGTGATGAAGCTCTGGCTTTAAAATGCAATGTACTGAAAGTTGTTAGTCACTCAAGTATTCCAGAATTAAAACAAGAATTGTCAAAGAAAGTACATGTGCGTAAATTAGAACACAGTAAGACCACTGCCAAATCCAGTTGGACTGTTCAGCTCTTCAGATAATCTCCACTGAGATAATCTCTTGTCCTGGAAGGGACCAAGCTTAGAATTACAGTCCTGAGGCACAAATCATGACTAGGTCCCTATGGAAACACACCTAAGCTGCAAGTTAAGTAACTACAAGAGAAAAACCCTACACTTGTAGTTACAAACTTTATTTTAATTGTTAATCAACTCAGAAAAAGAAGAAAGAGTAATATATTATCTAGCAATCCCAGAACTCTCTGCCAAAGTGACTCACAGCATATCCTAGAATTTCTAGATAAAACAGTGTGTGTCAAAATATTGAAGAAAAGAGGCAAAATAATTCACCAAAATGTGCAAATATCCTGAGTTACCACAGCAGCAATTCCACTACTGTATTTGCCTTGTCCTGTTTCATCTTCCTAAGAACATTCTGCAGACCACTGGACTTCCAACTTTCCCTTGTAATTGCTTGCTTCCAGTTTTCCTACCCATGAACTCACAGGTCTGTAGCTGTCATAACTTCTTAATTTCTCTCCATTTATGGACCAGAAGAGAAATTTAGGCTTATTTACACCTATGCTGATCTCAACACACATCTGTGGTACTTCTTCTGTTGCTTGCAGGTTCTTGGTGTAGACAATGACTGTCCACAATTTACTGTCTCAGTCTTCTACAACTCAGAAAACCACTGAGGGTGCAGAGCAGATTGCTACAGAGGCACTGTTTTCCCTTATATGTAAAAATGAAGGAATCCATCCAGTCACAGGAATATAGCAGCCATAGTAATTCCTTAGTTCCCAAAACACCTGCATTTCCTAAAGCATTATTTCTTTCATTAGATCAATATAGCAGAAAAATCTGATGTTGTCTGGTCCTACAGACCAGCCAACTCTCACATAGAAAGTATTCTCTCAGTTGAAATTGAGGAGTGCAAAACTTCAAACAAATCCAAACCATCCAAAGACCACTAGAAAGACTAGAAATCTAATGTAAAAAACCCTCCCCTAAAGAGAAGGGATTTGAGAGCTATGATTTCTCTAAAATATCTTAATTAGTCATTAAGATTTAAGTAACTTCATAATTTAAATCTTACTTGGGAACAACTAATTTTCTAAGCGCTGGGTTTATTTGTTCAGAAATATTGAAACATTTCCATGTCTTTCACTCTTCTCAGTTCCTGTGAAACTAGGAAGCAAGTCTATGTTCTTAGAAAGTTCCTCTTGATGGTCTGATATCTCTTTGAAAGTGAGATGTCTTTTCATACTTGGCATGAAATGAATGTGAGACCTTATACTTTCCCTTCCCTCCTTTGAACTTTGGAGGAGAACGCAAGGAGCTCAGACACTTGTGAGAACATGAAGAGCTTCCAACAGAGCTCTTTTTTTTCATCTGACGTAAGGAGTGCTTGTGTTCTGAGGCATCCTGCATGATCTGGACTAAGGATTCACCAAACAGCTTGCCCCCTGTGTATGGTAAAGACAGCAGCTTACATTTCAGATCTAGTGATGAGCTCCAAGGACGCAGCCAGAGAGCTCTCCAGGCTACAGTGAGGCATGCCACATTTTTAACAGTGAGTCTAAGAGAATCCTCAGCTGCATCATGGATAAAATTAGCTGCAATTTTACACAGCCTGCGTTTTCTCTGCATGGCACCAGATGGGACCCACTTCTTTTTGAATCTAGCTTGTTCTTCCTCTAACCATATTAGCAAAGCTTTAGAAGCATAAGTGCAGTAGATAGATACTCCAAGCTGGGCTGCAGCTAGCTTGAAAGATCTTTTAATTGCTTCCTCAATCTTTCTGTCAGTAGGATCTTTAGGGAGAGCATCTGTATTATCAGGCACTGACAGTACACAATTACCAGTAACCAATGCTCTGTCTACCTCAGGCAAGGTCCCCCACAAAGCAGCTTTATCCACTGGAAAAGGATAGAGCTTATGTAGGACTGGTGGGGCTTCATGCTTGGCTTCAGGATTTCCCCAAATCCTGCAGACAAGATCTTCCACAGCTGAATGGATAGGAAGTGCATTATCTACCTTGCCTTCTTCAGAGGCACATTCAGATTTGGAAGACTTTAGCATTAGCACCTTCTTTATGTGTTCAAAAAGGTAATTCTGATTCTCTATGTCAAATTTACGTAGAGAATCTGGTCCTTCTGGATCTTCTGTAGGGGATTCAGATGCCACCTCCCCGTCTTCAGGGGCTGATTCAACCTCCCAGGCCTTGTCAGCCTCAGGTTTCTCCTTCCCAGAAGTTGTTTGATCTTTTAAGCTGTCCATATGATCAAACTCAGAAATCTGGGAACTGCTCCCGGATGCTTCTAAAGGAACCAGTGGAACTTCTGCAATTGGTACCTTGGGATGCTTCACTGAATGGGACCTAGCCTGTGCCACAGATGTTATGCTTTGTCTGGCTGCTGTCAAAGCATCCTTTAAGACAGTGGCCAGCTCAGGCAAGATTATAGATTTCATTAGTGAATTCTTTTCAGATTCAGAGAAGTGAGTAGCAGTAGAAGGTCTTACCTTCCTGTGGCAGGAGCTCTGAGTGTCTTCTGAATCTGAGCTGCAGTCTGGGGTCTGGCTGCACCAGTGCTGGAGAGAAGAATGCTGCCTTCCCAGTAAGCCACCAATTGAGTTGCAGCTGAGGGGTTGCTGGAAAGGGGATGGCTGTCCTGCCTGAGAATCTGAGCCCTCCTCCGACCCCATTATGTGTTGCTCAGAAGCATGATGTCTAGAGCCATGCCTGTACTTCCATCCGTCTGACCTCTTTTCCTCTCGGCAGAGGGAAGCAGAGACAGAACTAACCCTTGTAAGCTCTGAAGACTGCCTAGCCCTCCTCCTGGTGTAGGAGGTCTCTGATCTGGTGCTGGAGTATTGATCCCCTGACCTTCTGAAGAAGTTGGATCTGTCAGATCTCACAGACTTTGCTTTGGTAAAGAGAGGGTTTGCTTCAGGAGAATTGGCACAGCTACCTTTTGTTCTCCTTTCCTTGTCCAGTTTCTTTCCTGTCCAAGCAGACATGGACCTGAAGTGATGAAAAAAGTTCAAAACACTCGAATTCCTAGATCTTTCAAAAATTACATTTTTTCCCAAGGGAAACCCTATACCCTTTTTCCTCAAAGAAGCACCGCATCATGTGAGGCAGACAAACTGGGAACTGAGTGACTGCAGTGATGCTGGGCTGCAGAGAGGATGACAAGGTATCTTCTGTAATCTGACTGGTTGCTGCTCCTGCCCTGTCTCTAAGGAAAAAAGAGGAAAGCCCAATATAGACTAATTACACAGAAATACATTTTAAAAAGGAGTTTTTGCAGGGTACATAGAATGAACTCTCCCGTGTGAATAAGTGTGAAAGCTTGGCATGCATCTGCCCATATTCACTAGACATGAGTGAATAAATGCATTATAAAATAATTTAATAAAGTTCTAGGTCATTCTTTAGATTAACTCAAGCCACTTAAATATGAAGATGTAAATTCAAATCTTGCTATAGGTCACACATGAAAGCAGGCTTGAATACTTATTCCAGGCCTGAGAAAACATGCATTGAGGTCATATCATTTGTACAATTCTGTACAAAGGTCAGTTTCCAAGTATCAAGAACCAGTAGAGCAATGAAGGAGTATGCAAACTAGGCTTCCCAGGAAAACTTATATAGTACTTTTTAAACTCTATTCCAAAGATTGCTTCATACTTCCCTTTTTATCAGGTGAATTTAGGTAATTTATATGCACTTACACATGTAATAAAATACTACTCTGAACTCATTAACCTAAAAATGGAGTACATTGTTTTTAATCAAAGAAGAATAAACAGAAACTGCTCCTTAGCATTCAGAAATGTACATCTAGTCCCGTCAGATCAATATGTACCTTTTCCTTCTGTGAAGAAGCTATGGCAACAAAGTAGATTCTTCTGGGAAAAAATCTGCTTTTTTCTATATACATTTGTAAATGCCAAATGTTTGCAATAATAAAGAACTTCTACACTGCTTCGGACACAAGAATGCACTACAAAATCTATTTCATAGCCACATAAAATACAATCATATTGACCTATTTAGAAAATAAAAACATTATTTTTGTACTAATAAAAAACCAAATAAATTGCTTATTTAATAAGCTATATTCATAGTTGTTGTATTAATATTCTTGCCAAGGCATGCTTTTGGTAATGTCAGATTTGGCTAGTATAAAGGAAGAGTGTCAGGAATAAGAGCTGTGTTGCATGCTTTGAAGCTGCTTGCCATATATCTTGTACTGAAATACATGAAGGGGAGTTTTTCTTTTTTTGTAGGGCACTTCTTCACCTCTGTTATTGGATTAGATGTTAGTACTGGCAGGTATTTTAAATGCATTTGTTTTTCAGTCAAATTAACACCAAATTGTCTTTGTTAGGCTTCAGTTAGAAACTTATTTTCAAAACCTATAATGCTCACATGGTGCCCTAACTGAAAGGACACTGCATCAGGCATTTGAACACATACAATTGTGTTTGAACACACACAATTGCGTTTGAATGTGGTTTTCACCTTGCATTAGCAAATGGCTTATACTAAGCTTGGATAATTTTTTTTAATGGTGTGGTTGAAATGCTATTTTTAGTTCTAAATAACACTGGATACAAAATCTTTGACATGGAAAAAAAAGTTAGTCTTCAATTAATAAGTGTCATACTATAAACAGTACCTGTGTGACATGAACAGTGAACATGACAAACCACATAAGCTGCTCACCTGTATTCACCAAACGTTCCATCATCTTCCTTCATAGGTTGTATTTCTGGATCAGCATGTGCATCCTCCTTTTCCTTCACTAAAATATTTGAAATATTAATTTTTACAATGAAACTGCAAGATGAGAAAGTCTAAGACCTTAATTTCTCAAACTGATCGCATTTGTCTTTTGAATAAAAACTATTTTTTAAATGGGGCCTTAGGATATTACTTTTTTTTTTAAGAAAAAGATCTGTTAATTAGTTATAGGGTTTTATTTTCATTCAAGTATGACTGTATGTAATTTTGTATTAGCAGAACTTTTTCTTTTTTTTCTAGCATTAAAGAGAGAAAATTGTTTAAAATCCTACTAAAATAACTTATTTACTGAGACTATTAATAGAGTTACTGCTTAATCAAATTTGAATTATTTAGTTCTTTTTAACAATGCTCTCTATTTCTTCTTGATATTCTTCTCATACTGATTGACAAAACTGAATCTGATTCACTTTTGTTCACTGTCAGTTTGTACATTTTCTGCTTTAATTTCATGTAGTTAGCCTCCAGAGAATTTAAGATTTTTTTTCCATTATTAATAATTCTCAAAATACTAGGCATGGTTTGTTTCTTCTTTTCTACAATGTGATCAAACCCAGCACAAAGTCACATACACTGGAACCTAAATTTTACACAATTGTATTTCTTGCACATTCTGGTTTTAGGTTTAATCCTTGTTCCCTGGTAGGAATAAATCTAGGCATATAACTTCTCCCTGTAACATAGTAAATGTAGCACATTGACACAGAAACCCACTAGCACCTGAGGAGTCAGATATTTTCAGATGACATATATTCCTATAAGTTAACATTGCTGACAGGACAAAACAATATAGTGACTGTAAGAATTCTATTTATGGTTCTTCCCTTTGCCTTTTCATTTCTGTTTTTCTGGCATCTATTCAAATCTTTCCCTTGTCTAGCAGATACAGTCATATAATCCAATACACAATCTCTTGTCTTTTACTCTGGTAATTTCCACACTTTATTTGTACATCACTGATTTGTGTGCCATTATTTAAGAGGATATTAATCATTCCTGACAGTACTTACTAAGTCCATAATTGCAATAACACGTAACATCTTGAGACATATCAGGCTGCTATAATTTCATACTGAAGTAATGGATTACTTCCTACAAACTACAGGCAACCTCAAAATGACACACAAAAATGATGATGAAAGAGTTCACAACTTAAATTTTCATAGATTTTATAACTTAGTGCTTTCCATTTGTCACTACCTGTGGAACAGTACATTTGCAATGGCCCAAGAAATACAAATTCACTGCTATAAACAGCAGTACATACTGATTCTGGAAATCTTAAAAAAAGTACAGGTTCCCCTTTATATACGTGTCTGTATATGCATCAGTATCTGTGCATGAAAAAATGTATACCTTGCAACTAATAATTCTGCAGAAGCAGCAATATCAAGGATCCACAAAGTAATGACAACCTTAGCATCCAACTGCCCTCTACACTTTTATTTAAAATGTCTGTTTTACCCTCCTCTAGATGGTGGTTCACTCCATGTCCTCCCTACTCTTTTCAGTTTCATCACTTCACTTGTTTCAGTCATCTGAATCACTTTTTCTATATCCTCTGTTATCTCATTTCCTCTAAAAAAATCCAAATATTAGGCAAAACCCCCTAAGATGGTGTCTGCAGCCTGTCATAAAACTCTATGTAACATTATGTATTCCTTAATAATCTGTTTTATTCATAGGCATATGCAGTTGGAACAGAAAATTCTCTTACCTAATTTTTGCTGTCACTACAAATCTTTGCTCTCTCTGTAAAACAATCTAACAGTTAGATTGGGTAGAATAGGATTCTAGTATTTAATAACGTGATTCTCTCATAAAAATCATCTGCTATTCTATTCCAGCAGATTACCCTATGAAGACCTGAAGTTCTTAGTGTTCCCTGACACTAAGTTTTTAGAAGTTCACTGATCAAAATAAGCAGATGAAAACAAAACATAGTGGCTTTTTCTTTTATACTTTTCTAAATGCATCCATCTTTTTCATGCCCAAATTAACAGTATGAACTTCAAGAAGTTTGAGCTGACTTTAAATAAGCATTCTAGAGTCTAGATATTTATTCCCAAACCTTAGGAGAAAACAATTTTTTCATTAAATCAAGATTTTACATGAAAATTAGCAACTGTACTTTCTATTGCAGCTAGAATAAGAGAATGAAAAATCAGATTATCCTTGGATGCTCACTTGAAGTTCATTCATAGTCACTCACACCTCAGCAGCTGCCGTGTTGGCAGTACTTTCTGGCAGTACTGTGCAAACTGCTTCTCACTATCCTTTTCAAGAGAGCTTTGGCCTATGGAGCTACTCCATAGAAAGAAATATAACACTAAGGAAAGATATATATGATACCTATATGTCCACACACATACATACATGCCTTTTGTAATGCACACCAGGAGGGATGCATGTTTTGATAGAAGGCAGACATTGTGTAATTACCATTTTTAATGAAAAATTATAAAACATACTTGGCCACTCCTAGATATACTATAAAAAACCATTTATTTTACATCTCCTCTTAGAAAGAAAAAAATATAGAAAAAACCCCAGCCTAATTGAAGGAAGGTAACTTTAAACTTAGCCGCAAAACTACAGAGGCTGAAGATGACACAGATTCTGGGAAGAACTCAAGGAATTGGAAACAATATAACATAGGAAGAGATTTGTCCTATGACATGTATTCCCTATACCTTAAAGTAACCAGTAGCTATGATTTGGACTTTCTGACCAAATAAATTCTAACTCAATTCATGTTAGTGGATTAAACCCATCTGCATTTGACTTCAGAAAGTGGAATGTGCACTTGTGGTGATGTTCCAAACAAAGCTCAAACCTCTCTAGAGAGATCATGCACTGAGGACTCTCGGAGAAGTAAGTCCTTCTCCTATGCTGAAATAGATGTAGGTTTCCTACCAACAGGGAGATGGCTCCTGCCAAGCCCACCAAATGATAAGACTGATTTGCCATATACACAGTGTAAATGTAAAGCAGCAGCAAATATAATTTTACTTAAACAGGTAAGCCTGAGATCTCTCTTAATGGGTTACCAACAGATGAGCATACCTGGATACTTGCCACCCTTATTCCTCCTTATGAAGCATACAATCAGTAAAATCAAGATCAGAAGAGCAACAGCACACATAAGACCAATGAACCATCCTTGAGTAGCGATGTCCACCTGCCGGCTTGCCATTGCTAGGGATAAAAGAAGAAAAATTACATTTTGCTGCATTTCAATGCTGTGCTAATTCAGATAAATAATAGACAATATAATGTTCATTAAAGAATAACATTCACTGTGAAAAATGGATAGCATTAACAGAAACAGTGATTCTGTATTTTCTGAGTATTTCCATTATTTAGAAAATTTCCCAGTACCTATGCACAGAAGTTGGTTTTCAGTATATAAAAAGTCTGCTAACATTTAAGCTTAGCAACTACTCTGCAAAATCTATGCACATACTACATTGCTTTCCACAAACCTCAAAACTATTCTCAACCATTTTGAATTAATTAAACTCCTGAAATGAAGTTGCCAATTATAGTTCACACAAATATGTCAATTGCATTCTCAAAATGAATTAAAAGCCAATACTGATAAGCTAATGCACTTCCATCATTCTGAAATGGGGACACAGACAGATCACTCAAGGGCCCTAACATTAAATTTCAACTAAAAATCAACAATAAAGCATCCTTTAAAACTTTATTAATCATCAGGTTTTCTTTCTTTACTCAAACCCATACCTCATTCTACAATTAATTTATCATGATTGCCATGATTTAGCATTAGTGAGGTGGGAAGCCTTCCCTTGGCATTATTTCTCTCCAAATGCTGACTCTAGCTGGAAGATAATGTAAATAATAAGCAAACTACAAAGAAAACACTACAAGCACTAATAAGAAAAGGAATTAACTATGTGGTCTAGGGTCTGCATCTACTCATCTCCAACACAGTAGGAGGATTATTCTGGTGAAGCTTATTTTCTGCTCTACTGCTGGAAACACACTACAGGCAACTTGATTTAGGATTAGCTGCTGGGAGAAAGTGGGAAGAGTGAGAGGAGTTAGGGATACATGCTCCAAACAAAAAAATATGAAGTGAAGGAAGATGAACATCCATCCAAACCTATGTTATTCATTCTTCAACTTCTTCTCCACACCCAAAACCGAAGAGTATGAAACTCTGTGAAGAGCTGCGCAACTGACAGAATTCAAGCCAATGTCTCAGTGTCATCTTCTAGTTAAGGAGTGTGAGACAGGTATCTTGGAAAAGCAGTCCATGGTCCCACAATCCTTAGGGATTCTACAGAAAGTAGAAAGTACTTCCAATGTCTGGATACTGTATCTCCAGTCCATTCCATACAGAAGACCAGTGTCTTCCACTTCAGAAGTACTATGATAAAATTAATTCTCTTTAAATGCTTATTTTTGGTCTTTCTGGGTAAAGCTATGACTTGATTTTCATTTAAATAATTCAGTGAGTTAATGTGCCTGGTTATTGTGGAGCGAAAATCAGAAGATTTCTCAGTCCTTGTTTATGTTTTCTGATATTTTAGAAAGTGACTCTCATACACACAAGAATTTAAACTGTTTTTGCATCAAAGTCTCTACATGTCATATATAGTTTATATACCTAAATATTTCTACTCTTTATGCCACATATAAATATGCATAAACACACATATATATATATATATATATATATAAAAATATTAAAAAGTGTCAATTAAAAAATCACAAAAGGAATCTTCCTCTGAACTACAAATGAAAATAAAACTTTGTTTTCCTATTAAGGTTTAAATTATTTTGAGTTTTGTGCATCTGCATCCATAATAGGACATTAGATGTTGTAACAAAATGCAAAAGCACAGTTCACATTCAAATGTAGTAAGAAATAGAATCAAGCCAAAAAATTCATTCATAAAAATATGCAAGATAGATGGGAAGATGAAAACTTACTTATGCAGCTTCCTGTATTAACTTACAGCATTTCCAGTAGGAAAGGGTTTCTAAATCTCTGTGCATCTTTAAAAAATGCACATTTCCTGCCTACACTAAGCAAATTATTTGCTTCAGGCAGAAAAACCTTGCATCTTGGTGAACCACTAATGCAGGAGTCAATGAAGAGCACTGTACCAGGAATGCCCAAAAGGATAAGCCTGCACACTTTGAAGATGCTCTGTAGGAATGCTTGACAAAGAAAAAATGTGGGAAAAGCCTAATGTTTGAAATACCAAAGTTTCATTCCTAATACGGACATATTCCAGTGTTTGCCTCTTTGTCTACTCCACCTTTTTGCAGTGTTTAAAAGCTTTCACCTAGGTTGAACACAGTGTGACATAAGATTTTTTTGTAAGAAATAGGCTGTTTATAATTTCATGCTGAACATTGAAACTTTCCATTACCAAGAAGCAGAAAGGAGTGTCTAAAGTCCCTTCTTCCTTAATTACACAGGGGCATGAGTAAACACGACTGGGTAAGTACAGGAATCCTTATCTACTGGCTCAGTACTTTTTATGCAGGACTATGCTTTTGGAAAGGTTTCCATGCAGCTTGTTTTGAATTATATTACAGTCTTGATCCTTGTTTACTGCTACTTTAGGCTTCAGATGTGTATTTGCATAACATTTCACAGGTAGGCTTTTGTACCACTAGCTGTTCCTGGCTTTGTGTTCAGCCTGTACATATTTGCCTGGCACTGCTATTCAGCACCATGTTTTCAAACCTTCCTGCAACATGATAAACTGTGAACAGGAATGGAACAAATCAAAGCAAAAAAATTATGATTTTAGAAAGTGCTCACTTTCAAACCGGCATACCCATTACCAATGTTGTTGTCTGATAGTTATAACATAATGTTCAAGTGTATTTTCATATTTAAATTACTTTCTTATAACATAACATTCTGGAGTTGATGGGGCTACTGCTGTATAACTATGCACTGGCTAAAATGCTTGGAATGAGCAGAAGTGGCTAGCAAAGACAAAAATAATAACAGCTGACCAAGAACATGATGATGGCATGGCATGTGATGGCAACACAATATTCAGCACAACATCAAAGAACCTTCCAATAGAACCTTTTTCCTGAGTGTAATTGGCAGGCATTGCTGATTTGCTTACAAAGAAATAGGACTGCAGTATGAACATAAGGAACTTAAACAGCCTTACTGATTCCCAGGATGTATGTGTAACATCAAAATCCATATAAAACTTTTATATGGCAGGAAAAGAGAGATTTGCAAGTAGGAATGTCTTAACACTGATATAAATAGATTACATGAGACAACAAATTGAATCTGCACTTTCTGATTATGCAAATATTTTAGCTCTATAAAAAGCAACATTATTTAATTACAGCCCTGAAATTATACTAATTACAAATATTAGAAATAGGTCATCTTCAGTGCACAGCACACAGATGGGAGTGTGGGCAGGGCATATCTTGCCCCTAGCACAAACATCAGTCAAGTAGAGTGATTTGAAAGGATGGAAACATTCATAATTCAAACACAAATAAACTGGCATTATTATTTAGGCATTTATAAAATAATTTAACATTGGTCTATGAAAGGAACATGCAAAGATTCTAGCTGCAACATCTCTTGGCTAGAAGCAGTTTGGCATTTCAGCAGTTGGTCTAACACGATTTTGGCTGGGATACAGAAATGTACTACGGTACAGTACGCCTCACCTGGACCTGTCTCAAACACATCCTCTGCACTCCTAAAACCAGACAGGCCCTCAGCACCAACCCGGACTTTATATGCTGTTCCTGGTGTTAAACCCTTTAAGACAAAGAAGCTTCGAGAACCATTTACAATTTCTTTTTTCCAATCTTCTTTGCCTATAAAAATTTTAGGAAAACAACAAATCGGTATTTTAATTTTATCTGTATTACTGAAAGTTCTAGACAAAATACTACTGACAGTTACTTGACTAAACTATGGATCATCTGAGAAAAATAGCTGTTCTCTCAAAAATAATTATATAAAATTATGAGTAATAAATTGCATGCAACATATTGAAGAATTTATTGTACAGTAATTATGAAACTATTTTAAACATTTGTTCCATTGTACTAAAGGAATACAAATTTAATTTATTTTTAAAATGCTTATTGAGGTTGTAATTATGAGATACATTAAAATAGATTTTAGTCATTTTATTAAATGACACTTGCAGTTTCAGTCCATATTTATTTTGGTCAAGAAGCTCTACTTCAAAGTCTGAATCTCTCTTATATCTTTTTTCTAGGACAGTCTCAGCTATTTCTTTGGCCAATATCCAGAAAAATGCATTTCTATTCCAATTTTCAGATTAGTCACCTTTAGTCATAACTTTAGAAGGATGCGGTATTTGAAAATAAGTATCTTGCTTTTATTAGCTTTGTTCTAATTATTACCTGTATTATCAAAGTTTTAAACCTGGTTTTAGGCAATAAGAGCACATAAATCGTTTCATATCTTATTTTAAGGTTTAATTTAACAAAGAATATATTATTTAATCTTTTTTCTTTCCTGAATTGGGCATAATTTAGGAAAATCCTTGTATCCTATTTTAATGCAAGTAATCATATTTTTACACATGTAATCACTTCACAATAAACAACTTCATGCAAACTATGTTTTCAGAAGTTCACGTTCAAAAGAATTTATAAAATAATACAAAGGAACAAAGGTTCATATTTATCTATTCATCAAAAACCTGCTAAGCATTGATGTTTTTTAAAATGAAAATTATTTGATCTTCCTGATCAAATTATAAAATAATTTAAGACATTTAAGAGCTATCATTAACACTGGGTCAATTTAAGACCCCATTTACTATAAAAATCTTTCAAAATACATCTCAAAACGTTAGCAGAATTTAATTAAATGACTTCTTACTGCCTGCTACACCATATTCAACATAAAAGTTCGCATGATCTGGTCCCTCATACTCCCAACTGATATTGGCATAGGTCTCAGCAGCAGCTGTTGTAACATTTCTGATCCTTGGATAAAGTGGTTGAACTAAATACACAACAGAAAAACAAAGCAGAATATGCAGTTGTGACTTCATACATTTAAAAAAAATATTAAAAGAAGTTACTATGTTAATTTAGACCATATAGAGGGAAAGTATAACACATTTTTCATTGGTTCCATTACTGGAAATTAGTGAAGTAATTTCCAGTATTGTACTGTATTTTACCAGTAAAGTACTGTATTTTGAAATTTAATCTCAGGCAGTTACTACACTAAGAAATAAAGTCAAGTCTATGTACTTTACTGAGCATGCTCTGTACCACAAAAACTGCCAAATACTTAAAAAGTACCTAACTGCCAAAATTCTGAAAAACATTATTTCTATTCATCTGGAAGTAAAATGCAGACAGCTGGAAAGAGATGAGAACATTGTCAGGGTAATGGGAAATGGTAGGACAGAAGGGAGGCATGAAGGTGGTACGCACCTCCCTTTATGGCATGTGGCACTGAATGGACTGCAAATGCCCCAAGTGCAAGCCCTTATAGGATTTTGGCTCTATTGCATGGATAGTGATAAAAAAGGAAGACAATACCCTTATAGAATGTTGGACGGACAGTATGCATGACTGGGGAAGTTGCAAAAAGGATTTCTGAATATCCTTCACCATCAGAGATAGTAGGAAAGAAAAAATAAAGAGTAAAAACATTTTGCATCAAAAGGTAGCAATTAACTAATACAGTAAAACCTTACCTGTTAAGCAAATAACACATGCACATTCTAAGATCATGCAGGTTTCAAATAGTTTACTAGTTAAAATATGAAACAGCTAAGTAATACACATGTATTTGAAAACAAACTGATGTATGTACTGGCAGCTTTGCTTTCACAGGACATTCCTGAAATCAGCTTTTGTTAATATTATGCATTCGTGGCCCCTTTAGACACTGCAAAACTAGATATGAGGTATGGGAAAGCCAATGTGAAAGTACTCTGGAGTGAAGGACGCAAAGGACTGGAATGCAAGGAGCTGCCCATTGTAAGGCACTGTGTCTCACTGCTGCCATTCTGGTTAGACAACAGCACTTCTCACAGACATGCAGAATGCCCACATCTGTGGAAAGAAGAGCTTCAGCATTCTGAAATTAGCCACTTCTCTGCTCAGACCTTTGTTCTTTTTTCATACCTTAGCTCCAGTAATGCTTGGTACAAATGGACATATAGCTCAGTGTCTCTGCTTGCCTAAGACTAATGAAAAAATAGATTTTAATAGTTCTAATGCTGTAATAGGGCAGATACAAAGAGGATGCTCCTCAGAGGTATGAAATCAGTTTTAACTGAAAATGCTTCACTTTGCCACTGACTTTTCTATCTTGCTAAAAATATCTTTTCTATTACAAATATTAAAAATGTTTCTCAAAGAACCATGAAACATAAGAGGTAAAAATCTAGTCTCAGTAAAGACAAAGGACAGAATTCCAATGCCTTCACCTACACAAGAAAATAAATTGAGCAAAAGTCTGTTATCAAGGCAGAAGAGACTACACAGAATTTACCTATCCACTTAAATTACTTTCTACTTCTAACAGGCTGGCTTTGTCCATTTGGCCAGCTGGAAAAAGTTCAAAGTTATATGCACAGAGAAAATGGCTTACTTGGGCCCCTAGAACAGACGAAATAATATGAGTACCATGTCTAGAAAACTGTAATTTCTGAGTATTTTTAAAAATACCTAAATTAGGCAAATTCCATCAGTTCTTCTGATAATGTATTCTTATTACAATGTTTTACAAAATAATTTTTTATCCCCATATTTGCATTAGATATTTCTTCTTAACTCTGTTCCAGTAGTACTCATTCAACAATTCAATCTGTACTACTCCCCCATCTGATGTTTTTATAGCTAAGTTGTCCTTATATATAATTTCTTTCACCAACCAAAATAATAAGGAATATAGGATTTAAATAATAAAGAATAGATTAATTTCTAAATCTGTTAAAACTACCTGAACAAAATAATTGAGAAAACACTAGATTAAAAAAAAAAAAACAACCAAAAAACTGCAAGCCATCTAGGTTTCTAAGTCACAACAACCACCCTAAGAAATACCAAAGCCAGAGCTGTCTATGGGAAATCTAGCATGTAATGATATACACTATGGTAATGCAAGGGGATTAGATTCTGTTTCTCTGTGCCACTTGTGGAGGTAGCAAGAGGAAAGAAAAGTAGTCTCTAAATTTAGAAGGGTGCAGAGTCTGAGATTGCAGACAGGATGTATAAACTCCCTTCCTGATTTAGACATAGGAACAGGTGTTTATTTCAATAACAATCTCAGCATTTGTGCTGTGCCAAGAAAACAAGTGGTTTGTATTTGAAGTATGACTTTGTTTTGTTTCATTTAATTGTATTTTCTCAAAGCCATATTGTCCTGGATTTTGGTCTTCCATGGAAGTTGTCCAATTAGCAGCTCAAACGTACGACTGGTTTTTGTCACAATATTAAAGACAGAAAAAACTGTTAGCAAAAATCTGTTTTATACTCCTGCAAACAGATGCCAAAGCATTACTCCTAACTTCTCCCTTCTCATGCCTTAGCACTAGGGGATGAAGGAAACTGTCTCATCTTCTGTGAAAGACCCCAGAAGACAGAGTTTCTGAATTACTAAGCAAAATCAATAATTGCTTGATCTTATCTTGTGGGGTATTTTTCCATCTCCAATTTCCAGTTTCTGCTCTCATTAAAGAGTTGCCTGCTACATTAAAGTATCTGGTAAAAGTCTTTCTGTTCATATGATTGATCACGTGTTCATATGATCAAACAATCAAGTTTGCTCTGAAAGTTACTGTAATTTCCTTGCTATCTTACTTCTAAATTCTCTCAAGTGACTAATTTATGCTTATTTTTATCAAATGTACTCATATCTGATTCTTACCAATAGCTGTACAGATTTACCCACATGTAGTACTTGGTCAGATTTAAATTCTGTCGGTTTTAACTATTGAATAAGGTGCACCAGGAAATTTGTTCAGTAGCATTATTTCTTTGCAAAATTATTATTTTTGCAATTATCCTCTTTTGTATTATTACTTGATCTCATTTGCCATCAGGCCTGCCAAGTTTTACTTAAGTCTGTTAAATGTGCCATATTTGCAACATGACTACACACACAAGAAGACAAAAGAAGGCTGATGGATCCTGAGGTGATAAAAGCCTGGAGGTGAATTGCTTAAGACATTTAAAGCTTGTAGTCAATCCACCCAGAGTCTTTGTCTTCTCAATCACCACACCTCTAATTATAATTAACCTCTCAGTTCTTCAATATGTTTCCCAGCACTGTTCACAAATGGCAAATGTGTAATTGTCAGCTGGCAGAAGCTCCCAGCATGTGCAAGCGCCAGTTGGGAAAAAGGGGGGGAGAGGGGCGGGCAGGAAACTTTGTCCTGGAGAGCAGAGCACTGCGCTCTCTCATCTGTAACCATGCCCCACGCTGTGCAGCAGTGCTGGCAAAAGCATCACTCCAAAAATCATGGGAATGGACTGTTGGTAAGCTACAGGTTTTATACAGACTCACTCTTATGCGTCTACCTCTGGAAAATTAAGCTTTTTCATTCCTGCCTCGATACAATGCAAAATTCAGCTGGCATTTCCAAGTATGGTTTTATTCCTGTAGTATCACATAATTTGCCAATCAAGAAAGAGGCCTAGGCTCAAAGCAAAATTGTCTTCTATTTTCAAATTAATTCCAGTGTTTTTTTACTGGAGTCTTTTGGTAGAGTTTTATTTAACTTTTCAGCCTTTCAGGAACACAGTTCCTAAAAAGAAGTTATAGCCAGGCTGCAGAATCAATAAATTTTAATAAGACAGGACACGACATTGGAAGGTATTTTAACCATGAAATAGTACTCTTTCTCAATATTTAGTCCAGAAGAACAATAAATCAAATAATCCCCAAAGTGACTGAAGTTTAGGAATTTTCATGGAATTCACCTGATATTCAGGAAAAAATATTGGCTGAGTGCCAAGCACAGATTTGAAGATTAATATCAAATGGGGAAAAAAAACCCCACAAAACAACACATCATAGACAATTAAGTTAAAAGGCATATATTAAGAAAAAAGTTAATTTAAAGGAAAAAACCCACACCCACACAAGAAAAAAATGAAGGACAAAGGTAATATATTCTGCCAGAGCCTGTCAGACACAGAAAAATGGTTTATTTTCCTTTGCCTTTTTAACATTCATAGTATGAAATCCAAGCTTTAGTGTAACAGTAGGAGTGAATTCCATTTCTGGCAGTGAGAAATGGGCATCAGTCACTTCTGGGATTATTTAGGTCAATTGCAAGAGCACTTCTGTAGTGTAAGAAATACAAAGCCAAAGAAGAAATGCAAAAAATTATGTCACTGATGAGCATGTAGCATGACATCCACAAAGCAAAAGGCATTTTCAGGAATTTTTGCACAGTGATAATAATCATTTTCTCTAGTCTAGCATGCAAAGCATCAGCATTGTTCCCAGTGAACTTAAAAGAGGACAAAAGAGTGGCTCTGCATAGCAGGCTGTACTGAAAGAATCACACAAATACATAATGGAGAAGTTCACAGGGGGAGAGTGGCTGAAGGAGCAATATAAAAATACTACACTTAACTTGACTGTAAAAGCAGCTTGAAATTGTTAGCAAAAGACATGGAGACATTATGTGAAATTATTCAAGAGAAAGGGGAAACAGATGGTGGGCAGAGAAACTTATTTAAAGAACTACATTTTGTACAGAACAAAGAAAACTGAGATGATCTACAAAGAGATCAGAGATAAAAACTCTGCTGAAACTGATTTCCAGCCTACGGTGAGGAGCTACATACTGGTGTTTCATCCTAAAATCCCAAAAGAATAGCTTCAAACCCAGAGAACAGACTACTTATTTACCCCACCTGTAACAAAAGGGAGTACTATTTGTCACTAGTACTTGAGATATGAAGTTCACATGAAGAAGACAGACCAGATCGAGTACCAGTGACAGGAGGCACTAACTACCATTAAAGGCTACTGTGATCTCACAAACTTACTTTAATTCTATTTCAAGACTACCAGTTACCAGTGTCAGCATGCATGCAGATTAGAAGTCCTTGCTTTCAAATATAAATGTTGACTAAATCAAAAAGAAGCTAAAAAGTGAAATGAGGAGGCTTGTGGAATGAAGCTGACATGCCATGCCATGACTCCCTATACTTCAGCTTACAAAAAACATGCATCCCTATGACTCTTTATTTTAACCAGCAACTTTCATTTCTACTACTGGTCAAATTGGAATTCTCTTCCTTCCTCTATAGGGCAGTTATTTGAAACTTCTAATGGAAAAGGACAGAAAAAACATGATCCTATGATCACCTGAGTCACTTTGCAGGTGCTATTATAATTATTTTATTCATGTAATTGGGTTATTCCCCCATTTTTTCTCACACCTCTGTTACCTCATGCCTGTGGTTAGATGCCAATATATAAATGGCAATACCAGGGCATGCTTAATATCTAATATTAGGTATAATAAATTCTATTTTACATATGACGTTTTCAGACACATTTAGAATATAGGTTGCTACAAAAAATTCTTTCTTTTTTTCTTTGTAGTACCATTAATTTGATCAATTTTAAGTAATTCATAACATCACAGTATTAGAAAGAAAAAAATGACAGTTCAAGTCAAATAGGATTATCAACTATAATATAATAGCTTTTTCATCCAGTAAATAACATCTAATGATTTACTCATGTAAGCTTGTGACAGAAAAAATATTGAATCTATTAAGATCCTTAGATTTACCACAGCAATATATCCCTCTGCCTTTTAATTTATAGTTTTACTGTGAGAAGTGAAATATGTCCCAAGTGGCACAGCTCACTAAGATTCAAATTATTTGAAGTCCTCCAGGACTATGTGTCTAAAGTATATGACGGGCCAAAGGTCAGGTCTTCACAGGCAGCTATCCAGTAGAAAACACCAAATGCTGAAATTTCAGTTCAGCATTTTAGGCTGGCTGAATCTGGGAACTACTGTCTACTTAAATTCCAGGATCAGTGTGCTCAAATCAAAAGAAAAAAGGATAATTACATTTTCCTGGTAAGTTCTGCCCTTCAAAATTAGAAACCTGATATGTTTTTGATAGACCACAAAATGGCTGTGGTCTAAATTTGTTCTGGCTTTGGGTCCAAATTAATAAGAACTGTATAGACATATAGGCCCTCCTGCACTTAATAGAAAATAGAAAGTTCACTGCTGGGTACAGCTACTTTTTGAGTGGGCTGAGCACTTCTATCTTCCAAATCCACCCACTCATAAGACCAACTAATCTGGTGCTCGATACTGACAATATGATCCTCCTTTTCGTTACTTGTGGTCCCTGATCAGTGGCAAAGCAGTTAACATGGTATTGTAGCAACCACTGAGAACATTCATCTCAGACCTGCAGCAACTCAGATGTCCTAACAGATGTCATGGCTGTAGTTCCGTGCTGTTTGCAGGTCCAAAGTCTTCTTTGTAATTGCAAGAGCTATATGCTACAGGAATATGTGAAAACTTTGAAACCATAAACAACATGGAACCAAACAAAGACATCTGCTTAGTTTTCAGAGAACCTGAGATGACAGCTCTGAAATGTGAGCTGCTCCAGCTAATCTTACAAATAAGATGCTTTCTGATAGCCACATACAGCTATAATTAGACCTCAGTTTCACACAGAGAATCCATTTTTCCTTGCATGAGTTTTTAGAGTCAGCTATAAATAATGACAACTTAATCTACATTTCTGCTGTGCATGTCCAGGACTAAAGTCAGTTTGATTGTTCCAATCTGTGCTGACTTCTCAGCTATGACTAGACTAAAATAGTAAAAAAATACTTGACATCAAAATAATTCCACAACTACACACACTTGCCAGAAACATATCTGATATCAGAATACACTTATATATACATATAAATATATACATACATATATATATACGTATGCCCAAATGCAGGCATACATATATTTATATATTGTCTGATTTATACCAGACTGAGTGAATGAATATCTTTATTATGGCTATCATTCACAACACCCGATAATCAAGTGAAAAGAAACTATATGTAAAATAATTTATGCCGTCTCTTCCAAGTTTATTAAAAACGTTGGGTCCTTCATATACAGATTTTTACTTGTAATGGTCTGAGAATCTGAAGCAGAGGTGTTCATTAGTGTTAATAACACTTGTCATTCAATGACACCTCTGTACAGAGAGACATTCCTGAGTTTGAGCTACCTCACGACAACCTTTGCTTCTGACAATGAAGGCATCAAAATTCATTAAAACTGTGCAAAACTGAATCATAAAGAACTGAATATTACCAAAGTTAATTAATAAGAATGATACTAGCTTGTACTCACTGAAATATCCTCAAGTACTCACTCACAAGATCTGTGAACCTAAAGCAGTGGGAAGACATTTGCCTGTATATTCAATCTGATACTCAAACTGAGAAGTAGACATAGGGTATTGTCAGTCATTTGTCTCCTATGCACAGTTGGCTTGCAAATTAAGTAAATGTGTTCAAGTGGGTAGCAGTAATCCACAGTGAGAACAAGAGTGCAGATATTATTTAAAATAAAAAATTGCATATGGCACAAGCAGTAAATGAATCTCCTTCGCAAAAGTGCTGTTTTTTCTACTCCAGCTAATCAGTGCTGGTGCACCTGGATCCTGAATATTTATGACAGTGACATACATCTCTTAAATGTTCAGAAATAATTAGACTTTGCTGAAGCAAAGCTAATGAATTCCCCTGGAACTCTGTGGCAAAATAAACAGATGAAAGGTATTAATAAGCATTCTGTATTCCTTAAAAGAAACCCCAACAAGCCCAAACAAAAATCCTCCACAACTGTTTTCTTCCAGCCCTGATTATACTTTGTACAAAAATATGTAGTCCAAGATTTTCTGTCCTTACCACTGCAATTTCCCCATTTGCAACACTATTGTAAATCCACACATTAATAAATCATGCAGTTTCATTTTACCTTTGCCTGCACCTACAGCAGGACGGAGAATACCAGCTTTAATGGAGGAAAACAAGAATAGGAACACTACATAATTAGATACAACACCAAAGGAAACATACACATATAATTTGACTACAAAAAACATGCAGACTAGATAAAATGTATTCATTCAAATAAATTAGAAACAATCCATTTATGCTGAACCCTGACAGACTACTACAAGACAAAATGATTGTACATGCATTTACAAAATTTTATGGCTCATGCTTGTTAGGGTGCAAGATTTAAACTAAATGCAGTTCATATGCAAACTTAATACCCTATCAGAGAAGTTGCATTGAATAGCAACTCATCTATGGCAATTCCAATAAACCATCATTTTAATGAGCACAAAAACATGTGAAAACATGGTACCAAAATAGACTTATTAATATTAAGATGATCAAAATTATAAAAAAGTTTCAAATTTCCTGTTGGCTTTAAATTATTCTTATTTTGTTAAGCATCCGTATTTAATTAAAACAACAACTTTAACAAAGCTCTAAAATGGCTACAAATATAAAAATCAATAGTGACAGGATTTATCAATATACTTGGTGGTTTTTAAATACTATACAGTTACTTGGGGCCATAGATGACAAATTTATTTAAACAGTTTTACAGTTTTTTGCCAGTTCTGCGAAAGCAATTTAGATTTCACAGAAGCTGTCACATACTACAAAAAATAAATAACCTCCTCTAATCACAAACCTGCATCATTCCAGTATTTTTCTCTGTGACCAAAGCTGGTCAATGATGCAGAATAGGTGAATAGGCAATAACCACTAAAAATGTAAAGTTACATGAAACTTGAAGCTCAGAAAGGCCCATGTCTGTCTTAGAGCTTGTGAGTTGATATTAAAAGAAGAGGCTTTATACCTCTTTGGGGGTTCCCACTACAGCAGAAAGCCTTTACATGTATTTTCTTTAAAAAGATTTAGAATATTTTATTAGTGTATGACACTCTACAAAAAAAAAAAAAAAATCACTTGGCCCTATTTCCTTAGTGGAAGGAAGCAATTGCTACATTTAGATACAGATGTTTAATACAATCTGTAGTGGTTTTTAAACTCAAAGGGCTTTCCTTATTCATACATATCTTACCTTCATCCATAATTGTTACTGCTTCCTCAGTTATCTGACTTCCTGATCCAACTGAAGTTTGTGCGTTAAAGTAAAACTTGTACCGGGTGCTGTAATTTAAATTTTTTAATATCAAGCTGCTCTCATTGGCAGGAATTCTTATCTCTATCAAGGGACCCAATTCATGTGTGTTGTTGACTGTTGTTATAAAAAAAAGAAAAAAAAAAAAGAAAAAAAAATTAGGAAGCTTGCATACACTGTCATTGTATTTTAAAAGGCTTTTGGTTTGTATGTAATTTTTTTGCTTGTCTGCTGCATCTACACTTTCAAAAGAAAGTCACCTTTGTGTAAAGGTGCCAAAATCCAACTGGCAGATAGGAAACACGAGCAAGTTTTTTAAGATCAAATTTCATTCTCATAAATCCAAGGCAAATGAGTTCAGTTCAAACCATCTGAATTTATACAGTGTTAAAGTCCTCCCTCACCATGGAAAAATTCTGAAACTCTAAATTCAGTATGCTTAGGAAAAGAAAACACTGAAGCTACTTGTGCCTAATGTCAAAGAACAGTGGGATGGATTTGGGAAGTGGAAGAAGGTAAATTTCCTTTATCTGTTCCATGCATATGCAACTCTTTCCTTTCCAGTGTCACTGCTGAGAAATTTCTGGGCTAAGTAAGCAACTGGGATCCAAAAGAAGTGATTTAATAGCTCTGAGATGAGTAAATGGCACATTTATAATTTTTTCTTTTTAAGATTATAATACTGTGAAAATGGGAAAAGCAGAAAATATAATTGGGCATACTTTGATTTACTTCTAATGACATTTTTTCTGCAGTTATATAGAATATAGAGATGGTAAGTAATAGTACCTTGCATCTAACTTGGATGCCACTTATCTGTAGGACCTCACCTCCATTTGTCTGTGAATTATGGTTTGAAGCAATGAAAGTAATAAAAATGTTAACCTTGCAGTACAGCAAGAAAAGATTTCCAAGTACAGTCATCTATATGATCAAAATATATTAGTCTTTTTCAAACTTGACATTTAAAATGCAATCATATCTTTTGTACATTATAAATTTAACATAATTTTTTCTTCATAAATGGATTATTATTTGGTAGATACATTGTCCAAGTTAGAGTTTTATCACAGAATCAAATAATGGCTTGCATTGGAAAGGACTTGAAAGATCAGAAGTACAACTCCCAAAATATATTAATATTGAACTTACTTGGCTGAAACTTCAGTGTATATGATGTCAAAACACCATTTGGATGGGTGGGTGAGCCCCACTCCAGAGTCAGAGAGTCCAATGTTGGGTTAGTAATCTTCAGAAAGGAAGGTGAACTAGGAACTTTTAAAAAGAACATAGAGTAAGTACAAAGTGGATTAACTTAAAACAGGTCATTAATTATTAATTCTTAAGAATATTACTGTATTGAGAGAGATTATTATTTTATGAAGTCCAAGTTAACCCCATTTAAGTTTAATATCTAGGTTTTTCATTTCATACCTCCTTCAGGGGTCTTAAATGCTTTGTCTGGGCTTGCTGGTCCTTCTCCTTTACCATTAACAACTCTAACATTCAGCTTGTAGGAACTATAGGGCTCCAGCCCTGGTAACATTCCAAAAGTCTTGTTTCCCCTGAAAGTCAAGATCTTTTTTTCTACATGTCGTCTACTCCTTCTGGACAGACTCTGCACTTTCCAGTAGTAAATCTAAAGACAAACAAACAAAAAAAAATAGTGAGTGCTTAGATGTTCTGATTTTCTAAACTCTGAGCTCTTCCATAAGTGTCCATGAATTATAGGAAGAAATAACTCCAATTTTAATAAGCTCAGGTTAAACACAACATAGAGCTTTCCTGCTCCAGAAACAGAGCTTGTCCATAAACAGTCTACACAATCGAGTGCAGATTATCACCTGCCAGTTCTGCTAATGCTCAAAACCAGTCTGATACAAGTTCTGGTTGGGAACTACATTGGTCTGTGATTGTTCTCCTGTTATCCAGTCTGAGAGGCAGAAGTTATCTATTCATTCAGTAACATGTCTACAGGCCTTCCAAAGCAGATTTGGACTTTGCCTCCTTGTTAGATCACATCCCTGACCATCTTATTCCTTGATGTCAGGTTACCTATAAATGGGGAAGAAATCAAAAGATTTGATTTGGCTAGAAAAACACACAAGTTCTGAAATTAATCTAAGGTTATAGTACTGGAATGATCTCCACCCAGAGATGGGAACACTGTTCCTCCAATTATGTGACAATTTGATCTGATGAGAAAGCTGATTCAGGTGTCCATTGAGCTGACTTTCTAAGAAACCACATATGAGCCACAGAGATGCTTTCCCTGCACTCTCTTTACTACACAGTCTCTCTACCATGGTAACTTGAAAGATATTAACAGCTGCCCCTCCAAAAGACTTGTGTTACTTCTAAGATTGTCACCTTCAAATACATAATTGTATTTGAAGGTGACAATCTTGTATTCACAGCATCATTTTCATACACATATGATCACAAGCTAAAAATCATTACGAAATCTAAATTAATAAAAAATCTATTCCTATTCAGGCCAACTGTAAAACCCCTCTTCAATTAAGGAAGCCTGGATTTCACATAGGAATTCAAAAAAAGGGGCTGTTAAGACTTGCAAAGCCCAGCTAGATAGCTATAAAGCAATGTTGCACTTAGATCAGTTTTCAACATACCATTTCACTCCAATCACTTTTAAATGCCACTGTGTTTTACATGGTTTGAGTTAATGTTTTTCAATATCACCAGCTGTCATCCTATAGCTCTCATCAGCTAGTGTAGAAAATCATTTACAAGCTAACAAAACTTGAAATGTTGGTACTATTGGTACTGAAACTCAGAAGCGGTAATAAAATACAGTGCACCACATTTTCCATACTTTCTTCCTAAGTTTGAAAAGCTTTATAGTACTGCAGTGTATTGAGTAATAGCTAGATTAATACAAGAGCAAAATATGAATTATGTGCTGTAGACTGCTGCTTAGTTACACATCTTCCTGCTTTGCCTTCAAGACGTGACTCTTTAGTCACTCTCTTAGTTCTCTCTTTGTTAAGAAATCTGTCCCCAGTGCAACACTGTATATTGGGCTACTGACAGAAAGAATTTTATTAATTAGGAAAGCCTGAGTGTGCTAGTAGGATTTTGCTTCTGCTTTTACAAAGAGCTCATCGTGTGCTTTGTAAAGCTACGTCAATGATGAGGTTACTTCATCCATGAAAAGTTTTCAGTTTGTATTGAGAGAAAGCTTTTTAATAATAGCTACCCACCAGGTCTTATGATTTCTCATGCCTTGTCTAGCCTTGAATCTATTTTAGCTTGATTTAGCTGTATTTGCAAAAATTATTTAAGGTATTCTTGCTGCATCTGCAACTTATTCAACGATATATCAATGTCACATCTGTCCTAGCCAGAACAGCAAAACTACTCAGTGGTCTGGTCTGCTGTCAATCCTGTGGTTGTGAGCTTGTTTTAATTATCATTATCAAGTAACTTATTTGACCTTCAGTTTTGCGTAGCATTGTGTAATTGTGTGTCTCTCCACCCACTCCACAGAAAAAAAATTAATTATACTGTATATAGAGAAAGCATAAGAAATTAAATAAAAATGGTCATGACATAACTAACCCCCTAGATCACATGGAAAGGAAAGTGATCCCATTAGTGATTACAGGACAGAAGACAACCCTCAGACACTGAAAGTCAGAGGAAACAAGAAAAGTCCATCTAAACTTTGGATGACAACAATTCACTGCTGAAATTAACACCTGATATATAAGCAGAAGTGTGTCTATGGATTTTGGTTTTGGTATTGTTATAGATCTTTAATAGAAAATTGATTTGGATTAAGAGCTTTAGTGTTGCTGTAACTTGATTAATAACTACCACTAATTTTACTAGATTCCAACTCTTTAATTCTCGCATAACAGACATTTTCCTTTGATTGCCCATTTTTGCATGAAATATCAGATGGATGTAAAGCTGTCATCTAATAGATAAACATTCAAGAGACTAGTGAAGTCCTGTTTCTCAGCTGAATTTATTGTGTTAGTGTGGCAAAGCAGCACACAAACTAAAAACATTCACACTATGTCATACAGAATTAGTGTAAGTCTCTCTGGATCATGGTATTTTCTGTTAGGAAAGAGATACTCACATACCAGAAATTCACATTCATGTGCTAACCAGCTATAGAGCACTGAAGTTCAGTTTCAACATTTTTGACTGCTCCATTTCATAAGTATGGTGCATATTTATTCTCCTCCAAATACTCTCTACTGTTTTAATTTTTCCAATATTTCTTTTACCTCCTTTCACTTAAAAAGAAGTAGTTCAAATTAGTCTTATTCTAGTTTGGGCTTTTACCTCCTTTCACTTAAAAAGAAGTAGTTCAAATTAGTCTTATTCTAGTTTGGGCTAAGTAATCCGTTTTGTTAGAACGCACTTATGAGAATACTTACAGAGGAGCAAAAAAAAAGAATTACTTTGATTTTCTTCAATTGTTACGCAGGGTGTTGTAGTTCCCTCACTGAAGCAACTTTTCCCTATCCTCCAGGGATACCAGTTTCAAATCTTGAAGTCCTTGTGTCTCCCCTTCTCTATTAAATTGCAGTCTTTTTTCTCCAGCACAGCCTTTTCAGTTATGACCAAAGGCAGCACACTACCTTACAATAAGCTTCCTTCCATTATATGGGCACTCTGAATCTTCTGCCATTTCATATGTCCTTAATTTGAGCTTTTAAACTGAGCTTTTTCCTGGCCTCCAAAAAGACACAGAACCCAGCATATGCTAGTAAGTGCCCATTACTCTGAATTAAAAACACAATTAATCATATCGAAGCAGAAAATGAGTAATATTAGCATCAGACCTAGAAGAGATTCTTACAAAAGTAGTTCTTCACATCCTCCAGATTACTTTGGAAAACGATCTGTTATCATTTTTTAACCTGTTTAACATGTGCAAGCTTGATTGCAAACACATGCCATTTTTCTTCAGGACAATGTCACAGGAAGCTACAAGGCTGGAGCATTGCTGAACTCTGTATGAATTGCATCAAAGCTGTTGCTCTTGTCAGCAGAACTTGGGAGCTCACTGAAAAGCACGAGTCCTCTTACATTTCAGTTACACAATCTGGATACAATCTCATACAGGAAGATTGATCTATTTTAATAAACAAGGAAGAGAATGCTTTTGACTGTACTTACCTTGTACCCTTGAAGGTGTCCTCGGACACTTTTTAGTGGAACTGGGTCCCAATGCACCTTTGCTAATGTGCTGTTAATAACATGAACCTGCACATTGCCTGGAGCAACCATTGGCACTGTGTGGAAAGGATGCAACAAGCACCTAGTTAGAATTAGAAACCACACAAACATAGTTTTTTAGTATGAGACTTTGCATTGTACTTAGCAGGTTAAAATGTTCCTATGCTTTCAGGATTGATACTACAGAGTAGTATGAAGCCTTTACTATCTCCAAATTGCTTCCTTTTAATTAAAAAAAATAACTACTATCCCCCTTATCAATATTTCAGTATTTTAAATACCCATTCAGGTTATACGTTTAGTTCCTTTTAATTAGGATAACTGAGTCAAACTACAAAACTTACAGTCTTCCCCTGAATGTCCAATCACCTCTGATGGCTCTGGTGCATACCCCAAGTCATTTAAAGCTTGCACTTTAACTTCATATGGGACAAAAGTTGGTGTACCAGACACAATATATTTAGATACATTTGCAACTATAACAGATGTCCATTCATCATCAACATCTTTCTGGCGCCAGCTGACTTTGTACTGAAGCCCTGGTCCATTAGACTGAAAACCTTTTAAAGGCTGAAATGAAAAGAAATATTTTTAAAATATTCTGAAGCATCTGAAAAATCTCAACTTAGAAAGAAATACATTGATTCTTTTTATAGAATGTCACCAAAAATTTACCACTGTATTCTGCAACAGAGAAGCACTGCTGAAAGATATGTAATATAGCTTTTACAAGAGGTCACTTCAGTTGTCCTTTTTTTTTTTCAGTTTTCACTTTTTGGTAAAAAAGCACATTGAGTGATATTGGTCACTAAAACTTCAACAGAAGTTTTCTCATGGGAAAGTGCACAATATTTGTTTATCATAAAAGGTGACAGTAGAAGTAACATCCACATTAGAATTCACTCTAAAAATTAGACTCAAAATGAACATCCATTTATATTTTGAAGTTTTCCTAAAGTGGCAGCAAACATCCTGTATTACCTAATTATTGGCTTATCCTGAGAAAACATGCAAGGAAATATGCATCCCCGCTTCAACTTATTTAAAATTTTGAATGAAAATGAAGATGGGGAAATGTATGAATTTAGCTCTTTTTCAAGAATATTGTAAGCAGGCAATTCGGTATTCTCATCATTGGTTCTCAAAACAACAACAAAAAAAAGGCTACTTACAAACCCAAAACCAAATGAAACCTTGAAAAAAGACCCATCTTACCTCCCATGTTATTACCAAATTATCAGGTTCTGAGCCTATCCCCTGCACATTAGCAGGATTTTCATCAGGGCCTAAAAACAAAACATTTACAGTGAACAAGAATGGCTGCTGTGTGATTCCAAGCAATCTCAATGCTATTCATAGCAGGAATCAATCACTGGGAAGTGGCAATAATTATTTACTTGCAGATTTTGTCAGGTACTGCTCAGATGGCTCACTGGGCTGACTTCTGCCAATCTTATTGACAGCTATCACACGGAAGGAGTAGTTGACATAGGGAGACAACTTCAGCTGCACTGTTGTCTGAGTGCCAGGGACTTCCGTCTGGTAATGCCACACTCCTGGTTCGTGCAGCGCGTCTTCATACTCAATCACAAAGCCTGCAAGCAGGAATTGCATCCAACTTTATGTCAAAACTCAAAACAGCTTCCCCGACAAATATATGCATTTCTGAATGAGCTAGCCAGAAGGGATTGCTCCAGCCAGTGCTTTCAAAAATCATGGAACCTGACATGTAAATACATAAATCTAACACAAATCTACAATGTGGATATCAAAAGTAGAAGTAAAGGTGAAATATAAAAAATAAACCCTTAATTTTATCCTTTGCTGCTGTCACTAATGCAGCCATCTCTCAGGTAACACATTTTTACAAGAGCTCTCTGTCAGGTACTGGATTTTAATTTAATGGGAGCACTTGAACTATCACAGCAAGGAAGTGGATTTTCACTGCCAAATACATTGTTCTTAGTTGTATATTCCATTTTCCCCAATGAAACTGGAATAATGAAAATGTGTTTAAAGTCAAGAATCTACACTTGAGGAAGGTGTTTGAGAGTACTTTTCATTAACTTCAAATTAAATCAGGGAATGTATATTCAGACACTAAATTTCTTGAGAGCACTTTGTGTGAACATTATGATTACTGTCAAGACCCTACAAAGCATATAACCTCAGGGATAAATAGGTTTCTAGAATTCAAAAAAAAAAATCATATTCATTATGAAAGACAAAAGGATATTTTTTTACAGATGTGAAACAGCCAAAAAACCTTGCTGTAAGATATGAGATATCAATTCTGAAAGACTTAGGAGAAATTTTTAGGACACCATAAATAAATGGAAGAATGTACAGTCTGAGTACATTCCACAGAACCTGGAGCATCAAATATTTGTGTGCTGTGTAACAAGAATTTTCCTCTATCTCATGTGTGGGTGGAGACAGAATATGACTCAAGATTGATTCTGTTCAGACTACTAAAAAAATTCAGAGTGGCATCTAAAAATTTCTCTTAGAATACTTACAGCACCACATAGAAAAATACACAACAATTTGAGGAGAAAAATATAAAAGAGATAAGTAGTACTAATCATAGCCTTCTGTACTTAAGGCTGGCAGATTTCATTCTGACCTAAGTAGTAAGAGGGGGAATTGACCCCAAATTACTGTCTGAGCTACTGCTGCTTTTGTGTGTTCAGTGATACAGGTCTTGGGATGTGATGTCTCCTGGATAATGCCTTGTTGAAAAGGTGAGAATATTATATGCCAAAAAGGTGTTCACTACTGCTTTTTGCTTCCCTGGCCACTAGCCTTCTGCCTGCAACTCCAGTAGAATAATTTATAGGCAACTTCAAAGGGAAAAAACTATCTGAGCTTTCAGAGAGATTCTAGCATGTCAGTCGTGTTGTACAAACAGAACACTCCTAATGAAGTGCAATCCTTGAGTCTTCATCTGCACTTTGAAGTGATAGCAGCAGCAAAAGAAATAGGCTTACTCAGGAAGCAAATGCCTTATTTTACAGCCTCTAAGAAGACCATGCAGCAATATAAATTGTATTATAATTAAACCCAGCATTATTTAGTTAGAAGAGTTCAGTTTCCACTATGCGAGTGCATGCAGAATCTTGTTCTAGAAAAACCTACAAGAGACAACACTGTCCAGTACTAAATCTTTTGCTACAGTGTGATCTTATTCCTACAGAAAGACAACACTTCTGTCTTCTGGCATGGAAAAAAATGAGACTATTAATAAAAAAATATGTATATTCAACTATTTACATTGATCTTCCATATTTTATATTTTAAGGTATATTACTAGTTGATATACATTAGAGATGCCTGAGACTGTAAAATTTCAGAAAAATCACTTAGTGTTTCATTAAAATGCAGTCAAGATCTTTGATGTTTTCAGAAACTTGTGAAATTCTGTTTTTAACAAGTATTCCTTTCCAGATACCTGATCCTTATGGTTTGTTTTCAGTGTTGAGAACAACCCAGCATCAAATCCTGGAGAACAACACCCAGTAAGTCAGTCTAACTAATTAGTTCCAAACATAATATCTGCACTCAGCAATTTGTGGCAGTTATCTAAAATCACCCTGCATCAATAACGAAATAGCTGAATTAAGTTGCTCATAGGGAAAGAGTAATGCCAAAAAGTCGTTCTGATCCTATGATTTTTTGGAAAACAAAATATCTTTGTTCCTTGCTCCTAAATTCCACCCCCCCATCCTTTCTGCTCAATATAAGACTTTTCATTATGTTTTACTGGGAAGAATAACAGCATTTAAGATAAATTTACTGCCTAAAAATTTTACAGATATTTAATTGTTTAGTTTAATGGATTTGGTTTATTCTTTTAACTGTCTGGACTAGGAAAAAAAACCAGAAAAACTATCTACCTTATATTTTCATGAAGAATAAACTTCTGCACCAGTAGAGATGGTTAATCACTAATGATGGTAGTACTAATGCTATTTCAAATTCATATAATTACAAAAGAGTTAATGCAAGATGTTAGTAACTCTCTCCTTCAGAAGCATACAAGCAATCAACAAGTCTGCTCTCTACATATTCATAAAATTGGACTTTGTCAGACAGGCCTCACATCAGTATATATAACTTCTATATTATCTAGCACAAGTTTGTGAATAAAAAAGCCCAGTTTTTCCAGTCTTCCTGCTTGGCTGTACAGTAGTTATTAAGGGTATGTTATGTAAATAAATGGCAACTAGAGAGGTAGAGAGTTAATCTACCATTTTCCCACGCTGCACACAAAATTTATTCCTGAAATATTTGGAATTTGAGAACAATTAGAACAGCACTTGCAACACAGTGCAGTAGATACAATCAAACATACTTGTAATGGGACTGTTGTTTTCATCCCCTGGTATCCATGAGAGATCAATGCTTCTTTCTAGCTGACCTGTCAATTCCAAGTCAAAGGGTGGATTTGGCCGAGCTGTAAATCAAATGAACACAAAGTAAGTAACCACACCAGAATCTGTACTTTAATATTTGAAAAAAATCCTTACATTCCAATCAAAGAATTCCACAAATACAGCAGGGCAGGTCTACTCACTTATGTAAGTATGACTTAAAGACTAATAGCATGCAATTATTACAAAACAGACAAAAATGGAGAACTGATGTAACCTGGAAACTTCTATACATTAACAAGAATTGGTATTTTTTTTTATCTATGTCTGAGTGCAATGTGATATTAAAATGTGATGAGATGCAAGGAATTATGAAATGCATGTTCGGTTTATCTTTGAATTATTATGGGTGGTTATCTATTGTAACAAACATACCTCATACAACATGGAAAATAAAGAAGCATTCATATCAAAGAAGCTTTTACAGAACCATTACAAATATTTTTATGTGAATTCAAAACAAGTATACTTCAAACAAAAACTAATTGCAGGTTACTAAATTATTTATTTTTTGGTGTTCTTTTAAAAAGATTCAGAAATACCAGGCAAGCTGTTATTATACATCCTTATAATGCATAAAGATATAATTGCTTGTTCCAAATTCATGAAGGTAATTTATTGTATGATTTGCTACACAAAATACACAACTAATAAGTAGGTTCATGTAAGAATACATAAGCATTTTCACAGACAGGATTTACATAAAAGTGCTTAAAACCTTTACACTTAAAAATATTTTAGTTTATTATATTGCACTTGAACCCCCAAATTCAAAAACATTCTACTAAATTAAAGGCTCTATACCATCAAATATAAGACTATGCCTGAATAACAGATTTTTTTTTTTAAGTTTTCATTTAAATTTTAAAATTTTGGTGATTTAATCAATTATAAGTCAAACTGGTCAATATGATCATATTCATCTTAAAAGTGAAGTAAAATTAAGATAAATTATGAAATAAAATAGAGCAGGATTGCAAGGCTGTAAAACCAATGTTAACATACAACATAATTTGGTTGGTGCAGTCTTTAATAGTGAATCACCCTTCACCAAAGAGTTGGATTTACATTTTAGATATTTCATTTATTATATAACTAATTCGTGTTACAGTGTGGTCTATGAGAAAAACATTGCCATCCTATACCCAATCTTAATTAGAAGTAATTTATCTCTGAAAACCACTTATTCCCTAAATCTAAAGCAGCCTGTACTGTAACATTCCAAAGTTCTGTGCTACAGTAATGAAGTAGTTGGTAAAATGGGATGAAACCACACAGACACAGACACACACACAGAGGAAAAGGGGAAAAAATAGGCAAAAAAATGGCAACAGGAAAATGAGCAATATATCTGCCTGATGATGTAGAAAGAGAACTTTTTTTAGTTTACCGTAAATGATAGCTGGTGTTGGGGGAGCAGCTGAAAAGAACATTAATATAAAGGATTTAATCAGTTAGTAGCCAAAGAAACAGAAGCCTGTAGGTAGTTAAAGACTATAGATATTAAGAGACAAAGAAAAGTTAACTTATTTAGATTAAATGGTTAATTAAAAAAAACCACATTATAATTTCTCACTGGGGAGCTAAAAAAGTATTCTTGAATATTTTACTCTATTCATTTTTTAAAATAAGGATAGATCAAGAAAATAAAGTAAACCATCTTACAAAATGCCTAAATAAATACTAGTTTTTTGGCTTAGATAATTCCTGAATAGGCATAAGATCACAGCAGAATTTTAAAACACAAGCATATTTGCTCTGAGTCTCAGATTGAATTCATGGCAGAATCATTCAGGACATCTACTTAAAACTTTCTGAGAAATTGGAGAAGGGGCAAAGTAATACATTTGGCAAGAATCTGCAATCATAAAAACTTAACAGAGAACTAAACTAAAAATACAATCCATGAGAAGTCATACAACCAAGTATTCCCAGTCTTTCTGAAGCATGATTTAGTTGTTGAAGAGATTCCTGAGAAAACATTTTCCCAACACAACAAAGACATGGACCTGTTGGAAGAAGTCCATAGGAGGGCCACTAAGGTGACCACAGAGCTGGAGCACCTCTCCTATGAAGACAGGCTGAGAGTTGGGACTATTCAGCCCAATGAAAAGAAGGCTCTGGGGACCCCTTAGAGCAGTCCTCAGCACCTACACAGGCTCCAAGAGAGCTGGAGAGGGACTTCACTCCAAGAGAGCTGGAGAGGGACTTCACAAGGGCATGTGGTGGTAAGACAAGGGGGAATGGCTTTAGCTAAAGCTGGGTTTATGTTATGTGTTAGGAAGACAATTTTTATGGTGAGGCACAGGAACAGGTTGCCCAGCAGGTCGTGTGGAAGGTGTCCCTGCCCAAGGCAGGCGGGTTAGAACTAAATGAGCTTAAAGATACCTTCCAACCCAAACCATTCTGTGATTCTACCATCTTTATGTTCAAATACCCTGCAAAATTTAATTTCCTGTAGTAGCTCAGAGGGGGCAAAAATAAAAAGCTATACAGCACGAATCTGCCCTGTAGCTGCTCAGTCATTTGGAAAGCAGCTGATTCAAATGCAAACTGTAAGGTGAGACTACATTTTTTAAAAACTGAAACACACTGACACCTAGGTGGCATTTACACTATCCTGTCCTAAAAACCAAAACTATGTTTGTGCTTTTCACTTTAAATCTAATGCTGCTTTCATACTTAACAGTAGAAATTTGAGAATATTCTTACCAACAACAGTAAGCACAGCACTTGCTGAAACACTGTCCAGAGTAGTATTAACTATGCAAGTGTATGTTCCATCATCTTTATCAGTTACATTCATAATGGTCAAGTTGTCTTTACCAACTAGAAACCTGTAAATACAATAAATTCAGCTGCTGATTTTTTCAATAACTGGCACTGTTATAAGAAACTTGCATAAAACATTATCAAATCCCATATACTTGAACATACCTAAACAGCTATGTTTACCCAAGTTAAGCCATGGGACAACATAATCTTTTTTTTTTATTTGCTCTTCACCATCTTCCCACAGTGACTCTTATTCTAATGTGCTTTTCTTTACAAATTATTAAAACAAATTTTAAATATTTGTGATGCAAAGCAAAATAGTTTTCTATTATCTCTTTAGCTTCTTAAGTCAATTATCTTTACCTTACACTTAATCTATAAGGTCAGTGTGCACAGTTTGTATAAATGGTTACCTATCATTTTATTTTTAATTCTATCTTGCTATTTTCATCACACTAGGTAGGTCCTTTAGTCACCAAATAGTGGATAGCCATGATGTTTATCAGCCCTCTTTGGAAAATATGTCAATAGGTCAGTATGTTTGTTTCAAAGATCAGGAAAAGGAGCAGACAAAAGGACCTAAAAAATTAAAAATAAAGGAAAACTATGTGGTCCTTACCTTTCATCATCTGGCAGTTCATCATTGTCCTTCAACCATGTAACTGTTGGTAGTAAGGTAGAATCATGTTTTATTATACACTCAAAAGAAACCTGGCCATATCTCTGAATCACTTTGTATTCTGGCTGTTTAATGATCATCGTTGGATCTGAAATTTAAAATTAAAATTAGATACCCAGAAAGTCTGAAATTCTGTACTAATCAGTGATGAAAGAATGACTAATTTCTCACCTTTAATTTCCAACTGCACCTCATTTTGTATCTTTCCTAATTCATTCCTTGCTACACATGTGTATGTACCAGCACTATTCTTCTGAGCCACTGGAATTTCCAAGGTTCCGTTATCATGGAAAACGTACTCATTTCCACGCAAGATGCTACCTTTCACTCCCTTAAACCTTTGTATAAGAAGTAATACCATTAGCCAGAACCACACTTAAATTCTGTATGGTTTTATTATCAAAAAAAATACAAACTTAGGACTGCCACGTTGGAAAATAGAGACAGAAGCACTCACAAAAATTTAAACTTGACTCTGTAGGTGTAACTTTACTGCTGGTCCATTAAGTACATGCAATATTGTATTAGCAAATTGTAAACAGCGTTTATTTTGAAAACATAATTTAAAAATTGTAAATAGATTAAGAAGAGTTTTAAAGCTTCAAGTGTTTGTTTCCATAGATACAACTGGCTCATCTTCTGTAACATAAGCACAGCTAGAGCTTACCATTCAATTTCAGGCTTAGGTGACCCAAAATAAGCACAGTCTAGCAATGCGGGACTGTCTGCAATGACTTGATACAGTTTATTAGCAGGAGTTAGAATTCTTGGTGGCTCAGCTGAAAAGACAAAGATATCTGCATATAGTTACAAAGTTACAAATAGTAAATACACAGTAAAATGTATAGTTACAAATACAAAATACAAAGATATTAAAAATGGCCTAAAGAATTATATAAAAATATTTTTCCCTGGGATGATTTTGGATTTCAGTCTGGGCTCAAATACATTCTATTGGTACTAGCCTGAGGAAAAGTTAATGCAGGGAAATTATCTTGTGAAAAACAACAATAATTAACAAGAAATTATCTTGTGAAAAACAACTGTTTCTTGCCTATTTACAAGTAATAGTGATGGGCACCAAAGGCTATGATTTCAACTGGAAAATTTAAATCAGTATATACTTCAAGAAGATAATCTCCTGGGTACAGACTGAACTATCTAGTTCCAAACAAACCTGCAGGCAGAAAGAAGCTAGGATGCATTTGTGGTGTAACATCTACATTTTCTTTCTTTTAAATGACAGTGTCAATCAACGCATCTGGCAGTTCCTGCAGGAGAGTCACTAGAGGCCATTCTGCCTAGGATTTTGCTACTAGGTTTTTTTAATTCAGTGAGAAGAATTAGAGGGGCCACAACATATTGTAATCAGAAACATATGCCAGGGAAGCCTTAGAGACAAATGCATAATCAGGTCCCCTTGCAGCAGCAACCTCGAGATCATCTATTCCACTAATCCAAAACATCCAGACTCAATGAAACTGTATTGAAATGTACTAACTTAAGCAATACTAATTCCTGACTTCTTTGTTGGGCTTCTGTTTGACTGACTTACACAAACAAACAAAAAAAAAAACAAGAGAGATAAAATTTCTTCCAAGTTTTCCCAGCTTTCACATCTATCCTTATCACTTTGGAACAATGAAAGTGAAATTCAGGAATACCCTAGCAAAAAACAAAGGTATGTATACCCTTGCTCTTTACAGGGGCCAGGAAACAGATCAATTCCCAACGAAGACCTCAAGCAAGGCTTGAGCAGAGTCCGTGCGTTAGCAGGAGACAACTGAATACCCAAGAAAACAGAAAAAAATTAAGTCTTTTTCTTACCCAGAACATTCACAAACGCATTTGCTAGCAAGTATCCGTATTCATTAGAAGCATTGCACTGATAGACAGCACTTGACCTTTCTTGCACGTGTGAGAAAATAATGGTGTCACCATCCACCTTTCTGCTAGGATCTTCTGGGGCAACTGTTGGTGCAAACAAAAAGAGTTACTGCTTTTCCCAAACTGCTATTGGACTACAAGATTCATACTTCTGAAAAGAAGGAAGAATCTGAAAGACCAATATACCCTTAAAAGTTGGGGTTTTTTTTCCCCTGGGTGACTAATCACTAGGAAAAATGTGGATTTTAATACAGTTTAAAAAGTTCTTCTCATTCTACAGGTATTAACTCAGGATGGTAGGGTTCCCATTTTTTGAGACCTTATTTGTTCGTTTTCCAAGGAAGTGAAGCTGAGATTTTATTTTGCACAGAATACAGAGGAAAAATACCACTATTATGAGATTTGGGCAAATACAGTCAATATTTAGAAAATTACAGAAATATTTCTGTCAAAGAAAATGCTGATGCAGTGAAATAGTCCTCTGTGACTTTAAAGTTTCAAATTGATTGTTATACCACAAATAATTTTCCAAATATAAAAATAGACACACTCAGTTGAAAATCATCTCAGAGTAAAGAATAAGCATTCCTTCTAACAAAGTCAAGAAACAATCTTCTCAAGAGCAGAGTTAGTACTTCAGTAGGTGGCACTCTTTCCCTTATGTAAGAATTATACAATGCCATTTCCTCAACTGCTCTGGAGTGGCCTGAGCTGTCAAACAGCTTCTGCATCACAGAAGCACCCAAGACATAAATGAAAATAAAATTCTAAGAAAATACTTATTAAGAATAATAGCTGTCAGTTCTGATACAACTGAATGGCATTAAAGAAGTATAATGAAGAAAAAACTTAGCTTGTAACATCACACTGCATAAAAATGCAAAATCTATAGTTAAATATGTTATGAACATACTAAATAAGACCAGATATATTATTATTGTATTGAAAATACAAGTATTATTAATAATGAAAATTAATAATAAAATTACTAACCTACTAATATGGAAAATAGATGTATTTATACAGAAATAAATGCATCATAGTTTGACTGCATAATCAAAACTTACACCTTTACTGAAGCTTGAAAAAGTATATTTGTGGAACACATTCTCATACAAGGAAATTCTTATTTGAATTCATAAAAAGAGATCAATCAAGTAAATTAACATCAGTTTTATGGAACAGAAATGAATCTTTTGATTCAGACACTACCTTAGTTCTCATCTGTAAAGAAAATGGAGACATTTCTCCTGCATTTTCTTAAAGCATGTATTACTGAATTCTCTACAAAAGAAACCAGATAAAGAGGACCACAGTTCTGTGCTTCTGCTTAAGGATATTTCCAGCTTGGATGAAATCTAAGGCCATTTTTCATGTAAATACCTCCATTTCCAAACAGCTGCCTCAAGAACCAATTTCCATTTCCATTTTTTCTCATCTTCCATCACTCTGAGTTCAAATCAACATCACAAATCCAAAAATTTCAGGAAGGAAATAAAAGGCACTACTGAGATTTTGAGTGTTTATTCTCTGGACTTCTGCCACATATTTTTCTCTCTTTTGCTTTACTTCCTATTGTGTTCCGTGTTTCACATTGCCTCCTTTTCTGCGTAAATGCCATTTTCATTAAAAGATTCATGGGCTGAAAATAGCCGGAGCAGGTGAGCAGCCCAGCAGGCAGACCAGTCAGCTGCGGGAAGCACTCTGTTTCTGCATACAAATCACAGCTAAACAGAAGACAGGCACAACTGCTCTCCCACGAGGAAGGAACACTGCCCACAGCCATCCAAGCATGGCTGCTTCCAGCCCTGGGCTCTGCTCTTCCCTCCACTCATGCCCTCTGAATCCTGCAGCACTTTCTGCACTCCGGTGGGTCATGAATGGGTGCACAGACTGGCCCCCTCACACACACTCCAACACCTAATCCCTTACAGGATGATGGTAGGGCCCCTCCTAAGAGATGGAAGCCATTAGTTCAATCTTCTATGGCTGAAGGAACTGCATTGTAAAAGAATGATCTAACCACTAAATTATTATAGAATGAGGGACAGCACCCTCCCTTCCCACTGCTGTAGTGAAGGAAAAAAGGAGATATCCCCTTTCAGCTATCTGAAGGAAAGGAGGTGCTTATTTTCTGAAAAGGGCTTCAAGCTGGGGTCCCAAGAGAAAAGAAGGCACAAGTGTCAGGTTAGCTGGTGCTTTCTGTTAATTGGTCTAGCCAATTGCATGCTGAAGGGCACTGATTCAAAAGCTCCCTGTTAAGACAGGCATCTATTTAACTGTCTGTTGAATACAGCTTCTTTAATGGTCTGAAGCACCCACTGCTGCACTCGCAGACACAGAAACATTGAGCTTGGAAGGGGGACTTTTGGAGGTCATCTGGTCCAACCCCCTGCTCATGCAGGGCCACTTGGATCCAGTTATCCAGAACTGTGTCCAGATGGGGGAAGGATCACTTTCCTCTACCTGCTGGCACTTTTGTCTCATGTAGCCCAGGATAACATTAGCCTTGTTGCCATAAGGGCACATTGCTGGCTCATGGTCAACTTGGCATCCACCAGGATGCTCAAGTCCAGTTCTGCCATGGCACTATCCATCTGGATGGTGCCCAGCATGTACTGGCACTAAGGCTGTTCCTCCCCAGGTGCAGGACTTTGTTCCACTGACCACCCTCTCTGAGTGTGGCCATTCAGCCATTTTTCTATCCACCTCTCTGCTGTTTATCCAGCCTATACATCAACAGCTTGTCCATGAGGAACTAATGGGAGACAGTGCCTAAGGCCTCACTGTGGTCCAGGCAGACATTATCCACTACCCTTGCCCTCATCTATCTGGCCAATCATTTCATCATAGAAACATATGAAGTTGTCACCCCTTGGTGAAGCCATGAAAATAGTCCTGAAATTTTCTTGTCCTTAATGTGCCTCAAAATGGTTTGCAGAACTAGCTGCTCCATCACCTTCATAGGGATAAAGCTGACTGTAGTTCCCTGGTTTCTCCTTCTGGTTCATTGAAGACAGAAGTAGCATTTGCTTTCTCTCCATCTTTAGGCACTTCTCCCAGTTACCATGATCAAGCAAACATTATGGAGACTGTTCTTGCAATGACATATGCCAGCTCAGTCAGCACTTGTGGCTGCATCCCACCAGGGGCCACACACTTGGGTATTTTCAGTTTGCTCCTGACCTAATTCTTTTCCACCAAGGGTACATTTCATTCTAGTCTTTTCCCTGGTCTTTGGGACCTGGGGTTCCTGAAGGTCAAACCTGCTAGTAAAACCTAAGGAAAAATAGCATGCAGTACTTCAGCCCTTTCCATATACCAGTCTACCATTAAAAAAAAAAAAATCTAAATATCTTTTTCTGAGGAAAAGGAGTGATGGCAGGGCCACTCAAGCACTGCTTGTTTGTATGTATGAATATTCTGGTCACATTACATGATAGCAGCATGAGAAAGAGAAAATGCTTTTGACATACTAGAGAAATCTGAATTTGGCACTGATAGGCAAAATAGCAAAAACCTACATAAAACTTAAAATAAGCTTCTACAAACAGGAAAATGAATTACAAGGATTTGCTATAGGAGTTCGGCTGCTGTAAAAAGACAGGTGAACATGTGCCATCTAACAGCCAACATTTGCTCCCAATAACATGGAATCTCAGCTTATGAATGTGTTTTGGTCCTTTCTGAACAAAGACCTGGTTTAATCTAATTTTTTCATCACATTGTACAATGATACAGCTTCTTGACTCTAGCTATGTTCAGCATATTCCTAAACAGAGAAGGCAGGGCCTCCATCAGATACTTCTTATTGTAGTTAGAGATCAGCACTGTGAGTAACTTCTGTTAATTTAAATGTTTCATAAACTTCTGACAGCCTAAGTAATTACTTTTTCTAGTATGTTACTTTTTTCCTTGAAAAAAAGACAGAATTACATGCTCTCTGAACAGAAGTAGTTAAAACTGGAAGGGAAAAAAATCTCGATAAAAAACCCCATGGATAACTGAAATGGTAAAGGAATGTAATTTTCATTTTCTTATCAATCTTGCTTGCTCCTCAGCATATTATTTTCCTGTGACCACTGAAATGCTTTTCCTCCTGAGTTTCTGATTCTGACAGTTCTGTTGTCTTCAAAGTCACAGCATTACCTGCACTAACTATAATCATCCTCGACTATTTTGTGCAGAATTGAAAAAAACCTGATAATCTGCTGAAGTTCCTAGGCCAGATGCAAAATTCCAACACAATGACAGAGAAGCAGTGGATAAACACCTTCCCATGCAGTCTTCTTTCCAAGACTGAAGTACTGGGGGCATTAGGGTCAGCAAATTTCTCCCCTCCCTCCCACAGCTGCAGTGAACAGCTTGTGGTGTGTACTCTCAAAGAAAATGATCGATGGTGAATCTCTCAGCCATAGAGTATCAAGGCCTTTCATGAAAGAAATCTAAGGGCTAATGTTTCTCCCTTAAATTTAGTGTAAGTACTAACAGAGACTAACTCAAACCTAGAGGTTCAATGTGGAATGTAATATAAGAAGAAAAGAATGTGTTGAAAGAAGATAAACAGCACCTTTGCGCTACTTTGTATAAATCTAAGTGTCTGTATCTAATATATAATAGCTCACCATGAACCATAAACCACTGGACCAAAAAATCAGTCTTTTGTACAGTATTTGCAATGCCTTTCTGAAGTCCAATTATGAAAGCGCTTCCCCTTCCCAATTAATTTGGGTTGTTACTTTCTTAAAAGTTGAGACACTTTATGCATGGCTTCCCTTTTGTAAAACCATGCTGAATATCTAAGCAGTAAGACACAATGGATTATGCAGTGATAAAAATAATGCAGATCTTGAGTGTTAATTGAAGCACAAGAAACACAGAGTCAATTGCTACTTGCCAAAGTAATTCTAATTGACCTTAGTGGGACTGGGCATGTAAGTTCAACATACTCCTGTGAGTAAACATTAGGAGGTTAGGTCCTTACCATTCCAACATGTCTAAAGCAGCTTTTTTTTTTTTTTTAGAAATATTTCAAGGAAACCTAAAGTCTTACTTAATTTTTTTTTTTACTGAGATTATTGGAGTATTGAACAAAATTCACACAATTGCAAGTTTATTTTACAGTTGCTAACACACACTACTTTTTTTTTTTTTTTTTGCCTTTTCCCTATAGATGTTTAAACCTCAGTCTTTGACTGAGATATGGACGAATGGCTCTTTCTTCAAGATTCCCTCTTCCTTGTCTGACTCTATTATGGAAAAACAAAACCGGAAGAATTAAGTATCTCCCAGTTGTGCTTTCCACCAGAAAATTAAAGTATTGCAAACAGATTACTAGGCCACAAGAGGCACATTGTGGGATATATGATGACAGCAGGGCTTTGAAATTCAAATGTAGCTTTTTTTCTTTGAAATCCTGCCATGGGTGTAGCTCTCTCAGCACTGCCCTGAAGCAGAAACAGCTGCTTTAGTTTCCTTTTACAGTGATTTCCTAATCATTCAGTTGGAAGATGAGGAGCTCAATTCTATAATTTAGTAACAAGTGAACAAAAAGACACACTGTACTTGGTAATTTCCAGAACAGCTTTGATAACCCAGAATAATAAAAAAATCACAAGAATCTTAAGAACTGCATTTTCTGTGATCATGATGCCTCTCATCAATGCCCTGACAGATGCAGTGTACTAGAGCATCCAATCAACTTGCACTTAAATATTTAATGTGGATAAGACTTCAGCTTTTCTCAGCAGTGAAAGTGACCTTTAATATAAGGCTGAGCTACCCACTTGCTTATTTCCTGTGTTCTTTTCTTTTTTTTTTTCCATGCTAAGTTCGAGTGGGTAATTTAATTAAAGTCTTTTAATTTTTACTGAATACCCTCAACAAGACTTTGTGTACCAATTCCTCAAGGCCAGTCCAATATATGCTGCCTTGTATTTAGGAAATTTGGTGACATCCTGCAGAGCTGCTTCTGGAAACTCTGTTTCTTAATGTTTTACTGTTACTGTGAAAGAAAGCAGAACACACCACTGCTTTTCTGGAAAATGTATTTGCGGGTCATTTGAACAGCTCATTCCTACAATTTTGATAAGGAAGAAAAGCAAGGCAAAACTGACTGTCATAGCCTGATGAAAAAGATTTTACTAGTCTGGAGGCCTGAAATAATAGTTAAACTACAAGAACTGCAGGGTAAAAACCCCCTCCAAACAAATAAACAAAAAGTGAGTGGTGAGTATACAGAAAACAACAAAGGAAGATGAGACCACCAAAAACCCAGAATGAAAAGTGAAGTACAGGTACCAAACTTTGATGACAACATATGCATTATATTTATTTATGAATATATACTGTACAAAATTACATTGATATTTTCCTGTTTTCCTGTCTTACCATTGTTTCATGAGGTCATTAATGTCAGTTTACACAACTTATTTACCAATGGAAACTTCTCATTTTAAATTTCAAGTTGTAGATGTCACATTCTATTTAATTAGAATTCCTGAAACAGGCTGTTTGCTAAATATTTCTATTTGTTTCAATACATTGTCTTTTTTTTCCCCTACAAAAAAGTTTACTCTCTTTTGTATACCAAATAGTGTTCAAATATATCTAATGAGGGTTCTTGTTTACTTCTTGCTATTACCTAGATCCTGGCCATAGACAATCCTTCTCCATGTCCCACACTGGGTGAATTACATATTGCCAACAGACTTAACTCCTAAACTTGTAAAAGTGACAGAAGAGACACTGTCACACTTTAAAGAGATCAGAATTTTAGAGCACATTACCTCTCACAAGCCAACAGGTGAGACTGTCTGGCTTTTTATTATTGTTTTGAGAAAGGGAAAGGATAAAGGTAGAAGAACCAAGTGTGACTTTAAGTACAGGATATGCTCAGTGCAAACCCAGCTGACAACACACCGCAGTGTCCTCCAGCAAGCTCTTTCCAAGGCAAGTTGTACTATGTATAGCAGCTACCTTGTGTCTCTCATACAGCACTGCCAGTCCTAACACTGCAGCAATTAAGTGGCTCAATCACCAGTTCAGGGCTGCTTTTCTTACCTATGCACACAGAAACAGCTGTTCCACTGCCTCAGGGGGTTCCTTTTTTCTTTGACACCTACTTGGCACAAATTGTTTTGCCAGGTAGCTGCTGACACATTCAGACAGTTTTGCTGCTGCAGCTTCTTAGAGCTGAAGCCTGGAAGGCTCAAACATACACTAAGCTGCAAATCCTGCAGTGTACTGCAAATCCTGCAAGTGCTCTGTATATCCACGGGTGGGGACTTCACTTTATGTCACATTTAAGATTCCTAGGCAACATTAGAGTTGCAGTGGGGCAGCAAAGGAGAGACCTAGCAGATATGACTGCCACAGAAACACAGGGGTAACAATGACATCCCAGCAACGGCCCTGTGAGAGGGACCATCCAATATTCACAAAGATGCTACCAGCAGAATGCCAGACAGAAGAACCAGAAGCATGATTACACATTTTAGTTCTCTCAAACACGTTAGAGGCACATTTTGTCATTCAGCTTTTATGAACCACAGTATTTTATGACATCTTTTATGATTTAGCATTACCTGTCAGGCAAAAGCTACACAAATACAGGCTCTTCACATCTATTTGACAAAAACCACCCCAAGACTCCTCATATTTTCTTACTCGTGCTCCTGTAAGGTAATTAAGAATCTTACTTGCTATGGGAACACCATTTGCTAACCAGCTTATACTAGGCTTTGGGTTGCCATTAGCTCTGCAGATCAATGTTCCATCTTCACCAGGAGACAAAACCAAGTTTCTGGGTGCTGTTATCCAGTATGGAGCAGCTGGTTTAAGAAAAGAAAAAAGGCAATTACTTTCCAAAATTATGTACAGAAAACCATAAGGCACAGGCATGGTAATCAGAAGACAATTCAAACAAGCTATGTCTAGATACAGACTTACAGCTATACTGTTACTGTATATGTATATATATATGTGTGTGTGTGTATATATATATATATAAATATAGATATTTATATATCTATATATATGTATGTATGCGATACTCAATTAAGTGATAGATCATACATTGGCCAAACTGACCCCCTGGTCACCCACTGCATTAAAATTCTGAGATAAACAACAAGAGGATCTTTGTTTTATTTAGGTTTGCCTGCTTTGAATCTAATTTGCCTTTCCTGAAGAAAGCAAAATTTATCTGTGTATGGCATTTGCAGACACTACAGTGGTATTCTGATTAATTTCACAGATATCCATGCTCTTAGGCTGTTAGGAATTAATTTAGGTTTGATTACAAAAAAAAGATTCCATATCAAGGGTGAAATTTTAAAATGGCAAAATCCTTGGTCTCACTAAATTCAATGGCTAATTGCAGTGGGGTCAGATGTTTACCTGAGACAGATAAAAATATAAGAGATCAAAATGGGTGAAACACTGTCCTTACTAGAAGATAGTCACACGTTTCTCCATCCTTTTCTACAATAAATAACCACAAACAGCATATATTATCACATCTTGCAATTAATTTTCAGATTTTGGATTGATGGACAGATGCAAACAGAAAATTAAACTTCTGTTCATAGAAAGGAAGTTAAATGTGATCATAAAAAGATGCTGATCTACAACAAAATAAGGGACTATTTAGCATGCAAAGTAAGCAATACAGCTGATTATTTCAATGACTAATTAACTGTCATTACAGTTTTTTGTTTCATGGTATTCACAGCATACTTACAATTCCTATTTAGACAAACATGTTGTAAATGTTTTTAGAAGTATAAGGCATCATCTTGGGTAAAAAACATGAGGAAGATAGGAACAGAAATATCAGTAAAAGAGAAAAAGGAAGAAAAACAAGACTGTAAGGCAATAGCAAAACAGAGGAAATAAATAATCTGGGCTATATGAATGAAGAAAAATGGAGAAAATGAGGATGAAATGATGAAGAGAGAGAAGGAAGAAGATAGAGAAGCAAGAGAAAGAAGTGGTCTAATGATAGATAATCAAAGGATCTAAAATAAATGTAGTACTTGTGCAAACTAAGGCATTGCCTTACTACTGTCACAGTAAAATACCAGTTTAGCTTGATGCTTTCCAAAGGAACATCAAAAAATGAAAAGATATTATAGACAGCAAAGCCCTTCCAGTGTTAGAATTCAGACAGTTGAATGTTTCCTCAGGGTGATTTTTAACCATTATCAATCATCCTTTTAGCTAGACTTTATCCTAGAAAGCCTGCTTCCATCCTGCATTCTGGACCCTTGACAACATTACATTAAGGATAATTTTAGTATTACCTTTCACAGTTACTGAAATGACATGATGAACTGAACCTAAAGTATTTCTTGCTATACATTTGTAGTTCCCAGAGTCAGCTTCTGAAACATCTATAATCTTGAGAGTTTTCTTAAAGTTTTCAAAAAATGTTCTGTTGGCTGGCAGTTCCCCACCCTCCTTGATCCAGCGGATTACTGGTGTGGGTCTGGAGAAGTAAAAGCACAGATCAAATTTCAGGACTGAAGAAAAGGAAGGGAAGAGTTCAATACGTTAATATTTTTAATATATGTTTTATAAATAATTATTTTAAGAGCCTCTACCCAGATTCTGGGCCACATCCAACAAATATGAAATATCTGCCAGCATTTGTTTCTAGGAAATGACAAGTCTCACCAACATTGTCAATGGCCATCTGTTCATAGGATTAATAATTACAGAATACATTTGTCTGCTGATTAACCTAAAAAACCTGATGGTTAATAAATGAAGACAAGCTTCTATTATCAAAGTGATGCTCATGGTGCTTTTATAGGTAGCTTCCATAAAATGACAAGTTTATAATTGTCCTTTGTGTGAGCAATATCCTAATGCTTCACGAACATCATAAAATTCACAAAAGAGCTGCAAGGAGATAGAAACATTTATTGTGAGAAATCAGGAAAAAAATGTCAGTGCTGAGCCAAGTATAGCTACTTGCCACTGCACTGAGTCTAAATCTTGGCTATGCTCCATGTTGTCCACTGAAGCTGAAAGTTGCTCAAGCACAATTGTGTTTGAACACAATTGTGTTACGGAGATATACTTTGAAAATGACAAGAAATTGCCATTTTTTGCTTACTGAATACAATGTCCTCTCTCAAATGGTAATGGCTCTAAGCAAATGTTCCCTTAGTAGTCTAATATCACATATTTTATGACAAGACACCTAGCAAAGCTGACTTTTAATTATACTGTCAGTGATTAAGAGTAGTTATTTCAAATAAAATCTGAATCTGGCCCTTTGTAGACAACAATTCCCTCACTGATTATTTGTTTTTTTAATTACATGACAGCACTGCAAACATATTTACAGTTCTTGAAATAGGTACTAAAGGTTTTCTGCTTCTATTCTATAACCAATCTATTATCAGATTTCTTCCTGAGAATGAAACTGATTTAAAGGTCAACATAACTCATGAAGTTAAATTGCTCTCAGTAATTTTCTTTTTGCACAATAACCAGCAGAAGCAAACTTGCATTGCATTGAAGAAACAAGTACCAATTAAGCTCAATTACAATGAGAAATTAGAAGTAAGGACCTGAAGATTTGTTCTAAAAATTCCCACCTAGCACTAAGTAATTATTAACACATATAAGCAATTTTCTTGGATTAGAACAGCAAATTCTTATCTATTTTTATATAATTTGAGAACCTAATGACGGTAAACTTAGGAAAACAACAGAAGCTTTATTCCTGACTGCAAATCTGTGGATATATGCCTGAGATCAGTCTATAGCATTTCTTGCCTGTGTCCTTTAAAAACAATGGCACAACCCATATCCTGTGCATAGGGTTTGGGGATATGAGAAGGCAGAGGCCATACACATTCATAGCCAGTTTCAGTCTGCAGATGCCCAAGTAAATGGTGGAGTTCTTTAAAAATGCTCTTTCCATCTTACACTTCTGCTTCTTTGAAACGCGTACGTTTATACAGCGGTCATGTTTTTATGCATCTCTGAAATGTTTCCCTCTGTTTCTATTTAGGAAAAAAAAGTCTCAAAAGTGACTCACAATCCTGCTGCGATGCACTCCAACAAAAGCACATTTCCTCTGAGTTCCACTTTGGTACTTGTGCTACCTGTTGGTGTTAGAAGAACTGGCTGCCTTTCTGTAACTGGCTTTGCTAGAACAAGAGGTAGTAAAACAATTAATTTCTAAATTTTATTCTGATATCAATCAAGTGCATACACCCATTTTAACATTTTGAACAGAGATTTTGCTCCACATTGGCCATTTGATTAAAAGTCATTGTGCAGCACAACTACAAAGCTGAACACATTAGCTTTTGGACAGACGTAACACATCTGTTAAATGCCACAATTTTGAACACATAGAAGAGAAATGTTATTATTAAAAGACAGGAACAACTGATACAAAGCTTTTACATAGGCAACTGTGCAGTCTTAATCCTAAGTAGCTGCTGTTTTGTTCAACAGAACTATAACGGGGAGTAAGGACACTGGTGTGAGGTACAGTGCAAGACTGAGTGTTACTAAAAATTTCTGGCCTTCCATCAAAATAAAAATAAAGCAAAGTTATTTTTAATCAGAAATATAAACCAAGTAAGTGAAAGGTGTTTTGGAATGTGTTTTAATATTTTCTAGACAATGTGAGGCATTGTATCAGAAATTAATCCTAGTATTTTCCTCTTACTATATATTTCATTTAAGCTTTTCCCAGGTCTTGCAATACAGAATCTTGATTAACATGTAAGCAGGCAGCTATAAATATAAGACTCATTTCTGATATACTCTGTTGGCTTTTGAAGAATATGGTATTTCCTATGCCTTCATGGAATTCAGAATAAGAGTTTTCTGTAATTATAGAGTGTTTTCTGTGAATAGTCTAATGTTCTCTTGCAGCAATATTAATATATAGAACTAAATGGCTTTGAAGTGCTGTAAGAGTCAAAATCATTACAGTGAATCATTTTGTTTTTTTAAAAATAGGATTAGAAACATAATAAAGTCAAAGTTTGTTAGGGTACAATATTGACTGATACATTAGCATAAATACAACACTTCATCTTAATCCAGTATGTGCAGTGAATTTCTTAATAACCCGTACACAATCAACTCAAAGTTGTGGGAGAACAGAGAAGTCCAGAGTCAAGAACACAGCCAGCAGTCACAGCAACAACTCACCTACCCAGTGCTGGCACTGCCAAGGGCTGCAGACTCACTTGGCCAGACTGTGAGTGTTCAGAACAATTACCCATGGTGGTTCTGAGCTGAGAGCGAACCCAGCAGTGCTCTCCTCACTAATTGTAGCTAATACATTGTTTTGTGTTCAGGTACTTATTTCTTGTTTGTCCCTCCTAAATAAGATGTAATTTTTATGTAGAGAAGTAAAATATTCTGTGCCCATGTTTTATTTTAGATTAATATAAGTTATGGTCAAATATGCACAAAGCCCCATTTCACAAAGAAAAAGACAAAAATATTGAATAAATATCTGGAATAAAAGTTCTGTCTATGTCACCCAATATCAAGTGGAGAGTCTAGAATCAGTGGTGCTCCAAAGTCAGCCTTCTTAAACACACATACATCTGTTCAGGAGGATTTAATTCAGAACATACAAAAGACCATTCAACAGAGATTAATGGAAAGACCAGCTTAAACACCAAACAAACAAAACTTATCCTACCGCTAGGAATTTATTGGTACATTCAGTAAGATATTAAATGTGAAGTGGATCTGTTAGGTGCTTAATTGTTGTTATTTATTATGCAGCACATGACATTGAATAGTCCTAGTGATAATGAACATAATCAAACTACTAGGTAAATTGGAAGAAAAATATTAAAAATCAACACAGTATAGAGTAGTTTTTAAAATCTGCACCAGTGTGAAAGTGATCTTATTAGAAGTGTTTATATTTTCTATGAGCTGTATGTTACAAGAGTATTGAAAAATTAAATATTTCAAAGCATCACACTGTGCAGTCCCTTTGCAAAATATGTATTATCACCAGCACTAATTGATACCTTTATTAGAAACTGAAAAAGAAGCAAAAGATTAAGTAGCCATGGAGGTGAAGTTAGTTAACTAAATGCTACTGTAAAACAAGGAGTATCAGTGGGGACCAGGGTAACTCACCACCATAAATATCAGTGTCACTCAAATTAGCAGCTATAGTGTCATTCAATGAATCCACTGAAATAAACAGAATATCATGAAGAAAGCATAAAAAAGGGAAAAATAAAAGTTCTGGGAATCAAAAGGTGATGACATGGCCACGGTGAGTTAATCAAGTGATTGATTAATTTGCTTCAATAGTTACAATAATTATAATCACTTCATATTCTTGCACTGGAAAAACATTTGAAAACTGGTTTTTTTAACATTGTATATATAAATTCTTAAACATTTTTTCAAAACACAAAGCCTTATAAAGTGAAAAATGATAGCTTTTAAAATCAATTATATATCAAGAAAACTGGAAATTACACTTCAAGTCTATACAGTAATGTAATTTCTTATTCAAAATTTAAATGACAAAATTCCCTAGCATAATACTACTTTAGCATGTAACTTGAGAACTCTGGATAAATACTGTGTAAGTATGTGATTTGATTGGTGATGCAATACCTACTTGAAAGGACCTTTACAGATATGGGTTGTTTCTGCTGTATAGTTTGCGTGTGATTAAATCTTGCGTAGCAGATATAGTCCTCCCGAGTGTCTTCTGGTTGTACATTAGAAAAATAAAGATCTCCATTTAGACCTTGGGAAACTCTTTCACTTTGAGGCAGCCTTTGGAAAGCTAAGGGAAAGAAAGAACACATTTATGTTAAATATAATTGACACACTCTATTATTATGATCTGCAGACTCCACATTACATTCAATTCATTCAATTACACTTGTTTGTGCTTTGGTACATGTACAGACATTTCTAAGCTTCCTAATGAGATCCCTTTTCTACCCATTCTTCCCCAGTGGGTTAATCTACAACTTACGTTAAGATCTCCAGCTGCTTTTGGCTTCATGCTTTTGGGCTGTATGGCTGCTTGTTTCCTCTGTTCTACAGAAATGGAAATTCACTGGATTTTACCTTAGAGGGAAACTTCACCATCTGTGGTTTTGGTAAGCAATGATGTACTACATAGAAAAACTGCAAAAAGTCAACTGCTTAAGAAACAAACTCACCATTATCCATCCAAAATATGATAGGTGGTGGCAAGCCAACAGGAGGTCTGCAGTGCAGTACTAGTGAATCACCTTCGCGAACATGATTTGGTTCCAGTTTTTCTTTCGTCCACAAAGGCGATCCTACAGAAAGTGGTTTTGACACACACACAAAATTTGGATTGGCAAAAACTCGAAAATTTAAAGGGAAAATGCACAAAGTACTCCAGAGAAATGAAATAACTACATCCATCAGAATGTTAAGTCCTTTCATGTTTGCTTAAGTTTTTATTTTTGTTCTTCTTTATGTTTTCTTGGAAGAAAAGTACACCTATGATTTATTGAAAGTATAATCAACTGATTCAAATTATTTTGTCTGCTCACTAAAGGTTTTATAACAGTATCTTGCAAATTTTTAACTATACTGAATAAAAAGGTGATGTGCTAAAATAGAAAAACAGGTAGACATTTCTGAAGCAGTATTATACAGTGTCTTTAAGATGTGAGAACAGCACATATTAAGCTGAGAAGCTTGGAAACTAAACTGAGATAAAGCTCATAAAAAGCTGTAGAAACAATCTACCATTAGTAAAAAAATGTTAGATTCCTTATACTTCAGATATGTTATGCTTTAAAGCTATTACAAAAACTATGGAGTACAGACTTCATGAACAGAAAAAAAATTGTGGTCATCAATTATGTCACCCATGTCAACAAATTATCCCTAAAGCCTTACAGATTTAAATATTTTATTCTAGCAGCTAGTGTCATACATACAATTCAGTTTTAAACATTATAAGGTTATCCAGATGTATCAAGAAAAAATTAAATTAAAAATAAATTTCAAAAATTAAAATAAAATTTTTGTAAAAAAACACTTGAGAGAACCTGTAATACAGTAGTATACCTGAGTATTAGAAAATAGGCAATAACTTCTAGCATGGTCATTTGGATGACTGAAATTTTAAGACAGGAAAACAAAAAGGCAAAAAGTTCATAAGCAAATAAAACCAAAGTGTTTCACACTTTATGAACATTAAGAGCTTTACTTACTAGAAGGCCTTATAATGATATTGTTGGAAATGGCTGCTCCTCGTTCATTCCTTGCTGTACACTGGTAAACTCCCTCATATGCTTCTGCTTTCCCACCATTCATAATATTTATGACAAGAGTCCCTGAATTTGGTTTCATTGTTACCTGTGCATCTTTATCTATATCAAAATGAGTTCCATTGCGTGTCCAGGAGAAGCTAAAACAATAAAAACAAAAAGAAAAGTTTATTTTTAGCTGCTTTTTGTAGACTGTATGAAGAAAAAGAAGAAAAAGCAAATAACAAAAATACATATTATTTTTTCATTAGCAGATAAGTAAGACTCATTCCCAAACTAAATTAACTAATAAAGCAGTACAGAAATTTTGCTATAAGAAATCTGGCAGTATTTCAAGATAAAAGATTTGGCTGAACATATTTACAAGAGCTATTTCAAAGTTAATTCTTAAAAAAAAATAAATTAAAATTTCTGAGGTTGATCATACATGGAAAATAACTGATTTTCTTTCTACTCAAAATGAAGCAGTAACATCTGCAAGAACTGATATTGCTAAAGCTGCATTAGCATTTCCATTATAAAACCTATTGTTGAAAGTGTTTATAACCCTGTCTTTTAAAACTTGCTAAGGGCTGAAATGTGTCATCTCAGGCCCAGCAGGAGACCATTTATTTTAATTGGTTTGGTGATTTTGAAGTTATGCAAGTGAATTAGAAACTGTGGTGAGTTTGAGTCCTTTTCACTATTCTAATGCAAACATAATTCTCTAATAGAAATTATATAATCTGAGAGCCTTTACTTGACTTAGTAAATTTATACCAATACTACTCAAAACAATAGATATTTTGAAAATAGTCTTTAAAAATGAAGACTCATACAACTCATAAAAATTGTCAAGAAGCAGAGGTTCACAGTTTACAACTTAGACCATAAACACCACTTTCTTACTTATGCTCTGTTTATGGTCAGAAGTATAGTCACAGAGAACTTGACTAACACCCATGAAGTGCTGAGCGCTTCCAGCTTCAAACACCGTGAACAGCAGTTTTTGTACTTGTTACATTTCAGCTTCAGAATCTTAAGCACAAACACTTTTTATGCTGGTTAGAATGCTTCCTAAAGTATAAATGTAAATGGCACTAGAAAAGCTCAAATTCTAACAGACTCAAATTGCGCGTTGACCTTCTGCAGCAGGACTGGACATGATATTTGCACCTTGTGTTGGGGGAGAGAAGGACTGGACCTGCAGCAGTGCTGCACCCCAACGCAGTGTTTTTGGGAGGACTACCATGGATCATGAACTAACTGAACTTCTTTCTTACAGCTTTGCGGGTGAAGTTTCAGAATGTGGGGTTTCCATTACCAACAATATTAAGAATGCAAAAAAGTGTAATGTGGATTCAAATGAGAGGTGGAGAAAGTGGAACAAACCCCTGAATTTGAGATGAGTGACAGTCTTTGCTGCTCTAGCTATAGGTAGCATTGCATCCACAAACCTTTATGTCAGGTGTTCTCACCAATAAGAAGTTATCACACTGATATCACACAATTCACACTGTGGGCTGAGAAAGTCCATGTTCTCCTAGTTCTTCCATACTCTTAGGTCAATAAAAGCAAAAAAAAAAATTAAAAAATGCTACTAACCTAGGAGGTGGCTTTCCTTTGGCTTCACACTGTATTACAATATTCTCTCGAGGGTCAACAATGTAATCTTTTGGAGATTGCTGAGTTATCGTAGGAGGTTGTGACACTTCATTATGAAATACAACAAAGAGAGATGATTTCAACAATATTTTCAAAGCATTACCAAGACACTTTTGTAAGCAGAGAAAGAAGAACTGCAGTTAGGAACTAAATCACTGACAGAAGAGTAGGATTAAATTATCCTTTGTATCAGGAGGCTGAAACTCTCTATCCTTGTAAATCAGTGTAGCTATACTAACTTCCAACTGAGCTATCCTGATTTACAGTGGATGAAGATCTTGGCCAAAACATTTAATGAAAATATCATTTCTATACCTCAGATTTCAAAAGATTTTCATAAAACCAAAGGACAAAAATTCTAAGTCCAACAAATCTGAAATCAGGAGTCGCAAGACATAAACCTCCACAAAATGTTTTTTTACCACACAGGAGGAAAAAATATACATTGCTTTGTGTTTCTAAATATTTTGCGTATTTCCAAATTCTCTGTGGGTGAAACCTCTCCACACATTTATTTTGCTTACGATATTGCATTAATCTACAAAGCATGCTTTTAAGAACTACTTTTCAGGAGTAAAAAATGTGTTGTAAGAAAATACACTGTTAAAAATGACAAAAACAGTATTTAGCTTCCAAATAAAGTAAACATGTAGGAAAATTAAGGCACCAATACCCCTTAAGAAATCCATTAAAAATATAGTCTTGTGAAGTGTCCCAGGAGAAGCAATCATTTAACATCTGTCATTTTTCAAGTACTATAAAACAAGTAGCACAGAACAAAATTGATTCACCTGACAAAGTAGTTGGTGTCTACCTATGGTAATTTATAACCTATTACCATTATCTATGCCCATTTTTGCATTAAAAAACACTGTTTGTGATATTAAGATAGTGAGAAAGGTGTCTTCCTCAACATTATTCGTTTATAGTTTAAGTGTCACCTAAATAAACCTGTTTAATAATACAGCCATGAACATCCCTGTCTAAGTGCTGTAAATCAGCTGTCCAGCAATACCCTTTGCCTGTGCTTTGGGGTAATTTCTAGTCACTGGAATAAATATTTCAATCATTAGAGTTAGCTGTGTTCTCATGCCTCACTCCAGACAGTTAAAATTCTACAACTGGGATTTTTATTTAAGTCTTGCTTAAGGATACCATTACACATTAAGTACTCCTTTGCACAGACAGAGGCAGCTGCCTGTAAAACTCTATCTGCAAGAAACAGCAATGAAAAGAAATGGAACCATAACAAAACACAGCAGCCAAGCAGAACAGAGAAGGCCAGAGAGAACTGGGTTCTGCTCCTCACTGCACAGGGGAGAACCCTTGACAGAGGAAGGCAACATTTTTACATGATGCCTTTGTGTGTATTTCTTTAGGAGTACTTGAAGGCAATCCTTTTCCCTCTCAGAGGCATTTCTCAGGGTCATTATATATCAGATGCTTACTTGGGAAAAGCAGATTCACTCTGAAAAAGGATATGACACAAACACTGCCCAGCCTACAGGATATTCCATCTGATGCACATCAAAGACCTGCAATCTCCACTCCTGTGTTATGGACTGCACTTCAAACTGATTAAATTAACCATAAAACTAAAGCTAAGTTAGAACCCATAAAATATGAGGTCTACTTAAATAGCTATACCCACTGTGGATATAAAAATACGTCAAATCAGATATGTAAAATAGTACAAAAGTACCTATATTCCAATAAATTTTTTATCAAATATATTTACTCCTGAAAGTAGTAATAAAACACTGCACATGCTGCTATTGAGTGAAGACTTTAATGTTAAAATAGCACACCATCAAAAATCACACAATTAATTTATTCAGAATATCAGAATGTTGTTTTATGTACATTAGTATTTTCTGAACACTGCATGCACAAAACATCTAGATACAGCAAACCAAATTATCAACAAGATGTCAGAATCACACATTTTTGGACTGCAAATTCAATTTGCAGCACAATCTGTATTAATTTTCAGCAGCACACAGCTTATTTTTAGTGAAGAGTAACTTACAGTCTTCTAGAAGTTTTGCTTTTATTCCCACATCAGAATCAGCAGTTGAATGGACAAATGGAGATTAAAGAGAAACATTTGTTAGTGAAGAGAAAGTTAGCAATTTTGAGAGGGAAGACAAGTATCTCTGACAAGTACATTGGTCACCATTAAAAAGAAAACATTTAAAACATTCAGCGCTGCAACTCATGCAGCAATGCCTGAAATTCCAACCACAATTTCCACTGTGTCAGATATTACTACATTTATCTTAAAGCTTTTGCCATGAGAAACCTTCCTGAAGTGTTGACTTTTTAAAGGCAACCATGCTATGTGATTTTGGCCTTGCAAGGACATAAAACAATAATATTGAGGTGACAGCAGCAAATCAGAATTAATGGAATGCACTACGCTCATGCTGCAGTCAAAATCAATCCACCCATACGATCACATGGAAAAGCAAAGAGAATGCCTCAGGTTAAAATTACTCTTTAAAAACAAAAGCATCTAATTCTACTCAATAGACTTGCAACTCTTTTTGGTTTGAAAAATAACTAAACAAAAAAATTCATCTTAGCTGTCAGATCTTTATTGCTTAATTCCAATGTTTTGCATAAACAAAAAATTATGTCTCTTTATCAATAGGTCAAATGTCCCTGAGTCCCCTACACTTTCAGTCATTCCTGGCCTGCTTTGAGGAGATACTGACCAAGTGAACTTGGTATGAATAGGAATTTCTAACCTGGATGAAATCTAAATTTTCAACCAATCAAGTATGTTCTCACCAACAGATCTCTGTGGTGGATATTCAGGGAAGACCCACAAAAAAATCTAAGTCTTTCCCTTGTGGTGCTTTCCCAGAGACCATTCTCACCATTGTTTATGAAAGAGACACCATCATTCTCGATGTAATTTCTGGCTAAAAATTCAAGTATGTGACTTTATCAGACCTCACAAAATTATTAAGCATGAAGTAGAAGGGAATTAAATTCTCAGTACAGAATTAAAATGATACATCCAGAAAGGCTATTCATTTTTATCTATTGATGCATTTCTGCTAAATTTAACCCAAAATCTTGCTCTTAAGACAACAATATTAAAGAGGTGCAGAATTTATATTAGTTGCTAAACTACAAGATAGGTTTAAAAGACTGTTTATAGCCTGCAAAGATGTTTAAGGAGAAAAAATAAGTTTCAAAAATAACACCTTCATTTATTCATCAAACTTTCAAAGCCTTCCTTAACCCACAGCTTATTCCTCTAAGGGCATTTACAACACAACAAGTTGGATGTGATTCAGATATATTGATTTTGTTACAGAAATACAGGTCATTGGTTTGATAGGCTTGTAAAATGCAAGGGAAAAAAAAAAACCACCAAAGCACTTGCAACATATGTCAATGATTATTAAAGAAAAACATGCACTTCTGGAAGGCAGGAAGGTATCAAAACCACAGGGGTAAAGAAAACCATGCAGATTAGAATCACAGGCAAATTTACTGATGTATTAATGAATCAATTAAACCCCAGCCCTAATGTTCTCTTCCCTGAAAATTAGTTTAACAGATGAATTGTGACTGAGAGGTGCAACATGGTTCACTGAATTCTGAAAATGTGATCATGTTCATCTTGGAAAGAAAACAGCAACCTGAAACACTAGTGATTTAATAAAATTAGTTATTGAGAATATAAAATGCAGCAACCATTGCTTCCTCTTCAGCATGGAGTGCTATCTTCAAGGTTCCCCACTAACAGAGTCTTATATCAGACAAGAACTTCAGATTGTGGGATTTCCCCGCCTCCAGAAGTTTCCTCATGTGTTAATGCTGGAGTTCCCTGCCCAGCACATTTCTAACATGTTTTTAAGTTCTTAACTGTTTTCAGGCACTACTTAAGACATCTAAGAGTCTTACTTACCTTTTTGCATAAAAAAAAAAAAGATGCTTTGAGTGTCTGAATTTTAGGTATTTGAATATTTTACTAGCTCTCATACCAGCTCCTGTGAACCTCTTCTCTGAAGGTAAGTGATTCCCTACAGCCACTAGGAACTGTCCTGGGATTCTTAGAAAATTATCAATATTATCTTAATTTCACAAATAATTAGCATTTAGCAGGGCTTTTCTGGCCTTCTTCAGTTTGATCACACAAAAGCACACTGAAGTGTAAGTAGGATTCTGCGAGAATCCTGTGTTACACCTCCTCAGCTGAACAATATAACTCATTTTATATGCACAGGTTTTGAAAATATTTAGTAAGTCAGTGTAAATATTTATAAAGTCCTGATTAAATAACCAAACACACTATTTTTAGCTCCATGTTGGACTAATCTTCAGCTTCCTACAGAAAATATTTAATTATTCTTCCATTATTCTGCACTTATTTATCAGGTTAGTACTTACAGTCAAGAGGTACATCCAGTGCAGAAATAATTTGGCACAGAAAGAGGACCAGGGAAATTTTGCTTGTAGGTATGCTCATCTTTTTCATCATGATTTTGGGTTGTACTGAGTAAATCACACTTGAAGAATGAAGTTCAACTTGGTAAGACTAGATAGCTTGCAGTAGTTATGTAAGTATAGACAAGAAACCTGATAAATAAAAAACAAAAGAACGATATGCAGATATAATGGAGAGTTAAATGATCACATGCATCTTAATAATATTATGAAATACAAGCAGTCTAAATACTATATCTGAAGATAAGAGTTACACCATGTATTCTACTGAAATCCAAGAAATTCTTAAGTTCTTAGCTCATCTAGATCGTAACACTTTCTTAAAGAAGCTAGTGAAGAACTCCTACAACCTTACTGAATGGAAATACAAATGCCTCTCCTAAGAAGGATAAAGCATCAATCAGTCCATCTAGTTAAAAAAAGAGTATATACTAAAGATAACAGTCCTCTAAAGAGATTTAGAGGATTAAAGCTCTGAATGCCCACCTAGTCTCTCCTTCAAGCACCCTGCACCATTCTTGGAAAGAGGCATTTTAGGCATCAACTCCAATGAAACCACGTCAAGCCATGAATTTACTAAGTAAACTGTGGAATCTTTCTTCACCTTTGAGTTAGGTATTCCAGTTTCTCCCCACTTTGGAACTCTTTCTAATAAGACATTTGTAGACTGAATACACAAGACTTCATGAAAGTGCTATCGTGTACTGTACCTAGGCTCCTATTTCTGGATATCTGATTCCACTCAAAATAGGTAACATCAAAATGCTTTGTCATTTCTAGCCTGAAATCAAAATATAATTAACTGTCAGCATATTCTCAAACACTCTTCTCCTCCTTTCATATGTGACAAACTGTCGGAAATGAAACTTAAGTTCTTTGAAAAGGGTTAGATTTCCCCCCTCAGCCAAGCATGAGAGATCACATTAGCCATGCAGAATGATTCTGGTTCCCTTCTTATTTTCTGCGTTCAGGACCAAGCTCTAGCTGAAAATGTTGGAGCAGTGAAAACTATCTGCCTGCAAGCCCCATGAGCATCACCAGTGACCTACAAAGAGCTATGCAGCTGTAAAAATCCAAACGGTGCTTGCACAATGCACTCAGTGAATGAACATCCACTGAGAAAGTACTTCCCAGACGGATCAGAAAGTTCACAGTGACCAGCATTAATTCACCTTGAAGAGAACACTTGCTCAGCTCTGGCTACAGATATGAAACACAAAGCTATCCACAAGGAGTTAAAGCTGCAAATAAGCAGCTGCATTATGAATGTTAAATTAAGAGTTGTTTGTGCTTCTTGAAGTTACTTAAGCCAGTCTATGGTAAGAATTTCCCTCAATTTTCAGACTACAGAAGAAATTATGCCTCTTAATTGCTGCTGTAAATTATCTTTCTCTTTGTACAGTCCTCTGAGCGAGACTGGAATTAGAAACTAGAATTGAGATGTGGAGCTCTATTTCCCGTCCTAACCTGATTCTTACTGTCACTATCTGCAAAACAGATTTTTCTTTCAAAATAAGAATATTCCAGTAGGTTAAAGTTCTAGACATGTACTACTTGGAGTTGCTGGGAACTGCTGACTGGGGCATCATGGGACAGGGCAGGCTGCTTATTGACATTCCAAACTATCTCTAGGAATGCATACTGTAATGTAACGACTAATTGTTTATCATGGCAGATTAGAAAAACTACAAAACACATCAGAAGAGAGGACACCATAGTTCCGTATAATTATTTATATAAACTCGAACTGCACAAGCAGTCAAGGTGGCATGCAAACCTAAAATACTCAGAAAGGGCTTCAGACATAGAAGGAAAAATACTCAGACTTTCCTAGAAAAACAAACTGACCTTTGCTACATTTTAAATAAGCACCCTAAATTGCTGGGGGTTGATCTGGAAAAGGTGAGAAGTATTTTCCCTATCCCATTTTGGCACATACAGTTTACTACACTCCTGCTGTAGTGAGCAAGGGAAGGAGTAGAGCTTCTGTCAAGAGTGCCTGAGAACACTCCAGCATGTTTCCTGCAGTGAAGTGCTCTCCAGAAAAGCTGATTTTATTCCAGCAACCACAGCTGTCTACTCTTCTCAGTTAAAATAGGTTCTCACCCACTGTTCTCCTGATTAATATGTCGTCTCCTCGTTACAGTATCACTGCAATTATCAAGGTGCCCTCTCTGTGCCATGACCTGGGATTTACTCTTTGAAGTATTGCACGCACAAGTGAACCTTGACTTCTATTGTTACTTCTCTGTGCAACATTTCAGTTCTCCTTCCAAAACCCTGAAAACCTGATTATCCACTTTATTGTCTTGTTCTTTCAACATGTAAAATGAGTATTGCAATGATTTGAGAGTATTGTAAAATCAAATTGCATTTGCTTTGAACAAGTACAAATGAACACACAAGCACTGATGAATCAGGCAGGGGCAATTAAAATGATTGGGAAAGTAATACTCTTGAGAAATTGTCTCATATTGTTTACCTCTGCTACTGCAAAGTTCCAGTTGGATACCAATTGAATCTACTGCTGGGATGTTTGGATATAATATGGGACTTCAACCTCAGAGAGCCAATGGGCCCAAAGGGTTTGCGACAGAATATTACTGCAAATTATTTTAGGTTCGTCAGCACAACTGGGTGCTCTTGCTGAATATATTCAAGATTAAATCTGGCATAATTTAATATGAATACAACAGCTGAGTCAATTGAGGCTCCAAATGACAGAGAGGACACATTTTTCCTCTGGCTATCTTCAACAGAAGCATACAACAAGTTTAGTTTCCTTGTAAGTGCTGCTGCAATATTTTTTTTTTTTAGGATGTAAGAGTGTAAGGAAGTGTGTTTACTGAAATTCAACCTAGTGCAAAGTTAGACAGCATTTTCTAAACTCAATATTATTTCACAGACATTTGATGCACCACTGATTATGCATTTCTACTCAATTACATTATTTTTAAGACAAAAAGGTCTTTAGAAATGTGAACAGAAACCAAGGTCAGTGTAAAAAATGTGAAAGGGTTATTAAATTGCAAGACAGAACAACTGGAATACTTCATACACATTAGGAAAAAAAGCATTATCTTCTATATAAACATTACTGAATTAATGCAGTACACGTTAGACACTGGAGATTAGAGAAAAACTATTACTTAGCAAAAAACTTCCTCTGCCTCATTTGTCTAATGCCTCTTTTTTTTTTCTCACAGTGAAAGACAGATATAATTAGAATATAGGAAAAATAAACAGTTTTCAAGGAAATTTGTTTCATAGCAGTCTTATATCCACAGAAAAACGAAAAGCAATTTCAAATGGCATAAATGTATTTAATGATTTTTATATTTAAAAAAGTGTTGAAGATTATAATCAAAAAGCACAAAATGCTTTTTAGAGGACAACAGCAATACCCTTATCACTTAATGGAAGGTCTATACAGGCCTTATGTGTTTTACACAACTATGCTATCTATGCAAGTATTAATAAGATGATTTAAAATATTTTTGAACAAATGGTTTCAAATTTCACACTTCTTTTTTAGGTTATCTAGTATTTTCAATAATAGGCCACATTAAAAAAACCCTCTAATTAGAAACAACGATTTAATTTAAATCTTTCAAATAGGAAGAGATGCACTTACCATTACACTACCTAAGCAGCAAAGACACAGCACTACTAGAAACAATAATGCTATATAACAAGAATAATTCTAACAGTTTTTATGGAGGTAATATGACATAATAGACTAAACACCCAGGTATGTGTTGTCAGACCCAAGTAGTACTCAAAATTCTGCTCTTAAATAATCTTGTAGTCAATTCAGTCCCAACTGGTTTGCTTTCTCCATCTCTTACCTATTAGATGTAAATTATCCAAGCTAGGGTCAATTTTCAGATAGCACGTCTTAATCTACTCACCACAGGACACATAGCTTTAGAGTGTCTGAATAGAGGTGCCAGTAAAAAGAAATAATTTTTAAAACATTCTAAAAGCACACCTGTCAATCCAGGACAGGTTTGTCATGGTTTGACAACACCACATTAGAAATATTCCTCATCTTTTAGAGCCCTGGAAAATACCACACTGCTTTCCTCCAAGTTTTTAATTTTTCACTATCTACTATAAATCTATCCTTTAAAGTCATCACGGAATACTAAATCATCTTCTGTGATCTCCTGTTGATGAAGCCTAAGCCCATTGCTTTGGATTTAGCTACATTGTAAATGTTATAGGGACATCCATTTAAAGAGAACTGGATGAAAAATAAACTACACAGAACTCTTGAATTCAACAAGATCTCCTCAGGACTAATTCACATGGTTCAGATACTTATTAGGGTTTGGTGTTTATATGCACTTCACCATTTTCAAGCTATTTTGACAAAGGCAGATGGCCTTGTGTGCCACACTCTAAATGTTCTCAGCAATTCTATATACAGCAAAAAATCATCAGCCTGGTTACACTCCTGAACTCCCATTACACTCAGCATTACTGTTTTGCCTCTGAGAATGAACTTAAGCATTCATGGTGGTCTCCCTCCTTTCCACAATCCAGACACAATTTACAGTCTCTCTACCGTCACCTTCTCTTTTCAACTATGGGAAAGACACTTAGTCCATGAAACTTCTTTACTGACAATGCTACATTAAGACCTGCCAACTGGTTTGTTATTCATCAAAGTCTGGTCTGTTTTGTTACATAGTTCAATTCATGTTTTTATTGATTGGTTTCACGTGGCAGTAAGTGAAATGCTTTTCAAAGTCTTTTACACTGACACCATCATCTTATCAAACTTGTAATTTTACCAGATATTAAAATATTAAAATGAAGTTTTTGTCAATCATTTGTTTTACAAGCTCTGATTCTACTCAGAGTTTTATGGAAAGTAATTTTACTCAAGGCCTTTAATTCCCTATCAGCTGAGCCCCCAATCAGCTTTTTCCATATGTTCACTGTGATTTATATCAGGCTATACTTACTCTGCTCAATCTGCTTGTCTATTCTGAATCTGGGCAGAACACCAACTCTCTTCCAGTCTTAAGGAATATATTAAAAATGAAAACCTGTGAACCAGATATCTTCCCTACTGGCACCTCTGGAGCTCACAGGTAGGCCCATGACACCAAGACTTGCTGAATGATATAAAATTATATATCTTTAACACGTATTATTCAATATCTACTAGGACTAAAGAGGCTTTCCATCCTAATATGATATATCACAATTTTTCTTCCAATTAGTCATGTTACTTTAAATAATAAAACATCATCAGAAAACAGTGTTTCTTTTTTCTAAGACAGTGTTTCAGTTTCTAAGACTTGGTCCTATTAAAAAAATCCACATATTTGCCTGCTTGTCTCCACCATGAAAATGACCAACACATCTGCCATGAGAACATGCCTAAAATTTCATAGTTGCTAACTGGATCTCTTTGGTAGATCAATATGAACACTGGAACACAGCTAAAAAAAGCAGAGACAGGGCTCCTTCAAAATTCCACTCTTATTTCAACTGTCTGCTCAAGAAATACAACCTATGAGCACCAAAAAATGCAGAGGAAAAAACCCAAACAACTAATCACAGAGGTCAAATATCTAATTAAGGGCTACAGGTAAGCCTGTAAATTCAGTCATGCGTCACAGACTTGAATCCTTAAAGCAGCCACTAAGAGTTGATTTTTAAAATACTGAAGCAAGACTAATCTGTGCTTTTTACATATTCCCTGAAGGTCTATATTGGATTTGGCCCTTTTGAGGATTTAAAGAGAGCAGCATTTACTTTTTAGATCCTGCTCAGCTTAATTATAAACTGCTTTGGCTGGGATGACTATAGACATGGCCAAGCAAAGCTGTGGATAACTCTCAAATAGGTAGGTAAGCTTAGTAAGCCTGGCAAGTTTAGATGCCCCCAGAATCAAATCAGCATCTGAACAGGACTTTTGTACTGAAGATTTAAACAGATGTCTCAGTCTTGCTTGGGTCCTTTCAGGTATCCTAAATACGTGACTGGATTAATATTCTTTTACCTTTTTAATCCCCTCACATAAAAATGATGGAATCGAGCATAAAACTAATGGTATAGTGACATCAATTTCAGCAGTCCTTTAGAGTCATTACAGCCTGAACAAATACACAACATCTCTTATGCACATATACATACTTTACTGTCTTTCAAAGACTTGGTTGAGATGTTGAGTCTAACTTTGCAATTCTGCTGAAGACCATGAGTTTACAAAGGAGTGAGCGACAATGTAACTTGCATCGATTTAGAGAGAGCTAGTTTGGCTTGGAGCAAATCACTAAATATGGCGATCAAGAAGAGGAAAGAATTCTGCTTGACCATTAAAATTCTCAGAAAGTTAGAAAGAATTCAAAGTGAGTGAGAGAAAATAAACTAAGAAAACACATTTTTACAGCTCATGGATGGTAAAAACAGGTACCTAGATGATGGTATCATTAGGATAGCTCTTCATGCTTTGACACTTTTAGAGCATGCAAATGATCTCATCGCTCTTTAAGTACAAATAATTCAGCACAAACTTCAACAAGACAAACATTTTCAAGTAGCCCATCTCTTTCCCTCTGAAAGGTTTTGCAATAGAATAAAACAGTGCTTATAAGAAAAAATATCAATGTATCATCAGCCTGCTTTGACAGGTATACCATAGTGAAGTGGTAAGTGAAGCCATACCCTTAGTGAAGACTGCCAGTTCAGGTCCTTGTAAATATGCAAAGAGGATGCTCAGCTGAAATACTCCCTGAAAAATTAATTTCTTTACCTGGGAGATGTGATGAAATGGACTTTTTTTCTATTTTCCTAATTTTTTCCTAACCATCAGAATTCAGTGCAGGGGTTTCAGAGCTACCTAAGGAGAAGGTAATACACTCTGTATGACACTGATTAATTACCTTCTTTGCATCCCTACAGCTAACCCCAAAAGCACTGACTGTCCAGAAGTATTCCTGCAGTCCTGGAGACATTCTTGAGAAAACCATATTGTGCAGAAGATTAGGATATGATTCACAGACAGGGCAACTCCTCCCTTGGGGAAGTAGAGCAGAAACCACTAATATTAGCATGACATGCTGGAATAGTTATGCTAAAGAGGAGGTCACTCAGAACAGGGACATTGCCAGAAAAGGAGGACTAAGGCATTCTGTCAAATATAAAACCCTAACAAGTGCATGAACAAAGGAGGGTAAACAGCACAGAGGGAACAAACTGTACCAACTAGCTGCCCTGGGTACATTTTTTAGTGATGGGCATTAGGAACCAGCCACCTATGTGCAACACCTATTTAACAGGTAAAAGTTAGCCTGTTTGCTCATTTAATTTTAAATAATTATGTTAAAGAAGTTACAATTACACCTGTAATCTGCCCACCATTAAAAACTGTAATGAACAGAGAATTGTGATACAAACACTTCAACACTATAGAAATATTCTTGCCAGTCTTTCTAAAACAGTTGATAATTTCACAATACTATAGCTGTGCAAATCAAGTCTGTGCCTGCTTTATATAGCACTAATTCAACCTGCCATGCTCCCAACAGAATTATATGAGACCTAAGTATATGAACCAACTTATACTTTGTTTGCAGATATCACCAGTTTTGTGGTACATTTCATAACCAGGTCACTACCCTCAGGAATGCTGCTGAGGATCATATGTGCAGGGATGAATAGTGTCCTAACAATGGTTAGAAACAATTTGCCTATTTCAAGACTTTCTGAAGTAATTTTTACCACATCTTTAAGAAAGCAACTGTAATTTCTCCTCATTCGCAAATAATTCATAACAACTCACAAAGTTCTGATTAACTTCATTGCCATCAGAACACCTTCATGCTGCAGCTGGACACCTCAATTCTATAGATAAAATAAAGCAGGGAAGATTGGAATTCAAGTTTTCTTTTTTCTCCACTGCCTTTGTTTTTCTTTTTTTTTTTCTTGAATCTTCATCCAGCCCTAGTGAGGCCACATCTGGAGTGCTGTGTCCAGTTCTAGGCTCCTCAGGACAAGAGAGACATGGGAGCTCCTGGAGTAGATCCCACAGAGGGTGACAAAGATGATTAAGGAGCTAGAGCATCTCTCTTACATGTCAAGGCTGAGGGAGCTGGGCCTGCTCAGCCTGGGGAAGGGACAGCTGAGAGGGGACCTCACCAATGTCTGGAACTGTTAGTTCATGGAGCAGATCATCTTGAGTGCCATCATGTGTTACATACAGGACAACCAGGGGTTCAGGACCAGCCAACAGGGATTTAGGAAAAGCAGGTCCTGCTTGAGCAACCTGAGCTCCTTGTACGACAAGGTGACCCACTTAGTGGATGACAGAAAGGCTGTGAATGTTGTCTACTAGACAAGCCTTTGATACTGTTTCCCATAGCATTATCCTGGAAAAAGTGGCTTCCCAGGACTTGGATGGGCATACTGTTTGCTGAATAAAAGCCTGTCTGGATGGCTGGGCTCAGAGAGTGGTGGTGAATGGCAGTAAGCTGGCAGGCAGTCACCACTGGTGCTCCCCAGGGCTCAGTATTGGGGCTCATCCTGTTCAGTACCTTTATCAATGATCTGGACAAGGGGATCAAGTGCACCCTCAGTGAGTTTGCAGGCAACACTAAGCTGGGTGGGAGCGTTGATCTGCAGGAAGGAAGCAAGGAAGGCCCTGCAGAGGGATCTGGACAGGCTGGATTGAGGGCCCAGGCCAATCACATGAGGTTCAACAAGGCCCAGCGCCAGGTCCTGCCCTTGGGTCACAACAACCCCAGGCAGTGCTACAGGCTAGGGGAGGAGTGGCTGGAAAGTGGCCTGGTGGAAAAGGATCTGGGACTTTTGGACAGCAGCCATCTGAACATGAGCCAGCTGTGCCCAGGTGGCCGAGGCCAATGGCACCTGGCGTGTATCAGCAGTAGTGCGGCCAGCAGGAGCAGGCAGTGATTGCTCCTTCCCCTGTACTCAGCACTGGTGAAGCTGTACCTTGAATCCCATGTTCAGTTTTGGGCTCCTCACTACAAGCAAAACATTGAGGGACTGGAGCTTTTCCAGAGAAGGGCAATGAGGCTGGTGAAGGCTCTGGAGCACAGATCTGATGAGGAGGAGCTGAGGTGTTTAGCCAGGACAAAAGCAGGCTAAAGTGGAACCTTATGAAAAGAGGTTGTAACAAGGTGGAGGTTGGCCTCCTCGCCCAAGTAACATGAGATAGGACAAGAGGAAATTGCCTCAAGTAGTGCCAGGGGAGATTTAGATTGGATATTAGAACAATTTCTTCACTGAAAGGGCAGTCAAGCACTGGAACAGATTGCCCAGAGAAGGGGCTTAGTCACCATGCCTGGAGGTACTTAAAAGACGTGTACACGTGGCACTTTGTGACATAGTTTAGTAGTGGATCTGACAGTGCTGCATTAATGGCTGGATGTGATGATGTTAGAAGTCTTTTCCAACCTAACCCATTCTGTGATATTATTATTCTGTAAAAATGAGCTTTTTCAGTTCAGAGCAGGGCAAGTACCTTGGATCAAAACTTCAGAAGCACAGATGACATTTTGGATGAAACAGCATTGCACCTGTTATTACTTACCCCCACAGTCTACTCTTATCCAGAAAGCTTTCGATTTATGACTATATTTTTCTTCTTGTTTAAAAGAAACTATGTGATTTTAGCCAGTTTTACTGACACTGACTATTAAATCACATCTGTTCAAATGGATAGACACATGTTGTTATGTTATTTCAGTGGGAAGGCTTCAAGTAACAGATACAGTTTACTAAAATTCATATTTTTAGTATTCATCCTTCATTCAAATCATAGATTTGATTAAATAACATTGCCAGTGTTATTCAATCAAATCTATGACTGGCTTCATCTGGCTTAATTAAATCTTGGTTTGATTAAGATGTGTTCCATCTTTACTGCAGATGATTCTGCTAACTTTCTGTTCTCCAGCCATTTTCTTGTACCTTCTTTATCAAAGGCCAAGAAAAAGAGAATTTATTCAAAAACATAAATTAATGTCTATCTTTATGCATTTCACATTTATGTAAATGTGAACAATTTCTCTGCTAATATGATGTTAAAGGATTAGTATGGCTTTTAAATGAATGTATTTTTTAGTTTAATGTATCAAAAATAAAACCCAGTGGCTTAATTCTCACAATAAATCTTAAATCTTTAATAGAGTTTTAAAACATCATTAAAAAACTGAAACGTAAATTGGATGTGCTAACCTACATTTCCATGTTGGTGCTCTTTCATTTGAAATACATTTTATATGTTAAAAATATTTTCAATTTCTCATTTAAAGGAATCAGAGAAGGCATTTAACACAACAGAAATAATGTAATTTCAGGTGCAATTTAAGCAAGCAGAATAGAACAAAGCAAGTAACTAGAGCCTGAGTATGCCTTTTTATAAAATCATTAATTTAAACCTTAAGGGTAAAAAAAGCTCATTTATTCATCAAGAAGTTAATCCAGTTTGTTCCCTAACTAGGAACCTTTTTTTTTCTTTTTTTTTTTTTGTATGTCTATGCTATTAATTAATGAAACAAAAAAATTTCACCCAAGACTTTAGATCTATTATGTAAGTAAACACTTTGATGAAAAAACTTACATTTGAATTTCACATTCACATTACCACTGAGGAGATAAAGGGAATTTTTTTCCTATTGCTGTGTTCACTAGTATTTTCTTTGACCTTTTTAAAATTAATTTATCCTCTACTTCAAAATCTCAAATGCAAACAGCACACATGGCAAGAATAGTACTTTTTTCTGTGTAAATTAAGCCCATCATATTCTTCACACCGATGGATGACAAAAAGCTTTTTTCCATTAGAAGTACTCTTTACCTCATATGAATACTATTCTAAACATATATGATATCCTCCCACGAAATACCAAATATTGAATTACAGAAAGATTCTTCAAGGTGAAGGAAAAAGGAAAACACAATACAAAATCCCAAAATAACAACAAAAAATATTCTTGAAATTCTGTCATTAGTACTGAAAAGCACTTCACTACACAACTTGGAAAGCCGACTGTAAATTGGTAACAGTAAACTGATATGCATATTATTTTATCCACTATAGAGAAGGAGTACATTTAATGATTCAAAAATAAAAAGAGCTTATTTACATATATACATATATAATATTTGTATTACACAATGAGGTTTCCAAAGTAATACCTGCTTGTTATGACAGTATGTCTAGGCAGAGAAACTAGGTAGTACTGAAATGAATTGAATTCCTATTTCATGAAAAGGCACTGGTTTATAATTATGTATACATCTTCTTCCCAAATTACCATTTTTTTCCTAAGCCAGGTTATTTGCTCAATTTCTGGACATACACAAAAAATGAAAATCTGATTTCTCTTCAATTACCCAGGTACACTAAGAACAATTTATCACAGCACAACTATTAAAAACTTTTTCATTCAATTTTGCCAGCTCTAATCTTTTTTGGAGTTGTAACATCTAATACACCTTTTTCATGCAAATGCAGTATCAAATACGAACATTTCAGAAAGAAAAACTCAAGAAACTATAACAGTGAAGGCACCTTAAAAGCGAAAATAAATCACTGATCATTAACTTTGATTACTTCAAACACTTGGCTACGCTTTATAGTTTTTATAAATTACCTTACTCTTTGAGGCAATTTTCAGTCAATCCAGTCATAGTCAGAATAACAGTGTATATCAAGGCAGCTTGTCAGTCAGACCCTTCTCCTTCACACATCTTGAAATATTGATCCTTCAAAGAAAATACAAAGGACTGTTCACTCAATTCTCAAGCAACACCTGAAGGTAATACAGCCATATTAACATAACACTGTTTTGGATTTCAGCACGTAAAGAAGGAAAAATTGCTATAAATCAACATTAAAGGCCAAAATTACTCAGACTTGCTAATCTGAACTGAGAGAGAAGGTGTTGTCCCAGGATTTTAAATTTTACATAAAATTGCCTTACTGCTTATACACTAGAGAAACTGTAATATAACTAAAACCAGAACGTACTCTTTAATCTTTAATATATAATTAAATTTTGGTGGTTTTTCAATTTATCCAGAGATATAGTACCATTAAAAACTGTGCTTTGTTGTATTCATTTTAATCAAATGTTATTTTAATTGGGTCTGTAAGGACATGTAGAAACTACAGCACCATAGGGAAGAAAGTGATTTTTGATCTTCTACTCTTACATCTCTGAAACCAGCCTTGTTTGCAGTCTCACCTTTAACTTCCCTTCAGGCATTATTCCCTAGGGTTCCACAGCTTCAATTCCCAATTCAGATTTGCTCAAAAGAATAATGTATCTCAAAGCAGTACTTCTAGAAATCAAAACATATGGAAATGGGGATGTCTTACCAAATTTTCCATATGTTCTATGGGAAGAAGTTGAAACCTAAGGTAGGGCTCCTGGGAAATGCTTCACAGACCACATGGACATTGCACAAAGAAAAAGGCAGCTCTACCCACCAGGTAGGTTTCTGATGTTTAAGAAGGTGCCACCATACGAGCACACTACAGAACTGGAGGGCCTCCTTCTAAAAAGGAGCAAGAAATCAAGACAAGACCTTCCTTAGACAAGCAGCTGTGAATGGACTGCATCCCTCCTTCCCTAGCCCTGATTTCTCCTAAGCACCATTCCTTCCAGAAGACAGAAAAGAGGTGCCTTTCCCTCCTTCACAAAACTGTAAGCTAGCCAGCACCACCAGACTGACAGAAAAGCTATTCTCCACACTGCTGAGTGCAGCCAGCTATGACAAGGAAGGGTGATGGGAAATAAAGCCCAACATGGGAAAAAACCTTAATCAGACCTTGAATAAGAACAGTCTACCTCATACTGAAGAAGAGGGTTTGAGACATGGCTTTTCTTACAGTCAGAATAATAAAATAATAAATCAATAATACACTTGCACAGAAGTCAGTTACAATAGCTAAGGCTGGCTGGCAAATCCAGTCTGCAAAATTAAGGCAGCCCCTCTCCTAGTCCTCCTTCTTTCCTTACAGGAACTCGACTCAAGCTGTTTCACTGCAATCATTTGATAAGTAGTTCACCAGTTTCTAGCTTAAACAAGTTAAATTCATAACTATATTCTACAATTCAGTTACATCCAAATTTTCCAGGCAACATTTAACTTGAAATTAAAAGCTTCACTTTCTGTCAGAGTCAAATTTAAGGCAGCAAATCAACTTTCATCTCTAAATGCATGAAAACAATATCTCATTCAAGATATATAAAAAAGTTCCAAGGATGAGGGTGTGGGGAATGTGTTGAGGTTTTCTACATTCGTGGGTTTGGTTGGGGTTTTCTTTGTCTTGTTGGGGTTTTGCACTGAGTTTTATACAGAATTGGATCAAATTTATGAAAGGAGGTATATCACGCTGGCTGCCTGTGCAGCAGTCACTAGACAGCAATGAGCAAAGAAACCACTGCAAGATTCCTCTTCCCAGAGGAAAAAAGCAGAAAACAGGCATCAACATATTTACAGATTTTCAGCAGGACATATGAATACTTTTCCTATAAACCTGAATAACAGAAAAAAGAAAAAAATCTATGTCTTCTTTAAGATTCATATCATGAAGAGTTTTGGTTTTCTCACATTTGAAATGTGAATGGAACACAAAGGCAACCAGGCTTTTTGTACCCCATATCACTGTTTTAAAAATGTGTACAAGTTTTCACAGCACATCACAGGGATCTCTGCATTCATACTCATGACACATTTTTAACTTCACAACTCATTCTCTAATAGGAGCTGGTTTCTTTAAAAAGGACTCACTTGGAAGCATTGTCAATGAAATAATAGAGAAGGTAAAGATGAAATAAGATCTTTTCTCACTCTTCTTTAATCTTGATAGTGAGTTCCCAGCATAAGGCTGGGTCCAACACATTAAAAGGATTTTCACATATAATGCTTGCTGCTGGGTAGTTGCCAGGTAAGATACTAAATTTCTGCTTAATTAAACCACATTCCTTTTTTTTTTTTCCACAGCAGCTGACAATCTTGGCTATTTTCAATGCTGCAAGATGTATTCACATCAGTATATGCTGGGAAAAGTATGATACACCTTTTGTTTAATGTCAAAAACCAGTATTTCCAGCCATAAAATCAAGACTGGCATGACCAAGACTCTCTGAACTTCACACGTAAGTTTTCTCACATATTTAATCAGAGGATGTTTACCCTAAGTCATTACGCTGGTTTGGCAGAGATATTGAATGTCATGGGGAAAACAGAAAGAGGAAGGAAAGACTCAAATATTTAAAATGGACAGAAATGTATTAAACTATTGTTTTAACAAAATGAACACTTCAGTGTATTTGAGTCAAGACACCTGCACCAAAAAATCCCCCAGTTCAAAAATCTGAGTTCAGAAAATGAATAAAATTAAACCTGAATGAACTTGACTGCTGGGTCTGTAAATGAATTCATCTATACAACTGGTTTTGCAACTATAAAAGCATTAAGGGCCAGGTTAGAAAAGTAGTTTCCCCTTTTTTTGCCAGCAATCACTGTAATCTCTTGATCAATGAAGTACTTTATCAGAAAGTACTTTTCAGTACTTAAATCTTTCATGTACGCTAAACAACTCCGGGTATGAAAAACAGGAAGGTTCACAGAGTTTTGAACACTGACTTTTCTTCTTTGGTGGCTGGGTGGAGTGGCTGGGTGGAGTCACAGAATTATGTAGGGAAGTTATTTCCACAAATTAAAATAGAACCTTTGTGTGTGTGTGTGAAGGGATGGAATTAGGGCCATCCATTCACTGGCTATACTCCCTTCTTTTTGCAAGAACAGATCTCAGCGTTCTCTCCAGCATTTCTTTTTACTTAAATGAAAAAGTTGGTACTTTATGTAAGGGTGGATTTTCCCACTAGACTTGCTCTGATCTAAGAGAAGTAGCTGTCAAGAAGATATTAAGAGGTCCTGAGCTTTTCTGCTCCTCACTGCAACTCCTGCCCTCTCCCCTCACATTTAAGAATTGTAGCATCCCAAGTGAGCTACATCAGTTCATTGATCCAAGAGACAGCAAACCTCTGCAAGAAAAGATTAGGTTTTGACATGACAGGGATTTCCTCAAAGGAACTACCTCTTTGGGATAACAGCCTGAAATTAAACAAGGTAAAGCAGCATGCGAAACTGTATCTCCAGCCTAAGTCTTCATGGATGTGAGGTGAATGCAATACTGAAGTATTCCCATCACTCTATGCTGACTCTGTTCCTTCCTACTTAAGCATTGGCAAGAAACACTCTGCAAAGCCAGGAACAATTCCTTCTGAAGTAGAGTCAAACATCTGAAAATAGATATGTATTATTAATTTAAAAAAATAAATAAAGATCCTAGTATCTTAGTTACATCTTAGTTAGTATCCTATTATCTAAGTATTAGACTTAATCCATTTGACTCAATGAACAGTGAGTCAGCAACATTCACTGATTTTTCAAATCACTACCAAGTATATAAAAGTTAAAATATTTTCCTCAAAGACAGCCTCCCAAATAGGCTTTCTTTTCACCTACTTTGCAAGAACTTCTCAGAATTGCAGACTTACTGCTTTTCCCAAACAATTCTGTCACAGTCTTCAAATTTTGTTTATGCTTGGCTTTTTCATTCAGATTAATCAGCCATCCAGTATTTTGAACAGCTGATTATTCTGAATGACTTTCATTCAGACATTCTTTTTCACGACCTTTAGCAAGGACACAGTTTCCCCATGTGTCTGGGATTCCCAGCCATGCTTTCTTTTTAGACTGCTTTGCACTATAGCATCCCATTTCCTTCCAGATTGTAAAACTTTCAGGTTTAAACATATTCAACTGCTGGATGCCACAAACAATCCTACAGTACTCCTAATATGAAAAATCCTGCACTAAAATTTCTGCCTCGTAGAAAACCGATTTCAGTTGTAACAATTTGGTTAAAAAGAACACTAACTTGGACTGAGTTCTACTTTATTTATATTGCTTCACATGCACAGAATTGTATGATCCTCTGCAGAATTTCTTCTAAAGCACACAGGGAAGAAGAGAACAGAATTGGATCTCCTGCTCTCACACACTTCCTGTGACATGTCTGTATCACAAGCACAGAGCAGCCCATAAAGTCTGTACCGATTTTTCTCTCACCATGTCTCAGACACATTTCATAAGATGACAGATGGATTCATAAATCTCACTGTACATTTTTATTAAAAAACACTGACATTTTATTTTCCCCATCTTTATGATTCAAAGTATGTCTTTGTATTTCTAATGAGTTGCAGCATTGCTCCTAGTGTAGGCTGCTAGATATGTGAATTTTTAATTCTGAAGAGAAGCAATATATTCTGCAGACTTCGTAAGTCATGCAAAAAGGAATGTCAAGCCTTTATTGGATTTCTCTGACTGAGTTTTATATCCACCAACCTTTTAAATCGTACTTGAATAAATTACTGTATTTGGTTTATCGGGAATAAAATAATTCAAGAAAGTCTAGGCAACTACCATACACCAATGTATGCAGTTTCCTGCAAAATAATTCTAATATAGTATCATCCTTCACATATATTTAACAGAATGTATTTTATAAATAGCATAAATTTTGTATCTGAAGGCTTTTATTTCTAAAGATAGGAAAATTATGACTAAGACACTCAATCATATCTGAGAAGCTGTGGCAGCCCAGTTAAGTTCCCTGACTGGAAAGGAGGAGATATAACCCTCATTTTTAGAAGAGGAAACAAAGGAAAACCCAGAGAATCACAGGCTGGTCAGTCTCACCTCAGTGCTTGGCAAGATCATGGAGAGCAGAATCTCCAGGAAAGAATACTAAGACACATGGATGGTAAGGAGATGATTGCTGTCAGTCAACATGGTTTCACTAAGAGCAAACAAGAGGATGACAGCATCAATGGATAAGGGAAGAGCAACTGACATCATGTCCCTGGATTTGTGTGAAGAATTTGACACTGTCCTGCACAACATCCTTGCCCCTAAACTGGAGATAAACTGATTTGATGGATGGACCACTCAGTGGATAAGGAATTGGCTGGATGGCCACATTCAGAGAGTTGTGGTCAATGACTCGATGTCCCAGTGGAGACCAGTGACAAGTGGTGTACCTCAGGGGTCAGTGCTGGGACCAGGACTGTGTCACATCTTGTCAGTGATACAGACACTGTCATCCAGTGCAGCTCAGCAGGTTTGCTGGTGACACCAAGCTGTGTAGTGTGGTCAACATGCTGGAGGGAAGGGCTGACACCCAGAGGGACCTTCACAGCATTGAGGGAGAGGTCTGTGCAAACCTCATGAAGTTCCACAAGGCCAAGTGCAAGGTCCTGGGACAGGGAAATCCCAAGCACGAGTACAGCTGGGCAGAGAACGGACTGAGAGCAGGCCTGAAGAGGTCTTGGGTGTGTTGAGAAGCTCAACATGACCTGGCAGTGGGCACTTGCAGCCCAGAAAGCCAAAAGTGTCCTGGGCTGCAGGAAAGCAGAGTGGGCAGCAGGGCAAGGGAAGTGATTCCCCCCTATTACTCTGCCCTCATGAGACCCCACCTGGAGTGCTACATGCAGATCTGGTGGCCCCAACACAAGAAAGGTGTGTACCTGTTGGAACAAATCCAGAGGATGGTAACAAAGAGGATCAGAGGGCTGGAGCACCTCTCCTGTGATGACAGGCTGAGAGAATTGGGATTTCTCAACCTGAAGAAGAGAAGGCTTTGGGGAGACTCACAAGTTCCCCTAAAGGGGCCTAAAAGAAAACTGGAAAGGGACTCTATAAGGGTGAGTATTGACAGGACAAGGGGGAGTGACTTTAAACTGGAAGAAGGGAGGTTTATACTGGATTTTAGGAAGATATTCTTTACTGTGAATATGGTGAAGCACTGGAACAGGTTGCCCAGAGAAAGTGCGGATGTGCCATCCCTTAAGTGTTCAGGGAGAGGCTGGATGGGGCTTTGAGCAACCTGGTTTAGTGTAAAATGTCCCTGCCCATAGTCCTTTCCAAGCCAAACCATACTATTTTTGTATAAAATTATGGTGTAAGTGATAAAGTTACTAACTTTATATACTTATACAAGTAATAATATATGCATGTGTATATGTATACATATGCACACGTACACATATGAAAATAATATTTAGTTCATCCTGTCACAAATTAGAGCTATATTTCTCAACATAATGAGAATTTGTTGCTCTGATGAGTACACTTATTTAAAAAAAACACCCTGATTGCAATTTCTGTGCTCACTGAATCTTAAATGCTTCTGGCACAACAGAGCTTTTCTATTTGCACACTAGTTCGCAAATTATATCATTGTTACCCAATAGTCAAATCGGCTATTAAAAAGGAATATGAAAAATTATGTTTAAGGTATTTATGGAAAAAGGGGTGCAAACAAAGACATATTATTGACAAAAAATTTGTTAGGTTAATATAATATTCTGGAATGTGACAAAGAGGAAGAACTAACCCAACATTCTCCATTAGAACTCACTGAGCTAATATCAGAATTTAAAATCTATTTTTGTCAAATAATCAATAAAACTGTGTGCCATGTTAAAGAAAAGCTCGTAAGAGAATGAAGATTTGCAGAAGGTTCTGGCTACTAATTTCATTTCAACTGTTGGTATCGTTTTAGGAAGAAAAAAAAAATAAAAAAAAAGGACTTTCAAAACACTGTCAATACAGTAAAAGAAGAAAAATACTGCTTTTGACATGAATGCTGGCCAGGAGGCATCCCACTTTGTAGGTTATTTGAAAAAGGAGATTTTTAAAATACATTTAATTCATCTATGAGAGTCCAATCTGACATTCTTTCAAAAATTAATCCAGTGCTATTTTTGTGCTCAAAGCTTCATGGTCTTTTCAGGCAGCACCCTGGTGGAGCAGTTCACTGCCTTCACTTTGCCCAGGCCACTGACACTTTTCAGGTTCTGTTTAAGCTTCTCCCTCTCTTTCAGCATTGTCAGTGAGAACACATGCCAGCTGTCATCTTTTCAAATCTGTAGGAATCCTTTATTTTTTGGAGGTTTCTCTGTAGAGAAATGGACAAATGTTTCTGAGCGGAAAAGCACTTAGCTCAGTTTAGCTCTGTCAAGACAAACAGCAGTAGCTAAGTCAGTCTATCAGCATCAGGAAGCTCTATCTCATAGCAATAAACCACCATTTATTTTGTTCTCTAAAGGTAGGCAGGTACTTTAGACATGAAAGAAGTACCACATGCGTTACTAACAATAATAGAAGGATGTCAATGGGCACAAGAACTTTTGCAAGAGGTTTTCTACTAAGCTAGTTGTAGGTTTAAAGGTGCTGTACTCAGAAATTAAAAATTAATTTACACATCATCTTACTGACTACAGAATGCAATGAAAAGCATGTTAACCTTCCCTCATGAAAGAAAGCACATTTTTTGTACAGAGGTACTGGCAGTGACAGCAGGTAGAGCCTTTCCTTTGGCCACTTGACAGAATGCACTGCAGTAGGTGGACACAAAAGAGACTTTCTACTGTTCCCAGAGAGTCACCCCATCCTTTTTTCTACACTGTCATGATCTGCTTTAAAGGAATTACAAAACAAAAGCATTTTGTGAGTAATTAATGGATTCAAATTTTTTTTTGTATTTTGCCAGGCAGAATATTCAATTTCTTCTGTTATCTTACCACTAGATTAGGTCAGTAATTTCCTTACAAAACTCGAGTATAAATTTTAACATGAGAAGGATATATCATCTTTCAAAACAATTTTATCATTTTTAATTCATGTCTGCTTTGGTTGCATTTCAAAAACTAATGAATATACAGACAGATGACTAGATGACAGATTTCAAAGAACTGTTTTTGCTTTCTGTGGCTAAACATTTGATGGTTTTCTTGCAGACATGAGTTTCCTGAATAACACGTCATAGAAATTAAACAAAAAGAAAGAGAATTTATACTCAAAAGCTGTAAAAGCCAAAACCACATGAACTGTAATTATTTTAGAATCCAAGTGGCCATCAACTTTTGTATATCCCAGTCATTGTTTTGTTCTAGAACTGTACACTGTCATTATCTATTCTTTCAGCAGTATTAAAAGGCTTTACAAACTGCTGATACTCAGTCATTTACTCTCTGGTGAAGCCAGAGAGCTTTAAAACATTATCAGACCACATCACATATCAAAAGACACTTAGCTTCTGCAAAAGTGGGTTCCTGATGCCAGACTGATTACATTATTGAGCTGTTACAGTACTCAGATCTGCTAATTTTTAGAAGGCCCATGAGAGTTCATGAATCCCAAAACAAAACCAAAAGCCTCTGTGGGATACATGAGATTATGTTTTCCTCAGCATGCATTATTTAACAGTGTTTTTGCTTTGGATTCCACAAATCCCATATAGATTAACCATTTAATAAAAGCCTGAAAATGTAGATGCTCCACAGATGCTTTTGCAATGTAATAGTTTTTCTATTTCACAAAAGACTCACAAGGGTTGCAGAAAAAGGCATACCTGGAGAATTTTTCATATCACTAATATTAGACTTCACCTTTTGCAACAGAGGGAGTGCAATCCCTGATGTTTAATTAGAAGTCTGAAATCACCTACTACTTTGTACTATTCCAATACTGATCCCCAGTGAATGCCAGCAAGTGATACTGTAAGCACTTTTCCCCTCTGATGATAGTGCCCTAGCTACATTACAGGGTCAGTGAGATTTTACCTCAGTTCTGTTGAAAGCTGAGGTCCTTCTTCCTGCCTCTGTCTAACAAGTTTAGGGCCAGAACTTTCAGTTTTCTATCCTCACATGTACACAGGATAAGAGAGTTTAATAGGAAAAGCAAAAACCCATGCAAAGCACAAAAAGGAATTAATTCATTGCTCTGCAATGTTCAGCCATCCCCAGGAGGGCAGGGCCCCATCATGTGTAATGGTTACTGGGGAAAACAAACACCATCATTCCAAATATTCCACCCCCCTTCCTCCTCCTTCCCCCCTCTACATATACTGAGCATGATATCATATGGAATCTCCCCTTTGGTCACCTGTCCTGGCTGCATCTCCTCCCAATTTCCTAGGAGAACAAGGAGCAGAAAAGGCCTTGGGTCTGTGTAAGGCCTGCTCAACAATAACAAAAACATCTCTGTATTACCATCACTGTGTTCAGCACAAATCCAAAAGACAGCCCCATACCGTCTCTGTGAAAACAATGAATTCTCTTCAAGCAAAGTCAGAGCATAATGTGTCACAGAAAGCTTTCCATATGCTGTCATGGCCACTCTCCTTTCAAACTAATTACACTGAATAAAGCATAGTCATCTTTCCATGGATCTTCCTACTGGTGTAGACTAGTACAAATGAAAACAGCTTCAAGAAATCAACTAGAGAAGTAAATTAAATATTCTGAACCTAATTCTATCAGTTTTCATATATCACCAGGCATGCAACCTCACCACAGATACCCAATGGTAATGAATTATATCCTAACATAGTAATGTCAATAGGAATTCTGCTGCTAAGTTCAATTAGACATGAATGTATCCAAAACAATAAGGTTATCACCTGGATGAACCCAAGTAACAAAGGAGCTACATAACCTGGTACAAAGTGGATTCCTCCTGGAGACAACAGAAGGTGGGCTGAACGAATGTGATTTAAATTTAGGAGAGGAGTACAGATCAAGTAATCAGCTTTCCTGAGGTCTGTGAGAAGAAAGCAGGGTGCAACAGAGTGCCTGAAATCAAAGGTGCTGTGCTAACCTTATCTCACAGGCTTCACAGAGAAGCCACTGCCAGACACAACATGTCACAGGCAGTGATTGTACCAAGCAGACAAGGATGGTAACTTCACACATAAGCAGTTCTTGGTCCTTATGAGTGCTTTGTCCCACTCGCTAAAGAACAGATAAACTGTGTTAGAAGGTGCTTATGAGTAGAATAAAACTAAGAATTCTTCTTGGATCTTTAATGAAACAGTTGCACCAATAAAATGCATCAATCAGAAATCCTTCTGCAACTTCATACACGTTATCTGTACAATTTTTGGAATAGCAGTATGAAGAATCAAGTCTCAAAATCCTCTTCATAACTTACTTCTTTTGATACCAGCAAATAAGCATCAAACACCTTGGAAGAACTACTTTGGTTTTAAAAATAACAGGTGTGGATCCAGTTTCCTTATAGTTTAGGCATAAGCTATTCATCACTTTCCTGTATCAATTCCAAAAAGGAGTCAAAAAAATGCTCCATCAGCTTTTCTTGACTTGTGTTCATTTTCAACTGCCTAAACAAAGGATACTTCTGTAGTGAGCAAATTTGTTTTACAAAACCTTCAGATTAAAACCTTATTTATAAACTAAGTTAAAAGCTGATAGCAGCATTCATGTGAAAATGTTGAGAATCCCAATCATATTTTACACCAGGTAGTGTTTTGTGGCAACTGTGTAAGGAAAGAAACAAGATTTAAATGTTAATGTAGAGAAATAACTCTTTTATAGTTCCCATTAAATCCCACAACCACTTTAGTATCTTCAGCCTGCATGAATATTTTGTGTTTTTCCAGCATTTAATATCAACTAATATAATTCATTAATATATCATTTTTCCACATTCCTGAACCACCTCATTGCTCTGGAAAGGATCCCAGAGACCCAAAACCCACAAACTACTGTCTACTCTTTCAACAGCAAACACTCTACTACCTGAATCAATGAGACATGGAGAAGTATAGTGGAAAAAAAATGTTAAAATAAATGGTAGGAAACTTAATCCATTTAATTTGCATGAAGTGAAGCTGTCAGATTCTTCAGGGCTCTGCAAGCAGTCCAAGGCAACTAATCCTGTTTGGATGACTGGTTGCTTTATCCTCTTCCACACCATCATTCAATATATGGTTCTACTTCACAACTTTTACAACTGTTTGAATGACATTAATGGGTGGAAGCAGATCATCCTTCTGCAGTCTGCCGTTCTAGATGTGAAGGTTTCAATGTCTTCCAAACCTGTGTGGCCTGAGAGCTGCTGGAGAAACCTGTCTGAACACACCTGAGCTAGTAGAAAGACCTGACAGTTAGTGGTAGGTTATTTAATATATACCTACAGGGTTTAAATCTTCTTGCAACATTTTTCTCTTTTCTTTGGCTGGAAAACATCCACTCCTGCCAGCCAAAGATCCATTTGCTTTGAAGTACTTCCTGGGAATTTAATTGCCCAGTAAATTGCCAACAAAATTTCCAAGGCGTAGATCAGCCTTGGAAACTCCTGGGAAAACAGCCTGAAATTCATCTTTCCACAGTCAGTGAGGAGAGCAGAGTTGCCCTTCAGTCATAAAAATCAATATTTGACTGGATGAGATTTACTGAGCTAAATACAGCCTAGATACAGGATGTAGAAGCTCTCACCATTCTCAGTGGAATCTGACATTCCACTGGAACAATACTTTTGAGAACTGGGATAGTCAGATAATTAGTGTCTAACTAATTGGCAATACAAGTAAAATGTTTCCTGTTTGAATATGTGTCTTCCTAGAAATTTAAACTTCTGCAGTTATTCAGCCCCTTTATACAGTTCTTCCATTCTTGGCAGGTCCTCCAAATTGACTATGCACCATACATTTCAGGTCAGCAAGGTTCAAATGATGACACAACAAAAGAAATACAGTGAAGAGGAACATGAAGTTAACAAAATTTGTTGTTTTTTTTTTTTTTTTTGTAACTGAAACAATTTTAGAGCCTCATATTCAACCCTTCTCAAAATAAATAACAGTCAATAGTGAAGCAAAAAGACTCTCTTACAAGACAGAAAATATGGAGGCTAAACCACAAACATTTATTTTAAAAGAAAATGCCAAATAACTTTGGCAAAAATCCTAAAAGTGCTGACTTAATTTCACAATACTGTAAATTATATAACTCATGCAGTTCTGGAAACTTTATTATCTGTCAGGAAAATGTAAACTGAGGTACCACTGAGATGCAATAATGCCTAGCATAGAATGAATTATCCATTTAGGGTTTGTTGTTTGGAAACAAGTCCTCTACAAAAATAAAAAAAAGGTTTATGCTAGACTACAGGCTGTTAATCACTCATGACACATTTTATTATTAATATTTTAGTGAATATTCTTTACATTTTCAATTCAGAAAAATCAAGACTTGTACATACAAGATACTCAGGCCTGCTAATGGTGCTGGAATACATCATCATGAAGGGTTAACTTTAATGGCATTTATTTCAGTTTTAATCAAAAATAAGCCTTAAGAATCATAGTGAAGCTAAATTTTTATTATAAGCTTGGTCTGACCTGCTTGCAGAAGCACATGTGATGCATATTTGGAGTGCACCAACAGTGCTCTCTCTGTTCATAAAAACAAGCCAGAGATACTAGAGGTGCTTCTCTGCCCCTGCTGAGCTTCTGAATTGCAAAGAGGCCAAATTCCTCTACTGAAGAAGCAAAGAGCCTCATAGAAAACTCTCCTGAGGTCAGGCACCCGCCTCATCCTCCTCTGAAGACAATAGGGGTCACTGAGGAATTAATTCTGGGTGACGTACACACAAATGCCCTGTTGGGAGCACTGAGGGGCATAAAGAATAAATGCACCTTCTACCTGGCTACTCTGAACAATTCTGCAAGTTTCAGAAGTTTGTTTCAGTTTACTCAGAAGAAACTGAGGCTCTGAAATCATAAGCAATTCTGATCACAGTGAAGGGACTGATATTTTTTCCTAGAGACTGATCAACAAAACATAGTTCAAAATTTGAAGACTGCAGCCAAATTGTGATTAAAGCCCATTCAGTAGAGCAATTACTATTATTTTCAGCAGTAAATTACTTTCTATCCATTCTGTGCCTTCCCCTGGTGCTACTATATGATTCTGATACAGGAGAACTAGCTGACATAGAAATTTATTGGGAAATTAAGAGGGGAGAAATTAGTTACAACACACTACTTGCCTTATTCATTCTTTCTAAAGCACAGATCTAGATTTGCTAGCATATTACATTTTTAGAAATAAATCCACACATTCCAGCTACCTCTCCATGTACTACCAGTCTGTAACACTGATAACATGAACATCTTGTTGCAGAGATGAACACGTAGCTGAATCAACAACACACAAATTATTTTCCTGTCTTAACACTTTTAGAATATTAATTCCCTAATAGAAGTAGTACAAAATTAAAATGGAGATCTACATTGTATCAGTCACTTAAATATTCATACACCTTTAGACATAATACAGTCCTGCTGCAAAACACTAGAAGAATATGAAGATAATTAAAGGGTCATTTAGACTCCACAAAAAAATCAGCCTTCAGCAAAGGCTGAAGTCTTCCAGATATTAAAATGCACATTTTTTGCCTTCATTACATCCGTTACATTTTTCTGATGCATAAATCTATCCAGATTATCCCATAATATTATGTATGCTGACAATATTTTCTAACTTTTTTATAACTATGATAAAAACGAGAAACTGCATATTTTTCTTCATTTACTATAGACAGTAATAAAAAATAGTAATTTAAAACCCAACAGTGATTTAAAAAGAATTTATCCCTCTCTATGTTGAACTGTTACCCTTTGTCCTCTACATTTTGCTGTAATCCCTTCCAATGGTCTTTTCCTGAATGATTTTGTGAGCTCATCTTTTGTGTCATAGAGTATCTGCACATAAATTGGGTCAGATTTATGAATTTTCCTGTTTCAATACCTCTCTTCTATTTTCCCTCCATGCTTCTTTATAAAACAAAGATACACCCAAGCTATTGAACCATTAACTAAGCAAGAACTAGATGTAACCTAGGAGTTGTCTGTAATTCAAGTAAAATCAGCTACAGAGAGTACTGTCAACTTGGGAAACTTGCAACTTGCTTTTGGTTCTAACTAGTGATGCACTCAGATAATGTTTGATTGTATATTTAGAAGCATGTCATGGACTTCATAACATTTAAAGCGTTTTTAATTGCTGCTGTTAGTGACCCAGAAAGTTTCAAATGAATAAAACCTGGTTTAATGTTTCTTTTATATTCTTTACCATTCCTCCCCTTTTAACATTACGTAAAAAAAAAAGTTATAAAATGTTTCTTTATGGCATAAGTGGTTGCATGCACAGCTACCACAGGAACAGACTCAAATTTGCAGTGATGTAGGAGTATCACTTTTATCCCACAGAAGTCATCACCTAAAGTTCTTGTAAAATGAGCATGCATCAGTAGCTGAGAAACTCAGGAAACTCACAACTTACAGACTCCTTTAATATATTGAAAAAAACACATAGCAAGACACCTAAAAAAGGAACAAGTGATTAAAGAGGTCCACTTAATTTACTCTATATATGAGGAAATCAGAGATTATGAAGTGAGAAAAAAAGCTCGGCAAAACCTGATGTTTTGTATGAACACCATACACTTACTACATTTGTGCAGGCTTCAGTAGAACTAAAGTGGCTGTGATCCCTACATGAGTTACAGCTACTTCTGTTTAAACTCTTTTTAGCTGTAAACACATTTATGAAACATCTCAGCTTATTAACAATAAATGAAAGCCCTGTGACATATTTTTTCACATATATAAATTCCATACATTAAACCAGAAGGGTTCTCTTTCTAGACCCTTCCATTTTCCAATCTGTTAAAAATGTCACTGATCTCTGGGGATAATTTCTGTCATGTAAAATGCTTACATTTTGATTCTTGAATATGAAACTCTCTTCATCCTTTCTTTGCTGATGTTAAGAAACTACAGATTATTGAAATATGCTTCTCTTTTCCAGACAATTTCTCCTATCAAGTTTCTTAAATTTAACTAGATAATATGCCGGCCTTGTTAGAATGAGGGCATTTTCCACAATAAGATTTTATGAGGAATAATGTAAACTTGAAAAATTGCACTTTTGTTATTATAAACAATTCCTCTGTCTCCTGCAATTAAAAGCACCCTTTTTTTAGTCTGTTTATCTTAAACAGCTGTGAGACGCCATGTCAAGCCTTTTCTTCTCTTTATTTTCCACTTCTATCAGCAGGTATTTTTATTAGTAAGGACAGTGAGGAACATAAACAGTTGCTGTATAAACAGTGTTGACAGTAGCTACCTAGCTGACTTCACACCACTCAGAGTGTGAACTTGACTATGTTTAAATAACTCTTCACACTTTTAAATATATACCAAAGAAAAAGCATTATTTTAGAAACACACATTCAAGTAAGCCAAAGCTAAAGTGAGAATTCTGTTTTAAACAAACCTTCAACTGGGGAGACACTGATTTCCTGGAGCCACCCTGCCAGCAGCACCTGCTGGGACTGAGACACTCTGGGCGGAACAAACCTGCTAATGGCAGGCTCTGAGTGACAGGAGAGCAGCAGATGTTGTTTATATTGACTTCTGCAAGGCTTTTGACATGGTCTCCCATAAATTCCCTATAGACAAACTGATAAAGTACAAACTACAGAAATGGACAGTGAGATAAGACTGAAATCTGGTTGAACTGCTGGGCTCAAAGGGTTGTGATCAGCATGAAGTCTAGCTAGAGAAAAGTCTGCTGGTGTACTCCAGGGATCAGTACTAGGGCCAGTTCCATTGAACTACTTCATTAATGACCTGGATGATGACTGACTGCGCTCTCAGCAAGTTTCCTGATGACACCGACTGGGAAGAACAGCTCACAGAGCAGCTGGTTGCTCTCAGAGGAACCTTGAAAAGCTCAGCCATAAACCAACAGGAATTTTATTAAGTCCAACAAAGGGAAATGCAAAGTCCTGCACCTAGGGAGGAATAACCCCAAGCAGCAGAGCAGGAAGAGGGATGATCAGCTGGAAAGAGGCTTTGCAGAAAAACACCTGGGGGTCCTCATGGGCTCCAAGCAAGACCATAAGCCAGCAGGGTACCCTTGCAGCAGGGAAGTCCAAAAGCATCTTTTACTGAATTAAGAAAATATGTTGTCAGCAGGTCAGGATCAAGATCATGCTGCTCCACTCAGCACTGCTGAGACATGCCTGAAGGGCTGTGCCCTCTCATGGGCTGCCCAATACAAGCAAACATAAACATCCCAGAATGCAGTCCAGTGTAGGACTGCCAAGATGATTAAGGGATTGGAGCATGTGACATGGTGAGCCTGAAAGCATTGAGACTCCAGCCTGGAGAAGGCTGCAAGAGATCTTATCAATGCATATAAATACCTGAGGGGAACACAAGTAAACAACACTTCTCAGTGGTGCCCAGCAACAGGGTAAAAGGCAATAGGCGCAAACTAATATGGATGAAATTCCACCTAAACAAAAGAAAACCCTTTTCTACTCTCTGGTTGTTCAACAGCTGTCCAAGAAGCAAGCTGCTTTGCTTGATCAGGACAGGTGTTGGACAAGACAACTTCCAGACACCCTTTCTAATCAGGTATCCTATGGTTCTTTGTGGAAGGGACAAAAAGAAGGCAAATTCATCTAAATAACACAGACTGTGGGCTTAAACGTCCACTATTTTCTACACACACACCAAGCCTTCAATTAGACAAAACAGTTACCTCTGTCTGACCTCATTACATGAAGGCAAGTTGTTTGACTAAGGAAAAGCCTCACTGTGCAACTACAACAAAATAAGTTCTTTTCTCTCCCATGATTTTTCTGATACCCAAGCCCATAGGTCTAAAACAGTATGAGAACCATCTAACATAGAGATTAAGGAAATATATTGGCCTTTACCAGTCAAATCATTCACCTTATTGTCTACTGAAATGTCCATTTGTATCAGCAAACTTCTGTCACTTTAATGAATTTCTGTGTGTCGCCTCCAGCCAGTACTCAAGCAGTAAAGCTAGTTTAACCAAAGCAGGGCAATGGGAAATCATCCTTCTCCTTTGATAAAGTCTTTTCTCTCACATCAAAGTATTGACAATTTTGTTTCACAACTGTAGGAAAAATGAGAGGAACCAAGAGAACGTCACAGAGGAAAGCTAGAACATCTCATTCATGAAGAACAGGCACCTGTGCACTGACCCAATTAGGCATTCAAACACTTGTCACTTTGGAGCTGGCTGGTTGTCACTCATCCAATTAGCCCCAGGGGATGTATTGTATGGTGGCATTCCCTGACAGGAGAACTGGAGCAATGGAGGCAACGAAGGCACAGTGATAGGGTGCCAGGATCCTGGTGAGTGAGAGCAGCCAGTAGCAAAGCCAAAGAACTTCAGAGCTTCCTTAACTTGTTTACCATCCAAAAAGCCTTTCAGAGTCTTCAATGGTCTTTTTTTTTTTTTCCAGAGCAGTGTAGTTTAAAAACCTTACAGTAACAGTTCTCTTTATCCAATGAAGCATTTAACTCCTGAGTGACTAACACAAGAACAATTTCAGAAGAGGTAAAAAACAAACAAGCAAACAAGGTATCTTCATTGCAGGGCGAGATGCTGTAAATGTTACTTTCAGTAATAGTGCCAGCAAGTAATTCAGAAGTCAAAATGCTTCAGTGACCATCTCCTCCCTTCTCTGTTTTAAATGTATTACTGATGCTTTCAGGGGCTCTGTCTGCTTGACCACATAAATGAGGGATAAAATGCTTTACAACCATCCACAACTACATACTGTAAAAGATAAGAGTTCTGTTCTACTGAACTACATACTGTACCACACTCGAGATCCCCAAATCAGATTTTTAGTTTAAAGAAAATCAGATACTAAACCACTGATGAGTCTTCAGCAGCTACTATTCACTTCATTTCAAGTAAAGCTATATCTCTTCTTACACTGAGAGAGTTACACAAAGCAAACACAAGAGCAGGGAGGAGTTCAAAGGGGATTGGGAAAAATCAAACCATTTGAGCAAAGATTTCAGAATGTTCATGGATAAGAATCACTAAATTTGTGGTCTATGCTAGAAGAAAAAAAACTTTCAATTTTTTGGTACAATATTTCACATTCCTTCGAAGTCCATTTTTCCAGACTGACTGTTTCACTAGTTGACTTGCCCTGACACCAGTAAAGAACATCAGAGATGATTAAGACTACCTGCAATTATGTGAAACTATGAAATATTTTTAGCTGCTTTTCTAGTTAACACATTTTGATATGCCCTTCAGTTAAAATTTGAGTTGAAATTAAAAAAAAAATTGACATAAATCACAGACTGTTAACTCAAACAAATATGAAAATGCAGGTAAATGCGTAACATTTATATGACTATCCTGGAAACTTAAGAGACAGAAAATCAATGCCAGTAGGTTAGGGTTTTTTTTCTCCACTTCGCACGGGAAAATAAAATTTAGAGGGAAAATTATCTTACCTTTGTACAAATAACTTCTGAGAAAGTTGGTATCTCTTTTTTCTTTTCCTCCTTTTCTTATCTCCTCTATGACAGGTCTTTATGTTACTGCCTTGCCTGAAAAAAATAACATGCAACCTGAAATATTTATAGAGGTAGATAATTACATTCACTCTTAAATTACAACAAATACTTCATATATGTCTTGATAAAGCTGCAATACTAAATTCAGTTAAGTCAAATGAAATGGTATTTTAATAGTAACTAATTAATATATGTTGAGCCAAAGGAAAAAAAAAAAGAAGCACTAGAAAGAAAAGCAGCTCCTTTGGTTTCAAAGTTGTGTTTTGCAGTTAGCTCTCCAAAATAACCACTTAGATCAACCTAGAGCAACCATGGTTTATCCAGGTTCACTGCACCATTAGTGATAACCAGTCAGTGCTCCACAAAGCTTGAGCAAGACAATCAGGAAGCTCAACTACTTCTTTCCAGTGATCAGTAACCCAGCTTAAGGCACACTGGGTACCTCAGGACTAAAAACACTTCAGTGCTCTTTGGGCTATGGGTGCCCAAAATTCCAAAGACATCCACTGGAAGAAGTGGATGCAAAATGAAAATGTTTGGTCAGAAACAGCACTTGCCCAGAACAGGAGGGCTGTGGCTTAAGACAAATTAGAAATTTGCCTTAACTCCTACTTTCTAGGAGAACATCCTAAATTCCAGTGGGTGGGACTCACATCTCCCACTCCCCTCTTCCCCCAGTTTAAAAGTACAAAACAAAGAAAGAGAAGACAGCAGGAGAGGCTTGTTTTGAATTCAGCTGCTACCTTCTTCATTTTTTGACAAGAATTCTGCAGCCAGTTCCTCTAATCTCTTACTTTTTGTTACTATAAGCTATTTTAAACACATTTAATGTTTTGTTGAGGACAAGTTGCCTATCTTTCCATGGTAGTGCACAGGAGGAGTTGAATTTCAACTAAGCAAGATTCAAGTAGGACCAGGAATTTTGAAAGTGAGCTTCAAAAACTTTGAGGACTCCCCTTATCATCTTTTAGCTTTACATGTTGCTTATCTGCAAAGTCAGCTATGCTTGCCACAATATGCTGTCCTTATTTCAGTGAACTGGTGATGAACTGCAGCAAACAGCAACAAATTAGCATCACTGCAGCACCTGTTATTTTGTGTCCTGTACACAGAAGTATATACATTTTATTTTTAAGAAAGTAATTAAAGTTCCTTGTTTAGTCTTAACTGCAGATTGGCGCTGTTTTGTAAAGAAAACCAGGAGAGATTGCAATATCTCAGCTTACAATCCTGATACAGGAAGATCAGTTTAATTTCTCATCAAATTGATAATTTAGTCATACAATTTTATCCATATAATTTTTTAAGCCTTTTTATTGCTAGATTGGCCTGCAAGTTGGCCAAACCTTAACTGTCAACTAGAACTCTCTTGTAGCTATTTCTTTCAGTAACAAGCAACATTTCTCATAAATTGCTTTTTATCAGGCTCTTCCAAAACAACTTGTTGCTCTTACATAATAAAACATTGGAAACAATACATTATCTTTGTAACATCAGGAGTTTTGGCATACATCCATAATTTATTTCACTGGGGTGAAATTCTCTTTGGAGATTCACTTCAATTGCCTTAATCTTTATTCAGGCACTCAAACCACTTTGAACCCCCTGCCTCTATATTCAGCTGGAAACACTGCCTGCAAACCAGCAGGACCTGGATGAGCCAAAGCCAACACAGAACTTGAGTGCAGCTCCTAACTGACCACAGCACAGCCTGACAGTGATCACACAGTTCCCATTACACCAGCTGCATCCACCCCGCCACTCTTGCTGCTTCCTTGCTGGTTCCATCCCCCAGCCGTCTCCAAGACAAAACCTGAGTGTGCTTTAGGGAGTGTTCCAGCCTGGAGAATCCTTCCAAACAACAGCTTGGGTAAGACTGCCTTAAGTTTTGATTCTCCACTCTTGACAGCCCTGCAGTTCTCACCTGCCAGGCACTGCATCCTCATTAGCAGCCTCTGCCTGCCTCCATGGGACCCACTGGAGCAGACCCCAGGATTTGCAGTATTAGCCTGTGCCTTCATGACTTTGGTGGGCTGCAACACAGCTCCCAGTATCCCAGGTACTCTGCACTAAAAGACACCAGCTACTTATCAGGGCTACAGGAACACCACAGCACCCAAACCACATTCAGATTATGGCCAGCCTTCTTTTTCAAGAGACTCACTTTCTAATGCATTAAAAAGCAGATGTAGCCCAGCCCTTGCCAACCAGCCTACCTTGATGGCAGGTATTTGTCCCTGTCTTTTTGTTTTTGCCATTTAAGAACATCTGTAGCCTCAAAGGCATTGTTTAAAAGTTAGGCATGTTCTGAAACCCAGGGATGACTTATATAAGACCTCATATACAGCAGAAAACCACAGCTCTGTTGACACCATGGGTAATCTTTTCAAGACTTCTAAGATGCACTAAAAGAAGGGGGAAAATGAGTAGGAAATAAAAATCAAGGAGGAGGGCAAAAATGATGGTTCCAAAAAAAGTCCATAGATTAGATGAAATAGGTTTTAAAATTTATGAGATATATTTGTGGTCTTCTAATTTGCTTGGTCCCTAGCATATTGTGGAAATGTAAAGCACACTTTTAAATTTTTTGCACCTAACATTATGCTTACTGTATACTTATTTGTTCAGATATTTATTAAATAACTACAACTTACAGAGTATTGTTGCTTTTATTGTAAAAGTGTTTATAGACTTCAGGGAAGCTAAGTTTAGAAAAAGAAATAATACACAGATACCAATAGGTAACTATGCAAAAAAGTTCAAATGTAAAAAATCCAAAATACAAAACATCCATTTTTTATTTCATAATCAGATTGGCTAAATGGTTTTACATTAAATGTACTCAAAAACAGTCCTTAAAATGTCAAGACACTTTAATATTTGTAATGCAACCTTAAAAAGCAATGGTGAGACAATATGCAGCTTTCTCATAAAATAAATAATGTATCTATATACACATATATTTAATTGAATTTCTGTTTACTTTACAATACTGTGCAAAGTTCTTTAATATAAAGTATTTGCTTCGTGATATTTAACATATTTAAGCACAGTTTTCTGCAGTCCAGTACTGCAGAGCTCCATTGTTCAGCCTTGTGTAATTTCTTCTTTCAGAGCTAAGGATTAATGAAGAGCTCTTAGAAAAGGAGAAACCACCCTGGTTGGTTGAGGGGGGCAGTGATCCATCTTGCTGTCATATCTATCTTATTTCTGGGTGTGCCCAACCCCCACTCTGCCAAAGTAATAATGGGAAAAAAAAAATACACTGGAAATACAATAAATGTAGCTTTCAGTTGTTTTGGTTTTTTGGGTTTTTTTTCACTTCTGATACAGCCTCATGAAGACACTTCCTAGAGTGGGTAGTCCAGCCTAGATTATATTAGCATCCATAAGGACAATGCCCAAATTTTACCCATATTATACTAATCAAAACAAAATACAGATTTCTTCTGATATTAAATATTTTGCAAAGTCACGCCCTTCCTCCATGGATACAAATGCTAACCTCATTCTGTCACTTCCTAGACTATTAATCAAAGTTAAATGTTTCAGTAAGTTACATAGCATAGGTTTATTTTCCTGTTCAAAGTTATAACCTGAATTTTTTCATGATACTTCATTCCAATAAATCAAACCAACTAACACTAAGGCACATAAATCTCAACTATTTGAGTGAGTGGGGAGTACCAGGCTAGAGAAGGGAGCTCAGCCATTACCTTGTGCCCGTAGCTATACAGCTGTCATGGTCCTCTTCCTTTTCTGGCGGGTTACTTTTTCCTTTCTTCCTTTTAGTAACTGGTAAGAATTTGTACCTTGCTCCCCTTCATGTTGCAAGCTTGACAAAACTCTGGTGCCAAGCCCTGCTGCCGCTGCTCTGTGTGCAGGGGCACGCACAAGAGGGGCCGTTTCCAGCCGCCCTCGCTTTGTCCTCGGCCCTCCCGAGCTTCTGTGTGATCAGCACAGCCTTTGTGGCCATACAATAGGGGTTAAACATTTCCCTGTATTTATAGAAAAGCAGAGCTAAATCTGCTTAGCTGCATGAACCTTTTAATAAAATTACGCCCGCACTATTAGGGCATTTTTCCATTTGTTTGGTTTTTTTAAGAGTAATTAATTTTTTTTTTAAAAACCAAGAAAAAATATATATAGGTTTTTTAGTGTTTTGTTTAGGTAGTGCATAGAAAATGCAATTAACATTAAGACTTTTCTCCAGATCTTATATTATGCACAATTTCCTTCCAAGCAGCTACCTGTGACTTGTCTATTTACTTTGAGATATAGTTTAATTTCTCCTTTACATTTATTCTACTTGATGACTTGCCAGTGGGACAATCCTCTATCTGCAACAGGGTGTCTAAGAGACAGATCACTGCAAAAACTACAATCTGTACTCAGTGGTGAAATCCCAGTGTAAGAATATAAAAATATACTGAGAAATAAAGGAAAACATTTTAAAGAGTCAAATGTGCTGGCCCACAGGCCTAAAGACACTGATCTCATACGCCACACGAGCCTCTGGACCACCCTTCCTTTCCAAGGAACTACCTTGAAGTAACACTGGTACAGAAAACTAACATTTTTTCTCAACTCCTTAAGAAAGAAACCCTGTTTACAAACTTTGTTTTCTTCTGTTACAAATACAGGTGTTTCCCTCTGGTTTTTTGTGGGGTTTGGTTTTTTTTGTGGGTTTTTTTGGGTTGTTTTTTTTTTTGTTGTTGTTGTTTTTTTGTTGTTGCTTGGTTGGTTCGAGGCTTTTTACTTGATTGATTGATTTCTTTTTTGGTTTGGTTTTGTTTGTCTTTTTTCTTTCTTTTTCTTTTTTTTTGTTTGTTTGTTTGAGGGGGAGTGTTTTTTGGGGTTTTTGTTTGTTTGGGTTTTAAGACCAGTTAAAACATTTCTAACTTTAAGGGTTTTGCTTCTTATTATGGCTAGCAGGATGAATTCTGTCAGTCTCTATTAGCACCAAAACCAGTTCAGAACAATAACTTCATCTGGTCCTTTTGAAACCTATTCTGTTTTTAAGGCATCTTAGAACAATGTTTATCCTGACAAAAGCATGAGCTTCAAAGCAGATTGCCAGTGAGGTTCAGTAATGACTGCATCCACCTGAACTCTTAAACTTGGCAAAATAGAACCTGAGTATGCTAATATGAGCTATCACTTCACATATGTGTCTTGATTCTAGAGCTGCAAAGACTTAGCTGAGAAGGATAAAAAAAAAAAACCAGAGGTTAATTACCGTTACAGATCATTATTTTTATGTGGAAATTTATCATCAAATAGTATGGTGTTTAGGCAAAACCTCTGCCATTCACTTACCAATCTTTAACTGCACATTTACACCTGTACATTCAAAAAACAACAGCAGACATGAAACTGTAAATAAGAAGCTACTTACCATGCCACAAACGTGGCACAGTATTAATCTGTTATTTTTACTTAGTAACACTTAGTTCTCGGAAAAGCTCAATTCTCAAAATGGCTATTTTCATGGTTTCAATCATTCCTTCCAAATCGAAGTCCCAGAAGAAAACTATTTGAGTAATGAAGTAGCTTAACTATTTGCTCCCCTCTGCCTTCGACAGAATATTATATCAGCTCATATATAGCTGATTGACCAGAGTTTTTGTGTTTAACTGGGTTTAAGCAGAAATTGTCCCCTGAATTTCAGAGCTGAATGATGGAGGGTCAGGGCTCATTTTGTCATCTGACTGACCAAGCCTAATCAGAATTATTTCTGCACACTGCTTCACTACAGCTGTAGATCCATTAAACACTAAATGCTTCAGAAGCCCATCCCCTTCAGCTTCCCACTGTGACTCCCATTTTTCAGACAGTAGCTACTCTGTGGGCTACTCAAAACATTCAAAAAATGGAGGTGCTATATTTAATGGACAGCTCAAAACCCATAGCAAAATCTGTCACTTGAATGCTAGGACAGCAGCTATCATAATAAACAGGCTCTTTGTGGTGGAGACTTAAAAAGAAGCCTTTGATATAGTTCCCTTACTTCCCAATACATTTCTATTAGGAGAAGGTTTTCAATCACAATAACTTTTTTTCTTTAACAAAAATAATCATGTCTGCCTCTGGAAATGTTCACTGAGATAGGCATTTTTGTAATCATAATATTACCCTTTTAAATCTTAGTACCATTTTAGCCTCAGGAAGCTTTAAGCTAATATAATCACTAGGAATGACTTAGTGCACAATTTACTTATTAACAAAACCATTTTTTGCCCTCTTGAACTGTTTAAGCAGAAAAAACTGTGACATGCACATACAGCACACAATTCCTTACTTTGAGACCTGCTTGTTAGAAAAATATAAAAAAAGATTCAGAGAAATATCTAGGAACTGTCCATACATCTAGGAAATATCGAACACATTTTTGGCTTGCCTTTCCAAATGTCCAACTTTTTCCAGACACAATAATACCCAGGAAAAGAAACAAATCATTTATGCTGAGGTCAAAGTCATATTCTCATCAAAATTCAGTTAGTGCAACACTCATCTGAGACCTTCAAGCAGCTGAAGAGCTAACCTCAAGGTGCAGCTTAACCCCAGAGACAAGCTTTGGACTCTGGGAGGTTGGACTGGGCAACCACATATGGGATCTGTAACTCTAGAAATGCAGCATGGCTCACAATGACTCAGGAATGGAGCAAAGGAACACACAAAATAAAAGCTGCTCGTGCAGTTAGGTTAGGGCAATGAAGATGGAAGGCTCACAATCACAGCATGATAATAAAATGGGCTGCTTCTTTTACCTGTTACATTGTACACTGAATGTTTTTAAACCTCTTGTATGCCTAACAATTACTACTGAAGTCATGTTAATATTATAATTTTTAGAGTACCGACTTCAGTATTGAAACGTACACCATTATTGTCCATGCAACAAAGATGGTACTTCAACTTGATGATTATAACAGGACCCAGATTAGGCATGCTGGATCATATTACTACTACTATTGTTTGTTTGAAAATCAAGAGTCAAAAGTCCATAAGACTTAAAGAAATGCATAGTCTTGCTTTAGCTTTGTTCCTTGTACATGTTTTGATAGATTCATCTTCTCTTTGCCATGTTTTTGCATACACAAACTCGATTTTTTTAATTGTTCATTTTCCATCTTCAATTTCCTTCAATTTACCAGTAAAGTTTTCAGCAATCATAATTTTGTGTGCAAAAATTTTGAGTTTCTTTATGAAAGATACCTTTATGATTGTGGAGTCTGAAAATACTTTAAAATGGAGATGACATTCAAAAAGACAGTTTCACAGGGATAACAACATATGCAAGGTGATTATTCACTGTCACCCATGTATCCTTATCCCAAAAATTCAACCCAAGTACTTGGGCTGGGAGATGAATTTTAAGGCGTAACTAATAAGTCTAGGATATTATAAAGTAAGAATTGTGAAGAGTAGGATCCTCTAAGGATTATACAATTTATTTATTTACTTTAAATCTTCATCATAGCCACTTCTACTGGTTTTAAGCTGTTACCACTGAAATTTCATGGACATACTTTAATTAAACCCATTGCTTTGCTCTTTCAGTAATTGTTTATTTCTTTTGCCTTTTTTTCCTACAAACAACAGGAGGCTCTATACAAGAACATAGCCAGTTACTTCTTACCAGTCACCAACAAATGGTAGGGAAAGCAGGTTAAGTAATTTTTAACTAGACCTGAATAACTATTCTTTGTTCCAAAATAATTGTAGCCTGTATGTCCTGATCACAATTCTTAGATTTTTGTTTCCTTTCCACATTTTCCTGAAGTTCATTGTACCAACCAAAGCAGAATATCTGCCAGTACAGAAAATCCCTTCTCACATGCTCTGGGGATGCAGACTCACGCAGGTCCCATTTCTCTTAATCCTTTTCAGGGAGAGCCTTTGTTCACATACGTAAGACACATAAGCTGTTTATCACACAGAGAAGTTGCCAAGGAGTGTGAGATGTCCCCAAAGCAATTCCAGCACAGCTGACTAAGAAGAGTCCTCTTCAAATAACTCAAAGTTCATTCACTTTATTGTTTTACCACCACATCCATTTAAGTATTGTACACAGGCTTTATGTTTTCACGCTACTTTTTAATGAGGAAGTTCCATAATAAGATTCACAGCATTAACTTTAATTATACTAAGATTTTCTCTACTACTGTTCTCCATCCCTTTTCATAGTGGTACAAATGCTTTGCCCTTCCCCTTTAGGCACAATGAGTGTCCTTGACTACTGGATGCCTAAAGCCACTTAAAAATACAGAAACACAGTCTAAGTGTAGACAAATGTGCACTTCCCAACCTCAGGATGAGGAGATTTATCAGCAGCTAGAAAAGCAATTGCAGCTTCAGGAACAAAACATATCTGCTGGTGCTGCAGTGCCTGTAGCTAACTAGAAGTTACTGAAACTAAAGACATCAAGTGGATGGCCAAAATGAATTTGCATCAACTACACATTAAAAAAAAAAAATTAAACAGAATCAAGCCTGTGAAAGAAAGGGAAGAAGATAAAAGGAAGAAGATGACAGAAAATGATCTCACTACACAGTGAGGTTACAATCTTGATTCTGTAAAAAATCCCAAACCAACCAAATAGGAACACAAAACAAAAAGCATCATTCAAAAGAACATTCAAACAGACAAACAAAAAAATCCCAACAAGACAGAATCAAGATTTTCTCTGTTCTCAAGGGAAGGAAAATGTAATTAAATTGAGTTTCCTTTGCATGTAGAAATCTTTTTGGGATGCTTCAGGTGTCCAAGAGTTTACTTTTTCTTGGTAAGGCACATGTTTGAATTCCTGCACGTGCTATATGTGCTATACCTGAGCCTGCACCACCCAAAGAGACTCTGGCTGGAATGGAGGCCACATTCAGCTGCTGACATTTCTCTGTCCACCCTCATCTATCATCACACATAGAAACATCCAAATTATCAGGGCCTTAAACTTTACTTGAATGCTCTCCAGCTATCTACCATTTTTTCTCTGTATCATTTTGATAGAATTTAGAAGCTGTCTGCTTCAATCGTGTCAATAACTTGACTGACATCTTGAAACTAAGTTTAGCCACCTGAAACTCCTTAAGGGCTGTACATACAGAGCATGCCAAGCATACAAAAGAACTGGGCTCCCCAAAGCACTGGCACAGACAGCTGTAATTTGCTTTTAAATAAGCAAGAGGAACGTGGTGTGTAGCAGTGCTTTCTCCTTACACTGAGCAGCACTGGCTGTGGCTCACTCAGTCTTCAGCACTTTGTCTTCCCTGTCTCTAAACAAGCTGTGCCTCTGAAGCAATCTCCCCTACTCACAGATCACATCTGAGGAACATACTGAAGTAAAATAAACCCCAAAAAACAACAAACCTCTTTTCTACCCCTTTGTCCTTACTATCCAAAAATCCTAAAACACAATGAATAGGGATTTTCCTCAGAGACAAACCATGGGGGCTTGCATTTACTTAGCAAAAAGGTACATTTTATCTCCAATCTCTCTTCCAGCAAGTATTGCAGTCAAGGCTGTTTGTTGGAAAAGGCACAAAATCCATAATAATTCTTCCAGGAAGTTCCAAATGCAAGATCTTCATTCAAAAAAACCAAAACTCAGCATTAAAGCAGTCTTAATAAAAAGAACAGATGGAGACACCTCTTGACCTCCTGATTCTGTGCCAGTTTTGCTGTGTCCCAGCTCTTCCCAGGGCACACTGCTGGCCCCAGAGGAGAGTTCTCAAGGCACCACTGCCATGCACAGCTGGGGAAGGGAAGGGAAGGGAAGGGAAGGGAAGGGAAGGGAAGGGAAGGGAAGGGAAGGGAAGGGAAGGGAAGGGAAGGGAAGGGAAGGGAAGGGAAGGGAAGGGAAGGGAAGGGAAGGGAAGGGAAGGGAAGGGAAGGGAAGGGAAGGGAAGGGAAGGGAAGGGAAGGGAAGGGAAGGGAAGGGAAGGGAAGGGAAGGGAAGGGAAGGGAAGGGAAGGGAAGGGAAGGGAAGGGAAGGGAAGGGAAGGGAAGGGAAGGGAAGGGAAGGGAAGGGAAGGGGGTGTTAAAAACTGAGCAGCTACACACAATACCTGCGTGATCATGCACACCCACACTGGAAACAGTTGCTGCGGTGTGGATGTCCCCATTTTGATAAATTTGACCATTTTCAAAAGGGAAAAGTTGAACATAACTGCATTTCTGGGCTTCATCTTTCACAAACTTTCACTTTAAACCTGGTTTCTATTTCTGAGACTAAACATGCATATCTATCCTAAAACCACACACTAAACTGCTTCCAGGTTTAACTTCTTAAACATAGCAAGTTTTTCACTGCAGCAAAGCCCTTCCATACTATACAATTAAGACTTCAAGGTCTCAATTTTAAAAAGATTTTTTGTCAGTCTTCTGATAGGCAAATTAATTTTCATGACTACTGATGTAGAACGAATTTCAACTATTGACCTGGATATAAAAAAAAAAAACACTCAAAGGCTTGAAACCATTCCTTGTCCAGTAAGAACAACATTTGATTTTAAATACATTTGAATAATTTGGCATTACTTATGGAAATAGGACATTTGAAATTTTTCTTTGTAATTATACTTGTGATTTCAAAGTATTGTCTCTAGATGTGCCATTCACATCTTTACAAAGAATCTGTGTCATTAATATTCTGCAAGTTGTCAAATGCTTTAGTGTAGCAACTAACTGCTGAATTTGGGTTGCATGAATAGAATAAATATTTCATTTTTATAGTAGCCACTGTGGGAGCATTAAGCAGGAGCCACACAAGCATAATAGCTTTTTCACCTCTGCAATAAAAAAAATGAACTATTCGTATTTCCTTTAAAGACAGTAAAACTATATGGCAACAGAGGTGAATTAAGCAATAAAATCACACATTCAAAAGATAGTTTCAGCAAGAAAATACACTATACAGATACCAGCAGTGGAGGAAGAAAGTAGCATATTTTATATAGTATCCAAAAGACCAAGAAAGAAGGGTAGGTTTCATGTAGAAATAAACCCATCATTAAATATTAGAATATGGAATTTTTATTAAAATAATTAATGTCATATTTATTACAGCCAAATTACCACATATCCAAACTCACAGCAGGTCCAGGTTTTGATGCGCATGCATTGCATGATTTTGTCTTCTCTGCAGTAAGAGATGAAATATTCACACACATATAGAAACTGGCTTTATCACTGCTTAAAAACCCCAAAGAAGCTGTGCCCTTTATAGGTTTTTCCTTGCTTCACACATTTGTCAAATGACTTCCTACAGGATTTAAAAAAAAAAAAGCTAGAAATCTCTACAAGAAGCTGAACTTTGCAGAAGCCTGTTTTGCAGTTATCAAACAACCTCATGAGCAGCAGATGTACCTCTCCTTTATTAGCAGCTTGGATAGCAAAGGTGTTTGGAATAATTTTGCACATAGGAGGCTGCTGGAGTTGCCAAACATCCAGTTCAGTTATTTACAAACTGCCTTTTGTACAGCAAACCTGGTTTGTAGCAGCCAGAACTGCTGCACAGACAGAAGTGGAGCAGTTGGGAGAATGGCACAGCTGGAACTCCAGCAGCTGTGACACCAGCAGGTACAGTTATGTTAGATTACCTCCTGAGGCCATGGAGTCCCTCTGCAATAACACCATCTCCTCCTTTCATTAGAAGTGTATGACGCAAGTCTGAAGGTATCAAATTATTTTACTTTTCAATTGTAGAAGGAGGAATATAATTTACATATAATTTCTGTATTTAAATATAATCCATTTAAAGCACTGTTTTGCTTACCAAATTGTATGCCATATATAGAATTGCAAAATAGCTACCTGTTTTACAAATTCAGTGGAAATCTCCATCCGTAGGACAGGTTTTACTTACACCAGAGCCTGCAACTCTGTTTTCCAAATTGCTATACCCAGGAAACCAATGCACTTCCAGCAGGTGCTTGAGGTAAATATGCTGTGTTCTCCCCCAGAAGTAAAGACAGCACATGCACCAAACAAACACAGCCTCATGCCTCAAATGGTGATGAGTTACAACATACACAGTAAGCAAATGGGAACTCAGAAAGTAAGGGGTTTGTCTTTGAGGGACTTCTAAGGCCATGACTAAAACTGATGCTGTTTTATTCAGTATACTAATATTAGCCACTGTTTTGACACACAAAAAAAATCGTGGTATAGAAGGGATCTGTGAATACCCCATTAAAGCCTGAACATCCACTCATCATAAGGTCTCCTCGTTCACTTCTCTCTCAGTACCACCTCTCCGTATTAAGAAAACCCCCAGTTCCAATGAGTCACACTTCTTCCCAGAAATCTTCAAGTATTTCTTCACTTTAAATATTTCTTCACTTCAAGTATTAACTTCACTATTTACCGGAAAAACCAGTAAATAGATAAAATAAAACTGATTGTTTTAGTTATGCTATTATGGTCTGTGGATGTCAATATATATTATTAGTCTTTCCTGAAAGCATGATGATAGAGATGTTACCTCATTTTTAAACAAGGAATATTTTGGCTCAGGATCTGTGATGGGTGAAATGCCTACTTATGATAAACCCAAGTCCTACTGAAATTATGCAAAACATATTTGGAATTACCTTAGCAAACATAGCCTATTAAAAATTGTGATTTAGCCTCAAAACACTGAAAACATTTATTTTTCATCTTAAGAGATTATTCAAGCAGGCCTCTTGACTTGGTAAATAAGCTTTTAGCAATTCTTTTCTACAAAGACAGAAATAACTGTTTTCACCTTGCTAAGCTTTGGGGGGGTTTATTTGAAAATATACTTAAACCTAAAATTAACCATTTAATATTAATTACTTTAGCTACTACTTCATTTTCCTTTAAAGGACAGTAAAGTTTATTAGGATGTACATAAAAAAAATACTTCAAGGATGATTATAGAAAACCTGGAGACTTGAAGACATGTTAAGTAAACCAGGAAATAAAATAAAAAGTATATTTTATTTTGCTGTTGCTGTAGAACTGTTTTCCAATTGCAAATCAGATTGTTTTTATTTTCTGCAGTTGCCATAGTGTCATAGTTTGTCTAGGATAATCCATCACAACAGCCAGTGGTGGTATATGTGTATAGCTCTCCCTTATCAGAAAAGATAAAATACTTGGGCAAGGACCACAAGGAACAAACAGCTTCAAAAACATGCTTTTACTCTCCAAACACTGTGAACAGCAAGAGACTAAGTGAGACTATTGACAAAGCCAAATTCAAGACGGGAACTGGAATTCAAACAGGCTAAAGGAAAAAAAAAAACTCAAACAAACAAAGAGTATAAGAAAAAATAGGCACTGCAGGTTCTTTAAAAGGATTTACAGGCATATATTGATTGAGGTTAACACTGAGTGCTACCAACTGACTTTGAAGCACTAAGGTAGTTTTAAAACACAGCAAGTTAAAGCTGTGACATTATTAACATTTAATGTTGTTTTGACTTTAAACACTGACAAGATGTCTATTTTACCAAAATAAAAAATTCATTAAAGAACTCTTTTGAGATAGAGATTCAGGTTTAAAGCATGGAGTGCAAAAGTTTCAGCTTCCTCAGCTCCTGAGGACATTTGAAGAATTGGATCTTCATGCCAATTACAACACTACCAACTCAATGATGGTATCTGGATTTAAAAAAAAATAAAACTAAGTCAACATCAAAACCTATTTTGAAAACAAAAATCTTCATAAAATAACAATGGCTTTTGATAATTTCAGAATGTCGTTCTGGTTTTATACTTAAACTGAACGAGAACTAAACCCACTGAAGCCTCATGCTAAGGGCAGTTCTGTTAAAAGAGCTCAGTTTTCTGCCAGCCTTACAAAGGCATGACAATCCTCCATGTAACCTGATAAATGATGTTGAACTTGATTAACTTAGGTGGCCAACAGCAGAGTAACAGGACCTGTCAGTAGAAGAAATGAGATAGTCCCTCATCCCTTCTGTGTTAATATGGAAGCTAATAAAATTCATATGGCCACAAATAAAGTGAAGGACAAGAACCTTCACTTATTTGGAAAATGAAAGCTTCAGAAAAATCTTTTTAATATAGATTTAAATGTAAGAGAGAATTCTACAAGCTGCAAATCACTACTTAACACGGCACAGTCAAGTTGGCTGCTGTCTATTGAGAGCTGAAATGACTCAGGGCTACAGAGCAGATGATATGCACCAGTATGGCAATCACACAAGCTTCAGAACACAAAAAAACTTTGGTGATAACAAGATCACAGTAAGAGATTTCTTCATTGTGTTATGTAAGGGCCTCCCAGACTTACCTGGTTCTGCTTTTTGTCTCCTTCTCACTCTGTAGCTACCAGGACTCTGCACCCTCTCCCCAATCCAATCCTCCTGACCCCAGTTCCCAATTCAATTCAAATTGTCATGTTACAAGTAAGTGTCAGCAGTGCCCAGAACCTTCACAAATTATGCCCCCTTTTTCAACAAACACTGTAATGTACCTGCATAAATGGTATGTTACACTTTCAGCTAAATGTATCTGACAGTTTAAATCAGCCTCCCATTCAACTAAGCTCTGCTTCATTCCCTGAAATCACTGTGGAATATGTCCTTACCCTTTTTATACATCAGAGGAACGTGGAAAGTTCATTTGTATTTAGGAAGCTAGTTCAGGCACCTGGGTATTGGTGCCTGAACACTGGAAACAGAACTAGAGTGACAACTGATAACAACACAGTCTAGAATGATAGTAAGATGTTTTCATTTTTGCACCCAGTACACATATTGGTAACATCTGTCAAAACCACAGGGCATTAAACTGATTTTCACCACCTGCTGAGAAGGTGAGCAATCCACAGTAACCACCTGACTCCTCCAATAAGAAGCAAAACTAAGATAATGAAGAAAATAAACTCCGTATCTCTTTCCTTACAATACCTAGGAATTGCTTTTGCCCCAAGTAGAGAGGCTAGGAACACTAACAAAACCAAACTTCCACTAGAAATTATTTTGATCTTAGCTACAAGGTTGGAAAACCCAACGTATTTTTGTGAGCTGGCAAACGATTAAAGCTGCCAAGTTCTCTGCTCTCCCAACAGGCAGTGGGAACTGGAGCTTTGTGTGCTGCAAACCCCCCCTGCCTGGCAGCAAAAGAGCTGACAGATCACCTGCCAGCACCACAATGACAGCACTGCCACCAGCCTGGAAGCTGGGGCTTCAGTCACGCTGCAAGCACGAACTCCAGGAGAAGAAAGTGGGAGAAAGACCCACAAGACTATCAGTGGGTATCTGAAAATAGACAACTCATCCATGCTACAAGTAATTGGGAATTCAGTCCTAGGAAATGGGGGAGCTTCTGCAAAATGTTTCTCCAGAAAATTTTGATATTTAACACTTTGGGAGTGGCCTGTTGATTCTTTCTACATGTGCTTCCCCTCCATCCAACTCCATGTATATTTCATAACAGTTCATCCTACCATGTACTGTTTATCTTTATACTGATCTCTATAACCATAACAATAATTAAATTTTCCAGCAACAATTTCAGCCCTACCCCTTATATAAGCAGATGATTATTTACACCAATTTCAGCATGCCTTATCATGTAATGATTATAATGCACATGTACTATGAGACTAAAGTTTAACCACATTCGCAAATTTATTCTAATCTTTCTATTGAGTGCTTTATTTTGGAGGGTTTTTTATTTCTCTCAGCAAATCTTTCATAGTAGATCTTCAGAGAAATTTTTGGGAATATAAATTCTACCTATTGCTCATTATAAATAATGACATAGCTTAAAAGCAGAACTGGAACTTCAGATCTGTTCCAAGTGATCTAAACTCTCACCTCTACACAAGTGATCTAAAGAGAAAAAAAATTTTAAAAAAGAAAACTTTTCTTTGCAAAACGCCACCAGCGGAAGAGACAACTTAGGCTTTTGCAGTGGAATACACAGCAACAGAAGGATGACCCCAAAATTTTGGAGTCAACCTTTGAAGCTGTGCAATGAATACTGTTCACAAAGCACACTTCAGCCTAGAGGAACCTTTTGTGCATCTGTATCCCACCTCTTCTTACACTGCTACACCTTGACCTCATCTCATGCTCTCTGCTATCCAAGCTTCAGCTTTTCCTTTGGGTTTTTCCTGGTATATTCTCACTTTCCAGCTGTTACTCTTACCTACTGCACCCATCCTTTCCGTCCTCCAACACATGCACAAAAACAAGCTTCCAGTCCTTTAGGTCCATCTGCTTCTTTCAATCCCCCAACTTCAGAGGCCTAATCTCTGCCACATTCATCATGACATGACAACACATGAGTACAAAAAAGATCTGTGCAGGAGCTTAAGCACTGTTCTACATGACCATCCATAGTGTTTGGTTCACTCAGCTGGCTTTTCAAATTATCACCTCACTTGGGGGCTGCTGGCAGTGGACAGCATCATTTCTATTTTAGCCAACAGTGCTCCAAGACCTTCCTAGGCAGCTGCTGGCTCTTTTATGGTCTTATGCTCCTCAGGACACACAACATACATAACCAAGGCCATGCTATGAAAAAGAAGATCCTGGCAGTCTTGGTATTATATCAGACACTGAACTGAACCTTCCAAAATATGATTTGATCATAGACACAGGATTACCACACAGGACTTGAAGGAGACAGCACACAGTGTGGAAGTGTCCAGGCCATTAGAGGAAGCAGCACTTTCCAGTGTCAAGACAGACACCTTAATCCAGTTGCTTAACAGGGAAAGATCTGTTTCTTGCCTAGCAATTCCAAGTCCCAGCTTCACAACTTCTCACAGAGTCTGGGCCTAACCATTCACCCTCCTGCTGACTTCTCCTTGCTCTTCCACATTACCAGCTAGTCATTCCTCAAAATTACTGACAAACAATATTATAAACCAAAGGGCAAATTTCCTTTCCCCTTAAGCAGCTGGTTCTTTTGCCAAGTCCCAAACTTGGCCAGATCCAATAGCTTATTTCTATAAATACAAAGCCTTGTCAGACACCTCCAGGTATGATCTGGGATGCACTCAGTATAGTTACAGTATTTGTTACATCTTATGCTTTGCTACTGAAAACAGACAAGCTGAAATATCAAAGGTTCTTTAATTCAGCCAGTAATTAGTCACAGCAATGACAGGAAGGGAAAGGTTTCTAAGTAAAAATTGTGGCTTTTTTATTTTAATAGCTTCTACTCTGTCATCATCTTCAGAAGTGACTGAATTACTTTGGCTGAAGCTTTTCAAACAAAACTAGCTTGCAGCAAACACTAATGTCAGACAGCTTAAAAACCAGATAGCACTAAGAATTCCTCCCTTAATGATAAAGGGTGAGACATAACCAACTGTTAAAAGTTATATTTATTTCATGCAATTTGGTAGAACTGTACCCATATGTATGAACCAAAATGACTCAAAAACAGAAATGAATGCATAACAAAAATCAATCTCCAGATTTGAAGAGCTCTAATTTTAGCTCAGTATTGTGTAACAGTTTTCTCAGGTATAATTTCCTTTCAAGTGTTTAAATTAGGAAGTTGTTCTCAACCACTTTTAAAAGCAACTGGAAGAAAAGCTGCATCCAGATCTGGTGCAGCACACAGCATACTCAGATGGCTCAGGAATGTTTGGTCTGCTCAGAGCAACACTTGACTTTTGGTTCTGTGTTCCCACATCCTTAGAAGCCTACTCTGTATTCAGGACTGCAGAAGCAGAAGCATCCTCCTATACACACATACATGCCATCCCCTAGAAGAAGTGGGAGACCAGCTGGGATCCTTAGAGCCAGCAGCCTGCACTGCAAGGCACACACCCCTTGACAGGAACCCCACTCCAAGGAGCAGCTAAAGGACAGCTCCTTTCCTGCCTGAAACGTAACAGCGCCAGTAGGAAGAGCTTTTAATTCAAAAGCAGCACACTGGAAGTAAAATTAGCTCAAAGCACTGGATCGTGACTTGGCATCTAATCACTGCACCATCCTACATGATTCACCAAACGAAGAACTCCCAAGTGGCTGACTTTAACAAAAGCAAACCTCCACCACATACCTACAATACAATATTTTTAAGCATAAGGAACACTTCAGCACACACTGATCAGCACAACCATACAAGTCAGACAGCTGTGCACATTCTGTGTGAACTCATTTAACAAGTTAAATGGATCAATTATTAGAAACAAAAGCATATGACTGCTTCAATTATGCAACAAGCCTTTAAAAAGGGCACTTGAATATTTGACAGTTTAAGCATGGTGGGTGGAGATTTGTATTTTAAATAAATGCTGCTAATTTCTCGACCAGCACTGCTGCCTCAAAAGGAAATTTGCAATGTGAGGGCTAACAACGTGCTCTAGAAAACAAGAATTTCAATCTATTTCACCATTTTAAAACATTTAACCCCCTAATAGAGAATACTAAGTTTCCCAGTTTATCTGCTGACATAAAGACACTGACTTTAAAAATGTTAAATAATTAAAACCGCAAAACATTTTTTAAATGACACTTAAAAAACCCAACTGAAAAACAGTTCCACAGACGCTCCATAGAGTATCTACATTCCATAGAATATTCCACAGAATGTTCTACATTCCATAAAAATGAGAACAGACAACAGTAGTTTGCTTTCCTACAGGATGAGCACCTTCAGCAGTGTAACTGAATACTGTATTTATTATCATGCTCCCTTGAGCAAAAACTTCTTCATCAAGAATTCCTTCTAAAAGGAAGACAGCCTCCAAATTAAAAAAATAAACATTGCCTGACACGTTTCTTGCATTTTTCATTTCTCTGGGTTATTATCTTCTAGTGACATCTGAATAACACTGGTACTACCCAGTGTAAATTCATCTTATGTAAAAGGAGAAAAAGCAACGTATCTTCTCCAGTAAAAACCGTGCAAGTATTTTGTGTAAAAAGGAAACTGGGTATGCTTTTTCTTAGACCATGACTAAATTCTTCTTTTCACTCTACTTGAAAAATAGTTTATAAGTCCACTGTTAGAAGGCAACACAGCTTCATAATTCCTTGAGAGGTCATCTGGGGAAATAGTGCTAAGTTTGTCAAACAGCATTGGACAATTGACTAGGTATCACTCTATGCTAGAACATCTAATAAACTAAATTACAATCCTGCTGAAGGCAGAAATAATATAACAGAGGATACAGACAGCTAATGAGGAAAACAAGGCCTTCCAAAGCAAGACATGTTAAGCAGGGCATAGAGAGATTCAGTCAAATTTAACAGCTATTAAGTTAATTGAAAATTATGTCAGGAAAGCATAGAATTCTTAATATAGCACATTCTCACAAGTAATTATAACTGGGAATTATTATCTGAACTGGAGGTTATTGTCATCACTCTCCTTCACACTAAGAAGTGCCAAAACCATCACTCAGATATGATTTTCTTTCTTGCCTTGTGAAATACTGCAATTTTCTTTCCCCCATTACATCACTTTGAAGAGTACAGCAAGAAAAAAAAATTACTTAGGCTCCAACAGTGATGCAAGTCTACTGAAATCCTGCCAGTCAAAAACACCAACCTTTATGTTCAGGTTTCACTAAGAAAGACACTAAAGATGTTCCCAAGGCTGTATTTATGCCTTGCATCATCTGTCTGGCGATACACAAAAGTCTTTCCAAGGTCTTTATTGTTAGGCCAGGAAGTTAATGAGGCAGTGCACTTACCAACGGGAGGGAAAGCAGAGACAAACTCAAGAACTGTCTCGGGCTGGTTTACTACATTAAATGAAATGCAAAATAATGACTATTTCACATATTCCCAAACAGCATTTGTACTCCTAGAAAACATTTCTCTGCATTTTGCCATTGAACATAGAAAAGCCTCACTTGAAATCATCCTGTTTCAGCACTCCATGAATCACCCCATCTGCACCCTTGCTCTTTAGATCCCACTCATTGCCATACCAGGCTGACGTGCCATCCTTAGGATTACAAAGGACCCTCCAACAAAGGGGGATCGCCCACTGTTTTCTATAAATCATCTTGAGCCTCATTGATTATTTCAACAAAGGTGGTTCTGATACACAGGCATCTTTGCCTGTCTTCACAGAGAAAGGAAAAAACTTAAATGAATGATAACATTGCATCCTAGAATTAATTACAGAGCAATGATGACAACTGAAATAGGCCAAAAGCAGTGAAGCCATATAGTTTTCCCTAAGAAGCAGCATATGAAATGTAGCAGAGGAAAAAATCCAACATTTTTAGACACTCATTATTAATTACTGAAGAAATAAGAATGCTTATCAAGCACACTAATAATGACTAAAAACTAAGACATTATATGAAAGTATAACAAGGTACTTCTCTTGATTTATGAGAGATTAAGCAGGAGGGAAACATGAAAAGAGGTCCTAAGAATCCCTGTTGAGCCTGACACCCAAGTTCTGTTTTCCTTATCTTTCCATACTTCAATAAACGTGAAATGAAAGTTTTACATTTTTGTATGGCAAAGAAGGTTACCCTGAAACACCACACCTTCCTCTCATAGCATAAAAAATATTCCACTCTTCAACCTTCAACTACAAATGCATACCTTAAAGCTTTTACAAATCTTTTAAAATACATATTTTATCACTTTTCTCTATCTAAAACCCCTTTCCTTATTGGAGTTGATAGTTTCTTAGACGTAATTGCATGAACAATAATGAAATAACAGAAATGAAAAAAAGCATGGAACAAACAAAAAATTACATTGCAACTCCTACTCTTAAAGATATGTAGAATGGGAAAGTCTAGACAAACTTACCCTTTGGTGTGAACTGAAAAAAATAGATAGGATTTTTCTCTTTCCCTGTTTTGTTTAGGCAATCAAGTGTTTAACCAATTCTATGTGATTGAAATTTAAAACTCTAATTCTAAGAACACCAGAGAAAAAACCTCTGCCCTATATTTCAGGTAAATACTTCATAGGAGGGGAAGAACTTCCCCCTCCATATGCCCAGTGAAGTAGCACTACATTATCTCTTTATTGGAGTTGGTGCTGGGCAATGGGATAGCAGGGATCATCTGGGATCCAAACCTGTTGGAAACCACAATTATCTTAAGACCATTGCATTTCTGGTTCAACACCCACTCCTCCCTGTCAGAACATAACCCACCCTGTTCCTGTTCTCAGGGCACTGATCTCAGCCACATGAAGCCAGTACGAGGGCAGTGTCATCTCCTCCGCTGTACATGGGTCACTGCATGCTCCAGCACACAGTCACTGGTACAGGAGGCGGCAGATATTCCTCCTCAGGGCACTCAGCAGGTCCAGAAGGTGCCTTTTATTGCTGCCTAGGACACAGGGCTGTGCCAAGATATTTCTCTTGAAGGAGAGACCACACAGTTTAGCTCTGAATAATTTCTATCAAACCTCTATCAACAGGAAACACAACAAACAGTCCAGGTTTCACAACTGGATAACCTTACTATTCACATCCTCTCCTCCTTCACTAGAGAAACTCCCCTCTCTCACAAGTGAAGATGCATTTTTGATACACTTCTCTTTTATTAGCACTCGTTGTTATCCTCCACCCCCACTCGTTACAAGTGATCCATACTTTCCTGCTAACCATTAAAACTGAGACAGCCTCAGACTGTCTCAAACAAAGGCTTTATGTCTGCCGATGGGTCTCCACAGACACTGTACAGCACAGCTACACCTGACACAGCTCAGGGCTACAAACCTCCACCTCCAGGGCAGTGTGGGACCCAGCACTGACCCCCATGGTGATGACAGGGATGAGCTGGCCTCTTCTGAGGTCTGTGCTGCTGCTCACAGTACCAGAGGCAGTGTGGTACAGGTGGCTCAGCAACACCACAGCCTTGTAAAGCAGCTCTGTATGAACATTTGCATATAGCCAGCTTCAGATACCGTGTGAGGAACAGCACACTCAGGCTCTCCATGCTGGCCCCGGGCTAGTAAACCCTGCCAAGCTCGAGAGGGAAGGCTGTGAGCAGTCAGACTAGGTCTCTCAACCTCATGCTGGGATCTCTGGCTGCTTACTGGAATCAGTTTAGACACACCCAGCACCCTGAACTCCAAGAGAGCTTGTCAGCTTCCCTTTTAATGCATGAATTCATAAGGCTGGCTTAGATCTAATACTGAACCTAAGCCAAACTCCTGGCACCTGCTGAGGATGGCAGAGCAAAAAAAGCCTTATTTGGAGACAGCCCAAGTCCAGGCAGGGCCAGTGCCAGGCACTGAGAGGGAACTTTTTGTGCCTCCCTGACCAAGCTTATCCAGCCTTCCACTTCAGGTGGGTACCTCAGCCTCTCTACTGTCCAGGCTAACACTCATCCACACCAGGAGCAGCTGCTATGATCTCACAAACAAAAAATGCCAAGGTATGCAGAATTTTCAGAGAGTAGTAACCTTTGGTCATTATGCAATTAACCATACAAGAACAGACATAATTTAGTTTTACACTGAGAATGATAGAGAGCAGGTTTTCCCGGTATAATACTAGGAGCAGTAAAATTACTTCCCAGTGATTAGCACTTTTTAGATAAACACCTTCATGTTTTTCCTAGATTACTGATTAATTAGACAAACAACAAAAAGAAAGGAAAAAAAACCGACTCGAAAACAAACAAAAAGCTGAAAAAAACCCATTTATGTTTATTCTGAAACACAGTATTAAATATCAAAATTGAGTATCACTAAAATGAAGCCTTACATAATAAGCCACAAATGCTTCTGGGAGCATGTTCATGAGTCACTGAACTGCTTTCCTACTCTGAAATCACCAGCACTGGGGAATAGTAGATTTCTGTATTAAAGGTCAAGCCAGAACAAAACCGATAAGAGCATACACCGAATGTTTTCAGTAGCAAACAAATAAATGTTTTGGTGAAGTTAATCGTAAGTAAATTCCCAGTGTCTGGATAACACCATGACTTCTAGCACATGCACATTCATAAATCTATGAGTAAGTTTTCTTAGAATTCCAGAATGTAGTGGATCACAGGCAGGTCTAGATCACAGTATGATTGCCAGGCCTCTTTATTCCAGCCAAACTGAACAAGCATTAAGACAGGTAATAGACGAAGTATTAATGGAAGTGTCTTTACATGCAAACACCTAGGAACATACATAAAAATCTTGGTGCTGGCAAGTGTATATGGAAAGAGGAACTGATAAATACAAGGGAATCTCTGAGGATGACTAAAATCAGCTCAAAATAAGTATCAACTTCCCCTTCTGTGAACTCCAAGCTTTGCTGAAAATGAATAATCCAGTCCATGGAAATCCATGAAAACAGGTAGGTATCTCACCAGGAAAGTAATGGAGCCTCACAGTGTTAACCACTAGATCTACACAAGAGTAGTGTTTAATGTTTGCCCACTGGAGTCTGGGTGGCTCTTTGCCCATTTCAGACTCACTCTCTCCTCCCAGATGGTGAATGAGGGCTCAGTCTGACAAAACAGGTCTTGTCTAACCTGAATTTGTGATGTAATGCATGACATAGGTGAGAACCCACAATGTGTGAGAAAGAAATAGAGGGGGAAGGTCACAAGCCTGTTTTTCGTGGGGCAGAGCCAAAACAAAGTGCCATTTCCTCAGGCCTGAACTTCTGCATCTCCAGGCAGGACAGCCTGAGTTCCCCTCCATTCACAGATGCTTCCTAGAACATATCCCTTATAAACACGGGAGTTTCACACCCATCTTATGCATTTATGCTTTTTCAGAAGCCAAGGGGTAGAATAATTGAACCCATTTCAATGAACACACAAGCCCATTTCAGTCAGTCAATCCGAAAAATTTACTATCATTACAAGGGTGTAAGACTGACCTCAAGGATCAACTGAAGATTCAGCATTATTTCTAACTGTATCCAAGGCATGTCAATTCAGAAGATGAATATTACACACAGTCTGACTTTAAAAACAGAAAAGTAAAAGCTATGGCTCTAACAGATACAAATCAGCTACGAAAATTAAGATTTTTATGTCTACTAAAACATTCAATTTTTTAATCCCTTTTTTTTAGAAATCAAGATTTAGAACAGATAATTGCTCTCAAATTCAAATAAAAATTATAATTATCAAATAACACTTAAGGGTAATATGAATTTTACAGTTCATCTCCTAATCAAGCTTGTCTTATAATTTTTTAAAATATAATTTTACTTGTATTTTAATGAAATTTGCAGCACAGCCCAGCAAGACTGAAATAGGTTACTGTGCTGAGATGAACTGCCTCAGGGACTCTGGGAAAAAAAGAGCTGGGACAGACTCCTCTCCAGTAGTGCCTTGTGCTGCCTTCATCTGTCAGCTCAATTCTGTACCAACGTGTCTGTGATCACAGAGACGGTGCTACAACAGCCTGTTATTTATTTAATGAATGCAGCCCAGGAAAAAGAGTATGGGAGGACTTACTGTTGTGTTCTAATTGCATATTTCTTTGATAAGAAAAAGACTGAGGGTAAACTTCTTACACATGAGGCCACTGCCCTAGAGACAATGCGGACTCTATATATTCCCTTTCAAAGTACATAAACATGAGCCTGAGAGCAACAGTGCCACAGGGAGCAAAAGATGCCACAGGGGCAACAGCAGCCACCTCAGATTACCCTGACTTCCAGATCCTTGGGGCAACAAGGGATGCACACAGCAAGCTCACTGCCCTGGACTTCAGGAGAGCAGATTTTGACCTCTTCAGGGATCTGCGTCATAGAGTACCATGGGATAAAGCCCTGTTGGGAAGAGGGGCCTAAGAAGGCTGGTTAATATTCAAAGATCTCTTCCTCACAGCTCAGCAATAATGCCCAACAAAGAAGGCAAAATCACCAGGAGGTCTGCATGGATGAATAAGGAGCTCCTGGACACACTCACACACTCAAAAAGGAAGTCTACAGATGGTGGAAGCAGAGACGGGGAGCCTCCAAGGAATACAGAGCAATAGTGAAAGCAACCAGGGACCATGTTAGGAAAACTGAAGCCCAGATAGAACTACATCTGTCCAGGGCAACAAAAAAGCTTCTACAGGTACATCCACAATAAAAGGAAAATTATGGAAAATGCAGGCTCTCACCAGAAGGAAACCTGGTTGCCTGGGATATGGAGAAGGCTGAGGTACTCAGTGATCTCAATCTTCACTGGCAACTGCTGCAAGCACATCAGCCACATCACAGAGGGCAAAGGCAGGGACTGGGAGAGTGAAGGAGATTGGGAGAAGATGGGGTTTGTGGGGTTTGAGTCCATCCAAGGCACCTGAAGGGGCACAAGGCCAAGGGATCTGATGAGATCCATCTTCAGGCTCTCAGGGAACCAGCAGATGGACTTGCTAAGATGACCATCATGTTTGAGAAGTCATGGCAGTCCCATGAGGTTCCCACTGACTGGAAAAGGGAAATATAACCCCCATTTTTAAAAGAGGGAAGAAAGGAAGGCCCACAGAAACACAGGCCAATCTCACTGCTGTGTCTGGCAGGATCGTGGGGTGAATACTCTTGGAAACTATGCTTAGGCACATGGAAAAGAAGAGGGTGATGTGTGACAGCCAGCATGGCTCCACTAAGAGCAAGTTTTGCCTGAGAAATTTGATGGCCTCCTATGATTTTACAATGTAAAGTTATTTTCTTGTTCTCAATTTGAATTTTGCCATCAAGACAACACAGTCCTCTCCATGTGGTTTTCCTGTCATTTTTCCCCTAGTTTTCTAGTCTGCCATCTGTTTCTTCTCTCAATATAGCTGAAAACACTTTTAGTTCTCTGCTTCTTCCACACAGCTCTTTTAAAGAAATCTTTTGCTATCTTGCCACCACCAGTCACTTATCATCCCTTGAGAACTCTGAGGTTTCATTTTCTTGTCGCCTCCAACTGTCTGTCCTTTCTTAGTGTCCTGCCCAATGAAACCCTTACACTGACACTGACTAGTGAAAGGAGGGGAGAAATACAGAACAAAGAAGGCTATTTCCAATTTACTGGAAACTTGAATCATAAGAAAAAAATACACATGCAAAAGAGTATATTATAGCAAGGAATTACTGCTAGTCCAACTCAGCACATAACAACCAACGCACTGCTAAACCAGAAAAGCCACTACACATGCAACTATTTAAAAAGAAGTCTGAATCAGTCAGCTTTCTCAACATGACTACACAGAAAGGCAATGTTATCAGACTGTCCCAAAGTTACAGCTATTCTGAACCAAGAAAAGGCTGGAAATGCACTCAGAAGTCAAGCACGTTCATTGAGAGCACTGAGTCATACCACCCTCTCACTGGCAAGAAGCTCTGCTGCCACCTTCCCCACCGCTACAGCCTGGTTTTGCAACCTGGCAGCTGCTCCCACACCCAAAACAATACCCCATCACGGCACAGACAACTTGCCATTTTGCAAATGTGATACATTTTAGTTCTGCTTTTATGATGCAAAGGTAACATTTGATAATGGATTGAACTCATTATGACCTCATCTTCAACTGTCACCAGTTGTCAATTCATATATTGAATCTGCAACTGAAGAGGGACAAGTGTTTGTATGGAAAATTATGCAAAATTGTGACTATCATTAAATTATTATATCTCTGGGAGAGAGAAGTAACATGGTTTTATTTCTGCATTTATACCACAAGCAATTAAAACAATAATTGTAATTCAGTCCAAGTATCCATATCCGTTTTATAAAAAGGTTGTTTCAAAAGCAGAACTGATGTTTTGCTGTTGAAGATGGAAAAAAACCATTATCAGACTTTCATTTACTTTATTTAAAAATAATTTAAAATCCTAACACACAGTACAGTACTACACCTTGAAAAAAAGGACTGATTTGTAGTCAGCTATGAACTTCTTCCCAACTATTTCCAATCAACTAATGCCTAAAACAGATTTAAAATGTGTCCTCCCTTTACACACTGTTCCCCCTGTTCCCTATTCCAAGTTCCAGTAGCTTAGAGTTAGTGGTGTCCCACAGTATAAGCCTGAATTTTAGGACACCAAAGCAGGTTAAAACCACAGCAACCAGTAGACAGAGAAATTCTGACAGCAGTACCACTGAACACTGGTTGCTAAACGCAGACCAGGCATTAAGTGTGGGAGTACAAGCTTGGAGCCTTCATTACAGATTCTACTTATTTTGAAAGGGGGAGCTTTAAAATTCTAGCTAGGAATCATGCTGGAGGGAAGGGAAGCTATCCTGAGTCCTGCAGGGATCCATGTTCAGGCTTATGCTGCTCAGTGTATTCAGAAATGACCTGGAAAAGGAGCAAACTCTGAGCCTTCAAGAGTTCCAAAATCCTCGTGACTGTAAGGACAAAGACTGGCTACAACTAATTGAAGAAGGGCCTTGCAGTAAAACAGAAGACAATAAAACAGAAAAAAAAAAAAATCAGACAAAAAATAGCTACATAATGAATTGTGAATTCCTTGTCAAAAATATCTAGGATGAAACACTGAATTTATGCTCATTATTTAAGTTTAAGATTAGACCAAAGTCAGTGCAACGCTCATCACGGGATGAAAAAAAAAAAACCAACCAAGAACTGGGAAAACAACACAGAAACAGAAGAGCATTTTTTAAATGTATATTTTATATACATATCAGATATTTATGGTATAATTCAGCTCCACCTGCATCCGGTGTTTATTTTTTCCTCCAAATACCCCTTTTCTCCCCCCCCAAATCTTAGAAAAAAAGTCTACAGCCACACTAGGAAACAGTTTTGAAAACAATCTTCCAGTTGCCTCTTTTCTCATGTATAGAAATTGTTACCTCTCTAATTATAAACAGCACATATAATTTTAATAGATGGCTTTCTAAATAGATAGAGGTCTAAAAAACTGGCTTTAGGATACAAATATTTTCTTACTAAGACTCACCAAAACCCATGATGAATTAATGGACTCCAGCTTCTGTTTTCTCAAAATGGTTATGGAAGAGATCATATTAAAGATCCTACATTCCAGGAAAAAAAAAAAAAGTATTTTCTGTTAAGTATTCCCTTTCTTGCAATACATTTAGCACTTCTATTATGTAGAGATACCAATTTTTGCTCACATCTCTGACAAAGGGACTCGAGTAAGCACTGATCTGTAAATTAATTTATATTAACTTGTCACCATTAACAAGCCCAAACATAAAGACAGCTAAATGTGCTTGTGCAGAGACTTCCTAAATGCAAGAGAGACCAACATCAGCTAGACACACACTTACCATTTCTGACTGACTGTGGCAGTAGCTCTTTTAATCAGAGAGATGAATGGATACGCAGTCTGTCAGAAATGGGAACAAAGACCTGTGGCTACAGGCAAAAAGCTCCCTGCTCACTGGGCTAGGATGCTTAATTTGCATTATTCAAAGCAAAACAGCTCTTGTCAGGAGGTTTTTGACCACCCATTCTGTTTTATTTCATAGTGGAATTAGGTGATATTATCTACAGCTAATTGTTTGGATCCCTAGAACAGGCTGAGCAAGCAGTAACATAGGCTGGGCCACACTGGCTTAATACAGCTTTGCAAAACAGAAGGCTAGATCATCACCCTGCTCACATCCCCAGCATAAAACAAACCAGTGTCCTTTTCGTAAAGTGCCATGTCAGCCTCTTCAAGGAAAGCCAGCACGCAGGAGGATCCGACTCGGCATTAGAACTTGAGCTTTCTAGAGCTGCCAGACCAGCAGTTCTACCTCTCCAGGTGGACTAGCACCCTCCTGCTTTCTGAGGAAACAGCTCAGTTTATGTACTAATGTGAGATGGTGATAGTAGAGAACTTGCTAGACATGTGCTGTATTTGCCTCAGCTAACTCACTGCCTAACAATTCCCTGGCAATTTCTGGCTCATTTGTACCCATGAAAAGAGCTCTTTTTCATTTAAATGAGTTTATGGGGTAAGGCTACCACATGGTGGAGGCTAGCAGGTGTCACTCTGAAGGTGTATCTATTACACAGGTATATGTTTACCCCTTTCCTGTATCAATCCAAAAAAAAAAAAGGAAATAGTTTCTGACAGGAGGACATAAAACCTCCCCTTTGCATCATGCTTCATCCTAGGCTTGCCTGTGGCACATGTGCTCTGCAGACTGCACAGCTTGACCAAAAGGCAGCACAGAGGGTAACAAGGAATCTGCTGGAGGAAAAAAAACAACCCGACCCCTGCAGCTCAACAGGCACAGGCGAAAGGGGCCATCTCTCCCTGCAGCACTGTCACTCTAGGAAGCAATCACTGCTGTTCCATCACAGAGCTGTTTCACACCCATTCCCCTCATACTGTAAAATCCAAGAACCAAAGCTAATCCGACCTATTCAAGAGCAGAGGTTTAAAACACATGCAAAACACCAGAATGTCCTTGACCAGGCTGTCACCTAAGAGCTGAGGACATTATCTCCAGGACTAATTCCTGTCTACTTAAAACTGAGGGGGACAGGGAAAGCTGAGCTTTGCAGGAAGCCATGGGCTTTTCCAGCTGCTTCCTTGGTATTTAAGAAATACCAAGCTTCAGGCTCCATTGTATTTTTATCTCTGTGAACATAAATTGTTGGTAATCACTTAAAAGGAGCTTTTCTTAAGGTGCCTTCCAGCCAATTTTTATCAGAAATTATCACCATCATAAAATTCAGAATCCACTTTTCAGTCTCAGAAATAATCATAATTCTCCACTGAAGAGCACATCAATATCTATCTGAATGCTCCCTAGAAATGGCAGATGGAGAATACTACAGGAATTTATCTTCTAAAAGGATAGGCTCTGATTATTTATCACTTAAATTCTTATGGCCTGGGGCATTTGGGAGCTGTATTTTGGTGCTCAGAGTACAGAGTTCCACAGAAATTACAACTAAGCTAATTGGAAAACAATCTAGTTGTACTAAGATATATAAATACACGTCACAGAATACAAGAACTTTTATTATTTAAAATAGAAAGAATAAACTATCTACAGGCAAAGTACAGGTTGACGGCTTTTTCTTGCATATTTATGTGCAATACTAGCACTTCACAAGTGCTAAAATATTTTTTTACTCTCTTAAGTTTCTACTTTTTCTTCTTTGGCATCTATATATTAAATGTACCTTGTAATGCAGGACATGCTGCCAAATATTTCCCCGGGAAAAACACTAGGGTAATAAAAGTTTGGAAGAAATCTGGTGAACAAACCAGATGTCAACATATTTGCATGAAACCAGGCATACGCTACGTGAAACAGAAAAACTGAAATTACTCTGGGAGCACAGAAAGGCATCCTTCCAGTTAAGTCTGTTAATAGGGAGCCTTGGCTGCTGAGTACATCAAACAATTTAGCTTTCCAGCAGGAAACATTACCACTGTAAGAGACTTTCTTGGCCTGTGTGTTAGGGAGGGCCATATTTCAGGCATTCAGAGCATAAAGCAATGACAACAATGCAGAGTCACATGGAGTTGTTCCACACCAGCTGCGTAAGTTTCCTGAAATTTCATTCACCTAAAGGTCAAGAACTTGTGATACTGTACATATGAGGCCTTTGAGAAATTATTTGGAGTTCAAGTGCCTGTAAGATTTTCCTCATGGCTCATTGCAAAGCCAACACTTGACTGACTTGCTTGGCAATGTGACATGTTATCCACATATGTTCTGCTATGCAAGAAATGTATTTGGTCTTTTCTGCTGGTTTTAGAATCAAGTAGCCCTCTGACTTAGAAAAAAGTTTTATGGGGATATGATGGACTACAGAAATTTCTGATTTTACCAACACAGATCAGACTGCAACAATCTTGACTCAAGAAGCTATCCACCTTGAAATTACTTAAAAAAACCAATCAAAATTCAGATTTTCAATTTACATTTTAAATTAAAAAATTGAAGTAATCTAACCTGAAAATATCAAGGATTTGGAAAATGGTATTCTGCCAAGCCTAATCCTAATGTGCTCAGTTTTAAACATACATAACCCAGCAAAATGTAGCCTCTGGCTTAAAAACAATCCTGTATTAAAGCCATAGGTAATCTGTCTTACATAATGCTATTTGCATTTTGTAAATCCTGTTAAAAATACTTGTGACATCAAATCAATGTCTTCTAATCACAAATGCAACATCCAAACCAGGACTCACGTAGTAGACCTGGTTTGGGGCTTTTTCCTTATTTTATGAATAGTCTTTATAGCATTTGTGGTATACATAAACAGCACAGTTGTATGAACTGAAGTTTAGTATTTTAGTACAAATATAAATTAAATTAGAGAGTTATCATCACTCATCCTTGGAAATTAAACTAGAATCTAATGTTCCACTTTGGTGAATTACGCATATCCATGGGATGGGATAATAAAACAAAGTTTTGCCACTAATAAAACACATAACTTTATGGTAGGGAGTTAATACTAAACCTTATGCTAATTCACCTTACCCACTTAAATTTTGAACAGTAATTTAGTTTGTAGCATAAAAAAGTCCCAGAATAGGCAGATACCCAAGTACACAGCACAGGTCCCACGCGAGCCTTAGAAGTTCCTAGAGAGTCAACTTCACTCCCCCAGCTGTGCACACAACACATATTCTGAGTAGATAAACTAAACCTGTCTTTGGTTTAGCACTCTACAGCTCTCTAAGTAGATGTGATTAAGAACCTGAAGTCTACAAGAGTTCTCTTGAAGAACTTCAAAAGTCAGATGTGGCAGGGATCACAACTCCTGAGAAGCAGAAAACAGTGATAACTCTGCTGACTTCTTCCTCAGCCAGGTGGCTATAGCACATACTTAATGATGGGAGATCCAACTTCAAGCTCCCCATGAGAAGGGCTGATTGAACAGGGCTGCTGATGGTTTATTACAGAATACAGGCTCCTTGGAGAGTATAATCTGGCATACAGTCTCGGCCAGCCTTTCATTCCCTGCTGCACAGGGGCTCAGGGCAGGTGGAAACTTTCATGTAACATGCTCTGGGTCCTGGCAGTCAGAACCCAGAGCACAGAAGTGACTGAGATCCCATGAAGCCCAGGAAAAAAAAAAAAAAAACAACCCCAAAACAAAAAACCAAAACGCAAACAAAACATAAATAAACCTAAAAAACAACCAACCAACAAACCAAACACAACAGAACCAGGATCCTCCACTTCCTCTGTGACCCAGTCACTGGGGAACGGGGATAAAAAAAAAATGTTGTTTCTTCCACTACTCTGAAACATTTGTCCACAGAAGAACAACAGCTAAACTTGTTCTGAAATGGACAAAAGACATCAGAATAATTAGAGTAGTTAAGGTTGGAAAGAATTTCTGGAAGTCACCTGGTTTAAACCTTTGCCTCCCACTCTGTTTAGCACGGAAACTAATTTAAAGTTAGATACAATGTCCTAATGATTCCTTAATATTTTAAGGAAAGACAGACAAGGTTTTCATTGGATTGGTCTTCAGAGAGTTCTTATTTTTCAACAAGATGCAAAATGCTAAAAACAAAGTTCTGTTGGGCAGATCTACCCTATACCAAATAGTTCAGATTCTGGTACAGCTGAGTTGAAGTTATGAAGACAGGATTCCAATTTATTATGCATAAACACACAATGAACACATTGTTTACAGATAAGTTCAATTATTACAGTAACATTTGTCAGAAAAATATCCTAGAGTCCAACAGCGTTCCAAGCCCTGCTCTGGTTTAGTTCAGTCTGACGGTCTCTTCAAATTTTAAAATGTAAGTGCTGCATGTCCTACCATGCATACACTGAGCAGAGTGGCAAGCATCCCAAAGTCTCATCTCTGATAGTTGCTAAAAGCAGATGCCTGAGGGAAAAGGATACATTTGTGGCAATACCCTCCCAGCCTTCATCACCTGAAAGCTCAGAGGCATGATGGAATTTCCCCTTGCCCAACTCTACTGCTATACAGTCTTGATGAAGTACTAACATTTGTACACCTTGCTGTCATCAGGATAAAGACACCCCATTTCAGAAGCTCGAGCAGGCTGTTTGATAACATTACATGCTGTTAGTGGCAATGGCTGGAAAATCAGCAATTAACACTAGCACAGAAACTACTTAAGACATACTGTGCTTCCAGGAAAACTGCACAATACCACAAATTTTTTCCAGAATGCATACACATTTTACAAGCTTTCTTTTATCCTGATTTTACTACCAAATTTTGGTCTAAACCAGTATCTTTTATATTGTAACAAGATATACAGAATTTATAATTGTGGAGGAAAACAAAATCAAATTCAAAACACCATACAGTTACCATGGCTGTGTCTGTGTGCACACCCAGCACACTTACTCACCAGTCTCCAGCATGGACCAGGAACTATTCAACTGAAATATCTCAAATCAGTCCCTTGTAGCATTTGCACAGCATGATGACTGAATAAACTCTCACCTCCCTTTACAACAAGGCAGCTGGTAAACAGGACCTCTTCAGCTGGGAATAATGGACAGTCCCTGAAGTTTCCCTAGGCAGCTCCAGCTGTGCACAGGCCAACTGGAGCTGCTTGCAAGCATGAATAGCATCTGATGTCAAGAATCCAACATTTCCAGAGACTCCCTGAGGCAGCTGAAACTGTCCTTATTTACATGGCAATCTCCTGTGTAGATGCAAGACAGCCAGGAAATACAAAATGGAATAGAGTTGATGGTAAACCAAAAGAAACAGATCGTGATTAATCAGCAGAAAACGTTTTGTGGAGTCTCATTTAATCCAGATGAAGAGATTTCCACCCCCATGTGATAAAGGACCATTAGACCCTAACAAAGAGATTAGATCCCTCAAAAGAGCATTACTCATTATGACAGAAACCATTTGGTTACCTTTCCCATTCGTTCTTTAAACAAAGAGCTGTCTGACTGTGCAACAATATTGAGAAAGTTATTTGGAGACAAGGGATTACATTGTCTTTTTCAAGGTAACACTACGGTCATCTCACAAAATTTGTCAATACATTAAACCTACTCCATCTGCATCTGTGCGTCTTCCCTAATTGTTTCCAAAGTTAGGTTTCTGGCATAGTACCTAGAAATACTTGTTTTATCAAAGTTGCACTGAACTAAATGATAGCAAATGATCAAAACTGTAATTCAAGCTTCAGATCAATCCTAGAGGCATTATTCTCATTTTACATACATGGCAGACCAGAAAAAGCCAGTAACACTGAGACATTTTCATGGAATTTTAAAATAACGACACCATATGGAAAAATATGTGTCTTTTCTCACACATTTTTCTGAAATAGCTGAAGTGAATTCACTGCAAGTTCCTGCAAGTACTTTAAATTACTACCCAGACAGGATCAGAACAGTATTTCCCAAGTGAAGGTTGCACCTAGCACTCACACTAGAGGTTCTCAGTCAGTCCAAGCGTGATCAGCTTCACAACTCTGCCTTCTCAAAAAACCCAGCCATTACACACAAGTTTGCTCTTAGTTTGATTTCTTCATATGCACTCATGGGCAATTCCAACAGTTTTCCAATTCCTTAAAGATCAGCCATGACTGCTTTGAATCGACAGTGATGAGCAGCAGTAACCTCAAGCACAGGTCACGCCTTAGGACCAGCTGGGAGCCGGTGCTGATGCGCACAGCACAATCATCACCCAGAAGGTGTCATTCCCACCCCCATCTCCTTCCCTACAAGCATACTTTTATTTCAATTATCCAGGGCAGTAAAGGGATCAGATAATTATTAGAAGTTTTTAAAAAGACACAGGGACAACCCATGCATACACAGAGTAAGTTACAGACGAACACTCAGCAGTGTAACACGTCAAGGAAGTCAGCTGGACTGTTGACCATGAATGGGCACAAATCCCTTCAGGAATACCAACCTCAGATCAGACAGCACAGCACAAAAAGTTACTCTCCTGCTCTCTTACCTATGTTTGCTCACAAGAAGTCAATTTAGAACACTTCTACATTTACAGCACAGTTAATACTTAGCCTGAAAAATAAATAGAAATAACCTTAGCAGAAATCACAGCTTGGAGAAGCAACAGAAGTACACATAATGGAAAGCTCTTTATTTAAAACTACTGTATGATGATACTTCTAATGATTGCAACTTGCCAGTGTAACATTAAAACCACTACCAGTTCCTGGGACAGTTGGCTGGATGTAAAAAGAAGCTCCAGCCAAACACACCCTCTGCTTCAAAGTATAACAAAAATGAATGAAATTTCAAAACTAATCACCTTTTGTCATCAAGCTTTGTACCTAATCAATAACTTCAATACAACAGAGTATCATCCATTCATGCTGAAGTCAGTGAGGATAATCTGGCCATGCTGGTTCTCCAAGCTCAGTATTAGTGGCATTATCCTCAGCCATCTACAGGATATTACATTTTCTTTACAGTATAGTTGTTAGCTTTCCAGTACTGAAGCTACTGAAGCACTATTCAGAATTAAACTACTTTAAGTTTTCCTTTCTACATCACCAATAAGATTAATCACCTCAAATGCAGTTTTGCTGACAGCAAAGGAAACTTTTCATGAGCAAGGTATGCTACATGAAGTGCTTCTGCAAGTGGAATACTTATGTTAACCATGTGTCCTTTCACATACCATTTTTAAACTGTGGTACTGAACAGTGACATAATAAAATAGTAACAAAAGTCACCAATATAAATCTATTTAGTGGAGCAGGCTTTAATACTGTTGAAAAACCTAAGTGTTAAAAAACTGTACTGCATAGTACCCATCAATTCTGTCTAGAGGGTATAGTCATACATTACAATCTCATTAGGACTGGTAACGTATGGACAGATAGCCACAGACTCAAAGAACACACAGAACTCTGCAAAATAATTTTATATGAAAATCAGAAGTCATTAGACACCAAAGGTTTTAAGATACTTCAAAGTCTGACCGTTTGATTATATTAAAGTATGTAAGCCTTCTTAAAAGGCAACTGTAAGTTTTACTTTACACTTCTGTGCCTACTAACCCTCAATTGCACTCAAAGTAAGATTTACATACTAATTACTTGTCTGGGCCTGAATAGCAGGTCTTTAAAAATCTATCACTGGATGGTAGAAAAAGCAATGAAGGGACAAAGAAGAAAAGGGAGTAAAAAATGTTGCTCTTCTGGGTCCTACTTATAGACTTGCAAGTGTTTAATTTTGGGCTCTGCTCAAGTCTTTGTTAGAGGATTAGTGTTCAGAAATTGAATTACATTACTAAGGTTGAGTTACATTTTCAGTTCTCTCCAAAAAGGAATAGGTTGTTCTTTCCAATGATATTTAATGTTAAAAATTATCACTACCTTTATTTCCCATAGTAATATTTGAATGGATATATATTGAAAAGTACTAAAATGTTTAAATTCCAAGTCATATTTCAAGACCATCAGTTCAGTACCTTTCACTGTTAATTATAGAAATAAATTAATATTAAAACTGGAGAGAAATACTGAAATTATAATCAAACACTTCCTAATTCCACTAATCTGAATTCTATTTTTGAAAAGGATCCAAAATTAACGTATTGCACTAGCTCACCATAGTGAGTTATAAATTATTTCCCAAGACCACAGATATTTATCTTTGACTAATAAAAGCAAATATTCACCTATTTTTAAATATACTTTCAGAAACAGAAGTCTCACTCCATCCTCTAATATCTAGGATAATCCAGGCACTCAGCTTCAGGGATCATTATTATTCTGCATCTTCAGAAAAATATGTTCTCGTACTATTTTGCAATTTTCATTCCAGTGTTCTGTCACAACTCAGATGTGTGCAGAATAACCACTGGAGCATACATCAAGAGACTGTCACAGAAAGGTCATTTTTCCACTTGTGAGCAGCAAGTAAAGGAACAGATGAAAAGTCTTTATGAAAAGAATCTTACAATTTTTTTTTTTCAAACTTAGTTCTTTACTAATTCAGACAATACTTCAGAGTTATGAGCATCACTCACTAAAACTACAGTTTGAGGTTTTGTTTTGGTAAACAAGAAATCATAGTACCTATTAGTATGTAATTAAATAGGTTTCTTCTCTTTGCTCTGTTTCTCCTCACTTTATCATCACATTTTCTTCTGATTTCAGCACTTTCTCTTCTCTTCTCTCTTCTGTTTCAATAAACGTCTTCCTATTGACAGTCAAACAAGGAAGCTACCTACTAGTTTGCAATTTGAACTTTCCCATCTATAATAATAATAAAAGTATTTATTTATTTTAGCTTGCTGTCTTGAGTATGGATAGGAACTGCTGGGCTGTCTTGCAATATAATCTCAGTTAAACTAAGTGGGCAGGGGAATTCACAGGAATGTTTGACTCTTTTAGGACAGCTTTACCTCAGGAAAAAAAACACACATAAGTGTCTGTATAACACAACAAACACAAAGACTAATCTTCCTATTAATGTGAATGTTTGCATTAGCCCTGGAAGCCACTTCACATCCAACAGATGCTGCAGATGTTCTCAGAAATAGTGTTTCTGTCACTGTGTCTAAGGGACAGAGTTGAGCCCTTGTAGAGAGCTATCAAATCTCATAACTTTAGTCTTCCTTTTTTTTTTTAAAAGGTTCAAAAATCAACCAATTATTAACTGCAACTCTCATTCCATTTTCAGGTGTTTCTAGGTTTCTAGACTTGGGGGGGTGGGGGGAAGCTAGTGAATTATTCAAGTGAATGATTTATTAAGTTTTGTATATTCATATTTATTCCCATGATACCCTTTCAAATGTCTGATCCTGTCAATTCTGGATGTGATGAGAAACCTACTCCTGTACTTCAATGCCAAGAGGGTGAGAAGGTTGTGAATTACACAAAACTTTAGTAGTAAAAAGCACCAGCATAACTGGTAGAGTTGAGACCCCCAGAGAGCAACCAAAGGTCTTTTAAGGCATGATTGTAAAAAATACTGTGGCTTCAAAACAATGGGTTAAAGGCTTTTCTTTCTTCACAAAACCAGTCTAGGTTTTAGAGGAAAATAATTCAATGAAAAGACACCATCACTGTAAGTTGAGACAGTGCCTGAGCAGTAAAATCCAAAATATTAACTCACTTTAATTAAACACCTACATTCCTATTAAGGAAGCTAATTAAAAATTACTAGACATCAGTTTTCACTAAAATCTACACTACAGCTTTCCTGAAAAAGGCCACTTTATTGAAGTATTTAAGGTCCATAACATTAAATATTTTCCATAATACTTTGAAGAGCAAAATTACACACTTTAAAGGACATAAATATTATTAATAAAATAAAGCCATATGCAAATCCTGGGGTATATCTGGGAAAACATGAAATTTAATTCAGAGAGATTCTTTATTCTTTTAACTACAAGAGAGAAACTATTGAGAAAGGAGTCTACTTTTCATTTCCAAATGAAAAACATGCTCAAATTAAAATTACTGGACTCAATATAAAGGCAAATGAGTTAAGTTAAAGAACTCATTACTTACAGGTCAACTGCAAGATCTGATGAACTATTTTGACTTCCACTGTAGAAATACAAAACCCCAGGTAAGTCCTAAGCAGATATATTTACTTTCATCTTAAACACTAAACAGTATTATATTTCTGTCAGTGTATGAAATTTTGTTCCTTTTTAGTGTTTTATTTATTCAGTCATTATTTCACCGCATTTTTATAGGCATAGACTCCTATCTAAGGATTTTGGGTTGGAGTCATTAAACACTGTGTCTGCCCTCTGGTGGTCACACTCTTATGTTCCAACATTTTTATCCCTTTTTAAGTTAAAAATGCACTTTATACAGCTATCACCTACAAGGTCTAATAGATATTTAGCTTTTAGTCACCTTGGACTGGCTTGCTTTCCAGTTAGTCAACTGCCTACATTTCAACTTTATCATGCAGAAATAGCTCACATATAAATTAAGATATTCCTCGTTTTGTCCCTGTCTAGAACCAAGTTTACATATAACTCCAGCTACAGAAAAGCAGAAAACAAGAAATCTGAATTTTCAATTTATATTGAGATTATAAGTTTGGTGTTGTCTGGGAAAGAAGTTACACTTTGTAATACATTGAAATATTGTCTACTAGACTCCAAGGTCCATCAACACATTAAATGCTTCTGAGGGAAAACAGGGATATTTGAAAGATTATTTTCACATTACAAGTGTCAGAGCTGCACTGTATAGAAGTTTCTATAAAGACATCACTACAGTAGGCAAAAGCAAACCAAATTAAAGTACTACACAAGCTACATACAGCTCCAATATGAAGGATGAGTTCCTTCACAAGCCCAAAGTTGTCCCAAACACCCTTGTAGTACTACTCAGACTGAGTTGCAACAATAGTGATAATTCTTATCTGCCTCTATGCCCTAGCCAAACCTAGGCCAAGGGAATAATAATGACACCTGCATTAGAAAGAAGCTTGGGAGATTCTGGATTGTCTGTAAGAGCCTCAAGAACACAGGTCAGAACCACAGAAACACCAGGTTGGAAAAGGACCTTGTTGCTGTCCTATTGCCAAGGTTCCATACCGTCTCAGTGGTTTCTCACACGCAGCCCCTCACAGCACTGACTCCTTCTTCTCAGCACAGCCAACAAACTCCATCTCACCCAGCCAACCTGCTCTTTTACAATACCCCTCTTAATTGGATCCAGCTGTGGCCTATTAAGGGCAGGCTTGTTCTTAATGCTTGATAATTGGCACAGCTGTAACTCTTTAGGGGTGAGATTACTTTCACCACTATCTCTAGTCTCCTGCCTTCTATCTATCCACAGGATCTCAAGGACCACTGGTTCAGTTTTTCTTGGCAAAAGCACAGTCTAGACAAGACGTCCCAAAAGTCTGTCCAGATGCATCTTAAAAGTGTCCAGTGTTGGGGAATCAACCACTTGCCTGGGAGATTATTCCAATGGCTGATTGTTCCCATTGTAAAATACTTCCTCCGTGGAGAGAACACAGCTCTTCACAGCAGCTGGACCAGAACACAAAACTCACAGTTCCAAGACTCAAAATGCCTAGAGGCTTCAAGGTATTCGGCATTGCAAGCAAAACCTCCAGTTTTGTTCTCTTCTCTTTTAATGAAGAGTTCTCTCTTGCAAACTTACTCAAATCCTGGACAGTTCTGAAAGGATGGGAAACAAAAAGGAATATATTTTGCTTTTCTGAGCTTCAGTAGGAATTACCTAATCAGAAGAGATGAAAAATCAGTAAAATGGTAGCGCAGCCTATCAACATCTCATCTCACCCAACAGGAAAACTGAGTTTTGATTTTTTTGTTGCCATGTAACAAATTTCACAAAATATACCAAATTCAGCTGATCTCACAATTTAAAAATTACTTCCATTTCAAAAGAGCACCAATAAAAGAGGATTTAACTTCCTTTTATATATTTAGTTTGTCCAGAGACCACAGCACTAGTCTACAGGTGGTGGTGGGGCTGGGTGGAGGGATCCACAGATTCCAGCTTAGTCAAAGTGGCAGTAACCAAGTCACTAAACCTGTTTATCACACCCAAAGAAGAGCTGTGGCCAAGCTTTCCTCTTCCTGCTATCACTTGAAAATTCTAAGAAGGAATGCACATCAAGTGCCTTCTGCATTCTGATTGTCTTGGAGATAAGATGAACAGAAGGGTGGGAAACTCTACTTTTAAGTCCTTCTAAATGGAGAAACAGTGAAGAGAACCATTGATCTTGTTACAAAGAGAAACTTGTGTACAAGCCCACTGATGAACACCACTGAACTCTTAAAAACTCTTGAAAAGTGGTCCTTTTCAAGATTTATTTTTCCTTGTCTTTTGAATTTTGTTGATTTCTACTACCCTGCCCATGCTACAACACTCAGTAGGGAAGCCTCCCCTTGGCCAGCCCCTGTGCTCTGGTCAGTTAACTCCATGGAATTGTCCTCCAGCGCCAGAACTGTTTCCTGACTCCAGAGCTGGTACTGAAAGGCTGACTCCTGTGCTCACTGATTACACAGCACCTTTGCAAATACACAGAGACACACAGAGCTCTACACTGCTGTGACATTGTAAAGGCAGTCCTTTACATGAACCCTCAGAATCATGCTGGACAAACAGCAGCACTGAAAACACAGAGAAAAGAAAGTTAGAAGTCAGAGGCACAGATCAGGAAAAGTCAATTGTACTCATGTATAAACACTGTCACATCCTCACTTAGGTAACAGTCTAAAGGAAAATGGTATGGCAATTTTTTGGTTGGCTGTCCAGAAAAACCTAATTAGTGGCCAAAGACTAACTCATGCTACCAGGAAGTTATGGATCAGGGTTTTTTTCCTCAAACAAGCTGCTGAACAGTAACAATTACATACTTTAAACCCAAGGAAATTAAAACCCGTGTGTACCTAGTGATGCGGACAAAGTGTAAGGGCAACTCAATTCCCATTGGGATGCATCCAAATTCAGAAATCTTACATGAGTATTTACAGAATTTAGAGAGACAACATCTGTACCAATTCTGTCGGATGTAACTGACAATTTAGACAGCTAGTTCCTTTCTAATGAGGCTGTTTTTTAAAGTTATCACGTCCTCATAACTTGAACTAGCCTTTTTTTTCCTCTGTTGGCTATTTTTGTGCATCTGAAATGCTCTGCATCAAATGCTGCTTTTTTTATATAAAGTTTAGTTGCTTAAAGGAGAATGGGGGTACTGTGAGCTCTTACAGAAACATTTTATAATTCAAGATGTTATGCTTCCATACTAAAAAGTTAACAAGGGGAAAGCTGTAGCCACATTATGAATTGAGCCATTTCAAAACCAAAACAGTGTAGGAAAACAGTGTATTCACAAAATGAATGCTAAGATACATCCCAATTCATACAGCAAACCCAAAAAAAAAAAATTGAAAGCTTCTTAACAACAGTTAATAGAAGATCCAGACGAACATTTCTGTACTTATTCAACATCTACTAGAAGGGAGAAGCTAAAGATCAATCCAGAGGAGTATTTGCAATGCAATTAGGCTAGACAAGTAAGCCTGAATGTATGCCAGCTGCAGGGGTCTGCCCTTAATTCACACAATCAAATGTCTAGTGTGTCACGCAGTGTCTAGCATCAGTATCTCCAGTATTAAAAGTCTCATCAGAAATGCACTTGTTTACTGAGTGTCTAATCAGGATCTGAACACATATCTAGCTGTACCTTCTAGCAGTCTATATGCCAGTCCATCACCATCTGTCAGTTAAAGCTCCCGCAGACAGAAAAACATCAATTCTAACAAATGTGTTCGGTACTCAAACTAAGCTATCATTCACATTTCACTATAAGACTTGAATTCCTTTTCAGTGTTCTTCAACTCTGACCCAGCTCTACCCCCTCCTTCACTGAAAAGGGCAAAGACAACAGCCCAGCAAGTGGGACAGGCAAAACAGACCTCCTTTGTTCACTTTTTCCCTTTCAGTTTTCTATTGAGGTAAATAACTGAAAGCTCAGCCAGCCTCCAGTAGCTCAGAAGAAAGCAAGATAGCTAGCTTGCAACTATCGCTTCCTGGCTAACAAACTGCAGGACAAAACTTACGGTGCATCATGTTAATCTTATTATTAGAGATTAACTCTACAAATTCCCTTAATATCACATTTATGAGACAGTATTCACAAATGCAGCAGTAGCAATGTCCTTAATACTGAACTGAACAGGCAATACACACACTTACCAATTCAAAATGCAACAAATTATCACTGCAGAGAAAGTATTAACAGAATTTTTTAAATACTATCAGCCCACTCAGGAAGGCAAAATCAAATTCATTGCATATTGCCCAACACAATACCTCCTACATTATTCCCTCAACTTTCATTACACAGATATACTTTCCTCTGTATGACTTCCCATTTTACCAACTCTGTTCATAAAACGTGAAAAAATTACCAAGTCCAGTGAAAACTGAACAGCACAATTTTACTGAGCTATGTCAATATAATGGAAGTTAAGTAATCACGATTCAAGGTGATTTGAGACAGATGAACAAAACTACAGAATAACAGCAATTTCACAGGTGCAGGCAAAACAGATTTAAATTTTAGGCTGATTGAGCTATTTGAGCTCAATCAAAATGCTCAAAAAATGCCAAACCCTTAGTGTATTCCATATCTTTTATGTCCAGATACCATGGCAAGTCATTTTGCCAAAGCAGGAAGAACAGGCAACATGCATTACCTGACTTGAAATTCTAATCCTCAAAATAATAAAATCTGACAATTAGAGAGACATCTTATTAACCCCAAGAAACTCCTAACTTGGTTACTAAAGCTTCTGCTGTCACCTTTTTGAGTACCAAAGAGAAACACCACAGTACAACAAGCTAGCAGGAGGTATCAGCATGCATCACTGGATTTATTTCATTTTCTTAAAATAAAGACCATTAAAAATAGCCAATTTTTTTTTTATTACAGCCCTTTTTGTCAAACAAGCTGTGGTGTACATGATGAATAATATGCTTTCTCCAAGAAGATATGGAACAGTATCCGAGGCTCAGATTCTGGTGATCTCGTTCACCTTGAACATTGTTACTTTTGAATAATTCTACTGTGGCCAGTAATGCCAATGACAGAACTAAGATACTATTACGAGTAGTTGTGGATTTATCTGTGAGTTGTGAAGCAGGTTTTAGCTCCATCCTTAGCACCAGCTACTGTACACTACTCCACCATCCAGTGTGACCACCCAACTGTACAGTTTGCCTTTGGCTACACTGCCTTTGCACAGCCCAGAATGTGAATTCATTCAATGGATCCCAGGTTCTGTCACCACCAAGCAGCCTTCTGGGTTTGCTTCTTTACATTAAATATTCTCAGAATGTAACACTTTCCCAGTTCTATATTGATATAGTCTGACAGCTAATTTTAGACACACTAGAGAATTTCAAAGTACTTTGAAATTCAAATAAGTAACTTGCACAGACTTTGGCATCACACTCATTAGGAGCTCTGGTCACTTGCATTGCAATTTCTATTCAAAACTAAACAAATGCCTGAGGTGTGTTCACACAAATGATAACATCAAACAGATTAGACAACTATTAAGAAGATGCTGCACCTGCAAGTCAGTTTTCTGATTTCTAGGTCCTTTGAGCTGTGTAACACTGAACTACCCTTCTCTCTCCAGCTGATATCTCTTGCCAAAGAACAGCAGCAAGACTGGCCTCTTGGCATATAAGCTGCTCTCAAAATCAAAAGACAGTCCAGATGTTTTCTGATGTCATACAGTGACCTGTTTTATGCACAGACCCATGTAACTACTATCCATAAATTATCATATCCATTACATTAAATTATGGGAGATGTTGAAATTATTAATAGTGCACCTATTAGATACAATAAAGTTTTCAGGTTTCATCTACCTTTTCCACAATATATTTAATTAAGAATCAAAATCAGACAGAGAAAGAAATGCACAAAGACAGGGAACATCAGAAAAAAGAAACCCAGGTGTTTAATACTGCCTTTTTCACTCAGTAGGAGGTTGTTTCGAATAAATACACAAAAGCTGGACCTTTATGGATAAAAGAACATCATGTCATGATCCATAGGTTTCATTGCAGAGCTATATATCACATTTTTCCATTGTTTTATCCAACTACACAGAGAGCTAAGCAACAGCATTCTTTTCACAGAGTACTTGTCAATATGGAACAGCCTTATTAACTGGGTTGAAGCACACTATGATCTTAAATATTTAAACAGCTTGGCATTATTAATCAGGTACTGTTTACACTTAGACTCCAAAGCCTTGGTTTAAACACATTTCAGACTTCAAAACTAGCACATCTCTGCTGAAGACCTCAGCGACAGCTGAGGGTTTGGTTAATTATTAGTTTATAACCAAAGAGACAAGTGCACTCGCTGCACAGACTTCACCACGATATTCTGCATTAATCGCCTTCGAGAAGCCAAAATAGGGAAAACACGAAAAGCCCGCAATTCAGACACACTGTAGCTATTTTATATCTAAATAAAATCACAACTGTGAGGAGCGGGGAAAGAAAAAAAGAAAAGTACGGGTGATAAATAAAGGCGCAAGAGGCGAAACGCGGACGGCGGCAGTTCAGCACCGACAGCTCCTTCCCCCGCACACGCCCGGCCCTCGCCCCCGCCGGGCAGCGCACGAAATGGCGACCGAGCCCGCCCGGGATGTGGGCGCGCCGCAGCCGCGGAGCGTCTCCGCCCGGCCCGGCCCGGGAGGTGCCACCGGCCGCCGCCGCAACAAAGCCCCGCAGGGCCGCCGCGGCACCGGGCTCAGCCCGCGCCTCCTCGCCCGCCCCTCGGAGGAGCCCCGGCACCCACGGGGGACAGGGTGCCGGGGCGGGCACCTCGCCGTCGAGGCGGCGGTGCGGGGCGATGTCACACTAGCGGTGCGGGGAGATGTGACACCGGCGGTGCGGGGCGATGGATGTGACACCGGCGGTGCGGGGCGATGGATGTGACACCGGCGCGACGGCGGGCGCGGCAGCTCACCCTGCGTGATGCGCGGCGCGGTGACAGAGACGGCCAGTCGGTACTCACGGGAAGGTGCGGCCCCTCTCTGCCCGGGGAGAAGAGGGTCCAGGGGCCACTCGCGCTCTCGGTGCCGCTGCTCCTGCTGCTGCCCGCTCGGCAGCCCGGCGAGAAGAGCCGCGGCAGGCGCGCTCCCGCGCTGTCCCCTCCCCTCCCCGCCGCCGCCGCCGCCGCCCCCGCCCCCGCCGCGCCGCGGGGAAGGCGCGCTCCCGCGGGGGGGGGGGGCGGGGGGGGCGCGCGCGTCTGCGCGAGTCGCGCAGGGGTGGGCGCGCGCGCGGCGCGGGGGCCGGGGCGGGGCCGGGGCGGGGCGCGGGTCCCTCACACCTGAGGGGGCGCGGGGCGCGTCCATCTTGGGCATCCCTTCCTGCCTCCCTCTTTCGCTCCCTGCCTCCGCCACCTGGGTTAAAACCCGGCTGGAATCGCCATTGCAGCACCGCTCAGGGGCTCCCGGACCGACCTGGCCCTGATCCTCCCCAGCTCCGCAGGCCCCCGGGTGCCGCCTGTGCCCTGCCCCGGCTGGGGACAGCCGAGCGCTCCCCGCGGCACCCCCGGAGCTGCCCCCCCCCCCCCCCCCCCCCCCCCCCCCCCCCGGCAAGGGCGGTGTTTTAAATAGCCGCATTATTTTAGCCAGGCAGTGCCCCTCTAAATAGATGGTTTCAGCGAGTTCCCAAACTGGAGACAAGGATATTATTTTACACTCGAGAATTGTCCTGTTGAACTCGTTAAATTTGCAGTTCACAAGTTCAGGAAGGCGGGCGCTTGGATGCGATCACTGAAAGGGAAGCTTTGCGTGACACCATTTGGAGAAGAGTCGGGAACGGGGCTTATTCCAACTAAACCTTTCTGCTGAGCACACCTCTCACAGAGCTCTGCTTCCCTTTCACGACAGTTCATTTAATGAACGACATCAGAAATTATTTTAATGTAACTTTGAGACTTCCATGGGCTGTGCTTAGTATTGCTCAAAATTAATCCTACTATAACATAGTAAATGTGATTAACTGCTGCTGCTGAATTTGCCTTTGGATCAGCCGCTGTAGGAATAGCCTTTTGTGCATTGCAAGGTGGCAACTTTTGTTAACCATTATACATTTCAGGGAGCAGCTCTCAAGGTGAACTCTACAGTGATAATTTAATAGTGCAAAATGCAATGCCTGAGATGAGCAAATAGCCCTTACTCTGCATCTCTGCAGAAACCACATTACAACTCTGACAAGTTAAATCTGAACATCTGACCTTCTGAAAACAACACTTGAGATAAATAACAGATTCTGTAAATGATATAGCACATGAATATAAATATCCAAGGGTTAAACAATAAGTCAGACATTACTGCTTCAGACTGGAGATATTCAAACTCCTATCAATCTGAAACCAGGATATTAATGTTTGAGACCAGAATATGCAAGAAGATTAGATGAATGTGAAGAAAAACCATTTTATATACAGAGAGGTCTTCCAATGTTCTTTCATCTGTTTGCCTTTGTTGGTTTGTTTTTTTTTTTTTTTTTGCTATACATCTCCCATGTTTCCAACTGATTTACTTAACTACAAAACACTACAGGCTAAGTTAATGTGCATCAGTGTATACACAGATGGCTTTAAAATGCTAGGATACTGCCTGACTTGTCTTCCACGATATTGTCTCCCATCAGGAGTGCAGCCATTACTGGCTTTGTGAAAATGTAGGTATAAAATGCAGAGAGAACACTGAGAAGTTACCTGTCTGTTTGTATCCCTGATGGATTCCATTGGTGAGCCAAATCTTCAGGAGGTTGACTGTAGAACTGCAGGACACTTGAGGGGAAAGATCTGAGTTGAAAGTTTACCTTTCTTGAAATGTAGGATCAAAGATCTGGTTAGTATTTGGGTGGCCAGCATACGATTCTTTATAGGCACAAACCAGTGGGCTGTGGCAAACAACTTGGAGGAAATTTGACCACAAGACCTATGTAAATGAAGAGATTTTACTGGGGCAGGGAGGGTGTAAAAACCAACTCTACACTGATATAATAAACAGCTCTACTGATGTAGGGTGAAGCTGTAGTGTTGCAGCTGGTATGATTACACCATTGTGATTCCCCTCAGAATTTTAAATCTATATTTTTTTAATATTACATAGATAAACAGATATACACGTTCAATAGCAAATTGTGGCATAATTCTTCGTAAACAAGTAAATTCAAAGGTTTATACAGCTAGGAGCTACTGGTGATGGCTTCTGCTTGTCTGGGTGACTGCTACCCATACTGGCAGTAGGATGGTGACACCAAGCAAAAAGAAGCAGGTGAGCTTGGTGGCATAGACAGCAACAGCCTTTGTGACAAGCAGAAGTTTTGTGGCTGAAGGGATATTAGCTTTCAGAGTTCTCTGCTGCCTTGCATCTTTTCTGTAGTCATCATACTATTTTTTGTAGCCTTTCTTCTCACTTTGTCTGCTGCAATTATATCCATGGATGGGCAGTTCCAAGCATAGCCTTAGTCCTCATTTTCCTTTATTACCAACCTTGGTTTAATTAGCTATCATCTACTGCTTTCTTCTATATTCATTTGCTGGAGTTTTTGTAGTCTCTGTTTAGGGGAGTACTGATCAGGTACACAACACATTTATTTGAAATACAAAATTGATTCACAATTGCAGTATTGTGGCAAAGAAAAAAATCAAAAACTTGACTGTAATGGGTATCAGTTGTGATCTGGAGCTTGAAAAGTGTTTGTAGGAAGAGGTTACAAATAAAATACCCAGAGAAATGATACTGTGGTAAAGGCTAGGGTCATTGTAAGGGGCCCCCCACTGGGTGATAAGTTACATAGACTCCATGTATTTACAGAAAGCTGATCAGTAATCTTTATCTAGAAACCCATACTTTTATACCCTAGTTTGCTACAGGTGGACCTAATTGGTCCTCCAATTTAAATACTATTACTATTAGCTAATTAAGAAGCCACCATTTGGCAAACAAATCTCCATAACACATTCCACATGTTCACAATATCAGGTGTATCAAGTTAAGCTAAGAATTGTTTCTCATTCTTTTCTCTGATCTTCTCACAGACTTTTCCCAGAGCAATGCTTGGGAAAGTTGTGTTTCTCTCTGTGGCCAGAGAACTGCTGTCACAGGCTAGTGTTAGCTGAAAATAATTCTTTGACATTTTCTTCCTAAAGCAGACATTTAAAAGAGATGTGGAAAGACATCTTTGGTTGTTCATCTCACCTAACTTTAGATGTCTACTATGGGAATGTCTGCATCTGAGCTAGTCAGTCTCTCCACTGAGCATAAAGGGAACCAGAAATAGGCGCTTCTAGTGAGTGATTCATCTAACCTATTTTAGATGTCTACATTAGAATAAGCCAAGTTGCATCCTAGAAATGCCTCTTTCTCTCCGTTGACTGTAACAGGACCAGCGGGTGTCTCATTTAGCTGTAAATGTCTACATTGTAAGAGTCTGCATGCACTCAGCTGAATGCCTTCCATGTGATTTTAACGTGAGTTATGCCACTGTCCCACTGTTTCACTTGTCTTGAGGTCATACAATGGTGAATGGAGCATGGTGTAGCCTGCAAAGTACTTTACAAAATGAAAGAGTGAGATGTACTCCACTGAATGTATTGAAAGTCAATAAAATTTAGATTAATCATATTCAGTAGATTTTGGGGGCCACAATCTAATACTGAACAACTTTTGAGATTAATTTCAATCTAGTTTGTTTATGGGCACTTCATATGTATTTTGGATGGTTTTTTTATACTATATTAGTAAAGTAAATGCACTTAACTGCTGGACTAATACTCTTCAGAACTCTTTATTTACTACAGCAGCATAAAATGAGAATATTTCTAAGCAGAAAAGAGACCAAAGACAAGCTCAAAAGCTTAACTGATAATGTCTAATGTTAAAAGCTGCACTTTTTGGTAACAGTAACAAATCAGCTTTCACAGAGCACCAGGCAGAGGATGCTTTATGTAAAATATGTTGAGAGCTAGGGATTGTACAGGAAAGACATTGCACAGAAGTGTTGTGATGCGCTGTCAACAACTGAAAAATAAGTTTTCAGAGCTAGTCTCTCAACAGACAATTTGTGACTAGTTAGGTACTTCCGTGTGTGATTCTGTCACCTAGGCACCGATAAGCTGTCACCTAGAAATCAGAGCTCTCCTGGAAACCAAGGCTAGCAGGCTAAGCCAAGAGCCAGTTGGAGACAGCCACGTGGAAATGCCATGGTTTGAATCATGCCTATGTAGGACTCATGCTATTGAAAGCTGGTGGCAAATACTGCCAGGGATTCACAGGGTGAAAACTTCTTTCAGGAACTAGAAGCTTGAATGAAAAATGAAAGGACATGATTCTGTTATTTGAGAAGTGGGTGGAGAGGGGGAACTGTCGATGCTGTCACCTACCCCATCTTTCATTAGCTTGAGCATTAGAGTGCGTATAAAGAAAGCAGGAACACTGAGCTAAGTTTCTTTCACTTAATGAGTTTCAACTTCTCAGGCCACAAACTTTACAAAACATCTGAGGGTGAAGATAGATTTTCAATCCACCCTTACAGGATAGTTAAACACTGAGAGAAGGTAAGATTACACACATAAAATACATCTCACACAAGCAAGAAAAGTGTAATTGATATCTTTGACTGTTTAGTGGGAAACTTGAGTTTTAACCCTATGTCTAAATGAATGTCACTGCTCTTTTTTCGTGTCTTTTTTGTTGCTGTTTTAGATTTTTAAGTGGCCTCGGTTGTCCCCAGTGGCTTGAGTGTCTAGGTTGTACCTTGACTAATGATTAGAGCATTCTCTCTTGTGCATATGAGTATGTGATAATTCCATGGAAAGTGGAATGCCTTCAGAAGGAGAGATGGAAACACCATTTTATTTAGGAGTACTCAATTTCTTAACTGCTAGTTAGCAAAGGCTGGGAAAACGAGTTAAACATATGTCAAACACCCTGAACAATTCTAATTGCAGAAGACAGTACCATCAGCTTGGTTTTGTGTCAAGTTTATTTGATCAGGTGGATGTGCTCTGAGAATGCTTAAGAGATCAAAATTTTCAGGTACAATGGAGAGATGAACTTTTCACAACATTTGCAGATACCATATATGCAGACAACAGTACATTTGTCCTTATTCAAAAGGTGATTTCAAGGGATATAAAGGACAATTGGAACTTTTCAGAAACTTGAGAGAGAAAGTATTATAAAATTTGTATTTAATACCAATTTTCTGTCATATTACAGAAACTACATCTATTTTTGACAGCTGTGCTCAACATGGTGAAATGGCTAAAGTCAATGGAAACTTGATGTTAATTTCAACAGGACCAGTGTTTTATCTGCTATGTAAATAAAGGAAGTCCTTCACACGTAGTGGGATTAAACTGTCTGCAAACACCAAACACTTTTTGTATGTATAATTAGATTTCACATTTTCCATTAGAAGAGGTTGGCTGAGACAGTTAAAAATCTCTCAGAAGCATAACTCAAGGTTCAAGATTCTTGAAAAACTACTCCACAAAGATCAAAAGCCGACAGACACAGGCAGTTTGTCCAAAGGACTTCTAAAGTGTGGAATACTAAGCAGCCCCATTTTCAAAAGCAGGAGCCTAAAGTCAAGCTTGATGTTATGATTTAACCTGTTTCATCCTTCAGCAAAGTGTTCAGGACCTTTGTCTTCAGTGGAGATTTTTCCATTACAGAAATGATCTAGGAAGAAATGCCAAGATTCTGGAAATGCCTAATAATAACTATTAGAGCTGTAACTTTTACTTTAGTGAAACTTTATTCCTATCCACCAACGATTAATGCATTTCTTTATTGTGCATATCTGTGATGTGAAAGAACTTAACGATTTTCACACACACTCAAAAACTGAGCATGTATTGAACTCTTTTGTGATAACAGAGAAAAAGTGCAAAGCTGGTGAAAAAGTAAGGGCTGCTCCTTTTTCCAATACATGAATATAAATTTTGATCACATGTATAAGCCTTAGAAAAAAGCTAAGGCTTTGCCTGGGAAACTGAGAACACGGAGAGGGAAAACTTTGTGAAAAATTCTATCAATTAAGTCCTTTTGAAGTTAGTCTTTAGTCTTGAACTACAAAAATACCCAAAGGGCTTTAGTCTGCTTGCTTAGGATACACCTTTTCTTTAAATGTGCTGTACCTTCTGAGAATGAAATTAGTTTTCAATTACAAACACACCATTGCCCTAATGGCTTATATTTGGATTTCTTTAGCAGTGAGAAAATCTCTGGATACATTGACTGGCTCTGCAGCAGAGAGATGTCAGGTCATGGTCCTTGTAGCTTTCTGAAGCAGACAACAGTGAACAATCAGCTTTATTTTTTCTGTATAATCAATCATATTTCCAAGATTTTCTTGTATTAGTCACGATATCAGGATAAAAATGTATTTTTAAAGGTCCAGAAAACTAACATTATTTCAAATGAAAGGTTTTACTCTTCATGGTTTTATTTATTGTTGTTCAAAATACAACAGAAAGCCCCTGATTTCTGACTCGGAAAATGTACAATTCACACTGGCAAAAGACCCAGGGAAAGAGGAAAAGCAATCCTTGTGCAGCCCATGCCCTCAGTCACAGTGAGTACTGTTGTGTGGTATGCGAGTATTCTCAGCTTTCAATGGCGCTGAGATTAGTTAATAATTCCTAGGGTCTGTCATAGTTCAGGCACAAAATGGTGTTTAGAAGATGTGATTGATGATCACTGGAACAGCCAACCAGTAGTCCTTTGGAAACCAGGAAGAGGAGCTGAGATCCCAGGGGAATAGTCTAGTTGTATGGGCCTCTAGGTATGAACTAGGAATTTAGAAGGGTTCAAGAAATCTGCCTTAGATTAATTAAATACTTTAAATTACTCTGAAAAAATATGGCTGAAAATGGTAATTGGGGAACATAAGAAATTAATTAAACCCAATGCATTTGTGCATCACAAGAAATGTAATGACACATTTAACAAATTAAAGGAATTTTAAGATTTTAAAATGCTGAGATTTTCCAAATGCTGTCAGGTAACATACTGGTAGACATAATTTCCACATGCTTTTAAGATTGACTTGTACAACAAATTTGCAAAAGTCTGTTTCATGTGCAGTGGGAGCATCAACATAAACAGAAGGAATACCTTTCTTTTATTTCCTCATTCCTAACAGAAAATTGCATTGATACATAAAAAGCAAGTATAACTATTTACTTTTACTATTTTGTCTCTAGCAGATGGGCTTCTGCTTGTGTTTTTGTATTTTGTTTAATCATTTCCAGTTCATGGTTTACTGGCATAGCACTCCTCAGTACAGCACCAAATGCTTTATTATGTCCTCTTCTGCTTGATCCCCCCTAACCCTCTGCCTTTTGCCACACAGACCCTGAGCTTTGTTATTTTTCCATTCTTTTCTGGCAAGAGCATATCATTTTCCTTTCACAAACTAGAGGAAAGTTACACAGTTTCTAAGAACACTGGAAATTACTCTTCTCTGTCTCACTATTTACACTTTAATGGAAGAGCTACTATCACATACAGAATTATCACAAAGTTTGGGTATATACCATTTCTGTGCTGTGTGTCACTCAAATACACATCACCCTGTAATTACGATCCCTGGTGTTCACTCACTGGAAGTGAGCCCCTTTTCCAATTTTTGTTCTAAGATTGTCAGACTTTCATTCTGTAAATACCCTTACACCTTCCAAAGTGCTCAGGCAGGGCTCACATTTAAAGAATTATCACTCGCCTCTTCCAGTGCCAGAACCTGTTTCCCTGCTTGCTGTGATGCTGACTGCTACAGGAGTCCAGCAGTTTCCTCAGCTCAGGAGTTCCTTTGAGTATTTTGAAAACTTTCAGAAGCAAATTAGTGTACTTATCAGCTATATGGTCTCAAATCAGATGGCTGAAGTGACCACAGAGCACAGACTGTGTGATAATTGTGTCATTCACCAAGAGTGGTGAAAAAAGATTTTCCTGGTTTACTCATACTAATACCAACTGATTTTTTTTCTTTTTTTTTCATTGCCAAACAGTTGAGGGAGGGGATTGTCCCACTCTGCTCTGTGCTGGTGCAGCCTCAGCTCAGGCACTGTGTGCACTTTTGGGCACCACAATACAAGGAATATATTAAATTGTTAGAGAGCATCCAAAGAAGGGCAACAGAGATGGGGAACAGTCTAGAGGGGAATAGGGAACCTATTGCTCATAGCAACCTACTGCTTCATCATGAGGGGAAGAGGAGGGACATGTGCTGATCTCCTCTCTGGTGATCAGCCATAGAACCCAAGGGAATGGCATGAACGATTAGACAGAGGGTGTCTGGGCACTGGAACAGGCTCCCCAGGGAAGTGGTCACAGCACCAGCCTGACAGAGTGCAAGACAAGTTGGACAACACTCTCAGGCACATGGTGTGACTCTTGGGGCTGTCCTGTGCAGGGCCCAGAGTTGAACTTAATGATTCTCCTGGGGCCTTTCTGACTCAGGATAGTCTATGATTCTCTGATTACTTCAATAATAAAGGCAGAGGGGAAGCAAGCCTAAAAACATAAAACATTGCAGTTTTGTTGCTCCTTGGTGCTGAAAGTCCCAGCTGGTGATGAGCAAAGTGGTCTGCAGGCTGGCACTGGCTCTCATGCATGTAGCAAGGGACAATGTGGGTCAACCAACCTTAGGACCTAGGGAACTGATTCTGTGACTTTTAAATCTATGTATGATCTTCTGTCACTGTAGCTATGTAATAATTATTTTCTTATTTCTTGTAACATCTGTTGATCTAAGAAACATTAGAGCTGGACTCAAAGGTTTAGAAATGCTGTAACATTGACATTTTGAACTATTGGGTTTTTTTTTTCTGTAACACTTTTGCAGTATACTTGTAACACTGTAACATTATTTTACATTCTATGGCAGAAATTCAAGAATTAACATGAAGAGAGCTATCTTAGGCAAGTCCACTCTTTTCCAGAAATAAACAGAGGAAAAGATGAGCACAGAGGTTGTTCTATAAACCATTTACAATTGTTTACAACATCAGCATTGGGTTTCAAGATTAGGTATGTGATCTTTAAAGACAGTACTTTACATCACAGCATTAGAAGTAGAAGGGTGTCAGAAGTCAGACAAGTTCCACAGGGCAGAGCAAAAAAAATATGAGTTCTTCAGAATGGGGAACAATGACATAGAAAAAAATTGATCTATTTTGGGAAAGAAAAAGGGAACATCTTGAAACAGTACTTGGGTCAGAACTCCTACAGAAATGCTATATACCATTTGTCCCTAGGGGAGTAAACCCAGAGCTGGATTCACAACAGCTATTGTTCCAGACCTTGAAAGCAAGATGAGAATAAGGCAAGGTGGCTTGTCTGAGTAAAACTTTAAATGATAGACATCTTCACCGTGATGAGGAAGGGTAGATGTAGTTGAGTGCACAGCTGACTACTTGCCACCATCTACCATGACACCTTGTTTTAGTAATGATAGACATATGCTTAGAGAGAAAGCACAGCTCTAGCACATGTACCTGGATGAAGATGTAAAACACTGACATTCAGCCTTCTGTGATCTGATTCATTGACCTCCACAGCAGTGACTGCAGAGCAGAGGTTAATGCTAAAATATAGGCTAGCTGGAGCAGTTATTGTTTAATTTAAGCAAAAGGAAGGCTGCAGTGCTATGTCTCTATAAAGCTATTTGAGCATGTCTGCATCAGATTACAAAATTAACTGCATTCAATAATTTTCTAATCTTTGTTTACTGTTGTGGAGAAAGGGTTTATGAGATTCAGTTTGTTGGCTTTTACAAATACAGTCTGACAAGGTGACTTACCTTCTGAAGAAGCTCTTTATTCTCATTTCTTTTTAGGTAACTAGAGAAGAAAAGCTGTCCAGAAACTGTCATAAAAAAGTACATACTTCTGAGCACCTAATTAGAAGTTTTCTTTGCTACTTTGAACAGGCTTTGGCTCTGTTTTGTACAGTTTCATATTCCTTCATTATCTTCCCTTAGAATGCCTCTGGCTGCATCCCTAATGCTTCCAGGCTCTGGAGAAAGACTCAGCTTTTGTCCAGAGGATCCATGTTCCCCAAGGAACATGACTTCCACCGTTCTGGTCAGAACACCTCCTTGTGCCCTGCAGTGATTTGAGGCTGCCAGCACATATTCCATACCCCCTCCATGCGGTGTGCTTTCATAGAGTCACAGATAGCACTTCTCTGGAAAAGCATGGCAGCACAGGCACATATTGGGACCAATGAGGTTTTACCAACATCACCAGCAGAGTGCCCTTTCACACAATAGAGAAATAAATTTGGAGTAACAGCCTGCCTATCCCTGTGTCACCCCATGGTGACAACCAAAGTAATACAAGTGGTTTGTAGCAGAGCAGCACCAGTGCTGATCCTTTGGCTTGTTCAGGAAACACTCCTTTCCACACACATCTGAGAACTTGATCTAACACCCCTCAGCCCAGCGCTGAATCTGGCTTGCAAACTATGTCTCTTGTACAGTAGATTTCTCTGGGACAGAACGCTGGCATGGGAGTCTTCTTTTGAGGAACTGTCCCAGGCAGAAAGGAGAAGGCTTGGCACCATCTTCCTGCTAAGAATAGCTGCTTATTTCACAAACATCCTTGTATGTCAGCTGGGCAATTGATATCAGGTCTGTCAGGGATACTCTCCATAGCAAAGGTTACTAGAACAAGGTACTTGCTGTCAGATGGATTTTATTTCTTCTGGAGACTCCACATCCCTGAAGTGCTTTTGCAATGGGGAATTTACCATTGGAACCTCTGCAGAGGGGCCTCTTGACACTGTTAAGACTCTCACAATGCCTTCAGGATTTGGCATTCTAAGTCCAGCAGGAAACCAGACATTTCAAGTATTTTGGGGACCTGAGAACTTGTCCTTTCCAGTGCTTTTAGTGACTTTGAGCTGACTGTGAGCTATTTTGACCAGGAGTATTGTTTTCTGAGGCCTGGCTGCAAGAGCTTCTTCTTTACAAGGAGCTATTGTGAGGGAGGAAAGCAAAGGCATTGTGTCCTCGATGGTAATAATGAACTAAGTCTCTTCCTCATTATCCACAGATGGAAAGAGAACTATCTTGTTCTGTGTGTTTTGACTTTTTAAAGGCCTGATTGGTCAGAAAGATCACTAATATGAAGTGGGTCCAATTCCAGTGTGAAGGAGAAGTATGTTGAATGCCCAGTTGCTGCCCATGTCCAGCAGCTGCAGTGTCCTATGCCAGCAGGGCCATTTGCAGGATGATCAATCTTCCATGCAGCCAGAACTGTGTGGTAATGATGCTGCTTTCTGGGTGTGCCACAGGGACAGGACCTCACACCAGTAACCTCATACTGACAGAAGGCAGCAGCAATCCCACAGTCATGATTTAACACGTGCTGGATATATGCAGTTCAGGAAACCAATCTATTTTTTTTTTAACAGTGTTTCTTTTAAGTGGAATTATGATGCTGTAAATGTATTGGTTTGAAAACATGTAGTGTTTACCTGAGAGGCTGCAGTATGCTAAGCCCTGCATAATGGATGAGGAAAAGCTTTCCATTTCTCTCTATCTGAAGTAGATGCGCTCTACAGACCAGGCATAAAAGATACAGGAACAATGTCACGCTGGAAGTATTTTGTTTTTTTCTTTACTATCTCCAATATACACAACCATATATATACATGAACCCACGCAATAAACAGCTGTCCAGAGCACACTTGCTTCCTGACAATCTCATCTAAGCTTTCTTTACTAATCTGCAGTTCTTCCCAATGATTTCTGACGTATCTAGTGCAAATTATTTAAAACTTATTCTGTATAGAACTATTATTGTTTTTACTAATGTATTCATAACTAGATTGTTGAGACCTGCTTGGAATGGACACGGTGCTCAGGTTTAGAAGTTATGGCATGCTTATGTCTTAGTAGATTCTATGAATTAATGCTATGAAGTCAGATTTAGCAGTGTCAATGATTTTGCCCTTTGACTCCTCATATTAAACTCTACCTGAAATACCTACCCTTCCTTGTAGGATGATGTAGACATTCCCTACTCAGCTTGTAAACATTCCAACATTTCTGTTTCTTTTTTCTTAGCAATATAGATCCTGTTGTCCCATTGTTACAAGGTTTCTGACTCCTTGACTCTCTTGCCTGAAAATACAATCAAACGAGGTTTACAAAACAACAGGACCATATTTCTGGTTTCCACAGAGCAGCCAGTGAGGAAGTATGGAACAGCATCTTTTGTTGAAATGACACCCTGGACACATGCCAGATTTTTAAGGAGTTACATTTGAGGATTTGCTATCCAAATTTTGAGACATTCTAGAAGACCATTTCCCTGTGGTATTAGTGTGATGATTATTACATCATTCAATTAGAAAATAATGGTGTAAGAACAAAAATCTGTTCCCTTTTCAGTTTCCAAGGTCTTTAAAAAGAAAAAAAGAGATTTTAAGTGCTAGCAGCATAACTTTGCTGAACTCAGCATTTCACTTCAAAGGTATTAGTTTGTCTCTCTTCAAAGGTTCCAGTTTGCCTCTGTAGTTTTACGTGAAAATGTTATATTACAGCTTCTTCCTGAAAGGTAAAGATATCAAAAAGCTCCTGTATAGTTTTTATGCTATTGCAACTATATACGGCAATAGCTGTTATTGATATTGATATAAGAAATTAATAAATAAAATGAAATCATAAATAAAAAGCAAAACTGAACTGTTTCCATAAATTAAATATGCATTACCAGGGATTTAAGTAATACAGGATTTCATTGCTTCTTGAATCTTACAGTATATTGAAAATTGCTAATGGTTCCCCCTTACTGAAAACTGCCAGCTTTATTAAAATAAATAATTGTTTTTGTTTAATCTTGAAGAAAGAACAATTTAAATAATACAAGTATCTGCAAACAGTGAAGGCCATCAGTAAAGTATTGGACAAGGTGGCACACGGGAATTAAAAGTCCTGTACCAGGAGCAGACACAACTGCAGGTAGGGGAATGAGGAGGCTCAACAGCGATCAGGGGAATTGGGGGGCAGCACCTCCCTGAGTTTACACCTCAGTGACATGCAGCTGGAGCAAGGAAAGAGCCTACTTATCTTGTTCCTGCAGTTTGAGGAAGAGGCATTTGGCATGCTTATTTTTCTTCATAAAAGAATATGTTTGCACTAAGAATATATCTTACTTCTAGCAGCAAACTGTCCTTCAAACAAAACAGTTCTGCAAGGTCTGAAAATTTGACTCACTGTTTAAGCAACAGTGTGAAAAAACCCAAACAACTGGGTTTTCTGTCTTGCCTTATGTAGTTGAACATAAAAGTCTAAGGGTTTGTATCACAGCTGGCCTGGGGTGCAGTCCTTAAGCTCAGAGGAGGCCTTAACATACCCTCCCCTGCAACAGACTATGTTTGTATTTAATACGTGTCATTCTGAGAACAATCTTGTAATGGAAGAAAACCAGCACTATTTGTTCACCCAGCAGAATATGAGTACTTTAATCTCTGATGAAAAATTAATGTGACCAATAAATAGTAAGCACATACCAAATTTTTCTTTCACCTTTCATTTGTCTTGTACTACTTCAGCCTGTATCAGCTCCCTTTACCAGCTCAGCAAGAGAAGCAAAATAAATGAAATATAAGTAATGGATCAAAGACAAGACATAATCCTTATCTATTAGAACCAAAGAAAAGAAGCTGTTAGACATTTCCACAAGCCTATGGATTCTGCTGTATATGAGGGATTAATGAGCTCTCACCTGCCACAGAGGTTAAAGGGATTCAGTTGGCCATGGAATCTGGTAGGCACAATGCATTATAGAATCCCCTTCAGGAGGTTGATTTCTAAAATTCACATTAAATCAGTTTCTTTTGCTCTTTTGATTCTATGTAACCATTCTGTAACCTTGCTCCTCATGGGTTTAGCACCTTTTACTTTCAGGTTAAATTTACTTTCTAAGTTTGAGCACTTTTGGTATTATGCAAGTGTTGTCCCTTAGCCTATCATCTTTTCCTTCTTGAAGTATTTTTAAAGAGCAGCAGGTTCCCTCCATCGAGCCCTTGTTTTGCTGGATGAAACAAACCACACTCTCCTAATCTTCCCTTTGGCAGCCCTTCTTTGCATCTGTTTTAGTCTGAATATATCTTTCTCTAATAGCACTGACCAAAACTATAATTATAGTCAACTGTGGCTGCCTGCAGCTTGTGCAATAGAATCAGTATCTTCATTTCACTGCTGGAATGGACACTGACAGGAAGTATCTTAACGTGGTCACATTTGGACACTTAAAACTTTTATTTTCCTTCCTTTGTTAATGAAAGCTCCTTCAATTAACATCTCCCTCTGCACAGATAATTAGAAGCTAAGAGGTGACCTAAGAGGGCATCTAAGAAAACCTAAGAGTCTTTTCTCTTTCTGACTTTGCATAAAAGGAGATTATTTTATGCCTATTCCTTTTCATATCCTAGTCTGCACTCTTTCTTTCTGCCTTTCAAAATCAAAGGCATTTTGTCACTTTTGCAAATTTGGTATTTTCCCTTTCTCAACTAAAGCCTAAACTCATCACAGAACCATAGAAAGGCTTGGGTTAGAAGAGACCTTAAAGATCATCTTTAAGATCATCCCTATTGCTGTGGGCAGGGACACCAATAGTTCCTGATTTTATTTCCAGGATACAGGCACATTTAAAAATGGTAACACTCATCTGGTCGGACAAACCTTGCAGTCGTCTCTGAATGCACAAGTTACCTAGAATGCTTATCTACTTACGCTCTTCTTGTGATTATTCTAAATTCAAAACTCACACTCATGTAATTTTTTCAGGTTTGCTCACGTTTTCCTGTCTGGGGAATTCTCTGGTGCAGTGATACAGTTATTTTAGCAGCTGTGACTGCTGAAGCGATTTCAGTTTTTTAACTGAATAGCCCCACAGCATTCCCAGGGATACTTTTTCAAAGCAGGATTCCTTTAACATGATGTTCTGCAGTAGAGTATTCCTCTTCCCATTGTTAACATTTTTATTCTTCAGAGGCACTTTTTTCATGCTAGTCTCTTCTCAAATCCATGCTGCACTGAAATCATATTGTTCAAAATACTCATGATCCCTCCTAGATTCATCTGTGAAGAGAATTATCATGTTCTTCAGTCCATCACAAAGATCAGTTAAAACCTGCTTGTATTTGACCCAGTGCTAATTCCTCTGCTCCCTATCAATAAACCCCTTTAATTTAAAATTCTGTTTTCTAATTTAGCGAGATCTCATTCTACTACAGCTCTTATTCCATTTTCTGCTGTTAAAGTATCATGCAGCATTCCACAGCCAATGCCTCAAACTTCCTGAAAATAATTTTACTTTATACTGCAGGAACACATCCATACTATTTAGGATTTCTGAGAGATTGCTGATTTTTTTTTGAAGTAACTAAAAACTAATTACAGCTCAAGTGAAATACCTATTGCATCTCCACATTTCAAAATGGTTTACAGAGAAAAAACTCATTAGTGCCTGATGACAGTGCACCACTTGCAATACCGAGGATCAAGTTAATTTGAAGGCATTCAATACAAGCACCTTGTGAATTTATGTACACAGAGGCCTAAAACAGTCTGAATTAATTACTCTATAGCTCAACCAAATTCCATATATACTTTTAAAAGCCACACTTAAGAAAAATACTATTATAGCAATAAAGAGGAGGGGAAAAAGAGGTGAATGAAGATATGAGAGCAGCTTCCAGCAAAAACAGTATCGTCACAAATCCAGATTTTACCCTATATTTGAAATAAAATGCTCAGAACATGAGGTTTTATTTATATAAAAGAAATAAATGGAAACGTTATCACTTTTGTTCACTAAAGGTACCTGTTTCCTTAGATAATACTTACCCCAAAAAACTGTGATTGGAAAATTATGAATTCAGGATAATGCTTTTGATATCTCATGGACGATGCTGTGGACTGTGCTCTTTGCCAGAGAAGTATGCAATGTGTGTTATTCCATGAGACTACTTGATATTGTTTGTTTTGACTTATGGTGCAACACGGTTTAACTCTGTACAAAAGTAGCTCTATCAGAAAAATGTTGACATTTCTTTTGTATATGCTTAAATCATCTCACACCTATGGGAAAGATTTGATCTTATTACTCTTCTACTCAGTTCTTAATAACTGGAATGCAAAAGAGAGACTGGATTGTGATCATAAATCTCTGCCTTGTGTGGCAAACATAAGGGAGAGAACGTGGGATGAAAAGGATGAATATCTGAGTAAAATGACACAGGTCAAAATTAAAAATATATCGAATTAAATAAGAAAAAAGAACATCCCAATCAAATGTTTTCTTTCACATTCTGAATACGACGTAGCACCTCCAAGAATCTCAGCTGTCTGCCTCATAGTTCTTTCCAAACTGAAGCCTAATAACACTTTCAATATTTTAAAATAAGTACAGAAGGTGACTATCATAATAAATGTTATTTTTAGTAGATAATGCAATGGCAGGTGATTAGCTCCAAACAGCAAAGTGACAAATGCATTGATTTTGGTGAAACTGGATGCTTTAGCTACTGCATAGAGCTTACATTTCATCCAGTCAATATTCTCATGCACTGTAGCTGTCTACTATAAGACAAACATTCCCCCAGGCACCTGGCAAACAATCTTATTAACAGGTACATGTCAACACGTGACAGCAGCTGTGTCCACCTCAAATTTCACTGCACTGTTTTGAAGAGCTCCCACGTACCTTCCTGTTGCTGAGAATGCTGTGTGAGACACTGGGTTGTCACAGCTCACGGCATCCCTCATGGCATATGCAGGAAGCACACCCAAAGGAACGGGCAATAGGACTGGACTATGTCCTAAAAGTTAACTTCACAGCCCTGACATAATTTCAGGAGAATGCATATATGAAAGTTGGAGGACAAAAGGAAATTTATATAATTTGATGCTGCAACTTCTAATTTTCTTCTTGACTGGAATTACACTTCAAGTCTGGCACCCAAAACTTAAGTTTCCATAAGAAACTTTCTCATTCATATGAACTATTTCAATATTTTCTTTCCTTTATCCTTTAACTGGAATAGCTGCTTAAGTGAAGTTTTGGGGCTTGGGATTACTTTCAAATAATGAGTTAATCAATCTGAAGTTACTACCATAAAAAAAATAATCAGAAAGTTCTAAAAATACCAGTTAATGTTGATAATTTAATAGGCCATTTATAGTCATCCAAACATTTTACTCAATACTGTTATGTACAAAATCCACTAAAATAAAAAACAAATTTAAATGTTATCTTTCAGATGTAAAAGTGCAATTAACACAGGCAGAGTTTTTGCAAGAATATTACATTTCTATTAAATTCACTGCCTACATAAGAGCCTAACAGGTATACTGCCTACACTAATGTGAATGAGGATTGTTTTTTAATTAACTTTGAATAAGCCTGGTAGTTGATAAATAAAGGTTTTCTGCCACAATCATAGCACATACATCCAAAAATGCATTGCACAATTGTTTCCATAATTTTCAGTTTTACCGACTTTAGAAATTAAGGTAGAGCAACAGTAAGGTTCATTAAGTTCCAAAAATAATTAACACCATAAAACCTTGTAATGAGTGTGCACAAAACAGCCACCCTGAATGGCTTTCACCAGAATTCTGATAGAATTCTGATAGCTTTCCAAAGATGTTATTTACCCTGAATCAACGTTCTTCCTTTACAGTACCAAATGGATTTTCTGGAACAAGATTTACATTTATCTTTCATGCATTACTTATTCACAATTTGGAAAGAAACGGCAAGCCTTCATACATGTCAGCCTTTAATTTCATCCAGTCCCGAAACCTCTGCAAAGCTGATTTTTCTTGTGTTAATATTTTTGCAGCTTTTTTCAGTTTTTCTTCATTTCGTTCTAAATAACGAATTCCATCCGTCTGCAGCTGATTGAGTTTCTCTTTACGGCTTTCATCCAGAGGTATGTCTTCATTCATAAGAGGGTTAAATCTGAAATAAGTATCTGGAGGCAACAGTGCATCAAGCATGGTGTGAACTTCTGTATTGAAAACAAATGAAGAAAACAGTTAAATTCACATGAGAGAGTCGAACAGTTCTGCAAGTGATCTGAACAAAAACTGCTCTGGAATCACACAGTAAGAGTAAATATGTGCTGCTTTGCTGAGTAAACATTTTTCCACCACTGCCTCATCAAAGCCCCTTTCTCATTAGGCGGTTTATAAATGACCCTGTAACTCTGTTTACTCTGGAAAAGACTCATCTTTTATTCCAAGACAACTTCACTGGTATGACAATTAAGTAAGCTATGTAGCTATCTAGATTTTTAATTACATTCCATTCCTTAACAAGTAAGAGCATATCCTGAAGAGCAGGAATGTAACTTCCATATTCCCATTTCAGGATACCTGTGATTTGTTACACTTGGTAGTAACAGAAGTACGTATTATGAAAACAACAGGTATGTTCTTCTGCAATCTCAAAGTAAAAATATGTAGGACTAAAGCTTTATTTTGTTTACAACTATTAATAAATTTTTAATATATTACTACAGATTTGAGGTTTGAATTTAACATGCATTTAATTTGAAATATTCAAGTTAAATTATATTACTTCAGTTAACTAGTAAGATAAAAAAAACTATGTAATGCATTTATATGGTCTTTTTTATAACCTGTTTCTTTCTCCCTTTAGATCTTTTTTTTGGCTCACTTAAGATTCCATTTCTATCACTTCCTTCAGCATTCATTCTATCTTCTTTGTCTTCTTAATGTGTTCCTCCATTCTTTTAAACACCTCTTGTCATATAAAAAGTTTGAAGTGAAAAAGATATCAGGTATAAGATAAAAGCAAAAGATTCTTGTAAATCTGAAATAGACTTGTCTTGGCCTCTCCTCCTGCAAATTACTCAGCTGTGTCTGTTCTTGTCTCGCCACATCCAGTCTTTCTTGCCCTATTTAATACCCTCCCTTCTTTCCTTTGTAAAACAAGTTCCCATTTGCACCAATCTACTCTCTTCTTTCCGTTTCTTTTCCTTTGGTCCCACAATGAACTTTCCTTTCTTCCTTTTCCCTTCAAATTTCCTGCCCCATTTTTCAGCTGCAATGAAACTTTTTGATAGAAAGTAGACAGCACATATCTCCTTCCCACAATTCCCACTGCCTTTCCAGAGCTGTGCAAAAACCAAAGGGCAATCAAAAACCTAGTTTTTTCCTACTAGTGACAGTCAGCTGACAGAGACTATACAGCAAGGGATCTAGACCATAAGACCATTTCTTGTTCCCTGGCTTTTTGCAGTATCACTTTCCTTTGTAATGGGAGGTGAAATTGTCTGTGTATCACTATTTCCTGTTTACAAAAATAAAACAGATGTAAACTGCTAGTGACAGAGTTCCAGTACACTTCCATCTAGGAACAGAATTTATTTTAGAAAACAGATGCTTGGTTTTTCCTGACAGCAATAGAAGTCATCAGCACTGGAAGATACAGTACAATCCTGGGAAAAGTAAAGGTATAAAAGTGTATTTACTGAAGCTGTTGAAAAGAAATGCTCTATATTAACTATTAGGCATTTCTGTGTTATGGGAAAAACAAACAAAATATAAGAAAATATTATTTTAAAATTAATTCCTGAATATGCCTTTTATCCTAAAGTTCAAGTAGAAATATTTATCCTCCAGAAAACCTGTAATACTGGTACTAAAACTATACACAGTAGGTTACAAAGAGACACACTTCAGTTTCATGGGGCTGGTAGAGAAGAGGAAAGAAAAAAGGTTGAAGATTGTTCTCTGAATTGGAACTATGATCTAAGAGCCATAAATAAAACTGAATACAGTCACAGTACAAGTGTATCTTAAGACACCAACCTTCTGTATCAGTTGCACTGTTGATAACATTGGTCAGTTTGGCTTTCAGACTGGTGTGTGTGACATTGGTCTTTACCTCGCTTTCGTACCGGCCAGTGCCCAGTGAAATCAGGCACTGCAATGGAACATTGGGCCAGAGACACTTGCACTCATGAACTGCCAGCGCAGAAGGATTATTTAGGAGCAGACCTCCATCCTGTAAATTAACAAGAAATACAAATATTGGTACTAGACATAACATACGGTCACAAAAGAAACTGCAACTGTCAATTAAATTAGCACAGCCCTGGGCATATGAGGCTTCTTGAAGTTGTCTGAAGATCAGAATTCAGCCCAATACTACCAGGAACAAATGCTACTCTGGAACTGCGGAGAGACATTTTTCGCTAGCAACATCTTAAAAGTGTAGGTGATAAGGCTGGGATAAAATACTTCAAGACTAATAAGAATCAGTGTGAATGACAGTAAGCCTGAGAAGCATTCAGACAATGAGATTTGGATCCACTGAATCTCAAGAAGTACATTCAGCACTTCCTGAAAGTAAAATGACCTTCACTCCAACCAAGAAATAGATTAACTTGGACTTTGAATTGAACAGAGCTTTTTTTTTTCCCCTGGGAATGCCTTAAAACCAGCAGTTATAAAGGTAAAACTTAAGGTTGAGAACACTACCAATAGCAGAGATGAAGACAGCTGTATCCACTCAGAATCTATACAAACAAGTAAAATATAAAAGAAAGACAGTATTTACTATAATAGGTATGATGCAAGCACTCCCTACATTCTAAAGTTCCCTGAATTCGCTATATCCCATATCTGACCATCACATTACTAGAACAATAAGGAAAAGCAACTCTACCCAGGAATACCTTACAATAAAAAAGGTTTTAGAGAGGAGAAACATTTTACAGAAACTCCTTGTAACTACAGCTGTGCTAGAGCAGTAAAACCAGGATCACTGGGTTTTTTGAGTTTGCTTTCTTTTAATTAACTCTTCATTTCAACCTACAAAAAGCTCTTTGAACCCTTTCTGGATACCATCCGCCTTGCTCAAAACACTAAATACACTGCTAACATGAATGGTCTCTTCAGTTCCCATCAGCCTTTGCTCATGTTTAGTCTAGAAAACTAAATACAAGGACGTTTTTGTCCATTATATAATTCCCCATTAATCTTTATCTAAAATCTTAATAATTGTTAGAGTGAGGCTTAATTCTTTCTTTAAACCCTAGATTTAAAACATGCTTACAAAACAATTTCCACTGATACTGTCAATATAATTAAACATGCTACACCATGGGAAAATTAGTGTTATCAGAAGTTTGTGGGTATATTATACTAGAATACTACAATATGTTTGTAATACTGACAAATAAAAGATCAAAGGAACATAAAATATACATACCAAATCTGTTTGTGATGATAATTAACAGCTTTGTGCAATGATTTCTATATTTAAACATTCTCCAATTTAGGTTTATTGTAATAACAGTAAATTCCCAATGATTTTCAATTTAGACACAACTTCTAGCATTTATACACGAAATAGACACGTTAGTTTTTGAAAGTTAGAAGCAGGACTAAGAAAGGCAACTGACTTGTGTCTTCTCCTCCAAAGAGATTATGGACGATATTAATCACATCCTAATCAATACTTCAAATAATATTATCTGTTAAAAAAGTGATGTTCATTGCACTGCTTTTGCTTACAATGATCAACTACTAAAGGAGTAAATAATGCTATTAGTTAAACTGTACTATTAAGGACTCAGTGAAGGAAATACTGCAGTAATTTGTTTAAATCTGCAGCTCCAGAAATCATACAGATGATTGTGTAAAAAGCTGAAATTCTTGTGAAAAACTATTTTCACCATTTTTTAAATTAGTTATGATTTCATTTATGTGCATTCAAAGAAAATGTAAACAACAAAGAATTTTCCATTCTGAACATTAAAGAACAGAAACTAACCCTTCTGATTCTGACTAATTCCTCCAACTTCATAAAACTAGAAAAAGCCCATCCCAAGATGCCTACTGAACTAGCAATACAGAAATATGAAAGCTAGATATAAATATTTTTAAATTAATTTTAAGAAATCATGACATATCCTTCTCCATGCTTGCCCTTGAGATACAGGAACAGAATTCTCACATGATTGACTCTGGAGTTTTGTACAAAAGATACTGAGATCACAAGAAACTTCACTGATCCTTGTTTTGGAGAACTGCTAAATTTGCTGTCTTCATTTTTTTTCTCATGCTATTGAATTTATTCTATAGCTATAAAATACTATATAAACTCATCTAAATTATTTATAACTTACTAATTACAATATTTATTGTAAGCATTGGGCTTTTAAAATATATTTATAAAAGTACAAAATGCAATAAACATAAATACTGAATGATCTCAAATAGTATGGAATGTCTTGGTAACTAACAAAAGCTTCCTCATCCATGCTAGATTCCATGAGCATCCTTGCCACTCTAAACTTCTGTTCAATTAAATAACTAGAAGTAAGCAAGGCAAATTTATTTGATCTACGGCTGCAGAGATACAATGTCAATCCCTGTTTATCTCAAAACAAAATAATGAAAACAAAATAAGATTCTTTATACCACATACGATGGTGTAAAAATCTTGTTGATATAAAGTGATATTTTAACTGATACTATAACTTCAAGCTACAAATCAAATTCTAAAAAGCATTGCTAACTTTATGTGCAGCCCTAAACCTTTTTGGTTCCTATCAAGTTTATCAGTTCCTGTTGGACAGCTGGAATGTCTTCAATGTGTCAGTCCTTTCCTCTACACTGTTAGCTATGTCCCTATGGAACGGTACTGCCTGTGTGCAACAGGGTCCATATGAACAGAATATTCAATAAATTAACCATTATTGACATACACTGGGTCTAAAAGCAAAACCAATAGATCAAGAGACATGATTATCCCCTTTTATTCAATAATGCACAAGGCCAGACTGCGGATAGATATACTGTACAGCTTTGGACACCCAGTTAAAAAACACTGAAGAACTGGAACACATACTGTAAAGAAGCACTAAGATGGTTTGGGGTCTGAAGCACATAACATACGAGACGAGAGGCATGGAAGTAGGTTTGCTTACCCCATTGAATAGAGAAGGCCAAGGAGGAAGCTAATCACAGGGTTCCACTATCTAAAGTAGAAACAGCCAGATTCTTTCAAAAAGTACAGAGCAAGAGCTGGAGCAGATGTGGAATCTCCATCCTTGGCCATTTTCAAAACTAAGTCTTGAGCAACCCAACCCAGCTTTGAGGTTTAGCCTGTTTTGAGCAGGAGGTTAGACCAGATAACCACCTGAGGCCCTCTCCTCCTCCAGTTTTCCTAAGGTTCTACTCTATTTAAAGAAATACTGCATGAATCACAGATGTATCTAATTTTAGCTGTAAAACAAAATTACATCTCAAAATCCATTCTCATTAGAATTTGAATTCTGTCAGTCCAGTCTCAGTCTTGTGGAAAATGCAAAATTTGTAGTGCAAGAAGAGGTTCTGGTTGGACATTTAAGAAAAATGTCTTCACCAAAAAACATTAGAACACACTGAAGAGGAAAGTAGTGGAGTCACCATCCCTGGAGGTATTTAGAGGATATTCAGATGTGGTGCTTAGTGACGTGGTTTAGTGGTGGACTGGGCAGTATTAAGTTAATGGCTGGACTTTGTAGGTTTTTTCTAACATAAATGAGTCTATGATTCACACCTTGCAATCTTTAACAGAAAGGGCAACTTACAGGAACTCCACAAATGACGAAACTGTTGCCCTACATCCACAAGTGGAATTGGCCCAAGCTTTGACTCAGGACTCAGTGTTAGGCAAAAAGCCAGGGCAGATCCCTTTTTCTTTCTGTTCTCCCATTCTTGGATTATCTGGCCTTCCCTACATTTCACCCTCTCTTCTCATTTAGCTAGATCTCAATCCAATTGCAAACTCTTTTTCACTTCCCAAACACACATCTGTCATCCCTTCTCTTCTCTGCTGCTACGCTCAGTGCAGTGGCAACTGCCAGACACTGCTTCATCTGCTGAACTTTGCAAAACCATTCTATACTTGAGTCAACTTAATTTGCTGGCAGTACACCAAACTCAAAGTGCTGGAGTAGGAATGCTAATGCAAGGAGATACTAGAAAAGGGGGCATAACTCTCCCAAAGTCATCAGGCAGGCAAGCAGCAAATAAAAAGGCTTCTTAAAAATTTCTAAATAAAAAATAGATATTTCTAAATTAAAAATAGTGGAAGTAATCAAGTTAAAATGGAATATTAAAATGGAACTTAATAATAATACAATCCCAAAACTGCTAGTCATAGCAAAGCAGTGGACTCAGGGACAGGGAGATTATTTTCAGTCTTTTTTCAAATGCTTTCCAGGTGGTAAACATGCAGTTGTTCTGTTTTATGAAATATCTTATTCCCAGATGAAGCCAATGAATTTTTTCACACAGATTTTTTTCACAAAAATTCCTTAATACAACAGTAACCATATTTTTAGATCTTGCTGGTAGGTAACAAGGAGTCTAAAGCTGTAGACAGTATTTTTTATCAGTGTTTTGATTGTTGCAAAATGGTCAGGCAAGGCTCCCTTGTGACTTGGCTTATAGATCTTCAATTACTTAAAGCAGGAAAAATGCACCTTTTGTAAACAAATGCTCAAAAAAAACCCCTCTGATGGAGATGTCCGGCTTTTACAGTTCTAGAGGTAAAGAAAGGCCTTTCAAAGTTAAACACTGTGAAACAGATGGGTGCAAATTCAACAATCAGAAGGAAAATGGACTGGGAAGTCTGCGAGGAAGTGTTCCAGAGCACGTGGGAGCCTGGTAGCACAGGACTTTCTGAAAATGTTGTCGTATTTAAATAATTATGGTGAATGGGCATGAAGTCACTAGTGATATATTTAAGTCAATACTTTGGAAATAATTATTTGAAATTAAGATACTAAAATTCAAAAATCATACTGTACTTCACCATGGGAGAGCAGTTGTTTCTCACAAGAACATTCTCCACATTCATAGGCTCTCATCGCGTTTCCCAATTCTGTCAGACTCAAGTTGAGCCTTGTAACTGTTTTGTATAACACCTTGTGCCTGCACAGTTTCATTTAAATTATCCTAAACTTTGTGAATAAAATAATCCAGCACTGAATGAAGGATATATAATGTATGAAAGCCAAGTCTGATATTTGGAAGCTGAGTTTGTTGGCTCCATAGTAACCACTTCACCTCACTGCCTATGCAGACATGCTTTGCATTTTAGTTCACTCTTACAGACTTGCTCTGTTGTTTACTTTCACTGTCTTTGTGAAAAAGCAGAGACAGAATTAGTACAAAGCTATCACAGGACAAGACAGGCTAAGACTCTGAGTGGACTTCTGAAAAGTATTTTTTAAATTTTATGCTTAAAGTCAACATAAATATCACAAACATGTAGCTTCAGGATAAGTCTAACTGCTGCAAATTAAGAGTTTGAGGAGTTGCTGCATAGTAATAAGGGGTTACTTAGTAAAACTAAAATAGCTACTTTAACAACATTTACTTTATTTCCCAGCGTAATGGGCAAAATCCTTCTATAAAATCATCTCAATACATTTATGTATGTAGCAGCAAATGTCCTCAGAGTAGAAGATAGGCATGAGAAAGGGGAGAACTCTTTCAATAACCTAAGGTAGTAAGGTCTATCAATACAGGTAACTTCAAGATTCATATCCCAGCCTAGACCTCTCACTGCTCTGGGCACCCATTGTCAATATGAAAATGTCAGTACTTGTACCCTAAGCTTTAAGGCTTGCTCAGGAAAGCATCACTGGGCTAAAAAGTTACAGTTTTTGTTAAGTGCTTTGTGAAAAAGAAATCTACACATTCAGATTTAACTATACAATAAACGAGCCCCCTATAGCTTCAGCACAAACATAACCTTTTCAATACAAAGATTATGTTGTTCTGTTATATATACAAATATGTTTGAAATATACGTGAATTATGGCTCTCTTCTTGGGAGTAATCAGTCAGACCGATCACAGTATTACTGAGGATGAAACTCATGAAAAGGAGCTCCCAGTAAGACAGGCAATCTTTATTTTCCTTAACAAACTATTTAGCAAAATATATGAAGTTTAATAAACATGAAACAGGACAGAAGCAGAATGTTTTCCTCTTGCTGACAAGCAATGGATGGCGGTGTCAATATTTCTAACAAATCTCTGTCTGAAATGTATAGTGACCAAGAGCAATTTGTTTTCGCTTCATTCTAACTGTATGTTCCACTTTGCTGTTTGAGTGAGAAATTTTTTTAAATAACTTCAGTCTTTTTTTATAAAGTATACAATGACCTACAGTTGTCTCCTTATACAAATATTTAATCCAATTTATTCAGGAAGATTCACCTTTGCTTTATAATCATGCTAAGAAGCAGACTACTGGGGTCAACTACATACAATTATAATATATTCTGCACTATGCTGACTCCCAGCAGAGGCCCTAATTGGTGACAGGTATAAATGCCATCCTCCTACACACCAGATTTCTGACAATTGCAGAAAGAACCAATTCCCTTATTTAGGAAGAGCCAGAGTGCTCCTTTAGATTCCTGAAATAAACACCTTGTGCTCATTATTTTGAAATGCTGTCTCAAAATTATGATTTATCTTTAAATAAAAAGATAAATGCTTAAGTTACTAGAAAAAGAAACACTTAAGTTACTTGTCATAAGGAGTGGGATTTCCCTTGACCTGGCATTGGGAAAAATTCTAGAGAAAACATTTGTACAGAATATGAAAATTAAATGCATTGGTATTTATATTATTGAATTACACCAATATTAAATTTCCATTACTGCATTCTTTTACATTCTTTCTTTTTTAAAGAAAATCTGAAGGTGCATTAGCTATATTTGTACTTCTGCCACACCAGTTACACAGAGACTTTATACTGAGATCACACAACAAAGTAAAAAAAAATATATATAATAACATTTGAAAATTTACTGAAAAGCTTCCTTTTCAGTTTAACTGTTTTCCTATACAGTATTTATCATTTTCCCCCTAAAATCTAGCAACACCACAATACAATTGGCATACACTCAAATGTCATGATCAGTGCTTCCAAGAACTGTCAATATTATTGGTCTTATATGCAAAACATTTGATAATATATTTTACATTCATTAGAACAAATGCCTGGCTGAGGCAGACTTCTAGGTGATTATCTTGAATTATTAACTTATCCTAGGGAGTCATTAATTCACAGAAAATGACCTGCTGTTCTGAAGACATCACTGAATTTATGGGTTTATGTCACATACAGAAAATGTATGCTTACAGGGTACTGAGGAAATTTGCTAAATATTAGTAGACATCATGAAAGGATGAATTGTTTGGCAATATAATATATTGTCAGATATTTCATTAAAAGCATAAGTTGTGCATGACAGATCTAATTACATTAATTCTGCAGCTAACAACAGCACACATCACATAAACAGTATGTATTTTAACCATGTTTCCCAAATGATGAATTGGCTGTAATATTACAAGCAAAGATCAGAGTTTGTAACCTAATAAAGAAAATGGGCCCATGGCTGAACCTACACTGACCTCAGACACAGACTCAAACTCGGGTTTTCTTCTGATACCTGTGAAGCACAGCTAAGTTAACAGTACAGTTAAAAACCCCAAAACCAAACAAACCAACAAAACCCCTAAACCCATGGGTCTTAATAAAATCCTTCTCTTTTCAGATGACTCCAGGATACTCAAGTCTAGAAGTTTTGTGCTTGCTGACAACATTCAACTTAGGAGGTATGTAAATACTCTATTTGCTATGGCAGAATACACTGGACTAAGGAGAAAGCTGCACAAAACAATTACATTAATATAAAACCTCTACAACTGAGCAAGGAATCCCAGATACGGAGAGACCCTAAACTTAATGAAATATGACCATGATAAATTTTCAGAATTTCTAAATTCTTTAAATTTAATTTCCCAAGATAACAATGGAAATATTTAGACTCAATACATTTTTACCTCAGTAACTTGATCAATGTTATTGCTATTACATTACATTGTATTAGTTTTCTCAATTAACTGGTCCACATTTTAGCTGCTAGCTTATTAAACAACAGTAAAATGTCACGAACTTCAAAATGCATTGAGAAAAATACAGAAAGACTAGTAGTGCCCCATAGGGAATGTAGGTGGCTCATTATTGGATATATCACTCAAAAATGCTACTTAAAACATGTTGGTCCTTCGTCTGTTCAAAACCAAATAACAATCAATGCTGAAAGCTAACTCTACAGTCAACTTTCAAATCTAAATGTATTACAGACTCCACTAATTTCTTTTTATCTTTCACACTGCAATTTCAAACTAAAATTGGATTTCCATTTATATCCCTTTATTTATAGCATTATGCAAGCTAACTAAATTTCTTAAGACAATTTTAGTAATTGTAGTAATTTAGTAATAAAAGTAATTTTATTCTTTACATGTTGACTCAAATATTACATTTCATTTCACTGCAACTGAAATGAGGTGTATTTGCAGCTAAAGGATTTAATCTTAAAATAGACAAAATATATGAAATAAAGTGAATTCATTGAAGATAATTGCTGTGAAGGATTCAGGATTTGGACATGAACTACCTAGTACCTGTATCCACAGTGGAGGCAGGTGGATGGCGAGTAAGGACTGAAGGAAAAGTTCTGCACTTTCACAAGTCCCCTAAATTAAGAAGTATATGGCTAAATGACAAAATACAGTTGGTATCAGAACCATCATGAAAAAGCTCTGAGTAGGGAACTATTACACAATGATTAAAACCACCAAGGTATAAATTGCAAGGCAACATATAAAGGCAAGTGTAATTCTAAGCTGTATCTTCCTCTGAAAAAGGAAACATATCATACTGTTCAGGCAACCCATGTTCCAGTCTGACCAAGTTAACACCTCTGAATTTTGTTTCTGATTTAGAAGTGCTAATTTTGACTCCAATATATGATTCAACATTGCAAAATGTGTCTTGTGTTATGCAAAAAACACACCGAATAGTTCAGTTGCAATAAAGATTACTCAAAATGCAGCAGGTACAGCAGAAGACCATTAGGATGAACAAGAGAACAGAGTCTGTTTTGAAAAACAGAAACAGATTCACATATTTAGACTAAGAAAATTTTAAAAAAAGATAAGTGTCTTTATATAAGCATCAGACACATTAAGTACCAGACCACTATATATCAAAATCAAGCTTTCCTTGAGGGAAGAGGCAAAAGTATATCAATAACCACACCACATCCTTGGGCTTTTATTTGCAATGAACATCACAAAGCTATTTTCTTTGGAAATATGGCCCCATTTAAGTCAGTGTTGACAAATACACAACCTAGGAAAATAAAAACGATAGGGAATAAAGAACTGAAAAATTTTTCTTTTTGATCTAGGAAGCAGTGGCTGCAACATCAGAACATGAGTGCAGAACCTACACGGTCTGTACAGAGATTACTGAATGGACTCTGTTCACAATCTTACACTCTATGCAGCCTCCTCTGATCTTACAAGATTTGTTCTATAGCCAATATTAGCTGGTCAACAGTGTCACTGAAGATACATGGACTCAAATGTCTAAGCAAAAAACCAGTTGAATTATTACAGCTTATTTGAGAGCAAGGTTTTGTTTCTTCTTTTAAATAAGCCCTGAGAATGCTTCCAAGTTAAATGCCTAAACAACAGACACTCTCAATTTCATTATACTAAACACATCTGCCAATAATATGTCACTTAGCAAGCCCCTGCAGGGAATCTTTCAAGAAGTCTGCTCTGCAAAATAATACTGGTACAGTAACCACAGCAATTTCACAAAGGCTGTTAACTGCACCGTGCACATCCACCTTCAGAGCTGTTATCCAAACCTATGGAATCCATAAGAAAGAGAAACGCAGATATCCATGTAACTTACATGTGCCAGTAAATACCCTTTTCCTTAAACAGTAAGCAACACTGCCTTGAGGGCTGTAGGCAAACATGTATGGCAAAAAGTAGACAGAGAAACAAAGAAAGAGTTGATTCTATCATTGTGAGAACAAGATACCCCTATTAAACTGCAGCCTGCACAAGCCCTGGCGCATACTGATCACCGTGGCATATCCTAAGAATGAGAAGAACTTCAATGTGACCTATATTCTATGTCTTCTTAGAGCCTGGGAAGCACCCTTGAATCTAATTTTAAAAGCTACCATGTAAAACCAATTAGGGTGGGATGCACTAAGCAAATCACTTTTGAAGGCCTCTCCTGTAACAAGCTATGAAGATGAATCAGCTTTACAGATTTGTTACCTATAAAATGAAAGGGGAAGTTTGAAAAATATGTAGAAACCATGAATGATCTTTTTCCAATGAAGGTGTGACTTCAAATTTTAGTTACAACTGTTGTACAACATACATTTTTTATTTTTAGGTTGTATTCTCATCACACATCCTGTTACACCTGCATTATCAAAACTCCACTAACAGACTAGGTGCCAATTTAACTGCTTCCCTATCTGACCTTGCTCAAAAAACCCCACATTTATTGGAGCAATATTATACATCAACATCAGCACTATAATAAAGGGCATTGTAATACAACAATGGATTCGTGGAAAGGTGTCAAGAAAAAGATTTTTAAGTCCTTTGTATTAAATTTGGTGTATTTTATTTGAGAAAAATCTGTGGCTTTGTTGAATTTACCACCATCACATACACAATGCCTGATGCCCTTTGAATTAATCCTTTGGGACGAATTTAGTTTTTACTGTAAAAGCTATTAAATGAAGTGTGCATAATGATTTTCTTACATTCTCAATTGTTCTTTTAATTAATTAATAATTTCCTCAGCATACTTTATTGTCCACTGAAGTGACATTGAGTACCTCAAATGTTTTTCACAGTACAGGGAAAAAACAGATGCAAGAAGTAACACCCCTCTGAGGGAAGTAGAGGGGAAAAAAAGTCGCTGGATGTAGCAGGACTGGGGAGAGGTTAAGAGCCTTCAGTACTTCAAAAATACATTTTAAAATAAAGGAACTGACATGTGGCAATACAGCTTCTATAATGTAACATCATGACTTGGTCTGTCTTAACTTGCAGGGCTCCTGGAGAAGCATGTTACAGGGATTAAATCCCTTTGAATGTTAATGTGTTCCTCTTTTGAACCACAAAGAATATTAATCCTACTCGCCCTCATCTACCAACAGCTGCACTGCTTTTTCTTACTTGACAGAGTGGAACCAGAGAGCATGGCACGATTGACCTGAATGTAAATATTGCTGTTTGCAACAACTGATGGCTTTTTGCAGAAATTTAACAAACCAAGTAATCAGCTCACCTGCAGCACAAATTAGTGTTCAGGCACCTAGAAACCTCTTTCTTAACAATGACATCAGAAAAACTGTAAAACTGATTTATAACCTTATTAAAAAATAACACGCTTTACATTGAGAGTGCCCAGTAGAGGAAATCAAAGTGAAATGTTTCCAGTGAAAGGGCATGTGTGTCTACACAAATACACATGCAGGTGTAACTCCACAATTTCGGAAAAGCGAGTCATGCCAACAGTTCCGTTCAGCCACATCTCCACCACAGACACCTGGAGTCATACCTAAGAACTTTAAGAATTCACCTCAACCCTACACATAACTCTCATTCAGCTACTATATACAGTTTGTGAACAGACTCTGATTCTAACAAAAGCTTGATAACATAAGACATGAATATGCAGGATGACTCTAAAAAAAATCTACTAAATTTCCATTATCAAAATACATATTTTCACACATTTGAACAGTCTTCAGTCAGATGAACTGCCAGAGTGTTTCTCATTCAGATTTAAATGTACAACTGAAAGCTAATATGGAACCTGGTCTCTATATAATGCTTAAAGAGTCACAAACTTCAAAGCTAGCAAACAAATATTGCACTTAGTATTCTGAATTTTCACACACATTTTAGATAACTCTGTTCTTGGAATTGTTTAGAAATATCACTTCAGAGGGAGGCTATATATAAACTAGTAAGAAACTAGCACAGTTAATGTTCAGAAAACAGATTATGGTGATTAATGGCAGTACCCAATCAATGAAAAAATTCTTAAAACACCATCTTTCTGACACTAGACTGCAATTTTGAAGCCTTTGGCATAAATTATTATTTACACTTAATGCACACTGTGCTGATGCACTTTTCAAAAATCACAGTATTATCAAAAACATCTAACAATGTTATGCTTCATTTATTCATGTAGTTCAAAAGCAGTTCAATCTCTTAGTGTACACACAGAAAAGAGCAAGAATTTCCATATACACTACATATATACTACTGGCCAAGGAACTTGAAATTACACTTGAAGTGCATTTTCAGAATAAAGATGCTTAACAAGAATCTACTATTCCCCTATTTATGAGATGAACTATAAGAACAAAGAGTTACCAATATTAACATATTGATAAGACAGCTATTTTAAGAAGGAATATGACTGCATTTAGGATTCTATTTTAAAATATATTTATGCATATGTATTTCTTTTAATTCATGTTGGGTATTTCAGTAGAAGTAAAACTCTTGAATATCTTGCCTTTTCCAATGAGGTACCATTAACTCCCAGGAAATAAGAGTAGCAGTCTGCTGCATGCACAGAGGCTCTTACCCCAGAGTTAAAACAAGGCAATTCAAGGTTGTTCCAGAGTGTGTAGGAGATCTATAATCTCTGCTAGAAAGCTGCATGCAGACAGTTATGGAGCATTTGCCATGTAACTTGGTACCTGGATATCCAAGTACCCCCATACAAACTAGGTAATTATGGAAATAAGAGATGTGGTAAGAAAAGTGGTAAGAAAAATGTAATCTGGGGAAAGAAAAGCATGTCAGACAGGAAAGGTGGTTTCTATAAGAATTCAAATGTTTAAACATTCCTGGCTGGGGAGAAGAGATTTTTCAGATTATATGAAAAAGCTTGAATCCAAAAATTTAGCATCTAATTCAACTACAACAAACTTCTTTATGGCTGACAAAGTGAATTTTCTAGTAATTATGATACATCAAATACAGAAGAATGGTGAACTTGGGAAACAGGGTTTGTAAGATCAGATGGAAGGGCTTTGTGCAAAGACTCATGAGTAAGGAAAAAAAAAAGGTAGACTTTATTCCAGTCCTGTGTGTCTGAAAATACTGAATTTGATCTCTATTAACACTAATTATACATTCCCTAGTCTGGTAAACTGGACTTAAAAGTGAACATAGATGAAATAAGTACCAGCCTTACTGCATTTCACAGAAGCCTGGCAATTCAGAAACTATGTTAAGATGAAGAATTGCATAAAGCACTGTGTAGAAGTTATAAAATCATGTTGTTTATTCAGCTATCCTTCATTTAAAAGCATAGATCAATTTTCAAGTACTTTCAATTCAAGGAAAGAAGGGGTGGAAAGATGAAAACAGAAAGAAAACTTCTTTACATAGATTAACACTGACCCATCCAATCAGTTATGGAGCAGCTTGGAACAACTCCCAAGGCTAAACCAGCTCCCTTCCCAGTTTTGCTTGTCCAGATGGAAGATGAACACATTTCAGGATTTCAAGCAGTGCTTTGGCCTGGAATCTGATGTGTTACTCCACTTTTAGTATTAAAAACCTGTGAAAACTTATTTGCTTATTTCAGATAGTAGTTGATTAAAATGTTTTGAGGATAACAAGATACACTGTACGAAGAAGGGGGGCAGTCAGGTAAGGGAGGGAGGGAGGAAGGAAGAGTATCCTAAACAAAAATGAGAAACAATACAGTGAAAGAAACTTCAGAATCTCTTGAACCTGAGCCTTTTCCCTTTACCCTTAATTTCTATGCAGATTTTAGATAGCTGAATTATTTATACACCTTATAAATATTGAATCAAAATATGGAAATATGCTGTCTTTATTCAGATAATATTCTAGCTGTTTGTTTGCTTGTACCCACACAGGGGGTTTTCTACTACCTCTTAATCTAATGAATTTTTCTCTATTTCATCTCATACTCATTTACCTGTTAGCCTTAAATTTCAATACTACTCAAGCACATTACAATGCTAAGGATATTACATAGTCTTCTAATGGACACCATCAGAAATTCTGCAGGTGATCCAGGTACATCTTATTACTCAAAATATGCTCCTTTTTTTCCAGTATTTGAGGCTAATGCCATCATATGAATTAATACAACAGAAATGCAACAGATGCTTCCATTAAACTTAAGTGTCAATCCTGTGCTCTCTTTGTTGAAGGTCTCTCATTCAGTCTCTCTTTGTAATCTTTTCTGCCACAGATCTTCATCAGGTATTCATTGAAATAAATACAAATAGTTTTAAATTAGTATGCATTCCAAGAAGTGTTCTTTGAAAACCTGAAGGACTGCAGAATACTATGGGGCACTGGAGGACTAAAAACCCATGGTTAAAAAACCACTAAAGAAATTAATCTGCTTTGTTCTTTACTTATCAGGGTCACCAACAGAGGCTGTAATATAATAAAATAGCATGCGGTGATGATAGGAGACACTGCTTTATCCTCAAGGGAATTTCTTTTGCAGTTGTCCTGAGTTTAATCTTACTTCTGTGGCATCTCTTACTCTTCTTACTAGCCCAGAACCAGGGTAAAGCTCAATAAGCTATCAACGGAAAGAATTAAAAAGTAGACCATAAACTGAGTTTGTGCACTAATAAAAAGAATGTTGAAGTGTATGATCTGTTTTTTTCACATTTTAAATATTGTTAGATTTTTAAGTTACACCACCTATTCAGTGAAACAATGCTCAGCGAAATACCAGTTGCAAGCAGGAAGTCAGAGGCAATTTACAACTCATATAAGGTTTCTTCCCAGGCAGAGAAGAAAGCAATAGCAGAAGAGCTTAGGTTTGTATTGAGAAGACTAAGATTTTTAAGCCTTTCTAGTTCTGTGAGGGCTATAGAAGCTAAAAATATCTTTTCTTACCCCATCTGTCCTAGATTACCTTTGTGCAACCAACTTATTTGCTTAGTTTTGATTCAGAGATTCAGACCATGTTTTTTCTGTAAAATTGGAAATTATTGACTCAAGGAGAAGATTTCAACTTACCTGATGAAGATCACTGCCCAAAACATATTCCTGGAAGTAACCTGGTGCAGCAGATGATGCTCTAATTGCTTGCCACAGCTTATACTGACAGCCTCCAATATAATGGGACTTAACGCCAGGAAAGTGGTTGTAGTTTCTAAACACAAATGCTTTCAGTGGTGTTCCTCTGTTTACAATGGTGCTTACTGCAGCTACCTAATAAATGAGGAGGAAAAAAATTAGTGTTTTATATATATATATATGATGATAACCATAATATGAGAATGAAAGCTTCCATCATATGAAATTCAATGTATACATTAATGCCCCTCTGGAATCTTACTAGGTTCATTATTTATTTATATTTTTTAAATGTCTAGCTAAATTTTAAAAAGTGAAAGTAAAAATCTCTAAAGATAATGCTATTTTTAATCTGCAACTAATTGTTTCCACTGGCTATTCTGTTTCTACAAATATCTATGATATTTAAACAAAATGCAGGTATCAACTATATGATTTTAAAATACTTATCCTTTTGAAATTGTATTTCATTCTCAGAAGTCTGTAAACAGCAATACAGCACTGCCATTAAATATGAATGTCAGAACTGTCAATCAATTTCTTTCTCCAAGAAAATTATTACTTTATATTGCAACTAAAGTTAAAGAATTGTAGTGAGAATCTCTCCTACAAAAGAATCAAAGTCTTTCAAAGTTTTTTTGTAAGGATACTAAAATGTCAGTAACAAAAATCACATATGTTCATCTAAGTGAAAAGCCAAAATGGTATTTCCATTGAAAAACCCCAACTATGACAACAAAAAGAATGTATCTTACAGATCTAATCACAAGGAGGAAGTACTTGTAGTTAAGGATGAGTGTTAGAAAGTGCAAGACCTTTAGAGGTGATGCAGCCAGCCTGGCTGGCACTGTCAGAACAACACTCTTCAGCAGCCAAGTGGGTGCTCAATTCTATCTTGTTTACTGTTTTATAGAGTAGGGTGTTTTCATGAAATATTACTCAACAGCACAGCTGATGCTGTGATATCACTGTATGCATATTCACTCTTCAGCTGCTTAATTTCAATAATTTTATTCACTGTAAATTCATCCTTATAGAAAACCAAAGTGTAACTACTACATTACAATGCAAAAGCAAAACTGCCTGATTCACACTCCATCATTTGGTGGAGGAAGTTTCCTGTTTTTCTGAAAAGAAGGGTTTAGTTCTAAGTACTACCAGAAGCAGCAAGAAAGAAAATGTAATAGAAATTATTAAAAGGATGCTTTCATTTTTGGCAATACTCATATATGCTCCATGATGCAGTCTATGTTGCAAAGTGCTTGGCACCTTCTGGAAAAACCCATCTTGTCATGAATTTAGCAGCAGCAGAGCACAGAACTGTGTGTTTTATTTTGATTTTGCTGTGCCTTGTAAAGAGTACCACCACTGACAGCACTATAAAGAGATTAGTGGGAACAGCTAGTTTCAGCTCTATTTATATTCACATTTTATTACTGAAGAACATGGAAGGAAGCCAAAGATCCCAGTTCAAAGATAACTTTCAAGTCAACACAGGATAGCTTCTCTCTCAGAAAGCAACATACCACACCAGCCTTTTCATGTCCTTGTTTTAGACACGGACTAGGAACGCAGTCAGTAAGGCACACGATTCTATGTTTAGAAAAATGTGAATATCTTCCATTTAACAGCAAAGCATTGAATATAGTGCTAGGACACCAAAACACCTGTTAATTACAGATTGTTCTGAAATATATCCTATTATATTTCTCTTCTTTCTTCACACCCTATCCTTCACCAAAAATAAAATACCCATGCTTTCTCATCTTTCACTCTCATGCTGCTGCATGTAACACCCCTCCTATGACTTAGTGCCTTTTCTATCATACAGGAAGAGGAGAGATCTTGGGGCCCAAGAATATGAATGGAGAAAACCAGGTACCCCAAACAAAGTGAGAAGAAACCCTGCCCCCTTGCAACACAGTTAACACAGACCACAGCTGACAGGATACAATCTCCAGTATCTCCACTAGAATTCTAACATGAAAAAAACAAGCTTAGCACAACCCCAAAATGTTGACACAGTATTTCTATGCTTACATGTTCTCTGCAATATATTGCAACTAGAAGTAATAAAAATATCAGAAACTGCTGATGAAATTTAAGAATCTAATTCATTTGTATCCTTTAAAAGCATGGGTTATTACATATAAAAGCCTGAAGAGCACTTCAACATTCATGCTGTCTATCCAATGTTCTTCTAGGTATAGAATTTACTCAGAACTCTTAAGAGTACTTGTGAAATATACAATTAATATTTACCTTAGAAAACTGTACTTACCTTTGGACATTTGGACTTTCTTGCAGTTTCAATCATAAGATTCGAGCCCATTTTTTCTCTAAAAAAAAGTGGAAAAATTTGAAAATGCTCTATCAGTTTAGCATGAACAAGATGTACATTTTTATCATCCTTATTTCTGAGACCTTTAAAAGAAGCAATGTTTGTATTTCAATTTAACAATCCCATTTATACAATTGACTTCAATGGACTGACACTTCAAACCTTCTAGTCTGTTGGAAGTAAGTCTGAAGCGGTCTTTTTTACTCGGTTAACAAACTTAACCATAAATCATTACAATTAGTCAACTCAACATAGTTAGACAAAATGCTTTGCCACATTTAGGAATCAAAAAATCAACATCCTTATTAAATGGTTGTACAGTAATGAAAAATCACTCTTCTGTAGTTACAGAAGCTACAGAGAACAAAAGAACAAAAAGAACAAAAGCTACAGAGAGAAAGATGGCACTCTGTATGATTTAGAAGAAAATTAAAACATCTACATGTAGTCTTCTATAACAGTAATCCAATATGCACGTACTATTCCTTTCTGAGGTAATATTTTGTCACATGAATACGTTTTCATAAATCACACTACTGGTAAGCATGTAATTTCTGATCATATCAGGGTCAGTATTCCCATTGTAAACTAGAAGATAGCCCTTCTGCACAGCAGAGGAGACTGAAGCAAACTACCATACCAGCCAGTGATTCACCTCATCATCTACTTCAAATTCGATTTGCTCACAATAAAGGTATAAAACTCCTAGAGAGTAGGTGGTCACTGATTATGATTCCAAACAGGCTTTCCTTTAAATCAGCAAGCTTTCTTCCCCCCAAAGAAAACAGCCCACCCAAACACTGGTGATGCATCTGTCCTATTTTGCAATTATGGTTTTCCATACTGACACACGTTTAAAGTAAAGATATTCCATGTGCTGTTATTACAAGATCATCCATCTACACTTGCACCCATGACAGGAGAGAGTAGCCCTTCCACTGTTGAAAACAACGTCTTTATCGACCTACTCAGTCAGAAGACATAAGAAACTTTAAAGGCTACCATAGCAGCAGTCCTCCATGCAGACAGTAGACTGTATGTGCAATTAGGACAATTTGCTCTTCAAGTGGGTATTTGTGCTTGAAGGATGGCTGCATACATGTCCTTGACAGGGAGGAAGAAAGGGAGACAGCTTCCAGTCCTATGATGGAAAACTCCTGCTAACACAATTCTTGTACCTGTAGCACAGTTTTGTTTTTGCTTTGATTCTAGTCTCAGAATTGCCAGCCAGAAGGGGAAGAGTGACATCTGCACTCATTAACTGATTACAGAAGGAGATGAAGGCACACAGAACCACAAAGTAGGAAAAAAAGAAATGGGACTGACAGAGGTGAGATATCAAAGACATCTACTGATTTGCATCACTTTTATCTACTTCTGAAATGTCTGTATTAGGTATTTTTCCCAAACCCAGAATGCAAAGATTAAAAAAAATGCATAAGCAATATCCTCTGTTTAATTATAGGAACCATCAAACTGAATAACTACCTCATCACATCCTGCTTTTTATGAAGGGCAGAAACTGATAACTCCAGAGTAGGTACAAGAAATCCTTTCAACTACTGTGCAACTTCAGACATTACAGTGTAAGGAGAAAAGCTTAGTATCACCTCCACATTTAGTTTAGTTCTGTTGCTACCATTAATACTGTAATTGCATATTAAATAAATGTATTTGTCTCACTGTTTAATTTTCTTTTATGAAGTAACAGCAGAAGTGATTCCACAGTTTATTCACATATTGTGTTAAAAAAAAGTCTTCTAATTTTATTGCATAGTCCCCTGTTATCAAAGAAAAGAAGAAACAGGTAATTCCCAAGATGCCTTACTATCTCAAATTACCAATTTAACTTGCTTGCTTTTATTAATAATAAAGACTCTTAATGTGTGTTGTCTTTAGGCCACTGGTTACTTGTCCCCCAAACTTGCAACAGCAATATTGTCTAAAATGGGGAAGCCAGGACTGTAAATAATATTTTAAATGAAACTGTATTGTGAATTAATGTAACGGCATTATAGTACTTTATGTATTTTCAATCCTAACTGTCACACACTGAATCATCTTGTCTGACCACAAGCATACAGATGTTTCATTAAACTGTCCATGACAACCCAAATAACTTCTGATATTAAAGTTACTTTAAATCCTGTAAGCATTTTACATTTTTCCACTCATTGGTTATTATGCCATCCTATTTTTCCATTTATCTACTTTGTTTGAGTCTGTCTGTGACCTATGTCCTGTAGACATGACCTACTTAAACAACGAGTCTCTTTCACAAACATTGCTCTTTCATTGCTTCGAGTCACTAATATTGCAACACTTACTTCAATAACGCTATGAAGAACATACTGTCAACTATACGCTTGAGGAAACATTATAATGGGCTACAGCAGTGATGCAAATATTCTGGAGAAAGAGCACTCAATGCAAAAGGCAAAATTGTAACTTTCACCCTCTTCCAACAGCAACAGTAATACCAGAAAACTATGACATCTTTACCAAACCTACAGAAGAGACTTTTATACCATGTATGGAATGTGTTACCCATCTAGTGACTACAGAGCAGCATCAATTTATATTTCACTCTCAAAACAAATACTGAAGTATTATTACTTGTATTCCCAAACACACGCTTTATCCATTTTCCTACCAAAAGAGAACATGTAATTTTTATCCTACACTTCATACAGTGACTGATTGCTTCTCAAGACTATAAATTCCCAACGTGAGATTTTAGCTAGCTTGTGAAAACCCCTAGCTGCTCACCAAATTTCTCCAGTAGTTTCTTAAGACAGCATGCAAGAAGAAAATTGTATATGTCAACAACAGTCAAAAGAAAACAGAGAAGTCAGAACTATAAGCCAGTTTCTTACAAATGCAATTCAATATAGCATTACATATACTGACATGTTGTAAGTAAAATCTTCTGCATAACGTAAATCATTAAAACCAGTCCTCAAATTGCTACATAAGAGAGTTAAAACAGACATACATAGAACACATGAAACCAATTTCCTGAAGTACTCTGAATGAAATGTCAGTTAACCAAAATTAGTTGTCATTTTCTGAAATGCAATTTATAATATATCCCATAAATGCACGGAACGTTAGACTGATGAAACATCAACTTAATTATTTTCAGCAAGAATACCTTCTGACAGAAAATACCACCACTGATGTTGTGGCAGGACTAAACATGTATTACACGTCTGTACGCTGTCAGGGAATTGTCTCTATTTCAAGCAAGGCTGACAAGTTACCATTTAAACTACAAAAACAGAGCACAAGTAATGCTTTTAAATTCAAAACAAAGCATACAGCAGTTTCCCCATGCTATAACAATAACCTGACCTTCAATATTGCTGTAAAGATATACTATATAACCTTACAATTCCCTTCTCAGCTCCAGGCCCCCACACCACAGGGAAGCCTCTAGGAATCCCTGCAACAAAATGCTGTGCAGGCATAGCATGTCCCTTCAACACTGCAGGTGACCAAGAAGTCATTTTTGATCAGCACACTTAATTTTTAATTTACTCTATGGATGATATATTAATTGCCTGCTTTTGTCGATTGCACAGGAGTAGATTTTTTTACCTCCTTCATATGCTACAAGTAGCTGCAGAAAAACAGTAGTATTTTAATTAAAGCCATGTAAAATACTTTCACATTAGGTTATTGTGATCTTCACAAGACTTCATTTAATTGGGTGGGGAATGAAATGAGGGAAGACAGAGAAAAATCCAATTTTTAAATAAAGACCTTTAGATACCTGAGAAGAAAAGCTAATGATATCAATTTGATAAATTTATTTCTAAAAATATGCAAGAGCACAGAGAAGTGCTTAGACACTCTCCCTCTACTTCATCGAAGAAGTAAGATGCTTAAAATTCAGACATTACTGGTATTCCCACTATTATGTCATAAAAACTCTTTTAATCTCATAAAACACAGTAATTGCATTCTCAAAGGAACTTGTTATTACTTATCAGAAGGAACCTTTTACCATTTTACACTGTCAGTTCTTTCAGTGGCAGTCCTTTCAGTGGCAGGGTCAACTTATGCTGGTTGGGAAGCTGTGGCATTAGTTTGCTAAAAATTATAAACAACTGAGCTATCAATATAAATACAGATGAATAAAGCTAAGAAATAAAACCTGTAATATAATAATTATTTCTAGCGGCTTTTCCTGAATAGCCCTCAAGGCAAGTGAATACACTTCACAGGCAACTCTAACACGGCAGATAATCTTTCACTGCAACCCTTACAGCTCATTTCCCTTTCAAAGAAAGTGGCAATGGACAAAGCCCTCCAGTATAGCAGCAAACATTAAAAATCCCCACTACAGCACATTATTTCATTTCTCACCAATCTCCTTTACTAAAAAGGGCACAGCAGGTGGTTAGTAAAATCTGTAGCAAATCTGTAACGAGTCAGATCTAGCAGAGCTGGCAAGCATACAGGAATATAATCAGAAATCAGTGCAGTAAAGCTTACTTTATTCCCCAGAAACATAAATCATTACACTAAAAGCTTCCAGTATCTTGGTAAATATGAAAACAGCTATTTCAAAAGAAAGGATTATCGTATACTCTCATTCTAGTTGTTTTAAGAATTTGTACACCAGTGTAGCAAGAACAAAACCAAATGCACTCAGTCATTGCACTAATTATTTTTCATCTGATTATCTTTTACTTACTTGAGCATTTTTTCCCATATATCACTGTCATAAAAGGCGTGGTTCCAGCCCATTTTGACTGTTCCAACAATGACATTCTGCTTGAAAACATCTGATCCTAGCTTATGGTACAGTTCTTCACAATCATCCAGAGGGATATGGAACAGCCCCAACATAAAAGCTAATATAGCTCCTGAAAAAAACAAATATTTTGTAATATTACAAAAACATATCCTGGAGTAAGATTACAAAGATGGATTACCAGTTAATGTAGTTCATAGGTTAACAGAATATCTGTCTTGAAACAGCAAGACCAACTGACATTTATTTCACTAAATTCCTGCTCAGAGATCACAAACCATGCTTTAAAAGACAATACATGTAGAAAAAGTCTATTTTCAAAAGCAGAAATATGAGAAGTTAAAACATTGTATTATTTCATTTTGCAGATTATAACAAGCATATGGCAGAAAGCAAATGAAATCCACTACTTTACTTGGAAAGAGAAATGAGCAAGAGAAATCTATGCTGTAGGTACTAAAAATTTATTTGGAGCAATATTTGCTACTCTGCAAGCTCTTAAGTCGAGAAATATTCTTGGAAAATTCTTCAAAAATAAAGGAGATTCCAGTAGTTTGGATTACATTTGGTTGCAACCATTTATAATTAGTTTCATACATGCTGCCATCTAGTGTGTCCCTAACAAAAATTATGACCTACCCTTGTAGGAACAAAATAATAGCACTCAAAAAAGCATTGCTGCTAAATACCATTAAAAGGACTGTACAAAAATACACTTAATGCATTACTACAATTCTCAGATATATTAAATCAAAAGGGACGCACAAAACCTTTAAATCTAGTTGCGCCTGTGAGAACATGTAATTAAACATTAGAAATAATTAGGACACATGACTTTTTCAATCTGGAAATAAATGCCATAGGCTTGAATAAAGTTAATTTTAAAAGGTGCCAATTTTTGAAAAAGAGTAAAAGTACAATGCATGAGCAGAAAAAAGCTACATGCAGGAAGTTACAGATAGCTTTAAAAGAAACAAGACTTCCCAGCCCTTTTTCACTCACAGCGCCCACCAACTGCGATAGCTGAGCATTCGTGGACTGATGGCCTCAATTTCTTAAAAGGCAGCACACACACTTAAGGCAACCTGGTCTTACTTGACACAAAGTTTCATCATACTTGACACAAAGTTTCATCAAGCGAAACTATCTCAATTGCCAAATCACCAGATGCCTGAATTCAACGCATACTTAACACCTAGCAGCAGAGAAACACCATTTTCCTGAGTCATGCAAATCCTCTGTCACATTCTCTTCCTCTAAACCTCCAGCACCAGTTCTACAGTATCATACATTTGCTATTTTGGTGAGTAGATTCAAAGTATGCAGAGCCTATTACAGCATCATTGCAATGATCTTTCTCTGTGACTGCCTGCATTTACACTCTCTGACCCCCAGTGAAGAGAAGCATGGGGAAGATAACTACAAAGACAGTGATGCTGAATTCACAGCAAGGGCATTTCCCAACTTCGAAGGCAAAACAGCTGAAAAGTAGTAAGAAATACAAAAACTGCAGCAGAAAAGAGAAGTGCAGGGCACAAGAGGCATCCTTCTTATCATTTAATCCATCACTCTCGTGAAGCACAATTCATTCAACGGCAAGACTATTGGCATATGTACTGTCAATACAAACACAACTGCCAGCAGTGCTGGCAGACAAGAACAGCCTCATCCAGCCATGTCTTTCCATTTATTATTGCAAACTGGACAACTGCAGACAAAAGCTTAATTGCGTAAAAAAAAAATTGAAAGAATTTGCTAAGTACTTATTAGCAGTCATAAGTCCCAAAATTTGAGGAAGAATTAAAAACCAAGTTAGTTTTAGTGACAGTAGTGGGAGTAAATTAAGAACAGGAGGCCTCTCTATTCAAGGTAAAAACACCTATATTCATTGAAGACAACACTGGAGAAGTGTTTTTTAGGGAAACCATCTTCCAAAGAAACAACCACTTAACTGCTAAAGTAACTAATGAAGGATTTATTTGGAAGACTATTAAAAATGTAAAGCAGGGAACTATATTGTGGCTACAAACAAATTCTGTCTAGAAGACCTAAACACTCTCCTCCACTATTTTGAGTCTATTAAGCAAATCTCTTGAAACACACTTCTTCCACTCAGGGTGATCTGTGTTTAATATAATTTCGGATTGAAAATAAGTATGACAAAAAATTTGAAGAATATGGGTTCCTTCAGGAAACTGAGCTAGTAAACTACAGCATACCTCCTATGTTAGAAAACATATTTGTGCTGCTACTGGTCTAACAATTTCTGAAGGAGATTACTTTAAAGGAGAAACTTATGCTTTGGAGTTTCCTGCTTTCTAGGGAGGAGTAACTTATCACTGAGTCACAAGTGTAAATAAGTCTGGGTGGAACTTGTAGACATCATCTAGTCCAACCTCCTGTTCCAACAGGTATAATTAGAATAGGTTACTCAGGACTTGATCAGCCAAATTTTGAGTATCTCCATGGACAGAGATTACAAAGTCTGAACAGGAAACTCCTTCCAGTGTCTGACCGCCCCTGCAAGAAAAACATGATCCTGTACCTAATTAGAACTTCCCATACTCCAACTTGTCTGCTGGCTTTTGTCCTACCCCTGTACACCTTCAAAATTATTCCAGATCCATCTTCTCTATATTTTCCCATTAGCTGAACCAGGATAAAGGCCAGGCCCACCCTTCGCCTTCTCAAGGCTAAATAAACCAGTTTTTGCACTCTCTCCTTTACATGTCAAGAGCTCCAGCACCCTGGCTCTCTGCCAGATGCACCCAGTAGAAAAACACATCCAAAAGATTAAGGGTTTATAGAAGAGCCCATAACAAGACCTTTGTGGCCAAACAGAGACACTTCAATTGTTGGGTACGTTCTCATCCATGCAAGCCAATGTGGTCTGCTTTCTTTGCTCTAGAGTGCAGTGATGATTCATGTCCAACTTGTTCCAAACAAGTCCAGGTCATCTCCTGCAAAGCTGGTTTCTAGGCTGTCAGCCCACCTCAGACAGAAAGCTTTGTATTTGGCTTTACTGAACCTGCCAAGCCATTTCTCCATCCTGTACAGACCAATATAAAGGAAGGGCACCACAGCATTGACCACTTCCTCCAATTTAGATAATTCAAAATCTTGCTACAGGCACATTCTGTCCTTCTGGCAGGCAATTAATAAAGATGAAACATTGCTGTTAACCTAATAAAGGAAACTCGACTGACTCAGCATCAGTTCTTGAGAGCTATTATCTTAGTAGTCTGCAAAGCTCCATAAATACCTAAGATAACTGTTTGTATGTGCAAATCGAAGATGTCACATAAACACTGAAAAAAATGACAAATCAGTTTAAAGCCAAAAGTTTGTCATGAACTGCCCAAAGTTCTTATTCAGAAGCAAAAAGAAAGACTCTAGAAATCACAACTGTACTTTCCCAGCTTAGACTAAGTCAGAAACTGCAAAATCTATATTTATTCTCAGATGTTCTTTTACTACATTGATAGCAAAACTCCAACTTGTGACTTAATAATTACCTGTGCTTACGCCACAGATGTAGTCAAAAAGTTGATGAACCGGCTTTCCAGTTAATTCTTCTAGTTTCCGTAGAGTCTGAAGTGCAACTAAACCCCTGAAACACAAAATTCCCCTTCAGATACAATGGTGGTCTTATCTTACATAGCTCTAATCATTTTTCAACCACCTTTGCTTCATTATAACTAATTATAATTGAATAGCTGCAACAGTAAGAATCCTGAATATTTCAGGAAATAAAAGAGCAGCAGAACACAGTTAAAATAGAATGATGAATACTAAATATGAACGACATACTCCAGCATACCAAAAATAGTATTCAACAGCTACAGCCACATTGTTTTACAGCAAAGGCTTGGGGGGTGATCAATTTCTGTGGATGTAGACTAAGGATAGATTTTAGTTGTATTCCCACTACACTTAAATTTTGGTCTTCACAAGGCTATATAATGCCCCTTGGGGCATAGTATTTTCCAGTATGGAGTTTACTTGGCCTCAATTCAATGTATCTGAAATAATGGGAGAGATGAATTAGAGACCATCAGATTTGTGTTTCTCCATCACAAAACAGTATCTGGAGTGCAGCAGTGTGAACTCTGTTGGGATAGAGAGAGATAACTGTGTATGGCAAAATGAGCACCAAAACGAACACCATTCAAGCAGAAATGCATAGAAAAACAATACCCATCCCTTAGATAGTCAAATGTTACAGAAATGTAACTCATAAATTGCCTCTTTGGGCATTTGTCTATCAAAGAGAGACTGAAATTTTACTTCTAGTTACAGTACGAAAAAGGTTACAGTATGAAAAAGGTTACAAGTATGTAAAACCCCAGAAGTTTTACCTTGTTCCTCCTCCATCAATGGTGAGGATTCGAATTCCCCAGCCTTTCACAGGGTCTGTGTAGCCAATCAGAGCTAAAGTTTCTCTAACAGCAGCCTGAAGACTTTCATCATTAGCCTGTCTCAGTCGCAACAGGCATGGGATTAATTTTTCCTATTGATAAATACAAGGATATTTAATTCTAACCATATGTTTAAACCAAAAGAATATATTCTTAAATTTACTAGCATGGCATTAAAGTACAGAAGTAATATACTAGTCAAACTTGGAAGAAAATGTCTTCAAATCTGTATTCACCCAAGTCTTTCTCTAACCAGGGAAAGAAAGGATGTCAATATTATGCTGTACACACCTCAGTGCTATAGTAACTACCTATCAGAATTAAACAAACAAGATGATATGTAAATATTTTTAATAGCTAGGAAAGTTACATTTACCACTTTCCTTTTATTGACTTAGTATCACGTCAGCCAAGTGTAGACTCCAGTATGAGGCACACCAAGTACAGGCAAAACCCCACATTTGCTTAGTAAGTACTGCATTGCTTCAAAACAAGAAATGCCTTCTAAGTACACTAATACCAAAACAAAATTTAAAATGCTTTCCCACACAGAGTATTTTTTAAATGGACATTACCACAAAGATACACACAGCATTATAATCAAAATGGGACTAGTGAATACACTCTTTCATAATAAAGTAATTCACATATATTTATGTGAATGCCTGACCTGTACCCTGCCCAGATGATTCATCTGGCCTGCACTCCATTCCCAAAGGCTACTTCTTCCAGAAATTCTACCATCCGTGTCACAGGTTTTTCACATCTTGTGGAAAAAGGCACAAGGTTGACAAATGCTGTGATTTAGCTAGTACTTCTAGAATAGCCTACCACCCACCTCCTGCCCTCTCAATGCAGGGAAGAAAACAAGTAGGACTAGATTACATTAACTTATTTGATGGTTCTCTTGCCACTTCTCTTCGAAGAAAGCATGTAAACAAGCAGAGAAAGTACTGTGCATTTACAGATCAACTGTACAGCACATTCCCATCTGTCAACTGCCACAGGGGACACAGTGTACGACCTTTATCTACCACTGGAAAAAGCTATACTACCCACCCACATGACCATGCCGTACGCTTCTAAATTAAACACTGCAGTCTTAAGAACCTTCAGCTAAACTCACAGTAGCTGCATATGAATCTGCTTGAACCAGCTATAAAGTTATAAAAAGAGACACTCAAACTACAATCCTTGCAAACAGGAAATATGACTAGTGCAGAAAAGCACAGAAGGAGGATTTATGTTGTTCTATAGCAATAATTTCTCAGATTGATTTTTATGTACACATAAAAACTATTTGCACCTTAATTGCAACTCCTCTGCTCTCTGGAAATTCTAGAAGATGATAGGTCAGTTCTTCAACCCTGTTGATGCAGACTCTTGGATCAGAGGATCTCCGCAGAGCTTGAACTAAAGCTCGAGTCCTGTTATCAATACTCACTCTTGCAATGATCTAAATAAAACAGACAACACAAAACTACTCTGAGAAACGTGTAAAATTTGTCAAGACTAATTTCAAAATGTTATTTTAAGATTTCTCAGAAGCAACGAACAGCATGCTGTACTAGAGATCTCCTAAAGGTTCTAAGAAAGCATTGCTTAAATCATCAACAAAAACCTTTTGATTCTTTATTTAGTAGAAAACAAAGTAAAGTTTACAGCAAGAATACACCAAACAAACAGGTCAATATGTATTCAGATGGACTTTCAGGGCAACTCTCTGGTATTCAAATGCCACTAACAAACCATAAACTGTAAAATTACTATAACCACAGAAAATACTACAACTTAGATCTGTCTGTAATTACGGACTCTAGGCATATATGAACTAAATACATGTACCTACAGCACACACACACACACAGAGGTGTGTGTATATATCTACACATACACTCTTCATATATAAACTTGCATAAACAGATCTATACCTGCATGAAACATCTAATACTTAAACACAGATGTATCTACACCTAATTTTAAGTACATGTATATATATGTAAGTTTACATATACTATGCATACAAATATATAAAATCTACATAGTTATATATATGTACTCATTTATAAAAGTGCACAGAATGAATCAGAGAACAATTTGGGCTGGAAGAGGCCTTAAAGATCATCTAGTTCCAGCTCCCTGCTGTGGGCAGGAACACCACATATATACTTACATGGAAGTACAAACACTTCTATGTAAGTATAAGTATGTGTACATCTGTATGCAAATATATACACGGGTATACACTTATTTACATAAGTAAATGTGTGTGTGTCTATGCTTAAATACAGGTATATACACTAGTGTAGCATATATACACACTTGTACAAAATACACATAGAAATAATACGTAAATTAACAAAAAACGAAGACTTGCCTTTTCTCTCTGAAGAGACAGATGCTTTTCCCTCTCTTCTGCAGTCTTGGCCTCTTTTGCTTTGTCCGCATCACTCTTCTCAGACACTTCTTGTTCCTGCTGTTTACTCTTTTCTGGTGAAACAACTTTTGTATCTGATCTTAACTTTGGAACCAACCCACCAATATAGCTGTCGACAAATGCCTGTACGCTGTTACTGGGATATGAAAGAAAGTCTGCAATACTTTTTTTAGTGGAAACAGGGAGAACAGTATTTGTCTTTTCACTACCCAAGATCTCTGCTTCAGGAGCTAAAGCACCTGCTGAATTCACTCTCTTTTCTTCGCTTGTTACAGTATTTGCTGATGAATCAAGCTTATTCCTCTCTTCACTTTCAGAGTCCTGTAATAAAGCATTCCTTTTTCTTCCTTGTTCCATAACAGAATTATTAAAGTAAGAGTTGATATGATCAGCTACAAAGTTGTAAGTCTCTCCAAAGTTTGTAGAAAAGTAGCTTACATGAAAAAGGTGGCTTTTAGTAGATGCTGAAACTTCTGGAGTATCTTGACAAGTGCCGCTTGAACTTACTAACACAGACTCCAAGTTTTCACTTGCACAAGTGGATTTCTTTGCAGCTGGGCTGCTGTTGCAATCGTCCTGAGTTCTGACATCTGTAACTTGTTTATCATTTTCTAGATTTGTGCTGATGTTATTTGCATCTGCACTACTTTTATTTGCTTTACCCAAAGTACCTGAGTGGGACTTCAATCGAGCTATTCGTGACACCAGCTCACTGTGAGTGCCAGACACTGCCTTTGAAACAGATTCTATAGTATTCTTAATTCGTGACATGCGAATGCTCACCTTTGTAAGTCCTTTAGAAGAAGAAGTTAAAAGTTTGGAAACTCTGTAGTATAAAAACTCATGGCTATAAATGTACTTGTTATACCAAAATGTTCTGCTTCTGGCCCACTTACACCAAGGCTCACTTGTATGAAAAACTCTCAGGTGTGCAGCATGATTTATCCTCCAGCAGGCTTTAGGTCTACCGAAACACAGGTATTTGTTTCTCTGCTTCCACCAAAGATTTTTTGGGTTAATCAAAAAGAATAAATATGCATCTAAGGATAAATGAACTGTCATAACTTATATATAATTGCACCTTTTCTATGTTGCTTTCTACTTCATTCCAAAAAATATGTCAATAAGTAAATCCCGTAATGTAGTGTTGTCTGAAAAAGAAAAAACCAGAACAAAATTAAAACCAACAACGGAAACCCCAAACCAGAAACAAGTTAAATTAAAATCACAGAGCTGTTTAGAACAGATGAAGCTTGTGTATCCTTTTAGTAAAGACAAACATTCAAATCAAATCGAATAATCTCATGGGAAAATCCACTGCTCAAGACATTTGGTAGGTAGCTCACCCCAACATTTCAACATGCTACTCCCTAAAGGCCAGTTTAAGCTCATCTTGAACAATACGTGACACTTCTCAAAAGCACTTAATGACATACAGAAAATTGATTGCTGTTTCTTCAGCAAATTATCTTGTGCAGACACAACATTTCAAACGTCATTATATTACCACCCCTTAGCAGAATTCCTCACAGGGCAGAAGTGACACCAATACTTTGACCAAAGTTCAACAAAACGTGCCCATCCTAAGAGCCAAGGGTAGGATATAATCCTTACTCTGCAAAGAAAAGTGCAACTGGTGGAGCGTTTTACACAGCACACCAGAGTTGTGCTGACATCGCAGGAGCAAATGCATTATTTGCCGAAAAAGTAAGCCCAGGCTTCTCCAGCGCCAGTGACAAATGCCGAGAAGGGCTGCCAGGCAGGCACGCAGGCCAGCTCCTGAGCAGGCCGACTTCCCAGTGACAGCAGAGGGAAAGCCCGGCGGCAGCGCCGTCGTTACTTACAGTCTCCTCCGTGCCTGTCCCGCCGGGTGACCGCCGCGCAGCCGGGCTGCGGGCCCCAGCCCGGGCCGGCCTATATAAGCACGGGGGCGCCGCCGGCCGCGGGGGCAGGCGCGGCCGCTGTTCCTGCCTTGCGCCATTTCCCCGAAACGCTGCCGAGAGTGGCGGCGTAAACAAGCACCGAGTCCCGGCCCCGCTGTCCCCGGCCCACCTCCCGTTACGCGAGCGAGCCCCGCGTGCCCGGCACGCGCTCATCGCGCTCCCCCCGCCCTCACACAGCCCCACGACACGGCGGAGATGCGGCCCGTGCTGGAGGCGGTACCTGCTGGACAGCGGCTCCCGCCTCCCCCCGGTCCCCGGGCCGCCGCCGAACGCCAGGCAGGGGCCGCGCCCTCACGAGCGGCGCCGCCCCGGCGGAGCGGGCGGGAGGCGGCGGGGCCCGGCACAACACCCGCGGCGCGCGGCACTGCGCCTGCGCCCGCCCCACGCGCCGGAAACAGCTGGGGCGCGCGCCAGCGCCCCACGGGCCGCCGCCGGAGGGGAGGGGGGGGCGGAGGGGGAGCTGGGGAGTGACGCGAGTGACGCGACCGGCTCGCGGGGCGGGGCGGGGCGGGGCGGGGCCGGGCAGCGCGAGGTCAGGGCCGGGGCGGGGCGGGGCTGCTGCGCCTGCGCTTGCGCAGGGTCGGGCGGCGACGTGCGGCGCGGCACGCGGGAGGGCGGGGCTGCTGAGGGCGGCGCTTGGAGCGCGCCGGCGGGGCTGTGCGGAGCCCGCCGCTCGCCTGAGCAGGCCGCTCAGAGCCCCACCCAGCCGCGGTGTGGGCGCTGCCAGGGTCAGGGCATCCACATCCCTGGGCCAGCAGCTTGGTCTGGTGCTTTTCCACCCTCACAGTGAAGAATTTCTTCCTAATGTCTGACCTAAATTTCCCGTCTTTCAATTTGTGCCCGTTACTCACTGTCCTGTCCTCTCTGGCTCCTGTGTCGGTCCCTTTCAGGCGCTGGAAGGAGCTTTGAGGTGCCCACACAGCCTTCTCCGTGCTGAGCAGCCCTCGCTTTCCCAGCCTATCCTTCAGGGGAGGTGCTCCCGTTCCCTTCATGGCCCCGCTGTGGGCCTGCTCCACGAGGTCCATGTCCTTCTTATGCTGAGGACTCCAGAGCTGGATGCAGGTGGGGTCTCAGCAAAGCCGAGTAGAGGGGCAGAATGCCCTCCCTTCGTGCTGCTTTGGGTGCAGCCCAGGACACGTCTGGCTTTCAGGTCGGGCACAGCAGAGCGGGTTGTGCCCCACGCTGCTGCCAGCGCTGGGCTCTTGATGCCGCACCCTGGGGAGTCCCTGGGAATAGAAGGGTCCCTACCCCGCCTTTGTAGCTCCTCAGTGCAGGTGCCTTGGAAATATGCTCCCCCCTATCTCCTGTTTAATGGTTAGGGAACAATGACAGACATGTTTTTCATGGGTTGGACAGGGTTAGGAGGCACCTTGGTCTTTCCCAGCCAGGCTTCAGAGCAGCAGCAGGCCTTGAGATTCCTGTCTGAAACACAGTTTTAATGAAGTTGCCAAAACTTCAGGTGGCAGGAGAGGATGGATGCGCTGTGTGCCCAGGTGGAACAATGGAGGCTTTACCATGAGGGTTAGAAGGGTTGCATCACAGATTTCAGATCCCAATTGTCTGCTACTGTTCTTCCTCACAAATAAAGAAGTAAATTGATTTTATTGCCTTGCATTTTATTCCTCAAAAGAAAATTTATAGTCCTTACATATTGTAATTTTTAGCATGTATTTTTTATAAATTGCACAGGTTAAATTCTCCACATCTCCCAGAGCAGGACATCCCTTTCTGGATACCAGGTGCCCACCAAAGTCACTCTGTCACTCCCTTCCTCATCTGGTCAGGGAGAAAAAATAGAAGAGCAGGTTTGTGAGTTGAGATAAGAACAGAGAGAGATCACTCACCATTTACCATCGGGGGCAGAACAGACTAAGCTTATGGAAATTAGTTGAATTTATTACCAATCAAATCAGAATAAGGTAATGAGAAATAAAATCAAGCCTTAAAACTTTCCTCCCACCCCTCCCTTCTTTCCAGTCTCAACTTCACTCCCAAGTTCTCTTCCTGCTCCCCATACAGCAGAGCAGGGGGATGAGGAATGGGATCTACAGTCAGTTCAACATATACTGTCTATGCCACCCGTTCTTCTTCAGTGAGAAGACTTCTCAATCATTTCCCTGCTCCAGTGTAGTGTCCCTTCCACAGGAGACAGTCTTCCACAAGTTTCTGCAGTGTTAGTCTTTCCCATGGGCTGCAGTTCTCACAAACTGCTCCAGCAAGGCTCCCTTCCTCAGCGTCAGGCCTTCAGGAACAGGCTGCTCAGAGTGGGTCTCCTGCAGGGGCACAGGTCCTGACAGCAAACCTGCTCCTGCCTGGACTCCTGTCTCCATGGGGCCACAGCTCCTGCCAAGATCCTGATCCAGTGCAGGTTTCCCATGGGGTCATTGGCACCTGCCTGCTCTGGTGTGGGGTCTGCCAGGACATGCAGGGGAATCTCTGCTCCAGCACCTGGAGCACCTCCTTCCCCTCCTTCACTGACCCAAATGCTTTCAAAGTTGTTCCTCTCACATATTCTCACCCCTCTCTCCCAGCTGCTGTTGTGCAGAAGCTTTTACCCTTTCTTAATATGTTATCACAGGAGCACCACCACCATTGTGAATGGGCCCAGCTTTGGCCAGTGACAGTTTCACCTTGGAGCCTGCTGGAATTGACACCTTCCAGCACAGAGGCACCTATGGATGGATTTTTGCAGAAGCCACCCCTGTAGTCCCACTCCCCAGTCTTCCCCACCAAAACCTTGTCACATTAACCCAATGCAATGACAATTTTACACTCATGTCTTGTCACTTCCTTGGTGAGTACTCAGTGGCCACAAATAACTCACAAGCTATGTATTATTGGGATCCTTTTGCACAGTACAGTGATAGTTCATACCCAGGTGTTCATCTGTTCCCTACTAAACGTTTTCAGAATTTCTGCCTTCTGTGCTGTTCTGCTGGTATGGTCTGCCTGCCTTATTTGTAGCTTAATACAAATCTGGTTGCATTATCCAATGGTGGTATACTCATGTTTTCTAGATTTATTTACTATTCTTTAATTTTTCACAGGAGTTCATTATATATGCTATAAATTAATTTTTAAACCAAGTATTTCAAACAGTAGTGGGGTCTGCCCTCAGTGCCCGATGCAGCTAAGGAGGGAGTTTTCACTACCTCTTGATGTATGAGTTACTTCATGTAAAAGCCTGAATACTGTTATGAGAGCAACACAGTACAGACACTTTTAGAATGTGCAGCAGTGTCAGCTTAAGCAGCTTCCCTGGGTGTGTTTGCTCTCCTGTAAGCCCCAGGGCTCTAGTGCCTTTGCCAGTGTGCTGAACTGAGTTGCATCTCATCAGATGACTTAAGAAGCAGTCACCCATCTGAAGCCACAGTCTGAGCTGGCTTTAAGCAGGGTAGCTTGCTTTCTTACAGCAACAAAAACTAAGGCAAAACAAGATCTACAACTTCACTAAGAAGGAAGTTTGGACAGGATAAGCTTCATCCTGCCAGGGCACATCCTGCCTCTCTTTTTGACTGGCAAATAAGGTATTTGAGGTGGGAAGCAACTGTTCCCTTTTAGCTGAACATGGTTCCTTCCTAAACAGTCACACTTTATCCCATAATCTCATTGTAAAATCCTCTCCTGTGCCTGCTCAGACATTTGTCTCGCCACTGGGATATGTACAATGAATGGTGTGTTGATTCACATCTTTGCTAAGGAAGAGATTCAAGATTTCACATTTCTGGTCCAGTCACAAACCCGGATGTTCTTGCTGTATCGCTGTCCCTGAGCATGGGCAGACCTGTCTGATCTGGCATGTTCAGAGATGCATGATCCATCAGCTTCTCAAAACAACCATGAATCAATACAAAAGCTGAAAAACACAGGACAGGAAAAGATAAATTTATCTATTCCCAGGCACAAATTCTGCACCTTCTCAAACATTTTCACAATTTAGTACTCTCTTTACTGTAGTCATGACATTAAGAAGAAATTATCTCAAATTTGTTTAAAAGACAGACTATTTTTATAAGCTCTCTTAGTAGTCAAAGATGAGTTAATTGTGTTTGACTAAATATCTACTTTTTAGATAAGAGAGATAAATCCACATATGGTAGTCAGACAGTGGCCAACTCTGTAGTTGTTTTCACCTAATATCGATATAATCTCATTTAAATGATTTTGAGATATATTTAAATTTTATTAGGATGTATATTAGCTATTTGAAAAATACTTCCATTTCAGTGGTTTCCGTGGGAAGTATCAAGAGAGAAATCTGTTGTTATTATTATTGATGGGTTTTTGTTGATCTCTATTAGGTTGCATACCCAGCACTCAAGCTCTTTCAGAGTGGTCCCATGAAACGTGATTGTTTTCAGTTTAGGACAACACTGAGAATAGTTTGATTTTGATTTTAATTTATTCTTTCTCTGTTACTAAATTCAAAACATCAAAGGCTTTAAAATAATTTTCTCATAATACCTGTTACTACATGTTTTTATGGGTAGGATGAAATCTTGTAAATCAAGTTGCACATCAGTTGTGGTGAACCTTCCTGTTTTAAAGAAAGAGAGTTCTTTTTACCTCTTTGGTGTACGTGATTTTTGTCATGTTATAACCAAGTATTGTGGTGCAATAATTCAGGTGAGTTAGCTGTGTTCATTTATATGCATGCTGTACTTTCCAATGCCATTAATTATTTCTAACATTCATATTTGTATGTTTGCCTTGGACTGCTGCTTGGAGGGAAAGTCATAATGGGTTATGAGGCAGTTTGATATTTACCAGAAATAATGGTTCCAAAATTTGTTTGTCTACAATTCTCACTCTTGATCTATGAAATGTGGAAGTTTTTATTCTGAGAAAATAGTTTTGCATATATTCTCACTGTATGTTTGATAAAAAGCTATTATATGAATAGCATTTTTATATATAGCATTAGTTTCTTTTTACTTGTCATATTGATTATGGATGCTATTCTGAAAATACAGAACTATCACCTAAGAGACTCAAACAAATTTTAAAAGTATTTCAAGGCACTGTGACAAGTTAACGTATATTGGTAGAGCAGTATTCTGCTAATAATAATGCAGGGAAAACACCGTTTTGTATTTTCATCAGCATAATATGACATGGACAGAAGCTGTGTAGTGCTAGCAAATATTTTAGGCTTTGCAAACACAAGTATTCTGCCTCTTAACACTAGATGGCAGACAAAAATGGGAAAACATTTCATTGTTTTCAGGGATAGACTATTTAATTAATTTCCAACTTGAATGAATATTCACTGAAAACTCTGAAAGTAAAAAGAATTAAGACAATTGAACACATGCTTGTGACAGGATGGATCTTTCTGCAACCTTTCATTTGGATGTGGTTTTTGGCACAAACACTGAAAATAATCAAGTGGAATTTTTCTGCATTATTTTAATATTTTTTATCTGTTACTTCCCTTCAATACTTTGATCTCGTCAAACAGCTAAAAATTCTAGGAGCTTTAGAAAGGGTTAAGCAACTCAAATAAAAGACAAACTTTCCAAAAAAACTGTCCTTGCCAGGTAGTCACATCGTTGTGAAATTGTCTTCTGTAAATCCAAAGAGGAAATGATGTAAGACTTAGATTGCAGCTGCTTAGTGTCTTTGCTTTGCTTCAGTTACCCAAAGTAATTGGCTTGCTTTGCTCCTTATTGTCATTGAATCTTAGACAATAATTTGTAAGTAACATGTTTGCTAAGGGGGCAACTCTCTTCAAAGAATATTATAGTGTGCCAAACATTATGTAATCAGTTCACCTAAAAGCCAGTGAATATTTTGGATTGTTATCCCCTTCCTCTCCCAGATACATCCTTCAAAAAAGAAGGGTCAGAATCCCCAAATTTCTGAATCTCACTCTGAAATGTCTGTTCTTCTAGCTAATCGTGAGGTGCATACACAGCACTAGAACTGTAACAAACCCATGAAAACCCACCTTGTCTTTCTTCCTCAGTGCTTGATTTCTTGTGTCTACATTGCTCATAGCTGATGGTCTCTGCCCTTTTGTGCATTCTATAAATCTATCTGCCAAAACAAGAGTGTGCCAATCAATAATAATTATAAACTAGATATGAATAATGTAGTTGATTACTTAGAATTTAAAAATCAACTTGTGTTAGAGGTCATATTATAAATTCCTCTTCAGCGTCCTGTGATTATTATAAGAGGCATTCTGTTACCTTTCATCACTCAATAAGTGATAGATGTGAATTTTGTTACTGTAGCATCTGGTTCAGTGTATGATTGTATGAGTGTCACCCAAGGGTTTTTTGTGTAAATGGAAGGAGATCAAAATGCAGAATCTCTAGGTGTGCTGGTGTTGATTCACTGTCCATAGTGTTTGCAACTGCTTACTCAGTATTGCTGGAGAGACTGACTGTCATTTTTATTTACATTGTCTTTTAATTAAATTATTGATGTGGTTGATCTGGACATTTCAGTATTGTACTAGGTACCATCTTAGCATTTTTCTCTTTAATAAAAAGCTCTGTTTTTAACTTCTCATCTGTGGAAAAAGTGTTTTGTAATTCTTCATCCAAACCAGTTCATCATAGTTCTTCTCCTAAAGTTACACATTACTTCTCCATTTTTCTTTGCTCTGACCAGCCTTGGTGAAGCTCCTTTTCTGTCAGTTGTTTTCCACAACCCTGGTGGCAGGTGAGCTATCAGGCCATTTAACATCCTAATAGAGAACCCAGACTGTCTGGAATACTGCAAATGAAAAAGACAGTTTTTGGCAGAAACCTGTGTAACTGATTTATAACAATTTATTTCTGTCTTAAAATAGCCTGATGGAAGTTGTACAAGAAAGAGTAAAAGCTCTGTATTCTATGGGGAAACACTTTATTAAAGTTGCATGAAATTTTACAGCAGCAATAGGAAAAAAGCATTACTTAGAGAATGGCTTACAAATTGTGGAAGATAATTCTAGCACCATAATAAGAACATGAATTAAGCAAACTGGTTCGAGGCTTTGGACCCAGTAGCACCTTCATTCACTGCTGTCAGTAACAGCTGTAAAATCAGAAACTTACCTAAAGAATGAGGTTGGCAACAACAAATAATAAAGTTCTTGCTAAAACAGATTAAAAAGTTATTGTTTCAGACGTAATCTCCGTGGGGATTAAAAAGAGGCGCGTAGTACTCTACGTAGTTAGTGGTACTGTTTTGTGGTGAGTATCTGGGACATGCCTAGTTACAAGTCACAGGGGGCTCATAGACATTTTTTTCCCCTCTGGCTTTCATGCCTGTGACTAATTCCTGCTGGAGGATGCACTCAATTTAGAAAGGTCTTGTTCCAAAATATTGCCTAACAGTAAGTGTAGTTTGATGTGTTGCAGTCTTACATTCTAAGGCTGTATAGACCTGCATTTGATTTGATGTAGCCTTTAATTTTACTAAAGTAGTACCCTCTTCCTTTAAATACACAATTAATTTACTCATTTGGGAAATGAACATAGTTTCTTATAAAGTGAAAGACATCATGGTCACGTGTGTGCAGGAGAGCAGCGTTTACACGCACATAACACATGTGCAACAAACAGAGATGTGCACAGTTCTCTTTTGGTGTATAAACAGGGCTAGCAGGAGAAAATGTTGTCCTGTGTTCATTATGATATGAATTAGAAAAGTTAAGGGTGGTGTCTAGTTCATCTTGACTGGAAATGGATGAGATTTCAGGTTGCCTTGACATTTTCTAATAATCTTTTGGTTTCACTTAAGAGCTCTCCTTCCTGACCAGAAATGTTATTGTCCGAATCAAAGCTTAACTCTCTCTGAGGAATAAAGTTATTGATGCTATTTGTCATTTTGTGTTTCCTTGTGTGGTGACAATGGCATTGGTAGCTCCATTGCATGACTCATTATGTGCTGTCTGTAATAGGTGATGTATTTGTCTCTGTCTTCTCTTGGCACATTGCCTTTAGATGTAACTTTTTAACTATATAAGGTTGAAGTGTACTGTGAAGCTGGGTCCAAAGAACCTTGTATATTAAATAACTACAGTACTAATGGTGGGATTTTTTTTTTTAGAATCCAGAACTGTAGGAGATTGTACAACATCATTAAGGTGTACGTAATTTTAGTTCAATGAAAAAGACTTACAGCAAAGTAGTTTATCTCTCAGGTTCTGGAAATAAGCAGTATTACATTAGTGAAAAATATGGACCTCCCTTGCTGTAAATGCAGCTGTGCTACAGGCTAAGTATTGAACAGTATTCATGTGTAACTTTGACTAATCTCCTGTAGGAAAGAATCCATTTGCAATGAATTGCACTACTTCCAGAAGCAGTTCTCATAAAATTTCATGCTACTGATATGTATTTACATTACTTAATACATCTCTTCAAATGTAGTCCCTATCAATAGGGCAATTACTATGGTGACTCCTTTTATCTACCCTAGAATATGTTACTAAGTAAGTATTTTATGTAAAAAAGTATTAAGAATTAAATGGTTCTATCATCTTCTTGGTAACTGAGTCTTTTACTGCACATTCTAGACCTTTCCTCCCTATAGGGCCTATGGAAGCTGTTTGTACATTTTAATGTTTGGAAGTAAATAGAATCACATCAGCAGTAAGGAAATAATTTTTGATTTCTCTAAAATCCTCTAAATATGTAGCAAATAATGCAAAAATTTGTTTTTCTTAATTAGTTGGTTTTCATGACTTGTCAAGTGCACCTAATGGTAATCTACTAGCTCTTCACATCTGCAGAATCTCACTGAGAAAAGAGGCAGACCTGGGTTTCTTACATCAAAAGCAGACAGCAATATTTCCCATTTGATCTTTTCTTAAATAGGAACATTTTAGAACTTGCTTATCCATTCCAAAGTAAAAGACTGCAAACCTCTTCCTTCACAAGTTGTGTTTAATAAGTAATGTCTGTCAAAAATGAAACAGTTTCTGAGTTTGAGAAACTGGTCGAAGGCATTTAACCCTAAAATGTATATATTTCTGCTTCCACATATATTCCTCACCTGGCTTGGCAGAGAAATCTGCAATGCACAGCAATTCATGCAGTTTTTGAAAGGCAAAGGTTGTGATAGGACTTGACACACACACAGGTCACGTGGAATTCATAGGTCATTGGAAGTGTTTATTCCCCACCAGCTCAGCACTCCCCACTCACCACACATGGAATATTTCCTCTGGAGCTCCTGCACAGGAGAGGTGTTGATGAGCATGAGTGAGCTCAGCATAGCACTGTGAAGATCGTCAGAGGGCTGGAAGATGTAGCCTAGTGAGGGAGGCTGAGTGAGCTGGGCTTGTGCTCTGCACCAGGGGGTGCAACAATAAAGAGGGTAGTAAAATAGCTGTTTTATTAAAGTAGGCTAAACCCCAGCAATATGGATAGTTAGGAAATCTTAGGTCCCTTCCAATGCTGGGAACTCCATTTTTATGCAACATCTGACACATTACATGGATATTCCCCAGCACAGATGTCATCTGTGTAAGAATTCCACCTTCTTCCCAAAATGTGGAGCTTTTCTTTTGTGTGGCAAACAATCACATGTATTTTCTCCTGACAGGCTGGGATGTCATCTAATTCAAAATATTCACCACTGTCAACACAGGCTTTAAGTACAAGGCTCAGTGGAACAGACATGTACTGTTCAAGATCACTGACTCCTTGAATACAACATTTTCCACAATGCACCCAATGTAGCTTGTTCAGCCTAGAGGAGAGACAGCTTCAGAGGCACTAACAGTGCCCGTGCAGTGCCTAGGGGGATGGTGACAAGAATCTGAGCCAGGTTTTTACTTAAGTCATGCCAGAAGAACAAGAGAAGGTGGCCTGAATAAGGGGAGGTTCTGGTGACACATAAGGAAAGCTTTTTCTTGCAATGAAAATAAACATTTGTAACCAGTTACCTAGGGAGGTTTGGGATTCTAAGCTCTTGGTGGTTTTCAAGAACTGACTGGACAAACCCTGGGTGAAATGCTCTGGGTGCAGTGTTGTCCCTGCATTGAGCAGCTGTGTGATTCTGAAATTCAGAGCAGATAGCTAAGTTGGAGTCTTAATCTGTGAGCTGAATCTCTCCCTTTAGCTAACTAACAAACATTAGATGTCAGTCCACACTGAGAAGTTCAGCAGAAGTTAATTAAAATAATTTAGAAAAATAATTTAACTTGGACAGATACAGTTTGGAATGAAGCAAAGCTGGGCAATGGGAGGACAATATTGTCATAAAAGAACAGCTAAGGCTGCTTGAACATTTTCATCAGTTGTCTTAATTTTCTTTTCTCAGCAAGTTATATTCCCAGAGTGGATTAAATTTCAATTTAACATTATCCTGACTATCTGCTTGCTTGGATGAAAAAGATTGAAAGGGAACAATTATAAAGTTATGAAACCATTGACATATATTGGACTGATTATATGCAAGATGGAATAGAGTCTTGCATCACTAGGACAATTTTTACAAGGAGGGCCACCACCCTTTTAATAAACATAGAGAAGCCTACTTGTTTCACAGTGTGCTTGCCCTTTAGCCTGTGTCCACATCTGGATCCAACACCTGGGCTGTTGCCCAGACACTGTGCTGTGTGCATGTGTAGACTGAGGAAGAGTTGTGTGTTCCCAGGGATCTTGTTGGACCATTCTAGGTGATAAAACACATTTGCCTGAAATATGTGTCTATCCATACCTTATCTATTGTGAAAAATCATACACATAAGTATGATATTCTGGTTAGTCTTCCAACAGTATCCCAGGACTGACTTCTGTCGCATATACTGAGCTTCTTGCATATAATTTCTTGATATTGAAATATAATAATGAAATATAAATTTTTGTTTATCTTCCATGCCTGACCCCGAAATTAATATTCTCTTCAACATGTTCCTGTTTCAACCCACTTAATCCTACCTCTGTAGAGATGTATGTGCTTACATCATATCTTGCTGGAAGAATAAAAATCCCGCTTGGCTTTTTGTTAAGTTGTGGATTGAAGTTGGTCAAGGTAAATGAAGCACACATCTGAAACTTAGTCTCCATCAAAAGACAGAACCTGAGATCAGCCCAGCTGCTCTCCAGCACAGTGTTTGCCATCAGCAGCATTTCCAGGGGTTTATTGTTTGTGGTCAAGGCAGTTACTCTTCTGCGAGTTGCTGGGTGAAGGGAGAGTGAGGGTTAAGGCAAACACATTTGTTCCCTTCTGGTCTTTCTATGCCAATTTCCCACTAATTGAGCTAGATTCCAGACTGGGGGGGGGGGGGGGGGGGAAAGGAACTAAAAGGAAACAACCTCAGTAATCCAAGTTTCCTACAAATAGGCCTTAATTTAGGAAAAAAAAATTCAGGTATATTAGATTAAGTTGTTGTGATTCATACTCTTTGCAACACAATCTTAGAGAAGAGCTTTTGTGGACTCAGGCAGCTGCAGCAGTGTTCAGCCAAGTCTAGATAATGGATACTTACAGCTGCTGTCAGTGGAAAAGTTTCCTGAGATTGTTCAGCTTCTCTGTTGTCTGTTCTCACAGTCTTACCCTTTCATGAGCTATTAACATCCATTGCATGGTGGCAGATAAGGGGGAAAGAGGGAGAGCAAAGAGATCATGTAGGTTTTCCAAAGTTTTGTAGTCTACTACAGCATCCTCTTTATGAATTTTGCCCTTCATCTGTTTGTTGGTACATGAAAACCTTTAGTAGCATAGAAGTGATAGTCTGCCTGTGAGCTTCCTGAGCTGGTCTTATAATATAATAGTGATCACAGTGATAAATCAGCTTAGGTTCAGTATTATTTACTCTATAGGCAGCATGGATATTGCTTTTCACCTTACTGGTTTGCTCCTCAGAAAGACTTCAAACTACCAGTGTCCTGACTGTAACCAGAAGGATACGAGTGCCTAGCTTCAAGTAATATGGCATACAAATATCTGTTATTTTTCATATTAAACAGATCAATTTTATTTAGTCTCTCTTTTGTGGTTAATAGGGCAGGCTGAGAGATTTAAAAAAAAAGAAATCAGTTTAAATTTTCTATTCTTATCTGCCACAAACTTTATGCAAAAGTCATACAGGAAAGTTGAAGAACAATGAATTTCCTGTGTTCATGATACAATTTCTATTTACAAAAATGAAAAGTTTTAGATACTGAAAAATTATCTCACAGACTTTAGCACTATAATAGAATAGAGACCTTTGGGTATTGTTTCATGATAGAGTCCTTTTCCTCAGTTGGATTTGCCACTGAATTTTCTTTTTTTTAAATTAAATTCTCAGTAGACCCACAGTCCCAATAAAAGTAATTTATTTCACTTGTGTTGTTTTTCATTTTGCTGAGAAAAAACCTCTAAGTCGTGACCCTGTTTTGAAACAAAATAATATTTTTAGGGCAGTACAAATATTTTTCTTCTTATTTTAGAACCAGGTGACTCCAAAAAAGAGAAGGAAAAAAGGGCTATGGAAAAATGCATTTCTTTCTCTGTGAAGCATTTAGGATGTGGTCATGCCCCAGGAGCCTGGAGGTTGCCGTTACGATGTGCCTGACCTCAGGGATCCAATTTTATCTACATATAAAGCTTCCTCCCGCTTCTCCTAAAGTGTGCGCCTCTGGTTTGCGTAGAAAAATTTTTGCAAGAACTCTCCTGAGTAAGGTCATTTGAGTATGAGTCTGGCCACAGCTATTTACAAGTTCGGGTTTTGACTGAAGTGAGTAATTGAATCACATTGAGCCTCTGAAGTTTGCTTTTTATTTATATATTTCCCCCAATTGTGTGGCTCGGTCTGCCATTGGCTGCTGTCCCTGCAGCCTACCCGAGGGCTCTGCAGTTACATAAGGCTCTGTCTGCTGGGAGCCTATATAAAGCCTTTTTGCATGCCAGCAAGAGGCAGAATTTTATCACAATCCAAGTCCCACTGCTTTAGTTCGCATGAGCAGGAAGATTTGCTTGAAGATATCCTGAAACTCGAACCAGGCTGGTTTGTTTGCCAGCCGGTGCTTCACAGCTGTCAACCTCAGTCGCAAGTGGCAGCTACTGTGAGTAGCTTCTGTGCACTATGAAGAATTTTTCATTTTCTGTGCAGGATAACACACGTCAGAACGAGAGTCCTCCTCCTCACAGATTCCTGAGTTTGACAAATCAGTCAGATCCTATTGGAAGACCAGAAAGAGATGAGCAATTAGCACAAGTAGAGATCGCTGTACTGGGGGTCATATTTCTGACAGCGTCTGTGGGCAATTTCATTCTCATACTGGTGCTGTGGCGAAGAAGAAAGAAGCTTTCTAGGATGTATGTGTTCATGCTTCACCTCAGCATTGCTGACTTAGTGGTAGCTTTTTTCCAAGTGCTGCCTCAACTCATATGGGATATTACGGATGTTTTCATAGGGCCAGATTTCTTGTGCAGAATTATCAAGTATCTACAATTGCTGGGCATGTTTGCCTCTACTTATATGATAGTGGTCATGACAGTGGACAGATATCAAGCTGTTTGCTACCCTATGGTCACTTTCCAGAAGAAGAGAGCTCTCTGGAACATCCCCATATGCAGCAGCTGGTCTATAGCACTGATTCTTAGCCTACCACAGGTATTTATCTTTTCTAAGACTGAAATATCTCCAGGTGTCTTTGAATGTTGGGGTGAATTTATTCAGCCTTGGGGCCCAAAGGCATATGTGACTTGGATTTTTGTAGTTATATTCTTCATTCCCTCAGCAATCCTTATCACATGCCAGGTCAAGATTTGCAAAATAATCAGAAGAAATATAAATGTGAAAAAACAGAATGAATGTGAAGCAACAAATCAGAATCAAGTCCTGCCATCCCGAGCAAGCAGTGTGAACTGTATTTCAAAGGCTATGATCAAGACAGTGAAAATGACAGTGGTGACAGTTGTTGCCTATGTTCTCTGCTGGTCACCTTTCTTCATTGCCCAGCTGTGGTCCGTGTGGTTCCCCAGCATCCTGACCGAAGGTAAGATGCTCTCCCTCCTCAGCCACAGCTGCAGAGCAGGCTAGCACGCTGCTGTCGAGTGCTTTATGTTTGCATTTTGCTTCTGTGTAAAGGTTACATGTGGTCATTTGAGGAGGATTAAAAATAAATACCTGGATTGATTATCTCCTGTGTTTAATTAGGTACAGGGAGCTTCTTGTGTTATGTGATCAAGACATCATGTGTCTGTTTTGTGTGTGTGTCTTGAGTGATTAACCATTTAAAGATTCACTAACAGCATGGTGTAAGTATCATGTGCTTCAGCAAAGCCTCAGACTTTTAGAGGTTTTATGTATTATAACAGCAGTGTTTTGGGTTCTTGAGGTGAAAAGAAGCAACTGACTATTCAAAGTAATTAAATTATTTACTGGGTAGAACAGTGGTGTTATAAGACATCTGATTTTTTTTACTATTGAAATTGTATGGACTAAATCTCTGTAGTAAACTATGAAACAACCAAAAGTTGTCAGCCAGCTGTTTATAAAACAAAAAAGCAAGCCTGAGAGAGTTATCAAACACCATGGTGTAAACAAATTTATGCTATTGCCTCTTTGTGAAAGGCAGACTGTATATGTGACTTTAAATCACCTATTCTAAATAAAGAGGAATAAAAGAGAAAAAATATAATAATCCTGCCTGATAAAAACAGTCATTTCTGAACTTTAAGAATTCCTCCTGTCAGTGTGAATTTGAGTCTTATTCTACATACATTTATGTAAAAATATATACATGTATTTATTTGTATCTGTTTAACAGCTTAGTAATTGTTTTTAAAATTAATGCAACTACTTCCAAAAAGAGCTATATGAAACTATTTAACTCTGAATGCATACAATAGAGTGTGTTTTTTACCTTCAGCAATTGCAAATTGCATTGATATGGGAATTTCCTATTATTGGATTAGTTTTAATATATGAATAGATACAGAAGAAAGCAGCAGACTGGGAAAATGTGCCTTATATTCATAAAAGTGCTTTAATTTGTCTCTTATTCCTTTTACTGTTTTGTTCTAGGTTCGGCATTCACCATTATAATGCTCCTTGGCAATCTAAATAGTTGTGCCAACCCATGGATTTACATGTATTTCTGTGGCCAGATTCCATATTGCACAAATAAGCAGCTGGAGAATACCTCGGCTCAAGAGGAATCCGTGTTCACGGGGAGCATTCATCTCGCAGACAGAGACCCTGAGGATAACAGTACTTCTGCATAAATGCTGAGAGCTTTTTCTTGTTTTGTCACATTCCCTCTGCTCACAAGACATATTGATATTTTACCATCGTCCCTTATTTTGTGGATAAGGAAGCTGAAAAATTGTTTTTTTTTTGCTGTAAAAATATATTTCTCTGCAGTTCTGCAGCACATTCAGGAAGTTTCTGTGTTGTGCAAGCCTGACTCAGTGCTTCAATCACTACTGTCTTGTAAGAATGAATTCCTGTAAAGATTGACAAAGATACATAAAAGTTTCTTAGATATTTTGTGTCCTAAAGTACTTCCCCATCTGTGATTCTGGATTTCTAAGTAGTAAAATTGTATTACTACCTAGTCCAACAAATTGAAACATAATTGAAAAGAAACCTGATCTAATTAAACTTGAATATGTTTTCAGAGTGAACCATGAATTGTTCATCATTTGGTGTGATTGAGGGACAGTGACAAATCTTGACAAGGCAGCACAAAGTCAGAAAAAGCTTTTGCCAGCTCTTACTAGCACGTGGTTTGAATTAACTCTTTATGTAAATTTATAAAGTGCCAAGCAGCTTAATATAATTTAAAAAATAAAAGGATTTGATGTGCTTGTAACATTGAACCCCTACTTTAGTTTCAAATTCCATTGTGGCTTGCAGGTATCAGCTGCATAGCAGCAGTTCAGGTTTTTTGGCTTCACTCCATAGGATTTGATTTTCCATGCATTTCCTGATGTGTAAGCAGTTAACTGGACACCTGTGTACACCCCATACCCACACATATACATACTCAAAATAAAAGTGGGTGCTAAAAGTGACACTTTCATTTGGCATTCAGACCCATTTGTTCTAGCACAGGATTAATTGGCAGAGAACCAATTATTATTCTATTCCTTAGTATCCCTTTAGGTTCAAATTCAAATATTTCCCTTTGCTGTAAAAATAAATCTGCATATCTTTATTTCAAATGCCATTTGATTGCTGGTGTGTGGGTGTTATATGGATGTAGCTATTTATTTCCTTTCAATGTTTGCAATCTGATCTGAGGAGTATGGAAGGAGTATCATCAAGGTTCTTTCAGGTGAGAAGGGATCTGCATTCCCAGAGACTCTTTGTGGCACTTACATCTGGTGACATGTAATCTGTCTACATTATACTGTGTTTCATCACATTTCAGTTTTCTGAGTGCTAGCAGTCTCAAATATCAGTAGAAAAGCTATAAAATTTTGGGGTTTTAATGGTTTTTGAAATGTAGTCACAGAAATAGTGATTTAAACTAAACACTGATCACATAGTGAGAAATTCTGCTGTACAGTGAATAGTTATGCTTCAGGTATATTTATGCTGAAATGACTGCATATTCTATGATTTCTATTCTCTGTATAACTAGACAGGATAAGGGCAAGAACCAAATAGTGCTGTTCTTTAAAACGGGAAAAGCTAGTGCCTCAGCCCAGCTGACAAGCACAGGTCTCCAGCTGTTAGGAAGAGGAAGAAGGTGGGTGAAGGTAGTACCAGAGCCAGGCAGGAATGGGAAGGGTTTGTATGAAGTGTCTTACTATAATTACAGCTGGTAGGTTTTTTTGCTGCTTTATTCCCCTCTCCCTTTAATTAGTAGTTAATAATTCTACCACACAAAAAGATTCCCTGTTAGAGCAAATCTGTAACTCAAGTGAATGTCCTCCTCCAGGGTAAGAATATCCAAGATACAATCCATTCTATTGTTAGGTATTGATACAGCCTCTCACTAACTTGCTAAGACTTTCAGTCAATTAGCTCTTAGTGAAGTTTTCCCTTATGAATTAATCTAATGGTCAATGGTGGGATTTTTAGGTTTTTTTTTTTTTTTTGTTTTTTTTTTTTTTTTCCATTTCCTTTGACTGTAGTTAGTCACACAGCATAATATGCAGACTTGAAAGGAACTGTTAACAGAAATGCTTCAAGGAGTCACCTGTGTCACTGCACAACTGTATTGGCAGCAAAACTCCTCAAAATGCATTAATTTGCATAGAAAACAAACATTCAGATCATGTGCAAAGAGTCATCCAGACCGAGAACTCATGGAAGTCACAGTTCTGTTCAGAACCACAGTGGAGTCATCGTGCCATTTGACACCACCTGACCTGATCTCTGGTAGAAGTTTAGAGGCATAACTTCTACTACTTACATTTCTGCATTGCTGATATATTTGTTACTGGCCCTATAAATAATTTGGTAGAGTTGGATTTTGCAAATAACATTACCTCGATGTGTTCATTAAAAGACTGAGAGAAATGTTAACTGTCCCTATCTCAGATATTTTAATCATGTAGTGGATGAAATATCAGAAATTCTTAAGTTCAGTGGTGATTTTTCACCATCTGTAATGTTCAAAACACTTATATTTTTGTCTGTCAAGTGCTTCTTTTCTGATGTTTTCATTTTCCTTTCCCTGACATCAGTACTGCTCTCAAAAAGAAAATTAAAGGTTACTGCATTATGGTGCAAACTACAGGCTATGCATACTTTTCGTTTCAGTCTGTCAGGAGGTATTTGAACACAGGCATTCCTGCTTTTTCTCTTAGGAAAATGAAGTGGGCTGCATTTTCCAAATGTTCGTCCTTATCCCACATGCCCTGCCCTGCCTACCCCATGGGTAGCACTGACTAACAGTCTCAGTGAGGAGCTTTGTTCAGGTCCACTGTTTTTCCATCAAAACTCATTTTTAAATGATGGAAAATTCATTTCTTTCCCTTTTTATTTTTTAAAATAATGTACTTCTCTTATTTCTTACCAAAAAAAGACATTTAAAAATAAAATTTTTCTCTTTGTAAATTTATCCATCAGTGCTTTTGGAAGTTGTTGTTTGAACATCTTGTGCCCGTGTTTTACTTTCTATTTTGAATCTTCATCTGAACTGTATATTTTTCAATTCACTGCACTTAGGTTTCCAACAGGTATTGCAGTATCTCATTAAGAGAGAGGGTTGACTTTGGCACAACACTGTGGCCTGTCCAAGGTGTTTAATCCATATGGGAGCATTAGTAACTCAAACATATGAGGCCCCAGGAGCACTGTGGGAGCCCATAAAAATGGAAAAAATCCAATTATCAGATGAAAGCCTTTCTCATCAAAGCCTAGGTTCTGTTTTCTCACACAAATAAATTCTGAGTAAAAAAAAACGCCTACTGTTCCCAGTCCTGAAATGAATTACTATGTTGTTGATGCTGGCACTGTGACATGCTTTCTGGTTATCTGGGTGGGGATTTCTTTTTACTTTCCATGGTTTTGTTACTACTTGGGAAAGGCACAGTTCACTAAAAGGAATTAGATTATTTCTTAAAAATTAGTAGTTTATATTTTGCAGTAGAGATAAGAAGAAGGAAAGACAATGTAATCTATTGGTTCTGTATAGATTTATTATAGGAAAAAGCAACTACAAAAACAACCTAGTAGAATGAAAAGAAAATCTCAACATATTTTTCATTCTTAACAATATATTTTGATTATTTTTTTATTCTACAGAACTGCTTCTGTATTTTCATAGCCAGTCCCAGTTGACATTCTTGTAAATGGTGAATACTGAAGATAGAAGTGGTGCATGATAATCTTTTTAATCTTGCAATGAAATAATGCTGAGGAATTTTAAAGATGGTGCCAAAGTAATGTCCTGGCAATTTCACTTTGATCATTTAGTTCTCACAAGAGAAACCAATTATCGAGTGGAATAAACCTCTCCTGTGTCTGTGCTGTTGGGGGAGGACTGGCAGAGTGATATGGAGACACAAGTTGGAAGTGGCAGCATTTATTCTGTGAGCCAAACATGACTGTAATCTCTATTTGTCAAACACGTGACCAGGACAAAAGTATCCTCAAGAGGTTGTGAATATTAACTACTTTTGGCTTAAGGGTGTCATGAACTGGCGAAGACAGAGTGGGATGACCTAGCTAATCAGTTCATTTAGGAAAATTCGCTTGGGTTGGATTCCATAGAGTAAGGAAAAAAAAAAAAGAAGAAAGTTGTTTTCTGACTTCATAAGGTAGAGATTTGGGCCTGAATGCTCTGCCTATCTACAGGAAACATCCATGATTATGAAACTGTTCATACAACAGTAAAACAGGACTGCAAACAGATCAAATAGTAATTGTGTTACATGCAGTATTGCAGCCACAAATAATTTATTCTCTACTGAGGATCTATTTATGATGATCCATAGCTGATCTAAATATATTTGAATTGAAAGGAAATCATGCTGTTAGAAAATCAGAAATAAAAACTGATGTAATCTATCCTACCAGATCAAAACTCTGCCATTCCAAATCGTAAGTCTTTAGCCCTGTGTGTGCCCAGCAACAGATCCCTCTCTGCTCTCCTGGTCCCTGGTAGAACTTCATGATCTACAAAATATTTCCCAAACTCTACCTGCCTTAATCTCTTGCTAAGGTAGTCAAGGTTATCTTCACTTTGCCTCTCTGAAACAAAAGGACAGAAGCCGTGTCTTTTCCCTGGGCTAATATGAGCTTCTGCGATTACCACTTGAGGACTTTCTGAAGGTCATCTCATTAAGGGGGCAGATTCTGGGCATTTTTATAAGTCCACCAAAACTTTTTATTAATTCAAACTTCACTTTTTAGGATACAAAGAAAAAACAGACTTTGAGTGAAACTGAGTAGCCACTCTGTTTATTGTGAACAGTGGTGACAACAGATGATCAGAACTGGACCATTTGTGTTATTAACAAGGTTGTCTGCCCATGGAAATATGAACACAAACAGGCAAAGTGATCAAGGAGCATCTCAGGTGCATGTCCATACGGAAGGCACTAGCACAGGCATATCCATAGGTACTGCCTGTGCTTTTTTGGTGTCATGAAACAATGCATTGAGTATCCAGCTGGGCATGAACACACCAAAATGAGCAGTGTGTGGCAGTTGGCATCATTGTGAACAAGTCCTGCTGGGCTGCCACTGCCTATTTCAGGAGTCCAGAGGGCAGAGGTGCTTTGTGGCCGAAGACTCTCCCCACCTTCACCTCTTATTTATTGCGTGAGGATAAAAGGAAGACACAGCACATAGTTGCATCTCTGCAACTTAAAAACATAGAGATGTGTAAATATCTTCATCTTTTGACTCCTTTAACTGCAATGTCACCTTAGTCTGATACTTCTGGCATTGCTCCCAAATGATTCTGCAAGAGAAGGGAATTAAGCTGTGACAGAGGTTTTGTTCTGCTAAGAATGAGACAGTTAAACTCATCTTATTTGCAATTTAAGCAAGGACCATGAAGAGCTGAATTTTGTATTAACTACCTGAGGGACACTATAAAAATTAGATTTTCAGTCACTGAAATTAAGAAACCAGACTGAGTAGCTGACTTATTTATTAATTCAGTAGCTTCAGGTTTTCCTTTAATAAGGATTCTTTTTTTGTAAATTAAAGCAGATGAGAGGAATATCATAAATGTAAAATTAGTCTAATCCTATTGAATTTTAAGCTGTGCCAAGGCTGCAAGATAGAATTAAATCGTTGACAGAAAACAAAGAATTAACTTGAGACTTTGATATTTAAAATAAATACACTATTTTATGTGTACCATCTGTAAAATAACTGGAGGCACGAAAGGACTATCCATAGAAAGCTATAGAACACTATTTTATAAATCAATTTCTAAGGTAATTCCATAATTTTACAATAAAAATATCCATGCCAGATAAAGATATGTTTATATGTTAAAATTTAATCTTGTGATTTGATATAAACTGCATCTTGTAATACTCTGATTTTTTTTTAAAACTCTGCCCCAAAGATGAAATATTTCCTCTGCCTTCAGGTTAAGAAATCAATTACAAGTTTATGAATGCAGTTTTGTCCTGGAGGGAAATGTGGAGTTGATTCGGACAGAAGTCTCAGAACTGAATTGCATTCAAATTATTCATGAACATTTTGCATCTGTAAGGGAAAGGAATTGTGCAAGCAGTACTGTTTTTCTAGAAGTTTCAACATTTCTCTAACACTGAACATCATGAAAATATATTGTTAGTATGCTAAGTGGCTAGAGAGTGTCATAATGTGGTAGTGTATAAATATCCCTTACTTTCCTAGTTAATATTTTGGCATTGCATGATTTCACATTTTATTCACCTTGTAATAATAAAATAGAAAAATGAAAAATAAATAATTCTGAAAATTCTTTTTTGAAAGTTATTTTGAGCTCTGCTTCTTTAAATTCAGCTCTTCACTTATGGTCCAGAATTCTTAAAATTAATATGTTTATTTTATTAATTCAAGTTATTTTACAGTGTCTCTGTTCTCTGGTGTCAAAGGTAATGTAAGTGTTTAGAAGAGTTTTCATTACTGGCAAAAATATTTAGACTTCATTGTTTGGTTGACTCTGTCTGGTCACCAGGTGCCCACCAAAGTCACTCTATCTCCTCCTCAGCTGGAAAAGGGATTGAAAATAGAAAGAAAGGCTTGTGGGTAGGGACAAAGACAAGGCGAGATCACTCACCATTTGCTGTCATGGGGAAAACAGACTCGGATTGGGGAATTTATTTAGTGTATTGCCAATCAAAATCAGAGAAGGATAATGACAAAAAACCCAAATCCTAACCCCCACATTTTCCCCTCCATCCTTCCTTTCTTCCCAGGCTCATCTTCACACCCAGATTGTCTCCCTCCTCCCTGCAAGCAGGACAGGGGGGAGTGAAATGGGGCTGTGGTCAGTGCATCACACATTGTCCCTTCTGCTCTTTCCTCCTCATGGGGAGGACTCTTCACAAACGTTTCCCTGCTGCAGCATGGGGTCCCTGCCACAGGAGACAGTGAAGTTTTCCAGTGTGAGTCTTTTCCATGAGCTGTGGTGTTCACAAACTCCTCCAGAGAGAATCCATTCCACAGTCAGTCCTTCAGGAACAGACTGGTGGAGTGTGGGTTCTCTGCAGGGTCACAAGTCCTGACAGCCAACTTGCCCACCCCCAGACATGCTGTACACTCAGACTGTGAACGATCATCCACAGATGAATGTGCCTAATGTATTTCATGTAATGAACATGATCAATCAGAAAAATGGCTTGATTTTAAAAAAAACAATCAAATCCAAGGTTTGAAACCTAGTGCATATGCACATTTAGACATAGAAACAAAAAAATCCTACACTTAGCAAAATGGCAAGGAGAAATTGCCATTCAGGAGGAGGTACTTAGCTTTTTCATGTCTTAGGCTATTTAGGACTAGACCACTTACTACAAGAATAAAAATACAGTAAAGTGCAAACATGATGATTGCTCAATCATACGAGATCCCTATAAACAAAAGTTTGTCTCATTTGTCTGTATTAAAGCATGTTTTGGCAAAAGGGTGCATTATGAGGAAATCTGTGGTTTCCTTTGTGGTCTCTAGGGAAAATAGCACTATTTGTCCTTGAGTAGGCTTTAAAACAATATTGTCAAATACTTTAATATATCACATGCAGTTTGATTTTTAGGAGCCAGTTCCACGCTATGTAACATTAGCACAACAACATCCACGTGTGCTGGCAGTTGTTGGGGTGCTGTGTAATCGAGTGGCACATTTGCAGCCTGCCTCAGTGCCAAGCAGATACATTTAAGGAAGCACAGGTTGTAGACAGCAGGCAATTACTAGCCAAGCTTTTGTGCAGCACATATGCTACAGAACAGCAAAACTATAAGGGAAATGAAAATATAGGTTTGAGGGTCAGTGGACAATGCCAATTTGTATGACACAATTGCAAATGCATTTGTGCCAATTTTCTCCTACGCTCATGAGAACATCTACAAATTACATAATAACTATTAAAGTTTACAGCTTGCTCCTTGGCAGAAGAACAATTCAAAATTTCAGCTGTTTATATTACTTTTTAAAATGTCTGTTATTTGAAGTTGATTGTTGCTTGAACAACTGGTACCTTTTTTTTCCTAAATCTTGGGATTTTTTTCCGAAGTTTCATAGTGTTATGTTCAAAATTAAAGTTTCAATTACTAAATAATAATGTCAGAGCCAATGGGTATCTAGTGAGTGACAACAGCCTGCCTTCTTTTGGGTCTCCTAATCTTAGGTCTGGATGAAAACATTAGGATTCAATGTAAAGCAAAGATCTGAAAGAACCCTTGTAAATTGTCCTCAGGGGCTGCTTAGGTTCCTGGCATTCTCCACATAATATCTGGAGGAAGAGATGATATGCATTTTATTCTTCTGCAAGGGATATATGGCCATATAAGATTTCTGATCCACATTTATGTGTTTTTCAGACAGGGAGAGACTATTATATAAACCAGTTATTCTTTTCATTGTCCCCTTATTGTATACACTATGAAAAAAGAAGTTTAAAACAGTCTATTAAATATTATTATACTGAGTGCTTTACAAGCAGATAAACCATTCCTTCCACATGATATTCACATTTTTAAGACTAAATACCACATTAGTAGGTGGCGAAAGAGAGAAATTATAGACCTTTTTCAGTCAGACAGTAATCTGAAAGTGTGAACATTTTCCTAACATAGTTTGTTTGCTTTTCACTCTATGCATCAGCTATTGAACACAGAGGCTTCCAGCTGCCCTGTCCTTCAGCAGTTTCAGCCCAGATACAAAACCACACGTCACAAATAACCTTACTTCAAATTAGTGCTAGCAAGTAAGTGAGTGAAATCTTTTCTGCCTTCATGATACATGGCTCTGTACCTTCAAGTGAGAATGCAATGCAATATACAATATGTATTTTAGATGCCCATAGTTATGTAGTTAAAAAATGAGGCCAAGGTAGGTATAGGTGTATTTTTAGAAAAGGCAGCCTTTGAAGTGTAAGTATTTAAAAGAACAGCTTGTTTATTGAAGAACAGAGATTAATTTACAGATATAACTTTAAATACAAGTCAGTTATATTCTTAGAGGTCCTTCTGTTTGTCTACTTGAATATGAAAACAGTGAGATTGAAATGGATAGGAGAAAACAAAATAAGACAGGGGAAAAGGAGTAAGAGCCTTTAAAGTATTCTATAAAAATGTGAATACAATAATAATGGAGAATAAACAGAAAGGCGCCCAGGGATACCAGCGAATTCACTTGAAGTTCAACCTAGCTTCATAGTTTCAAATACAATCTTTCATGTAAATCTCATTATTTATTTATGTCTATTGTAAAAGCAGATTGGTGGCTTTTTCTGAGAAACATAATATATCAGAAACATTAGTTCTTCTATAAAGTGTTCTTAAATGGGAGCTACTAAGTTTGAAGAGTGTGGAGCTGGTAAGGTTGTCTCAGATGTAATTTTAATGTCCTAACAAGCCAGTCTATATCAAAAGAACTGGGTGTTATGTAAAAGTATTCATTAAGCATGCCATACTTGTCTTATGGAATGGCAATTAAATGAGCAGAGGCTTCTCAAACCAGTAAGTATCTAATTACACAGTGAGGGCTTTTCTCTGATCTTTGTTTGAAGAAAGTGAACTGTGCAAAGTAGTTTTTCCCCTAAATTTGTGAATGTGCTAGATTTTTTGGTAGCAATGCTGTAGATGGCTAGTGATATTCATCCCAGTTCCACCACCAAGGAGAGACAAAGACAGAAAGAAATAGTGGTGGAAATCAGAAGTCAGCTCAGACAATAGCCAGTGTGGAGGCAGAGACCCTGAGGCTTGGCTGCAGATGGAGTCAGGACAACTGGTCCAAACAAGGCCAGTAGCAGGACTGAATATTTCCTGTGAATTTGTGGTCAAGCACAGGATTACTTGAGGAAAATGGGCAGGTTTGAGTAGGCATCAGAGCAGCTGCCTTCCGTCTTCCATACTGGCTTATTCCTGAGATTTGAGGTATGGATTACTTTTAACTTCCCTTAACATTGTCAGAGAAAAGTGTGTGAAGTATTGACTTTTTCAAGTATTTGTAGATGTCATAATAAAGGAATTTACAGGAGTCCCTGGAAATCCCTCATTTGACACTCTATGAGGAGTTTAGTATGGATTTTGTTTGCTGGCTTTGTCTGAGACAATCAAATCAGTTGGAGAATTTCTTTCAAGTTGAGTGAAAAGCTTCAGCTACAGAAGCATAATAAAAAATTGTACTATGATAAAATGAACAGTTTTCATGGAAAGACTATCAATTTATGAAAAAATAAATAAGGATTCACCTGAAAAATTAAACATGATTAGTCCGTTTCCTTTTTCAATTAATTGGAAGAGTCTATTTTGAATTGATCTTAATATAATTTTCAATATCATATTTAAACAAAATATGCTCAAGTTACTCAATTCTGTATCTGCAAAAACTGTTGGCCCAATGTGTTGCCAAATACAAAAAAAAAAAGGGTATGCACAGATTTCAAAATTATCTCAGATCACTGTCTGGGTACTCACACCCCACAACTCACACCAGCTCTTGAAAAGACTAGAGCTGAGTGGGCATTCTGCAAATACAGGTATTATTGTAGCCCCTCTAGAGCTATAGGTCTGTGTCAATTTTTGTGCCTCCTTTTAACTGTTACAGCCACTTGAGCTTCCGAAGGATATTTCTGCTAGCTGTACTGTCCTTCTGAATAGCTATTAAAAGCTGCATTGTGTAGAAAAGAATCATGAACTTAAAGTTCTTGGACTTCAAATGCAAATGAGCAAGAAGTTAATAACCAGGCAATCACTGAATCATAAATCTCTGATGGAAGAATAATATAAAAAAGCCTCTGGGCATAAATAATGCCTTCATGTTTTGAAATTTGTCATACCAAGTGACATGCTAGCTGTATGAACTGAGGATTCTTGTAATTTTTAGCACACAGATACTTCATATTATAATAAAGAAAATGGCCTGATATTCCTCCCACAAGAAATGCATGCAGTGGGAGACACCATAATTTGATGAAAAGGCACATCACTGAGAAGTCCTACATTGCAACATGCAATCATTTCCTCCAGGAATTTGTTCATCTTGTACTGGACACTGCTCCTTTATGAGGAACATGCCCATGAAAAATCAAGGATTTATACTGACATTAAATGAGAAGCATATTGTATCATGGAATCATACAATTATTTAGGTTAGAAAGGACCTATGGAAAAGATGGAATACAAGCCCCTGCTCAGGATAAGTACAATTAGTTCAAGCTGCTCAGGGACTTGTCTAGCAGAGTGAGCAGCAGAGATTATAAACTTTTTCCATTTTATTTTTAACTCAAAGCCCTGTTTTTGTAACTAGGCAAGACCTACTTATGGAGAATATAAGGAAGATTATATACTCTATTTTTCACTTATTAAAACCATAATATTTGCTTGTTATATTTCCCAAGCACACTCAAGTTATACCAATACACAAACAGTTGAGAAGCTTCCTGCTGTAATGGGCTTGACATCATGACTTTTTCTTCACTTTTGCATTTGAACTAGAGTTACATGAATTATTTATTAGTATACTGCAAAGTTCTGACAATGTAGTGGAAAATCGTTTATGGATACTTCAGTTCTACAAAGCCTTTTTTTTGTTTTCAGATTGCAATTTGTTCTATTTATATTTATTCCTGGGTTTTGTCAACAAGGATTTTACCGAATGGGATGATTGGTCTGGATGCATTCTCAGAGCTAGTTCATCACTACTGCTGGGCTGCTACTTCCAAATTCCTAGATTGGAAGTTTAGCGAATAAAGTGAAAACATTCAACTCTCTAGAGTTACTCTTTGTGCGTGATTATCTGAATATGGCCCAAAAAATTCATGCTTCTTGGTATGTATTTTGGAAGCCAATATACTATTTAGGCCACAGCTCTGCTCTTGAATCTGGGTTTTTTTTTGTTTTTGGCTCCAGCCTTCAGTTCATGCATGAACCCAGACACATCTGTTCTGAGGTGGGGGATAAGGACACCACACTCTTCTCACCCTTCCTATCTCCACGCTTGCATCCTTCTATCCACAAATAAGACTAATAACTATGCTACCCTCCAGCACTTTCTCTGCCTGGATAGCTGGAGAATCAGGTTGGTGAGGGTGCACCAGCCCTGTGGAAGATGTGGCACAGGAGTCCTAGATGGGAGGTTTTGTATGCAGTTAGGAGCACAGCAGAGGGAAGGAGCAGGAGACAATCTTGAATTTTTGGAGATCATCTCCAGAGAAATCACTTTTCTTTTAACTATTCAGACAGCAAAGGCAGGTTATCTGACTAATACAGTTATCTAAAGCTGCCCTGTATTACTTCTCTGCTACATACACAGAGGGATATAATTCTTTGAAAAGGTGTCTCAAAATTGCGCAAAATAACAGCAGGATGGGTAAGGGATTAGTAGGCATGATACCTTGAGGGATCCACATAAACCCTGAGTGAGAAAAGTTAATACTGTGGATGATAAAAGTGAGCTTTTTGTCTGGGTAAGATTAAATGTTCGGTGAGAAAAGACATGACAGGAGAGAGAGACAGAACATTTATTTTCTGTTATGGGGGCAGACAGCCTTAGAAGAGCACTTATTTATCACTGATTGACAAGTTGGCTAAATTTTTACAAATGGAGGAGTGATATTGAGATGGCTATATCCGTTTGACAACCAAGAGACAGATCATTCCTTGTCCTTGCCTTTGTTTCTTTGTGATAGAATTGTGAACGAAGGAGATATGATAAGTATTTTAAACCTTTATTGCATTTAAACATAAAAAATAATGACTTTGGTGATTTATACAGAATCATAGAATCATTTTATATGGCATAGATCATACAGTCCAACCTCTAACCTAGTACTGCCAAGTCCGCTGAATCATGTCCCTCCCACTCAGTCAGACAAGGTTTGTTTAGGAAAATGAGGCTGCCTCTGCTACTTATTTTTCTTTGTTACTTCCACTCACAGTTTCTTCAATTTACTAGCTTAAAGTCAACCTAGTTACAATCAGATTCTTTTGTCTGTCTTTGTTTTTTGACTGCCTTTTACCATATGCTTGTCTTCATTGTAATTCTTAGTCCAATCTTAGATCATAAGCTCAAAAGATCTCCAGAGAGGCCTTCTATCTTTCAGACATCTTTTCATATTCCATTTTCTTTCATTTAGTCTAAGCACATGCCATGAAGATGCTTCATTTCATTGTCAGTGTTACATGAAATCTTCACTGGGGTTTTTGTGGAAACAGATGTGAGTCATACTCCAAGCAGTAATGCCTTGTGTGGGTTTTAGGCTTGACTGAGAGGAAAGAGTGAAACTGGACAACCAAAAAGGCAAACTTGCTATTGATTTCAAGTCTATTTTGTTTATGTCTACTTGAAGTCTCCCACCTATGCACAGGTGTGTGAGGAACAGAGGCTGAGTGGGTACAGCTTTGGCATTCAGTATTTCTGGGATTGCCCAGGGCTAGTGGTTGACTGTGGAATCTGGAGCCTGCCAATATCTGCAGTTTGAACACCAGCCATACCCAACAAAGAGTGAATTTCCCAGGGACCATTGGCTCTGAAATTGTGTGGAAATTTTGCCTGTGGTGTCCTACAAATCTAAAGAGCTGACAATGACATTTAGAAAATTAAGTCAGTAGAGCAAGCTGAAGGGTCCGTGTCTGAAAAAGTACATAAGGAAAAACTGCTCAGCCTGTATGTCACCCAAAACATTTACACGCTGTTCTACAAATGGATTATGTGATATTCTACGGAACAGTACAACTAAATCCAACTCAGGCAAAAATATGCTGTGCAGGCTGCTTTTTGAAACCCAGAGAGTGCACAGACAGATACAGACACAGGCGCATATGTATATGCTACTTCAAATGCTTATAAAAATTAGATACATTGAATTTCAAGGAGGCTTTTTGGAATACCATCAGGGTAGGGTTTACAGAACTTTTTTTCCATGTTTTTAAACCAGCTTCTATTTAAATGGTTGGGAGCTAAACATCCACAACCCTTAAGAAGTTAAAAATGAAGAAATCATTAGTCACTTGGTGGCTCAGTTTCCAGGGAATAATAATTTTCCTTTCGTTCACCTCTCAACTAATAGCTCATAGCAAATTTGAGACTATCTCATGTAGAATGACTTCCCTGCCAATTTCCTCTAGAATAATCCTGGAGTTATAGATAGGCTGACCAGCATATAGTTCTCCAAATTCTCTTCCTTTCTTGAGTTTTTTTGAAGATATGTGTGGCATTTGCCTATTTCTGGTCATCAGTCTGGTAATTATTTATCTCAATTAGGAATTTAGGCATTTCTTGTTTAAGCTAGCTAGTTTTCTACTCTGTCTATGTATTTTCTTGCAAACCAGGATGAATTGCACTTTCACGTCATAGAAATTGTTCTTGACATCAACCAGCACTCCTGAACATTTTTGCCTGTGAAAGCAGCCTCCCAGGACAACCATTTTAACACTTCCCTGAACAAGCATAACTCCACTAATCCTAAAGTTCAGGGTCACAGTTTTTTAGAATAATTTAGGTTGGAACCACCTCCTGGAAATGATCTGCTTTCATCCCACACACAGGGTGGGTCCAACCCATCATGGGTTGCTCAGGACCATGGACAGAGGCTCCACAAACTACCTGGCCCATCTGTGCCAGTGTTTGTCTACCTTCAGAGTTAAAAATATTTCTGTCTGTCTACTCATAATGTGCCTTATTTTAACTTGTCCTATCACTAAATACCTTCAAGAAAGGTCTGGCTTCATCTTCCCTGTACCCTTGCACTTGTTACTCTGTTAGCATTCTCACTTGCTTCAGGGTGCACATTGTGGTCAGTGCAGCCCAAATCTGACTCGAGTGCCATATCCCCAAACAATTATTCTTTGGTTTTGAGTAGAATATCCATAGGAGTACCTCCCATGTGTGAAAAGATCTTCCTTAAAACATTACATAAATATCTCTGTTGCATGGGTGATGAATTTAATTTCTTATGTTTAACTAGAAACTAAATGACTAAAGCCTGACTAAATTTCTGACTTGGCCAAAGCAATGAACACCCCAAAATGCACTATTTATTAGCCTGTGGTGCTGACATGAACAGCATAGGTATGATGTATAATTTTTCAGAATTTGACTAGAAAGTGCAGCTACAGTTACAATCTGAAAATATTTCCCATCTTATAGGTAATGATGAACACTAAAGTCTATTTGAATTGACTATCCTTATTAGAAACATTTAATTAGAAGTCATTGAGAATAAAAGTAAGAAACCACACAAGTTGATCTTTTTTATACCTTGAAGGTATCTCAAAAGGGCAGAAAAGCCTTCTTGCATAATTACAGTTTTGCAGCCAATCACTTAAACCAATAACTATAATTTTGTTTCTGACTACATTATTATTATTAGGCTGTTGTGCAGAATTTAAAATAATGATGAACACCACCCACTGATGGTTTTAATTGTTGCAGATTGTTGTAGATGATATGCTCTTTAGTGGTTAATTAGGACTAGGAAATCAGATAAAATGCAAGGCTTTGGCTCTTCACACAGGAATATGCATCATTGTAGACTTATCTATATGCATCATTGTAGACTTATCTTCTTCCTCAACAGTCCTTAGTGAGACCATGTCTGAGATCTCTCCCTGAAAGTTCTTCAGGAAAGCAGTGGAGTAAAATACGGCTCCCTGGCAACCTTTTATTACTTAATCATTTTCCACTAGAACACAGTGGGAAACACAGCACAAAACTATATTTGGATATATTTAGCCAAGAGATTTACGACTTTTGGGAAACTCCAAATAGTACACAATGTGATCATGCCTTCCTCAGAAAGGCCACTTTGGGCATTTCTGATCAGCATTCAGACCTTTACACTCACTTGCCACTGCTGAACTCAGGGTTTCAGTACTTATATTGTTACACTTTAAAGTCTAAATTCAGATAATCTGAAATAACATCAAAAGCTTATGGGTAAAAACATCTGTCCTTCTTTCTGTGTTGTAGCATAAGTATTGTGTTGCATAGTTTATGGATAAAACTTTTTGCATTACGGTAAGTACTTAAAAAACTCAGGCAACTCAAACCAGGCTTTCAAAATTAGTGCCTATTTCTCATCTTGTTCTCCTTGTGCCTCAGCTGCACATCTCTAAAAGAGGCCTCCTAACACCCACTATCTCAACAGGATGCTGTGAAAATGCAATTATGTGCAAACAATGCTCAGATACTGGAAAGGGAAATACTATAGAGGAAGTCTATGAAGAATTCCCATGTTCAATGGAAAGTTTGATTGGTGTGTAACACCTCAAGCTTTAAGCTGATCATCAAACAGTAAGCTTTTGAACTCTGTCTATGTGTCAAATGACACAGAGATCTCAGAAAAAAATAGCAGCAATCATACATTTAATTTGATCGCTATTATAGGCACAGGAAAGATACAGGCTTCTACATTGTCTACTAATATGTGTATCATGGTGTGCATTATGATTATGCAGATTAGCTAGTCCATTCATCCATTGCATTTTGAAGACTTAAAGCTCTTGTAAACTAGCATTCATGTCTGTGTGCATAGTGTTTAGTGGAATAAAATGATTGTCATTGTGTGTAAGTGACTATATGTAGACAAGATGTTACTTTCCATTTTTTCAGTTTGTGTCGAGATTATTCTCATCACTACCTAGCCAAATGTGGCATAGTCTCCAAAAGAATATATTCACAGCCTGATGATTTTCTGGCTCTACTAGTGTTTCTTTTCTTTTGTTTTATTTTTCTAATATTTTCTGTTATCAGCTGTGGATCTGTCATTTATATTTAGTTCAGTTATTATTGCTCTAGCAAAGATTTCATAGGGTATTTCTATCTCAGTAGATTCAAAAATTGCCAAATCATCACTATTGAGATATTAATTATTGTAAACTCTTTTGGAGATATTCTTTTTGATTAAATATGTTCAATTCCAAGCCAGTGAGACTGGAGTAGGTATTTTTCCATGGTACAGGAGGATTTATCAATAAAGTACTATTGATACTGACAGGATGTATGTACTGACCTGAATGTATTTGCTCTTATTAGAAAATGTCCTTATAGGTGGAGGAAATGAAATGTAATGAAGACAACTGGAACTTAAGATCTGTAACAAAGGGATCAAATGCATCTCTGTTTGTGTGTATTTCACCCTGAAAAGATGTATGCACCTTTTCAAATTCGTGCCTGTCAAGGATGGATCAGTATTTTCTTGGTTTATGACTTTGCATCTGCCAAAATCTAAAATGTTACTTTGCCTCTGTCACTGTGCCATTAGTACAATAATTTATCCATCTGGGTGTCAAGACACTGGAGTGATGTTTGCTGGGGACCTTGGAAAGGCAAAGAGGTATTATATATTTTTTTTTCAAGTATATCAGGTGTATGCACTACAGGGAAACAAATCAATCCCATCTGCTTAAACATACTGCAATTAAAACCCATGTCTGCTTCCATTTGTTTGTGGAGACAAAAGCTTAATTGCATTAATATTTCTTAGTTGCACATTTGTCCTGGATCTGCATCTATTTATTTCTATGGTGTCAGAAAAAAAAAAAAAAAAAAGAACTGTGCCACCCAAAACAGTAATTTTAGTCAGACATTAAAATTATCTTGCCTTGAAATTTTTCTGAAGGAGACGTCATGTCACAGCAACTCATTTTTTATTGTAGTTCTTGTAACATTTATCCATTTAATTCAGCTTTCAGTTGACCCTAGCTCAGAAAACAATATGATTTGAGAAGAGCCCTGCATTATTCCTCTCTGATACACATTTTGATAGTGTTCATCCCTGCTGAGGGAGAATGAGGAGTTTACGCTGACGTCCTTGGCAGTATTTTTCCCTTTCTGGATGCAGTTCTGTGTAGCCAGGGGAGCCTGAGGTCTGTGTCTGGAGGGGAAATATTCTGGGGGCAAAACATGGCTACAGAGCAAGGTGAGGATGTGGTCCTTGGACAGAACACGGGTGCCTGAAGCAGAAAGTATGAGCACAGCAGGTAAGGCAGGAAAAATGTCCAGCTATACAAAAGCATGTTTTTCTGCCAGTCTTAGTTTGTTTCCAGGGTGAAATGCCCATGCATGACATGTACCCTTTTATTGTTAAGACATGTTTAAATGGAAATGAAAAGTTTGTATAGGAAAAATTATAGCCTTCTAGAAACATAGAAATTAATTTTTCATGAAGAAAAAGGACCCCTGGGACTCAAGTGTAATAAAATGTTATCATGGAGAAAGTGACCTATTCTTCACCTTTTGTGTCAGCTGCTTTTCTTTGTGACTTTTACAGGCTTTCACACCAGAACAGTTGGTTTTTTTTTTCCACTGCGTTTCATACAGCAAAATCTTTTCAGTACTTTCAGTTTATAAAACTTTTATATATAAAATTTACTGCATGGAACAATTTATAAAGGAGAATATTCCCTCTGCTTAATGTCTTGTGGGAATCTCATCTGAGTGCTCACCAACTGTGTCTGTTACAAGAAGCAGTTCTGTAGGAAAGGGGACAATTTTGCCCTTTTTTTTTTTTATTGCCTAAGTAATTTTTCTTTTGAAAGATTTGTCTGTGGACTCATTTTGATTGTATTTGAGTTGAACTACCTGATATATTCTGCAGGACTTCACTAAAGATTCACAGCAGTGATTTCCCAAGTCACCAAAACCCATCATATCTCAGTGCAATAGTTTATTCAAAATAATGTCTGCTTGCTTGCAGTCTAGGAGTACTGGACCAGTGGAGGAATGTATATTACAAGACCTTCAGTAAATTGATACATTTTGCTTTCATATGCAAACTTGTCATTCTTATAACCCTAACTTGTTTTATTACCAATGTGAAATTTCCTGAACATTCCCTTCATCCTTTGGCAGCTACTGCTGAACTTTTTTATAAATATTAATGATTGCTTCTCATAGACACTATTTAATCTGCATCACTCCACAGATGTATGCTAGCAAGTTCATTTATTATTACTTCTTGCTTTTTTTTAAAAAAATTTTTTTTCTTCTTTTTTTGCCATCAGAGAAGGAAAGGCTCAATTCAGATCTGTTTGTTGACTTTATATTGTTTTATATATTTGTATTCCAGAGTTATGTTCTTGCTCTTACTCTTTCTCACAGAAGAAACTGAAATTCAACCCTTTCTCTGGTCATCCTGTTCTGATTTTTAGATGGTTGGTATCCCAGCACAGCTTTGTATCTCAGCTTCACTGATCTCTCCTCTGAAATGCCAGGGCACTGTTTTTCCATAGTCACTGTGGCAGTATTTCCCCATGTGTTATTCTGCTGTTTTTGAACATGACTTAGTGCATACAGAGCTCTGTATGGTTGTTAGGCTGGGTTCCCATGGGAGGTGGCTGCCACCAGCCTGAGATCTGCACCTTTTCTCCCTCTTGCCTCTTTCTGTCTCCTCTCACTTTGCAGATTTTGTTTATAGTAGAGAAAAAGCAAACACAGATCACAATGAAATCAATAGCATTATTTAAAGATGGGATAAATATTACGCAGTAATACTTGTGCATATGAACTTAACAGACAATGGTTATGCAGTACTTACACTTAATTAACATGCTCCAATCAGTACCAACATCATCACAAACTGAGACAAGTAACAGGAGCTTCAAACAAATCACAATGGAAAGTACTAAGGGGAAAAGTGTGATGGAAATAATTCTTTCAGACATCTTCAGTGTTGCTACCTGCTGCACTGCGGAGAGAATCCAGAGGACTGTTGCTGCTTTTCCTATCTGACTACATGTACAGCTTGTTTCCTTCCTCTCACATTTCTCCCTCTCTTCCTCTGTCTTCCCCCCATTGTGCTTTCTCTCTATCCTTTCCCTTTCTTCCTCCCTCAACCCTCCTTCCATCACCCTGATTTTATTCTGTCTGAGAAGTAACTCGCACTCATGTAATTGATGTATGCCACCAGCTGTGAACCCCCCTACTAAACCTTTGTGCATATGAAAGTTGACATTATTTGTGCAGTGGTACCATTCAACAATAAGGTGTTCTCTAAATGTGGAGCTCCACTGTTTTAAAGTAATTCTGATGTTTTACAAGAGAAAAAGCACTCTCACTTTAGAAACAGCTGTGGGATTTGAAAATACTACCTTTCTCCCAAACTCCAGCTGTTTATTACTGATCAATACTGGCAAGAATGGGTATCTGGGAGTGCTACTTATGATATGCCTGAGTGCAGTTCAAACCTTCCAGGTGATGTTACAAGGCTGTGTCATTGTCAAGCCACACCTGCATCCTTTGTGGCAGCTTCTGGCTCCAGAAATAGCCCCTTTCAGCAAGACATTGTTTTCCAACTAACACAAGGCTTTATTAGAGACAACACTGACATACCTGATCTACTGCAATGATAAGTCACTGCTGAAAGTGATTAAAAATAAATGTGCACATTTCAGTGAGTGTGTACTAAAGGTGACCCACACTCTATCCCATTGTCCCCCAGTGGGGTCTGTAATCTCACATCTCTGAAACCTGTGTGGAGCACAATCAGTGAACAAACAGAAGGGGCTTTGATTACTTAGGGATTACACAGCCTGGGAAGTGTAGCTATTAGGGAGTGTGAGTGTTGTGGACCTGGAGAGATCTGTACTACACTAAGAACAAAGAGGCCATTGCTTCGAGCTTTTTATTTCTTTTTCCTGTGAAGAACTGTCTTTTCTGAGTAAAACCCTCAATTAATCCTGAACCTTTTCTGGTACAGATTCCATCTAGGCACTATTAAAAAGGATAAAAACCTGAGTGAGTCCTGTCAAAGGATCATTCACCTCTTCAAATCTTCCAACACAATGATTTCTTTTATGGTATTTTCGGTCTTCTCTTTTTTGACACTGTATGAGCTCTCACTTTCTTTTATCATTTCCCAGGGTAGGGCTGACACTCTGTCAAGAGCTACACAGTACCATTTTCTTGGTAGTTTGCTGTTTTGATCTTTTCTTCTCATTAATAAAGACTAATTTGAACACTTTTTATGTGTTAAAGTCTGCGGTTTTCATTATTATTTTTTAAATGCCATACTATTTCATTGTGCTATTTTCAAAGTGCTGCTTACTGTTAACATCAGAACAATAATTTTAACATTGACCTAATTTTGGAATCCTTCCTGATCAGAGCAGGTGAAATATCCCTGTCTGTCATGGAAACAACTTTTGGTTGACCAAATTATGAAAGTAAGATAGGGCTTACATGTTTCATGAAAGTCAGTAGCTTGACAGAGGAGAGAGATTGTCCTGCTGACCTGATGGAGAGGCTGTAGAGAATCCATGCCTTAGATACAAATCTATAAAGCATCAGACTTCATTGGCACTACTACCTGTGTATGTTCTGCTTGATTTTCTGATCTTTCCTCTCCTGGTTCAACTGCTCATAATACATTATTCACAGTGACAGTGTTAGAAATCCATCCCCACCCTGCACGTACCTGGGCTTTTGGGCAGGCATCCTTTGAAGCTGGTTGTTGCAGTTTTCCTTTTTGTGGTAGGGAAAATCTGCTCTTTTACTCATGCTGTAAGATCCTGTTCATTATCTACTTCTGTTGTCAAAGGCTTGGTTCTCTGGCCCATAATAGCCAAGGCCATGACTTTGTAAGGAGTTAGTCTTTTATTCACTTGCACTTATGTGCAGCCAGTGGATAAATAAGGTTGCAGTAATTTTCAGCACGCAAAAATTTCAGCCTCCACGCTGACCTCCCTCAATAATGCCCCAAACTCATATCATATCAGATCTCTCCTATGGTGTTTCTTTCCATCAGTAAGACCAGAAACCAGATACAGAGTTCTGAACATATGGAAGCTTCCCCTTTTAAACTGTTTTAGAGACTTGCATCTCAGTCTGAAGCAGGAGCAGCAGCTGCCTTTATTCTATTTATTAGAAACAACTGTCTTTTTGTAGTCTGAAAAAGGCCTGGTATCTAATTTTGCTCTTGTTGGCTATGTTTTTTTTCAGTATGTCTAGTCAGACAACACCCATGAATGCATTTAATAAAAGCATTAATGAATTTAAAGAGCAGAGAAGGAAATTTAGGATAGGTATTGTGAAAATACCTTCTAGTGGGAATATTTAGACATGGGATTAGGTTGCCTAGTGAGGTAAAAGAATTTCCATCTCTATAAACTTGCAGACTTTTGTTTGACAAATGTCTGCCAGGAGTTATTTAGTTGATCCTGTCTTATACAAACAGATAAGTAATATGATCTTTAAAGTCCTTCCCACTTCTATTTCTTGTGCTTGCTAAGAAAGAACAGCATGTATGAATTAGGAGGCAGGAACACTCATGCCTCCTCCCAAATTCTGTAACAATCTTAATAACAGGGCTGTACAACAAGGACTAAAACACTCATCTTCATGAAGCCTCAAGGTGGTCTGCAATAATCATGTGCACTTTAGGATACAGAAGAAGCATCACCATTAAATACAGGGGTTCAATGTATTTTTAGACATACAAAGGGACATGTTGTTAGTAGCCTAGCAACAGGCTCATCATCCAACATTGTGGTACATTTAGAGACACACAGATGTGCTTGAATGAATACTTTGAAGATAGAAGAAGTAAAAATAAACTGGAAGCTCTCCTGCTTGCTCATTTCCACCAAGATCAGCAGCATCCACTGTAAAAGTTTCCATGGGTGTGTTCTGCAGGCTGGGCTGTTTTCATGTCAGCCAGGGAGGCCTTGCTGATTTCTAACATTATCAGTAATAAGGATACCATGGAGTAACTAGAAAATACCTTCTGATACATGAGATTCTGGATCTAAAGACCATTCATTTATTCCCTTACTTGAGTAGCAGTGTTTTCCCAAGCAGTCATGACAAAATAATGACTTTTTTTCATTTTTGGAAATCTGATTTTTTTATCAAATAAAGGTTGGGGGGAAGGAAGGAAGGAAGGAAGGAAGGAAGGAAGGAAGGAAGGAAGGAAGGAAGGAAGGAAGGAAGGAAGGAAGGAAGGAAGGAAGGAAGGAAGGAAGGAAGGAAGGAAGGAAGGAAGGAAGGAAGGAAGGAAGGAAGGAAGGAAGGAAGGAAGGAAGGAAGGAAGGAAGGAAGGAAGGAAGGAAGGAAGGAAGGAAGGAAGGAAGGAAGGAAGGAAGGAAGGAAGGAAGGAAGGAAGGAAGGAAGGAAGGAAGGAAGGAAGGAATTCTGGCAGAATCTAGACATAAATGAGCCATTTTGCTGTTCATAAACAATGGCATACAGTGGGCTCCAGATCCTTCTCAGATGGTTGCAACCAGCTGGCAGTAAATAAGGACAGGAATAAAAATAATTCTGTTTTGCTATGGAAGACTATAGCAATGACTCTGAACAAGGATTTGCAGCAAGTCTGAGGATGTGGTATATAATTTTTACATCCTTTGTGGAAAATAAATCATGTTTTGTAGAAGTTAGTACTAGGGGTGAATACAGGAAAGAATGTAACCACCTGAGTATGAGGGATTTCTATGGGATTTTAAAAGGTTGTGTCTAAAGGAGCTGGACAAAGAGACAATCACTTCCTTCTTTCCCTCTTATTCTTACACACAAGGAAAGTAAAAGGGGTGCAGCTGTATCATTAGAAGCTATTTTTACAAGACAGTTGATATACAGGAAGGTAAATGTAGTAGATCTGGTTAGAAGCATCTGGGACTTACAGACTGAAGTTAAAGTGAACATAAAACAGCACTCCTTGGGAGTTAGCATGTTTTCTTGTGTTTCAGAAGAGGGTGACATCTACAAGAGAGTATGAGTATGCCTCTGGTCAAAATTTGACTGGCAAAATATGTGGTGAGGGGCAAGTCTATACTTGGGAGAAAGTTCAAGAGGCAGCAGGGATCAATCCTGCCCTATGCTTAAGTGCACCTTAGGAACAGTAATTCATTTCAGCTCATCTGTTCCTGTTGTTGCTCAGGATGCACAGAAGGATGTGACTTCATTCACAGGTACCAAAGGATTTGACCTGCTCAACATACATCATCTTGTTTTCACATTTGCATCAACTCTTGGTAAACTTTGGTGCCATTCTGACAACAACTGTCTCATAGTTAGGTCTTTCAGGCTCCATTAGATGGCAAATGTTCTAATTTAAAAAGGTTTTTGTCACCTAAACCAGATGGTATGATTAATTCTGCTGTGAATGTTTTTAAATGGGAAAGTATAAAGACATGACAATTATTCAGAAGGATGGCTGGAAGAAATCATACATGACTAAGAGGTTCTATGGACTTTGGGTATGTAATTTTTACACTTGATTTCAGCAGGGATGACTGCAATTTTTTTTGTCTAGTTAGTTTTTTTGTGGCTGTATAAATGCACTAGAGTTATTCTGCTAAAGTAAGCAAAACAAGAACTCATTCTAACACGGAGTTACAGGTAAGAGCAAGACCCACTGAAGGACTTTGCAGACCTTGCTGTGAGTTAGGTGGTTGAAGAAACCTGAATCACAGAGAACTGGCATGAGGCACCTCTGCATCCAGTAGACTGCAAAGGACATGTGCCAAGGCCCACACAAGCCAACAAGCAAATCTTGAAATCTTCTTTAATTGTGCTCTAGAATTGCTCATTAATCTTCATCTATGAGGGAAGTTTGCTCACTCTAGCCTTCCAATCAGGGAGCTATCTTGGCTTTATTCCTGTAAGATCATATGCCTGACACTCCTGAGCATAGATTCAGTGATTGCTAACAGCCAAAGATTGAAGAGAAGTGTAGCTGATGTATTTAATTCACCTGAAGACCTACAAGTCTTTTAAAGGTACAGCTTTCCACTGAGGTTATACTTAACTCCCTTTCTGTATTTATTTGAAGGTGCCAAACAGAAGATTAGGACTACTCAGTAAAGAGCTATTTTCCCTGTCAACTCTGAAGAAATAGATGCTTCAGGGATCCGGGAAAAGTCTGGCTGAGAAGATAAGCCAAGAGGGCTCCTGCCCAGCCAGCCTCTAGCATTCCCTTCTTTCTTGGATCTTCCTGGCTGAAATCTTCAAAGTCAGGCTCAATGTGATTGCACAGCTGCTTGCACACCCCATAACCATGTCCCAGAAATGTAAGACTGGAAGTCTTGCAGAATTTTCTTAACAATTCTTCTTAAACAATGACAAGCCATATATCAGTTCCAATGTTTCCTTCTTCTCCACTTTTCAAGCATGAGGAGGATGCCAGCTTGACTCAGGACCTGTGGCTGACTACAGACCCCCTAACTGTGGTTTTAAACCTGAAATGTTTTAAATACTGGAGCCTGTGCTTTAGTGTGTTATTTATTAATGGACTTATAAGAATGTTGCAAGGCTGGAAACGACATTTTTGTAGACGTGTTTCTTGGAGTGCATGTTGAAATCAGAAAACAAAAAAAAAAGAATGTCAAATAGAGGTTAGAATGTCACAAGTCCTGCCATCTTTAATCTGTTTTGAAAACAAAAATTATTCTCCTTAAATGTATATTGGTAGATTTAGGGATAAGATCTTTGTAGTAAAAATACTTCTTTTCTGCAAGTGAAATCAACAGCCCTGACTCTTCCCTGGAAAGTGGTTTGATGGTTAAAGTTCACACCTATAGCTGCCTTTCTTTTGTTTTCTTGCTATCAGAAAAAATATGAAAATGTTTGGTTTTTTCACCTCCCAAGGAAAATTTGAGGGGAAAACCCCAGCATCCATATATATAAATGTCACTTGTCTTATTTTTGTGAAGAGGCTCAAGGGAAGGGATTTTCTAAAGCTGCTTAATAGCTGCCATAGAAGCCCTACAGATACGTTGCCAGATAAGAATGGTAAACTAAAGATCTCAACAAAAATAATCCACAACAAAGGAAGAAAACACAGCTGGTGTCGAAGCAGAGTGGAAAGAACTAAAAGAAAAGAATGTGACAGCAGGAAAAATATTTCTTCCAAAGAACAATGCATCTTATTTAGTTAAACAACTATTATGGCTTATTTAACAAAGCAGTTATTTTTACCTTCTCCCCCTTTGGCAAATCTAGCTCTTAGGATAGGAATCACGTGGGGGTAATTGATCATTCATGGCAAGCAGTAACAGCTGGCAAGCTAATGAACTGAGTCAAAGTTTCTGCTAAAGATATCTCTACATATGCATTAGCTAAAATATATATAACAGGGAAACCAGTCTTAATGGCTTGGAGACCTAGCAAGTTAAAGTTAGGAGTTGCATTTCTAATCTGTCAGTATCAACTAGGAAAAAGATCCAAACTAGTTTTAAAAGAGTAGTCTGCACCTTGGAGAGGGCTTGTGTCTTTAAAACTGAAGGAAGAAAAAAGGAAGAGGATTTTGCTTTTGCTTTTGGGACCCTCCAGAAACATGACACCTCTGTGTCACTGCTGTGTCATTGATTAAGAAGGTGAATTATGCATGTTGCTTTTTGAAACCTAGGTGTCTCTGCCAGTTTGTGTTGTTAGTCCTCCTTTCTAGAATACAGTTCCCCATGAGCAATGGCTCAGTGACATTCTTGTGCATATCAACCATCAGTGGTATCAAGGAAGGAGACAGGTGAATAGGTTCCGCCATACCTGTGTTCACTGGACCATAAAATAAAAAGGGTGAAGAAAAAAAAAAAAGAGAATTTATTGTTGTTTTCTTACTTAACTCTTGATCAAATTCCTATTAGAGTCACTGGAAATAGTTCTGATTTCAGGACTTAGATGTAAATATCTGTTTCATAACTGAGAATATTGGCTTGGAACATAGAAATCAATTCAGATTTGGGAATGAGATCTGGTATATGTTTGAAAGTGCCTTTGTAAAAATGGAGACATTTTTTGATTACAATTCTGTATGGAACTATTAGGAGAAAAAAAAAAGAAAGTTGTGACACCTTGAAGGGTTAAAAGAAAAGAAAGCTTTTAAAAATCAGATATTAAAAGGCCCTAATTGCAGCCAGAGCCATTGTGAGATGCAGCATGTCTCTTTGAGTGAATAATTTTTTCTATATTTTAATAGCTTACTATAAACATTACAATTCCCACATTACAATATTTATCTGGGTTTATGAATAGAGAGTAAATCTAAATTAATTATCCCTGAATAATTGCAATGGGAAAATGTTTTTAAATAGAGAAAGTATGCACTCTTAGATTACATTGTGAATATTATGGTATATTAATCCAAGAGGGAAGCAAAGACTTCAATATATTTCCAGTACTTTAAAAACTCTTATTCTTGCCATCTTTTATAAGTTCATTTTCATGTGAATTGAAGTGGATTTGTTATCATAAAAGTTTTGGTCTTTTATCAAAAGTGTCTACAAATTATAATTTTTCAATATAAAAAGAAAAGTTTTCCTACAGAGCTTATAAATGAAGGTATCTAAGCACAGGAGAGAGAAATAAAGAAACTGAACGCATGCAGAAGCGCTTGGCTGCTCCTTCTCAGGCATTCTGAAATTCTCTCAGCCTCAAATGCACCTTCACCAGCCCCAGACAAGAAGATTCTGATTTCAAGCTGTTGGCTGCCTGCTGCACGGATCCCCGTGCCTTCCTTTAAAGCACTAATCGTGCAGGTCTTGAGACAAGCTGCTATCTGAGAGGGCTGATCTGCCCTTCACAAAGAGGCAGTGATTGTATTTCAGGCTTAGGTGAGGAGTGAACATCCTCAGCCCAGCTGCCCTGGCCGGGAGGTGCAGCCGTGACCTGTGCTTCACCTCTGGCACCATCCGTGCCAGTTCTGCCCCAGAGGTGCAAGATGGGGTGACTTGGAAAAGCCTCGTGCCTGCCTCCCTTTCCAGACCCACGAGTCCAAGCAGTGCCTCCTCCTGCTCTCCTGGTGGCTGGTGGCCTGAAAGCCATCCTGATCCTAGAGGATTAAAGTGAAGATCTGTCTTTTATAAGGCATTTGTCTCAGGCTGGAGGAATTACAGGCTTTGTGCGCATTAGGACATTAACAGGGCTGGGGCTGAGCTCTGGTATGTGCTCACCATCTGCTAAAATGTTGGCACAGACTTTGGCCCAGTTCTGCCTTCGGTCAGCTAAGTGCTTCCCAAACAGTCTCTGGGCTTGAGATGGTTACCACAGCCCAGCAAAGGGCCAAGCCAATATATTAAATTGTATGCGTGATAGTAGTATTAATTATTTATATGTAATTACTTATTACATATATATGTAATAAATAAAATATATTTATATAATGCACAAACATTTAATACTAGTTTAATAGAAACACTATTTTTATAGAGTAATACTATTAGTAATTTTCATATAGACAGTAATTACCATATAGCTATAAAAATCTATCAATGTGTTAATAATATCTAATAATATGATAGTACATTAATATTGGTGTCTATGTATGCTAATATAACTGCTTTGTTTAGGGGTAATCAGAGGGTTTAGGTGTACACCTGCACTGTAGCATTTGTCTCAGAACCAAGGTACAGCTCCCATTTCATTTTTACTCCCATTAGAAATGTGACCTCAAAGTCCAGCAACTGGTCTGCAAACAGAAGAGTGGTTTCTAAATTGCTGTGGGTTATCTCTATCTTCTGGAGACATCTGCCACAAACCATGTACTGAAGGAGAGATAACTGTGCTCAGTTTATGATAAAATCCTCAACTCTGCTCTTATAATTCTGGTAGCTAGCAGTGAATTTTGTGGTCACTGGGGTACATTCTTGCAGCCAAGGGGGCCTGTACTCACCTTATTCATTCTTTTCTATACTCTTTCTTTCTTACTCTTTTATACTCTTCTTTTCTATATTCTTTCATCTTGTTTATACTTTTTTTTTAATATTATCATTATAATTTTTAAGAGTGCAATTAACAGGCAGCATTTCCATCTACAGACAAGAAACATGTGGCCTCATCAGCAACTCTGCTGTGGTCAGAATGTGCAGCACTGTTAAGAATATCACATGGGGTTCCTGCTCAGATTCATAATCCACAGGAAAATTAGGGCCAGAGACTGGTAAAACAATGTTTTGTCAGCTTTCCTAAAATGTGCTTTAATCACTTCCCTTTATCAGGTCTATGCAGCCCTTGTTTGCTAGGAGAAATTAGCTGGAACTAATTTACAAGCAATGAGTAATAGGCAATTTATCTAGTACCTTACAACTGTTGCCTGGATACAAATCTCTTCAAATGTTTTTATATATATAATGCTTTGCAGCAATTTGTTTTGATGACAAATTGTCAAACAGAACACCAGGGCACATGACATAACTACCTTTACCTCCTTTATGATGCAAAATACTGTCCCTGTGCTGCCACTGAATAGGTGTAATGAGGAACAACATCTTGCCAAGCCCAGTTTGGTGAGAGAACTCTGTATTTAGTTCTCATTTGCCTCTAGAGCATTAGAGACAGGAGGGTGCAAAGATCAGAATTTCATTTAATCAGATGACTAAATAGCAGCTGCTGCTACTTTTGCAAGGTAATGCATTGGAGAAAACTATTATAGAAAACCCACAACCACCCATACAAATACACTGAGTTAATAAAAGGCATTCTATATCTGTCTTAAAAGCAGAACTGTTGGAATTGATTACAAGGATGTTAAAAATCTGTGAGTAGGAACCAAAAAAATTGCAAACCAGATTCTGAAGACGTTTTGAAGCAGAGTTTTTCCTTGTTCTAATATGTGTGTCTCCCTTGCCAAAATCAGTCTGTGTACAGATGTATGCAAATCAAATATTGGAATTCCCAAGGTGAATGCTAAGCTGCACCCACATGTCCAGCTGCTGAACTGTGTCCCAGAAACACAAGACTCTGGTGGGAAACAAGGAAATCTCCTTTGCAGAGATTTGCTGCTCACTCTGATTACACCCACACTCTCCTTCTGGCACAATGAGTGGTTTTATCAAACTGTAACATGTACAGTCTTAAACTAGAAGATATATTCTTCTCTTTTTTTGGCTTAAAAGATAAAAAGAAGGTGAAAATTAAAAGTAGGAAAGCAACTCACACATGAAGACAGCTGTAAATCTTCTGTTGTATTTTTCATTGATTTATCCCTTATATTTTTGAGCTTCATCAAAGAAAGGACATTGGAGTGTATGTTTAGAGTCTGGAACCCCCGGGTGATGAACTTACTTTTGGTAATTTGTAATATTGCTCAGTTTCCCTTTCCCTGGCAGCTTCCCAAACAGAGCATAGGCAGGCTGGGCAGAACAAGCTGGTTCCCATGCTTCTTTACACTACTCTAGCTAAAGATAATTTATGGCAGTTTATCCAGAATAATTTTTTTATATTTTAGATGTTTCTGACAATCATGAGTTTCCATATTAAAACCACTAGTTAACATTTTTAAAAACTGCAAGTGAGAAAGCAGAGAAGCAAACAAACTAATGCACTAAATTAATTTTACCCATGGCTTCCTTCTGCTGCCTTTGGCTCTGGTCTGCTGCTGTATATCTCCTCTAGGTCTAAAAGATTCAGACAGTCACTACCAAATCACTTCTGCCATAATCATGCCCTCTCAGCTTCCCTCACCACCCTGGTAAGACAATAGATATGAAGCTCTGGAACTTGAGGGTTGGGGAAATGGCAGTGAAGGTCATCCAGGGGTTTGCCCAGAGCAAGTCAGTCACCCTCACACATTATAATAACTGTGGCTGTTCAGAAAGAAGAAGGGCAGTTGTTTTAGGAAAAGTTTGGGGCAAGGCTAACAAGGCAGACATCCTGCTGTCTGTTGTAGACAACCCAACCATGATGAAGAGGTAGATGAAGTGTTTTATAAGCTTCTGGCTGATATTTCACAAAACTGAAACTCAACACAGCGGAGAGGAGGCAGCCTAGGAGGTTCCTGGAGTGTGTGGAAGAGAATTTCTATCTGGTAACTGAGCCCCACTAGACCTGCTGTTTATAAGCAGAGAAGGGATGGTGGTCAGAGGCCTTCTTGGATGTAGAAACCATGAAAAGATTGAGTTTTGATTCTTGGTGAAGTAAGGAAAGGGGTCAAAAACCCTCTACCTTGGACTTTCAGAGGGAGGACTTTGTCCTATTCAGGGAACTGCTGTACAGACTCCCTTGGGAAACAGTCCTTAACAACAAAGGAGTCCAGGAAGGCAGGACATACTTTCAGAAGGAAATCTTAAATGTGCAGGAGCAGGCCATCCCTATGTGCTGAAAGATGAGCCACTGGGGCAGAAGACCAGCCTGGCTGAACAGGGAATTTTTGCTGGAACTCAGGTTAAAAAAGAGGGTTTATCACCTTTGGAAGAAGAGTCAAGCAACTTAGGAACATAGATAGAAAATCAGAAAGGCAAAAGCTCAGCAATCTGGCCACTGCTGTGAAAGATAATAGAAAGTGTTTTTATTAAAAGGAGAGCTAAGGAAAATCTCCATCCTTTATTAGATGTGAAAGGGAACATTGCCATAAAGGGTAAAGAAAATGTTGAAGTATTTAATGTCTTCTTTGCCTGTGTAGTTAACAGAAAGAATGAATTTCATCAGGCAAACCAGGCCCCTGAACTGGTGGACAGGGAGCAGAATAGGCTCCCTTGAATTCAGAAGGAAGTAGTTACCAACCTGCTCTGCCACTTAAGACACTTGCAAATCTATGCGGCCAGATAGGATTCACCCAGGGGTACTGAGGGAACTGGTGGAAGAGCTCAAACCACTTTCCATCATTTATCATCAGTCCTTGTTAATGGGGGAGGTCCCAGGTGGTGGGAAGCCTCCCTTCTTGCTAAATGCAGTGAGTTTTGCATGACTGATGAAAGTGCTGCTACTTGGCACAAAACATTCAGGGCCTTGTTAGAAAAGTTTTCTATGGAATATAAATCCTTGAAAGATTAAAGTATATGTTCAGCACAACTCTCTCTACCTCCAGAAATGCAACCAACAGTGTATTTCTCCTAATGTATGTGGAGAAAGCAGAAAGCAGTTTTCTGTGGTGGTGGCTTTTTTGCAATTTAGCCTGTAAAGTAAGTTTACCTGCTTACCTTATCTTCTGTTTTGCCAAATAAATCTAGTTTGTCAAGCACTTGGGTGGTAACTGCTACTGTTTAATTACTGAGCAAAGAATAACTTTCTTATTTTTACTTGAAGTTAAGGAAGTGTCTGCTTTAAAGAGTGGAACATCAAAGGCAGCACCTGCTCAGTACCTGTCATCACTTCAGAGCATCAAAGAAAGTGTTCCTTGAAACTGCAACCTTTGGCCATATCTCTTTTAGGTAAGATAGCTAGCACAGCTTGAAATAAAGACTCGTTTCAAAGCTGAAAAATACTTATCCATGTTTCTAAATGTGAGATCATAGGACATTTTATTAAAAGAATATATGTTATGGCCAAAGTAAACTATTCAAAAAGAATCTCAAAGATCATTTAATGTTGTATAAACCAATGACTAAAAATTTAAAGATGAGATATTTAGACGCAAAGCAAAAGCACAATCCTCTCCTTCAAGAGTCAAAAACTGCTAGAGAGAAAAATGAAGTGATAATGAAGAAAAAAACCATTGATTTTATTTATGTTGTTCCAATTTTTGTAAGACCCTTTAAAATGCAATATTTAAAGTAAAGAATGAAAAAAAGAAGTATAACCAAGTTTGAGAGAGACACAAACAGCAGCTGAGGAATGCTGAGAGCATGTGGCTCAGAGGATCTGCTGCCTGTGCACTGTGTGACCTGGAGCTACGCTGCCTTGTGGGATCACATCCTGCAGCTGATGGCTCCATGGAGAGACCCCAGGCATGAGGGAGCAGGGGCATTTGCTGCTGAAAGATGCTGAAGGTTGTACTGGGATGCTGAAGCTCTTCAGGAATGGGGAAGGGTCTGGAGGGAACCTGTCACTCTGCCACTTGCCTCAACGCCCAGCAGAGCTGGCTGCGGTGGGAGTGGATGGTCAAATGATCCTAGTGGTGCAAACTTTTCTGGTTGGTTTTGTGGATTGGGGTTGGAAAGTACAAGAAGGCAGTATTATGAGAATAATTTAATTTTCTTTACATCTGTAATTGATATTCAAGACTATTGTCAGTTTTTGCTAAAGCAGATTTTAGGGGCTACGTTCTTCCCTGACAGTGACTCATTTATGGTCTGTATTAGCCCTGTTTTACATTTAGGAAGAAAATATAAGCTTTTGTCCTCAGGAAATGAAATGTTATCATAGAAAACATTTTGTTTAGCTAGTAGTCTTTGATATCTTCAAATCTCATGATAGACTGTATCAGCAAAAGTAAGTGAAAACACAACTTGGAATTTACAAGTGACTGTAGCAAACTTCATATGCTACTTCACCTCACTGAGTTTGCTTTCTTGAGGTAAACATACATGGAAAATTGAAAAGGGTGTATCCTGTGAGACAGAAAACCTTAATCTAATGTTTGTGTGTTAAACTTCCATGGAATGTGCTGAAGCAGACAACAGAGTTATGAGCTTATTACTGTTCAGTTTCATGGCACCATTTTTTTTCCTCTGCCTGCTTTTGATTTGAGTTTTGAGCAATAATTGTTTTGCCAGTTTGAAGACTTTATGACAATACAAATAGGTTTAACCCTGTGCACACAATATTTTTTTCCCATATTCTAAAGCATGCAAGATCAAGACAAAATTTTTATTCCTGTGAAAAATAAAGCTGTGTTTTATGGCTCCTTAACAAAGCATCTTCAGAATCATTGCTGTCATACTCACAGATAAAGCAAGTGACTTTTTTCTCATTAAAAAGCATGGAAGACATGCCCCCAAGTTTTGTCCTAAAAATATTCTTTTAAAGGTTGCAGGCATTGTCATGAATAGTCCCATTGAAGTAATCCTTAAATGTATTTAACAATGCATTATTAATAATTATTAACTTCAATGTATGCAAAGGTCTTTTAGGTTCCCTTCATTTGAATAATAACTTAGAGGTTACTACAATAATTACCATAAATCAATGTCAGAACATGAGATGATGGTAGCAGCTCAAGCCAGAGGTCTGCTTAGCTTGCCATTTTGTCTCAACAAGGGTCAAAAGCGCAAGACCGTGGCAAATGCAGATGACACTTCCCACCCTTCTGGATGTATTTTACTTACTGAGTGAGTCCAAGCAGTAGAAGGTGCCCAGATGGTTCCTTTCCACCTCATCATCTGACTCCTTCTGTGCCAAGTTGACTACTTGTACCCAGCGTCCTCTGGCCAAGTCTCATGAAACTCCCTGTTCTAGAAAAGTTCTGTCTCATTGCATGATGCATTACATTTGATTAGTTCAAACACTTGTAGGTTATGGAGTGGAATGCCTGCTCTACAGAAAATTTAATGGAAAAATGTCACTAAATCGTTTCCTCTATAGTATGTGTTTTGTTGTTACTGATGTCTGGATGGTGTGACACCTGTAAGATAGGTGAAGTCATACACTGCAGACTTTTCAATCAATTCAATATGTATGGCCAACATAAAATCTGAGCAGCCCCTACTTTTCAAAATAACAAACAAACGGTCCAGGTAAAACACAGGAGCAAAGCTTGAGCCATGTGGAAAAATCCCATATGGCCTATTACACCACGTGGAGCAGGTCTTCATGAGTGGTCTTTTCCCTTCCATGTACAGATGGAACCCCTTTGGCCTCTGCTGGCACATTCTGCTGCCAGCAAATGTTGGGGCTTTTCAGGGATGGGGAAAACTTGGGTGCTGGAATTAATACAAAATCTAATAAAATGCTATAAAATACCATTTTTAATGTGGATAGCACTTTAGATCTACAAACTCTTATTTCAGAAAGTTGTTTTTCTTTGATCATAAGATTCAGATGCAAGAGGAAGGACTCAGCAGCCTGTGGAGCTGTAATGGGAAATTACAAAGCAGTCAGCAGACATCTTGGCACACACATGTTCTTCTGAAGGTGGCAACTGCTGTAGTCTGATTAGCAGCCATGAAACTGGTTGGTTGTAAGCCAGGCTGATAAATAAAGTAACTCTTTCAGTAACAAATCTGCCTTTAGATGTTAGAATGGAAATACATTTTAAAAACTCTTGTTTATATTTTAGTCTTCCAGCATGTCTGTTAAACTAAAAGAAGGGTAAGACCCCATAATGCAGAAGAATGCTACCTGAATGTAGTGGGGTTTTTTTTGAACAATGAGACAAACAAATAAATGAGTTAAAATTGTAGAATGAGATCAGAATAATGTTGGTTCAGGTAGTGAAAAGTGATCTTCATTTCCCCTTGGTTCTAAAAAATGTTGCTTGCTTTCTGCAGTGTCCAAAACTGTTTTGATTTCCTTTTTGGCTAAGCTGGGCTTCTGAACAGCATGTTTGATTCTCAAATCAGAATTAACATGTTTCTAGATACAGTGGTTTATGGGACTCTCTAGGCTGCCTACAGGAACTGCAAAAGCTGAGCATGCTAAAGAATGGCTCCTCTAATCTTTGGCACACAAAAGATTTTATGAAGGGATAACACTGACTTAAAGATAAGCAAGTTGCTACAAAAATTAAATCCCATTCAGTATGACGACAGCTGGGGAAACCAAGTAAGAAGATTAGCTGAAAATGTAGCAGTCATAAGTCTTAGCAAGTCAGCAACTCCTATTTGATCCTGGAAAGCATTTTGAGGTGGTGGAGAAAATAACTGGGCACTCCCTAGGTACCCTTCCTCATGGTATAAACTTTATTTACACTTAAATGGCAATGGCAAAGAATAGAGGAAAACACTAGAAAATAAATTAATTTTTATACAAGCGGCCAAGATACCTGCAAGGCACTTTGTTCTCAGTGAAAATTCAACCAAAAGAGAGCATATAATTAGTGCCCACTGAAACACCATCTCCCAGGAGTCTGCAGATTGTCAAAAGCTAAACCCTAGCCACATCAACATGGTACAGATCCCTTAGTCTGCTGGAGGTTGTAAGCTCCTCTCTGCTCCTTATGTTTGAGTATTACCATGCTGTGTTGATGAGTGTGGCAGCTGCTCACTTGGATGTCATGGTGTGCTGCTGGTGGTGATGTCTGATGGGAGCTGCTCAAGCAGAAAGGCTCTTTGTGTGGAAAATAGTGTCTGTCTGCAGCCTACCAGACTGTGTAAGGGCAGCTCAGGCTGTCAAATGAGACACTTTGCATATTGTAATAGCCATGCTGCTAAAAGCAGAGGTTTGCTTAAGAATCAAGGATTCAAAGTTATTAATAGTTGAGAATGTGTGACCTAGTGAAATAACTGGAATGGCACATGGGAAATAAGAGGGTTTATCAATTACAAGATATTTCTTTATCATTTAAGTTCTCTGTTACATTTCAGTCATTCCTGGGCAAACAGTGTGCCAATTAGTTCAACTTCCCTGGGGAAAGGATGTGACAGTTTTCTTTCCTGAGAGCATGTTTTCACACTTTTAATCAGACTATGCTGAGACTGCCTCGAATAAGAGGAGTATGTCAAAATCCATAATAAAGCCTGTAAAATGGCACTCACAGGTTGGCTTTCTGGTTTTACATTCCTTGGTGTTTTTACCTGTAAGGAAACAAACTTAAACCTGTATCGAAATATATATACATATATACAGATACAATGATTGGTGACAATTTTGGTGATTGACTTCTGAGACTGGTTTCAGATACTGGCCAATAAAAGCAGAGTTTAGAGGTGACTGGCAGCCCTGGGGGATGCTATCAGAAGTAGGAATGACCCTGTTTATTCCAAAGAATATAAACTGATATCCAGGCCCCTTTTTACTCTCCCAGTGATATTTCTCATTAGGATCAGCATCACAATCTGAAAACAAAGCAGGACTTAGTGTGGAAGGATTATGCTGTTCCACTGCCACTGAATCTAATGGATGTTCCTGGATTTCCCTTAATCATGCTGGGTGTCTCCAATGCCATTGTAACTTCAAAGCCTGAAAGAGGCTCTGCTGCCCCCTTGTTCTCCAGCCTTTCACCTACTATTTCTTGCTAAATATGGTGATGGGAAGGATGATAAAAGAATTGCAGAAATATTATAAAGTATCTATGTGTTAGCAAAAATAAACAGTTAGCACCAAAGTATTTTCTGTAATTCTGAGAAGCTGTGTCAAAGAATAGAGTACATTTTATCTTTGCCTTTTCCTCTAACTGGAGAAGGTACAGTACAGTGCATTGTCTCCATTAATTCTGATGTTTTGCATCATGATGATTCACTTCCCTTTTAGCAGAATCATAGCTCTGCTTGCAATCTTAAAATAAAAATGGCATTTTTGCAGCCTCGGAGTACAGCTGGGACATGGATGGGAATCATTGTTATTCTTGTTCCATCTTTTTTTTTTCCCTTGAAGACAAATTTTCACCAGTAGCAAAACCAAAGGAAAAACTGCTACTACTGCTCCTACTAATTTAAAAGGCTTCCACCATAGAATAATGTCTGCCTGGTCTGTAGATTCTTGTGTGAACACAAGCACATCTTTGAGCCAATATTACAGTCAGAAATTATAACTGGGAACACCTGCCTTTTGTTTCAGGCAGTGTTAGTTGGCAGAAGAGAGAGTGTTTCAGAGTGGTGCTGTGGGCCATGCCAGCACCAGGACCCCTGTCCTCTCCCTGCTCCTGGCAGAAAGCTGCCCAGCTTGGAGAATCCCATTGCATCAGGGCTTCAGTGCTGGGAGGGGAAGGGCTGCTGAGAGAAGGAGCCACAGTAAGTGACCTCCAGAGCCCTGCTAGAATCTGCATTTCTGGGATTTAGTGGTTTTGTAATTTGTGCATGGATACTTAACTAGGTCTAGAGTTTGGAAGATGTAGCGTCTTTTCTCAGCTTTCCCAAAGCCATTCACATCTCTATCTGGTTATAGAACTATACAATAGGGGTGGTAAAATCATCTTTCTTTTACTTTTTAGTTGATTCTTCTATTAGATTCAGAACTGGCTGTATTTGCAGGGTCCATCACCCCTGAGCCATGTTCCCTTCATAACAATAATGGAAATTTAGCCAGTGGGCAGTCATATTGCAATTGTGATGGGTCATGGGAGATGGAATGTGGGTCAAAGTTTGACATTTTGTGAAAGTTTGGCCCTCACTCTCTGAAACCCTTTAAAAGTATTTTTATATGTTTCATAGTCCCTTCAGGATCATGAATTAGTTCCTCTTCTCTTCTGTTTTTCATATCAGATTTATGTTTTGGCTCAAATCAAAACCCAATGTTTTTAGTTATAAAGCTTTTTATCAGTTTTAAGAGCATTGTTTCTCTTTGCACCAAATATTAAACCAGAAACATGATATTCATGGAATTAAATCATCTGAATATTTATTACAAACTATTATCTTTAGAAGAACAATATTGACCACTTAGGAGTTTTGAATAAAGACAAAGTGTGATGCCAAAGGCATGTTGTATGTGTGATTTGGTGAAGCTGTTCTAAAAGTAAGCAGTTGGCAATAAAGGAATAATGGAGCTTGCAAATGGTATAAGGCATGTGGGTCATCTTTGCCAGGATTCATGTTCTTATAGAGCTGCATTTTACTTATGGTATTTGTGGTAGGTTACTGGTTTTGTGTTTCAAATGTTTTCTCTCTGGAAGGGAAGGTTTGCATTTCTTCCTTTGGCAGCTACCTTACAGTGACCTTTTTCAACATTGGATGTGACAATAGACTTGACAGAGAGCAAATATTTGTCCTTCACTGGGGTCGCTCTGAAGCCCTTTGCAACAAGAAGGGATCACAGCTGGCTGGGAGGCAGCTCTGGGCCATCCTGACTTCACTGGGAATTTCATTTCATGCAGGCTCTGATATATTTGAGGGAGAAGAAGGAGTAGCATTTCTCAGAGGGAGCACTGAGTATGCTGAGGCCAGTTCTGTTATTTCAGGTCTGCATACATTTCATGAGTACAGTGCTTGAGTGCTTTGTTATTGCGCCCTGTCAGGTGACAAAGGTATCAGCTCTCTCTCTCAGCATTTGTAGCATCTTCCCAGACCTGAGTCTGTGTAAGTTGTGTCACCTCCTCTTCGCAGCTACTGCTGTCCCTTTGAGGGGCTGGTTGTGAGGAAGAAGTGTGCCTGGGGTGTGTGGTGTGGCTCCAGGCCACTGGCACGGACTGTCAGCTGTGGCATGCCACTTCCTGCCTCTGGCCAAGCATCTTGCATCTGCAGAGAATAAAAAAGATTAGTGGCATGATTTGTAAAGGCAGCCTAATGTATAACACCTACATACCTTTAAAATGCAACCTTTAGCTTCTTCTTAGGGAATAGAAATACTTGAGGAAAGTGCAGCAACATGAAAAGTTATATGTTTGGAATTACTTGCATCTTGCCCTGAGAAATGGGGCTGGGGAAAAGTGCATTGGAAATTTGTAATCTTTGTTTTGCATAAAGGACATGTTAGAGGACCATGCATTTAGGAACTTCAGTGATGTCTTACATCTGACTAGGTCTCTGGTGAGTCTTCACACTGCTTGTGGGATCTAACACAGGGCTGCCTGCCTGAGCCTGGCTCAGAGAATTTCTTTCATAACAGAAATTGGCTTTTGCTGTAAAGGACAGGAAACGGTTTGTGTGGAGAACAAAGAATATCAGGGTTGATTTAAATTTTTAAAATTCATGACTCTATTTTTGTTTATGGCCTTACTCATATCCCTTGAAAATCATAAACCTTTTGGGAAGAAAATCAAAATGAACAGTCACTTAATGCTTTTAATGTCCCTGCAGCTCTGAAATGTTATTTGCTTCTGAATTTTCTCTGGAGAACTGCAGAAATATGGTTGTTGTGCAGGTGTCAGCATTCATTTAAAATTGTTCATTCTCAGTTACAGCTTTTCAGGAAGATAACTTGATAACAGATAAACTTTCTGTTTCAAAATCCATCCATTTGCTCATTAGAAAGCAGTAAAGAGTATTCCCCAGAAGGTTATTGATCCTGTCAAATGTAAAATACTAATGTCAAATACTGCAGTTTTAGAGACTGTCCTGAATGAAAAGGAAGGGCATATTATTCTGTCATATAATATTTCATTACTGCTTCATGTTCTATTGTTAAAAACTTGTATAAACAATAAAATGCATTTTTACAACAAACGTAAAGAACCAAGAATGTGTTGGTTTTCATGCTTACAGGGAGAAAATAGTAGTGTGTCTGGGACTTGCTTTGGCAACATTATTAAAATATATTTTTGCTTTTTAAAGTGAGTACAGTATCTTGAGAGTTTTTGGGGTGTGCATTTGTGTATGACAGAGTAAAAGTCTTCTGCCTCTGTATCAGTTGCCATCACTTCAGCATTGTGTTCATATTAGTGCACGACACTCGCAGCATCACTTCCCCTCCAATTAAACTTATGTTAAAAACTCATGCTTTAAATTGTTATTAAGCTTACTTATCTAAAACCCAAAGCAAAACTTTTATTTCTGGCTAAAACATAATTTGAGAAACTTGCAATATTTCTTTAACTGTCAGATTATTTTTTTCCTGTTGTGAGTAACTACAAAATTTAAAAAAATCTGCAGGTGTTTAGAACAGGCAGTTGTCACAGTGACTCCCAAAAGCTTTCCATCTTTTATGTCTCTTGTGCTGGAGATTAGATCAATGATTTCCACTATTATATTATCTATGCAGCTGTTGATGGCAAATTTTTAAAATCTGTATTTATTGAAGAAACAGATCAAATAACTAGAAAAGCTCCAAAGCTGTGTTTGTATTCTTTGCTTTTTTCTTCCATTTCCATATATTATCTGCTCTCAACAACGAGGGAGCTGAAGCTGCAGACCCCCACAGTGACGGATTATTATAAGAAAAATCCTTTCAGACATAATGGAGAGTTAATTTTGAATAAAGTAGGTTAAAAAGCTACCCTACTCATTGAAAAGAACAACACCTAACATATTTACATCAGCTAGTGGAAGATTATGGACCTTGCCAGCCAGGGTGCAGTCAAAGGAAACTGAGGATTTCAGTGCAATAAGCCATGCGCATATCTACACCCCACAAATTTAACATGTGAGCTTGTGGTAAGACAAAGAGATGTAGGCTGTAAGCAGTGCCTGTTACAAGCAGCAGGCTCCCAGCAGCCTGGTGAGGGATTTTGCAATCGGATGTTGTGTTCTTGAGGTCCTGAAATGAGATGGGTGCAAAAAGTGGACAAAATAAATAAATAAAGGTAAACAAAGAATGTCTGCAATCCTTCAGTACACACCAAACCCCACTGATAAAGCTATACATTCATTTTAGATGTTAAATACAAATAAAATTTATTGAAATCTCACAAAATGGATACTTGAAGAAGCAAATTTATGGTTTTAATGTGAAAGATGTAAAATACAATTTCATTTGGATTTATGACTGTGATATCATTATGGTGATTTATGTTTAAAAGCTGTGAAATTAGTCATTTCATATGAAACTGTGGCTGAGCTCACGTTTCTGTAGCAAGTCTCAGATAAGTGTCAGTGTCTAATATATTTTTAAGTAAAAATCTAATTGGGATTTTTTATTGATTCTAATAATGCTCATAATAAAATGTAGCTTTGTGCTCATTATCTGTATGTTTCTTCCTTGCAGGATTTCCTACCCTAGTAAGTCTCAGAGCCTCAGATTATTGGTTCCTCTTTCAGTGCAGCAAGGGGGAGGAAATAAAGGAATATAAGCCAGCATCAGTCCAGGTTTTGCTGCTTCGTCAAGTCCCTGCTGGAGGTCTGAGCTGTGATTCAGGTCAAAGCAGATGTCCTCTGAGCCAGCCAAACCTTGAATATGTGCTTTCCTCACAGTGGGAAAACACAGTGTTTCTGTACCAGGTGGGAAGATGAGCTCCTTGGGAGAGAGTCCCCCCACTTGTTAAGGGACTTCACAGGCGCCTTTAGCTCAGAGAGGGGCTGCTGCACTGCTAGTGAGGTGTGGGTGCCTTTCTACGGATGTGGGCTGGGGCTCTGGCCTGAAAAGAGAGTCTGTATTGTCATCATCCTTATCTGTCAGCAGCAGAACCTTCACCATTTCCTGCAAACAGCCTGTCAGTCTGCTGGAGCCAGCCCTGGGGAGGTTAATTCAGTGCTGTGAGAGTATTCATAGCCTGTCAGTGGGCACTGAGGCAATATGGGGCTGTCACTCCATGCCATGGCTTAACCCCAGCCAGCAGCTAAGTACCATGAAGCTGCTCGCTCATTCCCTCAGCTCCCTGCGGGATGGGAGAGATAACTGGGAAAAAAAGAAAAGGTAAAACCTGTGAGCTGAGATAAGAACAGTTGAAATATTTCAAATTTTCCAGGTTCTCGTACAGTTCCTCCCTAGCAGAGCATGGGAAACTGGAAACTCCTTGACTCAGGGTAAGCACTGTTTCACAACAATTAAAGAATCACTGAGTTATCAACATTATTCTCATAATGAATTCAAAAAATGACAGCACTGTACCAGCTACTGAGAGGAAAATTAACTCTAGTCCAGCAAAAAAAAAAAAGGAGGACATATTAAAAAGCAGGTAGTCTGTATCTACCCCCCAGCTAGAGCCAGCTTTACATGGTACAGGAATTCTCACCACATAAAACACAGAATAAAGAAATTTGATGTAAGATTAATAACAGCTGCTGCTAAGTATAAGATCTAAAGGGCTTTATATATTTTTCTGGCTGTGAAACCATCCCTCTCATGTCTTTATTATCTCCAATCAGTAGCTATTCTTGTCACTGAGAGCTCCTAAAGCCTAGTGGCTTCATAGTCCAGTGACTCGGAACGAAGGTCAGACTGCTGGTATTTGTGATCTATAATGTGCTTACCCAAGCAGACATGGCTGAAAAGGACCCCTCGTGGTGTGTGCTGCCACTCAGGAGAGGAGCTATAGCAGCAACAAGTTTGTTTTCAGGCCTGAGGGGCTGTCAGAGGTCAAATGTGTCTGACTGCAACCAGTTTGTACTATTAATGGAGGAGTGCAGAGCTTTTATAACTGATGTGCACCCAGTGAGGGTGTTTTGCAGCACCAAACTTGTGCTTTTGACATACTTTGACTAAGGCAGCCCCTGGTGAATCAGTTTTCCTACTTTCCTACAAATTTCTTACAGAGATAGAGATGTCTTTCAGAATCTTAAGGAAAAAAAATGGATTGTATCTGTACAAATGAAATATCCGAGCAAAATCCCTTCTAGAATTTTCAAAGGACTTCATCTTGTCACTGGTTGTACAGGAAACTTGAGGCGCAATTTTGAAGGACTGTTGTGCCCAACTCCTTCAATGTTAGACGTTAGTCTTTCTAATTAGTCCCTGTCTGAGAACTAAAAGTGATTTACATTTGGAAACAGGTGAGATCTATATTAGGGAACTTAGATATTTATAACATATTAGGTGTTTATAATATATATATATATATATATAAATCTGAGATATCTGTCTAGAACATCCCCCTTCTATATTCAGTAGATGAACAGACATTTACTTAGTTAATTTCTTCTTCTTCATATCAAATATCACTCAATTGTGGTGCAACTCATGGTGGAGACATACAGAGTCAGGTGAGAAGATTTATTTCAGGAGGTTGTGATGGAAGGGCTGACCACCACTCCCAGGGGATTCAGAGAAACTGCAACACGTGGCCCCACCAGCCTTGAGGATCGTTTATACTTTTGAAGGCAGTGGCTGCCATGCTACATATCCCTTCACTCTCTGGTTTTGCAGTGCCACTGCTGCTGCCCCATTCCTTTCATTCAGACAATCGCATGTGTACTTCTAACCTTTACTGTAATGCCCAAATATTTGCTAATATTTTGAAAGTAACAATGAAAAAACAAGAATCTTACTTGAATGTGCACGACAAACACTCCCTTATTCTGATCATGTCAAGTTGTATATTCTCAGCAAAATTTAGAGGGGATTATGCCACACATAAGCTGTTGTGCACATATCTTCCCAGTCTCAAAAGCATGGCTGCAGTACTTGAGCCGTGAACCAGACACCCCTGATGAAGGGTGTGATTAAACACTCACACTATTATCCTGATTTATATGCAAATAAGCAACATCAAAATGTTTGTGGGATTCAAACAGTAATCACTGACCCACTTCAACAAATGAGGAACGCAATCATGCTCCACGTAAGGACAGTGAATACATTTCTTTTTGCCATTCATTTGAGCAGAAAGCTCTCGAATTTAATGTTTTATGTTCAGAATATAAATGAGTTTCCTCTTGTCTGAAGGTTTATTTCTGTAAGATTGAAGAGAATGTCACACTGTTTTGTTCATACGTTACCCTTCCTTATTAAAGATACATTTGAAATTCAAAGACGCATCTGAAATAAGGGAAAAAAAACCCCAAACCCCGCATAATTAATCTGTTTGCAGATGTTTAATCAACAACAGAATAAAAATAAAATGCATGTCTTTAGTTTCACGTCTACCGCGTGATCCCGTAGCACCACCTGCTGTTCACAGAGAGCAGTGCTGCTTTAGTTATATGCAATAAATACTATTTTTATATAGAAATATACATACGTTCCACAGGCACTTCTACGGTTTAACCTTTTTGAATGGCTATGAAAAAGGCTTATAAATTTTGAACCATCAGAAATGTAAATCCTTTATAGGAAAGGCAAGTATTTAAACAGTGACAGACTTTTTGCAATGTACCCCATAATATTTAACAGTGCCAAGAGATATTTTTACTGGAAAACGTCTATTTAGATGCTTTACTCTTACTGTTTTCTTTGTGGAAAATATTTTGGCTGAAACTCATATCTTGGCAGCAGCAAATGGTCTGGTAAATTAGAAAACCATTACACTGGTTCTAGTAAAGGAGAAAATAGACCTGTGATTTTTTGTAAGTGGAAATACAATTCTAAAGCATTTACAGAGATCTGTTTGAGTTTACAGAAATTTAGTGTTAGTAAGTCAGAAAATTGTCTCATAAATGAACAAAGGATAATATATTTTTTGTCCAAATCTAAGCTCATTTTAAAGTAATTCATGAGCATATAATTTGCCCTTTTCCCTTTCTCTGTTTCTCTCCACTCTTGCCTTGGTGCTGGCAAATCATAACATTTAGCACATTACTTGGTTTTCTCTGAAGCTTTGAGCTGTGTCTTGCGTTGGGAACACAACGAGGGGGACAGCACCTGCAGCTGGTGCTGCTGTGGTGCAGAGATGCCCCACAGAAGAGCACCTTTGCCAATGCCAATGCCAAAGCCTACTCCTTCCTCCCATTTCCCTGAGTGTCTCACAAGGTCCCGGTGTACAGGTGTTGTTTCTTCTCCAGCCTTACTACCACACTCCTGCTCGTGGAATCTATGGAAAGGAACTAAGTCATTCACTTATGTCTTATGCCTTTTCCTCGAGGTTGGATGTGGAATTTGTCCAATTCTGCCTGGGTGGTTAAAAAATTCATTCTGCTTCTCACAGTGTCTCCTGGGTTGCCCAGAAAGGAGGTGGGTCTTTTGTGGTGTCTGTTACTGTGCAGCTGCAATCTCTCACAAAAGCATGCTCTGGATCTCATTGCTCCACTGTCATTATGATTAAGACTTTAACGCCTTAAAGGTTTTAAAAAGTCTAAGACCAAAGAAATTTCAGCACTTTTTCAGTTGGTTCAGGAATAACATATTCTGCCATGCAGTCTCTTACCACTGCCATTGACATAATTAAGTAATTATGGCTGTAGGAGTCCATGGAGTGCAGACAGCCTTGCGAGCATGAGCCCTGGCCTGGTGATGTGATGGTCCCTGGGTGTGTGAAGGGCTCCCTGGGTGTTAGACCATCTCTCTGTGACAGGAAAAGGCTGCTAGGCTGTCCTAGTGCTTTGCTGAGGCAGCACTGGATAAGCTGAAGTGCAGGACGTGGATTTGTGCATAAGACATTAACCTGCAGTTCAGGGGCATCATCCAGGGAGAGGAGGCATTGAGCTGTGCATAAAGCAATCAGGAACAAGGTGTGTGTCATTGTTAAACCTCAGTCAGAAACTAAGCCTCATGCTGCCACTTGCACACTTTTCCTGGTGGGATAGGGAGAGAGAATCAGAATAATAAAAGAGAGGGAATTTGTGGGTTGACGATACAGATAGTTTAACAGGGAAAGCAGAAGTTATGCATGCAAGCAAATCAAAAATTGGATTTAATTCACCACTTCTCACAGGCAGGCAGAGAGAGTTTAAGTGGCAAGTGGTTTAAATGGAATAATTACAAATTCACTGTGGTAAAAAAAGTGAAAATAGATCAAAGACATTGAATGAGAGATCTAGGCAGACTTCTAAGGAATGCTAGTGATGCATGCAAGAGTGCGGTCAATATTTGCACCTCTGATGCAAGAAAGCACAAAAGAGAAACTGTGGACAGCTGTTAGTCTGAGAGGAATAAAAAAATCCCCTGTAGCTGTTCCTGCATTCTGAATGAGAGATAAATTTCACAGCATGAGAGTGATAAATTCAGAAGATGGAAAATCATGGAAAATGAGCACCAGTTTATTCCAGATGGAATGCCTTGTAGGCATTACCTACTTCTTGAGGGTAAATTTAATAAAACTGGTGGAATTTAAATAAAGACCCAGGAGAAAGCAAAAGCCAAATTTCTATAGTAGTCATTGTACAGTGGAAAAGAAAGAGCTGAACAATTCAACAGGTGCCTTAAGAAAACAGATTGCATCTGTCGAAGTAACTAATCGAAGAAATAGTTACTTCAGTGGAAGCGGAAAGATTTTTTTAAAAATTTATGTAAATCAAAATTTATTGGAAAGATAAACATGCACATTTGACTTGGATCAAGATAAGCCCAATACATTACAAAAGGAATGATGAAGATTCAGTGCACTACTCAGATGCAGGGCTGCAACTGTACAGAATTTTCCACTGGATCTTAAGGAGTAATATATAGCACAAGTGCCCATAAATCTTACTGAAATAAAATTGTGTGTGTGCCAGGCTTAATGATTGGGGGACACTGAAATGGCACTGCACATGTAGCATCTAATTCAGAGAGGTTTGTTGATTCTCAACATGCTATTTCTCCTCACTTGTAATAATTATCCCAGTAATTCAGGGTTAGTGTATAACTGAAGCAAAGGACCCAGACGTACCTTCCTGTCAGCAGCAACAGCCAACTGTAATGCTGAATATTTTTAAATTAATATACCCACCCTGGGCCCATTGGTCCTAAACACACTCGGAAGGAAAATTTGTAAACCTGGCGAGAGGCCTGTCAAGTAACTGAGTTTTTCTGCTATAATCTAGGACTGAGACAAAGTTCATTTCTCCAGAGCAGCCCTCACAGTGCTGTGCTGTGCACTGGTAGCTGGAAAGGCACTGGTAACACACCAGTGTTTTGGCTGCAGTTGAGCAGAGCTGGCACAGCATCAGCACAGTCTCCCCAGCTTCCTGGCCAGGGGTGGGCAGGATCCCAGGACAGCTGACCCAAGTAGTCCAAAGGGATATTCCATGCCATATGGTGTCAGCTCACATATAAAAGCTAAGGCAAGGAAGAGGAAGGGGGGAATTGGTTATTTACAGTATTTGCCTTTTGGAGCAATCCCTATGCATGCTGAAGCGCAGCTTCCTGGGAAGCGGCTGAATGTCACTGCCAGTGAAATAGTGAATTAACCCTTCTTTTTCTCTTTCTTTGCTTGTGTATGTGGAAATTTTTGCTTTTGCTTTAGTAAACTACCTTATCTCAACCTATGAGTTGCTTTCCATCTTATTTTCTCTCCCTTGTCCAGCTGGAAGGAGAGAGATAGAACAGCTTGGTAGGCACCTGGCATCCAGCCAAAGTCAACCCAAGAAATTCCATAAAAGAAAGAGAAATTGAGCATTTTGGGTTTTCCCCATGTTTAAAGAAATCTATGCCACAAACAATATTCTTAATTTTAATACTGTAAGCTCTTAGTAAAAGCAAAAATATATCAGCAATGCAAATCCCATGTTAAACCTCACAAATTTTGGAGGGAATAGAACTTTGCTAAGACAAAAGCTTCTGGTGTTGCTATTCTTTTGCCATGTCTGAGTTCTCACTGCCATTCAAGGACTACTGTAAACTTTTGAAATGGGTTGTCAGTCTTAAAATATACAGCATCAGCAAAGGATTTGTAGTACATTCATGCGACTTCTAAAATTGCCAAATCATTTAGCAATTTCATATAGCATTTTGTAAATAACTTTTAAAGATCTCTTACTTTGTAAAACATTACAAAATGTGCAGTTCAGAGAGGCCACCTGGACAATGCTCCCAAGACAGGATCAGATATGGCAGCAATGTTTCTACAGTATACATAACAGCCCTTGTGATTTCATAACAGACAAAGCAGAACAGGAATGTTCTCTTGTTCCAGGGAGGGCAAAATGAGTGAGTCAGAGACATGGTAAATAACTCACCATATTGTAAGTGACCTTTGTCCTTTAGCAATTTTACCAAGCACAGCCTGTGCTTCAAGTCTGAAAGAAGTTAACAAGTTGCAGGACAAAGCAAGCCTAATCCAGTGATTACTAATGCAGACTAACCTCCCACAGCACTGTGCTTGAGCAACCCAACTTCTGCCCTTTACGACGTTTCAAGTCTCAAACATTTTGAAATTGGAACTTATTATCTAGTTGGAGGCTGGCTTTGTAGCTAGTGTAAACTGATTCTCAATTCCTTATGAAAAGATTAAAAGAACAGCTTAGAAAGCATGTACAAGACTTTTCTAAATAACATTGAAAAGGAACCCATCTGCTTCAATCCTAGACTGAACTTGTGGTGGTGGGGATGACACAATTTTGAATAATGAAAAACACATTCTCAAGCAATCTAATGGTTGTGGAATATAATACACTAGAAGAGTTCAGCCGGAAGGGGTGTGACAAGGATCACCTAGCACAGCTATGATGTCAAGTCAGGAATCAGAAGATCTAGGACTTTTTCACTGTACTGGAGCATACAGCAAGGCACTCTGACAGAATAAGGAGAAAGTATTTAAGCAAATTAATTTTCCTTGAAATGAATTATAGTATGTGTCTACTATAGTGATAACCCATGCATTAGAAATAGTTAATAAAATCAGGAAAAGGGAGTAAATTTCTCGTTTTGTAATTCTGTTTCTTGCAAAGTAAAATTCTGGTACTTTCACTAGCAACCTGCTCTGCAGAACATTGTTTCCTTCGGTGTATTATTAAGGGTATATGCATTGCCAAGCTGTATGCTGTAACAGAATCAATGCAGACAGCATTCACTAAATAGAGCTTTCCCTTTTACTAACTAGCAAATACATCTGTGATTAAGATTGCTTTCCACTTGAGCTGAATCATAACAAAAAAAATTAAAAATGAGATGTGCGCCTGTCCACTGGAACCATATTCTTATGAGAATTTTTGTTTCTAGAAACAAACTAAACACCCTTTATGCAGAAACAATTTTAATAAGATCAAAGTGTACAAAAAACTATCAGAACAAATGTTAGGTGAGCAGAAAACTGAAGAGCAATTTTGACCTCACTGGACAATGCATATATGTAGGTATATATGCTATCATATATGCTTATATATGCTTCATCCTATATGCTTATTCTGTCCATTCTACTGCTGTCCCCAGTGCAGGCACTGCACGTTTCAGAGAAGCCTGCAGCTAAGAAAGGGTTAAATTATCTTTTACTGTCTTGATTCACATATTTAAGAAAATTTCGCCAAATTCAGTTTTTTTTTTTTTTTAATTTTACCTGCCTGTCATGTTTTATAGACAACATTCTACCACTTAGCTTTGTTTGATTTTACATTTTAAAGAATGCTATTCACATGATTTTCATTAGATGTTTAAAACACCACAACTGGAAAAAAAGTTAATTTGTCCAAAAGTACAGTCAAAGAGGTTAAAAAGATATTTGAGAACCATCAACTGAAAGCCTTTACTGTATCATAGTCACTTCAAGTGTCGTAAAGTAGTTTTCTACCAACTTGAGCTTTTCTTCAGAAAGCACGTTTTCTTGCTTCAATTGTCTAATAAGAGCTTCCAAGGACCTGAGTCTTCCCAAAGTTTTTACCTCTTGCATTTCAAGTAAAGTTACCTTAGAGTGGAGTTTTGAAATTTTTTGCCAAAGGTGATCTCTGTCTATGTCTTGTCTGCAGTATGAATGCTCAGTCTGCAGTATTTCGTTTCCGTCATGTTCAATCACTTCTGTCTCCTCTATGTCAAGAAACTCTTCCTTAACAGGCAGGAAAGAAGTATTTACTCTTTCAGGCTCTTCTGGACTCTCAGCTGGCATTATAATAGCAATTACAGACTCTTCACTTCCACTGAACTGTTCAATAGTTTGTGTGAGTGTACTCAGTAAAACCGCATCTTCACTTGTCTGCGCTTCACCAGAACAGACCATGTGAGGGACAGAATTTTCAACTGCATAGTCAGTAACCGACCCTAAAGCACTGTTCAGTTTCAGAGATGAATTCAAGTACTCAGGGTCTGTAAATTGCAGGACTGTAGCTGTACAACCTCCTGAATCCTCTACAGAAGTATGAACACTGGTAGCCTCCACGCTCTGGACTGCTGCTGTCATTAGAATAGGATTAGGCTGATGCATGTACTGCTTAGATGAACTAGCAAGAACGGCACTGTCTGCCTGGAAGCCACCTTCATATGGAAACTGCAGGTTTTGAATTTGCAAAGGTTCACTCAGTGCAGTTGAGTAAACCACTTCTGCTTTTTCCTCTACATTTCGTGCAATTACAGAATTCTTTGGTGTACAAAGTTCAAGTGGTACAGATACTTTCTCTGACACAACATTTGTTTCTTCCTGGTCTTTTTTCTGTACCTGCTGCGAACTGTTCTGAGAAGAATCTTTTTCCTGGAGGAGGGAAAAAAAAAAAGAAAATCACCACCTTGTAACAAGAAAATCACTGAGCATTAAAAAATTACGCAGATATCATTTCATAGCATGGTATTGCAAAAGGACTAACTTAGATGAGCACGGTTTAAAAATTACATCAGAGGCCCAAGAATTCATGTAAGTATCTTCCACAACTTTGCTTCAGGTCCTACATGTTAAAATACTATTTTAAAAGCTCTAAAAGCAATAATAGTGTTTGGGTTTTTAGTTTTCTTTTTTTTTTTTCTTACTGTGTTTTGGGGTTTTTTATTTGTTTTACTGTGGGTTTTTTCCAAACTCTAGGGAATTTGGACTGTTTTACACATGATGCAGTAATTATTCTCATAAGAAATTTAACATTTTCTATAGTAAATGCTTCTGTAATCTCCAGTTAAGAAAAGATATTGAACCTCCAATCAAACTAGGGGAAGTTGTTCTTCCTTTACATTATGGAATCGCATACCTGTTTTTTGTCAGTCCTGCTGACAAATTGTATTGATGGACAGGAATTCTATTTTTTAAATAAAATATGATTATTTGACAGATTAGAAAATCTGTATTACATGAATAGTTGGTTAGCTTCGTACCACAAAACAAAAAAAGGATAGAAATAGATTACCTCGTCATCTGAGGAAGAGAAAATAGTTGGCACAGCAGTGTTTTTCAAGTACCGTATCCCCCACCGCACATCCAGGGAATCGGGGGTAAAGTGGTCACTGCAGAGGAGCTGGTGCTTACTTGGAGTCCATGAATCTCGCTTCATGTTCCGCAACCATTTCTCAAGTCTCTCTTTATCATGAAGTGGAAATCTTTTTAAAGCAGTTGAAAAGACAAACAAGAAAATATACAAAACCCCCCGTTATTGTTGTCTATCTTTGTTTTAAATAAGAATATCTCATTGTTACTTAGAAGGTAGGCTTCCTTTAGAAAAGAATATAATAACATTTTTTTCAAAAATTTTAGCTATTAAATGCTAATTTGGATGTTATGTACACGTTAATCCAACCACGAGATACATTGTTTCTAGTTATGATTTCTACTAGCCAAGGGTTTCAAAATCCATGGCCAAGATGTTTCGAAAGGTTTGATCCTAACACTTGCTCAAAAGGCAGTTCTGCTGAAGGGAGATCAAATACTGAGACATAATTTAAAAAAAGTTAAGACTAGTCCTCATTTTATTAATAGTATTTCTGGGCTTATTTTTCTTTCTAGACACAACTAGTATTTTCTGTTTAACAGAGTACCTCCTAATACATGCCCTCTTTGGATTGTCAGATAATTTGGCAATGTGAATATTTCCAATACAGGTTTTAAATTTTGTTCAAAAAGTAAATGCATGCAGATGCAAAGCACTTCTATATTTTGTGTTTCAGCAATTAAACTTTCTCACAGCATTAGGAGCCCACATCATATTTTATCACTTAGAATTAACTTTTCAATCATCTAACCAACTTGAAAAAGTAAATGATGAGTATACACCCCCATAGAAAAAAAATTGACTTTAAAAATACATGCAAATGGTCAGACATCAGAAAGAGAACTAAATGAAAGTGTGTGACTATATGTAATTTACTTAAGGACAGGCAATACACAAATGAAAGGCAAATTAAAGGCTTATTATGATGTATGCACAGTCAAAAAGTGATGGTAACAGGAACATTCAGACCACTCTTGTCTCTCACCTCTTCTCAGTCAGGTATCAGGGTATTTGAAATGTACTTCTATGTTTCCCTGGTGCATAGCAATTTTACTTTAGCATATAACCACATATGATACATAAACCATAAGTTGAACTCACTGTTAAGTGACTACTGTTCAGAAAACAATATCCCTGAGAATCATGAGCAACAATAATTACAAAGGAAAAATCTCAGCTTTTGTGATGCCACCCTCAAATCCCTGAAGCTGCGGGTTTCCTCCAAAAGCCACACATAGCAGCAGACTCATACACAGGCCCTGTGCTCCAAAACTGCAAACTCTGGTGATTTTGAGAGAAAGACACAGCATAAAGGTGCATGCCTTTACCCCTTCCCCAACCTTTTGAATTTGCTGCCATGTAAGTGTTCAAATTACCAAGGAAACAGAGCAGACATTTGATGCATCCAGCTCTGTGTATCTGCAGGGATGCAAGGAATAATGCAAGGAATAATGCAAGGAATAAGAACACAGTAACCTGTGAAGGACAAGTTAGAGGTTCAGGCTTTTCAAATCCTGTCTGCTTCCATCATGTGCACCCAGTAGCAGCATTGCATGTGTGACAGAGCGTGCTCCTTGGTAACACAGCTTAGCCTGGCTGTTACTGCAGAGGCCCAAAAAAGTCTCTCAGGAAGACGATGGCTTCCTTTCACTGAGGATCACGTCACAACTCACACCCTCTCTCCAAGAAGGTCGTGAGAACACTTGCTCCCACTGCAGTTACCCTCACAACACAGCACCCACTGCTCTACCCACACTCAACGAGCTTCAGATGGAAAACATAACAATCTGTAGCAAGAGAAGGGTCTGATAGTGAAAGTTATTATTTTAGCTTAAAGGCAACTTTGCTAAAACCTGCTCATGCTTCAATAATTCCTCACCAATCAACAGAATGTAGCGTAACAAAACACAAAAAAAAGGGGAAATGGAAAGAGGAAATGGATAGAATTTATTTAGCAGCTGCCATCACTACACAAGTCAAAGAAGTGAAGAAATAAAACAAGGGCAGTTAGGCCAGTTGAGACTAGGTGCCAAAAGACTTGGAAGGGGCTCAGACCCCAAACACAGTGCAGCAGAGGACTTCTTTGGTGGTGGTAAGAGGAAAGGGAATAAAACTTGCAATTCATGTCAGCAGTAGTCACTAATATAAGGCAAGAGAAATCAATAAATCAACTCTCAGCACCCCTTCTACAGGAGCATGAAACTCAGAATGGAGCACAACTCAAGGGCTAGATAAACCAGCTAAGATTTGGCAATCATTTCCACACTGATGCCATACATTTGAATATAGACATGTCTTAGTGCTCAAAATTCTTTTGATTATCCATATGACACTCACACTCTCTAAGGCATAAGGGAAAAGAAATAATTTTCCTTGTTGTTTTATGATGCATTCCATATTAGAAATGTGCCAGGAAAATAAGCTTTCCTTTAATCTAAAATAAAGTTTCTTTCAAAGAAGTCTTCCTGTAGGTCTTCCTACACAGCCCTCCTGCTCTTGGAATAACTATGACTAATCAGAAACTGAAAGAAAACCTAGTTGGAGGTACAATTTTTACCATAACCAGGTTTTGAGGCTAATTGTGAAATTTATTTTTCAATTTTTAATTAAGTTGCTTCTGTTGACAAATGGTTTCATACTTTTATTCTACACAAATACATTCATATTTAGCTACCAGCACTGTGCTTCTCTCAGGACTGTGAAATACTGTTTACAACTCAGCATCCTGGGGAGCGACAGCCACGTAACCACAACAGGGCAGAGGTCCCTGCAGGCCTGGGACGGCGATGCTCCGTGCAGAGTCTGCACGGCACAACGCAGCCACCACAAACTGGTTTTTGGCAACCGAGGTAGCCAAGTTCCAGCCAACTCAGCTGCTTCCAAACAGCCAGCAATGCCTCGGTTCACAGCGCAGGTAAGGTAATAATTCTAGCGGCAAAGCTTAATTTTAAGGAATCATTTTATGTTTACTTGCTTACTCTTCCGGGCCCTTCACCTGGCATGTAAACCGTCATACACAAGACATTTCACCATCAAGCCAAAGCCTCCCCTACTGCCTGTCCTATCGCTTCCATAGAGGCAGCAGCCAAACAGAGTCAGAAGTGCAACTGTTATTTTTTAGTCCAATCTCCTTGCTCTTCACTTCACGGGCCCTCTGCACCTATTCCAGAGCGCTGCCGTGTCACCGCTCCCTCCCCAGGTTCCGTCTGTCTGTGTGCTACAGCTGTCCGCTCTTTATTCCCTACACCTTCCCTTCCCTCAGGGGGTCAGCGTCGTTTCCCCCCAGGCTCCCGGGAGCAGCCGGGGTTCCAAGGCGACCGCCAGCGTGCTCCACCCGCGGCACTGTCTTTCGGCCACTACCACCCCCGGCCAGCGCTCACCCAGACCCTGCCCCGCTCCGCGGCCACTCACGGGTAGAAGCTGAGCTTGCGTTGGTCCTTGGCGCTCTGGCCGCCGCGGTTCTTGCAGCGGGTGGCGGCGCAGTACCGCGGCATGGCGGCACCGCGGGCCAGGGAAGTCAGGCAGGGCTGGGCTGTGCTGGGCCGGGCCGGGCTGGGCTGTGCTGGGCTGGGCTGTGCTGGGCTGTGCTGGGTTGGGCTGTGCTGGGTTGGGCCGGGCCGGGGGCGGTGCCGCCTCCTCACAGCGCCCCCAGCGGCGGGGGGCGGCGGCGCCGAAGCTGCGACCTCCCGCGTGCACCGCGTCACGTGCGCCCGCACGGCCAATGGCGCAGCGCTTCGTGTAGGAACGGCGGGGGCCGGACTGCGCGAGCGCCGGGCGCGGGCGGGCGGGAACGGCGGCGGCGCTGAGGGGCGGCGGGGCAGCGGGGCCGGCGCTGAGGTGAGGGCGGCGGACAAGGGCCGCGGCCGCCGGGTGAGGGCTCCGAGAAACTGGAAGGTTGCTGAAGTGGGTGGGGTGAAGGCGAGCGCGAAGGGGTCGGGAGGGGGGCGCTGGGAAGCTTGGGGCAGCGTGGGAACCTAGGCGGGGGAGCGGAGAGAGGGGACACTGGGGCTCGGTGCGGAGCATTAATTTGGAATTCGGGCCTCTCCGGGCCGCGCTGCGGTGGTGTTTCCCAGCCTGGCTGCATTGGAGGGGGGACAGCGTCGCGGAACGTGGCTGTTAGCGGCTGCCCAGCTCTGGCCTGGCCCCGCCCGGTGGTGCGGTCCGGCTCCAGAGAGGTCTTGAGGGGTCTGATAGTAGGGTGATGCCAGGTTGATTCCTTCGTTTCCCTGTGCTCCAGGGCAAGATTCAAGAACCTTCTTCTGTATTTGCTTTCGAGTTAGTGTAGGAGAGGCCAAGACAAGTACGAGCCCCTCCGTTTGGCAGACTTGCCTGTAGCTGCTTGAGGACTGGAACACTTGCTTACTCATCAGATTAGTCGTGGTAGGAGAACCGAGAAGACCTTGGAGACTTTATTACTATTAGTAAATTGCTTGCAGAAATAATTACAGGACGTGAGCATTCCACAGGTTGTTGTATAGCAATTCTGTAATGAAAGCAGTAGCAGAGCACTAGTGATGCACTGTGTTCTCTGAGTATGTGAGACTTTGAATGTAAGCATTTACCCAAGATTTTGGTTAATTACTTTCAAAGAACGATGGAATAGGGCATTTGTGTTGCAAGAAGTAGCTTCTTTCTAAATCTGACAGGTTTTATTCTAGGTACATCATCCTCAAACATTGCTTCATTGTGCGGGTGTTGGTAAATGTTGATAAACTAATGAAGAACTGATTGTTATTACCTCTGCAGTACTTTGGATAAACATTAGATAGTGCACTTCTTATACAAAGGTGAGCAGTAGTTGAGATCTGTACCTGCTCACCCAACAGAATTAAATAGTTATTATGTGGCATAAGATCTCTTACTTCATTGACATATGTACCTAAATTAAGTATATAGATAATTATTAGAAGAGCTCATTAATGCATGAGCTTAATGCGTACAGAGTTTATTGAATTCTGGAATGGTTTAAGTAGCTGCAGTGTGTGATCTGGAAAGTGCAACTTATATATCCCTTTTTGATTGACAAACAGGGTGAAGAGACATAAGCAAAAAAAAGTATTTAAGAGACTTTCTTTTGAAAAGGGTTGTAAAAATAGCTTGGAATGGCAAGGCTGAAGTAGTTGGCAGTAGCAACGCTAAGATACTGATAGCATATAAAACAGGTGTTTTCTAAAAAGTAAATCCAATAAATGACAGTATCTAAATATAAGACTTGCTCTCTCTGATAACCCTGGGAAGTTTAAAATGCTGCTTATACTGGAGTTTTATTTGTATTTGGTTTTCATTTACATCTTAAATTTGAGTTTGATTTGTTCAAGGGCGGCATTAAATCTGTGTTTGCTAGTTAAAAAAATTGTGAAACTTAAGTCCCGTTTTTTTACTGTGCTTTAGAAATCAAATATAGCACAGAACTCCTAATGTAAAGAACTGTAGAAAAAGAAAAATTCAGGTGTACTTTGTTATCAAAAATAGTACAAGTTGAGATGATGAGCCAGAGCAGAAGACCTGAAGGACTAACTTGATGATCTCTGCCTCTCATGACTTATGAAAGACAGTTTTGCTCTTAATGGAGGACATGAACTGTTCCTTTTAGCTCTTCTCAGTGTTCAGTAGTAGAAGCAGGATGGTTGACCTTAAGAGAGTGCAGCAGGTGATTTTGCAAGCATGATGCATGTGTGGGTTAATGAAGTAAGTTAAAACAATCACATGTGTGAGATGAACACATAAGTCTGCATCTATAAAGCACAAACAGGAAGAAAGCCCTAAAAGCATGGAAGGAGGTACATGTGTGTAGTTCTTAGTGCCCAAGCAGTAAAATATCAGGTTAGTTAAGTGGTGAGAGAAGATATGTAGGAGAACTTGGTACTAAAAATATGTCTGATATTGTGCATGGAGAATACTGGAAAGAACTATCCATTTGGTATCTAAGTACACTGATCAAAATACAATTTGTTTCAACTGCTTCCCCTTAACACTTGATATCATCCAGGCTGCTGGCCAAATAAATGCTTAAGAGGGCATGGGTAGATTAATCTTGCAGGCCTTTTGGTCTTGTCTCACAGCATTCATTTTAGCCCTCTGACTTGCCTATTAGAAATGGTATTCTTTTTTCCAATTTTGGTTCTTTTTAATTTTGTTTAGAGGAAATTGACTTGCACATAAATGTTTAATTTTCATATGTATCAGATATTCAAAGGTTTTGAATTCTGCCTGGCAAAAACTGCTGGCTAGCAAAAGTGTTCTGACTTTAGTGGTGCTCAGACTGTAAGTTTGTTTATTCACCTTTGAGGAAAGTAGCACCAACCGTCTCTGAGTTGTTCTTACATTACATTTAAATCAGTGTAATCTGGTGGGGGGACATTTTACATCTGGAATGTTGTACAGGGTCTTGTTGTACATCCTTCTGATCAGGTGTCAGCCAGCATTCTGTCTTTGAGCATTTGCCTTTCTGCACTCTGCTTTAAATATAATATGCACAGGCATGTTATCTGTTCTCACCTTCTAGTAGGAACAGCTCACTCTGTCCTTCATGAAAATCATGAGATCTCATGTGGCTGTGTGGAACTGCTTAAGCCATTGATATATGCCACAATTTCCCCCTAAGTTCTCATATATTTGTTTCAAAATATATTTTTGACAGATGAGTTGCTGAAAAAAAATTACAGCTTTTAATTATTGTTGAAGCTATTTGTCATGTATAAAATACTTTTTTTTTGCCTTTAGTTCTAACACTGAGGGTTTCATATGTAAACCTTTTTATGCAGTGATATTTATCAGATGAATTTTTTGATATCAAAGATATGGTAGGTGTTGTCCTTTATAAAGCAATCTGATATGCAGATGAGCTAAGTCAGCCTGTTGTTAAATAGAGGAAAGTGTGCTTTACTTGGCTGAACTCTGGAAATGAATGATCTGCTCTTTATCATGTTCACCTTAGGGGGGTGAAACAAACTGAACCGGAGCATGAGTGTCAGCCTTGTCTTCCTGCACCTCACGGTCAACTCTAGGCCAGTTGTATTTTCATGCTCCTGTTGTTGCACCAGCTAATTGGTGACTCGGTCTTCCAGTAGGGTCAGGTTTTGCAGCCTGTGCTTAATTTAGAGGTACTCTGTTTGTGGTCCTAGAACTCAAGATTGATGGAAAGCTAGTTCAGGTATGGCAGTGTGAAATGTTAGATGCAATGGAATGGGCTGTGTATTTACTTTTGCAACTTTGTATGACAATGATCAGTTAAGTGTAAAACAAAGACAGACACTAAAGTGGTTGTTATGCATATGAAATGTCACTTTGCAGTATTTTCACTTAGGTATTCTGTGCATATGAAAACAGCGTGATAGAGTTTGACAGGTGTAAACAGTGTGCTTACAAGTCTGCCATTGACTCCTGTACCATGCTGGTCTTCCTCTGCCAGCCTACAGCTGTAACTAAGTTGTTGTGGAATGTAAAATAACTTGTTCTTCGTGTATATTTCCTTTTCTTTTTAGGAACTGGAGAAATGGCTACTACACAATCTGTCTTCACATTTGCTCTCTGCATTTTAATGATAACGGAATTAATACTGGCTACAGAGAGCTATTATGATATCTTAGGAGTTCCAAAAAATGCATCTGACCGCCAGATTAAGAAGGCATTTCACAAGCTGGCTATGAAATACCACCCAGACAAAAATAAGAGTCCTGGAGCAGAAGCAAAATTTAGAGAAATTGCTGAAGGTAATATACACTGTGTTTGGTCATAATTTGATATGTGTCTTACATCTATAAACTATGTGCATTTTGTTTTAACTGAGTAAGAGGCATAAAGGGTTTTTTTTTCTGAATCCCACTTAAGTACTGCATCAAAATCTGAGTTGTTTCTGTGTTCTTGCAATAGGAAGGCCTTTTACACAGTTTATGCATTTCTGCTTAGTAGGCTTTTGGCGTATTCTCACAAAAAATACTTGGTAGTAGAACAGCTTTAGGCCTAGGAGGTTAATTTTTACTTTTTCATCTTTTTCATAAGATCTGGCTCAGGATTACTACCAGGGCTTCAGGAGGGCCTAACAGCAACCTTGCAGTAACTATGGGGAGATTATTAGAAAACATGCAGCAGGTGCTTCAGTGGGTCGTGGTGGAAATGCAATAGACAACAGGAGCAAGAGGTTCAAGTGGTTATAGGGAAAAACTTTTTCACCTTGAGGATAATGGTTGGATTTGGGGATCTCGGAGTTCTTTTCCAGTCTTAACAATTCTGGTCTACAGGCCAGTGTTAGAGCAGATTACCTAGAGAGGTTGTACAGTCTCCAATTTGGACACTTCAGGAATGACTGGGTAAAGTGATGGCAAACTTAGTCTGATCTCGTGACTGACCCTGCTTTGAGCAGGAGGTTAGAGTAGAGACTGAGGTCACGTCTAACTTGAGCTATCTCTGATCCTACAAATATAACGCTTATAAGTATTGTGTGGTAAAATTGTGCAAGTGCATAATCAAGAACAGAAAGACTTGCTGAAAAATAAGGTATACCCGCTTCTATTCCCTGTAGACCCATGTATAACATCCATCTATTTGTGTAGTTCTCTTAACTAAGCTAAATGGGATTTCTGGCATTTACCTTGTCTGCAGAAGAGTTATTTTGAAAGAGAAGTAATGAGTAATATAATGAAAGAGTGACAAGCCTCATTAGATACTTACTACTGTTGTTAGCACCTACTACAGGAGGAAGTACAAACTCTTAAATGTTGAATTATATAGAATAATTGCAAATCTTTTGCAGGTAAGAAAATGATTTTTAAAAATATTTAGTTATCAGAATGGGTGCATTTTCTAGCAGAGTTTCTGCCTGGGAATACCAGTAGCTGTAGTTCTAAACCAAAGATTGGAGGAAAATCTAATTTTGTTTTGAGTATATCCAGTCACAAAATCTAGATTTATTGCTGAACTTGCAAAAAAATTGATAATTGGCACATGGTGAAATTTTCCTTATCTCCTCAGTGTTTGTTGTTGCTTGTAATTGGTGTGGCTAGAATTTGCTGGGTGGCAAGTAGCTTTGCAGATGTTGCCTGTGTTTCTGTGATAGGAGTGCAGCAGATCCTTTGTCTTGTTAGAGGTCCTAACTCATCTGTCCTCCTTCAGGATTTCTGATCACCACCTTTCATTGTTATTTTGTTTCAAATCTAAACACTAATATATATTGGTAATTAAACTGTGTTGTATTATGTGTAACCTGTCCTCGTAATACAGCTGTTTTTGTTATTCTAAGCAACTATTTTGATGCAGTTTATTTTGGTTTGCAGAAAGGTAGATAAATTTAGAGCTCTTGATTGGGCTTGACATTGAAAGTCTTGTTTGAAATTTCTTTGGTTCAGGAAGAGTGGGAGAGAAAGCTGCTATTCTTTGTATTTGTGTATGGCTTTCTTTTTTTCTGTTTTGTTAAATGGAAATGAACTGTAACTTTTTTTTTTTAAACATAAATAGCATATGAAACATTGTCAGATGAGAATAAACGAAGAGAGTATGATCAGCTTGGCCGTCATGGAGGAAGAGGAAGTAATGGAAGTCCGTTCCATCAGTCATTTAATTTCAACTTTGATGATCTCTTCAAAGACTTTGACCTATTTAGTCAAAACTCGCGGTCAAAAAAGCACTTTGAAAATCACTTCCGAAGTCATCGGGAGACTCATAACCGGCAAAGACGTTCTTTCCAAGAGTTTTCTTTTGGAGGTGGACTGTTTGATGATGTGTTTGAAAATATGGAAAAGATGTTTTCATTCAGTGACTTTGAAAATGCACACAGACACGCGGTGCGAACTGATGCCAGGTTCCATGGATCCAGCAAGCACTGCAGGACTGTCACTCAGAGACGAGGAAACATGGTTACCACCTACACTGACTGTTCTGGACAATAATGTTTCCTTTCTTCTAAGCTCTTCGTCTTTACTCAACATCTTCATAATCTTTCTTGGTTTTGTGCTAACATGGAAGAAATTCTCTAAACTGTATTTTCTAAAAAACACTTAAACTACTATAAAGAAGTTGTAGATAAAATTAATCTTCAGACTAGAAACAACATGCCGTTGGGAAGTAAATGTGTCAATAACTACTTAGAATGGGAGAGAAATAATCTCATGTGACAGAAAAAAATATATATATTTCAGTTGAGTAAACACTTTCCCTAAATTTGAACACAAGATATATATTGTTCATTTCAGAAATGTAATATAATTTTTTTCTTATAAGTCAGTTCAGGACTGATTTAATTACTGGTGTATGGATTGAAGCAGAGGAGATACTTTAATTTTGATGTGCTGCTTTTTTTTAATAATTTCTTTCCAAGGTTGCACTTGCAGTTTTTACCTGATACAGATTTATTGTGCAAGTTACATAATTTACACAAAATAGCAGCAGAAATATAACTTCCCTGGGTCTTTGTTACTCTCTCTAGCATTGCAAAAGTGTTAGTAATACCCTTAGTTTTTGAAGTTGAAAAATAGCAAGGGAATGAAGACTGTGAGTGATGTAGGAATCAGTTTCATTTCTGAATTGGCCTGAAACGATCTTAGGATTTGAATAACCCTTGACTTATTTAGGGGAATATTCATGTATGTAAATTTGTGTGCACACAAAGTTTTTGTTTTGGTTTTTTCACCCCCTCCTTCCACAGTATAAATATCTCTCTGACAAGGTTTGGAAGGGCACACCCAAAACACTCTTGTTTGATGCTTACTATATTACAACATGTGCAATGTACTTTTTATGACTCACTTTATTGAACTAAAATATCCCTCTGAGATCTTAGGAAGTTCAATAAGATAAGCTTGCCTACAGATTTGTGGTGTTCCTGGAAGGGCCTTAGTAAAAGCTACAGTGTTTAGATTGGCAGATTTATTACCTGTCAGCAGGAATTTTTCAGTGTTGTGATTTGAGAGGTAAATTCTTAGCCTAACCACAGAGTAAAACTGAAAATTAGAATCCTTGTATTCATCCAATGCCTTGTGGAGCTGGAAACTGCTAATAAGGACAGTACTACTAATGGGTATTGATTTTAGCACCATGGAAACCCACAAGCAGTGTAAACTACTTAAAACTAAAAAGGAAGAAAAAACCACCAGAAAATGCTGCACATCAAAGCCCTCAAATACTTAGCTAATGTCAATCAAAAAGTTCTGTTGTAGCTTAGTTTAACTAGTAACTTCTGTTTAACTAGTCATACAGGTTCAGTATTGGCTGTCCCTTTAGAACTGGGAAGTAAGAATTTACCTTTCAGGTTGATTGCATGAGCAAAATAAGCATTTTAGGTAGCAGTGTTCTAAATAGGCTTTGAGTTAGAGGTTTAACCCTTTGCTTCTCAGATGGATATTGAAAGCTGCCTATTTGTTAAGGAACTTTAGCCTTCCCCTCAAGTGTATTATCGCTTGTTTTCATTGCCTAATCCTTGGAATGGATTGTTGCGCTATATTAGGTGCTTTTCCTTTTCCATGTTCTTCTTTATTTATTAATAGACTAATACCTCATATATGGTCTTTATTAAAAGCCAGTAATTTGTGCAACATTATCGGAATGTGCAATATTCTTACAGTAAAAAAAGTGCTGGATTGAGTGTGTTTGTTTTTTTCACCTTTTTCTGTGTAAGTAGAGATTTTTGTTTCTGCTGTTTAATTAATATATGATTCAAGCAAAAGTTGTACTTTTCTGTAGATTTCTGCATTTATTTTTTTAACATAATCCTTTAGTCCTGTGCATGAATCAAACTATCTGCCCAATTCATATCATATGGGCATCCAAGTGATCAAATCATTAACTTGAAGTGATGAATTACTTTCTCTCGCAAAGATTAAGTATTAAACTTGAGAGTATTTGTGAATGTCCTTTGGTGGGACGCAACTCTAAAAGTGGGATGCACAGGTAAAATATTAATGCCTTTCTTAGTCAAGGGAATATTTTCTTAATAAAAAAAAAAAAAAAAAAGGAAATAGTAGAATGAGCAATGCACTTAGGTCCCTTCCTGAACTCTGAATTAAAGGGAATGAAAGCTAAAATGAACACTATCAATTGTAGGAAACACATTTCGGCCCAAAAACTCAAGTAATTTAGGTGACTGTACAATCTTTCAGGCTAAACTTTAAGGTGAAAATAAGGGTACTGGCTGCTTCTAGGCTAGTTTGCCCGCTTTAAGAATGCTCCAAACTTAGTACAAAGTGTACTTGTTTTCCTGATCTCTTTAAAGTGTAAGTATGAAACCGATAAGAAAACCAGTAGTGTTGCTATTTTTATAGCTGATCCACCTTAAAAAAACTTCTGCCTAGTCTATTTTGACTTGATTTCATATTATTTCTCTTAATTACTTGTCACGGGAAAAACAACAAAAGCTTTCCATTATTTCTATGGCTTCTCTAAGTCACCTTCTGGTTGTTTTTGTTGATCCAAGATTAAATCTGCAGAAAGCAGTGTATGGCTGTCCCTGTGGTTTTCTATGATGATTTGCTTTGAATAGGCCTTAGCTGGGGAAATTCGGGCAGGCTTTCCTCAGATAAGAGTCTTCACTTTCATGGCCCTCAGAACACAAGCTTGCAAAACATGTTGTGCTTCTCACTTATTCGGAGCTCTTGCACATTCTTTCCCTATTTATAGTGTTTGCTTCATGGCAGGCTCCAGCGGAAGTCCTGGTATAACCTTATGCCACCCCTGACTTCAGAGTTTCTTAAGTGCCATCTTTAAATCTTATGAAAATACCCAACAAAATCAGTTTTTGTTAGATAAGGGTGAGAAATAAAATCCTGAACAATTTTTTGAAAGTAATTGATGCATATGTAACTTCAAATGATTTAGTTTTTAAAACTACCATCAAAGTGGTTTTTTATGTTTGTTTTCTTCCCATTATACTTTTGAAACACAGTATCTAGTGGAGATAAAAGTACTGTAAAGTTAATTTGAGTGCCATTACATTAAACACATGAAAATTAATGGTGTGGTGTGTCTTTTTTTTTTTTTCAAAATATAGAGGGTAACCAAATTGAAGTGGTTTATGTGGTCTCTTTTGAACATTTTGACCACTGCCTTTTCTCTGAATGAGATGATGGAGTTGACAGGGAGAAGAGAGTGGGGCCGAAAAAAATGTGGTCATTTCACCTGGTATGTATTTTTTTTGAGATGTTTGGAATGGTTTGGAGTTCAGGTATTATGTCGTTAAACAAAGCAGGCAAAAAAGTCTGTGCAAAAGGACTTTTTTTTTTTTCTGAGAAGCAGGGGCCGTAAGAGCTGAGAGCTTCTGCCTGGAGCTGGTGGGTCGCTGCCTGTGCTCTGCCCTGCTGAGGTGTGTGAGGGCAATGTGGCCAGCACTAGAGGCTTGGAGTGCCACAGGGAATCTCAGGTTCTGAAGCCAAGGTCAGGTGTGCTGATTCACAGGACTGCTTGAAAGTTCTTGTTTTCTGGGTCAGATCTTTAAAAGGTGGAGGGTGTGAAAATTTTGGGACTTGGTTTGTCTCATCTGGCCATTTCTCCTTAGAATCGTCTTCCTTGGAACCCAAGCACTGTCATCTTAATAATGCAAGCCTAGATTTTGGGGACTAAATGTTAGAAACAATGTATGATCTGTGTTATAGTTTTATGGTGAGAAGTGTAGGGGTTTTTAAAAATTATTTGTAAATTGAAAACTTACTAGAAGTATCTGTTGGACTTAAAAGCCATGTGTAGAGTTTATCAGCTGTGCCACGTATAGGGCTCCTTTCAGAATAAAATGCTGTTCAGAGGATTGTTTGGCTCTGGCAGCTGTTGTGGTTGAGCCTGACTGGTCTGCCCTCAGCTAGTGAGTGATTCACACAGCCGTGCTGCTGGTTTTGCTCCTGTGGGCACCTGTTCCTTCAGGAATGGGCAGAGACCAGCCCTGTAGAGGCCACTTAGCAGTTGTGATATCCACTGACTGTCAGTCACTCCTGGTACAGGTCTGAATCAATTCTAGGCTATGGCTGTGCTTCATCCTTGATTCCAGTTCCTTTTTTGAAAAGTTTTTCAAAACAACAAACTTTCACAAAATCAAACAAAAAATTGACACAGTAATTTAAAAAAATACCAAAGCTTAACAAATTTGCTTTGAAGTAATGTACTCCAAAGCTAAATTTGGGGCATGTTACCTATTATGCAGTGGCATGGGATTCAACAGCACCTATTTTATGAACTACAGTGGCACTGAAATGAACATTACTTCTTGTGTTCCTGCTGAGGTTGCAGTCACACCAAAAGATGGTGTGGAGATGCTCAGGTCCCTAGGGATGGCTGCAGGATTCTGCCAAGACTCTGAGACACTAGATGGAGATGGCAGACTGTCTTGTCCAAGAAGCTCTTCTGGGACAGTCCACCAAAGAATGAATGTGACTCTGGTATTAATATATCTTTTTTGTGTGTTTGCATGAAAAGGGAGGGGGTTGTGCTGGGGGTTATCTTGACTTGTGTTGCTGGTCTGTTGAGAATCTGACTTGTGTGTTTCTCTAGGCTGTCAAAAACCGGTGCTCTTCTCAAAGGCATCCATGAGGGGAGAGAGGTGTCTGACACACTTTTGCTCAGCCTGACACCTGATCTCCATGAGCACCTGGGAATGGGTGCTGACAACTGGCCCAGTGGTGCTGGTGCAGTGGAGCTACTGACCACTGCTGATCACTGATGTTAATATCTGACTCTGTTACTAGCTGAAATCAGGAACCTGTCTTAGGTGGGCTGTAACATCTCATATATTAAGCTGCAGAATTTAGCCAGAAGCAAAAACAGAGACTGTTATTGCTACTCCAGATAGTTAGGCTGGATTTAGAGGAAACAGAAGTAGAGTATATTGAATAGTATACATCAAGGGATCCTGAAGCTATACCTGTGTTGGTGTCTTATGAAGATTTTTCTAATGCCACATTGAGTGCTCTTGTTAAGCACCATTTATTACTAAAATTTTATCTAGATGCAAGAAAGAAAATGAAGTGTTAGTGGTTACTTGTTGGATGTTGTTGCCGTTTCTGTTCATCTCCAACTGATGTAGGAACGATGAAGTGAGCTATCTGGAGGTTACAATAGAGTTTAACCCATTTTACTTTAGGACTTGGAACTTGCAAGATTTTTAGCCTTCAATATGCAGGATTTTAGGTGGTGATCTAAATGACAAGTTGTGTGTTATGCCCACATGGCAGTAGTACCATACCTGTCTATCCTGTGCAGCAATAGGCACTTCAGGGAACTCACATAATAAAGTGGAGCTGAAGTGCCTGTGTGGTAGCAGCGTCTGCCAGACTCCACCTGCCTGAAGCAGGGGAATCCATTGCAGCACAAAAATCATTTATGTTGAGCATGCAGAGCTCCGGCTGAGGAAGAAGGTGCTCTCTGCCCAAATTGCTTAATGAATCCCAACAATGAATTTGATTCAGTCCTTCTGCTTTAATACATGAATTTTTGCATTGAAAGGTGTTTTAAGATAACATGGATCATCAGGCTGTCAGGCAGCCAATGCCTGCTTGGGTGGGTGGTTCTTCCACCTCTTGGTAGCTCGAACTTGGAGACAGGTGGGGAGGCAGGGCAGAGGAAGAGCTCAGACTGTTGCTGGGAGCAGAGTGCAGATGTTATCACTTGTGTACAAACAAATTAAATCATTACCTGTGCAGACGGAGCATAAATATAGCTTGCTTCTGCTGGGAGCTGAATGCAGAGTTTGTGGCTTGGTGGTAGAAATGTTATTACTATGAACAACACATATTGTCTTCACCTCTTACACTGTACTCCTGTCTGTTTTTTTTCTGCTTTTGGTGACTGATGACTCTGCTCCAGTTGCTGTATTTCCCCCATTTGGCAGTGGCTATAGCAGTTATGTTTCTACTTGCTTTGCAAATTTCTATCAATTGACTTTAGTCCATACATACAAAACTTATTTTGCAAATCCAATTTAAATGGGTTTAGGGTTTTTTTAATAGCGCAAACCATTTAATTTCCTCCTGCCTTTTGCATATCCTGTTGAGTTAGCTACATGTGCAGCATGAGGTTTTGTACTGGTTTTCTGGTTTATTCCATCTGTGGGAGGACAAATGATACCTAATTTGGCATAAAGTGAGACAGGTGCTGGCAGATTGTATCTTATTTAAAAGCTGCTGATATAAATTTAATCTAAAAATTTTTGGTAAAAAATATCCCTGGCAGAATAAGTTGGTCTAATCAGCACTTAGCATGATAACCTTGAAGCTTAAAGATGAAATAAACCTGAAACCCCGCCCAACCAAACCCAAAACCAGTACCTTTGTGAGTGTGAAGGTTAACCTGAGCAGGGTAAATATTTTACACAATGTCTTCTGTGTTGAGGGAAACAGAGTTTTTAATAAATGATAAATAAATATCTGTAAGAAGTAATGGAAGGAAGTGGCTGGAGCACTTATAACTCCGCAGGTAGATTTATGATTGCTAAAATAAGAAAGATTTATTTCAATTTATGGGTACCTAATGAAATCAACATAGGGCACTGTATGAAGTTATCCCTTTGGCAACTGAGTATTATTTACACTTTCTAAGTACTGTTTTGCGTCTGCCCAGATTCTTGCATCAGCTTATGTATCCTTCACTGGCTATGAGAATGCAAGGAGTTATCATGAGTTATTGCTGCTTAGACCCACAGAAGCTTATTGCACACTCATAATTCAGTCACGCGTTTGAGCCCTGACCTGAGTTTCACATAGTTACATAAATAATCTGATATACAGCCATGAGGAGAGGCCAGATTTCTTGACTCCTGACGTTGTACTCTTATCATGAAGTTGTTCTGACTATTCAATCAGGTTCTGCTTCCTGAACCAGTGTCAAATTAACAGACTGCTTCAGGTAATGTTTTTGGCTGTGTTACAAAACATGTCCTGTGTATGAAGAGCTTCTATTGAAAATAATGTGGTTTTTTTTATGTGTGGATCTTTAATGAAGAAGATAAAGGTAGTTATTTTCATATCTGTGGATTTACAGTAATTTAATTAGTCTAAAATTGGTCCAGTTTAATTGGTGTACTAAAAAGAATGTGGATGGAATAAACTGCAAGCTCAAAAAGACTATCTTTGAAAACGGTGGATTGTGTCATAAAGAATGGATAAGAATGGAGAATGGGCAATTTGTCACAGAGCATCACAGCTGCCCACTAAGTGGTCTTGATTTTCCAGGGCGAGTGCATTTGAAAGAGGGTATATGACTGCATTATTGCATTTATGTGCTGCAGGACTCCTGTGGATACATATTATTTATGCCTGTATGCAGCATTTCCAGTAGGTGGCTGACTGTCACTTCACACTGACTTAAGTACTGTAAAATAACAGCTGTCACACCTCATGAGACCCACAGTCTATTCCAACAATGTCATAAATCTGTTTACTTGCTGTCCATGAAGCCTAAGAACCACAGAAATGCTACATGGCACAGCAGTACTCTATGAAATAAGCAACAAGCCATCTTTAGTGCATTTTTTTTTAAGGCATGCAATTCTTTTCCAGGCAAACAAATACACAAATTACACTCAGAAAATATATTAGTCACTTAACATAGTCTAGAAATACAGGCTTGTTTCTGTTGTACATGCCGAAAGGTTTTACTCCATTTCAAGCTGATATGTACATCCGAGGTGATTCTGACAAGAAAATTGTCGATTTTTTGCTTGTTTTGTTCATTTTTAATAAGCAAATTATTTGACAAGCTGATCTTTCTGTAGATACTGTGTTTCTTCTTCCTGAAACTGTTATAAAGAGCTGCTGTAAGAGGGGAAGAAAGTCACCTCTGAAATTTTGTTGGATTAAAAATGTGAAAAACAGTAAGGGTGATCACTGTAAGGGGGATCTCTTCACATTTATTGTAAAAGTAAATTAGCAATATCAGTGATTATTTTTACTTCCAGTGATGATTAAACAATGAGGTGGCAAGTGAAGATTGAAGTAGATGAATGTAAGGTGATGCTCGTGGGGAAAAACAAAAATTAATGAGCCTAGATTTGATGATCAGTGTTAGCAAGACCTTGGAGTTGTAGGGCACAGGTCCAGGAAAACATCAGCTCTGGGTCTAGGAGAAAAGAGCAAAGCAAACCATATTTTAGGAAGGAGTAACTAATGAAGAGAACGTAGTTATGCCACCATATAAGTCCATGGTTTACCTAACCCTTGACTCTGGCCAGTTCTGATCCCCTAATCTTCAACACACAATGTTAAAACTGGAAGGCATTTGGAATATGGCCACAGGAATAATTAGATGAAAGAATTTGCATGTGAGATTTGACTGAGTAGATTATCTTCAGCCTTGAGAAGTGGCCATGGGGTGATGCACAGGCCTCGTCAGTTGTAATGAGGTCATGAACAGATTGACTGTTCACAGTCTTTTGGGCTACAAGGACCAGTCAGTTCCAGAAAAAGAAAGAAAGTTGGCAGTTCTTCATACAAGAGGTAGTAGACTTAGAGAATTTGCAAAGAATGTCTCACAGACAAGACTGTGAGAGCGGTTCAGGTTGAAACTGGGCAAATCTTGGAAGAGTTTTCTCTTGGGGTTTAATAAACATATAAATGTCTTCAAGCCCAGGAATTTCCTGAGCAGAAAATATTTGGAGGAGTAGAAGGGAACACCAGCAAATGTGCTTGCCCTGTGCTAACCATCCAAGGGGTTTGCTAATGGAATAGTTGAGAAAAGAGTATTAGACTTGAAGGACCTTTGGGTTGAGCTAGTGCAGTCGTTTTGATGCATTAAGACTCTTAAAATTCCATACTATTTTAACATTTATTAATAATTTTGGGTTTTTTTATACTCACTTTTTTTTAATATACTCACCGTCCATCTTGTTAGTAAGCTGCCTTCTAGCAAGTGTAATTGTACAGGTGCATTCATGCTCAGCTTGATGGGATGTCCTCTGGCAGATACAGCTGTCTGTCTTCTGTCACTCTTAATTCTGTTTTAGTACTGTGATTTTTCAGGACAAATTCTGACTGCACACTTAGAGTTATTCATTAATGTTATTTAGTAGAAGAAAGAACTTTAGTCTTGTTCTCATTTTTTTCACCTGTATTGGCAATTTCTTATGACCTAAGATACTGTGCCTGGTCTTTTGACAGCTAGATTGTAAAATCAATGGATAGCTGCAAGTTGCACAATCTGAATTCTATAGATTATGATTAAAGAGAAAAATTAAGGAATTAGATTGGGTTAAAAGAAAGGCAAATATATTTGAATGAGCAGCAGAGGAATTTGAGTTCTATTTTCATTATTTTTGGTGGTTTTTTGCACTCTGCTAGAAACACGTATACTCAGGAGTATGGAAAATAGGGAGCACACACAGACACACACAGACAGACACAAAGTGCCTTGTGCTGCTGCTTGGTGGCTGTCAGGCCTCCCAGGCACTGTGCACTGCTGTGCTCTGAGTCGCTATCTCTGATGCAGAACTGTAAGCACAGATACAGCCATGCATAGCTGTGAGATATGGGAGTGCTGTCACACCAAAGGGTGTCCTGTCCCCCAGCCATCTGGAATTAGTGATTGTTTTGAAAGAGCAGCAGAGCAATGCTGAACTAAGTTCCCAGAGACACAGATGTGTCCTAGTCTGGAAATACTGGAGCAGGGGTGGAGAAATCCCAGCTCCCAGCACAATAATGCCCTGACAGCAAGGATTTCTGATAACACATTGTTTTTCTTCTCAAGTTTCATTTATTTATCACAAGCTGCAATTGTAAGATATTAATCCTCCAGGCACAGGAGCAAAGTCAATGTTTACCAACCCTGTAGCTAATGATATACTGGAAACCTCAGCATATTTTTGCTTAGCACAGAGCAACACAGTGACTACAGTAGGCACCTAGAAGACAGGAAGCAAACTTTACCTTAGATATGCAAACAGGTCTAGGAGGGGGATTCATTGGAAGTTCATTCAGGATTGCTCTTGCTTGTTCTTTACCACCTATTTGCAAGACCCTACCTCCAAGTTGTCATCTGGACGAGGCAAGGACAAAAATCCCTCTGGAGGGGTTCTCTAGCAGGGGTTAGGAAGCTTTCTGAATCCCTGGAGTGACCATCAGCACAGCAGTCTGTGCTGGGGGTAAGCATGGAAAACTTCAACTCCACTTAATCTTGAGCCTGGAGTTATTTACAGGGATGGGCAAGAGACATATCTGAGAAACAGAACTAGGCAAGGATCCGGTGATTTGTGGTCACTGCCAATTCTTCCAGTTACTCAGAACAAGGCTGGTATGATTTAAGCAAAGCCCTGCACTATAAGTAAGTGTGGGAGTCTGGGAGTCTGGAATCTCTTCAGTCAGAATGAAGCAATGACTTGTTTTAGTTTAACAGATAGAGGAAGCTTTCCATGAAAATACTTCTACTACCTAATTTTTCTTTCCTTGGACAAAGGGTGCATGAATAATCCCATGGACTAGAGGATTTAAATACAATGAGTGATTTATATGAGAGTTTGGGCAGTTCAGGGCCTTTTCCCTGGGGCATTGTAAATTGGCCAGAGTTACTTCCAAGTAAAGTATGGTGGAGAACTCTCAGGTTATTGCAGGCTGATGGGACCAGGGGATTTGTGAGTCACAGGGTGCAAGGCTGGGAACTGAGAAATCAGCTTAATGTCACAGACAGCCTGTGTCATCAGCAAGTGTCCAACATTTATGAACAATCCCATTGTCTAGAAGTGCAGGTAGGTGATTACAAGTATCTCTTACAGCAAGTTTTTAGGAGAATGTATCTGTTAAAGAAGGTGGAAAATGAAGGTGAGTGTGAAAAATGAAATGTGGTGAGAGGGGCTAGCGCCTGGTTCACAGCCCCACTGAGTATGCACTTTTCAGTATGAAGTCTGTGCTCTATGTGCACTTGCTGATAGCTCTCATTAAGAGTTAAACCACCCCTTGGCACCATACTTTAATCCTTGAATGGCAAAGATAATAACTTTATATGATTTTTTTTACAATATGCATCTCTGTTAGGCAATACAGTTCATGTGGGATTCACCTAAACAGCAGTAGGGGCAGGAGCCCCCATGCAGAGGCAGGCTGGCTCCATTAGCATTGTTGCCAGACTTGCAGAACTGCTCCAAAGCAGAGGAGACAGCTCTCAGGTGCTCACATCTGCCTGTTTAAGGAATGCAGATGCCCTTCAGGGTCTTCTTCCAAGCACCAGTGGAACCATCTAAGTCCAACCTGAATGCTTTCCTTGACAATGTAGCCTGAGGATGGGAGCTGGTATGTGGGGGTGTACTCTTGGCCAGGAAGAGATATAGGAAAGTCCAAGGGACTTGGAGAACATTTTTTTTTAAAAGGTCACATCTTTTCAAAGAACTGCATAATCTATTTTAAAGAAATCCATGTGAAACAAAAAGGGAGATTGTTTAACCCTTAGTTTTATAATAAACTAATGATTTTCCTGAGATAGATTTCCATCTGTAAAAATAAATATCTTTTCTTAGCACTTCAGTAATGGAAGGAGAATTATCCTCAGTACTTCCAGATTTGCACTTTGACCTAACAAGAAATTAAAACTAGATTTTCAGCATATTTTCATACATAACTTGGTGTGCTAATAGTACCTTACCAGTCCTGTTCAGTTTAGAAGGACCATCTGAATGAATGCTGTTATCCAGGAAGTGATCCAAAAAAAAAGGAGGTGCTCCAAACACTCCTGAACTTTCTGGTAAGACTTGTTTAAAAACTTTCTGGAAACAGGGGTTTACCTGGCAGCTGAAGGGAATAGCAAATGAGCATTCCACAGTGGCTCTCCAAATATCTCAGGCACAGCTTTACTGACAACTCTTTTTATCAACTTCAGAGCTATCACACCTTCAAAAGAAAATAGGCCGTACATGGGTTTATAAAATGCTGAAAGGCAACATTGATTTCTTCCCAATCCCATACTGCAGCTTCGTAGGCAAACGGCACATACAGTGAACCTGCACAGGCTTCAATAGTGTCCTCAGAATACAAAGAACCAGTCTGAACTGCGCCAGCTCTGCCTTGAGGGTAGTCCAAGGAGATGGGTTAGAAATGGATTTGCACAGTTTTTCAGCCTCAGGTTTCTGGAGATCAGCCAGGCTTTGGCATACTTGAAAGCAATTAGGGAAAACAAAACAAAACGAAGAGCAGGTCAATGTAATATTGCTGAGAGCTTGGCACAGGCCATTTATTGTCTGAATTAACCTTTCACACCATTTTTTGATAAAGTTGGTGTTGTGCTGCTGAGAAAACATTTTTCCTCTTCTTTGTGAGAAGAATCTGAGACTGAATGTTTCCTGAGGCCAGGCCAAAAAAACAAAGAGAAGGAAAACAAGAATGTGTTCCTGGAGGCCAAGGTAAGAGTCAGGCTGGGGCATCCTGTCTTTAAAAGACTTAAAGCACAAGCTGCTACAGTGAGGAATAAACCTGGCATTCCTTTGGGTACGTCTAGCCAACTGCCTGCATTTTGTTCTTTTCTGTCCATGGCAGCTAAAACCAATGTGGCATAAGAAAGGCAAAGAATCAGGAGCTTAACTAATTACACAGTCTCTGCTGGCAAAGCCACATTAATTCTTCTAAGCCTGCACTCTCTTTAGTGGTGCTCTCCTGCTGCAACACATGAAAAATGTGAACTGCCAGAAGCCTTTTTTTTACATTAGCAAAGAGGAGGTTATTGATGTGGCTGTATTGAACTGGAGGTGGAAGGGGCGAGGGAGGTGTGTGAGGCTCTGCATTCTCATCTCCAGGAACAGTTACAATGGCAGAAGAACATCAGCTTTCAAAGACAAAGCTGAAATCTGAAGTGGGATGAGAATTAAAACCCACAGCATTTACTGATGAGATTTTTATGATAAAAATACAAAAGGGGTTTTTTTAATATGTGGAACGTACATTTTACGTCTCATATAGGGTCTTTCAATGAAGTTTTCCAGTTTCTAGCTGGCAGTTTAAAATCAAGACATCATGTGTTTCATGCTTTGCAAAAAGTCTGAAAAACTGAAGCTCCTGGAAAGCATCATTTTAACATTTCACCACTGGATGGAGACAGCACTCCAACTCTTGTGAGTAATTACTACCGGCTCTGTAATGAAATACCTTGTGTTTAAGAGACTGAATAATTAGTGGACTGCAACTACAAACAGTGGAACACCAGCTAGATTTATGGCAGAAAATATATTGAAGGCACATCCCCCAGATTTGAGCTTGACCTATTTTTATGGTGAGAAAAGACAAGATTTAGCTGAAAAAAACTAATTCTACTTCTCCCTCCACATAAAGCATCAATAACACAGACTAGCGAAAAACAAAGGAAGTAAAAGCAAAGCTTTTTAGGACCCTTTCTATCTTTCCCCAGGTCACATTGTATTTTTCCTGACAGGAGGATCCTTCAGCCCTTTGTGGGTCTGGTATTGAGGGCTTGGTGCTGCAAGTAGCAGCTCTGGTTTCTCCAGCAGTGGTTGTAGTGGATGTCATGTTGCAGTGAAGAGCCTTCCCTTACTTGAAACTAGCAGACAGGAGGTCACTGGAGGGGAAGATGCAACGAAAAGAATTACCACCATCTTGAGGATTGGTAGGAAAATTTTCAGAGATTACTGCAGTTCAAGCATGATAGCATAGATGGGGGACAGCCTGCCCTATCAAGGTTAGTTTCTCTCACAAAGTATGTTAAGGCATTAACACACATTTTCTTCTCTCTTTGTGTATGTGTGTATGCATATGAAGCTCATGTGCATGAGAGAGGGAGGGGGAAAGCCCTGTGGTGGATTTTAGCTCAGTCTCTTATTTAATCATACTGGGTTTCTCTGTTGTTAGCTATAATTTTTTTTTTTTTTTTTTTTTTTTTTTTTTACTATTTAAAGACAAATAAATGAATCCAAAGATAGGTTGGACACTCTTGAAATACCCAGATTAAAGGCTGTAGAGTGAACTCATATAGTAGAGAGTGCACTCTGGAGTGAGCTCTTTAAAGTGCCCCTTCCCTGGGAGAAGCTTTAATCAGAACTTGCAATCAACCACAAGATAAGAATAACCATAGGCAACCAGACTTCATCAGTTCAATAAGCACTAGAACTTTTCCTTAAAAGCAACAGAAAAGTTGACCTATTCCATTACCATTTCTCCTCTGCCTCCAGGTCACAGAGTCTGTACAGAGTTTAAAAGCTGAGAATTTTCACAAATAAAAGCAGCACAAAAGCAAATAACATCCACTGAGACTGATTTTTCATGTGTCTGCTTGTTATATTCAGGCGATGTTTTTTCCAGACAGCTGTGACATTGCATACTGATTACTGGGGTGAAGCTCTAGAGGGAAGGGGCATGAAAAAGGGAGGCTGAACATAAAAGGGCGTGACAGGTCCTAATGTATGCCTGTCACTTTTGTTCCCTAAATACAATATCTTTGGATCAATTATATGCTGATCTACATGAAAATGTCTTCTTTTTTTTTATGAAACCAAGATTTCAAGTGTAATTCCTTTGCCCACAGCCAAGTGTGATGTAAATCTTCAAGAATAGATTCTTAAAGGTATTTATGTTTCCTATTCCTGGGTGAAAATCTCTGCCAACTTCACCATCCAGGATGTCTAGGGAGATATTTGGTGCTGAGACAAGAAGCCTAATCAGTATGATGAGCAGAATTCTAAACCACCACAGAGAAATGCACAGTGTTTAGGCATGAGGGGGAGGTGACCTTCTGCAGGTAGGATACATTTGCAGTGACAGACAGAGGTTTGCAAGCATGTGCCTTGTTATTTACTTATTTGTGTGCTCAGCTATTGATATGTACCCATCTCAACTGTTATTCATCTGCTATACTGCTGCTTGCAGAAAGTGCTGAATACAGAAAGGCTTGAGAACCACCTTTCCTTCACTATGTTGTAGGAGCTCTCTGACTTGAAGGAGGCTTGGGTTAGAGGGAGCCAGTGCCAGTTTTCCTGTCCCCTTTTTGCTGTTTTTGAGGAAAAACCTGATGTGGGAACTGGTCAGGAAGGAATATGCTGTTTTATGGCCAGTCAGTGTGAAATTATGGGCTGTGACTTTGGTCAGTGACAACAAACAGTTTCAGGGGAGAAGCCCTCTGAGGAAAGAAATATGTCAAGAAACTAACTCTGCTGTACGTGCTTGATGTGGGAGCAGGAAAACATACTTGATGGAATTAAGAGACTAGATAAAGACATGAGAAACAGAACAAGAGGTAGGCCAGGAACACCAGGAGCACATGCTTGTAGTGGTGATGAGCTTGTACCTGCTGTAGGTACATTTGAAACATCGTGTGCATGATTGGCAGAGGCAATACCAAAGCTCTAAGCAGTGAAGTGCAGCAAAATTCAGCTCCTTGTGATGGTGAGACATGACCTGCTAAATAGCATGGGACTTTGTGGGTGACCATCCATGATCATTAGAATGGATATGGAAGTTCAACTTGTGCTGTGATCCTAATCCCTCTCCTTGCTTCCTTTGTGATTGATTGATGGGTATGTGTGACCTGACTAATCTAACAGAGCCCTTTCTTTCTCTGCTTCATGCAGCAACTTGCAGTTCCATGGGCACCTCATAGGGTGCCAGAGTGTGGTCAAATATGCTGGGTTTGCTCTGCAGCCTTCCAGGTGACCATGGGAACAATGTCCTGGCATCTCTCTGTGAAGTGCTCCATCACTCCCCAAGTGCCAAAGGCAGAGCTGAATGTGCTCTGAGTTGTCTGCTGTTGGATATCCCTTCATGCCAGGCAAGCACCTCAAACCTTCGCTTTGACAACTGATTTTGCAACTGCACAGAGCCAAGTAATGCTTGTGGCTAACTAATCATGCATGGAAGAGCTCATACTTACATACAGGTATGGTTTCTTTGCGGGCAGATCTCTGTGCTCTAGCACTGGTACAAGTGCCACAGGAAGGCTTGTGGAAATTTCTCTCCTCATAAGGAAAATTCTGAGGTTATGTCCATTAGATCATATCAATTTGCCATTCACTGGTCTTTCTCCTGCTGTAGAACTGCAAGTAAATTCTTGAGGAGTAGGAGGAATTTGTTACTAGAATTTCTAACTCATACAGGATGAATGGGATTTCAAATCAATATCTGGTTCCTTCTCAGCTTCTTCTTCCTCCAGCCTGGCCCAATTCCATCAATCATGAAAAGCTTCCCACTCTCAGCAAATGGCCACTCCACATGATTAATCACTCAGGTCACAGCCATAAAGAGACCTGCCAGTCCCATAACTTCAAGACCATCTCAACCAGGCAGCATGCCAGATTGATTAAGAGGCTTGCTGTGGCAAGTAGGAAAGTCGTTGATATTTGGTGCTGGGGAAAAATCCCTGGCAAACAAACCAACAAATTTTTATGCAGAAAGGTAACCACAGCTTTTCTGAGAGCCTAGGATGCATTCACATTTATGAACAGCTAAAATATCCTGTGTTTGCAGGCAGTACTCTATCATATGACTGCCAGATCAGCTATACCAAGTACCTTTTCTGTTCATATTCTCTATGGGACCTAGATCAGTTCTCTCTCAGTCATGGAAAGGGAGACAGGAACACCAGTAACACCCAGTAATACTTAATAACTTACTGCTTAGAGCATTGCCAAACAATACAGTAGTTCCCACTGATGACACCCAGGGATTTTATACAAATAAATGCCTTCTGGCTTTGTCTTACACTGAGTCTTTGTTTATTAACTGAATTGCTTCACCAGTTTTCTGTATGATGAATGATGAGAACATAAATCTTGCTGTGTCAATTGTCCTATGTGACATGCTAACAACATGACAAGGTTCTTGATCCAGCAATAGTGAATCTGAAACCCCAAAGGGTAAGGGAGCTATGTGAATATCCTTGAGAATCCAGTTTAATACACAAGGGAGTGAATATGTGGTTTTGTTTAATTTTGAATCAGCAATCTAGTTTTGATCCTAGTTTTAAACAAATCCTGAAACTTACGTAGCAAATTTTGGGTTGACCCAGAACCTCCAAGGTCCCTTGAATTTGCCCTAGATACTGGAGAGTCTTGAACTACCAGAATGTTTTTCCTAAACCTCCATTTTCTCTGACTTGGAAGATTTGCAAGAAAATGTCATTCAATAATTTTTAAATTTTGTGTGAAAAATTAATCTTAAATGGGTTGATAGCAAATACTGGAATTTTCTTTTGTAAGGAAGAAAGTGGCAGTGTTAAAAGCATATATCCCAAAGCAACAGGAGGGATTTCCTTTTGTTTTGCCCTAGGGTGGTCAGCAGCCTCCTTTTAAAATAAAGGATTTAAAGTGAAAGTGAAGATAAATCTTGAACTGTACCTAGAGAACAGTATGTGTAAAAACAACCATGAAAAATATTGTAAAGTGTTTCAGTCTTTCTCAGAGTGAGTCCCCATGATTTTATGAACCTATTAAATGTTCCATTAGTTAAATGTGCCTCTACTCATATATAAAAGGTTGAACCCATGGGGGATTTTCTCTGCTTTATCTAAAATTATGCCACTGTCTTGTGTGATGTAGGATTTGTACTCATATCCTGTTTGCTTGCTTTATGTTGTTCCTTTTCACTGGTTGTCCTTGCCTCCTGCTGCTGTGTGGACAGTGCAAAAAAACCATCAGCATGTGTGTGAGTCGGGTGTGTGGGAGCAGCCCCATCCACAGTGTGGTTGTGAAGTGTTTAGCATTTGGATAATACTGATCTACTAAGAAGTATTTCCCTCCAGTGAAGATAGGTGTTCCTTAGAATGCTGTGGGAAGAGGCAAAAGGAGTAAGGTGTTTTCAGCACACACAGGAAACTCTGTGGCTGCCACAAGAAGAGATCAGGCTGGCCATGATGCTTTCTGCCTTAAAGACCCTCTTTGTGTGGGGTTTCTGCTAACAGGAGATAATGACAGCTATTCTCAGGGTAAATGGGGAAGAGTACTTCAGGAATGCAACAGCTGTGGAATGTTATTTTCTGATTAGTGCTCTTCAATAACCCAGAGAGATTTGTAGCAGTATTATGGTTTCTACTTGTCACTCAAAATTATGCCAGTATCGTTGCAAAGGAGAAAAAGTTCCTGGTGTGTTAGCAACCTGTATTTCTGGTGCAGGAAAAGAAATTAAACCATCAATCTCACCAGTCATTCTGCCTTTGCGCAGGCAAAACTCTTTGTATTCAAAAGGTCCCAGGATGATAAAATGAGACATAAAGATCTCCTTTGATGGTCAAACTCCCGAAGCCCATTCAGAAATGAGTCACTGGTTAAAAACAACCTTTGAGCAATTTTCAACTGCCATTCAAAAAGTCAAGCACTCCAGTCTGCCCACGTTCCAATTAGCCAAAGCCAGGTAGGTATTCTGAGGGAGCTACATACAGAGCATACAAATACAGGGGAAACTTCCTGATGAGCCATACAGAAAACAGAAGAAGAACAGAATAGTGGTGTAGGGAATGCTGCTGCTTCTTATCTCATCCTGCTCTCTTTTGTACTCTGTTTTCCACATGTTATCATGTGAAATTAATTCCTAAATAATGACAGTTACACTCCCTTTAATTCAATGATTTGTCTTTACAGAGCAGTAATTAAGATTCCACATTGTATGTGTTATTGCTAATTTTAATTTTAGTAATTAATTTTAATTTTAATAGCTACCTCATTGAGGAATGCAATGTAAGTGGTATCTATATATACCTGTGGTCTCTCTGATTTCCATTTAGAAGACAAATAAACAACATTTGCAAAATACTAGTTTTCCTATTGGCAGTATTGTGTTTCTGTTCCATAATATATACTGTATGTCTATGTGTTTGAACAATATACATATATATGTGTGTGCATACATTCTGTTTTGCATGTGTAACAGCTTACTCTTAGTATTCTTTAGTGAGTCACAGACACACAGAATGTAATAATCAGGCTTGGAAGAAGCAATTTCAGTTTCCCTTTGCAGCAGGAGGTTACAATCCTTAGTGCAGAATGTGTGTACTCTTAACCTGATGCCTTAGAACATATCAGAATGGTTTCCCATGTGAAAATCCTGCAGGAATATTTGCTTTTGTAATTTTTATGCAGGATCTAATAATGCAGATTGAAAGACAAATCTGGAGAGGAAGTGACAGTTCAGTGCAGTCTACTTCTTTTCTTCATACTAATTATGTCTATTTTATTTTTGCCAAGGTGACACAATCAGCACCACAGAAATGTTGGCTTTAGAGTAAGCCTGTCTCAAGGGGCAGCTGAAGTCATTCAATTGCATATCTCATCCTGAAAAGGTGAAATGAGACCTCGAGAGAGGAATTGCCACCCCTACCTGTAGGCCCCAGAAACAGTTTCCATCACCACAGTTCTCCAGTGTGCATTATATTTGCCATGCAAAATCATTATATTTGCCATGTAAAATTTTGAGTCTGGAAAAAGGGGCTGGTTGGGACAAGGTGGATGTTTTCAGAAGGAAAGGGAAGAACTATAGTGGGCTGTGCTACGAGATAGGCACTATGCCTTGTGCCTTCCAGGGAGGAAGTTCCCAGATGCAGCTCAACAGGAGTGTTTGCTAAAAGCAAAAGAAAGAGCCCAACTTGTCTGAGGCCTCTCAGCTCCCAGGGACTTGAAAGAAGCTGACAGAAGCACAGAAGCAAATTGCATGAAAGAGCAAATAAGTAATATTTGTCTCTGTATTGCTAGTGGAACTAAAGCCCATTTTTTTCTCCTGATACCGTGGTATTGCATACAATTATCAATTTCCACTCTAACAGTCAAATGATTTCTTTGCAAAATGGGTTACTTCTCAAGTAATTTGTATCCATTATTCATGTATGCATTGATATTTTCCATTAATTTCTTCTTAAAAAATTGTCTGAGAAGCCAGTATTATTGACTATAATCTTGGAACAATGTTTGACTAATTTAACATTTACATAGAGAAAATTTTTGAAGGTTTCAAGATGCCCCTATAAATGCCATATTAAACGTTGTATTATAAACTTAGCCAAAGGTAAGCTATTTTATGTGATAGTTACCATGATAGATATCATACCATGAATAGAGACTACTTTTGACAAGCCTAAAAACCATTGTTAACAATGTTTGAAATTATAGAGATTGAATATTACATGAGCCAACTCCTATGCTCCAAACACGGAAGCAAGATCAAAATCTGATAAATAGGAGGACATAACCTCACTGATGTCATTGCATCTGTAAAATATGGTCAGTAATTAAAAGAGATTGATGCTGGGGACATGCTGTTGTCAGGAAATATACAATTTTCCTTATTCTGAAGTTATGGCAATTTTTATTTTTATTTTAAGTGTATTGTCTGACTTAGAATTGTCAGACTGTGAAATATAGATCAGTAGACAAACGGTATACACTGAACATCATCTGCAGTAAGACAACTGCTCCCACCTGTATCCTTTCAAAACTAGACTGCGGGGATTGTGGTTGCATATCTGAAGATTTTGATGTATTTGGTGTTTTTACCTGTCTGGAACTGTGTAGCAGAATTCCCAGACACATTTGCCTAAAAGTAAGAATTAAGACAGAAGGCTTTATTTGAAGAAGACTGTGGAACTACAAATTGAAAATTGCATTCACTGCTGAAGACCTGCACCCCTCCTGGTGCGTTAAAAAACATAAATTCCATCATGATTTGCTCTTAGCTTTGTGTCTCACATTACCTTTTATTCTCTTTGGTGTCTAAGAACACAAGGTGCCTAATTAAGTGTCACTTTCTATTGAAGTCAGGTTTTAGATTTCCTGCCTTTGAAAGGACATCGAGAATAAGTTATTTTTCCACCCTTCCAGGAGACAGTATTTTTGTTCATCTGTTCTCTATTGGCTGAATAAGCCATTCAACATGATTCAACATTAAAAAGAAAAATTGCCACTGGTGAACATAACCAGAACTTTGAAATATCTTGGGGTTTGGTTTTTTCTTTTTTTTTTCATGTTGCTTTTCATTTCATTGAACAACATTTGTGATGCTTCTTTGTAAACATCAAACACTGATTTGTGGCCCAAATTTGTAATTCTTTTTCAAGTGATGCTTTACTCTTTCTTTCTTTCTTTCTTTCTTTCTTTCTTTCTTTCTTTCTTTCTTTCTTTCTTTCTTTCTTTCTTTCTTTCTTTCTTTCTTTCTTTCTTTCTTTCTTTCTTTCTTTCTTTCTTTCTTTCTTTCTTTCTTTCTTTCTTTCTTTCTTTCTTTTTCCTCTTTTTTTAATCCTGTGTATATACATTAATTCTAGTAGAACAAGAAGCATCAATACTGCAGAGTTCTAATAAAAATGAATCTATCTTTGATCAGGTTAAACTGTTGAAAAATCATCCTAATGATGATTTTCTTTAGGTAAAGAGACAATATTATTGCCTTCTTGGTCTTGAAATTAGTTGTATAGGGTAAGTTTCTGCTAGACTGGGGTTAGATCTGTGATCAGTTAATGGATGATTTCACAGGGTGACAGAATCACTGAGGTTGGAGGAAGACACCTCTTGGAGATCACCTATTCCAACAACCTGCTCAATTCCGGGGCAGTTAGGGCAGGTTTCTCAGGGACATGGCTGGGTTTTGAGTAGATCCAATAAGGGAGGGTGCACCACTTGTCTAGGCCCCCTCCCAGTAGAAGATTCTTCTATATTTATATGGAATTTCCTCTATTTCCCTTTGTGTCCATTGTCTCTCATCCTGTCACTGGGCACCAGGGTCGAGCTCCTGGGTTCCATCTTCCTTGCTGCCCCCATCAGGTATTTATGCACATGGAGAGGGTCTCCCCGAGCCTTCTCCAGGATGAACAGTCCCAGCTCTGTCAGCCCCTTGTATATGTCACCTACTGAAAATCTCCTTGGCCCTTTGCTAGGCTCACTCCAGTAGCTCCATGTCTGCCTGGCAGTGGGGAGCCCAGAATTGGATCCAACACTCTGGGTGTGTCTCCAGTTCTCAGTAAAGGGGAAGGGTGACTGCCCTCAATCTGCTGGCAATGCTTCTTCTAATGCAGCCCTAGATGCTGGTGGCCCTCTTCTGCTGCAAGGGTGCAGTGCTGGCTGATGCTTAATTTTGTGCCTGCCAGGACTTCCAGGTCCTTTTCTGTAAAGCTGCTTTTCAGCTGGTTGATCTCCAGCCTGTAATGTTGCCTGGGTTTTTTTTTTTATTCCCAGGTACAGGATTTTGCACTTGCCTTTGTTGAACTTCATGGGAATCCTGGTTGTTTACTTCAAAGAGAGATGTTCAACCTCCACTCTGCTTTCAAATGTTAAAATTGATCATCAAGGAAAAGAACCCTCAAACACCCTTAAATGAAAATGTGTTGTGGCTGACAAAGGGGGATTAAAAAGTAAACAGGGAAATGCAACCCATCTCTTTAGATGTAATAGAATTTACCACATGTACATTCATTCCTAGTGTTAAACTTGATTGAAATAAATCCCATTATACTTAATAAGTGTACAGATTAGAGAGTCTTCTAAAAGTGACTGATCAGTATTAAAAAGCACAATTTGAATACCTTATGTGTCTATGCTGAATCTGAAAATTGAATAAACAATAAGCATTTTTAAAGGATTTTTCTGGGATCAGCACTCAGTTTCTCTTGAAAAGAATACCTTTTTTTCAGTGAAAGGGAAGTGTAAAAAGAGATTACTATCTGTCTTGTCTTAAGACCTAGGAATGAAGGCTGAATAAATAAACCCTGTGGAGAATCAACTAAGAAGATTATTTTGCTGTATGAAAATCTGGGTTATTATAATTTGCACAGTGTCTTAAGAAAAATAACTAGAAGAGCAGTATAAAGCTGCTAGGTTGAATCACAGGAGATCTCTTATTAAATATGTTTGGAATCAGTGTGAAGGACATGCAAGAAGAAGTAGCTAGAATGTGTATTTTTTGTAATAATAATAGGCAGTGCAGCCTATGTAATACTACTGTATTAATTACTACTGACTTGTATTTCTCTTAGTAGCACCCCTACACCTCCAGTGGCTTCAACAGGAATTTAGATATAATTTCAGAAATATCTAATCCTTCAGTTTTTTGATTAGCTTTTTCAATTTAACATAACTCTCTTTTCTTGTTACACCTCATAGGCTGTAAATTTTGGGGTTTTTCTGCCTGGTGATCCAGCCTCACTGAAGAGGACTGATAGCAGAATCGGTCCCCAGGCATTTTGTACATTTAGTTGCTGTGTTTCATTTGTAACTACTACTTACAGAATTTACCTTGGTGTAATACTGGTTTATATCTAGAGAAAAGTGAAAATCTTGCCACTAAAAACTAAAGAGACAATGTGCAGAGAGGATGCTTTATTAGGAACCATTGCTTGTCAAAAATTAAACAAAAAGAAGGGAACTGTAATTATGTCAGTGTCTTATCCTGCAACATCATCTTTTATTCAGTCACTAGTGGTTGCTAAAGGGATTGCAGGCTAAAGAACACCTGTCTTAAGGTGTTTTTGTTTGACTGCTTGGAAATTGAATACAAAGAAGGCAACAGTGACCTAGAAAGTGAACTGGTTTAAATTAATTTCGCACTGTGAAATATAAGAACTATAAAAACCTGAGAATAAACACCATGGACATCATCCCATCCCTCTCCCCCAAGTCTTTCAATAGTGTGGCTTTCTGTTCAGGAAACTGAATTTAACATTCTGTGTGATTGTTGTGTTAAGGTAGACATGCAGCCACTCATTCTGCATAACCAAAATTCTCTGTATTTTCTGTATCTATTTTCTTTTCTTTATAATAAGTAATAAAAAGCCTATTGGGCTGACATGTTTAAAATGTATAATAACTGCCACCTTCAATTTTAAATGTATTTTTTTTTGGTAAATTTACAGTGGAGTTTTCTTATTCAGAGACATTTAGAAGGCTAAAAGAGACCAATGGCTACATAGTGTACAAGAATATCCAGGCAAGGGCAATGGAAAAATTTAATAAAAATGAAGAAACTAAAATATTGAAAAACTAAACAGAAGCTTTATTGATGCACATTCTGAATACTACATCTCTAAGAAGAGTAGGTATGGAAATCTCAGCACACAATTAAAATTATTACCTGATGGGCATAGCAGAGGTTTTAAGGAATAACTCACATGACTGCAACATTGTTATTCCAAGGTAGAGATGGCTCAAGAAGTTTGGGTTGATAAAAGGAGGAAAATATATTGCTTTATAATTAAGAACATATCGACAGAGGAGACAGAGACATAAACAAACACCAGTGAAAGGCTGCTAACAATGGAAAGAGCAGAGAATTGAACAACAGTCTTTGCAAGGGTCAACTGTGAAGATAATTTTAAAGAGGTAAAGCAGCTGGTTCTGTTTTTTTAAAACATAATTTTCTCCAAAAAGTAAAGGTTGCACACCTCTTGATGAAGGACACTGGATATACAGGTTGCTTCTGCTCTGCTAGGCAGGAAAGCCTTCCAGAAAGAGTGAGAGCCCAAATTTGTTTTGAATTGCAGAACTTTGAGATGGTGCAGCACATACTTCTAGGTGGGAAAACTTGGAGTAGCTTTTTTCTTTCTTTTCAGACACAGGAACTTCTCAACCTGTGCACGTTCTTGCAGTGCTATCAGGTGATGTATATTGGCAGAGAGCTATCTTGGGCACAAGGAACACTGCCAAACAGGAGCTAAAAAGGCATTCCTGGCTGACCCCTGAGATCAAATGCTGTAGGAGCATCAGCAGCTACCAGTCTGCTGAGCTGTAGTTTTAACCAAACCATTTGAAAAGCTCCTGCAGCATGCTGAAAGTAATTTCTTGACAGTACGCTGAACTTGAAAGAAAGTAATTAAAACTAGTTATTCTTGATTATGAATAACAGACAAAAATGAAATGGAAATTTAAAGATGAAAAGCATGATTAGTTGAAAAGAAAGGAGAATGGATTAAAAAATAAAGACAATAGACATACTTTCAAATGCCAGGTCATAATCTTTCTGCAGAAGGAAGGTCAAGGGAAAAGATTTCAGGAGAGTTAGCAGCCATAGAAAAGAAAAAAATGTGTGCAATATCTGTGCTAAGGAAGAATACGAAAAAAACTTCACTAAACATGAATACTTGACAGGCCTGAGCAAAACGTTGAACTGACAGCCTGGTATTGGGGATGAGAAGGCCCCAATATCATTCCAGCACCAGGAATGCAAGAGAGAACTGAGACACAAGGAGAGGGGTCTAAACTGTAACAGGAATACATTTTAAAAGCACACTGATAGTAAGGAGCAGACCAAGCAATGATTAACCACCCACCCCAAACAGCTCATTGCAGATCATACTAAAAAGGTGGGAAAAAATTGATATTCAGCCCCATACTGGCCATCACATTGAGTGTTCATTGATCAGATGGTTAATACCACTGGCACCAGTGACAGAAAGTCCAGAACAGACTGGTGAAAGAATATGTTTGAATATTTGGATAGTTTAGTGTCTACACACTAAATGGCCTTGAAACTTCTTCAATAGTTTTTCCAGAACAAACAGAAAAAATGTCAGTGCCATTAACTATTATTCTGTGAACTTAGTCAGAAACGATGGCATTCCAGAAAGGGCAAATGTATTACCTGTCCTTAGACACAGTAAAAAAAAAAGACAGGAAATTACAGACCAGTCAGCTCAGCTCTGAGTCTATAATGTTCACAGAAGAAATAATCAAAAAGCTTGGAAAATAGCTAAATGACAAATAATAGCCAGAATAGATTTGGAAAAAGAAAAAAAAAAGTCATATAGAATAATTTTTTTAATGAATAATAGCAGGCTTTTCAGATAGAGAAAAAACCCTAACTGACATTAGTAAGCTGGTTTGTTCTCTGTCATATTTTTTTCCAAAAAACCCTAGGCAAAACTACCTTGATGCAATTACTGTGACATGAAAAAAGGGACAGGGGAGCTGTTCTCATAAAATGCATCCAAAAGTTCCTGGTCAAAGTGAGAAAATATTTCAAATTATGTTCTAAATACATTTTTCAGCGTCAGTCCAGTCACTCCTTACATCAAAGATATTATGAAAGAGCTTATTTATTTCATCTGGGGATGGTAAAAGGGAAGCAGTTAAAAGAACTAGGGTGGACAGTATTTAGAATTCAGAATAACTGGCAAAAGGATACATTGTCTGAAAAATACTAAACTTATGACTTGATGTGGATAAATGTAATAAGGCTAGGACAAGGCTATAAGAACACAAAATGTGGCCTGTGAGGGATGAATGGAGAAGGCAGAGAAGAGATGGCAAATGATAAGACTCCCCAAATGTGCAAAGGAAACAGGAATGAATGGCCTCCAGGCATGTTAGTATGAAGAAGAAATGTGGTGGTTTTTAAATGATAAGAAGGGTGTTTCTGGATGCACATAGGGTAAAATACCTCTAATTAGCCCTGTTAATCAGTGGTCATCTGAACTAAGAGAATATTGGATGCTGCAAGCTTCCTCTGCAAATGTGAATTAGAAACTGTGAGTATAGTTACCTTGCCTTGACATGCACTAGACAACCCCGGGGGTATCTTTCATATCTGCTTTGCATTAGAGAAAAATTGTTAATTACTACCAAATTGAAATTTCATTGCATTGGAGAACCAATAAAATTTATTTATAAGTGAGGTAAGCATTCAATTTGTTTTACAAAATGTGAAGAATTCTTCTCTGCATATTTTCTTCCATAGCTTTTACTAACACAAAGATATTACCTGTAGAAAATGAACAAGAGCAAAATAACACCTGAGAGGTATTTAAAATATCTCTAAAAATATTTTAATTATTTTCCTGTATTGATATAAATCATTTGCTCTAGGAAAACAATACAGCTGCTGGCTGTATTGAGAGTGGGTGAAAGTGTGTTTTTGGTGGTGTTAAGTTCCAGTATCACCACGTGACCACTAAACCTCCCTGTTGGGGTAGCATGTTTACTCCTCTGAGATCCAAAACTAGTGGATGGAGAAATGTATAGATTGGCTTGGGATTGGCAGATGCCCTGCTCAGCCGGTGAGAATACGGAGCAAGCACGTGGGGGTGGAGGGTGAAGGACACGAGGGACTGTGCTTGCCTCCGAGGGCACGAGCCCAGTGCCAGAGATCTCTCTGATTTAATTTTGACTATAGCACTGCTTGGGGCTTGTGGGCTCGCAGGTATGGCAGGGGACACACAGCTGCCACTGTGCTGTGGGGTCGAGAGACCACAGGAGCTGCGCTTGAGGATGAAGCCAGGGCATGGAGAGCTGGGGGCCTGCAGCCCTGCTGGGCGGGCTGGAGAGCAAGGTGCTGGTGAGAAACTTAGAGTATGGAGGATAGGCTGGATGACCCAAGCTTGTCTTTTGTGCTGTAAAATACCAAGCAGCAACAAAAACAACCAGCCAGCAAAACTTTGTTATTACTGTTTGTGATCAGGGTCCTCCTTTGAGGTTTGTGTAGGCAGTTTTGACTGACACTCTGTTCCTCCTGAATATGCTGAGGTCTCTGCAGAATTCACTTGCTCCAGGTATATCAGGTAGCAGAATTTGCTGAAAATAATGTTGTAGTAGGAAAAAGAAAATCAAAATATGACATCTTTGGTTTTTAATAAATTAAGCTTTTTTTTCAGAGCGAAATTTTCTCAATGTAAAGTATGAAAAGACAATTTCAGAGGATTATTAAAAAATATACATACACTGATTTTATTTACCATGGAACTAATTTACACATTACCTATGATTTTAAGAATCATTGCACTCTGGATAATAGATTTTTTTTGCTATGTTTTGGTGGCTGCATTAGAATATAATGAATATTGTAATCTCTGGAGTCAAACTGCTCTTATTTCCACTAATGCCATAATATGGTAACTTCTGTTAAGTAAATGTCTGTACAAAAATATTATAGTTTTTGTTTCTCTTTACATATATTTTTGCTGTTTAAGGTGAGCAAAGAGTTTCTTAAGGAAATATGCTTCTTTCTGCTAGTGACTAGGATAAAGGACTTAAATGAGATTGAGAGAAGATGAGAAAAAATGCAGGGGTGGCAGCCGTGTGTCAGCAATCACAAAAGAATGATTTTGTTATTCTGTTCCTTTGGAACTTTTGATTCTTGTTATTTAGATGCACTTTACGACATTTAGCTGCCATTGAAAATAGGGTTCTGTGATGATAAATATCCTTTTATGATAAACATCCTTTAAACATCTTTTCTTGAATGTCTGCATCAGAACACCCGAACATTTGCTGCAGATGATGAAATAAAATTAACGCAAATTCCATTTCATTTCCTGACTTCCAGGCTGTCCTGTCCAACTCAACAGCTTTGCCAGAACCAAGGCTTAGAAAAATTCAGAGCAGTTGAATGTATTTCAGACCTTTGTCATTTGTCACACTGCTCATATTCTGGTTTTCTGCTCATTTATTTGGTTTCAAAGACCTGCAATCTCACTGTTTTTTTCTTTTCTGGTACAAACTTAAAAATACGGATAATATAGTGTTTTAAACATCCTGCACGAAAACATTTTGTTTGGTGATGTTGTCTGATCTAGTCATCTGCATTAAGAGGTGTTGGAGGGCTAAACATCATAAGTGACCAGCAGGCAGAAGAGAAAATGAAAACTCTGCTTGAGGTCTCTTGCTATCGTGTCAAGGATGAAATGAAGTGCCTATCAGGCTGAAGAGGGAGTCAGAAGGCTGGGGCTTGCAGGCTCTGGGGCTGCAGGGCAGGCACATCTCCCTGCTCAGCAGGAGGAGGGCGAGCAGAGCTGTGCTGGCTGTGCAAGCCTTCATCGTTCTGGCGCTGCCTTGCACATGGGCACTCGGCAGAGGCAGCTGAAGAGAAGCCAGCTGCAGGCAGCAGGGTTGGCTGGTCACCAAGCACAGACTTGTTTCTGTCAGCCCTGACTGCAGAGTCGTGGCTGATGTAGTGTTAGTTAACATATCCCCTCAAGCCTTGTTCTCCCACAGCTCATTAGGCACTCTCCAGCTTTTAGTATTGACTGAGACTCATGCATCCGTGGTTTGTTAACAGGCCTTTTTTTTAGGTCAGCTCTGTAAAATAACTTCATGTCATTTCACTAGCTTGTGCAGATATCTTAAAATTACCCTAGTACACAACTTATACATCTGTCACGTCTTCACTTTTTTTTTTTTTTTTTTAAGACTGTATTTAATTTTTAAAAGGCACAAATTTTTCCATAAAATGGTCAGGTTAGAAAATCTTCCGCTAGTGCAAGAAGAAAGAAAAAAATAGATGTTGAATTCTTTGACAGATTGTTTCAAGGTAACAGCCTAATATCAAGTCAATATAAGGTGAAATAATTACAAGTATCCAGCCTGGAAGGAATTAAATCCCTGCAGAGCCCATTTTCATCTGGACATTATGGCTTTAGAAAACATTTTTTGATCACAAATACCCTCCTTGTGCTTTTGTTCAAGAAAAAGTCTATGAATCCTGTTTTAATCCTGCAGTATCTTTAAAATTATGGAAGTCAATAAGTCCTCACTGTGTTATTTTCTACTTGGTATGGTAGAAGCCAATTTCTTTGCTTAGTTGGAAAAATTAGATGAACAACTGGGCACACTTCATGTCTGAAAGAAAAGCAGATGATTTCAAAATCAAACACAATTTTAGAACACGTTTGGAGCAGTTAGTCTGTGTAGTAGATAGATAATTTTGGAAAGAAAAGGAAAAAGAAGAAAGGTGATATTTACATCTTTGAAAGAGAGACAATTATCAGGTGATGGATCATATTATGTGTGGTTCAAACACTAGCTCTGCTGAGCCCATGTTTTCTGTTTCCAGTAAAATTATGATTTTTAGCTCTTACTCTCTCTTCTTTTTTTTGCAGGTATTTTGTGGGTTTTCCCTAAGATACAGAGCTGAGGATTAGAGAGAGAATGATCATTCTGTGAAAAATATTCATCCATTGGCAACTACCTAATCCTTTATAGATTGTTTGGATGAGTCCATTCTGCTGTGAAGTGTTTGCTTAGTTTCCCTGACATAATTACTCTGAGAGCATCTGATGTGCTGTTGGCTGAAGAATATAAAATGCCTGGATGTGCAAGAACAAGTCTGGCAGGATATTTAGGGTAATACTTTGGATTTGCTGATGGATATCAGAATCCAGGCACATGCATATATCAGTTTTATGTCTTGTCATCAAGCAGCCATGCCAGCAATGGGCAGGCCCTACAGACAGTATCAGGGCAGGCCCTACAGCCTGAACCTTCCTGTGCAAAGGAAGTCACTGGACTGCATTTGCTCATTGAGAGCTTCAGGGCTGAAGTTTGGCCCTTGTGGTGTAACAGTATGGAATTTCATCAGGATGCCTGGGGACAGATGGGGGTGTCTTTGTGCCTGCCAACCTGCCTTTGCAGACAGAATGTGCAGGACTCTCTGAGCATGGATCAATTCTTCTCCGGGAAACTCAGTGTCAATCAATGTCAAGTGAAATAGGAGCAAGCTGTAGCCCATGATTGTCCTGCTGTATTGATCTGTCTCTTTTCCCCCAAAGGATAGTAAAGAAGAACCACAAAGAGGTCAGGTGGCACCGGCAAAATGTGACAACCAGAGTGACAGAGCAGGACCCACCTGAAATTCCAAGCTATATTTATACTTATTGTGAATAAACAATGATCCATCAGTAGGTGGAACTACAGTTAATAACTGCTCTGCTGTTTGGGCTAATTACTTCAAGCTGATGCATCTCTGACCATGTTAGGCTGTTTTTATTTAGAGCACATTTTGGCTAGATTTAGATATTAGTTGTCACTATATCACTAGATGTGAGGAAATAGAAAGGAAGATTGTGGGGATTAAGTTTAAATTTATCATAGACCTAGGCTCCTGAAGAGGTTTTTGGCACCTGTTAAGTGACTTGATCTCTGAGAGCTGCAGGTGGCCTCAGAGTGCTCTGGTTACATACCAGGGCCCATGGGGATACCTTGGCCATGCCAAGAGTTCTGAGGCCTCTTGACTGCTTCAAGCATCAAACCTTGCCTGCTTTTGTCTACTATCCCAAATTAGTGGCAATAATCTCTTAGCTCCTCTTTTTCTAGGGTACTGCTGTGGGAGGATATATAGAGAAGAAGAGGGTTTAAAGATGTGGCACTGTGAAATATGAATGACCACCTTTCCCCACTGCTCATACAACATCTCTCTCTTCTTCTGCAAGGCAAAGTAAAACATGCTGTGAAACATCTGCCCCTATCTGCTTGGCACTTTAATATCTGAATGGAGTGTCAGAATGCCTGAATAAGTATCAGGTCCCATGGATATGTCACTAATTGACTTGGGTGTTGATTCATAATTTTCTGTAGGTAGATCAGTTTGTTATATCCTGAGAATATCAGACACCATAGACTTCATTCTGGCAATTTGTCCCCGTTGTTACTGTCTAGGATTTTCCTTCTCTCATTCACAGAGATAACAAAGAAAAGGACTCTTGAACCTTCTCTGGCTCTTTCTCAGACATGTGTATGCAAAACACAATGAACACCTAATCTGTCATAGCTGGATTCTCTCTATGGACTGGAATGTGTACAGGCAGAAGGGATGTGTCCCCAGAACCCCTCCTTGTGGAGCGTCATACCATTGCCAATTTACTTCTCCCTTCAAGGGAGAAATTCCCTTGAAAATCCTGGAACACAAACTTCTGTTTTCCTCAGCCTGAGCTGTCCTGGAACTGATGGAGCTGGGTGTGTGATCTCTTGAAGAAGGAGTAAATAGATAAACAAGGGATCTGGGGTTGAAGAAAATGTGTGACAGAAGCTACAAGGATATTTCCACTCATATATTGAAGTCCATTCTTTGTGTTAATGGTTTTTCCAAAGGTGTGTGGACTCTAGGGATGTGTGAAGCCTAGGGATGCTTAAGCAGAAATGGGACCTGGGATACCATGAGAGAACCAGGCTGTCAAGCGTGTTTGCATTGAAATTTCAGGACAAGCTGGGGTCCCTCCCTGTCTCTAAGCACAGCAGGGCTACTTCAAATTTCACATATGCCCACCACATTGACTCAGCTGGGATGTGATTCATGAGAAAGGACTGGAAATGGGCTGATGAAGCTGGTAATACTCTATGGGGATGCAAGGCACTGGGGAAGTTATGGATTCAGCTATTGAAGGGCTGAACTGACCCTGCTCCAGGAAGAGAAATTAGCAAGCAGACTTTCAGAGTGAAGCTATTGGCCTGTGCCCATCTACCTCACTAGCTCAAACTGTCTACAAGATTCAGCCCTTTTTCACATGGCATGAATAAGGGTACAAGTTTCATGGATACCCTAGTGGCTTTTGATTTCCAGTAGTGCAGTAAAGGTCCCACCTTTAAAGTGGGATACTTTATGGAATATACACGAAAAAACTAACAGCAATACGGATGGGGTAGACATTGCTTTTGCTCAGTTCAGAGCTGCAGTGAATTCTGACTTCTGACAGTTCCACATGGACATGAGAGAATACTGTAAGACGACGTTGTTCTGTCGCAGAGGAGATGGCACTTTATAGACTTTGTACCAGTGGCACAAAGTAATGGTTCCAACTGTTCATAGGATGAGGGGGCTGAACTGAGTCCAATGTTTCTGACAGGATAATATTCATGAAAACCCTGTACTGTGCCTAGAGACATCAATGCTGAGAACAGGTTATTGATTCTTTATAGGGCAGATAACATTTATAATAATAATAAACCCCCCCCTCCCCAGCATCAACTGTAGTGCCTGGGTATAGGAACATTCAGAATGTTTAACAAGATATTCCAGGTTCTGCTATATGAAGCATTTAAATAGTTTTCCCTTGGCATACTATGTCCATGTTGAACATGATTCAGAGCCAAAAACATGTCAGTTGTTACAGGGTTTGATTTTGGGGCATGCTGAAAGATAAAGTACTTCAGTCTTCAGTAGTCCTGGCACATGATTGAATGAATTAGTTCAGCCTATATGACATATATTCTTGTACTGTGCATGAGATTATTTTTACCTAGGATTTTTTTGTGGTTTATTACTTCATCAGTGTTTCAGAACTCTTTTCTAAAGCAATCAAGTCTTGAAATAAAAAGTTACTCTAGAGATTAGAAAACTCAAACAGAAATCACTAGAATCAATTTGTAGGACTAACGTCTTAGTTTCTAGGCAAAAATCAGTTGGACAAATGAATATTAAACATTGAAGCAAAAAATCTAATTATTCTCTTTTATGTTTAATAATCATCTACTGTTATTTTAATGATCTTCTTTAAAGTTTCTGGCAACCTTCATATACAGCACTGAGTTTTCTTGAGCATTTTGCCTAATTAGTTTGCAGAAGACTGACAGCTGACATGACTTCCATTAATCAATTCTGATACTCTACATTAACTTTTCTTTTACCATGTGTATTAATTCAGTGCTGAGGGCCTGTCAGGAAGTGGTTGAGGATCCCTCTGGGATTGTACGTTTGCTTGAAACTGAAGTGCAGGAAGATAATAAATCATGTGAATTTCTGACACTTCTCCCCGTTTGTCATTAGGCTTTTGAAGCAATTAAAGTCTGACAGTTCAGCCACACAAATTCACTTGTTTTGCTCAAAAATGAAATGCAAGGATTGTTTTTTAACAAACAGAATCTTTGGGGTTTTTTTCCTGGATTTTCAGCTGCATTGACAAACAGCTCATTTCTCTGCTTCATCGATTGTAGTCTGTGTCATGAGAGGTCATTTTCAGTGTATGAATTTTCATTGTTTTTTATTTTTAATAATTATCAGGAGAATTGATAAATGATAGAAAATAATAACAATAACAATAACAACAATAATAATAATAATAATAATAATAATAATAGCAGCAGCAGCTATCATCAGTGAGAATTAGTGTTTTATCTTATTTTCATTATATGAAGTCAGAAGGATTAAATTAAGATAACTGTTTGTGGTAGAATGTCCCATAGAACCTAAGGGAACAGAACGACCATCTTCAGTCTGACTTAGATATCTAGCTTCTTTTAAAAGTTTCCTTCTTCAATAAAAGCAAGAACACATAAAATAGAAATATGACAGTCATGGCTTCTGCATCAGCAAGATGATGACAAAGTTTTCCTTGCCAATTATTAAGATGTGTTCTCTGGTTTGCCTTGAATATATCAGTTTCTTGGATTGAAAGAAGTACAAACATGTAGGTTCTGGATCCTGTGATCTTCCCTTCTTCCCTCCCTCCATGCTCCTTCTTGGTTATTTTTACTTAGCTAAACTACTAGAAACAGAAATGGGATTGAGATCTAGGCTTAGATAAGGTACACCACCTTTTCTCTCTGTCTCTCTCCCCCCAGCCTCCCCTTCTCCTTCCAAATAAATTTTTAATATATTGAAGCAGTTATAAAAATATTTAAGGTATGAATTTACATATTCATAAAGATAATAACTCAAAGTATTTTTCAAAAAAATAATAGAAGTTAAAGAGATACATTTAGTAATTGAGTTACTCTTGGATGAGAATATCTTTGTGTAGACTGAAGTCAGCATTCCCACAGCAAAACATGTCATTCCCACTGGCCTCTAGATAGACTTTACATTCTAACCAGCCTACAATTTGCATGACTTTTTTAGCAGTCGCTGCACTTGGATTTTTGCAGATCCAGTGACTGTCGCATTATTTCTTGTGTTTCAGCTGAAAAAATTCTCACATAACATAATGTCAAATTGAATTTCCGGTATTGACAGGAAAATACGTGAGGACTTCTTAAGATCCAAGAAAATCTGTTATTTGTAGTCCCATTTTTACAGAAAGGAACTTTACTAAAGTACATTTACATAGCAGCACTTTTAATATATACATATGTTTCAAGATAGAAAGGCGACCATCCAAAAAACACCTTACCTCATGTTCCAAAACCAGTTTTTGTATGAGTTGAAAAGGAGTTCAGTACAGTCCTGGTCATAAATTAACAGTTTTACTAAAAAGGTTATTTTTTATAATTCAGAAGAGAAGATTGTTGAAATTTAAAAATCTTTAGCGTTAATTGCAAACAAAAGGAAATACAGTTGAAACACCAGAAAAGAATCTTGAAAAACTACCCAGAATAGGTCAGGTTGGAAGAGACCACAGTGGAACATTGGTCCAACCTCCCTGCTCAAGCATCATCAAGGATCATCCTGGAGCAAAATGCATAGGAGTGTGTGCAGATGATTCTTGAATATCCCAGTGAAAGAGACTCCACAACCTCTCTAGACAATCTGTATGCACGATGTTTTTGAGAGGAAACAGGTTTGTTTAATTAATATAATTTAACTCTGTTGTAAAGAAATTATAGAAAAACATTCCTATGGCAACTTACTTTGCTTATTAGTGAAAAAGTATAGCCTAGTAGATAAAGCTAGTCTGTGTCCCCTGCAAAGAACTTTGAATACATAAAAAAAACTCCCCAAAAACTTCAGCATATGAATTAAGAAATAGAGGTTAAAGAACTCCTGAAACTTCAATTAAAAGAACAAACAGTGAACAGCCATGTGGAAAAATACTCAGATCACAGCCTTACACTGCTTCATCCACAGAGTTGATGCTATTGGAGCCCTATTGATCAGCTGTGTTTTGTGTGCCATTCTCCAGCCCTACTCACACAAATTTGATCAGACTTAATCATTAGATGTGATGGGAAAAATGTTTGAACTTTTTCCCTGCTGCAAATAATTTGTTGGTGTTTGTGATGTTACTTGAGTAATTAAGAGTCAATTATTCAGGTGAATAAAAACATGAAAAACTGGATATCAGTTTCTTCACTTGAAAGGCAAAGATCAAGATTCTAAATAAAGCCTACAATTTACAGAATATGATGCATTTGATAATAATATAGAGAAGCTGTGCTGGTTTGTATTTTGAATGGGAACATTAAATGATGAAAGCAGCTAATTAGGGCATGGTAATTAATGTGTAAAAAGGAGACCAATGTGACAATGGACAAGATACTCCAATCTCAAAGCTGGTTGTAAGGCATGACTTACATTCACACTGCCTTGTAAGAGCAGAGGGCTACAGTTTACCTCACAGGGAAGATACACTTGTCAATAGTATGCTAATGGAATAGATGCTATTTCGATAGCTAAGTGTTGAGATTTAATTTGAAAGTAATTTTCAGCATTTTTTCAGTCTTACAGTCTCCAGTGACTCAAAAAAAACATTTGCTTCTCTCATCAGGTTGAGACACTTCTGAAATCAGATAGCTAAAAGTGAAAACATCTCCCACACATAGTCAAGGACATGTTGCTGCAATAGGGAATTGGAGGACCTAAATTTATGTGCTTTTCAGAAATGGATATCTTAGTGCAAATTGGTAGTGATATACAGATGAATTGATTGAGTGCAACCAAGTGCAATTTGGACTAGTGTGCTTACCTTTCTGTGGGGGGAGTGGGGGCTGCAGTGGAACTTGAATGCACAGGACATCAATTTTTTAAAGAAAAAAACTGAATATTAAATGTTGTTTTTTTTATCAGATAAATGGATGTATTATATATGCAATTGGAAAGTTTCAGGAACATTTATTTTAGATGTGTCCAGGGCCTCTGAAACAAAATTTCATCTCTTTAATAAATCGCTAGTAATAATTCCAGCTATCACAGTTATAGGAAGCTTTTTGCTTCAGATCAATGGAATTGCTTTGTATGGCTAGACAGCCAAAAAGATACTAACTCTTTGGGCTGATAACAGAGCTGAGCTGTGGGGCCTGAGTGGGCTTTGAGGTTTCTGTAGAATTGGGAGCTGATGAAGTGAAACAGCATCTCCAGGTAAGCTAAAAACACGTGAGACAACAAAAACTGAAACTCACAAATTCCCTCCATGAAGAGGGAATGTTATAGTTAATAGAATGTTATAATAAAACGATAATTATCGTGTTTATTGCACTTTCAATGCCTGCTCTAATTTTTACTGTTGGGCTTGAGTTATCTATTTTTTCTTATTTTCTGTTTTATGTCTGTTAATTGTAAATACTAAATATGATATTTTATTGAAATGGTAATCATTTGTAGAACCATCAAATGATGAAGTGTAGTGGCACTGAATTACATGGACCTAGAAATCAAGGTTATACACGTTTCCTAGGGAAGACAAAATTCTAGAATTATTTTCCTTTTAAATGTATGCATTACTGACTCTGTTAATGTTCATTATTCCAGTTCTAATCTACCTCAGAAAAATCTGTATCCTGGAGGAGAGACCCTTTGATCAAACCTAATTAAACCTTTCTGTCAGCTTCTTCAGCCTAATAGAAGAGAGTTCTGAGTACCTGGAGAAACTGAACTTCTCTTCAAAAGCTTTTAGAGCATAATTTGATTCAGTCAAAGCTATCACCATAATCCTCTGCAAAAAAAAAAAGTGAAATTCTGAAGTGTTTGAAAAGGAGTGAGGTTTGGTTTTTCTACTGTCACCTAGGAAGGTGTAGGGAAGTTATACTTACCAAATAAATTTTGTAAAGCACAGAATGGTTAGAGTGTATAGCTCTTCCACAGAGCTAAAATAACATGCTTTTGAAAAAGCAAATTCAAACATTGAAGTAACAAAATAATTCTTAAATACTGGCTTTTTCTTAAATGAGTGTATTTTCTTTAAGCTGCCAAACAGGTTATGCTTTTTTAATAGTAGTTTATTGTACTCAAGGGGATCACTCCAGGACAGAATCTAAACAAAATATTTGAGTGGATGTAAGCATACTTTTTTCTTACGGTCATTTTACCTGGGACACCTCTAAAGACTTTTAGCTAGAGTGATGGTAGAAAGGAAGGTGAAAAAACAATTGTGGTAACTCACAGTACTGTGAAAACGCTTCCTCAGCAGAGAAGAACAATGCACAAGATGTTTCGGGACAGACTTTGGCTGACATTAGGGGCAGCTTGCACTTGTGGCCAAGTAAAGACAGTTAAACCCCTGTGAATTACGTGTACAACCACATCAGGGCTAATTTCTGTTGCCTCAGCAGTTATACTGCTGAGGTTACAATGATGTAATAAAAGTGGGCAGAGTGATCGCACTATAAGAAGTTACTGCTCAGTGTCTGAATCATAGTAAGTGAAATGAGAGTGTGAAAGATTAACCCTCCCCTGTCATGAAGAAGGCAATTTAGCTAATACACCTCAGCCTGGCAGTTTCAAAACCTCTGTTGCGTAGCCTCAGATACAGAATGACCTGAGTTTGTTTGAGGCAGTGGGGGGAAAGTAATTGTAAAAGGCCTGACTTTGTTTTTTGCATCTGTAATTAACAAATTCAGACTGAAAAAAAGTCAGAAGTAGAAATAGTAAATGATCCTGCTCTGCCCCAGGCAGGTGGTTAAGGAGGTGAGAGAGAGAGATCATGCAGGGTTCTGTCTGGATCTCAGTAGGCAAGGCTCAGTAATAAATGGCTTAATAAAATAACTGTTTAGACAGAATAAGAAGAATATTATAGTTAGTGGTATATTTTATATCTCATGACAATATGAGGCTGAATTTATGCCAGTGTAGGAAAGCTAGTAAAAATTTGTAATCCAATTAAAACCAGTACTTTGCAAGAAGATATTAAAAGATTAATATTTATAAATTATAAAAATTATAATGTATTCTTGTTATTCCCATGTCTCTGTGTTCTCTGAAAGGATGAAATAATGAAAGAAATGGATGGTGAAAAAATAACTGGAACTACCTTTAGAGAAGACTAATGCTGGGAGTACCTTGAAAGAGTAATGTTAACTGCTTGCTTTCAGAAGTTGGTTTCCACTGTAGTCTCCTTCAATTAGCATGAAAACATCATGGAGATACAATTATACTTCATTAGGGATCCATGAATCCAGGAAATGCAACAGTCCATTCTCTGTAGACAACGACAAGATATTTGCTTTGTGGATCTAAACTGATTTCCTTATGTCCCAGCCATGGATTGCAGCAGTTCATACAAAGATTGTCTAATGGATTTTTTTAGCCATATTTTCTACTAGCAGGAAAATGACTCCACCACTAACTGTTTCTGTTGTGTTTTTGTTTGTTTGTTTTTGTTTTGGTTCCCCCGCCCCCCCCCATAAAATAAGTATTCTATAGGAAAATGAGAGACAATTCATGTTACAGGAACTCAGCCTATTACAGTGGCAAATGCCTCTGATAAAGTAATGATTTATAAACATTTCAGGATAAAAAGCAAGAGAGTAATTTATGGTTATCTTTCAGCATACTGAGTAAGCCACAAACTAACTGGCATTATGCAAAGTTTAAAAATTGCTCACAAAATCTGAACAGATTGTTCTAAACTTTTTGCTCTTCTGCATTCATCAAGGCCTAGTGCTTTGTTTGGAAGGAAACAAATTCGTTCTCAGAAGCTGAGTCATTGAACTGAATTTTCGTTGGCGTGTTCAGGTACTAGTGCTTCAGAGTAATTAATGAAGGAAGACAAAATGGAATGAAATTAGAGTCATTCAAGATTCTGACAGCAATAGTTTGAAAGTCAGCTGCTATAGGATTTCTGAATAGCTCATAAGAAAACAAAGATTCTGTCACTTTAAAAAAACATTAAATGTTTTTATGAATAGTAGAGACACATGTTTGCACATGATTGTATAAAGAAATGATAGGAAGGTTGTTTAGCCTGTCACATATCCACAGATGTGGAATTTATAGGCACAGGTTGAATTTTCAGGCTGGAGATGTCAGGGAACCAATATGTATTTGCTGTGGTAGATATTGCTAGCTGGGAGTTTTCAGGTGAAAATCACAAAACAAAAGTCAGTAAAAGAAACATTTTATTGCCATCATATGCGGATTTTGGAATGGATGGATAGGATTTCTTCTCATACTGAGGACCTGCATAACCAATGTAAACAATAACACAACACCACGGTGCGATACAAAGCCAGGATGGGGGTGGGGTGGGGAAATCAGGTTTTAATTTTTTTTTTTTACCTCAGATTCAAACTGATTTCTCAAACTTGTGCATCTTGAGTGAGAAACCTAACTGTGGTCAATAAACTAGTATCTTGGTCTCAGTATCACTCTTCCCTGGTTTGCAATATTAATTAGGCTGCCTCGAGACAGGACAGCCACTCATCCAGCAGTGATGCTCCTGTCATTGCTGTGGGCTACACAGAGCCAGGGCTTGCATCGTGCTGTGCTCTCTTCCAGACAACTAATTTGGCAAGCAGTTCTTCTGTGACAAGCAGGCTCATTTTCTGTCTCCCATTTCTAAAGGCTCTGGCTTTCCTAACTTCTAGAGGAGCTTTTTTTTTGAATCCTGAAATTTACATTGAAAGAGTAACCACCTGTTTCCCCAGGTGGAATGGTTGTGTCTCAGAATTGACTCTTGCCAAGAGACAGCTGCTACCACTCTGGTTGAAAGCTGTGGGTAGGTACTTAGCACATCCACAGAAGGAAAGAAGCTAAAAGAAAGGCATTTCTGAGAGAAATTTGATGTGGCACCATGTTGCAGCAATGAGATTTATTTTTTTGTTGCTCTGGTGGGAAAAATGAGCTCTTTTCTCCCCAGTGGAAAAAACTACAAGGCAAAAACTTTTTTCATGCTGATGTCACTATTCCTGGACTCTCTCTTCACCCACCATTGCTCTCCTGCCCTCCATCCCAACCTTCATCTTCAGTTCTAGAGCACAAGAAAATATGTGTGTCTCCATTCAACAGACAAGTTTAAGCTAATGCTTAGATCCCAGTGACTGTTGGAAAACAATATGCTGAAGCATATGGAGCATGCTGGGCTAAATCAACATTTCAGTAAAGAGAAATGGTGGCGTCAATAAAGTAACGTTGGTGTCAGTGAGTTAAATCCTCTTGCTCAATAGGTTTTGAACTTGCCATAATTTTATATGCTTAAGATGTATTTATGACAGTCAAAGAGATGGAACTTGTGTTACAGAAACCAGCATAGACTAGACAATGCAAGTGTACACTTTTGTTTATTTGTGTGGCTTGAGAATGAAAAGAATATTATCACTCAGAAGACTGGAAGAAGGTGAGGATACCACAACAGTTAATTAATAAAATAATCCTGTTTATAAATCAACAAATACTATGTGAAATGTTCCATTTGCCTCTCTAGAACATCAGTTTTAGAAATTTAAGGGAAATTAAACCCCTAGATATAACATTGTGATTGTCTTCTACAAAAAATGTCATGTGTTGAACACCATTCTATTCACTACAGAAACTGGACAAATCAAAACCTTTATAATTGGAGAATATAATTGTTCAGATCTCAAACACAGGGGCTAAGGTAAAAATATAATCTGCTGAGAAATAATTTCTTATTTTGCCTTTGGAAAATAACATCTTAGCTGCAAAGTAGGTTTTAAGATACATTCGAGTATTATCCATGTTTTAATTATGCTTCTGTACAGCATACTATGTAGTAAAATACTGCAATGTAAAAGGTAAATGACAAATTCTTTAAGTAGGAAGCAAAGTGCATTTTTTAATGTTCTACTTAAAAAAATTAATAACTACCCATAAATCTATTAAACAAACTGTTAAAAGTAAAATATACTTTTTCTGATCTCAAATGTCTGTGGATTTTGGATCTTCTATTGTCTAATGCCAGTGAAATTGAAAATCCTTCTCCTTTGAACTTCAAAAATATCTCAAAATATTTCACTTGTTATTTCACTGTGGAGAAAACATCCTTATCAAACAAAGTTTTCTCTTCTGAATATTGCTAGACCTTAGTTCTCTTGTGTGTTACATTGCTGAGACATAGACAGAGCTGAGTGTTCGTGAGAAGGCTCATGATTTCAACATGAAATAAAATTTCATTTTGGCAGGCATGTAGTCTGAACAAGAGGCAAAGAACTGTTAATAACATATTATTGCAACTGATAATAAGTACTTAGCAGCCCATGAAAATACTGACAGGGCCTGAAAATACAGTCAGGAATGGAATTATATTCCCAAAATAAAAAGAAGTAAAGAATATATGCTGGTAAACCAGACTGGAATCAGTGAACCAATAGAAAATATTCTACAACTATTAAAAGACTTGAATGTCCTTGTCAAAACAGTTTTTTAAAAGCAATAAAGAAAGGTAAATTTTGGACTGAACTCTTGCAAAAAACCTGCTTATGGAATGGTGATGAAAAATGCCTGAACATAACAGACTCAAACACCATAATATTCTCCAAGCCAGTCAAATAGCAGCTTTCTTAGTTATGCAGACTTATTTTGTTTTTAAAGACTGATTAAGAGAGCAGGCATAATTTAACCTGGAATAATTCACTGTGAAAATTAAAACCAATTGCTGCCCTAAACCTGATCTTATACATTCACAATTGTCTTTTTGTTTGTTTATTGTTCTGTAGATTTTAGGATTCTTTAGAAATTTTGAGAGAAAAAATAAAAATCTTGGTTCAAGTGCAGGGGAATATCCGAATGATATTTGAAAGTTATGGACTATATTGACTGACCCATGTCATCTGATTCAGCTTCAAAGGCTGATTTATCATGACTTATTCTAAGATTGATTTATTCTATAAATCAAATACTCAGGGAAGTAAGTCCATCCTTAGAAGTAGTCAGTCTGAATACTTGGCAGCATAGTTATTGCTAATACACACTTTCAGCCATTGCAGAGACAAAATGTAATGAGTGATGGTCTATTCTTCCTCAGGGAATAAAAGTACTATGCATGAATTTTGGAAAATATTTTAAAAACAATATGGAGTATTAAAAGGTTAAATGATATTCAGACAAAGCAATGATAAAGAACATGGTTTTAAAAAGTTTCACATCTGTAAAACCAAACTACCCACCAAAAAGAAAACAACCTAGAAACTATGGAGTATCTTTTCAGTTCTGGAATGCAAATATAAACAGATTACAAATAAATAAATGAATCATACAACAGTTTAGGAACTTTGAGATTAACTGGATTTATGACAAATCAGTAAAGCAGAATAAACTCTAAGATAAATGTAACAAAGCACTCTAAAAGGCACCAAGGCAGACAAGTTACTGGCTGAAAACCTTGAGAGAAAATAGGTGTTTTAGCAATCACACCAGACAGGAATATAAAATGACAAAAGAGAGCTAGTTCAGAAGAAATATGAGTATTTCAGACCACTTTATACAGCATTACATCCTAGAGGTAATACACTTATTCAACCAGAACATGTGAGAGGGAGAAATTTCCTTTTCTTGGAAGGGAAACAAAGGCTTCTGGGCCTATAGAGACTGAAAGAATTGCTGATTATAGGGCCCCATTACAGCAACAATCATGGTTGCAGAGGGCCTTAACTAAGTACTGGTGGATTAGGGAGTCTATTTACATGAGAACATCTAAGTTAATCAAGACTTGTTTTAGGCTAGCACAGCAGATGTCCAGGTCCTGACACTCCTAAGACATGCTTGTCTAAGAAGGTCTAAGAACCCTTTGTGCAGCCAGTGCATAAACCAGAGTGAGGGCTGGTCAGGAATCATCAGCAGCCTCTGGTAGAAGGCGAGCTTTTGCACCCCTAGTCTTTACAAGGAGCTTTGGTTTGTGGAAACATGGAAAGGTTTCTGTAGGTTAGGGAGGGAATCCAGGAAAGGGTGTTCCTTGTTGCTGCCAGTGCTGGCATTGGCAGGGCATCTCTGACCACCCAGAAGTCCTAAAAATAAAGGAATAATAGTCAGAGCAGACACAGAACATTTGACAGCTCTGTTGAGCTGATTTTTGTACACCCTCCTTCTGAAAGATGACTATATTTCAAGTGTGTGGGCTTTGTACTGCCCTGGGAAATAGAGAGCTAAATGTCAGTTGGGAATACTTGTGTCTGAAAGAGACCTGTTGTTCTGTAAAACATGTTATTAGCTTAGGTGGGTAAAAGTGAAATAAATTTTTTAAAAAGTGCATTAATCCTTCAGAACATTGTGTGTTTTAAAGCAATTTTTATATTAATCTACTGTAAAAATTCAGAAGTTCTTAAATTAGGTAGTACAGATAATTTTAATTGGGAGAAATGCTACTATCAAAGTGTATACACTCCAAAATGTAAATTTTCTACTTCCAGGTTCACATACATTTTTATCTCAGACAGCACTACAAGAATTCGACATGGTGCTTGCCTGAAAGCAGGGTACAAGGATTTGTATATCAGTACTAAATAGGCTTTCCAAGGTAGGTGGTCTTGCAACTTAACACACAGTGGTATATCACCATGCAGTTTGGGTGAACGATGGTACAAAACAGCATGAAAGCTTATTCAGAGATGTGGATTAAAATGAGAAAAAAAAAAAAAAAGGTGTGTGGAAATGGTTTACATAATTTAGTTCTGAAGAAGACATAAATTCACACTAACAAATCCCTTTCCTAAGGTTATTTTGAGATCCCTAGATGAATACCAGAAACTCTAACTCTCTCCTTATTTACCACTATAGCTCAAAACAAGGAATTTGTCCTTAAACACCCTCCAGTATTTATTTCTCATTGACTAGCTGAGCTAACCACACATTTTAATCAACTTTTTGGAGAGGAAAAGTACTTGCTACCTTACCAAGAAAATAGTACTAATCTTAGTATTTTATGCACCATTTGAGGAAAAACTAAAGCAAACAGGGAATCAATTCAGGCAATTGAGTGAAGGGATATGTAGTGCTATGGGCTGTAATCTTTTTAATATTCCAATTATATCTTTGAGGAAAAAAAATTATTTATTTATTTTAATCCCCTTGTATACTGTAGCCCTTGTTACTGTGCACTGGTAGCTGGGGAGGTGCTGCTAACACACACACTGTTGTTTCAGCTGCAGCTGAGCAGAGCTGGTGCAGCACCAGCTCTGTCTCCCCAGCTTTCCATGCCCTCCACTGCCTCCCCCATGGGCTGGGGGTGTAACATGTAAAGATCCTGGGAGGGGACACAACCAGGACAGCTGACCCAATTGACCAAAGGGATATTCCATACCATAGGATGTCAGCTCAGATATAAAAGCTCAGATATAAAAGGTGGAGGAAGGCGGGAGATTCCTAGGAAGTGGCCAGACAGTGAATGCTGATGGAAAGCCAAGAATAAAATCTTTTTCTTCTCTTTTTTTATGCATACACAAACTTTTGCTTTGGTAAACTGCCAGAGGAGCCCTGGTGTGTGGTGGCACAGACATTGAGCAAGTAAAATGGCATGAGTGGTCATGTAGCTCGTGTGTTTCTGAGAGAAATCACCTGGATGCTTTGCTTTTAATATATCATGATTGCTATATTAAACTCTTCTCTGTGGACCCAGCTCTCAGGTCAACCTCTGCCATCCGTGACAGACGGTGATGTGGCAATTTCATTACTTATTGTGGAAAATGCCAGTACACTGTTATGTGTATACTTCTAAATGGAGATCTTCCCTTTCATGGAAGGATAAAATAATGATAAAGTCAAAATGCTGTTGCCCTGAAGTACCACAGCAGATCAGAAAAAAGGTCATTGAGACAGAGAAAACTTAAACATTTTAAGATAACATGAGAAAAATAAATTGATGCAAACCAAGTTATGTCATTAGGATTTCTCACACTGACTATTGCATTCAAGCAGGAGTAGGAAATCAATGACAACCTTTCAGTGGAAAATGCACTTATGGTCAAAGAGTAATTCTGTCAGAGCTGGATTTTAGTAGCTAAATTTCTGCTGTTACCAACATTTACAATTATTATTTAATTTTCATGCATGTTTTTACATGCAAAAAAGTTGTTCATAAAACTCTCTCCAGACAGTAACAGTGAGACATTATCTAGAAACGTCATAATTTTGGTGTCTTTAAATGTTGACGTTTTCAGCAGTGGAGCTATGGTCTGAATTTAGAGGATTAAGCACTTACCTCTGTACAAAATGGCTATGACTGATTCAAAGGTTATCCTCCCATATCTGTGTGATTGGCCTCATTAACATTATACCATCGATTTCTTGTCATTGCACAGGATTAGAACTGAAAGTCTTGTGGAGTTTCAAAACACCTGCTGTATGGGCTCATCAAGCCATGATGATTTTTTTTTCTCCTTGATGCTTTTGTGTTCATAGAAATCAATTTAGTTTCTGACTATAGCTTTTATTTTGTTTCTGCATGAATGCAATTCTAGTTTTAAAAGCAGAGATTTACAGCGACTGTATTCAAAAGCCATGATGTGCATTCAAAATACTGCTTCAATTTAAATTTACCAGTGGGTACATTCACAGGAATAACTGATTTGAAGTGACTATTGCAGAATTACAAGGGAAGGTGTATTTTAAAAACTCTGTTATTAGTAGAATTAAGGATTGTGGCCTTAGTTCAGAAATTCATCAAGGAAAAATTACTAAATTTCATAAAACCTCCACAATGCCACTAAGATAATCTGTCTTTAAGAAAAAACTTAACACTAAAAATTCCAGAAGTGTTGTCGTGAATATCAATGCACTGTTGAGCCAGCAGTTAGAGTAGTATGCTTCTTTTTTCCCTGGAAAACTGCAGAAGCCTAGGGGTTTTTTTCACTACTGAAATACTGGAGAGTACTGAGTGTTTTGTGGAAAAATACAGGGACTAAAATATTTTCAGAATTAGTGTGTACAGCTTGGAGAGTTTTATTATTTAAAGTGCTGGAAAGTTTTGCAATTCTGAAATATTTTTTTCTTGACAGATCTGGTCTAAAAAAATGTTATACATTTATTTTATGAGGTTTTGTTTTGGCTGTAGGAGATGTCATTGTGTCATGTAGTTTTAAATTACATAACAATTACCTGCTCTTTTTAGGCAAATCTAATAAAACTACATTTAACATATCAGTGATCAATTTTTCTGTAATAATGTAATTACCAAAAAAATTGTCATGATATTTAACCAATTTATATAGGAGGAAAAAAAATTGTTATTCCCTTAGTGGTTTTCAATCATGTATTATAAAGAAGAAATCCCTCCAGTTTGAGATAAAAACCTATTTTGTTCTCTTGTGACTAATCAATGCCACAATAGCTGCCTTACACAGTAGGCCAGTGCCCTTTGTAAGCACATTATCCCACAAAAGAAAGCTGCCTTCAATTTTATTCTGTCAGGCAAATCTCTACAAGTCTTTCAATTTTCCTGAAGGTAGAAGCAACTCTGCAGATACAGTCCTACCTCGAGTAGATTAATCATGAGAAAAGCATTTGAATGAATCCCTGTGGGAGTTTTTCAATACTCAGGTGCCCTTTTTAGGTAGTTCAAGAGGAGAAAAGCATGTCCTTCTTTCCTCTGTAAAATGAATAGATTGATACGAACTTCAGTGATGGACTGTGAGGATTAATGTAATTAAAGCTTAGAGTGCTTGGATGTAGGATTCCGGAAAAGAATGAATCATTATTATCACAGGTATTAAAAACAATTATGAGGAACTATACCAAATTTCTACTAGTTTCCATGTTAGGATTTGGAAGAATCACATTGATTTTTCTGTGATTCCTTACGGAGAAAGATGTAGTGAGCAATACTGCAGTATTGAAGAGTGGCAGATTAACATATTTCTTCCCTTATTTCTGACATTTTAAATGAAAAAAATTAAAAAATTGTTAAAATTATATGGATTTTTTGTGTTTTTTTTTTTTTTTTTTTGTATGGTTGTCTTTCTTTTTTTTTTTTTCTCTTCACTTTCAGTCTGAGGCTCTCTCTCCCCAGGATTTTTTTGTCACATATGAAAAGAAGGTGTCAAAATACATATGTTTAGGTTTGAAGATTCTACTACTGTATATCCTTATGTTCTGAAAGTGCTCCTGAATAATTCTTCTTCGAGCTGGAGGTCCTTGAACAAAGGATTGCATACATTAGAGATGTATTTGCTCTCATGTGGATTGGAAGAAGGAAATACCATTAAAGTTAATGGGAGGTAGAAGACCATATGTGAAGAAGAAAACATCCCCAAGGAGGCAATAAAGATGTTCCATTTTCTGCCTACATAAAATGTCAGAGCCATCTAGAACTAATCTTTCTTATTATTATGAAGAAAAAAGCTTGAAAAACTGCTGGAGAGTGAAAATGCAAGATTTCATCTGTATGCTTAAGTATAACTAGAGAACAAATGTAAAATTTAAATGATGTTTAATCCACTTTTGGTACATGCTTGTACAAAACTAAGATCGGAAAAGCCACAAGCACAATGTCATGGAAAACTAGGCATTATGCAGAGCAGCCATGCTTGAGAAAAAAAGGAAGACAATGCAACTACTCCCATTAATCAAGGAAATCCATCTATGTTTCTACTCATTCCCATGGTGTCAGCCAATGTGCATTTCTCATTCTGAACATCCATGTAAGATTGATGTTTATTTGATAAATAGTTCATTATAAATGAGCAAACTTTTCAGAGACACACAATGCTCCTGGATTACTCTGTCTGCCACTGACACTTTATTGCAGGGTTGAAAAGCTTTTATATTTGTCATGTTCCCTTCTTGAGAGATGGATCTGCAGTGGCAACAATATTTTATCTCTAATTCCTTCAGTAAAATAGCATGGGCATCAGGCCATCTCAGACAATTAAATATCAATTAATTTGAACCTCACACACTCCTAGCAATCTCACTTCTGGACCAATGCTGTTTAAATTGGTCTCTTAGCAAAGACTTATCAGAAACAAGAATGTACACTGAATGCCTTGATATGGATTGTGCTGTTTCCCTGATGGGGAAACTGCCATTTTAACTTCTTGGATCTTAAATAAATGTCAGATCTTACAAAATACAGTTTTTGTCTCTTCAGATAAGACTGTGGACCGTCCCCATCTGTGAAGGAACTGAAGGTGGATAGGGAGAGGAGATGAAGAGTGCCATATGCACATGCTTTCCCAGGAGCTGGTTAGGATTGCCTTTTGAGAAGGGAAAAGAATTATACTACCTGTCCTTTCCCTACCCAAAGCTTGAAAAGGAAGTAAGGGGCAGTCTGTCACATCTAATCAAAATATTCCATCCCTGAAACTATCTTCAGACTGCTAGTTACATGAAGCATTTGCAAACCATATTTCGCCACTCAAGAGATGGTATCTTGTTTCTTAATTTTTCATCCTGTTTGATAATGTTTATTTTTCCTTTGCAGCCACCCTCTGGAACAGTTTTACTGAGGATGCATAAATGATTGGTAGGTCCCGGGAAGAATTTTGCCTGAGAATGCACTCCTGCTTTTCAGCATCCAGGTCACTGAAAATAATTAATGTGGGTTTTATTCTGACTCTCGTTTTATTTTCTTTCCAAAGTTCATATTAAGGTAAAAGTGCCATTTATTCTCATTGACTGTCATGTGTCCTTTGTCAATCAACATCCTTGGTGTAGACTGTCATGTTATTATGCTAGTGATAACATTTGGTCCTCAGCAACTGAGGAATCAATTTCTTTTAAACTTTGCTTGCAAATATATTTTCACCTGCTGTATTAACATAATAATTTTGAAAAACATTTCAGAAGGTGTGTTTGAATCTGAGGCTAGCATGAGGTCAAGTGGGTGATGTCATTCTGTATATATCCTTGTTCTCTGACTTCCCAAGCTGACCATAAGTACTTACTAGTCAGAAAAAGAAACCTGGACTGATCTTTCTTGTGCAGTAAGTTCTTTCTAATTGCATACCTTTCCTTGTTAGGAAATTACAATTAGAAAAACCAGCTGACATTGACTTTTCTTACCATAGGTGTCTAGGGGAATCCTGAAACATAGCTAAAACCTTACTGTACTCTGACAATCTGTTTAATGCAACAGCTGACTATTGCAGTATTATAAGTCCAATTCAAGATGTACATTGTTTATGAAACAGTGATGAGTTACTGTATTTCAGGTTTAACATATGCCAAAGAGGAATAAGGCAACATTGGAAAAATTATATTTAATTTTTGACTCATTAAAGGATTTGTTCCATTTTACTTTCTGAAAAAAAATTAAATAACTTTCTACTTTGTATATGCAACAAGAAGATAGAATCTATATGATTTATGTTCACCTTATATGAGAGTGCAGTAAACTATCCCAACACAACATTATTGACAGAATCGAGTCATCATTCTAGTAAAACATTTCTTATGGTGATTTTCTTATGGTGATAACAGACCCTTCAGTCCTATAGAAACAAAATAAGTACTAATAAATATGAATTTGAGGAAACAGTCCCAAGAGAAAAGCCCACTTACCTTCCTAGTTTATCTAAGTTCTTCCAGTACAAACTCATGTTTGGCTCTGAGCTAAGTGCAGCTGTGTGCCTCATAAGCTATTTAGTGTCCCAAATAGTGACTTTGTTGTTTTGTTTGGTTTTTTTTGTTATTGAAACTAAACTTCAAATGCATTTTTGAGGACTTTAAGTGCTTAGAGAGCTCTGTTTTCTGTTCTTCATTTAAACAAAATTATTTAGTGCATTCAAAATTTTATTACTCTGTTAACAAAACCATTTGTCTCTTCTATCTCAAAGACCAAGCACTACACGTTACCCTACCTTTATTTCTGTTGTAAAAATGGCAAGCCTTTTCAAAATCTGTTTTTGTTATTAAGAGTGTTAACAATATAAGTAATAATGCTTTATTTAGTCATCATTTTTTGAATTTGTATTGTGAAAATATCTATGGGGGTAGTCTGAGCTATTTTATCACATAACCACTGTATTTCATTTAACAATCTAATAGCTGTTTGCAAACATGTATCAATTAAACATCACAAGGCCCCTTTAAAGGAGACCTGGTAAGAAGCTCTATCCTTATTATACAAATATTAAAGAGGTTTCTGCTTGTTGAAAATCACACAGCAATTTAGTTCCAGACTAGAAATTAATTGTCCTGTGTTCTAATGATTCTTTCATTATTCATTTCTTCAAGTGTAATGGTGCTAATAAATAACAAACTAAGTACACAACAGATAGCAGATACCATGGAACATTCTGATTGTTAGTATCTGTCTTTGGCTGCTTTTTAGTACAGAGGTTAATTCAAATGGGCTGCTTTGTGTAAAAAATACCAATAAGGGTTATGTTCTCTTCTCAGTATGTGTTTGTAAGTTTCAGTAATGATAATGGAAGTTATGTGCCTGCAGGAGAATGAAAGAAGAATTTATCTATCATGTCAATGATCCATGAAGTCAGAAGAAATTATGTAGTCTACTATAAAGGCACTGAAGGAGTCATTATAGCCTATTAGGTAAAAATTGTGTTTTTTAAAAGTCTCTACATAGAATATGCATGTGGCTAATAAACTATAAAGCTCAGATGGAGCCCTAGTACTATTGTTGAATTACTGTGCTTCAAGATGGTGATCTTCAGCTGAATATCTAGATGATGTTTTCAGAAGGATGAACGTGTTATGCCACAGTGCTGATAGCTGCACAACAGGCCTATGCATTGGAGTGTGCTTGTAGCAACCTGCAAATGAGCAGGTGACAGGAGCCTTGCAACAACTTCTAGGTTCTTTTGACCCAGAAGAAACTTCTTATTGACAGACCCAATAAGTGGTCTGCCACAAAAACTCACATTCAGGAAGACAATTTTGAAAAGAGGGTCAACATTTTGTTTGGGGTCATGAGCTGCTGCATAGCCAGGAAAAAGGAAATAAGAGGCCTTGAAATGTGATTAGGAATCCTTTGTCCAAGAGTTGGAACACTCTTCTAGCTGCATATGTATGTAAAAGATTTTTTCCTTTCTAACAACCTTTAGGATCTCAGCCCTTTAGAACACCTGTAAAACAACCAAGACAAATGGGACATCACAAGTTGTTAAGTAACTTGGCTGAAGTTATGCAGCTGAGTCAAGAGCAGCAGAATAAAATACATGTCTTTCCACATGGTTTGTTGTTTCAATCTATAGATTCCATTGAACTAAAAATAGTTCCTGAAGATTGTTCCTAGTTCACATTATCTCCAAATGAAGACTATTCTTTTCTTTACTGTGCCTTATTTATTCTGTGTGTGAAATAGTGCAGTAACTCCAGAAACATGATGGGAAAGAACCTTATCTCTGCTTTTTTAATATGCTAACTACTGCAAACAGGAATGATGCTTACATCTTCTTTTAGATACATCATTGAGATTCAGCATAATTGTATCTGGGACAAATTTTATCTCTGAGGGAAGGGGTAAGTATCTCGTTAGAAGTTCAAAAACAAATGTCTTTGCAACATGAAAAAAAATGTGATATGTGATGTGGAAATAGCTTGTTTCTCAGCAGCTGGCACAATGGATGAGAATAATGAAGGAGCTCTTTTCTGTGTATTCTCTATATCTATGGGAAGGAAAGGACCTGTATAATAGCTCCCTGATGGAAATATATTTTTAAGACCAGTTGAAAAATATATACTAGTGGCTGCTATGGGGGCACAGTCTTTCCAGCATCTGAAAGCCCATACTGTTCACTATTTAAATAATTTTTTATCAATTATATCTAGCTGCCAGTTTGTTTCTGTTAGCTGGTTGAACCTAAGTGTTTCTGTAAAGGTATTAGTAAATCCAGAGAATAAATGGAGGCAGTTACTTTTACAAAGTGTGGCTCTCTTACACATTTTTGATGCAGTTTATATAAGGTCTACTTCTATTGTGAAAAATTCTTGGTGAAATAAATGCGCAGGGTTAATTTTCACCAATACACATGTGCCAATGTACTAAATGGTAGTCTAGCACTGTTGTGTGAAGAAAGCTTTATCAGTACTAAACCAAACCAGTACAAAAGCAGTACAAACCAAAGGTTCACAGCCAAAAATGTCACTTGGATTTATCTGCTCTGGCAAAAGAGTTGATTGATGCAATACATTTAGAGAGATACTGATTAATTCTGACATGTATGCTTTTCAACTATTGAAATCTGAAATGTATTCTTGTCTCATTACATTTTGCAGAAGACTTGACGTTAAATTCAGCCAGAAAGGATGAAACCCACAGGTAGTGTTTCTGATCTGAGGCTGGCAAAGTATTATTTTGTTAATACAATAGATTTCACCTCTTCAAATCTGCACTTCTTTTTCTCATTTCAGCTGAGATTTAGGCAGTTTTGCTCTGTGAGACTCATCAGATCCATAATGGAACAAATGGAAGCTTGGTAATGACTGACCTAAACAAGTGTTGCGCCCTCATCATTCCAGGTTAATACATCTATGACAAAGTGACTGCACAACCACCTAGAAATGTGATGCATTATCTGAGAAAAAATTTTAGATTCAAGCTGACATGATGAGAGAAAAGATGGAGGGCAGGCAAGAGAGTGGAACTGTATCAGCATGGAAGAAGGAAGGAAAGAAGGATAGGAGAAAGGTGATAAGGAGACAGAAGTAGATAAATAAGGACATGAAAGAGTTAATGAAGCTTGACAGAAAAGAGGATGAAAATAGTTTATCAGGATATAAGGACCTTCAGAATTTTAATTCTGTTTTCTGGTTCTTGTGTTTAGAAAACTTATATTTAGGATCTTAAACAGCAATTAAGGCAGTAGCTGAAGTTTCAGCTGCTTCTACAGGGGGATCATGGAGTCTTTTTTGTCAAATGCAAATGCTTGCTCGTGAGGAAAGATCATGGATTAATTTTAAACACAATTTTTCCAATTATTTGTGAAATAATAAAATAATTTCAAACTTGCTATTGAAGGTTTCTGTTAGATGAATATTACTATGCATAAATTATTTATGTTCACTAAGTATTAACAATTCTCCCCATTTCAGTGTTCATACTGTGGTTACCTGCAAAAAACAGGGACTTGCCTGTTTAGCCAGCAGCCAGATTTAAAGTGAGTTATCAAGACTTTACCAAAAAATCCTGAACTTCTGTGGGCCTATGACCTGGAAATCTTGAAGAGATGTACTAATTGAGTAGGATACTTGTATGTGGGATGCAGAGAATCTGTTGTCTTAGTCTACAGGTTACCCATTAATTAGGACTGGAGCAGTTTTAGGCTAATGAATGCTTAGTTTTCATTCAATCTGTTGTATGAAGTTGGACTGCTACACATGAAATTACACAGATGTAATTTCAAAGTAAATGTTTAATAACTTTTACCTTTAAACAAGGTAAAACTTTAAGAATATTTAATAATGTTTAGATAAAATGAAATGCAAACGGAATGTTTGTCTGCTAGTCTTATTGGAATGCTTGTGATCATGCCTTGTTTAGTTTTTTTTTTCCCCAAGTACAGAAGAACCACTCATAAAACTTCATATTTCTAAAAGTACAGATTAAAACATAAGCAAAATATACCTGCCAATATTCTACATATAAAACAACAAAAAGTAATGCACTTATGAATTTAAATCTTTAAACAGTCTTCAGCTGCATATCAGTCATGATAGCAAATACCATATCTCCCTGAACCACTATCATGCATTTGGAAATTGCTGTAATTTATCAAAACTGCAATACAAGTCAAGTTTTGGCAATAAATGAGGTTTGAGAGGATCTGATCTCTATTCACAGCGTGTTTCATTCAGTATCAACAAAATACTGTGACTTTTTCCTGTTAGTACTACAGCTTTTGAAAGGCAAGGGAGAAATCAGCAGAATATAAACTGATAAATTCAGCTGTGCTTTGGCACTACATCAAATTTCCTTTTGCCTTTACTTCCCCTATCTGAAATGGCCATAACACAATCGTCTGTATTCCCTGTCTCCCTGTCATAACACATATTCTGCCCCAGTGAATCACTGCATATTTGAGAACAAACCACAAATACAGTTTCATTAGAATAATTCATATCCTCCCAAAACATCAATTTTGAAGAGAAACAGATCTTTTCAATATTCTGCTCTAAATTGTTGATGTGGTCATTATCTTTGGATGCTGCTATTTTTTGTCTTGTTTATTCTTATTGCATAATTTAAAGAATAAATTTTAAAAAGTACTAAGGGATAGTACAAGTGTAGTAATTTCCTCCAGCGATCTATTTAGACTGTACAATGGTACCAGGAAAGAATTACCTTATTTTTGGAAAAAGTAGATGAATCAGAAAGCATTCCTAACTACCCTATCTTTAGAAAGGATACTGGGGCTGACCTAACATTGACACAAATAAACAAAATTTGCAAAGCCAGGAATTTTGGACTGTTTAAAGGTTCTTTTTTTTTTTTAAGATCCAAAAACACACATTTCATGCTGCTTTTTTTGCATTCAGTCATATTTAGAAGTATTCTTGAAATATTTTATTTCAACCATGTGCCCCTTTTGTAGTTTATTTTCTCTCAGGCTGAGTCTTACATTTATACCCTTAGCTTTTGTCAAGAAAGAGGTTTGCTCAGTGATTGAATTAATAGATGCATAGTGAAACACACGGACAAAGATTAATATTTATATTACTATTTATATTCCATTTAACTCCATGCTACTGCAACCAGATGATGGATTTCCTTACAGTGTCCTTTACTACCGTGGCAGAGGAGTAACTAATTTAATCTGCCACTAGATGTCATTCCTTTTTCATGCAAATTTGAACAATGAGAATTTCTAATTTAAAATTTCAGTTAAAAACATACGTATTAACATCAAAAAAAAAATTTGCTGTAGTCATACCAAAATTATTTTTTTTTATTGTTTTTACATACTAATAGGATGCTGCGAACCTACTGTGGATTTTCAGCAGATCCATCTCTTCATAAAGGTAGAGGTGAAAAGATTGCATATGCTCAAACGGCCTGTTGGTGATCTCTTTGGATAATTAAGCAATTCACAGTAGAAGAGATTGATTCCATTGGGTGAATTTCAAATTGAAGACATATATTTTTTATATTTTTGTTTAAAATATATTTTTATGTTTGTTCAGCTCCAAATCCTGTTCTTTTAAACAGAACTGCTTTCACTTAGTGTGTGTCACCTCTTCACTCAGAACAGGTTTCCTTGTTGTCTTTTCTCACACCTTCTCTGATCTTTTAAGGTTTTCTTTCATGGCTACTGAAAATTTGCAAAGCAGATTTGCAAATGCAATTCCTTATCCTTTTTGTGCCTTGCAGGAGGTTTCATTCTGGATAGTGACAGATACCTGTAAAGACCCTTATTGTTTTAATTATCTGTACTGATTAAAAAAATGTAGCTGTTCCTTTCCATGTTTTGAGATTAAGATATCTGATAAATCTAAGAAGTCTATAGAAAAGACTCTGTAGCATTTTATCTTCAATACTCATAGATTCACTTTTTAAAATATGTGGGGCTTTTTGATTTTTGGGTAAGAAAATATTTATTCAACATAAATTCTATTGATTTTTTTTTGTAGCTGTGCTCAAACATTAAGTTGAATATACAGTATAAGAATAATAGACAAAAGTTTCACAATCTTTATGCCAATAATTGAATGGCCTTTAGCACATATTTCACAGTCTTTCATCAAGGGTTCTGGGCAAGCATGCAGCACCAATTTTTCAAATATGCTCTGCAATAATTTAAATAACATTAAATGTAATAAAAATGTGTTCAGTGAAGCATGAAAATCAACATACTCTATTTTTGGTAATCTATGATCACAGCAGGGATGGTGACCTTCTGGTGCTTTGTGAAGGCATGATGTATTTGAAATGAGTAATATAGCCATTGTTTTAATAAGTGCTAACACATTTTAAACTGTAATAACCTTTTAGATGACAGAAAATTTACTGCTAATAATATTCTACTAAAATATTAAGATGCTGTATTTCCTAACAGTACTGCTTGGTATCAAATATTGATGTTTCCTTTAAAATCCACCTTCATGTCCATATTCTTTATCAGGCTGCAGACTGTTTATTTGAAAAGTGTAAATCTCTGGCTTACCTGTACATTATATTATTAGAGATACCTTTAATGCCTTTTTATTCTTTAAAGATTGAAAATGTATCAAATTTAGATACAATACCAGGAAGATAATCTCACAAAATAGAAATATTAAAATAGTGCAGAAACCTTACAGAAAATTTCTCCTTTCTGTATCACGAAATATAATTGCTCCTTCATTTTTCCCCTTATTATGGAAGACTTGCTGTTTCATTGTTGGGAAATATCTGTAAGCAACACAGAAATTGAATTTTCTTGAGACAAAAAAGATTCAATCCTTCTCAGATTTGAGAGTTTGGAAGAATCTGGTTCTACCATGGATTCCCTCCCTCATCCCTTGACGTCTTGTTTTCAGTGTTATTCCTTCCAAAATGACTCTCGTAGGTCAGCGTTCCTGTGTTTCCATTAGAAATAGGTTCTGTTGGCACAGATCTGGTACAAGGAGGTCTGGGTCACTGGCTGTGGTTTGGCTCCTCTCTCCCTACCAGAATGAACTCTCCAATTGAATTATTTCACTGCAGCAGTAGGAACTAGTCAAAAATCTTTAGAAATGCCAGATAGATAATGCTAATGTAGAAGAAGTTTTGGCACGAGCAATGGCCTCTTCATTGGATCATTCCATTTCAATACAATTTCCTTTTTCTCTATGCTACAGCTTAGAGATGCTTTATGAGTCACACACCTGTACTCTATTTTGATTTGAGTACAGACTTTTACTTAAACCACAGCTTGTACAGTGCCAGTAGATGAACAGGTTGTAAATGTTGAAACCCCTTGGCTGGAGCTGTCAATTACCCAGAGAAAGGAGTCAGTCCTCTGATGGCAGGTACCAGACATTTTTGCTTGTTTCATTCCCTCCAGCAGCATTGCAGCACAGCTTTAAAGACTCTGGTCATAAAATTCCTTTCAGATTCCAAGGGTGCCAGTATTACTGTTCTCTCCTCTTAAACACTAACACTTCCAGCATATGCCAGATGTCATCTTATTTCCTAAGATCAGGCTAGTGGTGTTTAAAATAGCTCTTATGTACCTTACTGTCTAAAGAAATTCTCTCCATACTCCCTCAGTATTAGCTTTCAAATGCCTGCTCTGTGACCATGAATTAGCTTTCTGTTTAGTAGTTAATGTTTTCTCAATTAATATGCATGACAGAGAGGCATCTAATAAGTCACAGTACTAGTCCTGAATGTTTCAGGAAATTTTCTATTATCATTTGGGGTAGTAGAAACTGGCCTAAAATATTTCATATTTTATGCCTGCAGTTTAAACAAAATGTCTTCTACTGATTTATAGTACAGAAGAGATATTTCCCAGCACAGCTTAATCAAAAGATGGAGATGGCTAATTCTCTAAAATACTAATCCAGTTCCTCAGCTGAGGCAAACTCACCTTTCTCTCTCATAATTAATTAATCTCATGTTGAAATGATAAGATTTCAAAGCCTTCAAGGCTTCAATATATAAAAGGTAGCTTTCATTGTGTCACTGTAGAAACATTTTTGGTTCCTGTGGACATAAAGACTTATTCAGGTAAACTACAATGACATTCAGTTCCTAAGTATTTTTTCTTTACCAGTGGTTTCTCATTTTTTATCGGAAATATGGTATAGTTATTGTTAACTGCTCCTACTGATTTTTCTCCAGTTTTCATAGGATTTTAGGCTTCTTACGAGTTTATCTTAACTCAAAATAAAGACAAAAATAAAAAATAAAAAAACCCATCACCCCCCCTCCCCCTAAAAGAAACAACAACAAAAAACCTGCCCCCTCAAAGAGCCTAAGTCCCTAATTAATGCTTTAATATAGGGCTTTTACAGTGGACCAGCATACATGGTTAACAGTTATGATGCCATATTGTGTTATGGTGATCTTTTCAAAATTACTTTTTTAAAAAGGGAAGAAGAATTGAATTACTTCCTGTGGCATCACTAACTCTTGATGCTGAATAATCGTGGTAGTTTGCAAAATAGCTCTGTAATTAACATTCCTGGATTAATATCATTGATTTAAATTTTGAGCATCACATTGCTAATAAATCAGACAGTATTGGCTTTAGCAACATACATTACTCATGAAAAATATAGCTCTGAGTTTCAAGAAAATTCATTCCTCTGCAATTCTAAAATAGAACACTGATTTTTCCTCCAATCAATACATAAAAACAACAGACATTACTATCATTGCTCTGAAACTGCAGAGTGTTTTCTTCATTTTAACTGGAGATCTTGCACAAGCTTATTTTATTTAATAAACCAGAATGAAATTGTTTAAACAAGCTTAACCTGATGTGAAATGATTTTCTCAGTTTATCAGGTAGACTGTGAATGATGAAGATGTGAGTACACAAAGGAAGTACTGTAGTTAATTTTAACAGCTTTTAAAGCAAGTCAAGTTTTTGACAACATTAGGGACATGAAAATGGATATTTCTTGAGCAGAACGCCATATCAGCATACTTTTTGTCTTTGGTATAGGGCATTGACTGTAAAATCATCAATCTCACATAATATTTATAGACAATATGTGAAAGAAAGTAAAAACATTCCAGTTTAGACAAGAAACATGTATAGATTACCTGAATAGTTTCATTTCTATTTCTTGCAAGATACTAAACATTGTTTCAAAATATACTATTATAAGCACAAATATTTTGTAGTCTGTAAAAAATCAGTTATGTCTTGCAACCAGCTACAAATCAGCAGGTTTAATGCATATTGCAACTATACATTTGTTATCTGTTCTTCACTAAAACAGATTTGCAGGATTATTTTAGACAGTATTTTCACTGTTATGATAGTATTATGTGATTGTTTTTTGTTTCAGAAATTTTCTGTAGTAGAAACCATCAACTTCCAAAGTTATAGGTGACCTTTTATATTTTTCCACATATACAGAATTATTACATTTGTTGTGTTGTTAAGTCAAATCTTATACAGTAACCATGTAAGGATAGGTTTGAATGAAATTCCTTTACAGTCTGCAAAAAAATTCCCTGGGAGGATTTTATTTCATCTGACTTTTGATGTGTAGAATGTAGAGGTATATATCTGAACTACTCATCCCAAGCCTCTCTTACAGCTGATGAAAAGAAAGGCACTTCCAAGCGTGATTCATATAACTGTTTTTAGATATTTATTTTGGCATGAGATCAGCTGCCATCAGAGTGTCTATTTATGTTCATTAACTTCTGAGAAGAGAGCAAAATCGCTATCTCTGATGTAGACATGTGCATTTCCTTTCTGTGGCTCCAGCAGGCTTTGCATTAGGTTGTCAAATATGAAATTCTTTCCATAGTGCTGAAAAGAAAAACTGCTTAAGCGTATATAGGTTCCTATATGCTAGCTCCTATATGCTATTCCTATACAGGAATACATGACGTGCATCATCACCCACAAGTTCCCCATAAATTTCTGTGAGAAAATCTGTATTTTTTTTTGACGTTGACTTAGGTGTCTGTAAAGGGTCTTTCTGGCACTGACATTTATAAATTTGAAAAGATCTCTCGTAGACAGTTGTGAAAACTTTCTATATGCCTTTGCACCATCATGTGGCAGAAATGGTCCTTTGTGAATCTGCCTCAGTTTCACACATGTAAAATGTGTGGGATGTTAGGGGCGCTGCTTCCATCAGTCAGTCTCATGTAATGAGGTCTTTGTGTTCCTCTGACTGAATTCCTCTTCATGTTGGAACATGCCTTTTAGGAAATATTTTATTTTTCAGTGTTAGTTAGAACAGAGCTCAGTCCACAAATACATATCTTGTGCCTTGGAAAAACACAGGTGCTTTCTTTGCATTTTTTATAGACTAAAAAGCTGGAAAACAAAAAGGGGAAAGGAAGGAAACTCATCATAAACTTCCTTGTGCTTTCCACTTCTCAGATGCAGCCTTGGAACCTCAGTCAGTAAGCAGCATAGTGCAAATGCAATGGCTGTTTTTCACTCTGCCGCTTCACTTTTTTTTTTCCTGATGGTTTCAAGCTCAGTCTTATGCTTTCATAACTGACAGAAGTTTTTAGGGGCTACCTTGCTGCTGCAGAAATCTGTAGTAAAACTATTGCAGATTAAAGGCATGTAAGGCAGTGCAGAACTGAGCCTGGAAGGAAATCAAAGAAATTTGCTTCTTGAGGTTTTTTCTTTCAAGTCTGTTTAAAATAAGTCTTTGATATCTTTGTGTTTAAGTATATAATTTTTAATGAGATAATATAATTATTTTTTGTACATAGTTAAGAATGAAAGTTATACTTCTCTATGTGGACATTTACTACACAGTAACCATATGTAGGCTGTCTCTTTAGGAAAAGTGAATTTAGTGTACAAAATAAAGAAAATGTTCACTAAATTAAATTCTTAATATCTTAACTTTTCTTTATTCTGAATGAAGCTAGCATGCAATATTTCTACCTTAGTATAATAGTCCTCCATAGCATTTTTAATCATCGTCATAACTTAATCCTACCCTTTCAGCTTGCAAAGGAATAAAATATAAGATCTAAATCTCTTTCTATATGACAGCTAAAGTATATGGTACATTATAATTCTAGACTGGAAAAAATGTTAGATGAAGAATTAGGGTACATTCCCCTAAAATGTCAGATATAACAAACTAACAGATATTTCCTAAGTATTGCTGAGAGAAGCTTTAACCATGAAAATATCAGATAGCATATCAATTTATTTTCCTCCTGTCTGTAGCTATCAATAAGTATGTCATAACACATCATAATATGTATTGCAAAGCACATGTTACTCCATAATTGTGCCATTCATACTATTATTCCACCCTTTCTTTACAGGGTATGTAACTCTAAAATATAGGGAAAATAACAAAAGGTATGAAAATTTAAGTCTGTGGAGGACCCGCATTCCCTCAGAGATCAGTCATTCTGCAGTAGTAATATAAATGCCAAAAGATCCAATAAATAATATTGCTTGTTTGAAAGTGTTGAGTTAACTTAGGTCCTAGCAATGCACAATATGCTGTGTAACTTTTTCAGTGGTTTACTATAAGTCTGCAAAGTAAGTCACTGGAATCCAGCAGAAATAAAATGGATTAGATGCTGTTTCTTTGTTCCATGGAACACAGACTTGTGCCATTGATAGCCTTCTTTTTATTAGCGTGCTGCCACAGTAAAAAGGAAAACAGGCATAGTTAAAAAGAATAGGAACAAAGAATGAATATTCATTTCCTGAGGAATTCCTGTCAATATTTGCAGATCATCTTGTTTAAAAAAATAGGTATAAGAGAAAAGTTAACAGATACAAAACCATTAATCTTTCACTTCAATGAAGGCTTCTATTTAGCCAAGAGGAACATTTGGCATATGCTCCCACTGACTTAAAGAAATGTGGAAAAACACTGGGAAATCATATTTTAGTTTATAGTGTAAATTTTCTACATTCTCAGGTGACAGGAGAACATGAAATATGTCAGAAGAGTTCCAGAAGAATACACATTTCTGAATTAATTGAGAATTGCACATCAAAATGTGGTTCTTTCAGATACCACAGAGAGAAGGATATCACCAAATTGCCTACTATTTTCTCAATTGCCTGTGTCACTTAGGGTAATCCAAGTTGATGCTTAACCTTAATTTTCAATTTCAGAAAATCAGGACAACATCTTCATCTGAGTATGAGAGCAGAATGGGAAATACTTTCCGTTATGAAAATCCTGCCTGAACAAATATTACAAGCTGAAAAGCAGCTGCTAATCTGATTCTAATCTAAAACTATGAAAGAATCCATGGAATGAAGTCTGTCAGAGATATGTTTTCTCTACAGTGATCCACTGGCCACAAACTGACAGGAATTATTGATCTTACCTAACATGATCCATGTGAATGTCAGATATACAGCACTTTTCCTAACTTCCTCTAAATTCTGAGAAGAGAGGCTGGTCCTTCAGGAGGACAGTTCTTGATGCTTAGATATGTGCTTCAGTGTTGGTATTCATGATTTCTTCCTTCTGAACTATGGAGCTGGCTGTCACACAAGAAGGGTGTGCTACCTATTTTCTCCAAACACTTTTCAATAGGGAGAATGGCCCAATTTTTAGGACAGCTGATGAAAAGGGCTCTCTTCAAGTTCTGGAAAATAAAAGGAGATTTTATTGAACTTACAGTATATCCTCTTTGTCTTCTCTAGGGAAAAACCTAACTCAGTTAAGACTGAAATACAGGGAGCTAGTTGTGAAGTCATCTAGTAAGTCCACACTAGGACAAGTGAAAACCTACATTAAGAGAAAGTACGAGGTATAAAATCTACATTAAGAGAAATTTAACTCAAGGTTGTACTTTTTATTGGACATAGGTAAGGCATGTAACCAAAGTCAATTTTCTGTTTTTGAGGCTTGAGTGAATAGAAAGATGACTTTGCAAAGTAGCACAAGAAGTACCCGTTTTGGCTTTTTAAACCAAGTTTCACACCAGGTTTTGTGAATGTTAGACATTGTGACTAGCAATTTCTACTTTTCCTGCACTCCAGCAATGATAGTGAAAATAATCTAGAAAGTTTCAAAATCCCATTTATCCACTCATGAAAATAAATCCCAGGCTTTTGAATTGCTCAGGCATATTTAAAAATATCAATGATCCTTCTCCTTTTCCTGCTATTTTATCCTCCTTTTGTTACTCAGGATCCTCTAATCTTCAGGAAAAATAGCACATTCACAGTATAGCATATACAATTATTTTACTTTCTTGTCTGTATTTCCCAGTTGGCAAACTGGGATACATATATGAATAAATACAGTGCATGGATCTATCTATCTGTGGATTCACATATTCTCTGTAATATAGTTCATGGAAGAAGAGTATTCAACAAAGTTGCAGTAGAAATCAAAACAGTACATGTCTAATGGGAGAGAAAGTAAAATCTGAATTCATAGCTCAGTGGAGAGCATCTATGTGTACAACTGATAAACTTAGAGTAACCTATTAAGATTTTTAAATACTTTGTATTTACCCAAAATAAAGGTCTTACTGGGTTTAGGATGGAGAGTTTCTCCTTCCAAAAAGAGACATTATTAGCAGATATTGGCTAGCTGACATGGAGTATTGGCACTGGCACAAAGACCTCCCTTGTTTGATAGGCAGGTTCCATAGCATGTTATGCCAGATTTTTCTGGTCTTAAAGAACCTCTTAGGAATTCTCCATCTGTTGGAGGGTGGTAAGGTTAAAAAGGGATAGTGCTTGTCAACTTGTGAACTACTTTGACAGTGTACATCAGTTTATCCCCTGATAACCACCAAAGACTTTTTAAAATGCCACCATCACTAGAAAGCAATAGTCACAAATGCATACTTTATGTTCATGCTTTGATGTTCTACTGAAAGGCACTATGGAATTTACAGTCTGTCACAATTACAAAAACCTAGGAGAGTTTATTGCTATTTTAGGAGCTGGGAAGCTTCAGGCATGGAAAACTCAGAAAAGGAACCCCAACAAACTTCTAACAAATTTGATTTGCATCACATTTGAGACATGAATATAAAATGTATCTCCACAATACAATCATGTAGCTAATTTTAAAATAGTAAGCTGTCTCACTGTATTGTGGCTTTTTCCAAAGTGCCAAAGAAAGGGCTAGTAACTTTTCTGTGATAAGAACAAATGGTGAATCAGGACATCACAGCCTTTTTCTGACTTCTTCTGTGAAGAGAGATATCTAGCCAGTTTAGGGTATCTTTTACCGTCTGTTGGCACAGTTGTGTTAACAATGTGTGAACAAGACAACCAGTCCTTCACCCACTTTGTTCTCCCTTCCACTGACCCTTCCATCTTCAAAAGCTTTCCACTTACTTTAAGGCAAGTAGCACAGAAATATAAAGAAATTCTCCTAATTTTTTAAAATTTATTCCATCAGATTTATTGGGTTTTTTCGCTAGTTTGTTTTATCTCTCTGAACAGAATGAAGTAATCTGAAAGAAATTACCCAGTAAAACTGGGCTAAAGAGGAGTATTACCCCTAATGGTCCTTAATGCAGTAGAGTTTAGTACTAATTACTCACTGCTGAGGAGTTTGGACTGCATTCAGTGCACACATTAATCCCCATCACTTATGTGCTCTGAAGACACAGCACCACAGACATTAAGATTTAGATATTTCTCTTCTCCTGCTTTGTCTGTGCATGGACTTAGAGTAGGACCAATATGCCTGATGAGGTCCACGCCATTGAAAATAATCACATTTCTTCCACGCCTCTTTTCCTTCCAGCTCAAGTAGATTTTGGAGCTCTATTCATAGGATTAGAACTGAGGTATTATTTTACCTTTTTATTCTACAAAATTACAATCTCACTTCAGATTTTACTGAATTATTTCTACCTGACATTTAAGAACATGAAATTCTGATAGCCATTTTCTGACAACCATAAAAAGCTCAGTTTGAAGACTTTAATTTGTGTTAAATTGGGACAAAATCAGCTAATGAATTTAAATGTGCTAATAATTTATTAAGAAGTTGATATGGCAGACCTGCCAAATAAGGCAACTGAAGAAGCCTTCATTCCTTAAACACGGGGTGATGAAAGATTTTCAAATACATTGTTAATATGAAACCCTGCATTGGCTTATTATAAAATTTAATGCTTGATTTACAATTTCATTATATATCCAAGCTAAAAGAACAAAAGAATGAAATTACAAATATCCTTGAAAAGGAAATGAAATGTCAGTTAACAATTTGGTGGTGCTGCTAAGTTATTAGAAAGTCCAATTTTTGAGAGTTTTAAAAGGATCCCATGATAATGAATAATAGCTAGAGAATGAAAATAGTATGTAAAATTCTGTGCCAATTTATATAAAAAACGTGAAAAATTTCTTAAAAATCTAGATAGAATACTGGACTAAATATATATTAAATAAACATTTCCATTTAGGAAAAATAATTAGAATTAGAGTATTTCAATGGAAACATACAGTGCTGAGCAGGGATCAACAAAGTAAACTGAATTACAAAAAGTGAACAGGCAATAAAAAAGAAAATGGCATTCTACCACTCTAGAAAAACAATGTCTACATCTTGGGACTCTTTGTATTACTGCTTCCTCAGACAAGGATGGCAAGGGGAGCTAAACAGACTGAGTGGCTTCAGGGTGAGGAGTTGCTAAAGGGATGACATGATTTACCCCGGAAAAAATGGTTACAAAAAGAATATGAGCAAAGTCTGTAGAATCCTAAGGGACATGAAAAAGCTGCTCAGAGATTTTTAAAATTCCTGTTCATAAACCAGAAAGGACTTGTGTGAAATTAGGCTGTTCCAAAAGAAGTTTGTATAAGATTCTTTGACATGATGCATTGTGGATGCTAAAATTTTGATGTAGATTTTGAAATTAATTGAATAACTAATAGAAGAAAAATTCTTCACCAGCTAATGAGGTAACAACTGCCTCTCTAGCCTGGGATTCCTGAACTTAGCTAGAGGCTATGCTAGCAAAGTATCACTGCTTGTCATGTTCTTATATATCTTGTCATGTTCTCTGATATCTGATATACAGAGTCTATGGATACACTAACATTTATCCTGATCCAGCTCGAGCATTTTTATCTTAACTTCTTTCATCTGCTTAAAATTATCTGCTCTAACAGTCCATAAGCTTAGCCCTTTTTGGTTTGTTGACATTGCTAGAGACAGCTTTTTCAATCCAAAAATTAACAGCTAAAGCATAAATTTAAACAGGACTCCTAAGGCCTTCCTGTGCTCTGTAAGTGTATGTATGCAGCCTGATATATGTGACAACTCCAGGAAACTAAATCTTTGGGGGGTAGGCCATATTAAGTGGCCTTATTCTAATATTCTAGTTCAATCAGCTATGTTTGTTGTCCAAATAGATACAATATTAGAGTCTGATACAAAGACTAAAAGCGAAAGGAAAAAAAAAAGACATGGACAGGGAAAAAAAGGACAGCAGGCCCCAAAATAATTGCTTCTTTTCAGGACTACTCTGTTTTCCATGCTGACAGCTTGAAGAAAAGGAAGATGGGTCAGAATAAGTCCTTACTTACAGGCTATTTTCCTCCAAAGTGCTTCTCTAAATAGATCTCAGTAAACCAGATTACATTCACACTTTATGCAGGATCATCTTACTTAATTTCTGAGGTTATTTTACTGAAAGTAGGCAAAGAATGGCTTATGGACCTCAAAGTGATTTGACACAAAACATTAAAGAGCAAGAACTTCATGGAACAGGAGACAATCCTTTGGTAAAGAAACCAGAAATCTGTCCCACCCACAACCTCTCTTTTTTTTCAGGGATGTGATTGGTTCACATATTTTACAACAAATATAAAATTCATTTTCTGTCTTGTTGACATTTCTATATGAAATACAGTACACTTGTGTAAGAAGACATACAGTAAACCTCTCCTTCACTTTCAAAGTGCTTTCACTCTATATATTTACAGAACCTACACTGAGCTGTGACTGAAATCTATGGGATCTTTACCATTTCTTAAAGGAAAGCAGGATTAGGTTATTGATTCAGTCTGATTAATATGTATGATGCTTCTGCAGTTAAAAAGCTTCTTCAGACTTGTTTTTATAGCTGACTGTAGGAACAGAGCAACAAAGATCTGCATTTCTTCACACACCACTCCACAAACACTACATCCATCTAGTTTTCTCTTTCCTCTGTCAGATCTACACAGAGCCCTTTTGATATGAGATTACTGATGCTGACATTAGCCAATCACTTATAAAACCAACATCAACATCTTGAAAGCAACTTTAAAAAATGAAAACAAAACACAGCTTCAATTCTGAATAGAATAGTGATCATTCTGTTTTATGTGTATGCCCAAAAGTACAATTCCAACCTGTTTTCACAGAGGTGCGTTTGGTGATATGTGTTACTGCCCCAAGGCCTATTTTCACATACTGTATAGCTCTGACTATGAAGTGTTGTACAAAAATATTTAGTTTTGCAGTGCCTTAGGGGACTTACTTTCAATGGAGTCAGTGGGGAATGTTCTGTACTTCTCTATTAAAAAGGGAACAGTTTTTCTGAGTTTAAAAATAGCTGTGGGTCTCCTTATTTAATATTACATAGTCATATAGTATCTCTCTGTTTCATTCTTCTGTGTAATGATTTTTTGAATTCCATTGTTATTAAAATAGTATAGATGCAAGCACACACTATGATACAGAATTATTAAAGATTGCACTGATTTAGAATTTCTAACCAGTATCACTTCATCACCCTACTGACCCTACAAGATGCCTGCAAGCAAAAATGAATTTGATTCCAAGCATTTTCCATTAAAATTTACCCTGATAAAGTAGACTATAATCATTAGTCAAGTTTCCACATATTATGAACAGGTGGTGTTCTCAATCTGCTCAATATATTCTAACACACCAAGGACCAGACTGCAATACTCTCACCCACACTGGGAGCACATTTCTCTTTTTAAAAATGCTCTTTATCCACTGGAATTTCTTGTGGAATAACCAGCCCTAGTGTTTCGTAGCTGAAGTGTAGAATAGCTTAGCCTATATGAGATGCTGGTATTTGGATTTTTGATTATCTCTGTGAAAGATGGTGTACTTTCTGTTGCATTGCTCTAAATTCGTCATTATCCCTTTTTCCCTCCCTCATTTTTAAGGGTAGATGAAAATATGGAATTCTACATGGTATTATAGTGGCTACTTAAAGGCTAAGCAGCCTTGCACACCTACCAGTTAAGGAATAATACATGTGCTACCCGCTTATGGGTAAATCCCTCTTCTCTTACCATCATGGATGGTGGTGGTGATGGTTGTTTGGGGTTTTTTGCCTTTCGATGGAATTCCTTGAACTCTCTTCTGTCAAGGAGTATTTGTGCAATTTTCAAATTCGCTTTTGCAGCTTCTCAGGTCACATTCATGTTTTGGGTTAGTTTTTTTTCTTTGATGTAAAGGAATAATAGTAGGTTGTTAGTACAATATGGATATATCCTTAATAGTATGTGTGATGCTTTTTCTTATCTCTCTTTTTCATTTCCTTGATTTTTACATTTGTTACATTTTGGCAGGCAAGAAAAGGGATGGCATAGTTACCAAATCTTTGGAGTAGCAGAGAATAGAGGAGAATTTTAATGTAGGAAATTTAAGTTTAGAATCATGAAATCTGAAAGAAAAAAGGTACTCAATATGGCAGAAATGTTAAATGCATGATTCTTGCCAGTGATACTACTGGAATTAAATATGAAACATATAAGGGGATTTGAGAACTGAGCTGTGAAAGACAGCACTAAACAACTCTTATAGAGAAATGGCTTGTAATTTTGTGATTGGAGAAAACCTCAGGATGCAACATTATGAGAACATAATACTGGAAGTACATTCTTTCTTGTCTGAGAAATACACATTAAGGAAATAACATAGATAAGATGGAGAAATGTGGTGGAGTTGCCTCATCAAGAGAAGCATTATGAGGCTAAGAGAGGTTTCATTTCCCATGACAGGGGATAGAACACTGTGTGAAATAACGTTCATATTACTGGGACAGCTAAAATTTAGTCTGTGATCTTATACTTACTTGCTGTGATTACAAAGCCCTTTAGTGTTGCTGCAGACCCCCAGCCGGGTAATAATTAGCATTGACTCCATGATTGCAGAAGGCTGATCAATACTTTATTATGCTATATCATACTATACTATACTACACTTACTAAGAAACTTGTAACCCTTACAGACAGAGTGATACAGCTTTGACCTAATTGGTCAACGAATCCAAGCCATCCAGTGTCCAATTAAGAAACCACCCTTTGGTAAACAAATCTGCATATCACATTCCACATGTGCACAACAACAGGTGCAGCAAGTGAAGATAAGAATTGTTTCTCATTCTTTTCTCTGAGCTTTCTTACAGACTTCCCCAGGAAAATCCTGGGAAAGCCTGTGCCTGCTGCTCTCTGTGGTGAGAGAGCTGCTGCCCCATTTTAACACATTTTATTCTGTACAATGAAGATGGATGTAGAGCAGGCACTTAATCCTGAAAACGATGTGCTAGGATTACATACACTGAAATGGAACCAGAACAAAATATTATACAATTTATACAGGCTTTGTAAATTAAAACATACACTTATTTATCTCCACTTGTGTCAAATAAATAAACTCCAGTGTTATGAGGAATCACCTACTAAGTGACAATAAGGTTGTCCTGAATCTAAAAGTAAAGGTCGACAAAGAATTGACGTCAGAAAATTTGAGACATGGAAAAAAATCAATAGTCTAAAGCGTCTTGTAAATAACCACAATGAAAATCTGAAATAATCCCACTTCTACTAGAAATGTTACAATCAAACACTGCATCCTAACACTATTGCCAGTTTTAATCCACTTTTATTAATAGCAACTTACTTGGATAATCAAAGTCACTGCTAGTGTAAGTGTAAAAACGTTAAATTTTTTTAAAAGGAATAATTTAGGATAATTGACTCCTACATTCTGTACTTTAACAATATTCTAGAAATAAATTAATAATCTAGTTAAAAATGAAAGTTTTCCATAAAATTCTTGTTGAAATCTTTAGAGTCAGTTGCATATTGCTTTTTATATTATTTTTATGAGGCTGGAAATTATTGCTAATCTCAGGGTAGATCTAAAAGATGTACTGCATACTCTGCCAAGATATGAGATCAAATAAATAGTGGTGTGAAGACCTTTGCATCACTTCCAACCTCCCACAGGCAGTCCAGTGTCCAGTCTGACTCCAAGCAGTAGTGTGTTTGGAAAAACCAAACCCCAATTTCTTTGTTGATGAACATGATGTTATAAGGCTTGGAATTTGCTTTTGGTAATTTTGGGCCAGCTGTCCTGATGGTGTCCCCTCCCATCCTCCTGCTCACTTCCAGCCTTCTTGCTGGTAGTGGGGCAGAGCGAGAAAATCTTATTGCAGCTGCTCAGCAGTACCTAAGGTGTTGGTGTGTTTCAACACTGCTTAGTCACGGATTCAAAACAGCATCACACTGGCTGCTATGAACAAAGCTGACCCCATCCCAGCCAGACCCCCCTACACACTCTCATTGCAGAAGTCATAACTGTATAATGGCAGAGGTGTTCGTCTAAGACATAAAAAGCATGGACACCAATGAAAATTATTACTGATGACAGTCATTACTGTACTAAAGGGATTCTCAAAATAGTTAATGCTAAATGGCAGCTCTTAGGAGAACTGAATAACAAAAGAGCTATAAACACAGCCCTTGGAGGGTTTTTAATATTCTGCTCAATTTTCCTTTCCTTTCTTTTTCGGAAGATGTATCTTGATGGTATAAGAAGTCTTATGTGCCACATGCAGGAGGGTAAGGGATTAATGTGGGAGATCTAACCAGTCTTCCAGAAATACCTCTTTGATTGCCTGCTCCTCCCTCCTGCTGCAGTTCCTTCACAGGTAGGGGAGACAGAACGAAGTGCCTGCCCATGCCTTAGCTGTAGGGTGCATAGTCTGTCATCTATCTTAAAGCCATGCCGTATCTCTCCATGCCACTTCAGTTAAGCTGCAGGATGCTGTGCAGACACACCTGAAGCACAAAATCCTTCCAGCTGACTCTATTGCAGCAGTAGTAATTTCTAAGCCAGAGCCTCCTTGGACTGACAAGGTTTCACAAGTGTTTCTGTGACCCTCTATAATACATTAATCATTAAGTTATCCTCCCTTTCTTGGTGATCAAAATGGTTTGGAAAGCATTATGGGCTGTTTAATACAGTGTGATTTTCAATGCTTATAGCATCTATTAATTTGTAGAATAAGTTATTCAGTTCTTACAGCTTTGCATCTCTTAATTCATCAATTGAATGGTTAAAGTTCATGTCAATTCTCCTATGGTAAACAAGCAAATTAAATCTCTCTCTATACTGGAACAAACAGGACTACTTTTGTCCTTGCCTGAAGGGATAATGTCATTGCCTTGAGCTTACATCTATCATTACCATCAGTTAATTAAAATGAAGAAAAGCTTTAAATATCCTCACCTCCACTTACAATTCAGAACTTCTTCAAGCATTACAGCAACTGCCAATCACTTCAGTCCTTCAAAAATATGTATAAAAACTATTACAAGTATTTTTTTCCATAGGTTCAACTGCAGAAGGTAATGAGTCCTTTCTGTGCATTGATATTTGAGATTTATCTAAATAAACTTTCACAAGATCCTTCTAATCTTGCTTTCTGTGTTGAAATCTTTGTCTTGGAGAGGCTGTGCTCTGCTACTTCAGCTACAGATATGGCTAAAAAAGTTATTCTGATAAACAAGGAACCAAAAGCATAACAATACTTCATCTACACGTTTATTTTAAAACATTTCTTAATCAGACATCTATGTTATTTAATGTATATAAATTTTAAATTTTTATATTATTTGTCAAAATGAACATAATTCCAATTCTTGTGTCTTAAAGTCTTACACCCATACCTTTGCAACAGTTAGGTCTGAAGACATAAGGTGTGGGCTTTCTGTAATAACAAAAGAAAAAGCATACTTTCAGTAGCACTTTTTTGACAGCTTTTTATTTGTTGTGGATAAATGTTTTCTTTCTTTGGGCATGCAAGAGGGCTGCTGAAAAAATAGTATGTGATAGAAAAGTATGGGTGAGTGAAACAGCAACCAGCTGTGGAAAGGCTGGCTGCTGGGAAAAGGCAGCTACCATGCAAAATTAATTCCCATACTACACAGGGCAAAAATCACCTCTGGAAATTATATCCTACATGTAAACTCTGTGGGTGTTCACATATACACATAAAATATAGCAAACAAGAGACTTGCTTATAAATGCCAAATCATTCTACTGTAAGCCTAGTGGTTTATAAATAAATGCTTGATTATAATCCTGGAGTGGGTTTCTAGGAGCAGAGAACACTGAAAGTTGTTTTTAGCAACCTTTGGCCTCTGTTTGCAGTATTCAATAAATGAAATGTCATACATATCAACATCAAACACAATATCTCAACAGAAACCCACTTTACCACAAAATCCACGATAAGAATCACTCTGATTTTTGTATATTTTATTTCCCCTTTAAAACTGTGGAATAACAGCATTTTGCAGTAGTTTTGTAGCAATGATAATTCTCTAGGTATAGAAAAAGGACAAGTTGTATAAAGTGGCATTGTTTTCTACTAGACACATGGCTGCATCTGGAAGAAAAAGCAGAATTTGTCAGACATATAAGCTTTCCAGATGCCATTCAGGTGTAGAAGTAACATAGCTCAACCTAAGTAAAGGCTGGGCATAATTGCTCTCAGTTTAACTTAGTTACATTAATAAGAAAACCCAAGAAGGTAAGTAGGTGTCTGGTATCCATGAGACATAGGGGCAAGGGGAAGAAACAGTTTGCTGTTAACAAGAGACACAGCATTGTTTTCTGCAACTGAAAGTATCACAAATCATAAATGTGTCATGAAACTAGTGTTTCCACTAAGTCAAATGTTTTTGGTGTCCAATGAAATAAAAAATTATAGGTCAGAACCTCTTTTGAGGCTGAAATTGTTTTGAGTTTATGGCTGTTCCTTAAGCTTGAGGGGTGAGAGATGGTGTGGATCATTAGTGAAAAGTGTCCCTTCCCCCTGTTGCTAACCAGCTGTATCAGCCTTATGTGTGTCTGTCTGTGAGGTTATTCTGCTCTGCAGGAGTTTGGCTTCATTCACAAGAGACATTTTGATGCATCAGATAAAGCATTTCTGAAGTATGAACACCCCTAGCTCTTTTAGGTTTGGAGTGGACACTCCAGGGGCATTGGATATGGGCTGAACAAAACCAAGACAATGAAGTTAACTTTCCTTCTGTTTTCTAGCTGACTAGTATGAAAATGAAAACAACATTCATAAATTAAATTACTTTCAGAATCTTCAACTCTTTCCATTAAGCAGAAGTACTCTACTCATTATATATTTCCTAAACAAGGTGTCAGGTTCTGCACACCTCTTTTCATTTGAGTTATGTGGTATTTTGGTAGTGGTGCAGTGTTGCATATCCAACCTGAAATTGTCTTGACTATTTTCACCATTAGTTTGTTCATAACATTGAATTTAAGGAATATTCTTGGTATTTACTAAGCAGTTAAACCAAAGGCAGACTGGTTTATGATCACTGATGTTAGGCTTATAGCATGAGGTTTTTCTTCATTGGTAGTGCAACAAACAGCAGTATCTTCAAAAGATTGATAAAAAAAAAGAAGTTACAATTCTACTATTTATAAATGAAAAAAAATGCTTTCTTCACATGAACTTTCTGACTGCTGTTTTTAAGCCAAATAATTGCCATTTTCTCTTTCAGCATCATATTTTTTACTATCAAAGAGCCATATCAATACTTGAGAGGAAAAAACATAGGTGTGTGAAGGATTATTTAAATGTAGTAAAACACCTGTGCCCTGAAGTAACTGAAAGAAAGAAGAAGGCGCACTATTTCCCAAAAATACATACTATCTAATCATGTTGACCTAATAGTTAAATCAATACAGCAACTGAACATTTCAAAAGAATGAGAAAGGACACCCAAACCAGAAGAATTGCAAAGGAGCACTGTGGAACATTTTATAGAACAGAAGAGAACAGTCTATTTCAGTTAGAAGGGAAGTACCATCTACTACATCTGACAAATCTGGGGCTATACAGAAGTTAATTGTGTTGCTAAGGGCTTTTTCCAATTGTCTCCTAAACACTGACAGACTCAGAGCATCGACCACCTCTTTAGGAAGCCTGTTCCAGTGTTTGACCACCATCTTGGTAAAGAAATTTTGTCTAATCTAGTCTGATCCTCTCCTGACACAGCTTTGAACCATTCCCATAAATCTTATCACTGAATCCCAGGGAGCAGAGTTCAGCATCTCCCTTTCCCCATCCTCCCTCCTCAGCAAGGCATAGAAAGCAATGAGATCACTCCTCAGCCTCTTTTCCTCTGTGCTAGAGAAACCCCAAGTCTTCAACTGCTGCTCATAGGATATTCCTTCCACCAGTTTTACCAGCTTTCCTTCCTTCCTCTGGACATATTTAAGGGACTTAACATCTTTCTTAATTAGTGGGGCCCAGAACTGTGCACAGCACTCAATGCTGAATACAGCAGGATAATCAATGCTTTTGACAAGGTGGTGATGATGTGCTTGGTGCACCCCAGGATGGAGTTTGTCCTCTTGGCTGCCAGGAGACGCTGCTGATTCACATTGAGTCTGCTGTCAGAGAGCACCTGCAGGGCCCTTTCTGCAGGACGTCTTCCTAGCTGCTCCTCTCCCAATTCATTTTTATGCCTGGTGTTATTTCATCCTACTTACAGAATCTGTCATTCAATATTGAATTTTATCCCATTAATCATACTCTAATGGTCCAATCTATCTAGATCTCTCTGCAAGGCAAGCAGCCCTTTCCCTTTGTGAGCCCATGTTGACTGAGTTTGATCATTGTATTGTCCTTTAAATGCATTTCAATAGGACCAGTATAATCTTCTCCATAATTTTTTTAGAAAGTAAGGTTAGAGTAATAGGCCTGTAATTTTCTGAGTCCCTTATGCCATCCTTGTAAACTGAGATAATATTGGCTGGCTTCCACTCAGCAGGAACCTTCCCAGACTCCCAAGACCTTGGCTGATGGATGATGGAAAGGGGTTGTGCAGTAAGGTCCATGATCCCCTTCAGTACTCTAGGATGAAATTCATCAGGTTCTATGGACTTAAGAACATTCAGCTGTACAACAATTTCAGGATTCAAAGCCAGTCAGAAGTTCCCACAGTTGTGGTGATCCACCTCAGGTGACTGAGCAGACCAAGGTCTACCATTAACTTAAAAAACTGGGGGGGAAAAATTGTAACTTAAAAAACTGGGAAAAAAACATTGAATCCTTCTGCATTTTCTTAGTTCCTATTGGCCAGGTGGCCATCTTCAACAAGTATGAGACTAATATTTTCCTGAGACCTTCTCTCACTATTAATATACTCTAAAAAGCCTATTTTTGCACTAGATAATTCCACTGTTTTGTGAAAAAAATACTGTGTCTAATGAGGATTTTTTTACTGAATGTTCCTTAATCTTTCTCCCATTGAACAAACAGTTCAAACATGCAAGAGAAGTGATATTTAGATAACCCAAATAAAAACATCTACATCTGAGCTTAGGTCTCTTTTGTATCCAGTAGATGCCTACGTGTTTTCAGACGGAGAGGGTCAAATTATTTAAGCTACCTATTTCAAAACTAGGTAAATTGTGCCCTAATAGTGCTTATTTTTTCTACCAGTTATGAATCGAGAACAGGATGAATCACTCAGATGAAGAGATCTAGAGTATCCACAGCAAGAAAAAAAAATCTCAGACAAATATTCTTTTCTAGCCCAGAATTAGATGCTTTACTTCCATCTCTGGCAAAATTTCTGTAGAAAAGCTGTCAAACTTGGATATAAGTGCAGGGAGAAATATAGTTAGATCCTTTTCTTTACTGCCTTGCTTTGGGTCCCTTTTAGATAAGTTTTTTTCAAATTCATATATAGAAGTATTTTCATGAGCACAGTTCGGAAGATACTTGATGCAGTCAGTTCACTCCTTGAGAGGATGCAGAACCTAGAGGTACCTCCTGATGTCTCTAACATCACCTTACTCCTCTGTTGTTCCATTATAGTAAGTGCATACATTCATAAAATTAAGATCAAGTTAAAGTTAGTGAAGTGTCACAGTTTGGCCCCCTACTACTTCCATTCCTTTATGATCTGTAAGAAATCAAATTCCTTTTCATGGTGCTCCGAAGTGTCAAACGCCTCTGTTATAGCAGGATGTTTATGTAGTATATGGGTTTCTTAAATGATCCAAAATAAATTTTATAAACTATTAATGTGCTGTAAAAGTAATTTGTAATCTTTCTTGACATTTCCTGTTGAAAGTGTCATGAAGGTAAAGGTCAGCTTCTAAACATTGCCAATAAAATTCTCTTCAGAAGATTAAATTGAATAATTTGTAACGAAGTAACTGCAATTTTTATTATACCTTAAATGTTATGGTGACACATAAGAAATCTGCCCAAGCAATTCCATTGCACAAATCAACTAATGCCTGTAGTTTCTCTTACATTTTCATAATCAAATACAAATTTCACACAAGGAATAAATGTCAGCTAGTAAATTTTTGAATGTCATAAACATATTCATGAGTTCTACTCTAAATATTTTAGTAGATAATAAAGGGAATAGATACACCTCTTATCCATAAAATACAGATTTATGTCAAAGCAAACCCCTCAGTTTTATAACCCTACAAATAGTATTTTAAATCCAAGCTGAGCTATGATACATAATAAATTGTTAGTTAAGCCGTTAGATCATGCCAGCTGCACAACAGTGTTAAGGCCCAATAAAAGATGACTGTAATTGGTGTAACCTAAACACATTAGCTAAAATCTGCAATAAATATTTAAGTTATAAAAAATTTTTAAGTTATGCACTTGACATTTTTAATTTAATTTGCACAAATGCTCTATTTAGATACTTGATTTTGTGTTGACTCTTGTACATTATTTTAGATTTCAGGTCTTTTCACTTGCCTGATAGTGCAGGTAAGTTAGTGATCAAGTATTATCTTGTGAAGTTAGCTCTGAATTTCAATGATTAAATTAAGTTCCATGGGCAGACCCATCATACACATAGCTTAAACCTGACTTAAGGGTAGTCTGCAAATGCAGATAAGCAAATGAACTTATAGATCATTTTTGAAGAGGATTCATAGGCCATTCTTAAACAAACATGTGAGATGATTAAGAGGCTACCAGGCATTCTGGACAGAATGTACCTCACAGATATAGTCACTGGTATCCTGCCAAAACCGCATGCAGTAAAAGAAGCCCCGTTAGGAAAGAGAAATAAAATAAAACCTGAACTTGTCCAGATGGTTAAAAAAGATCATATTGAATAAATTCAGAGACTAGTAGACTGGTTTAACTGTATGGCTACTGCTTTAAAACTAAATTGACTTGAAGATTGAAACAAAATCATCAAATATGTTTCCAGTAAAAGATCACTTCAATCTTAAAAATGCAGATTATGTCTAGCATTTTACACATACCAAGTATACCAGAAATCTCTCTTTTTTTTTTGGAAGGAACCCAAAATACCTTATCTGCAAGGACATAAGTATGACTGATTTACATTTTATGTTTTATTTTATAATTTAATGTAACATAATCTCTTCTCACTTGCTTTTTTGTTTTTTTCTATTTATGAGTTGGTCATCTGAAGGGGGGTTAGTATTCTAACAATTAATATATACTGACAATAGTGAGAAAACAGTGGATTATTCTATTTGTATCATCTGGAGACATTTTCCTTCATTGAGGGTACGAATTATTTTTTTGGCCCATGACAGAGGTCTGCTAAGTCCAGAGATCCGTGCTTGGTGCTTGGTAAGGTAAAGCAGCAATGTCAGATTCCTGACTGGCAGCAGGCCCTATGAGGATGCACTGAAATTCCTCTGTTAGGACAATATATCAGAATGATCAAAGAGTTGCTTCCCATCATGTTGCATTTCAGCTTGCATCAAGCAGACACTTCTGGTTCCATGTGGAGATGTTGTAAGATGATATAAATCATAGAAGTATAGAATAATGGTTTGGATTGGGAGATTGGGAGAAATTTAAAAACCTTTTAGTTCCAATCTGTGTCTTGGGAACACCTCCCACTAGACCAGTTTGCTCAGAGACCCATCTGACCTGGCCTTGAATGATTCTAGGGATGAGACATCCACAACTTCTCTAAGCAATCTGTTCCAGTGCCTCACCACCCTCATAGTGAAGAATTTTTTAAAGTAACTCTGAAAGACATTGAGAGACCTACAAAACACCTCTGAATTAGAGAAGGACTGGCTATCAAATCTGGATGTATCTGTTCTAAGCTCTCAAAAATCTCAGAAAATCTCACAAGTAGAAGAGGGTTAAGACAGTTTCTTTTTATTTTTGGGGTACTCCAGATATGTGACAAGAAGGGCAACAGCTACAAGATTTGCTATCAGGACCTCTCCATATTTAAGAAAATAGAAATGTTTACCCTCAGTAACTGTTTTACGTATTTAGAGTAAAGAAGTTTTTCTAGGTATCCATCTGCATCTTTCCTCTGTCTCTACAATAGGTAGAGACAAAATCTGTGATTTAGCTGTGGTTTGCATGCAAATAACAAATAGCATAGTTTTCTCAGCATCCAGAATAGCTCTGTGTGCGTTAGGCAGATGGGAAAAATCAGCCTAGCTTCTTTAATCTGCATGAAAATTATCTGGACAAGAGGTGACAGAAATTCTCCACAACATCAAAAATCAGACTGACCTTATTAAAATCTTTCATTGCAATTGAGAAAAGCCCATACTTTATATTTATTAATTCAGTCTACACAATAACCACATATTTTATATTGGCTATTATATAAATACAAATTTACAGGAACATGAGAACTGTGTAATCTTTGCAATTTTTTGTGCAGTTACGTTTTGTCATTCAGAGGGAAACTTTTTACGGAAATAATCAGAATTATGTGAAAGTCCTTACACTTTTTTTCTCATGTATTCAATATTTTCAAGCATTTTTCTTCTGCAAGGAATAAATTATCCATTAGAAATTTGTCATATAAATTCTTTCACTTGTGATATCACAAGTGCTGTCTTTTAAAATTAAACTTGTTTCTGATGAGGCTGTTAATGTCTTTGATAAAGAATTGTCCAATAATTTTGCTGCTACCATCTAAGTGATAACAGGTGCCACTGTAAAACTTCAGTATTAAAAAGTCATATTGTCAAATGGGTTTAAAAATACCTATTCTCTAATATAGTGATAATTCACATACAATTAACTAAAACAATTCAAACATGAAATTGCTGTCAATGTATAGTTAGGATAAAAGAATCTATTGAATCTTTAGATATAGGGTTTGTATTTCTGCATTTGAAGTGGCAGAAGAATACCTGGAAGCATTAGTAGTTACAGTCATGAGTGGAAAGCTATTTTCGTATCCTTAGCAATGTGGCCATAAGACAGAGAGATTTTTAGGTAAATGTTCAAGCCTGAACCTTTTTGAATGACTTTGTGTTGAGTTGTGTCTTCATCTAAGAAGGAATTTTAAAATTTTGGATATTGTTTAATCATTACCTAATCGATTAAAAATTTCATGGGTGGATGAAAGACAGCCACATGTTCTGACCAAGAACTTGGTTTAAATAAGAATGCAAGAATCATAAGAATGTTGAAGCTAAATTACTTAGTTTTGTTTGTTTGTTGCTGGATACAATAAAGCAGACATTCAATGTTTTATTTAAAATCAAGAATGTAATTTTATGGACAAAAATTTTGTCTTATAGTTGGATGGTCCTGTTTTAATTTCTTCTTTTTTTTATGATGAGACAAATTCAGAGAAAGTGAGTGATCATGACCAGTGGAGCAGAGCCAGGTAGCAGCAGGAAACAGATTATTAGACCTCTATGACATAGGGAAAATGGGTTGTTAGCATCTGTGTCAGAGAGGTCAGGGGCAATTGAAGACACTATCATCAGTGCTCTTTTAGAAGAAGACCATTAACACTCACAAATTTTACACAGATTTATCTCCAGCTATGATCTACAGTATCTACTATACAAAATATGCTAATGAAAAAAATATATATGGGATCACACAACTTCTGTGTGCTACAAAAGATTTGACACACAGAGTCAACAGTAGCCTATTTTTCAAAAATAACCACTGGCCTACCAGACCTGATCCTCAGGGAATCTGCAAAGACCATCACAAGAACCTGCTGAACACTAAAAGTTGTAATTCCAGTGTGTGCGTATGAGCTCAAGACACATACCAGGGTTATAGCATACTCGTTCTCTCATTCCATCCCAAACTCAGCTTGATGCTTCTCATCAGTGCAGACAGAATTTAAAGTTATCATCTCACCAGTGGTTTGGCTCAGTCTGTGGGAAGGGAATTGAACAGAGAGGCAAATCTGGGACAGAGTTTATACACAGTCAAAGAAGCATCTGCAAAGAAAATTAGGTGTATCTTAGGAAGTATCAGCAAGTGTAATTAAGATGGCAAGAGAAATGATTGACATCTGGCATGTGAGATCACATCTGGGGTATTGCCCCTGGTCTGGCACTCCACAGAGCAATAAAAACCTTCTGCAGCGAGGCCTGCAGAAGTGGAGGGAGCCCAGAGGTACAAAGAGAAGGAGTAAGAAGGTTTGTCAGCTGAAAGTATAGAAGAATAAAAGGTACTATTTCTGCTTCTTCAGCTATCTAATTGGATTCTTTGATTAGAAAGTTAGAGACAAAGGACCCAAGCGGGGCTTGGGAAATTCTGACTAGAAATGAGGAAGAACTTTTTGTACCATCAGGGTAGTCAGACATTGGAGGAGGAGGATGCCAAATGGTTCTGAGTCTTCATAATCAGAGACAATCATAACAAGACTGGGCAAGGCTCTGAGAAACCTAATGTAGGCTTTCCCTAAGCAGGAGGTCAGACTAAGTGATCTCCAGAGGGCCTTTCCAACATGAATTATTCTGTGTTTCTATGATCCTTAGGAACTCAGCATGGTGTTGCTAGTAACAAGCAAGGGATACATTGGCAATAGTAAAAAACTATTATCGTTTTGCATAACTCTTGTAAAGGCAAAATAGAGCAGCTGGACTTTATACAGATAACTTTAGTTTTTGTCACTCTTATTAAAATCTAAGCCAAACCAAAAATGTCTTCACTGAAATTTTTATGTTTTGCTATGTTAAAAATCATGATAAGGCAGCTTTTCTGTAAGTTTTTTTTTTTACTTGCAACTATATATGTGGCACAAAACTCAAAGTTCTTGCTTTTTGGACCTCTATGATATTATTTTCCTTCTATTATTATTATTACCACTATTATTATAATTATTTTATTGTTATTAATATAATTATTAATGAGAATTTTAAAAAGGAAAATGTTATCTACTCTGTTTTGCAAAAATACATGTGTATATGGAAATAAATTATTTGTAAAACATTTTCTAATCTTGAGATGGAATGTGCTGAATAGACTTTGACTATTTCAGATATTGTTGAGTTAATAATTTTAAACCTGACAGTGTGCCAGAAAAGCTGATCAACTTTAAAAAGAGTGTATGTCTAACATATAACTTTAGTATTATTTTTATAACTTTAAATCTAAACATACAGGGCACAATAAGGATTAAGATATTCTAATGACCAATCCATCCAAGATACTGCTATCAAGATAAAAATATTAGTTAGGTATGAAAATCTAAAATTAAATGAAAGAGAAACTTACAGCTCAGCACAATAAGACATTCCACAGAAGTGAAAGGGACAAAGTATTGCCAAAGACATAGTGGTAGGAAGAGGAAGTTACTTTCTCAAATGACAAGCAGATAACCCTTTTAATTCAATAATTTCTGGTTATGAACAATCTTTACACACAATTACTTTTTTCACTTTTTCTTTATACCTGATCAGGATTTCAACATCTTGTGTCTAGTGGTGATATCACTGCTTGTTGTGTTTGGTAATTTTGTATTAGTGTTTGCATGTTTTGGCTGCTTAGTTTTGTGTGAAATGCACCCTACATAGTAAACAGTCTGGGAGGGCTGCCAATAATAAATTGCAATAATCCAACCTTGATTTTGTAAAGGCATGAGTCAAAAGCTCAGCATCTTGCTGATACAGCAATTGTCTTAACCTTGTTATGTTCCTGAGATGGTAATATGAAGCCTTATCAATATTGTTGGTGTGGCCCTCTGAGGAAAGCTGAAGGTCAAAAATGACAAGAATTTATCATGAAAAGCATTTCTTTCAGGATTCCATGGTCCAGTAGCAGAACAGTGATTTAGCATTAAATTTTCACTGGAATGAGACAGATACAACCACTTGCCTGTGGAGGCACAGCAGGATACAAGCAGAAGCCAAAAAAATTATATAAACCCCAGAAAACTTAAATAAAAGTGGGTATTTACATTTTCACTGATGATTATCTGTTTTTATGTTTGCCCTGTAGGTTTTTTTACAGACAAAATACAGATTTCTAGTCTGTTCCACATTCTCTGGAATCAAAAGTTTCCAGCAAGCCCATATCTGGTCTTTTACAGTTAGTGTATCATAATGGTATCATATTTTCTTCTTAAGGAACAGTGTGAGATGAAAGCAAATCAGAAGAACCTAGACATTTTTCAGTAACAGGCGCACACAGAGTTGTAGTTTCTTAATTGAAGTTTAGTGTTTGTTAGTTAGTTTGCTAGTTAGAAGGACTGCTCTCCCTAAAAGTGGCCCATGCTGGGGCAGATTGTAAAGAACTGCATCCCCTGGAAATGACTCACACTTTATTGAGAACTGTCATGGGAGGGACCCACTTCCACTTAAGAGGAAGGAGCAGCAGAGACAGTGTGTTATCACCTGACTGCAGGTCCTATCCCAGTCCCTGTGGGTGAGTGGAGAGGGGTGGACAGAGAAAATTGGTAGTAAAGTCAAGCCTGGGAATATGGGAGTGGTGGGGAGGATGCTTTTAAGTTTTTACTTTTGTATTTCTCCTTGCCCTACTTTGATTTGATTGATAAAAAATGAAATAATATTCCCTTGAGCCTGTTTTCCCTTTGACAGTAACTGCTGAGTGATCTTCCCTCTCATCCCAACCCAGAAGCCTTTTGTTCTATTTTCTCTCACCATCATAAGTCATAAAGCAGTTTTGTTGGGCACCTGTTATCCAGCCAGGGGCAACCTATCACAGCTGTGCATTTACTGTTTGTCTTTTTACATCACCATAGCATTGGGTAAGAATTTGAAGGTTAGGGAGGCTATAATTTTATTCAGGTTCCTCTTAATCTGTGTGCAGGAAGGCATAAATAGGAGCCAACCAGTTCTTAGCTCAATTTCTGTAGTTGCTTCATTGAATCTTCTGAATGTATTTTACTCTCTGAAAGATGTCTGCCTTGAATGATATGGAATTGTCCAGAGAGAATATTTATTCTTAGAGGATCATTATTCCCTCCTGCGACCCCAATTCTCTTGGGTTTCAGGACATAATAGAGCCAAAGTCTAGAAGCTCCCAGCAATGTCTGTTCTGTGATAGATTAGTGAGTTACTGGGTGACATGTCTGTTAGGAGGTGAATGGCTACATCTCTTTAGGGAATGAGCACCTGTTTAACCTGCTTTTTACTGTGTTTAAAAACATCACGAGAGGCCGAGCAGACACTCCATTCCTTAAGAATTCCTTAATTCCTTAGTGTGGTTTCATCGGACTTGAAGAGTTATGTTCCAAGCAAACTGGGTGCATCCTGCTTCTACAACAGACAAAGTGTGGGGAAAATAGTGAAGAGAAAATGATGCTGGCAAGGAACCAGGGTGCAACAGTGACCTTGGCACAGATATAGATAGCTCTTTTGACTTACACCATAAAGACCTTCAGCTGTGATCAGACAACAGATATCTTGATTGTAAACAGAAACCATTAGAGAATGATACAACTTCTTTCAAGGAAAAGGTTCAAAAATCATTTAGAATAACATGAGAGCACATTATTTTAATAAAAAGGCCATGTAATTACATCACATTTTCCCACATCAAAGAAACATAGCCTGAGATGTGGGCTAAGGTTTTCAAGATGAAATTTAAAGTAGTGTCAGTGTTCTTCTCATATGGAGGAACAAACTGATCCTCTATGGTATTGAGATCAGAATTGTACAGAATGATATTTAGTAAAATCTTTGCAATCATTGGCCAAAATAATTATTGTTTTCAAAGTATGCTAAGCTTGAAAACTACTGGCTAATTTCCTGATGTCTTTGCAGGATAAGAAAGACACAGGAAGAATTTGGTTGGCTCGGAACAATTTGTTCCATCTCTGGTGCTACTCATTTCTGGGCCATGTTATGAGGAAGTCACCAGATCACTGTACAGGGAAGGATGTGACTGCATTTTGCAAAAAACCCTCCTTTAGTAAAGGGGACGTTTCTTATTATAGACATCCTTCACCTTTGCTCCACTGAACTAATTTAGTCCACAATGGCAGACCTCCTTGATAACAAGAGAGAGCTTTTCACTGGCAAAAGCATTCAAGTCAAAAACTGAGTTATAAAAGAAAAGAACTTGAGTTCAGGCATAAAAAAAAAGATTTCAACTGCTGTTGGAAGCTGCACTTCAGTCCGTACATCAGAAGGATCAAAAATGTGTCTGTTTGGTGGGGGGTATTTTTGTTTGTTTTTTGGGGTTTGTTTGTTTGTTTGAATAAATAAATAAATAAATGAATGAATAAAAACCATTTTATGTCTGGAAATACTGGACACACATAGGGGGAAAATTGCATGGTCTTTCATCATTCAGAGGGTAATTTGTTGGCCTCAGGTCAATGGTTGGATAAAGCTGTGAGTTTTGCATTACAGGTAGTTATTTTAAATCAAGCCTACAGATACAGGTATCATCTCAGAACATCATCATTTTATTCTTTTTTTAATAACTGTAAACAATGATTCAAAAATACATGCCTGTTTCCATTAGTACTTTTTAGGCCCAATATAACATACATATTTATTACATCTTGCATTGGGTTATTTCATGTTGTATCTTTTGGCTGGTATAGAAGTAAATAGCAAATTTGCAGACCAACATTTCTTTTCATTCACTCTGAAAGCTGTGAGAAGAGGGAATATAGAATAATGACGCAGAACAACCTGTGTTCTAAATATAGACCTTTTTTCAATTTATGTGTTTGCAATTTATAACTAATTTTGGATAAAAGGGGATAAAGTCAATGATCTGTTAGATTCTGTGCTGCCAGTAAACTGCCTGCCAATTCCCACTCCCTGAATGTGTTATAGCAGCATAATGTCCCCAGATGCTGGCTGGAAAGCCAAACTACAATTACTTACCAAGCAGAGAAACTACTGTGATACAGGGCAGGATTCTCTTTTATTTTTATGGCAAATTATAAAAAACCATAATAGAAGTAGGGACCTGTTAATAGTTAAGCTAACCAAGGATTACATGTAATTCTTCTGTCTTTCTGTCTGGAAGATGTCCTCCATATTTATTTTGACTTTTATAACACTGCTTATAAAACAGAATCCCTTCTAAAAGAGTATTCCAATAATAAGTTCTATAATTCCAGTAAAGCCAGGCTTTCCTAAAGGTATTAGCAACTTTAAAGACTGTTAGCAAGAAGTCTGCTCTGCACACACATGGGTTATATACTGTCTTCGCTTTTATAGGCAACATGTATTGGGTGTTGAGCTAATTAGGTCCCCAGGGTCCCCGGATACTGACTGAATAATATCTCAGTATCTAGGGTCTCCTTCTCATCTGGAAACAGAACTGAAAATCATTGCTGGATTTTCTTTAAATTTCCTGATGGGTTTAATAAGTCTGTGCTACTGCACTACACTTATAGTTAAGCTGATATATTTTCAGATGTTTGTACAGTATTTTCTTTTCTATGAAAATATTCTGTAGTGACTCTCAATTTGAAAAAGATATTCACAGCAGGGTCATGATATTGCAGATACCCATTATCAGATGTGATAATGAAGGGAATATGTATTCTTGGAAAGATCTGGCAGTGTTATGGATTTTGGCAGGTCAAGGCAAAGCAATATTACGTGGAAGTGGAATTTATTTGCTAGCACATAATCCACCTGAATAGCTCATTTCAGAGCCTGCAGAGTGCTTAGACACATTTGCTAAACACACCTTCATGCTTAAGGCTTTTGTTCCTCTTACCTTTGATTGAGGGTATTGGCCTCAAGAAATAATTTATGGATTTTCTTCTCTAATCTAATGAAATGAAGGGAGGATTTCCATTGTTCTTTTATTTTTAAAATGAAATATGCATCTTTACTTTCCAGATTATTTTGTGTTTTGGTACTCATGAGATATCAACATCTCAGAAGACTTCTTATGGGACATACTCTTGTCTTGTTGAAAGCTTTCTTTATATCTTCACTTTCTACCCGCCCCTCACCAGGAGACTCCCATGGTTCTTGCCCTGCCAAGCTGCTCCCTTCACTCTTGCTGCACAGTGCAGGGAGGAAGTGAGGTATGAGAGGTGTACATACCTTTCACCTGATTTGTTCATAACTTTCTTTTCAATAAGAAGGAAGCCCCTTGTTACAGTGCTGGTTTTTGATTGGGTAGAGGTAATCACACTGTTACGTGTGTGATGGAGCCCTGCTTTCCTAGGGACAGCTGAACACCTGCTTGCCCAGGGAAAGTGTTGAATGAATCTCTTGTTTTTCTTCTGCCTGTGTCCATGACTTCTGCTTTACCTACTAAACTATGAATTCTCTCACTTTTACTCTTCTGGTTCTCTCACACATCCCAGTTTCCTGGCTTAGCAAATGTGTATTCAATGCTGAAAATGGATTAGAATGCAGCTTTAAAGGCACAAAGTGATGTGACATCACAGGGAATGGATTTTGGCAGCGAAGCACTTGGTACATCTTGGCCAATTTCTGACACTTTCTTCAGCTCGTCTCTGGTTCAAATTCACAGATGCTTCCAAAGGAGGTTTTCCAAAGAGGAATGCTCTGTTATGCATTAAGGGCTTCCTAAGAAACATTCCTGTGCAGAGGGAACAGTTGATCTACATGGCAGAACATTTAGTTGTGCAATTACTGACACGTATACTGTATTTTCAAACACTTGGACCAGTCTATCCTGTTGTTTTATCCTAAGGGCTGATGAAGGAAAAGAGCCATCAAGCCTCCACCTTGGGTGGAAGGTATTTGGTGAAATTTTGTCTTCCTCAATGGATGTAGCAAGCTAGCAAAGCACTGGCATGGTGTGGGTATTACAAATTTGGAGGGTAGAATTTGACCTGTAACATGGAGGCCTGTAATTCTGTGTCATAAAACCTCCCATAAATCCAGATGGGAAACTGGTTTTTGTGGAGAATATGGTGCGTGTCTGGACATATACTTGTTTTTTTCTTTCTTCTTAAGAAAGGAACATTCTGCAATCCAAAAAAGCTGTTAAGAGTAAACTCTGATCCTTGCAGTTTTCCTTTCTAGGGGACTCCAGGGAAATAATTGCAATTGTTTATTTTTACTTATTATTACTAAAAGTAGCTTTTACCTTAAAATGTCCTGCCTGGTAAAGATTGTGATGGCTCTTTGTGTTCCTTCAAGAATCTCAGACACAATCCAATTCTACTTAAATCTACTGAAATACTGTAAATAAAGATTTTTTAAAAAGGTATTTTTTGTGATTCTTTTGATTTTCTTTCTTGTTTCAATTTTCAAAGAGTCCAGTGACAGCATAAAGAGCAGGATTAAAATTCAAAAGAATTCCTTTTTTAAAATACTTTTTATTTGTGTAGGTTTTTTTAAACTTTTTGTCTCAGAGTAAAATTCATTCCACCTACAAATCTAGAAGAATTGAGAAGTCTACTGGCTTAAGTTAAGTATATGCAGAAATATACTGAGGATTTAGGAAGTTATTGTAGGACTGCATTATGTTCAGCATTCTTGAATTGGTTATTGTGAAGGAGATAAAAGCCCTTTTACCTGTTCACAACATAATCACTGACATAAAGAAAGAGGATCAGTCTCCTGTCTCTGCAAATGAATTAAAATTAAAATATTATGAAAGTTAAATCTTTCAGATCACAGGAAAGAAATACTGGCATTTATACAGTGCCTGCATTATCTGTTGTATTGTCTCTGTCTGGTAGCAAATATGGTAAGTAAATCTAATGTTAGCTGGAATCCCTAAGTGTTTTGGATATTTTCTGTATCACTTCATCTAGCAGAAAAATAAGTCAGTACACAGTTGAAAATTGAACCATATACTTTCACACGAAAAAATACTCCAAGTACTTCTGCAACAAAGAACTTTCCTTTTTGAGCATTCTGAGCAGCTAAAGTAGGAATGATAGTTTATAGTCTAGGATTTGACACCAGAATATTTCATATTTAATTTCCTGAAACATGTGTTCCTGCTCTTGACAGCATAGAATGACAACAAAATAAAGTACAAAGGCCTTGGATATGATATACTGCTCCCATAGTCCTGGAGTGGTCTCTGCAGGCTCCAGGTAAGTGCCAAAAGCTGCCATGATATCAGCTATAGCACAATTAATTTATTCCATATTGCTCCCTTTAATGATCTTTCAGCAGTACCAAACTGATTTCATTTCTACAGCTACTGTTCTTCCCTATCTCATCTTCATTCTTTCTCCCAGCTTGAATTAAATAAGAGAGGTGAGAGATTTATTTTTGATAGTTCATTGTTATAAAGGGGATAGCTCTGCAGCATTGTACAATATAAAAATCTTCATTCCACAGATATATTTGAGCACATTCTTCTCCAAAGAAAGCCATATAGTTGAATTAACTCTTAGTGTACTCAACACATAAAGTATCACTTTGATTGTGCTACAGCTCAGTAAGCACTGCTGGATGGCAACAGGGAGGGAAAGGTTGCCAGCACATTCAAAAAAGGTAGCAGACTAGAAGCTTGCTTCTTGTAGTCATCCTGATACACTGTAATAAAACTCAGCAAGCAATCACAGTTTTGATTTATATTTGAGTGACCACACAGTTCTACAAAGACATTTTAATATGCAATCACTTGACCGCACACTGAAATCACATTGTGGATGCCTGTGTATTGTGTCCTATGGAGATTTTGACTCAGAGGTGCCAGCAGCTCACTTCTAGACCATTAAAGCTGCTGGATCTTTTCTGATGCCATCTTCAAAGAGAGATAAAGTGCTTTTGCAAGGCTGTAGGGAGTAATTGCTTTTTGACATATTGGATGGATTGAGACATCTAGGGAGTCACATTTTTCTGGGGATAATTCTATAATTTACTTGTGTGTATATATCCAAACTAATTAATATTCTAAATCTATACAACCATTAAGAAAATTGTGTGCAATTCTGTTTATTGTAAAAAACTAGTTATTAGTCCAAATCATTAATATCTCTGGACTAACTTGCCCCCATCAGAGCAGAGATACAAAAAAGGATGGGAGAATTCAGGGAAGCAAGAGGCAGGACCAGGCATAGCAAAAAGTTGTGATTTGCCTCGGCTTCATGGATTGGTGTGAGGAGTGGCATTACACTGATAGCAAAAGTGGGAAGTAGCTTATTGCTTTTCATATTGAGCAAAGGAGGTGGAAGCACACGCTGCACTCTCCCTGCAGAAACAGTGAGTCCCAACTCCCCAGTTTGCTTCACAGGAAGCATTGTACCTGTGCTCTGCCCTGTGTGCTCCTAGTGGGATAGAGTGATCATATCCCATTTCCTTCCTTGAAACATATTTCAAAAATCCAATATCAGCCTTTATTTGGTTTAAATTTGAGTAAAAACTTCCTGAGCACTTGTTTCTATTATTAAAATTTTTGTATTGTCATAGTGCCCTAAGATCATTCAGGGTGCTATGTGGGTAAAGAATATAAGGTTACAAAAATAGATCTTGTTTCAAATAGCTTTCAGTTGAAATGCAATAGAAAATTCAGCTGATGTGGCTAGATCAGTGAGGAATGAAATAAACTGCTGATTGAGAAAAATGATGAAACATCTTCATGCATGGCTTTCCACATGTGAAGAGAAACATGTAAAATCACAGCAGTGTCTGTTCCAAAATGTAATCAAACTGTCATATGGAGGAGGGCTGACAATCCTGTCAGCCCAGAGTTTGTAGAGTGAGAATACAGCTAGAAGGACTTTGACAGGTAAGACTCTCAACTTATGTTTGACATGAAGAAGGGACAAGTAATAGCAGGACTCAAAGGGAGAGATAAATTTTTTAATCATCTTTGCAGTGATATTGTTCCACATGCTATTGGGAGAATATGGGCTGTATGACAAGGTGGGTTTCTGTGTAGAATACAGATATACTGGAGGTAAAAGAATGTGTAAAGTTTGAAGTCTGAGAACTTGAATTGTCACTGAAGCTTGAGACAAAGACTGACCTGAAAGACAAGTGGAAGAGCAACATTGTGGAACAGATCTGAAAAATTTAGGTTGCAAAACTGAAGGAGGAAAAAAATAATTCCTCTGATCTCAGAACTTCTGTCATAAATATTTTCTAATATAGGAGTAGGAATGGAGGAAATAATGTCAAAGGTGAGCCACATTTAAAAATAACAAAAGAAATATTGCAATGGGAAAGATAACTGGAAGAGTCAAGGGGGAGATTTAAAGCACAAAGGGAATCAACAGGGCCATGTGTAAAACAGAGTAGAGGAGGGAAGAAGAGAGAAGCAAAAAGGAGGGGAAAGCAGGAAATCAGGAAACATAATGAGGCAAAGGCATGAAGTAGAGGGTGACATCACAGGAGGAGAGTTAAAGTCATCAGGAAAAAAAAAATGGTGCTTGGAGAAGACCAAGGCAACAACAATCTGTAGTGAATAAAAGAGCTCCAGGCTGAATGATGTGATTAGAAAGAGAAAAGGAGTTATGGGCTGAGATGATTTATGGACTGATTTCAGTAAGGATGGTAATCAAAGAAAGTTTTATTTTCTACCCCAAGGATGATTTTAAATAGTTTTAAATTCAAACCAACTTTAAGCACAAAATGCATAAGTAGCTGAATCATGAGTTCAGTTTCTCAAAAAGACTTTGGTCATACTATCCTTTCCTTTTACTGCTTATGATCTCTTCTTTTTTTAAAAAAAAATTAGTTTCAGCAAAATGAATGAAGATGGTACTTATTCAGGCCAGGCAATTCAGTGATCCCACCCAGGCTTGGATCATATTTGAAATTCAAATATTAGCATTCCCAGAGTAATAATTTCTGTAGGTGACTGTACACAGTTAGGTGAAGTCCAACAAAGTCTGGGACTAAAGAGAACAGAATAGCTTATCTGCCCAGAGAATGTAGCAGACACAGAAGGAAGGAAGGTAGGTAGATGAGACACATGACTAAGACTGGAACCCTTTCAAAGTTTTTGTTGTACTTGCAATTCTATCCATGTAATTGTGATATTCAGTTTTTCACCAGTGTGACTATTTTACATGCAATCCCAGGTTGGTGTGCATGACTAATTATAAGAAGTTGTGAAATACGATTTTGAGTTACTGGTTAATATTTTTTGATAATTTTAATTATTTAAACAGAGGAAGAAAAGGATCATTGTCATTGAACTGCACAAGCTAAGAAAGTAGTGCAATGTTATTAAACTTTATAGCCTATAATATAAGTAAATTGCTTGTGCAAAGCAGGAAGATTTTTCCTTTCTATTATTCTGAATATTAAGTACTGGCTGCTGCCCAAGAAAACGTAATAAGCAAGATGGGACAGTGAATTTATTGGATATGTCAAATTCAGGTTTCCTTTGAAGGAGGGAGATCTAACCTGTGTCTCTAAACTCCCATAAATACAAGGAGCCATATATTTAAGCACTGAGCAGTTATTCTTCTCTCCTTGAGTATACAGCATGGCATCCTTTTGACATTTTGTCTAAATGCATAAATCAAAATGGTTGTCACAACGTATCTGGTACTCCCTGCAGCACAAGGGAGATGTGGTTTTTTCTAATGTAGTAAAGCTGTTAAAGAATCCCTTTTTAGTTTAAGTTTATTTTGCCATATGGTATAACAAATAAAGTTTTCAAAATGCCTTGAGCTTTTAACCAAGGGAACATAAAACAAGATGCTCAGTAAACAAACAGATCAGGTGTATATCTGTGCCTGTGTACGTACATGAGGAGCAGCTGAGGGAGCTAGGATTCCTCAGCCTGGAGAAGAGAAGGCTCAGGAGAGACCTTATCTCTCTTTGCAACTGCGTGAAAGGATGTTGCAGCCATGTAGGGATCTGTCTGTGCTCCCAGGAAACCAGCATCAGCATAATAACAAATGGCCTCAAGCTGCATCACAGGAAGTTCAGGTTGGAGATCAGGAAGAATTTCTTCACTGATTGTGTGGTTACCCATTGGAACAGGCTCTCTAGGAAGGTGGTGGAATTGCCATCCCTGGAAGCGTTCCAAAAGTGATTAGATGTGGCACTTAGTGCTATGGTTTAATTACAAGGTGGTGTTTTTGTCCAAACAAAAGGCTGCCTTGTTAATTGACTCAAATGTCATTTGGGACTTCATTATCTTGGAGTTCTATCTATCTATCTACCTACCTATCATCTATCTATCATCTCTGGAAATAGAACAGCTAAATATCATGGTAGGTATTGTTTTTCTTGAAGGCAATATACATGAATAAGATCTTTGTCTTATTCCAGGGAAAAATTAAGCAGCTGTTTCAATGCTTTCTTACACCTCTTTTAGTTCATTCTTTAAATTGATATTGTGATTTTCCTGATGCCAATTCATTTTTATTGTCTCTTACAGTTATCCATGTTTTCTTTCTTGATATGACTATCAGTTCTTATTCACTTATATGATCTCTGATATTCATTGCTTCATATCCTTTAGACTACAGCTATGAAGAAAAGTATCAATTTTTTTTTTCTTTATCTCCTCTAAATATTTTAAACTCAGTGTTGGAGATAAGAAAAAAATAGTCCTAATCTGTGTTTAGAGTACTGAGAAGAAATATCATACTTCATGTCTTTCTAATTACATTATACCTAAAACAAAGACTGAAATATTCTTCAGTTCTTTAAAAATAGAGCAAATTCATAAGCAGAAATAGGATAATTACTTCCCCCTTATTTATTTGACCCTCATATTTTAACTATGATAGCCTTTCTTACTTTCTTTCATAGCCTCTCTGCTCCATGGATAGCTATTTTGAATAGAAGCAGTCTCAGAGTCCCAAGGAATCCTGGAATTACCTCTCTTCCTACCTGCATCTCCAATGTAATGGCAAATCTCATCATTTTTAACAAACAGTAATAACTTGTGCCAAATTTAATTTCATAATTCATTTTACCCCTACAATGGTTTAAAGAGTGAGTTAGGGCTGCTCATGGACAAGTGATCTGGGTTTTGACAACTCTGAACTCCTATGCTAGAAGTTAATCAATCTCATTACCTTCTCAGAAGGGGCCTCTGCAGAAATGAGAGACTCTGCTATTCTGTCTTTGGTTGTCTGAAGCACAAAAATATAGGACTGATTTATGTCCAGGCATGGGTGGCTTATCTTTTTTCACTGAAAAATTAAATTTTTGGTAAAATTTAATCCAGCCCCTTGAACAAGACTGTGGCAAAATGGTCCTCTTTTGCAATACTGCAATGCTTAATGCCAAAATAACCAACCTAGTTTACTGCTGTAGAAAAATACATATATCTCCTTTTATTCTGGGTTCATGGTAAATCATAAAGCTGTTTGTGAAACCAAACCTATGTGTATGCATGTATTGGTTCCTGCACAGAATTCAGTTTTAATTCTCAATTACAGCTTTCACTACTTGTTCAAGTAATAATTATGAAGTTTATCTATATGATTATATCTCATGCTAGAAGGCTCTTATGTAGAAGGTAGATGATTACTGAGAGAGAAAAGGGAAGAATATGCAAATAAAGAAAAACAATGCCCTAGGTTTTATCCTGTCAAAATCTGTTATGCAACAAAGATCTTCAGAAGTGTGTGATATTCCTGTTGACAGTACTGAGTGTTTATACATGGGCTGATTACCCTCCAGTGTCCTCTGCAGATGATAGTGACAACAGTGAAGGAAGTGGCTCTTCTCAGCATTTGTTTAAGTCTCAGCCAATGTTAAATTCCTTCCTTTGAGTTCAATGAATCAAAACTCACTGCTGATAATTATTGTATTTGCAATCCCAGAGACTTCGCAGCCCTTGAGAGAGGATAGTAGCATTCAGCTAGAAAGGAATGAGATCCAGAGAGCTGCCTTGTTAATTGACCCAAATATCATGCAGTTAATGAAGTGTTTTTAAGGATTCTGTAAGCTCATGAGATGTCTGAGTGATATTGGACGCTTTTAAGAAGCGGAGAATCTTTATCAATGCCAATGAAGGCAAATAGTCTAGGCAAAAATGTACATCCCCGTCATGGAAATCAACATAGCCTCGATTCTCATTTTCTCAGTGTCTTCATAACATTTTATATAACCTCCTTTTTGTAAACATTTTTAATGCAGTGGAGAAAGTGTGAGGCAGTAAAACCTTCCCACAGTACAAGCAAATCAACTGGTTGTGGACCATCTCACGGTTCCTTATAGCCCAGCACCACATATAAAGATACAAAGTGTCAATAACTGAAGAAGATTCTTCTGTATTGCTCTTTAAAAGATGATCTGCAATAGTTCAATGTCTGGGAGTGATCATTTCTTTCAAAGAAAGGGAGTAGATGAGATTGCAGATTTGCAAAGAGAAATACTAATAGATTTGCTTTTAATGAACAGTAAAATGTACCTTACCAAGAGGAAGTTTAAACATGAGCTAAAACTTGAAAAAGTTGGTGTTGTGTGCTTTTGTCTACAGACTGTTTTTAAAAATGTCCAGTGGTACAAAATCAACTGCACAACTCCTGGTGATTACCATTGACTAATATTATTTCTTTCCTTTTTTGGCAGGCACACTGTACAAGCCCATTTGCTGATATTAAGAATATAACCATCAGTTAAAGAGCAATTGGAAATGGTTGTAAAGAGGATTACTTTTTAGCCTCTGGTTAAGGATATATGATCCAGCACCAAGAAGTAGTTTCAGTTATTGAAATGTACAGTCTCCCCTCTTAAATGGAAATCTTCCCTTTCTTAACTAGACACAACGGTAAAATACTACATAAAACAAAACTTAGACAAGCAGTATTGATATAAACAAGAAAAAGCATCAGACTAGTAGAATATTCCTAAGCCTGTAACATCAGCCTAATTGTGCTCCCATGAATATGAATTGCAAAAATCTTACTGCCTTTTTTTGGAGATAAAGTTTATCCATCACTAAACAGCTTTAAAAATCCCATCTTTGGTGCCTTGAAATCTCATTATATTAGTGAAGGGCAGAAGAAATTGCTCATAGTATAAAGCTAAAATTGAGCTGTAAGAAAAGATGCAATTGCAAAAATGGTCAAAACACTGCTTAGAAGAAAACATGGAACTACTCTGTGAGAAGAGGATGCAAGTTTCCTGTTTCTGATAAAAGGATTATGCCTAAAAAAATTAATTACAATTCTAAAAAATCCCTAAAAATCTAAAAAAAAAACCCCAAAACCCAAAACCCCCTAAACTAAAATCCACCAAAGTACACCCTGTAAGTAATTAAAAGTTTGGTCTATAGATTGATTTTTGAAACAATGTTAATTTGAACTTTGTATCTCTGTGCTTGTGACAAGCATTCATCTGGAATAATTAAACACTGAAATGCAATTAAAATCAATGTCTTTCTTTGACACAAACCTATTACATACATTTCTTTTTGTTTCTTTTAAAAACACAGTACTTTTTGAGAAGCCTCAAATCAGCATTTGCAAGCAACAAATGATGTTTGAAATGTTTTGATAGCAATAGTTTCCATCCTACAGAAGAAGACATTGGATCATTGTGGAAATTTTTGTCTTTTTAAATATTTAATTTAATTTAATTTAATTTAATTTAATTTAATTTTTTTATTTTGCAGCATATTTTATAGTTACTTATAGTACATTTAAATCAAATTCAAAAACTGCCCAGCTGACTGCTCAGTGAAAATTGTTATTCAATGTAAATAAGGGTGTTTCACTTATTTCAAGAGAATAATGATGTACTGTGCAGATATTTTTTCACTGAATGCAATCTAAATTGTCCAGGCAGATTAGTCACTTTTAGGTATTTCTTGAACAATGTGCATTATTTGAACTTGCAATAAAATGCCATTTTTAAATTTTGCAGCCACATGTGCATTCAGGGATCAATAATTTCACATCAGCCCCACATATGATGAAAATTCAATGAAAAATGCAAGACTGCATAGATTAAAGATAAATAGTGCTTGGTAAAGTGACAATATCTCTCCTCCAACCCATACCATGTGGCAACCTCTAGTTCACATGTTGAAGACTAATCTAGGTGGGCACAAATTGTTCAGCTGCACAGCAGAACACTTACATTGCTTAACTTTGGCATTTCAGTCAGGGAAACTGTCACCTCATCAAAGTCTCTTACAAAATGTCAGTATAACAGTCTGTTTCAATGTTAGTCTTCCAGTCATTTGGGGATCAAATGTGTCCTCCTTTATGCCACTTTGTGTATTGTTCCTTCACACTTCATTTTCCTATCATGTTAGCACTTGTGAGGGACTCTTGACATTTTTGGTTTGCCATGTGGTCTGAAAAGTAATTTTTTTCCCATTTCCTGGGGCATGCTGAGACTTTCCGGCAATTTTTTTCTTTTAATCCTGGAAGAACATTTGTTGAAAGAGAGGCTAAATTCTGGAGGTCCCTTAGCCCTTGGCTTTGGAGGTCAGTACTGTATGTATCAAAGGAAGGAAGAATAAATCCCTGTGGACCAATACAAACTCACTTTCTGCAGGAATAGTTTCTTCCTATTGCATCTAATGTGTACACTGAAAGAGGAAATCTATATACCAGCTTTTTTATTTTTCTTTTTTATTTTCTGAAAGTTATCTATTGTTGTCTGTGTAACCAGACAATGGTTAAATTTATCCTGTATCTAGGCTTTGAGTAATTTTAATCCCTTCGCCTCTTTTCATGTTTGATATCTTATTCTGTTCTTTTAGTGATCTCATTATAGAGCTTAATAATTTGTGCACCTGGGTATTTTTAATGTTTTACTTCACTGCTTCTCAAAGAAGAATATCTAAGATAGCATTACATTAGTATTTGCAATAGGTTCAGGTTGATTTATTTATTGAAATGCAATAGAAAATTATATCTATTAGAAGAATCCAGACATAACCATCATAACAAACAGTCAGTATTTCTGTAGAAATTTTGGCCTGGCAAGGCAAATATTGTTTACCCAGGTATAATTTAGTCTGAAAAAACTAATTTAATAAAATGAAATAGTGGCATTTGATTGTCTCCTAAAAAGTGGGTAGAATTTCTTTCCTTCTCTTTGTGCCAGTATTCTCTAAGTCTGTTAAGGGAGAAATTTGTAAATGTTTATTGGAGAGCTGTTTGTTAGGTGGGGTAGGTTTTAACTTCTCTTTCTAAGCAGAGGCTAATGCACACTGAGAATTAAAACTTAACAAGACTTTTAACCATTTACACAAAGAGACCTTAGCTGAACAAACTGAACAAGCTGAACAATCTGAAATAAAAAAGTAATATTTTTTTCTTTTATTTAGGGGACATGTGATGCTTTTTGAGATAAAACTGGGAAAAAAGGAGCCAAGACCCTGACTGGGTGATTGTTGCCTGTGAAAAAGATGCCCTGAATAGTGGCATCTAAGTAGTGGGAAGAATATCTATTAGTCATTGCAGACAGTTCAGAGACATTTTTTCAGAGAACAAGTCAAAGAGAAACTCCTTTCAGAAAATGATAGATTTTGCTGCATCAGAAACTCGATTATGCAATATGAGAAACAAAGCAGAAACTGAAGATAATATCATTAAATAAAAGGAAGAGGCAAATGCAGCAGCTCAGGACCATAGTGAAAAGGCAGAAAACAGAGGAACAAAAAGCAATCCTCCTCCCTTTGCCTTCATGGAAAGAAATTGAAAATTGAGTGAAAATGATAGAATTACAAACATAGCAAATAAGGTAAAGCAAAAGAAAAAAGTAAGATAGGAAGCAAGAGGTCTCCCAAAGAAAAAGGCAATATGGCTGAGACATTATAAACTGAAAGTTTCATCTTTGGACAAGGATAACTGGAATCAATTTTATATCTGAACATCTCCCTGTAAGTGCTGTTACAGATGTTGTTCTTCAGGATGCTAAGAAATGATGCAGCAGGAGAGACTGCTCTTTGTTCTGTTCTTAACAGCTCTTTCCTTACTCAGAATGCTTCTGGGAATTGATAGCCATTTCCAGGAACAAATCAGCCTTTCTGCTTCTGTTTACAGTGGGGGTAATGCACTTGTGTTCCGGGCTATTACACAAGCTCATGAACTTGTGGTGGGTGGCTGCTGTTTTGTGCATGAATGCTTCACACCAGCTTCCTAGGTAATACCTTAATTTTACAGATTTTCAAAATAGGAAATCAATGATTTCTAATGGAAAATCTTTCCTGCCAATCGAATCAACTAAATTAAGGCACCCATTTAATTTAAAATTAGTTTTAGAGTAGTTCTCTTTTTTTGCTACCATGCCTATTTAAGTTTGCCATGGGCTAGAATCTTAAAGCTTGTGTTCTCAGTGAAATCTTTGCAAAACTGTTGGAGTACTTCTAAAGTCTTTAATGTTTTGCTACTTAAATATCAGATTTTGTGGGGTGGAGGAATGGGGACTGGAAAGCAAGAGGAAGTTCTGCATTCATACTTACAGGTTCATACATAACACTACTTATATGTTTCCCAGAGAAATGTGCTTATTCTTTGCCTCGCTGCTGTATAAAACTTCATGTTTTCTTGTAATAGAGATATTTTCTTGCTACTGTCATGAAAAATTCAAAATGCATTTACATCTGTAGTTCACTGATACTCGTGCTATGTTGTATCACAGTTTGCTGTCTATCAACTCATCTTGCATAATTCTTCATTGCTGCCCCACTGCTGCCTTTTTGGAGGCAAAAGACTTTTCAAAGAGGCAGCATGACTGAGAGGGAGCTTCTAAAGACTGAGGTCCTCTTAAAACCTGTGTGCTGCTCAGAGCTCTGCTTGGTTACTGTAGAGTGTGGGAAAGAATGTAAATTCAAGCCAGCTAGAAAGTTATGTGTTTTAATTATTTATTTGATATATTTAATATTCTTTTTTGGAACAGAAAGGTTCTTGAAGAATATCTGGGATTAATTGTTTACATGTATCGCTTTTAAATTGTGGGGAGTTATACCTAAGATGCTAAATTGCCTTCCAGCTCATATGCAGTCTTCACTAATCTTGGTTATGCTGTGGCTACACTATTTAATTTGCAATTGTTTTTGTTTCATTGACTGAACTGTTGCTACACCTTTAACAGCTTTTGGCTTGTTACGTAAATTGCAGCATTGTCTTCTTTTCATAGCAGGAATTCTGAGTTTTTAGCTGAATAAGTGTGTGCATGAGCAAAGGTGTGGACTCAGAAAATGTAGTGTTAACTGTTCTCATGTTGCTAATGAGGTGCTGGGGTAAAAGGAGCTGTATCTGGCTGAATGACATCTCACTTGAGGGCAGTGTACAAGAGCTTGTTAAGCTTGTAGTCACAGATACACACCCACAGTGCCTCTCCCTCCTTCTCTTCCTCATGCTTACTAGCCCTCTGTCCATCTAGGTAAACTCTCCGTTTTAGAATTGAAGAGGTCTTCAGATCTGGCACCAGGACCTTCCTTGCCACCTCATGGGGCTCCTACCCACTGACACTCAGCTCATCCACAGCTGTCAGGGAAGGCAGGTTTCTGAAAAGGAATTGTGACCTGGAGGTTAAAATGTCAAGAGGTGTAGTGTTGGAGGTAGAATATGTTGATAGCTTGGGTGTAGCAAACTATACCTTGTCATACAGATAAAGATCTAGAAAAATGATGTGAACTTTCCTCCTGAGTCCCAGAGAGCCCCAGCTGCTATGTAAAAGCCTCTGTCAGTGATTGCTCTGTGGAGTATAATTTCTATGAGAATTGTACAAGCAGTGGAAGCAGGAAGAGTTGATGCAGCCCCAAGGAATGGAAAGCAGGCAGCATCCTCTGGCCCCAACCACAGCCAGTAGCAGAGCTGCTGATGCTGCTTTTGAGCCACCTCTTGGAGCTGGTATTGGACGAGGCAAACAAAGCTATCTCGGTGTTTACTTGAGCTTCCATGAAGGGTGAGGAAAATGAGTAAGGAGGTTAATGTTTCCCCAACTCTAGTCATCTGTAGATAGATTTTTTTTTCCCCACAGTGTCTTTTACTACATTTGAAGAAACTTGACTTGTCTCTGTTCTACACTCACTTTTGCTGCTGAGCTGGTTCTTATCCAGATCTCAACAATTATAATTCAAGAAAATTAAGACATTTTACAATAGTCTGCCAAGCACAACGACTGGAAACAAATGGAAACAGAAAACCGAACAGGTCTGACAACAGAGACTTATATAAATAAATATTAGTTAAAGAAAAGGGTTTAAAAAGCACACACAATATATGAGGGGCTGAGTAAGACAAGTATCAGTTGGATGGGGCTCATCTAAAAACAGTCAGTCACTGTCACTTAAAATGCTAAAGAAACAGGAATGGGTTGGCAGTTAGAAAGAGCAAAGATGGAGCTGTGGTTACCTGGCATTTCTTGATCATTTTCATTTGAACTCTGGCAAGTATGTGCAGTCTAGCACATACTAGATGATGGTTCTTAGGTGGAGTCAATGGAGCATCGCTTCGATACAGCCTCCAGGGTAATGTTGGCAACATGCTGGTAATACAGTGTTCTTGCTGTGCACCAAGATTTAAAAGCAGCTGATCTAGGCAGAGTAGAAACACACACATAAGAAAGAAGTAAAGTTGAGGCTTTGACAGAGAGGTCATCATTGTTGAGTAGACTTTAAACTCCCAGTGGAGAGAAATAAACACTGTAAGACGTGTTTATTCTCCTAATATTAATGTGCAAAACAGATTGTACAAGCTGTATTGCAGATAGTCCTGTTTTGTTATGTTAATCATAGGAGCACCCTAAGGTAAAGGTAGCTATTTGCCTTGAAGATATTAAATTAGGTGAATAAGATCCTATAGCTATCATCTTCAAGGAAAAGAAATTATGACCATTGGAGGATGTCACCTGGTTAACCAGGGTAAAGGCTTTGGGAGATCAGCTTGATTTTCCTTCGTTTTATATCAGTACACTCTGGAAGAAAATGCGAAGAAGGCAGAAGGAAGAACACATATCCTGTGAGGAGTGATTGAGGAACTTGGGGTTGTTTAGTTTGGAGTAAAAGAGGTTGAGAAGAGACATCAGTCCTCCCTACAGCTTTGCGAGGAGACATGAAGGGGAGGAACATGCTGATCTCCCTGGGATCTAGTAGTGTTCCAGTCTCATTCCCGGAACAAAATTTTGCTCTGTGGACAAGTGTGAGTTGACAAGGAAAGGGACGGAGCTGACCTTGTCAAAGCTATGATTTTCATGAAGTACATACTCTCCCAGCCAGAAGAGTAGAGTTTGGTGCCAAGAGCAGCATATATGCCAAGGAATGCTCAGCTGAATGTCTCCTTTGCCTTTGTCTCCAACCTCACAGCTCCATATGCCCTTGCCTGGTTTCCCAGCATCAGCAGCAGGAGGTCTGCTTGTGCAGGAAAGGTGTTGTGTGGGGTGAAAAGGCATTCACTTTAGGACACACCTGATTTAGAGTTTTTGTGGGAGAGTCAGCTCTGCTGAAATGCTGTCATGAAAACACATGGGAAAAAAGAGGTGGTGAGCTTGAGCTCACTTCTGCACAACCCAGAGAATATAAACACAGCCATGAGCATGACAAGGCTGTTTGTGGATCTTTGTGATCTTAAACCTGTTTAACTTATTTTGAATACTCATAACAAGAGGAATAATGTCAAAGACATTCAAATACTGATTGCAATTTTATTTTTTAAAATATTCTGCTCTGTTTCCATAGTTGTATCAGTCCATTTAGAATAGTTTGTATTTTTGCTTTAGCAACAAATAAAACTAGTCATTGACTGAATAATAATCTTCTAAAAGTTGACTACAGAAACTCCATGAATGAGCATAGAAAGAAACAGATTATAGAATTTATTTCATCTGAACATGTTTATATCTCTGAGAATGGCATCTGTGGTAAAATTAGCCCATTTTTTATAAAAGACTTTTAAATATAGTTCAAATAAATATTAAATATTCTGACAGGTGTTCTGAAAAAAAGAAAAAGAAAAGAAACATTCTGAAAGTGGCCGAGAAGCCCAAAGGCTCTTTCTCTGAGCTAAGAAATGAACAGCTGCCTATGAAAGAGGCAGCTGAACTGGGAATAGGAGGTAACTCACCTACAACTCAATGGCACATCTTGCTCAACCTCACACTGTAAATATCCATGGTTGCTGGGCTGCCTCCTCCAGAGCAGACACTGCTCTACTCCTGTCAAAATATTATGAGTAATTCTGAATTGTTTTGTAGAAAAAGACATCGGTTATACAAATCTGATGTCTTTGGTTGAGGAATCTGGTACTTCTCACACACATGAAGTAGTCTCCTTACCCATTCAGTCTAAACTTAATTTTGCTCTACTTTGCCTGAATTCCTTGAGGGGTCAGTTTAAAACATATTCAAAGATTCCTATAAGTGTATTGCAGTCCCTGGAGGAAATGTTTTGTCAAAATGCTACAGAAATCTAGTACTGCCCATTATAGCCTACCAGGTCTACTTCTAGCCTATTTTATACCCACGACAAAGATGAAAACATCTGAGAAATTACATCTGCATTGGATTGAATTACATGCATTTTTTCATTTCAGTCTCATGGCTGATGTTCAGAGCTACATTACAGTAACTAACCCTTGGAGCCTGTGAGAGAAACAGCTTTTGTGCTGCTGTTAGGATCTTTTCCTTCTTTATTTTCTTAGTACAGCAGTGAACATGGGAGGCTTTGCAGTCCTCTAAAATCAGGAGTGTTTCACACAAGGAGCATATATACCAGTCACAAATATGTAAGACATTAAAATTTCTATTCTTTTACTTCTTGTGACATAAAAGAACCATGTTAAATGCAATGATATTTACACTTTTCTTCAATTGCTTGTAAGATTGCCTAAGCAGTAAAAGTGGAGTTGTAAACACATTTATTCATACATTAACAGTTATACCCTTGAGAATATTTCAAGCAAAACTGCATTCAAATAGGCTGTTTATTTGTTTTAAGGACTTTTTAAAAAATCAACAATTAAATAGTCCATCTGTTTCCCAAACACTTCTAGTTAAACATTTGACTATACAGTTCTGAAATGGCAATTTTGCTAAATTAAACATTCTGTGTTTCTTGTGTATAAATCCTTGAGTGCTACAGGGAAGCAACAGAGTAGACAAAAGCTTGGATTTGCCAAACTAAAATATGGTGTATATTAGCAGAATTACACCCACTTATAGTACATTAGATTACTCTTTTTCTCTTTCTTGGAAAACTACAAGTTAAAAATATTTCTTTCTGAAACCTGGGCTAATCTTACCATTAGAGAACACAACAAATGACTCTAAAAATCACTGGGAAAGTACTTTCAACATGTGTTTGTGGAAATAGCTTTTCAAAGTATGTTTATATCCCCTTCTTTTTCCTGCATTTTAATGTTGGGCTAGAAACTGCTGAAATTCTTGTTAAAATGAGCCTTCACTCTGAAACTGGTGCAAAGACATGTTAATGTTAAAAAATGCATAAAGACAAAAAGTGGTTGATTAAAGATAATTTATATTTTTCATTAAATGAATGTACATTATTCTCAGAGCAAAGTGTTTTATTATTAATGGAAATTAATGTTCACTATTAATTATACATTTTTAAGTGCTTTCATTTTAACCTGTCATCAATTTCCCATAGTAAAGTGATGTGTCTCCACTTCAAATATTCTGAACTTTACTTTGCTCTTAAATTGTGTCAAGATTTTCTTTTGGACAATCTGGTTTTTAGTGAACATTTTTTCCACTTACCTATTACTGTCCCTTCAGTCTTCATCTTACTTCCTCAAACTACTACTTTTAAACCTCTTTTATGTTTTTCTAGAGTAGAAATACCTTGAGGATACAGAATAAAATTTTAAGCTGTTATTTTATGGCCCCTACTATTATTGTTAATTTGTGTAATCAGGTATTGGAGATTAATTCAATATGCTCGTATTTTTTCTTTGCATGTAAGTTAGTTAATTAATGAATGCAATTTCCCTTCAGGATTTTTTTTCTTTTACATGGGCTGGCAGCACTTCAAGAAATAATTCCTTGAAATGATTGTATTTTGATTAATCAGAATATGTATTCAAAAATCAATCTGTATATGCAAAACTGACATGGAGGCTGAACAACTCTTTAATCACAGATGGCAGGACAGATGCTTCACATGAATTACAGTTATAAAGAAACATCAGCACTAATAGGAATGAGTATATTGTCTTCAATGTGTCCTGAATTGCATGAAACGAGGGAAATTTGGAAATTTTGGTTTACTATTATTTTAGAGGTGTTCCATGACTGTGACAAAAAATAGTATTTGACCCAATTTGTCTTTGAATTCCAGTAGAGAATTTTAAAAATACAGGAACCTGCTAAAAAAAAAAAAAACCCAACCAAAAAAAACCCCAAACAAACAAAAAAAACCCAACAAACAAACAAGCAAACCAACCAGGAATATTTACATAGGAAAGAAGCTAGATTGGTCAAATAATACAACAACAGAAAGTAATAAGGAGGAAGGTTTTACATGCCTCAATGTGTTTGCTCAAACCTTCCTTCTGCTTCTGTGAATTTGTTCAATTCTTAGACAGAATACTCACTGCCAAACAACCTTTTTTTTTTAATTTTTACCTTTCATTTTTAAAACACACTTTTTTTTTTTGTTATGTTTTGTCATGTTTTTTTGTTTTTTTGTCATGTTATCTGTTTTTTTAATTCAATGCATTTACTGTTTTTATCTGATTAAGGCCTCAATGTTTGTTTAACTCTTTCTAACCTGGAATTCTCTTTGCAAACAGATGAATAATCCTTCCTTCCTTCCTTCCTTCCTTCCTTCCTTCCTTCCTTCCTTCCTTCCTTCCTTCCTTCCTTCCTTCCTTCCTTCCTTCCTTCCTTCCTTCCTTCCTTCCTTCCTTCCTTCCTTCCTTCCTTCCTTCCTTCCTTCCTTCCTTCCTTCCTTCCTTCCTTCCTTCCTTCCTTCCTTCCTTCCTTCCTTCCTTCCTTCCTTCCTTCCTTCCTTCCTTCCTTCCTTCCTTCCTTCCTTCCTTCCTTCCTTCCTTCCTTCCTTCCTTCCTTCCTTCCTTCCTTCCTTCCTTCCTTCCTTCCTTCCTTCCTTCCTTCCTTCCTTCCTTCCTTCCTTCCTTCCTTCCTTCCCTTTCTGATATACTTGGAGACAAATGGAAAACAAACAAAGAAACAGCAAGTCATTTCTGAACAGAATAGAAAGGTCGGAAAGCTGAGAAGCTCTGACCGAGGAAAAATTTGAAGCAATACAAAGTGTAGGTAGGATTGTTTAGATTAAGTTGGAAGTCTAGGAAGGAAGGATATAAAGAAAGAAAAGGCAATTTAATGACAGGTTGCAGGCTAGGAAAGGACAGAAATGAGGCCATGGGAAATCAGAAGACATTGCAAATTAAATTAAGTCTAGGGAACACAGAATCTGTAGGAGGAAATCTGTCTCATATACTGGGATGACTTCACCTGTGGTCACAGCACTGGATTTAAAGATGAGTCACCAGGGATGAATACTTTCTTATTTAAAGAGGATAAAATGTTAATACTGATGTCAAACAGACAAACAAAATGATCTTTATGGATCCCTTCCAGGTCAGAATATTCTGTAATTCTGTGAAATCAAGTTTAAAAAATCAGCTGCAAACTCTTCATACATAATAAATTAAAGGATATGTTGCTGTTGTGTCTTTGGAGAATTGAGCAAAGGAAAACAAGATGTAAATATGATTTTGCGGGCTTTCTTTTCTCATTTTTGTCTGTGTGGGTTATTATTGTCTTAGAATGCTGCTCTACTATTTTTCCTCTTTTTTTGGCTTCTTTTGTAGCAATGGGAAAATAAATTGGACTGTTTTCCAAATAAAAAAGCCAGATAGCTTTGAAAATTCATTCTCCTTCTTTTTTTTTACTTTACTACAATGAAGATAACAAAGTTGAACCCAAACAAAAATCTAAGCCCAAACACACAGCAAAATACCTGACGAGAAGCAAACTCCACAGGTAAAAATGAGGATTTGTTCTGATTCTTGCATGATCTACATTTATTGACCCATGATATTTTATTCTTAGATATGTTTTTATATACTATTGTCTAAGTGCTTTATGGAACAGATGAAAAGTACAAGGTTTCTGCCCTGAGAACCTGTGGCTCTGATTCAGATGTGAAGCAGCAAGGGAGTAAGGGAGAAGAAAGGGAATGTGAGAAGAGCAAACCAACAGAGAAGGCAGATTGTTTGGCTGCACTGCACCTCTAAGGTCAGCTAGCTTAAATTACATGCAAGAAGAAAGAGTTCACCTGTGTCCTAGACTCAAAACTAAACCAGTCAGGGTTAAACTATTTTGTTCCTTTCTATAACGTTCTACAAATGGGCTAGAGTGTATAAGCCTTCCAAAAAGCACTAACTTGGCTAGTAGGTGTTAAAACCAATGTGCCAATATTTTACCAACCAATTAAATAATTAATTGGGAAAAATTTCTTCTCTCAGTTATATAACTAGTGATCTCTTGATATGGAGGAACCACTATCCCTAGTCCACCCAGCAAATTAACCTTCCTTTTTTGCAATGGATGCTCGAGGCCCCTGGCTTTTTGCACCATGCTTGGAAGTTTTTCATGCTATTTCCAATCCATAGAGGACACGAGCTTCCAAGTACTAAGATTCTGCCTGCACCCTGATGCCAACAGACCTCTACTATAATGACAGGCTTGCTTTCCTAGAGTGACAAAGAGGCGTTCCCAGTGGCGGACGGATTGTAGGCCGTGCTAAGTCCTAAATTTAGTCTCCAACATTAAGAGAATTGAAACTATGCCACCCCTGATTTTGAGATAAGAAAGAGGGGAACAGTCTTAAAAAGTCTAGAATGTGAGTTTAAAGGTAAGTATTTCCTTGGGTATTTAATAAAGAATGTTGTTAATTCTTGGTCACTATAGAGAACACAAGCTTTTCCATATGAACAGGTAAAAGGAATTAAGAACTTCTTGTGTTCTCTCATTTTAGCTGAGAAATTATAATGGAATGGTACTGGAAAAGTGCAGGAAAAAAGAGATATGAGTGTTTTGGAAAGATATTAAAAAAAAAAATTCTGCTAAAGTGAGATTGCCAATGCCGCATCCAGAGAAGCTTTATATTAATTATCTGTGTTCACAAAGTAAGAATGATTACATCAATAAAGGGTGATTCATAGTTAAGTGGTGCTTTTCAACCATACGACATCTATTGAGAACAAACACTGTGCTCCAGATGGAAGCTAACTAATGCACTAACAACATAATTACAATGATTGCAGCTGTGACAAAGGGTATGAGTGACTTTCAACCACAGCATAGAACAGCTTACAAGAAATGCATTTTTGTTAGTTAAGTATGTTGCACTTTTGGTTATGAGAACAACCAGAATGGAACTGGACCTGTTGGCTTGTTATACTAGACCCTACAGAAATTTATAAGAAAGGGAAGCAATTATTAAGAATGCAAGAAAATAAATAATCTAAACCCAAGATAGCATTCTGCTATTATTTTTATCATATAGCTGTGCATACATGAGTGTTCATGTGCATACATATGCTGAAAAGAAGCTCCTGTTGTCAAATGCTCATCTTTGAGAAAATAGACTCAGGGATGGGATTCTTTCCACTGGACTTCTGACTCTTGGCTCCCTGTATAACTATCTGAAATGAGCAGACTCTTTCACAGTGTGATTCATTTTGCCGTATTTTAAACTTAAATTTTTGAGTGGGATTATTTTTGAAGTAGCTGATCTGCTCCTCTGAGTAAAGGGAACTAGGATGATGTATTCACATATGCACATACGCATATTGTAAAAGTCTTTATGAGACCAGATGTATTACACCTTTGAATGAATACAGAAAGACCAATGAAACAGTGCTGACATTAACAAGACCATGCATTTAAGTTAAAATTAATCATAATATCCCAACATATGTTATCCTTTGTGTATAGCAAAGCAAAAATGAGCTTTGAAAAAGGCAAGACTGGTGATTATTTAAAGACTACTCATTCCAGAAACAAGGCAGCACTTGGAAAGAAGTTGAAAATAGTGAGGATTGAAAGGCTTAACAACACTGAATATTGCAGGTATGTTATGAATGGAACTCTGCTTAAAAGGGGACAGTCTGTGAAGGGGTTCCAAAGGAGACAAAAATGTGGTGCTGTGTGGGTTTCCAGAAATTTTGCTGTGAGTAAATACAAGAGAAAGTTTATCCTAAAGCCCTGCACCCAGAAGTGCAACCACAGAGACCTTTGCAGTTTGACATGACCCATCCATATGTTCTACCTCTTCCAAATCCATCAGAGACACGAGTCTGCACTGCTGTCTCTGGAATTGCTGTTTCTGAGGAGATAGCTCACTCACAATCTGATAATTTTCGTACTACTACATATACTGAGGCATCAGGCTGAATGATAAAAAGTATTGCATTTAAACCCCCTTCCTTCTTTCCAACCAGCAGCTAACCCCCACCCAGCCCTCCACCCAGTTAAAGAGAGGTGGGAATATCCTCTCCCCATAGGCATCACCTTCCTGTTGATCCCCTCTTAATTGCTTTTACGCCTTCTAAGTTCAAGCTATATCTTTTTCCTTTCTTTCTCTGTCCTTAATTCTCACATCTGAGCTCAGTGAAACAGAGCACTGATAGCTTATCTAGCAGTAGAGGCAAAAATTAATTTTGATATTTAAAACACTTTCTGTCTTATTACAGTTGGAAGCCTTTTTCAATCTGCAAATTACATATTGTAACAAGTATTAACTATACATATGTTCTATTAAATTAATGATCTTAATTGTGGCCTTAGCTTTTGGCAGGGACTACTCATCACAACCCATTATTACTGGCTGACACAGGCTTGAGAAGTGTTCTGTCAAAACTCTTTTATCCCATTCTGTTACTTTCAGAGGTAACTATCAGTGAAATAAGTAGCTAGAAAAGTCCAAACAGAATTTTAGGTACTGTTTGGAGAAGAACAGAATAAATTGGAAAGCACCATTACCAGGCTGCATACATGCAGGATGTCACTGCTTCTTATGCATTATTTTCAGTTCTGTTCATCGAATCTCAAAGGGATAGAGGATAAATAGAAGAAATATAGACAGGGCATAAAAACTTTGGAAAACATGGAAAAACTTTGGAAAACATGGAAAAGCCTTCTTGCAAAAAGTGATTAGATAAAGAGTTTTGATATTGGGGAAAATTCATCCAAATATCAATTAATTGTAGATTTATATAGAAGATGAAGATATAATTCATTCAGTAATTACCACAGTGAAAGAAAAAGAGGATACTGACTGAAATTATTGGGCAATATATTTAAAACAAACTGACAATATATCTAGTGAAAGATTAAACTTAGGTTAATTTTCCTGAAGTGTTGTGCTGTCCAAAGTATGAGCATACCTAAAAATGTTAAGGAAAATTCGAGAGCAGACTTGCCAGGCTTTTTGGGTACCATGGTCCCAATGGTGTCCAGCACAAGAATTCCCTGCACATTTGCTCTCCAGCAAATTGCAGGATTTTCATTGGAAAGGAGGGGGTGGAATCACTTTTTGTGTATGGTAGTCTACCAGCCTCCAGTCCAGCAGGCCTTCAGCAGAAGTTTCAGGTGAGACATCTGGATTAACCTTGACCTGAAAATATTCTGCCTTGAATACCCAAGTTCACCTGGCTCAGACAAGTTGATTTAAGTTTGTAGGTGATTCCATTTTAACCACTTTATTTTTTTATAGTAAGTATATGTTATACCACCTTGAATTAAAAATTAGTTTAAGAATGTCCACTGAGTGATTTCACCAGTTTATAGAATCTTTAAAACTCATTTTATTAAGTAGACAAGATCTGTGAAAATGTGACCTCATTGATGTCATCATTCCATTTTTACAAGATCACCTTTTTGTCAAGTGCATTAATGGGCTAGAAAGGACATGATTAGACAAAACAGGACAGGCAGATTTCATTGGAGCATTGTAAGAATAAAAAAAGTCTTCCTTTTCCAGTCTAATGTCTGTTGATGGGAAAGTTGGTGGTTAAAAGCAGAGTGAAGCATTACAAAAAGCTTTTCGAGAAAGTTTTTGTGTTCCTTAGGAACTTAATTTTTGCTATAATTTAAATTTATTATCCAGAACTAAAAGAAAACTTTACACTTCATTAGCAAACCAAATATGACTGTGCCACTAATGCTTTGAGATAATACTGATGATGAATGATTTTCTATGCTGTACTTTAATGGTACCTAGCTGCTTCAGATTTTAGAGTAGGAGATACACATGGCTACACTGAATTTGATAGATAGTTTACTTACCTCTGGAGTTGCCAAGTTGACACTTCACTGCTTATAGAGTTTTCATGCTTGCACCTGAATTTATAAGAAAAATCTTGGGCAAAAGCTTGTAAATGTGATTTCTCCATAATCTGTGCATGAATTAGATCAGGTGTCTGTGCATCAGAAGAGAATTTAAACATCAGTACCAATGGCAGTCATAATCTGCCAAAGTCCAGAGATTTAACAGAAAACTAAACATGAAAATTATGTCAGCCATTGGGTATGCATCTGTTGTTAATTTGGTGCTTTGGCTCTCAGAGCAGTCAAACCTGACCTCAAAGCTCAGATCATCTACAGGATGAAATGCTCCTCTTGTTAAATTTAGTGCCAAAATTGTTCTTGTCAGGAATGCCAGCTTTTCAGAATAGTTTTCCATAGAAAGATGAATTATTCTGAGGTTATAGTAGTCTTCCTACTGCATAATTTTGTTACATATAGAGATCATATATTTAAAATCTATTTCAGCCATATTTTGTATATTTCTTTCTACTTATTTTGACTTCTGCTTTATCTATTTGTTTAAACACTTACCTGTTGGGAAATAAATCACACTCCCCTGTGATACTGGTAAATGCAGGAACGGTTTCCATTTTTTACCTTGATGAATCTTAGTGCTTCTCCTTATCCTATTTTTCCATAGCTAAAACCAACTTTTGTAACAACAATATGTTTAGGGACTTTATATTTCTTGCTGATTTTGCTGGTAATTTTAATACAGCCTGACTTGTGTTTCATAAAACTGACAGCATTTAAGTGGTACTGTAGAAAAACACTGTTACTGAGGTAGAGTATGTTTTTTGGGTTTTTTTTGTAATGTCTAATAGGGTTTTTTTCAGTATTTATTCCCTCCCCTCAGAATATCTTCTGATTCTTGTCCTTATGGAGTGAAACTTGGTATAGTGTGTCTCAAATAAAACATATCTCAGATGTTTTATCTGAATTTTTGTTTGAAATAGCATAGTTTTAAGAAACAGTAGAATTTATGCTGGGTCCTCCTTATGCAGGATGTATTAGGGTGTATTTGGACCTATGAACTATGTCAAAAATTTTTGCTGTCAAATGCCAATGACTATGAGCAATAACAGCTTATTTTAAGGGAGGTATCAATTTTTCAATATTAGTGCTTGCTGCAACACAAAAGATATCTTTTTTCCTATGTACCTTCGGAGGTTCAAAATTTTCCTTCAGGCAAATCCTTGCTGACTTTTGGATCCCTATCTGAAGGTTATCCAATTAATTTTGAATTAAATTATTTTAAAAAAATAGTAATTTTTTTTAAAGTTCAATGTTTAAAATTATACAAAATGTAGGGAAAAGTGAGTAGTTTCATATTCAGAAACTGCAGGAGAAGTTTCATCTAAAGCAAGGTGCTAGGAAATTAAAAATATGAACTGTTTCCCTCTTATTTAAGAATGGCTTTGTGATTTTGGAAGTATGTTCATTTTTTATTGTTAAAACTGAAAGGATGCTCCAGCTGTCCTCAAAACACTTGCCCAATAGCAAGTGTCCCGATAATATGTTTTTTGCTGCACTTTTATTATAAAAAATAACTACAGTGTCTCTGATAAAATTAACTTCATTGGAACAGCTGGTAAATTCTAGTTTTTAAAAAGAAGACTCCTGTTGAGCACTCCAGTTGCAAAGAGGATATAAATTACAATTAAAAAAAATCATGTAACATAATAGACAAGACATAAATGGTCAGTGGTGGTATACCAGAGGGCTAGATAACAATTTTCTCAATACTTAATCAATGCTAGCAACTATCTGTTTGCATCTGTTTTCATTTAGGAAATATCTTAAGGATACACTTGAGGTTAAGCTAAAGTTAACATGCTAGCTTACTGAGATGTCCTTGATTACATAATCTTTTTAGTGTAAGATGGGATGCACAGGTCAATATTTTACTTTATTTAATATATTTGAAGTCCAGATTCTGATGAGAAATATAATTTTTAGAATATATCCTTCTGGCTCCTGTCAATATCCCATTGTTGGACAGCTGCTGACACTTCAGATGAAGGTAAAAATTACCCTGAAAACACACTTAGGAAGTAGCATAAGACTTTGACCATTTCAGGACATGAGCCAAGAGACCTGGGGCTGTTTTGAACATGCTGTTAATGTACAGCTGCCAATACTATCAGCTTTCTGAGGTGATGCAGGGAATCTGGCTCTTCCTGTGGGCCAAGAAAGAAACAGAAACATCTATGTACACATACATCCCATAGGGAGCACTGTGACAAGCCAAATGAATCCCAGACACAGAGATGGAAAAAATACTGAAGGGTACAAGCACACAGAGCCTACTCTGTCTGCTGTCTGTCTGTCTCTCTCTCTCTCCCCCCCCCACCTCAGTAAAGCTGTTCCAATGTTTAATTGCCTCACATCTCTCAAATTGTTTTTCTGCTGCAAAATTGAAATAGTCTAAATTTTAGGCTGTATTCTTCAGAGCTGCCTACAGCTTTGTTAGCAAGGCAGAAAAAATTCCCCTACCTGTAAGGCTTTCAGTATACAAGTACATTGATAGTCTCATGTTAGACCCATTGAAGTCTTTAATCCTCACATTTAAAAGGTTGGTTTCCTGCTTGAGCCATTTTTATGTCTTTGTTTTGAGCTCTTGTTTGTATTTTTATGTTATTCTTAGTTCATTGTGAGACCAGCTGCTTCCTTCTTTGTGTACTGCATCAGGTCACATTTTACTTTTCTGCAGTCTTGGGTGTGTGCTGGCGTTTCAGGATCACCTTATTCTGGACAAAAAATCCTGGCCAGGGTGCTGTTAAGAGGGTATTTTCTCCCTCTCTATCTCATATATGAGCGTGTGTTGGTTTTACATGGCCTGGTTTGTGCTAGCAGGGGGGCCACAGAGGGGGCTTCCCTGAGAAGCTGCTGGAATCTTCCACCATGTCCAGTAGAGTCAATCCCTGATGGCTCTGAAGATGGACATGCTTCTGACCGAGACTGGACCAATTAGAGATTGTGGAAATGCTTCTTGATAGCGTATTTAAGAAAGAAATCAAAACAAAGACACACAGGTTTTTTTTTTTTTGTTAGTCAGAGAAGAGGAAGACGTGAGAAAATGTGAGGGAAAGAACATGGAGACACCAAGGTCAGTGGAGAAGGAGGGACAGGAGGTGCTCCAGGTGCCAGAACTCAGATTCCTCTGCAGGCCCTGGTGAGTCCACAGTGAAGCAGCTGCACCCCTGCAGCCTGTGGGGATCCATGGGGGATGTAGAGAGCCACCCACAGCCTTGGGGATCCAGGGGGGACACAGAGATCCACCCACAGCCTGTGGGGGAGGTGCCCATGCCAGAGCAGGATGCCTGGAGAAGGCTTTGATCCAGTGGGAGACCCGATGGAGAAAGGCCTCTGCTTCCAGGCTGGAGCAGCCTGTCCTTGGAGGTCTGCACTCTGGGGAAGAGTGACCCACGCTGCAGCAGTTGTGGGAGGACTGTGGGAGGGACTCATGTGTCAGCAGTTTTGGAAGGACTGATGCTCATGAAATTGGAGCCCTGTTGGAGAAATTCACAGGGAATTGTCTCCCGTGGCAGGGACCCTATGGTGTAGCAGAAGAGCTCCTCTCCCTGAGCAGGGGAGGAAAACCTTGGGTGTCAAACTGACCAAAAGCACCACTCCCTGTCTCCCTGCACTGTTGGTGCAAAGGAGGGAGGAGCTGGGGGTTAGGGGGAAGGTGTTTTTAAGGTGTTTTACTTCTCATTATCCTCCAATTTTTGTTAGTAATAAACTCACTTAATATATTTCAGTCGAGCATGTTTTGACCTTGGAGTGCTTTCTTCCAGTCCTTATCTCAACTCATGAACCTCATGAACCCTTCATTCTATTTTCTCCCCTCTGTCTAGTTGCAGAGGGGAGTGAGATTTTTGTGGATGCCTGGCATTTGGCCAATGTCAAATCACAGCAGAGAGTTTCCAGAAAGGAACCTGAGCAAGTGCTTATGCTTTCCTGGAGAAAAAATTTAAGGTATAGCAGAGGAGATAGCTTTCTGATAAGTGGAACAGAAGGTTTCAGCTCAGTCAGTGCTAGTGAGTGGAAGGAAGGAACAGTGACAGGCAATCAGGTCTATGGGTGCAAGGACAGAAGTGGGAGGTGAGCATCCCAGAAATCCAGAACCTGAGGACTCCTTTGCCAGATCAACACCAAAATCTGTGAAAAAACCCTAGAAATCTGTGATTCCAACTTCTAGTCAGATGAACTGGATATTTATCTCCTGCACAGTCCTGGATATGCTCCTTTTTTTTTCTTTCTTTTTTTTTTTTTTTTTCCAATCTGAAAGGCCTTCCTAGTTGCTTTTTGATTATACACTCCAATGTCATATTGAAGTGATGTGCCATCACACATCAGCAGCCTCTGACTTACAAACGTCTAGTCTTGATGTCAACTGTATTAAAACTTTCAGTGGGTTATAAGCATTTAATTAGGGAATACAGTATTTGGAACCGTTTGTCTTCCTGATTATTTAATGCTCCAATGAATTTAGTGTCATTTGCAAAGTTTATCAACAATGATTTTATGTCATCCCTTAGCTTCCATATCTGCTGTATTTTATAGTACAATGCAATTATGAAGCAATATTCTGTTGTGAACTATATGAAGACATTTGTTTTGATTACTTAAAATAAAATGCCCAAATTGTCATGGGAGCTTTTACAAATAATGTAAAAGAAAGGATAAATAATGTAATAAAATTATGAAACCTGAAGTTTGCTCCAAACTATGGACAATCTCTTCTGCATTGCTGTAAAAGACAAGATATTATAAAATTTTCTTTTGGCTTCTCAAGAAACAAGAATGTATAGCTCTGAGTGTTACTCTGCCCTTCAGATAAGTCAGAATGGGGTACTTTAGGTCAGCTGAGAGCAAATCCAAGACTGCTTTGCCACAAGGACTCAGTAAAGCAGGTAACGTTTAGTCTGAGTGCTTCTGCCACTCAGTATGTGGCTCACTCTAACTTTTCTGAGAAAAGCTCAAGGCCTGTGAGCACCACAAACTGGTACTGCACCACACCCTAATGATTATTCTTGAAGAAAAGCTATTTCCATGCAAAAAAACCCCAAAACCTGCAGACAATTCAGGACTGCTGGAGTATTTACAGAGTAGCCTGTGTGTGTCTGTGTGCTTCACAGACCTGGATGGTGTTTGGGGTGCTTTTATCATCATAACTCCAGATGCATGGTGAAAACAAGCAGGTTTGCCTGTGAAAGGAACCGAGGTTCCCACGTCACTTTGCATCTGCAAGTGTTCTATGACCTACCTCAGAAGACATGTTTGGGGAGGGGTGGTCTTTGGTGGCCACAGATGAGAAGTATTTTTGCAACTTTTGCTACATTGGGTGAAAGTCCTCCAATGATCTCAACAATGTCTAAGCCATGAGCCACTGCAGCCTCTCACAGACTGCTCTGCTAGCTGAAACACAGCAGTGTTCTCATTCTGATGCTGAATACCTCCCCTTCTTAAGTATGCCCAAAGTGTACCCTTTCAAAAATTCAGGGTATTTTATGTTAGGATTTCTCCAGAATCCAGAACTTGTCCTACTTCCTGTATTATTACTAAAGACCACCAATTGAGCTACCAAAGGACAAATCTACTTTGACCCATTGAATACCTGACACAGCTTCCTGAGATTTTCAAGGATGTTGTTTGCATAGATTGATATGTTGAAGAACTGTTTTGATTTATGAAATGTTTAACCTTAAATAGGTCTACTTTTAGAAATATGTCTGAATTAACTAAGATTTTAAATAATTCAATCACTACTGTGTAGAAAAGTAATGATTAAACACACAAGATATAGAATAAGCCATTTCACGGCTGTTGATTAGTTAGGTGGACAACTTAGTATGCTCAATAGCCAGTGCTATTCCTGTGAAATTATCCTCCAGTGCAATTTAATGCATCCTATATGTTCTGTAAGGCATTATTTATACAATGTTAGGCAATGCCCTCAATTATATGGCTGTACTGAATTGTTACGAAACTGAATGGGAATCACAGTGGATGTAATTTATTTCTGAACAGGAACTACAAAATTAAAGTTAAATTAAAAATTTGAGTTAAAATGTCAAGTTGCTCATCACTTGGGTGTCACTAGCAACATTTTATTTTTTTTATTTTAAAAATGCTTAGTTTATTAGGGAGTTTTTGAGTGTGCTGCATTGAAGAAGCCTATTATGTGTTAAAAAGGTGTTTTTCCTCTGAAAGTCTGAAATTCAATGACAAATCATTCTGTTGTCCCAATACTAAGACTGAGATTACTGTGTTCTTCCTTAGAAACTTTTATGATAAGACCTTGTAATTATGGTCAGATTTCTGTATCTATGGGGAAGCCCTGTGACGATGTCTGTAAAAAGCATTTTTAGATTCAGCTCCAAGAATCAGTACTTCCTAGAGGACCACATCTCCAGATGGATTTGAGAGCCTGGTCATGAAACTTTCAGCCATGTGCTTGTTCTTCTCACTGCTCTAAAGGGATTCTTGGCATGATTAAGGATTAATCAAGAGAATAAAAGTTTTCTGGATCAGGTCCCAATTCTGGAATGTGATTAATTCATTGTTTGAAGTAAATATGCTGCAATTTTCAATATTACAAAATACAGTAATAAATAAACAAGGCTGATGCGACTCTGAGGCTTGTTGAGGATTATCATGAATTCCAGTTTGTGAATTAGAACTGGCAGGCTGTGCCAGGGTTTCAAGCCCAATGCTGTGGATCTCCTGGGAGTTATTTCAGCTGTTCTAGTTATGCAGCAGCACTGATGTTGGTTGTAGAAGAAGCCAACAGATTTAAGATGAAAAGAACTGAAAGGACACTGTAGTAAATCAGAAAATTTTTCCATGTTACAGAAAACATCTGAGAAAATTGTTAGGTATTTCTGGTGTGTGAAAATTTAACCTTTAGCCGACTAATGATTATAGTACCAAATTGTCTTCTTTAAAGTAGAAAAGAAACCCCAAACAACATATATGTTAATTTACATATATGTTAATTTTTATTTCTATAGCCTTTTCTCTTGCATTTTTCTTCCATTGAGATTGATTACATTTACCCAATTTAATCTAGTCCCATCTGAAACCAATAGATACTCCTCAATAGTAATTTGGGCTTCACATTTTAAATTACTTCATATTTCGGAAGAGGTGGGCCTTTGAAAAATGTGTGTATTCATTATTTAGTTGCTGAGAAGTGTCAGGAAGAGGTCTCATTCTGTTTGCTGACTCACTAGAGGGAGCTCCAGATGCATGGAAAGGGAAGGCTTTGTTCTTAAACAATACAAATCTCAAGAAACCAGAAAAAATACTTTTCCCAATGGACAGTGATTTCTAAATGTCTAAAAGAGAAAAATAAATAGTCCTTTTTTTTCTTCTTAGTTAAAGCATTTTATTTGTGTTTGTTTGCCAATAATACATGCCTCACAAGCTAATAACTACAGAATTTGAAGGCTGGTAACAAATAATGTCCAGTTAAAAACTTTGCAAATAGAAAGCTTGAAAAATGCCTAAGACCAGTGCCTGTAAGCCCTTTTAAGCAATTGCAATCAAGATATGTGGCTTTTTCAAGTGGCTGGTTTTCAGAGCTGATGAGATAGATATCCAGTAGGTTGGAACTAAATCTTTCCTCTGATGCAATGCAATGATTCTAAAGCAGCATAATATATCTGTAAGTCCACTGATCTGATATCTGATATTCATATAGGGCAATGGCTCTTATGCTGCTAAAATTGGGATTATTTTTGATGTGCAAAGGGAAATTCATTTAGATGAAACATAAAGTGGAAGAAACACAAAATAGCACTTTCTGAAGCATTTCAAGTGTTTATTATTTGCAAAATTGCCTCTGAAGTGCAGGAATTAGGAAAGCATTTTGTTTTGGCCTATATTTTAAATGTTTTTGGTTTATTTTCAGTGTTTTTCAAGGAGATGCCTTTCTTTACATGACATGAGAAGCTGTCAAATGGTCTAATTTCTTTTAATAGTTAGCATTCATATCTTGGTTCCCCAGAATATTTGAATTAAGCCAGTGAAAGTTTTATAAATATGCATAGGCAAGCACAAAGAACACTAGGATGGAGCCTATCTTCTGAGCCAGGTAGTGGTTACTGAAGTAATTAAAATCTCAGTATACAATGTATAGAAGCAATGTATAATCTCAGTATACAATGTATAGAAGTTTTTAGTATTAGCTCTATTTGCTTTCCTAGTACAGTGTTTTTTTTTATTATGATAGTTTCTCTGAACACTCATTCACATAAACTTTACAGTATGTATCTCAGAAATAGCACATTTGACATTATGGTCTTATGTAAATACCAAGAAATAACATATTGTGTCATCAAGATTTTCAATTATATTTATTACATGTCTTGTTACATGTACATTATAACTGTATTATGTTTCATGAAGATTGAAATAAACTACTATTTCAGCTTCACACAATGATTAGCGCTGGGAGGAAAATTCATCAAATGTTACATTCAAATCTGCTGTTTCTTCCTGTTGGATGACAGTGCTGCAGAAAACGAAAAATAACTGTGTTTTCTTACTCCGATGGATGATATAGAAATGTATGGCTTATCAGAATAAACTAGACCAGCTTAGAATTTATAGCAATATTAATCTTTGACTTCCATAGTATTTACACTATTTACTGATTCTGTGAGGAAGAAGTGCTTTAATCTTGAGGCTGTTAGCAGATAAACAGTGCTGTTGAGGTTTATGTGTTGGCACATATGTATCCCAATTTTGTGATAGCTGTTTTTTAGGGAGTGGCGTTGAGAGCTGAATGAAGCATATTCACTTTTGTAATCCCTCCTCAAAGTGATTCATTTTGATACAATTTTTTGGATCTCATCCTCCATGGGTTTTGGTCAAAGAATACATATTTTATTGGTGTAATTTTAATCTAGTATTATGTTTGGGCTTAAAAAAATGTAGGGAAAAGAGGTTTTCTTCCCTTCCTTACTCCCTACTTTCTTAGGCTAGAAGGCAAAAATATTTTCTTCCCTATTGTGTTTTTAATGGAATAAGAACATGAAAGATGACATTTCTTCTAAGAGTTTTGCATACTGGTTTCAGAAAGATCTATTTAAAGCTACTCAATGTGTAAAAGCAGCAGGATTGGGCCTCTAGAGGGAATCAGATGAAATAAGTGTTAGAAAAAACTCACAAACTCTTTTTCTGGGTAGCACTGGGAAGAATCTCCTATAATTTGAAAAGGGCTAAAATTCTCTTTTTATGTATTGTATTCCAAATGTTGATTCACAGTAACATGAAAAACCACAAATAAAACCCTCTGGGCATATGGCCATATATGTTTTTTCTTAACAAGAGCAAAATAGAAGGGTTGTGGTGTGCATATTGCTCAAAACTAGAGAATTTAACTTACATAATTCTGTGATGTTTCTCTTCTAAAAAATAATTTTTTTACTCCTGGTTCTGTATTTACCACATCTTTCTGAAATGTTGTACTGGAGACAGGAGAATTTATATGATGCAGTTGCTCCCCATATTCTCTCTCCCACCTGAAAAAGGCTGTTAAGTAATTTAAGCAGTAAACGGTGTCACAATTTTAGCCAGAAATTGTCAGGAAACATTTTCCTGAACTCAGTCTCTATCCCAGCCCAGGTTCTTTGTGCAGCTCATACAACGATGGGAGAAGGATTCTCAGCTTTGCTGTTTAGACCAAGTCTCAATGTATCTCACAGGGCTTTGCATTTTCCAAGCACTATGTAAATGTTAAGAGATCTTCATGACACCTCAGTGAAGTAGGTAAAGATAAGCAGCTTCATTTTCCAGAAGGGAAATACCTTGGGAAGAAATGATTTTGTGAGCTCATAGAGGGAAGCCATGACCCAACAGCTTTTAGAACTGAGAAGTCCCATCCCACTAAAACAGTGTTTTGGGCTCAAAATCCACAAAAAAAACCCCCAAACTGTACAATTATTCCACTAGAGACAGTGCTAAACCAGATAATTAATACAGCTCTAGTGTAGAATGCCAAGACATAATGATAGTGTCACAAAGTATATTTTAAGGCCTTGAAATAAGTACAGTCCAAGAAATTGTAATTATCCCTCACTTGTATTTTTGTGGCCATTCTGATTTGACAAGCTGGAGATATGTTTCATTTTATAGAAACAAATGTACTGAACTCATGGTTATGTGTGCAGTGTGTCTAGACACCAGAGCAATTATAAGGAAAATCACATTTTCATTTCTATTGCAAATTGTCTTGTTAATCTGCTCAATATTTCCTTGTCTAATCATTTTGTTCTGCACTTCTCTTCTTTAAAGAAGGTCAAACAAGCTCTTTTCAATGTTACTACTGCCTGCTGTAGCTATAATATGGGAGATAAGAATCAGTTCATTATTATCATACAAAAAAAAATCTCATTTTTGTACTGGATCTAGCTGATTTATGTTTTATTTTTACAATATTTAAAACAAAAAATTTACCAGTGAGAAAGATCTGGTGAGTTCTCTTCCCTAGAAATACATGTTGGCCTTCATGGTCACTGCTTTTCTTATACCCACAAGAACTGCAAAAGATTACTAAATACTGTCTCCTCCTTTCTCTCCAGCTGTGGAAGAAATGAAGAGAGAATTTTGCTTTCAGGACCAAACAGAACTATTACCACTGCCAATACCGTGTACAAAGCTCCCAATTCCAACAGTGATATAAAACTTAATGGATTGGGAACTGGGTCTTTTAAGAAACCAGGAAAAGCACTTTTGGATCTTCTCTGAATGGGAATGCAAGTGAACACTAGATATCCGCCTTCCTAGAAGGCAATATAATTGATATCATCGTGATGAAGTCACCAACACAATCATCTGGAAGAAGAAGAGAAAGTGTGCAGTTTTCATTAACGAGATAAGGTGTTTAAGAATGTAGGTATGGAAAATGGTGCTTTGCCCTGAACAGAGCTCTCAACAAGGAGGTGCTTCATTCCAACTTCCAGACAAGTGACCAGGTCCAGAAGCAAGACAGTGTGTCACAGACATATTTTATGAAAAATCCTTTTGCCAGGATCTTTTCTCCTGAGAAGCTGGGAAGCTTCATCTTCTCCATGTTTTGCTGCTTTAGAATGTGATTTGGAGAATTATTTACCTAGCATGTGAAATTGTTTTTACTTGATGACCAACAACAGCCACCTGTGTTGAGGCTGTGAGCAGTCACAAGATTTAGTTATTCATTCCATTCCATTCCTTTCCAGCCTTCTGATGGATCCTTTCTCTCTATTCTTTTAGTATGGTTTTAGTATAGCAGTTTTAATATAATATAGTATAATATCATAATATAATGAGTCAACTTTCTGAAACATGGAGTAAAGATTCTCATCTCTTCCTTCATCCTGGGACCCTCAAACACAACAATAACAGTGCTTTTTCTTTTATGGTTTAGGCATTTTTCTGCTGACTGTTTTAGGTGTCCCTTCATACAGCTGACTGTGAAATCCCTTTGTATAGGCCTAAATCCCATGGGATAATAATGAACTTTGATTTTACTGCAATAGAAGGATCTGACTCAGCACTTCTGGAGCTGAGTCCCTCTATGAACTGTAGTGTTGATCATCACATTTTTTTTCATCTGAGCCTAAATATCTTCTACTCTTGCATAAACTTGCAGAGTTAAAGTATTTATTGTGAGTTTTTGCACCAATTAATAATAACCTTCTTAGAAAATGTAGTTCTGACTTGTGAAATGAGAGGCTGCCTGAGAGTTAATAAAAATGAGAAAATGACCACAGAAGAAAACAGAACAGTGGGTAGAGAATGATTTAGTATGACAATTATACAAACAAAAAATAATCTCAACTACTCAGAAGGTATTTTACTACTGAAAATTGTTAGCATTGTCAACAGTTTTTTGAAATCACAAGCTGTTTGCTGAATTTCTGAATTGCTCCTACTAGGGTGCATATTTCTATGTAAATGAATGCCATTAAACAAATGCTCCTGTGGTGATGATACAAGTTCCTTTCCACATTATCACAAGTTCTTTCCTTAGGCAAACTGCAGGGAGAAAAAAAACTAAAAAGCCATTCATATTATTCAATGTCCTATTTATTTCTAAAATGCAGCAAATTTCAAAACCAGTATTTGTTATCTGTATTGGTGTGTATAAACTCTTCTATAGGGCATATGCCTCTTCCTAATTCCGAGAGAATGTGGTAAAATGAAGTCCCCGTGTTGGTGCTGATTCTTGTCAACCTTGTTATGATGGTGCCTTGTGCTTGTTCTGTTCCTGAAATTCAGGCCTCTGTTACCGTTCAAATTAACCAAAACCTGCAAAGACATGGTTCTGAATATTTCAGCACATTTTTTAAACCATGTTACAAGTTAAGAAAAGCTCAAACTTTCTGTTTAAGATTTCCCTATGCCACTTTAAACTCAACAGTGCTTATTTAGGAATTCCAGAAACAGAGTTATAGCATAAAGGGTAAATATTTTAGATTATGCTGTTGGCAGATTGTGATAATGTCCTGTTTATAATCTAATATCATTTATCAAAGAACAAAAATTTACCATGTGCAGGAAACTCCTGCTTTTCTTTGAGATATGTGGTTTCAGAATTTCGAGGTGTTAAATTCTGACTCTCCTAAAAATTTCACAGACCTAGAAGTAACGTGATGGATTTGTTATTTTTCAAGATGGTAGACCTGAGCTTTGAAGAAAGTGAGGAGGGACAGACAGGAGGAAATGGGTTAAAGAAAATATTTCTAATGTTATCTGTGAAGAAATATCTTGTACCAAATAAATAATCAATGATATCTACAGGAGAGAATACCTTACCCATATTATCAGCCTGCTTGGCACATGTGGCTCACTTTCATCCTTGCTCCATTTGGCAAAAAAATGTGTTTGTTATAGAGGTTTGTTTCTTTTTGAGTCAAGTAATTTACAAATTTTCTTGATTATGAAAAACCCACATTTTTTTTACTAAAGTAAAATTAATTCCAAAAATATCGTTCATTCTAACTGAAAGAACAGCTGTGAAATGTTTAGTTTAATAAGAATTAAGTGGAGAAACCTGAAGTTTTAGTAGTGAAACACTGCAGTACTCAGTATTATTACAGTATTTTTTCTGCAAAGTTTCTGTTGGCTGAGGTGAATGTAAAAGTTATGTTGATAATCCAAATAATTAAAAGAATTGGAAGATAATCAATGATTCTGGAATTTTCACAATGTAGCAGACAATTGGCAGCAAATACTGAGTCTTCTGTTACATTTGATTGGCATTCAGTACAAATATTGAAAGTGGAAAATAAAAAGAATTTCAGTCAGATATATACCTGTTTCAACTGAGAAATTTCTGAAAGTGATTTTGTTGACATTATAGTATGATTATTTTTAGATATGCATTAATATTTTTGAGATTTTTATTTTCAGACTGCTTTTAATGTTACAAAACAGGATATGTGAAAGGAAGAATAAAACCTGTGCATTGTACTTGACTCCTTCACTTTCTGCTCTAATTATTAAATAAAAGTCTGTGTTTCAGATTTACCAGCTACTGTTGATTGAATTCAGTACAATCAGAATTTTTTGTGCAATTCCACAAAAGGTTGTGAAGTGGTCAGTCATAAAAGCAACAAATGTCCAAAGAGCCTGTTAACATTCATGGACTGATATATAGATTTTTTTTTTAAGTAGAAGGTTATGCTCTCCTAATCTCCATCTATAGAAATTTTGGATAATCTTTTACTCAGATACTTTTATATAAGAAAGGCAAATACAATTATATGCTTTCTGTTTACCCAGCTGGAGGTTTGTGTATACCATGTAGAAGACGTATCAGGTTGTCTTCTGAGAACCTGCTGAAATCTGGTTGACACAGACTGTACTTATACCTTACTGACTCCTGACAAATCAGCATTTACTCCTTCTAGATGCCTTCTATTTTCAGAAAGCACTAAAGAAGCAAGCATGGGATATATCTTCAGTATATTTTAAATGGAATTAGTGAAAAAGTTTCCTTTGCTATCTCTATTGTCTCCTTTCCAGCACCTTTTATCTTGACAGAATCAGTAAGGCTCTGTTAATATATAAGGAGACATTTACAGTTGTATCTAATCATTTAAGAAAAATAAAAAAATAGTCACCCTCCATCATTTTTGTACACTAAAGGATCTTGGCTACTCTTCCCAACAGTCCTGATGTTTTTAGAGAAGTTTCTCAGCAGGAAGTGTAAGGTTTGCAAACTTAGAGTAAACGACAACGACAAATAGTAGCTTCTAGTGAAGATGTAAAGGCCACATGAATAAAAGAAACAGAAAAAGAACTGGGGAAAGAAATAGATCTCCTGTAAGAATATTAGAATATAATTCTGGCCTTCACTCAGATAATACTTGATTGTTTCAACTTTCCTTGCATTTGTAAAGGATACACTAAGACTGAGCTACTTTTATAGAGAAAGTACATGTATGTAATTGTTTCCTTCAAGAATACAGACATGGTTTTACAAAAAACTGAGAAGCTGAAGTAGATTCTAACTTAAAGCACAGATAGATTTTCCCTCTTTTTGTAGTAAGTCAAGATTTCAAATCAGAAGTGCACAGTTATTTTTTGTGTCCTTTGTCTATGCGTGCCTTAAAATATTGCCTTATTTACTGAGGCGAGGTGTTAGAAAAATTAGAAAAGCAAGGAAATGTGAAAATAAATAAAGGACTGTCTTTATTAGCTAATTATTTCCCTTCATTTTAATTTACCTTATTTAAGCTATAGTTCATTCATGATGTTGGCTTCACAACAGATGAAATGTTCCCCCTTTGAGACCAAGAATCAAAGAGGCATTGTCAGTTTGAATTTGGTCCTAGACTTAAATTTAACAAAAAGGAAGATTTAATTAAATCTAACACTGGCAGGAAAGCTTTTGTAATTAAAAAGACTTGAACTGTCCCATGTTGGTAGATAAAGATTTTCCTGCAGTCTTTGAATCCCAAATGATGCAACACAAAGAATTCAACTTTGAAAGAAAATTGCTTAAATTGAATTAAACAAAAATAAATTGATTTTTACATTCCAATGCCTCAGCTGTAGAAAATTTAAATCAATGTGAAACAAAAAATGAAAACAAAATAAAACTATTTGTCTTTGAGAATCAATGATCATAGCAGATACATACAGTCGTAGAATCCATAAGGTTGGAAAAGATCTCTAATATATTGAGTTCATCCTTTTACCAAACTCTGAATTGTCAATTAAATCATAGCAATAAGTGCCAGTCATTAAATATAAATTAGTTTATAAAGTATTGAATTTAAATAGCTGAAATTTTGGATAATAAAGGTGGAAAAATGGTTCTTGCCAAAGCTTACAGATCTAGAAAAACATTATCAGGACTAATTGGTGAGAGTCTTACCAGAGACTTGTAGCCTTGCACTAAACATGCTGTCTAAAAGCAATCTCTTCTCTTGAAGTTACTGTTGCCTGCTGATAAAGCGTCATGTTTGTTCTCACACAACATGTTTCTAGTTTACTATTCTTTTTTTTTTGTGCTTAGTTATAGAAATATTATAAAGACTTATTTTAACATTAATTTCCATTCTGCCTTAAAAGTAGTTACATACAAGGTGACTAATTCTTCACCAGACTAATTCCTCTGGTGTTATTTGTTCAAATATTTACAAAATCTGTCTGTTTAATTTTCTGATGGTGCCTAGTTTTAGGCATCTTGAATGGAAGGAATAGTTCTGATAAAATTTAAGTAATAACTTATAGTAGCATAAAATTTTAACAAATATAATCTATCAAAGCTTTGTTTTAAAGTTTAAAACTGGCCTGAAGAATCACTCTTCTAGAAAGTCTAAACACACGAAGTCTAAACTCCCTCTAATTCTTAACCTCTAAATTCCTAAATTTCTCTAGCTTGTCTACAAAGATATTCACTTGCATCCCATTCTGCCTCTCTTGAGGCTGGAGGACTGTCCTGTAAGATTTGAGCTTTGAAGGCTCTTTGTCTTTTCATCACTTGGACTACTACAAGGATATTTTGAACATTAATTTACATTTTCCTCAGGATTCTGATTGGAAAGAGAATATGAGTTTTGACTTTGCTTCAAATATGAGGATATTCTTTCTTCTCAATGGGCAGATAGCACAGTGAGTTCAAATAAGTAACCTGGAACCTCCACTGAGGAAATAAAACTCTGTAAAGAAAATTCACTCTCAGAATTTTTACTTTCTTTTAAAATATTTCTTTTTTTTGTGAAATTAATGTAAAACAATGGTTGAATATTTTAATAAATAACATTTGATTTTTTTTAGTGACCAGGCAGGCCACTTATTTGCCTAGGAGACACTTTAGGAATTCAGATTCTGCTAATAATGAGTATGCATTTCACATTGCTGTCATAATGAAACCAAGTAAAATTCTTACCAAAAGCATCCATGACTATTGCTTTCCTTGGGAGTTCTCCAGTCACTGGTGGCTGACTTGCTCTTTATATTTACCTTTCATCCTAAGCCATTAAAAGCATTTTATAGGACATATATTGTTGAGTTCTAGTCAATACACCTTGCTGATTTCTTTCCTCTTTCTGGAGGAGCTGTGAGGAGTTCTGACCCAGCATCACTTGGAGCTTCTGTGTGTTTCTGCTGCTCTCCTTCAGGTGCTGCTTTCTGATAAATACGTATTGATTGAGTGGTCTGATATGTGATGATTCTATCTGTAATTAGGAATTGAAAATCCTTGATTTTAGGACTATATTATAAAAAACATCAAGATTAAAAATGAGTTTCTGGTTTAGAGATTTGTGAAATAAAAAATGGCTGGGAGTCTGAAGGCAATAAGCAAGCAACTGGCCCCTCTTCATTAGCTTTTGGTATAGAAATGCATTGGTGAGTCCTCTCAGTTTGGTGGATTACACTTTTACTGAAGAATAAGAAAATGTCTATGTTTAATACATACATTTCATGGAATTATGAAACAATATATATTTTTTTTTTTCTGGCAAAGCTTTATAGAATGAACATTTAGCTACTGAATGAATAATTACTATAGCATGGACATTTTCATTGGCCTAGAGGTGAATTTTCAGATGATACACCTGCAAAAAGATAGCTGACTCTCTTAATTGCTGTAGGCCTTTTCTTCAACATCAGATATGCTTGGTTTAACATTTGTAGTTATTATACAGTTTAACTTTGTCTAGCAATTACCTACGTCTTATTTACAACATTTAAATTATTTTCTTTCATAACTACTTTTAGTAACTGGCTTTAATATCTAATTAGACTCTAATTGCAGTACACATTCAGAAAAGTAACATATACGACAGCAAAAGCCCTACCTTGAAAAGGGCAAGTATTTTGAAAGAATAGAAACAAATGGAAGTGATATGTATTTTCAATTTGCTCATTGAAATTGAGGGGACAAAGGTCATCAGATGATTTTTTTTCTCTGAGTGGTAATTCAGATCACACCTCCTAAGGAGTTGGAGGCCTCAGCCCTAAATGATAATATTTTAAAGAATAAGAAGCAGGGACAATTCTCAAACTAAAAAAAATCACAACAAAGTTTGCTGTAACTTCCTGCTGTAACTGTTGTATTCTTCCAACCCCACATATAGTTAATGACAAACTAAACAAAATGATGAGTCCTCACTGACAAACAGGTGCAGGATCAAGCCCTTTGTGAACCAAATATTCTGTTCCATATGCTGGAAATCTAATGGGAGAAACAGACCTCCTGATCCTAATCAATTCATAGCAGCACAGGATCTGTTTAATTTTTAACAATATGTGTGCTAGGGCATAGATGCGCTTTGAGAGGCTGGGCTGGTAGCAGTTAATGACTCAAAATATTTATCCATTTGTGGAGGCACCAGCGTACTTTGGTGAAGCCAGGCTTTGAGGCTGACAAGAAAGCAGGATGGTGTTCTTTATCACAGAGGTTGTCCTCAGCTGTGTTGCAAAACTTCCCCCCACACACAGGGGCAGGTGTGATGGGGCGTTACTGGCCCGACTGAGCTGACATGGGAGGCAGCTGTTGTGTCTTAGAAGGTGTCATAAACCATGAAAGACCCTTGAAGCACCCCTAGACTAATTTCTAAGGCCTTCCACCTGAGGACTGAGATATCCTACCCCACACAGGAGAGGTACCAGGCTCTTCCCACTTGAACCTATGTGTTTATTAAACCATCAGACTATGTTTCATGGGCTTCTTCCTCCAGTCCTAGGGGATGAAGGTTACCACTTCCACAAAAGGCATTGTTGTAGATCCACTGGTGGTGATTGTACACATTTTCCCTTTCTTTTTCTTTCTTTTTTTTTCTCTTATACATTTTTATAAGTGATATTTTTGTGTTCTTGTATTGCTTATTACAATAGATAATAATAACTAAAATGGGTACATACCTGCTTTCCATTGCAAACAAATTGCTCTAAAATAAACCCTACATAGATATATTTACAAGCACAGATCATTCAGTGTTGCTTCACTGTAATCCACCCCAGGGCAGATATTAACAAGAACCTGGGTTATTCTTACCTTCTGGGGTGTAGCATACAGCTATTTCCCATCCTCTAGGAGACCAATTTTTATTATCCTGGAGCTTGTATCTCCCACAGTATGCCTTTTCAGTTTTCCAGTGGTAGATAGAGCCACTGCGGAAAGCACATTGCTGCTGCACATTAGACAAAGAATTCCTTTTTTCTGTCTGTGCTTCATCTTCTTTGTACCACATTTCCACAGGCTGTCAAAGTGTGGTATTTTCCCCTGTGTTACAGCTCCTTCAGCCATGGATGAGGCCAAGGGGAGCAACTACACTATCAGCAGATTCACATTAGGTCTTACTTTTGTTCTTTAGTGTACTTTTATCTTTCCCCTCTGATTTGTATACAGCAAAATAAGTTTGGTCTCAAATGCCAAGAGGTACATGATGTAATGAAAAAGACATTTTTTCTGTGTTGATGTCACTAGTAGCATGACATCAAAAGATAAATTTACTGTGAGAATGATCATAAAGACAAAAAATTGTGTTATTTACTATAACTGTCAAATATATCTTCTGTCTTTTATATCTTTGTTTCCTGTTCCTATATAATAAGGAGACAAAGAAACAGAGTTGTTTGGAGAAAGTTATTTATGAACTTGCTTACAAAGTTTTTGTCTGGTACTGCAGTTATAATGACAGTAACTGTCACCTAACAGCAAGTAATATTGGCTTCACAGTCATACATAGATATATGGGCTTTTGTTAGGGTTTCTGCTCTTTAAATATAATTTAATTTTGGTTATAGTCCAAACAAAAATAACCCTAACTTACTGTTCAGGCTTGTGACTGAGATTTCATTAGTGAGTATAAAAATTTAATACTGGAGTGCATACTCATAAAACCAGTGCTTTTGTCTTTTGGAGGCTAAAGATCTTAGCTGCTTACATTAGTATTATATCATCTTATGATAGTGATTATCTGAATTTTGAAATCCATCCAAAGTAGAATTAATTTAAATTTTAGTTTTAATTATATGCTATAAATTAATTTCTATTCTCTCTGGCTTATTTGACACCATCTAAGATTTTGGATGATGTCTTTATGGTTGCCTCAAAAAGCAAGCCCTTCAAATCTATTAATATTTTTCTCTTAACACAATCACCATCTTGCATGTTGTGAATGAATCTGTCTTCAAGCAAGCAGAAAATAATGCACTGTTAGCTGCAGAGAAGTGCAAAATTTCTGCAAGAGGGGCTTGTGTAAAACTCTAGTTAGGCTAAGAAAAAAACCCACTTTCTCTGTCCATCTTTTTTCCAATCATCTCCTCTTTCCCTTCTTTTCTATGCATGCTTATCCTAACTATAGTACACAGAACAGATTGCAACACTAAGAATATTTATAGGCAAAGGTTAAAGATCATGCTGTCAAAGTTTGTTGATACATTAAAAAAAAGATGAAAATAAAAGACACTTTATTGTTACATTCTTTTCGTAAGGAAACTTTCCAAAATAGAAGAGAAGCTGTCTTACTTTTACAGAAGCAGCAGCATTGCCCCTCAAAGTAGCAATAATGTATGAATTCTTGGGAAGAGAATTGTGCTCTTAGTCATGATACCCCTTTGGCACTCTTTCCATCTGTGGTTCAAGAGAGAAATTTAGGCTGTGTTTCCAACTGAACTAGATTTGGTTTCTTTCTTCATATGGCAAGCCTTACTGCACAGCAGTACAGTTTTCACCTTTTTGTGCCAGGAGGAGTGATTCTAGCATGTAAAGAAAGCAATATTCCTTTCTCTAAACAGCTCATAAGCTAACATGCTTGGAACCTAATAAGGCAGTGTTCATGTTTAAATAACAGCAGAGAAAGACAAGAGCGGTTGTTATGATAATTGTCTTTCTCTGTCATTCAGCTACACAAGGAACTTCTAGGATTGCATAGGAAGAACTTCCAGACTAGATACCTAAAACATAGATGTTTTTCTCAGGCTTTCATATCTATTCACTTTTTCCTCCTCCTTTTGTTATGTTTTGTTGAGAACACATGACCAGAACTAAATGCAGCTTGCCACATAAATATTCCACCATAAAAACAAAAAAGTATTCTATGTACAGATATTTTCAGAATATTTTACTTTGCACTTTGTATACCCAAATATATTTTTTTTTAGCCAAATTTAGCAATGACTTGAAGTTTTCAGTGAATAATTGACATTGATGACAGGGTACACTTTCTGTATGTCTCCAGTTACTTTATAACCTTCTAGTGTGTATAGACTCAATATTTTTTCCCCTTTCAATGTGCATTACCTTGCATTTGTGGAAAAATGAGGCCCACCTGCCAAATTTCAACATTTTCATGCTGTTAAATAGTAAGAGCTAAACGTGTAATGACCAGAGCTGTAAAACCCAAAAGGTTTTTATCTTCAGTTTCTATCTGCTTGGAAGAGGGAAGGAATATTATGGTTCTGGACCTGGTATGTGTGAATAAGGACTGCATTCTAGCTTTCAATGCACACAGTCAGAGATAAGTAAAAAAGTATTATTTTTTTATAAACCATTACAAATATTAAATCTTTGTCGAGAATATTTTTATAGTGGTTGCAATGGGCACCACATCTAGCCATTCCTATCTCCACTAAACTCTGTTCATCTTGGTGGATTTTCATTTTGTTTACAAATCTCAGAGCCCCAGCTGGCGATGGAAATACTGAAGAAATATTTTTCCATTAAAAGACACAAATAAATAGTTTTAGCCTTCTTTCATATCTTTATATATCTATATTTATATCTAAAGATCATCTTGCGCTTGGGGCCCAACATTAGCAAAACATTCTTGACTATGCTTTATTCTAGTCTGGGATATTTCAGCTCTTTCTCCTGGAACAGAATTAACAGGTTAGAAATGTTCAGATATCTTAGTGTCAGGTTACATGCATTTACTTGACAAGAGGTATATTTGCACAGCTATGCCACCTACAGAATTTCTGTCCTTCACATCCTTTCTGGAAGTCAATGGCAGAAGAGAGATTAAACTAGAACCAGAGGTCTCTGCCTGACCTTTTGCCTATGCAGTGGCCCTTTTCAGGTAGCCATGAAAATCAAGATTTGGAATTGGAATAATGACTTAGATGCAATTTCTGCATGTGTTGTCTTTAAAAACATGAAGTCTTTACTCTGGAAACCTTAAAGACTGGATGACTTCATTCAGGGCAAGTGCCTGGAAAGTCTTTCTTATCATGAATTTTCCTGGACTCAATTGGCATAAGTTCTTAGTGAGATAATATTGGTTTTAACCATGTAATGTAATAATTTTCTAGAAAATCACATTGTTTCTACTGCATTAATAGATCTCACTACTTCCCAGAAGATTTATCCCCATTGAATTAACTCTTTTTTTATTGCATCTACATTAAACTTCATTTTCGATGGTATATTTTTTTTCTTTTTTTGTCAACAATATGGAAGAAATTTTGCATGACTTAAGCTTCTGGAGCCATACTAAAGTATTTTGTGAGTTATGCTTTTAAAATACATCAAATAACTTTCATGGTTGAGTATAAGTATTTTAATTTGAGGTATATTGCCTTAGAAGTGATGATGATTTTACTGCCGCCACCCCCCATGCCCCCTCACTTTTCCTTAGAGTATTTAGGAGGATTTTGTGTTTTCTTTGTGAATTAATGAATCTATCAATTTTCTCCTTCCTGAAGCAATAGTTGATCTTTATGACATAACCTGTATAGCACCTTGGAACCAGTAGAAAATTCAATTGATCTTTGGAAAGGAAAAAATCACCTTCCTTTATTCTAATTCCTCTCAACAGTCACACTAATTTTCACCCAAGGGCAAACCATTTTTATTTAATTCTACTTGTCTTTTCTAATAAATGGGCACGTTAACAATGTCCACTAATAGAGATGATAATTTTTCCATTTTAACCTTGAAAGTTTCTTGCCAATTCATAATTCAATCAGAGATACATTTAAATACCCCATACAGACATTTCTTTGAAAGCCGCGTAGTTTCCTTTTGCTTCAAAGCAATAAATATTTTGTATTGTATTATCAGGGTTAAATGGTGAAACACAAAGTCAGGTGAAACGCACATCTCTAATAATACAATTCCTAATAAACATAATGAAAGATTTGACCTTTATTCCAAATAGTTTTAAAAGGTCTTTACTGATAATAAGTTGTGCTTCTCCTTCCTGTCTCTTCATGATAATGGAGATATCACAATAGCAAGTAAAGCAACTCAAAAAGGGTACATCCAAACACGTTCTGCTTAAGTCTCTACACTAACAGTTTTTCAGAAGGTTTGCTTTGCATAGAGTTATCTGCAATGTTGACCACGTGTTGTTACTGCATTTGGTGTTCAAAGTTACCTGACCACAACAGTTTCCTTCTTGAGTATGGAAGTACCCTGGAGATGAATATTTTGTTGTTTTTCACCAGCCCCATGTCTTATATAATGTTCATATTTATAAAACCACTATTTTATTTCTACTCATTCTTTTGAGCATTCCTTGTTAGTGACCTCCCAGTGCCTGCCTCCAAAACTTCCAGTCATTGAAAAAAAGACTCAGTGTGAGGAAACTGGTGTGTTCTTGGTCACCTGAGGAAGCTGCTCTGGGACAATATTCTGAATGGTCTGACTTCTGGGCCTCTTTTGGCCCGACTTTTGAGAAATTTCAGTGTTGTCACAGCTTTGCCTCTGAGAAGCCACAGCTTCTGTGGCTGTGGTCATTCAAGGCTGGTGGGACAGCATCATGCTTGGGAAGTGTAACAGCCAGCAACGGATGATAAACTTTTGGAAGTGTAGAGTCTTGGAAGCCCGTTACCATGACCTGTCAGACAAAATTTTGCAGCCAAAGTTGACAAACCGGCTTGTAACTAATGGATCCTGGAGCCTCACAGTTTACAGGAAGCTAACCATTCCAAGGTGTGCAAAGTTGTGACAGATATTTCAAAGAATATCCACTGAGTCCTTTATTTTGGATAATACAGGCAGCAGATGCTGAAAAGCATGTCTAGACCTCCATTCTCTATTGCTCTTAATGCTCTGCATTGTGGAGGCTCTTGTAGGATGCAGAGTCTAGCCTGATGTCTGGTGGGAGGATTGCAACATCTGTGAAGGAGACTGCACGACAACATTGTCCATACCCATTACCCTTTCTGATTCTGATTCCAGAGATAAATAATACCTGTTCTCTCTATGTTCTCTCTGTTGTGCATCCATTTTTTTCTGACCCCTGTTCTATATTTACAGGCTTCTGGTATAAAAAAAGAGAATAACAATGAGCTTTTTGTCAGAATTTAATGCAGATGTATGACTTCTATAGTTATATGCCATGGGTTTAGAGGAGAAAAATGTGCAGAAGTCTCGGCAGGTCCTGACTGTGCAGATGCAGAAGGCAACACATCTCTTTAACAGGATGTCTGCCTTATACAACCCCATGATTGCATCAGCAGTCTCTCAAAATGACAAAGACTCTCAGCAAAGACAGATGCAATTGAGAGACACAGCAAAACATCTGCTTATGAGGCTGCTCCAAATCTCCCTTCTACTCATGATCCCTTCAAGAACTGTAGGATATGCTCTCCAACCTGCCAGTGCCTCTGTTCCAGAGAATTAATGAAGACAAGATAAAGAATCTGTATCCCATTCTGTTTTGTGATGAAAAGCAAACACTTGGAATTAAACACGCCAACACATTCTTTGTGACAGCGTGGTCAACAATAGTGACATTGTTTCATGAAATGTCATTGAACAGTTTTATTTTTTGCTGTGGCAAAAAACATTGCAGTAGTGTCAGGATAGGAGACCCAAACCCACTTTTCTGATTTAATGGACATCAGGACCTTTTTAGTTTATTCTTTCTATATATGATAACACTTTTTGAAAACCATGTTGCAATTGTCCTGACCTTTCTCTTTTCTTTAGGTAAGTTTCAAATGTTATCTTTTCTTCTCTATTTGTTTTTTACCAATTTTTAATCTCTACCTAATCACGAAGTGTTTGTTAAACACAAGTTGTCCCACCTTTATAGCTGGACATGTATTCTGCCCATATTTTTATGTGGTAAGATTTTTTTTTTTTGCAAGACTTTTGGAACCTCAAGCATTATTTTGTTGACTTTTTTAGATAGATAGATACCTAGGTGTCATTAAGTATATATAATTATATACTGCATAAAGAAATTCAGTTTTTCAAAACAAGGATTTCAAGTGAACAATGAACCATTTGAGACATAGCTAATATTTAAGAGAACTGAATTCAAAAACTGAAGGACTACTTGGGAAAGTATTCAGTCATTTCTTTTCCCACAGATCCTATAGTGCAAAAATGTCTCATTTAATCAGACCAGGATGAATAAAAAGCAGTTATGTCTATAATAAAAAACCAGGAATAACTAAACATGTAAAGATGGCTTTGAGGAACTTTTATATTGACATTCTATTGAATGTTGAATTGTTAAGTAGAATAAATTCCTTAGAAAATTCATGTGAAGCTTTCCAAAGTTACCGTTCTGACTAGGAGACCCTAATTTGAATGTTTTGTGTATGAATGACACAAAATGAAAGAAGTTAGGAAAGCTATTTAACAATCCTTGCTTTATAATGAAATGAAAGGGCAAATACTGGAAAGCCAGGAAGCTTGTTGCTTCATTGCACACAGAGGCGAAGACATAACATGATATCTGTTCTTTGTGTGAAATTGTATGTTATTAACTGAAACTCTGACTTTAAGTTTCTCTCTATATTTTAGCCCTTGGAACACTGTCAGAATTCATCTCTATTTTTAAACAGTAGCTACCCAGTCAAAGGATCCACTTACCCCTGTAGAGAGCTCATCTTCACTTTATATTCCTTCAGTTTAATCTACTGAGTAAATAGTTTACAGAGAAAATACTCTATTTCAGTACTCACTTTTGCTGATTTTTAGCTTTCATTTAACTCTCCTATAATTTTGAAAACAAATAGTCTTTCCACTTTAATTCCACTTTTTTTTTCCCCTGGGAAATTTCATAAGATTTTTTTTTTTTCCTGGGAAGGTATGTAAATGTCTAAAATTCTGAGACTTTCAGGGTAAGAACAACTTCAAGTGAAGACACTGCTTATTTCTCAAAGTACCACCCTTTTCTGGCTAGGCACAATTCCATGTGGACATCTGAGCAGTGACCTGAAGAGATTGTTCTTTTTGTGACTGTGAAATTCTGTGTATGGGGAAGTAGATTCTGGCCTCTTTCCCTCACTCAGTTCTTTCACCTGTACAAGTGTACATATTACATCTGTTAAACACACCCAGTTCTCCTGGAGGTTTGATAGCTGCTGAAATAAGGAGGGATCATTCTCATGGTGATTTTGCCTGGCTTGCCCTGTGGGACAGACTGGTATCTCTTCTTTGTAAGGATTTGTACATGCAGAGCTTCAGACTTAAATCCATTTTGAATACTCCCTTTAACTGCCTGAGTACTTCTGGGTTTCAGTAAAGTACTGTAGCAATTGTAGATGCATATAGTTACCCAAACATAACACACTTTCATACAATTGAGCTCAGAAAGATCACCTCTAGAGGCTCTACAGGCTCTTTATTTCTTTATGCAATCACAGATAAGAATCTACTCCATGAAGGTGATTCAAAAACACAAAATAATGAAAAAAAATTCTCTTGCAGTTGCTAGGCTTTCTAGCAGTTGCTAGGAAATAGGTAGCAGTGATAGCAGTGATTTTGGAAAATAGGTCCCACATTAGGCAAACAAGGACTGATTTCCAAACTTATAGCAACTTTGTTGTCTGTGTATTGTATGAGTGAATACGCTTCCCAAATGAAGTATATATACACTTCTGTAATGACCTTATTAGAAAAAATTTAAATGTTCTCAAGAATTTTAAAAAAATTCTCCTTTTACTTTTTCCTTTTTTATTTTTTTTGCATCCTAGGCTTTAAGAAATATCAGAATCAGGAACAGCAGGAGGACCAGCAGCATTAGAAATAGTGTGTTTGACATTTCATTTCAAGCAAGCCAGAAAGGTTTTTTAAATCATGCTGTCTGCCTTTTCTCTTTGGCACATCTTTTCCCTTTGATTTCCTTTTCATTCTCCTGAGTTTTTCATTATCTTTCCAGTACAAAACATTAGACCACCGTGCTACATAATGGAAATGAAACATTTAAGGGATACTGAGTGCTGTGGCCTCACTGCAGATCAGAATGTGACTGTGATACATGTAAGTTTAACTTCTTTGAAAATCATACTGCTTTTTGTATGATAGCTGAGAGCGGCAGAACCATACTGGGTTCTAAATTAAATGTGTAGGATTAATGACTTGCTCAGGATTCAGTGAGACTTTTCTATTACTCTGACTGGATTTTGAGTTTATAAAAAGTTGTTTCTGCCTTCCTGGGAAAAATTAATAAATATGTCAGAAAGTCTTCTGAGGTATATTTTGAACTGCAATGATCTAATTCAAATAATATATTGGATTTCTGTGACTCTCAGAACCTTTATAAAGTTCAATTTATTCCAGTGAAGACCTGTCTATGTGTTCTTAACACAACTAACCAATGAACACTGACCATCAATCAATTAAATGTTTTTATTGTTTATTTAATGCTTTAATTACAGGTTTTGAAAAACTGATTTCTATTTTTTCAGTAGAAGAGTTTGAAAAAACAGTAGAAGTTAATGCTAATTCATTAACTGCGGAGGATTTATGGAGGGGTAGTACAGAGAGGCATAAATGATCCTGGCAATCATGAAAGGATGAACACTATCTGATATCAGAAATTTGCTTGCAAGTGCTTTTAGAGTGTTTAGTTAAATTGCAGATATTTTATACTAATGGAAAAAGAAAAAATAAATCCTAAAGTGAACATAATATAAACTTGTATTAGTCTAAAGAAGACTGATTTTGATAAGTTAAGTTGCAATTAAGTTGTAATTTAATTCACAAATTTGTGTTTTAATTCCTCTTCTTGTCCAAAATTCCTTCTGAAACACAAAACAATTTGAAATCTACCATCCTTTGTTCTGCCTTAGGAAAAAGTGGCTAAAGCTCTGACTTTCCATCTGAAGACTGGGCACTTTGCAGTTGAAGGAAGGTGAAGTGCCTACAGTTCTGGGGATCTTGAACCATTGAATGACAGGATATGAAAGAAATCAGTATTCTTGCAGTATTCTTGTCTCCCTGGAGTCAGGAAGGCTGGAAATTTGTTATCAACCCTGAAACTACTGTTAATGCTGGGCATTTTAGAGGATCAAAGGAAACTTGATTTTATCATACTACAGTCAGGAAGTACAGCAAAGGAAACAATACCCCTAAGCCTGACTTAAAAGTAGTATTACAAAGTTTCTGTAATACTGGAAAAATTCTCCTTCTCCCAACCAGGGATCCAGGATTCACCTCAAGACTATTCCCTACATGTTGCTTTTCATGAAAGGGAACTGAATTAGGATAGAGAAACACTTTCTTATATTTTTCTGTTCTCATTTGTATTTCTTCTGACTGTATCTTCTCTCCTATGCATCCCAATGTCATGTCTCTTTTACTCAGACTATCAGATGGATCTCCTTTCTCATGCATCTCTTCTGCCACCACCACAATCCATGTCACATGAGGAAACATTTCCAAAGCAGCTTTACACTACTGAACCCAGACAAGCTCACAAAATAGCTTGATTCTTCAAAGATTCATTTGTATAATGTAGATGAATTCTTTCGCCAAAGCCAGTAACTGAGGGAAGCTTACACCACCCTACTTTTGCATATGCTTCTACACTTAGTTTCTGGTGCACCTACCTAGAACTAATCCTTCACCAACATACTGAATGAAGTTGAAATTCTAGGCCGATTTAAGTAGACAAAGATCCTTAGCAAATTGCACATAATGCAATCCTTTTTACAAAAGCAGTTCAGAGTAGCCCTTCAGCTGGTGAAAATCACTACCTGTCCCAAGGCTGAGTCCTGTTCTGAAAATAAGAAAACCATGTTACAAATATCATAGGCTGAGCAAAACTTTGACCTATTGTGCTCTGACATGAAAGGCAACCTTCATTTTTTTTATAGCTGTTTTTATAGCACATAGCCTAAGAGAAATCAAATTTTTTATTTCAATCCTCGAGTCCTCAAATATCAGTGAAGTGAAAGAGGTGTATTGGTTTACAGTGTTGGCAGGAATTTTTAAGCCTTCTATGCTGCATTATCAATCCCCTGACTAATACAGTAGCCTGGTTTAGTTTAACCATGATCTCTAGCTCCAGTATTCAGCATTGGACTGTGTATTTGTAAAAATGAGAATTTAGAGTTTCCTCTTGTACAGAGTTGCTGGGTTATGTGATATAGTCACTTAAACCTCCTTCCTCCTATATTTAAATATTATTGCTTTAGGATGTTCATTCAGGAAACATTACATGGATTATTCACACACACACAAAAACATTTACACTTTAATGAGCAGGAACAATCAAATACAATAAAATTGAGGTTATGTATTTTTCACTAAAAATGTTTTGAGATGGTTGATTGTTTCTTGGCCCTTCTAGCCAAAGGTATTACATTTAAGAACAAATTTTTCCCTATTGCCATTAGAAGCAAATTATAATGTTTGCCAAATTATAATGTTTGCCAAACACATATAAGGAAAATTATTCAGTGTAACACAGTACTAATATGTAATGAACCACATTTACATTTTTTTCATTAGCTACAGTTCCCGTATTTCTTCAGCAATATCTTAATTATTCTTGGAGGATAATGTTCTACCTCTGCAAAAACACCAATGTGAGCTCAGAGTTACAGTGCTTTAAAGAAACTTCTATTTCTACATGTGTATTTGGAATTGTATTGAGCCAGTTTCACTAGATCTGTAATTTTAAAATGAGATGTAGTTGAAAGATTTTGAACACTTCACTACATGGTTTCTAACCCAGGTCTTAGAAATCAGATTAATACAGAACCTGCAAAGAAATATAGGTAAAACTAAGTAGCTGTTTAAAACTGAAGCTCAGGTTGTGCTTAAGAAGGGTGAGACAATCATCTCTGGTCCCATCTAATCTGCCCTTTCTGCTGTGGAAAGCACTTATCCACAAACATTCAACCTGTTCTTGTTTTGCCTTTTTTTTTTTCAGGGAGGATGGAGGGAAGAGCACTGACTAAATATTAGTCCTTCATTTCTCCTCATGACTCAAAGTTGTGTTTTATTCAGCCTATAAATAATTTATTTTCCTGATCCTGCAATAAGATAATGCTTCCTTTTTTCCACTACTATTCACCTCTGGTTTTCTTTGGAAATGAGTTTTTCTGTGCTTAAAACACTTTCCTGAGGATAAAACACTGTTTGCAGTTCCAGTGTACTTGCACTGGTGTTGTTAGCCTTATCTGAGCTGACTGCAGTTTGCTGGTATCTGGGAAAATAGTCTAGGGAAGTATGACTTGTGCCTTGCATGCTTTGTTTTAAAATGGTTTCTGAGGCATTTGTTAGTCTCTGCTTTCAGACACAATATTCTGTGTCAGGTGGGCATGTGGTCTCATATGGGGTTGCTGGTCTCTTGTAGTTCTAGCAGGATTACCCAGGGATTTGTCATTTAAATATAACATTTGTTTGCTATGCATTTAAGTTATCCTTTATCCCATATATATACACACACACAAAAAAAAAAAAAGTACCATTTCTAAGACTTTCTCCTGTGCAGGGCCAGGAGCTGGACTTCATCGTCCTTGTGGGGCCCTTCCAAATCAGGGCATTCTATGATTCTAGGATGTGATTAGGGGTGAAGAGTCCATCTGAGAACTCAGTTTTCTTCAGAGATGTAAGGAGGTGAGAGTTGGAAACTTAAGGCAAAGGAGGTATTTTGTGCAGGTCTTTAGTACCTGTTAACAAGAAGATGAAGCTCCCCAGACACTTGGGCTTTTCCTCTTTCTACAACAGTCTTTTGCCACTGTCTCCTCTCCCAGCTTTTGTCTTGTTGCTTGCTTGATCTGTGTCTTGCTTTACTTTAAACTCAGGATTTTAAGTGGATAAAACTTATTTAATGCCTGAAGGATCATCTTGATCTATCTGAATTAGAAGAATCTTTAACAAGGGACAATTTCTCCTGCTCTTGCCATAAAGATATTAAGCTCATAGGACAGGTTTTCTTCAGTCACAGAAAGAGAAGACTTCTACTACAAAATTTGTTTTGTAGTGAAGATGAGAAAAAATAAACTTCTCAAGTAAAAAGAAGCAAAGATAACCACACATCCCATCAAAACTCAAAAATATCTGAGGGAATCAACGAGGTACTACCTTTCACAAAACATGGCTGCAGATCTCAGAGCTAGTGCTGAGTTGTGTATTCAGATGATAAGATAGGAATCTGTGTGCTTTTCTTGAATATATCCCATAAACAGGCTTTGAACTCTCCAGGGTATTTCAGAAATGTTAAGGATTGAATTTTATGAATGACTATACAGGGCTGAGAATATGCAGAGCAATTCTAGAGTCCATGTACATAGTTGGTATAGGAAAGAATCTTGATTAGATAGCTGCATTTAAAAAAATAATTTTTCTCGATGGTTTCTATTATTTCCTGCTCCACCCCCAAGCATATAAAATATATGTATAAAGCATATATAATATATGTAAAAAGAAATAACACAGGCTAATCCAAAGGAGCTATGTCAGCATACAACAAAGAATTAACAAATTTTGTTGACAGACAAAGCCTCAAAATAACTGCAAAGCAGAGAGGTTAGCAATCCGAATTTCTTGAAGATCCAGATCTGATGAAACTTCATGTAAAGACTCTTCAAGGCTAGTCTGAGATATGGGTGTCATAGACATATGTGTAGGTTAAGGTGAACGACTTTAGGGTAAATCAGTCTGAAAGGGTTATTTCAGTGTATTTATATAGAAGGAATCTAAATAGCCTGTTCAGACATGTGGTCAGAAGAATGCCAAGAGCAGTGTTCGTGTAAACTTTGGTGGACAGTAGGTTATGTAGAAGAGAGCACTTTTCCCCCACTGTCTCGTGTCCCAGGGAGCTTTCCAGGAGGACCACATTGTCTTCACCTCAGACACTGGCAGGCAAACACCCAAAGAGTTTCATTTTTCTGCAGAAACACTCCTGTGACTAAGTGCTATATGATGGCTTCTTACAGAAAGAAATTCTGTTTTCACAGAAACCTTGCTACAGCAGGCTAATCTGGCTTTCCTCCTTCAGTGTTATGATACAAAATATATGCCATTTATGAAACTCTTGAGTTGAATCCCTATCATAATAAAAAGAGAGGTATTTCAAGTAACCTTTTATTTTAATCATTGAATTGTACCATATTTTGATCAGGACCTAATTTACTGGGAAATTTCACAAATAATAGCAACACTTGTGTCACAATGTAATGACAAAGTCTGAAATTGTCTTATCTTAAATCTATGAAGTGTATTGAATCTTATTTTCCCCTGAGTAATTTCAAAGACACATTAACACAGATAACAAGAAACAAGATAGTCATGACAGGAATACGATTCAAAACTTTGCTCACTCTTAATTTCACTGTATTTTAGTTTGCTTCAAGGGAATGTGTCCTAGATTTTGTAGAAGCATTTCCTTTTGACCAGTAAAATCTGCTTTCCAATTAGTTTGTAATTTGTTTCAGATTGTATTTGTAAAACAAGTTATGATAAAGTGACTGTAACATTCCTATTGTGTCTAGCTGATATACTTTGGCCCCAGCATAAGAAGAATAGAAGAGATTATAACTTAAAAAGAAATTTCTTGTCAAAGTTGGCAGGTTAAGCAGATAAGCTGGTGCAATTAAAGAGAGGGTAGATAAGATATTATATTATATCAGAGCATAAGCCAAGATTTTCAAGATGGCTCTCAAGGGTGAAAAGATAGAAGATTACATGAAACTGAGGGACCTGCTCGCCTGAGTGTAATTACTACTGGAACAAGATAAGCTATCATAAAAACATAACAAACATCTGCTTTGTTGGTATTATATAATTTGTATGAATGTCAAATATGACACTGAAATGTCATTTCCAGCTTTGGATTTTTTGCTATTTAAAGTGACTCTTTGTGTTTTTACATACTAAATATCTAAGCTTGGTTCACCTCCAAAGTGCATGCAGCAGAGGAGCTGAGCTCTGGCAGCTGGACAATGACATGATGGAAACCACTGCCCTGGTGCAACTGGGAATTGCTTCACATGGCACAATGAGCATATCCTACTCTTGTTGTGTGTTGATTGCACAGATAAAAATTAAGTATTAGCAATTCTATTTCAGTTTATTAATTCATAAAACCCAACTACCTTGAACTACTCTCACACCCTTTTCAGTTGTCTGGCTTCCACAAGCCATTTATCCATAGTAGGAAGCCAACATACTTTCCTATGGAAGAGCTCCATGAAAAATAGAGTTGCACACCAAATGCAGCTAAGAGAGAACAGAATAGAAGTAAATGCTGGTGAAATGACAACAGGTGTGGACACAAGTTGCAGCATTCAGATAGGACTGAATGTTTGGGACCTGGTATGCCACTTGAATAAAATTTTGAAGTTTACTCTATCTACTTTTCAAATTCACTGACAAAAATCACTACAGCTCTGGACTGTTTAAATGAGCTAGGATCTGGGAGCTGCCAGTATGCCATAGATTTGGCATAATTTCTTTTCACAACCTTGTTTTTTCTCAGTAAATAAGTAACTCAACATCTTATTCACACTTGAGTTTTAGCTATTATGAGTATGAATTTCTTTACTTAGAGAGGCTGAAAATAACTGTGGGCAAACATTGCTAGTTACTAAAAGCTCTACCTTACAGCACAATGATATAAATTAGGAAAACTAGGCATTTCAGAAAAAAAAAGAAATATTAAAAAGCATTAAAGTTAGAGGGAAATTAACCTAGTGACTGCTTATTGTTTCTTTTGTTCTTCATCTTATGTTTTCTCTCAGGCAGACACATACCCCACCTTTTGAACTGGCACATCTAATGTTTTGTACTCTCTGTGTGGTGGTTTGGCCCTGACAGCAGACCAGCACCAACACAGCTGCTCTGACATCCCAGCAACAGAGAAGAAAGAAATAGGAAGAATAAGAGAAAAACACTCAAAGATGAAAAAATAGAAACAGTTGAATACAGGAAGATATGAGGAGGGAAAAAACCCCAAACCACTCACCCCTGCCTTGGCCAGACAATAAGCCTCTAAAGAGTGTTCACCTCAAAAGCCACTACAGCCATCCTCTATTTCTTTTTTTAACACTGGGCATGACATTACATGGTATGGAACATTCCCCTGGTCATTTTGAACAATCTTTCTTGGCTGTGTCCCCTTTCAGTTTATTAATAGTTTCATAGATGCATTCCCTCAGTCACTCTCCAAGTGATGCTGTTTTATCCATAAAAGGAAAATAATTCCAACTCAGATAGACCCAGTAGGCTCTAGTATGAGTCCAAAGGGTCTGCATATGACTTTAAAAATGGTTGATATTGGTGAAGTCTCAGAAACAGGTACAAGGACGTGCTGGATGCAGCTCATATGACCAAATGAAGATATCTCTACTAGCTACATATAACTGCCTCTACAGTCAATAATGTCAAAAAAGGTGCCTACAGAGAATAATTTGGCTGGCTGACTTTGGGAACTTCATTCACCAGCTTAAGTAGAAGCAGTTCATACCATTTGTGTCTGGGAAGTCAGACATGAGGCCTATAAGGCTACGTGAGGTCTGAAGTATTAGACTGTCCTTAGAGCACATCAGGCACTGCAACAGCTGTTTATTTAGATGGAAGCCTGCCATAACTATCCTCTGCAAACAAAGTCCTCAAACAACTTTCTCTTTAGTCTCTCAGTTCTTCAGAAAAACGTATCAGGAGTTTACTTCCATACTAACAACCAGCTCCAAAAATTGTGAATGTGGGGAAGGAAACGAAGGAATGACACCAATGAATCTGAACAAGTAGTAGGAGAGAAATTAATCCCCGTTGACTAGGGGTAAGCAAGGTTGTAGGATGCCTTAGTGGGTGCCCAAAACCTTGTGATTCCATGAGTGCTATCTGGGACTTTGTGTCCTCAGGCTGATTTATCAGCTTCTGTCAGCAGCAGATGTCCTTTTAGGAGTCTGCAGAGACTGGAATGCAGCTGTGAATCCCTTGGCTTTGGGAAAACTTGAAGGGCAGCAGAGGACATGACATAAACCTTGTGAGTGATGGATAACAGCTGGTTTGGGAACCAGTTATGAACATCTACCAAACCAGATGGAAATCTCTCCAGGGCATCTTTGAGATTGTGATTAGCCATTCTCTGCCCGGCTAAAAACATGTCTCTTCTTTCTCTCTTTTTTTTTCTTTAACATCCTGAGAAACAGGTATGTGATGTAAGATGCAGTACATGGGCTGGAAAGAAAGTGAAGAAGGAAAAGCGAGCAAGCAGTAATGAAATAATAAACTGAGTTCAAAGGTGATTGACTTTGAGGATTCAGTGGAGGCTGCCTACCTTCCAGGCAGAGATGCTATGATCTTGTGATGCTTGGCTGGATTGTCCTAGGCTCTTCTGCTGAAGAATACAATTGTGGGTTTTTTTGTGGCAAATCCTAGAGATTTCTTCTGGAAAAATATGAACTGTTCAATTTTAATTTTTATTTTGCTTTATAAATTGTTGGATTCAATGTCTTGTGTGGCAGGAATACAGCTGATGCAGCAACAGGATAATAGAATAATTTTTTCTGCCTTTTAACACTTAATTTTTTTTAAATAAAAGCAATGATATAAAAAATAAATTCAATGAGGATGTCATAAACATATCCAAAGACAAATAACAGATAGATATTTTCCATGGTTTCTCAAAGAAAAAATCAAGAAGAAAAGCATAGCATTACAAAACAATATCTGCCGTAGTGCATGCAAAGCATGAACTGAATATAGCAAGTGTTTAAAAATGGTAATTGTTCTACCACAGAAGAAGGTAATTCATTTGAGAAAGAAATTCTCCTTTTCCCCCTTGGAAAAACTCAGTAATAGTGTTTAAAATAGTAATGGACTAGAGGGAGCATAGAGTATATTTTAAATTACAGTTTCCATACAAATATAGCTAAAGCCTGTTCAGTTCTGCATTTCTGTTCATCTATCAGCAATGTATTTGACTAATGTTGGTCCCAATATTTCATTTTCATTGATTAGTGGAATTTAAAACAAATATGTTCTAAACACTGGTGAAATTTTTTCCACTCAAAACATAAAATGTTGGAATATAAATTGAACATTTTTCAAACCACAGCTGAGGTACTGCAGCAAAGTTACCTATTCTTGCTCTATGAGTAAAAATCTCTTTTCCTCAAGATGATTAAAGACTTGCCTGCCTGACCTTTGTTGTTTGCATGCACTTGGCAGCAGAGATGTTTCTGAGATCTGCCAAGGGGCTTTAATTTTCTATAACAGTCCCAAAAAACATGGAAAGGGGATTATGGTCCTGGAGGAAGAGGAGTGAATGACAAAAGAGATGGTAAGGCAGTTTCAGCTGAAGCATTGACTTTACTGACAAACTGATTGTGCCAATTTCAGATGTTTATCTAAAATTCAGTGCTATTTTTATTTGCTTTGTTTTTTGTTTAGAGAAATAAGTAATGTTGTAACATTTCCTGGGCTCAGTCCTGCTTGAAATGGAGAACAAAGAGTTGGATTTGAATAATTCAAATAATCAGTGTCTTCTTTACTGACTGTATTGTATATGTGAACTTAGAGCTGAGTTTCCAGACTGACAGCCATGCTGTTGCCAGCTCTGTAGGTATGATCTGGCAATAGAGAAATGTCATTCTCAGGGCTGTCAATTCAACATTTGAATAGAAACAGGACTCTCACATATTTAAAGGACTGTACTCTGCATGCATTTTAAGTACACTCTACTAATACAGAGTCTAAAGGGCAAGATCAATCATTTCAGCTGCTCTCACCTGATGAGCTGGAATGGGTGTCAGGGTTTCACAAGAACTGCTCTCCTTCTCAGTGTTGCTCAGTGTCTGGGTGAGAAGAAGTCTCAAGGCCAGATATCCTGTTTTAGCAAAGATCATTAACAAATTATGTTTAATATAAATAATCCCAGTAAATAGCTGTAGCAATTATATATTTACAGATATTTTGTAATAAAAAAAGCTGCCTAATTAAGATATAAAATTTCTAGCAAATTGTCCCTCATCATCAAAGACAATCTGACCTGTGCCACTTATATTTTCTGTTAACTGGCAAAGCTATGGCCTCATCCCAGTTCAAAACCAAGTTTTATGGATATTCTTCCAATGTAATTCATATACATTTAGTGCCAAAGGGAAATATCAATATAAAATTAAAATATCTCTATAAATGCCAGGTCTAGTTATGTGATTCAGCCAATTAATTGGAGAGAAATTTGCACTAAGGTGTTCTCAAAGTTAATAGCAGATGATTATTTGATTCTGTCATCATTTCGAAAGCATTTGGTATATCACTCATCAAACCCATCAAGCAAATAAAAGCTGTGGTGCTTTTATTTTCTGCTTGATGTTTTAAACCTGTATCTCCTCAATTAAATGTCCATAGAAGTCACTTCTTTTATTGCTCTGAAATAACACAGTTGCAACCAATATATTAAAATATTAGAGATACAAATTTAAACCAAAACAAGGACATGTCTGGTGTAGGTTGTCACTTCAAGTGAGCAGACTGACAATTGAAACGAGAATATTTTTTCTTTTGTCAGCTCTTGTTAGACCCTTAACAGAAAATTAATGTACTGTGAAGTAATTTCTTTATCTTTCATTGCTTGAATGAAATATAATGAGAATGGCTATGATGAAAACTGAAATTAAGAGAAAAAGGAATATAAAGACTTGATACAATGCAGGTCCCTCAAGGCCACATAAAAAGCACCCAAATGTGGTTTTTTGTGAAAAGCATGAGTCTTCCAAGCAGAATGGCTCCATGCATTCCTGTTCTATATTTGTATAGAAGAAGATTTCACTGCTGAAATGAAAGCCAACATTAATGTTATTACTCGCAGGTGGATTTGAAAACCATAAACTAAAACAAGCTTCAAATACTTGGTAATGTGATAAGCACTGTGGTCACAGTTACTGTCAGCCACAATATTTGTCTTACTTAAGTAGAATTCTTGAAGAAAATATATATTTAATGATGCTACTGAATATGTAGCAACATTGCCCTATAAAAGTGCTAGTTGGTGGTGTTATTATCTCTGATGAGAATGCAGAGTAGGGAGGATGCATATTGGAGAAATGCTTTGAACTTAATGATGTGAAGTTAGTATGAGATTTCAACATTTTACCAATACAGCTGTGTTTATTTTTAAAATCTGTGCTAATGTCCTACAATTTCTAAGTGTGTATTTAAATAACTTGCTGCATAAAGTGAAACATGTCAACTTTCTTCATGGTTGAGACTACTAAAATAATGTATTTCCCTTTTTACATGCTAGTAAATGTCAGACAACCCAAATTGTTATTTCTTCTTTTAGTGTTTATTTCCTTCTACTCAACAGCTAATAATCTTTTCTTATTTTTAAAGCCTTAACAATCAGAGGGTTAACAGGCAATATTGTCTTCTTACTCTACCCTGTTTTTCCTTCTAAGAACTCTTTTATTTTATCCCCTCCTGATTATAAATTTTCTTCCATTTTATCATGTGGGATTAGAACTGCCTCCATATTCTCATATGTATTATATACACACACACACACATATATATAGTAAAATGTTGGGGGTTTTTTGTTATGAAGAATTCCTTTTTCTTTTTCCTTCACATTTTATAGGTAGTACATAACATTCTTGATATTGAATCACATAGTCAACAAGTGTCAGCATTAAAGCATGTTATACATTGTTGGAATATAAACTTGTTCAATATTTTTCCAGGATTATGGTACAAGCTGCATTACAAAAAATATTACAGTCAGATTATAGGATAGTAAAGTGACCTTTCACACAGCAGGATTGACTTATGAGTAGACCACCTTAATTGTATTATCACTTATTTGATAGCACCAGAAATAGCAATATATGCTTGGAATTATATGCCCATAGATTCCATTGAAGTAGGATAAACATTCTTATAAAACTATTGTCATTTCCATTGTGGTAAAAAGTTATACAACAAAGATATATTTTGTGTCAAAATTTATCGTTACTGGGAAGCTGCAAGATAAGTGATTTTGCACAAACACAAGACTTTAAAAATACATGAAATAATTTAAGATTATGTTTTACCTTTGCTCAGTTATGATAGTAATTGTCTTCACATAGAAAAAATATATTTTTTCACTATGAGATCATTATAAGAATAAGATTAAATTACAGTAATTAGACTGAATAAGAAAAAAATAGAGAAAATTACATTGTACCAGAGTAACTAATATTTTGTAACCCTGAGAAAAAAATAGTGGTGTTTCTGTAATCTTTTTTTACCAACTTTATAGTTGGTAAAGCAAATGAAGCTAATTCATCCTTTGCCACATAGGCAGGTATATTTCATAAGCTGTAAGAGCTTCTGTAGGCTTTAAAATCTTAATATCATATACTTACACTTCCCTTAAAAATAAAAGTGTGGTTATTTCTAGTCAACTTAGAAGAGATACTTCTTTGGTCATTTTAGTAAAAGCTGCAGAAAGATTTGGAATACTTCTAAACTATTATTCCGTATTTCAGGATATCAGTCTCATAATTTCAAGTTTGCACAGAATAGCACATTTTTCTTCCTGTTAAGTGCTAACATTCTACTTTGTCCCTCAGCTATAAAAATGCACTCAGAAGTTCTGAATGTGCTTGGTGCCACAAGGAGGAGTGAGGAACTGAGACCAGACTTCAGTGAAGAAAAACATGTTATAAATTCACTAGGTTGCTTTGAAAGTTGTCTTGCCTGCAATAGTGTTTAAATACTAAGGAAATAATTGTGTTGTAAAATGCTAAATATATGCTCTATCTATATGGACTATATGACCTCCAGGGGTGCATTCAACCTGATTTATCCTATGATACTATAAAATATGTATTAAACTGTCAACAAATATATGATTATATATTTATTTTATCCTCATTCATTTCACATGGTTTATATTAATAACCTTAGATAGGGAATCTTAAAGCAGTTAAATATTGCATCTTACAGCTCAAATACTGAATCTTTGGTTCCCCTAAATTGTCATTAATTGGCTGTAAGTACCATGGTTGACACTTATTGCTTTACTTTTGCATAAGGTGGTGTGTAAAACAAATGAACAATATTGAAGATAAACTAAAACTCTTCACCAGCTTCATTTAGGATAAATGCACATTAAGTCAGAGGCACCAGTAAATTATAGAGTTGCTAAAATATTGACCAATGTTTTAGTGTTTCTAATGTTTAAAACATTTTTTCTCCTTCCACCCAGATGTACACAGTTAACTGAAAAATGTGCAGCATAGTTCTGACCAGAATGAGTGATAATGATGTCAATGGAGAAACAGTGGTGAAAAAGTGACAGTGTCTGAATGTTAATTTTCAAATTTTATTTATTACGTTGGTCCATTGAGAACATGAGCAATAGACTGCCTGCTGCAGTCTTCATAGGTCTGCCCATGGTTACCTCCACTACGAATGAGTGTTCCCAGGCTGACAAAAGAAAAGCAGATCCCACCCTTGAAATTAAGCTTGATGAGATCCAGCTGACAGTGCTTGAAAGGGAAGGGATTTTCCCTGAACAGGCTGGCTGAACTCTGATATTAATAACCCCCTTTAAAAGCTGTTGAACAAGAATGACCAAGGCACCCAACTAGGCAGGGAGACTGCTCACAGATTGGATGGGTGCTCTCAATGGATGTAAACCTGGTGGGGTGGCTGGGCCCAGGGAATGGTTGTGAATTGAGCTACATCCAAATGCCAGCTGGTCATTAGTGGGGATCCCCAAGGATCAGCACTGCGGACAGTTCTGTTTAGTATCTTTAGCACTTATCTGATGGGATGGAATGCATCCTCAGGGAGTTGACAGACAATTCCAAGCTGGGCAGGAGTGTTGATCTGCTGGAGGGTGTGAAGGCCCTGCAGAGGAATCTGGACAGGCTGAATTGATAGGCTGAGGCAGACTGTACGAGGTTCAACAAGACCAAGTTTTGGGTCCTGCACTTGGGTCACAACAACCCCATGCAACAGGCTTGGGGAAGAGTAGCTGGAAAGCTACTGGTGAAATAGGACATGGAGGTGCTGGTTAACAACCAGCTGAACATGAGCCAGCAGAGTGCCCAGGTGGCCAAGAAGGCCAATGACACCCTGGCCTGTATCAGAAATGGAGGAACAGGCTGACTAGAATGTTATGAAGTCACCATCCCTGGAAGTGTTCGAAAGGCGTGTGGATGTGGCTCCTGGGGACATGGTTCAGGGACTAACACAGGTATGCTAGGTTAACAGTTAGACTCAGTGATTGTAGAGGTCTTTTTCAATGCAAATAATTCTATGTTTCTATAATTAATTTGGCTGGAGGACATTACACACATTTGATTTTATTCTAATGAAGAGTGGGATTGTGCTTTTCCTGATGAGATCCCATTCCAGGTATCTGCATACAGTTTTCCACAAATACCTCTTGTCAGTTTGCTTTGCTGGTCTTAAGGTAATAGTATTCACTATGTTTCCTAAGCTATTTTCTGGTATGCATGACTAAACACTTTTCTATTTCTAGAACAGAATATCTTGCACTTTGAGAGCCTTAAACAGTCTAAAAAATGTGTATACATTTTCCAGAATAAGTCTGATATTGCAAGCCAACAGCTCAATAGATATGAATAGTATTTAGTATGAAATATAAGCATGTGAAAATATTATCTGATATTACTTGAAATTACTGAAATAGTCAAAAATATCTATACAGATGCATATCTGTTTGTCACTGTGCTATCAGAAATGACATAATAGAGCAACTGGATTTAAGTTGAATCCAGATGACATTAAAATTTATATTCTCCTGAAGATTACCATTTTTATAGCAGACAGGACAGTCTGGACTGCAGAGAGAAAAAGGCAAATGCACATATTTCAGTTTCTTCAGCAAAATTTCATATTTGACATGAATATAGGACAGATATCATGTCTGATCAACATCAAATGCTTGTTTCTGCTACTATAAATCCATAAAAAGTTTTCAATATGTATTTCTGTAGAGCAGAAACCTGGTCAGAATTTCATACAGAAGAAAAAGTCTTCATGTACAGGGTTTCTTTGCCAAATCAAGGTTCCAATTTTTTATTTTTCTCTTTTTGGTTGTACACTTTTTATAAAAAGATTGCTGCTGCTTCTGAAGAAATAATTTGCTTTCTGCTAGCCAGAGTATCTGAGATCCTTTTCAGCACAAGCATGGTTAAAGAAGAAAATGTCTTTATTTTAGCAATCTAAAGGCTTCATTTCTTCTTGACTATGAAATTGGAAAAAAGTTGCAAGGCAGAAAAAACTCCACTCAAACCAGCAGAGTACAGTTCTAGATCACTCTTAACAGCAAAAATCTTCTTTAACTGCTTCAGAATACGAACATGGCTCAGCATGTGAAGCATGAGAGTACGGTTGAACTGACAGGGGTTCCTGGGAGGAGTGAAGAGATTTGAATCTTGACTCCATGTTTCAGAAGGTTGATTTATTATATTATGATATATATTATATTAAAATTATACACTAAAATGATACCAAAAAGAATAGAGAGAAAAGGATTCATCAGAAGGCTAGAAAGGACAGGAATGGAATGATTAACAAAGGCTCATGACTCTCAGAGAATCGGAGCCAGCTGACTGATTGGTCATTAATTAGAAACAACCAACATGCACCAATCACAGGTGCACCTGTTGCATTCCACAGCAGCAGATAGTTATTGTTTACATTTCTTTCCTGAGGCTCCTCAGCTTCTCAGGAGAAAAATCCTAGCATAGTATTTTTCATAAAATATCATTACTACATGAAAGTTCTCCTTTGGCTTCTTTCCCCATGACCTATCTTTCACTGAAGCACTGTTCAAGGCCACTTTTACTCCTCAGTTGTAGTGACATGGTAACAGAGATGTTTCAGAGTCATTATTCATTTTGGATGCATTTCTCCTGTAGTCCAAATCCACATAAACATGAAGGCAGCACACACTTGCAGCCTGGTTATAGCTTTCTTGATTCTCAGATATCTCATTTTGGTACGGCACTATTCATCTGTGATTCACTGTTTTCTATTTACAATCCTGGAACACGATTTCTAACTGTCCAGCCCTCATTTGCAGAGGATTTGGGGCTGTGAGCATGTTAAGAGCCAGACCGTTCTGGCTTAAGTTTCTGTTAGCAACCATCTCTGTTAAATAAGGATAATTCTCTGTCTTTGGCTGATGAAGAAGCAGCTGCACAGAAGCTATATTTCTTGATATTTAGAGACTTCAACCACGTGACTGTGCTTTGTTTAACAATCCTCTGAGGCTCCTGATGTAAATTCTTTATTTTCAGTAGTATTTATATACACATTTTTATACACAAATAATTGAGAAACTAAGTTAATGTAGCCATATCATTCTTAATAAAGACAATCTTAATTTACACTGTTGGTTGAATATAGAGGCTGACTTTTTCTGCTTAGTTTCTGCAACAGTACAGAGTTTCCATGATGACTTAAAGGGTATATTTTAGATTCAGCTACAAGAACTTATTTTTTTCAAATGATTCTTGTACTGTCAGATAATTATAACATGTCTTCCCTGCCAGTAATGGTCACCACAGGAAATAAAACTGCAATACAAACTTAATCAAATCTGAATGACAAGGTCATTGTAAAGTTAAATCCTTTTTTTCCCCTTATTGACAATGTGCTCCACAAAAAGAACTAAGCTCAAATGTAAGATAATGTACACAATCATTTGCTCAGTTTTTTGTTTCATTAGAGCCATCTAATTGCTTGTTAGTTACTTAAGAGCAGTACTCATTCTAAAGTGTACATTGCTGAGATCTCCAGCATTTTTCAGAGTAAAATCATGCTGTGTCTGCAGGTCAGTGTCTATTTTCAATTTTTATCCATTAATGCCATATGCACATTTAACATATTCAAAGGCTATCTTCAATCACAACTCTTTTACTATAAAATTTAAATAACTGACAGAAATTTCCTTCTGCATGCCTTTAACTTGCCTCATGTTTTCATTTTCTGCAAACAAAAAATGAAGCCAGCGCAGCTCAAAGGCCTGAAGTCTTTTGTTTGAACTAAAGGGATAAAAGATACAGTAACTTCATCAAAGGTCAGATCTCCCCTCCTACCCTTTTTGAGCTCAGAAAAAGGCTGACTTGAAGAAAAATCTCTATTAGGTTGCTTTGAACTGCTTTTGAGAAGAAGGTATTGCTCAAATCTAAGGGCTGTCCCAGAAGACTCCAGGACTCTGTATTTTTGTCCTTCTAACTCACATTGCCTTTTTGTAAGTTGCTTTTGTCAAGTTACTTGAAGAAAAGAAAAGAAAAGAAAAGAAAAGAAAAGAAAAGAAAAGAAAAGAAAAGAAAAGAAAAGAAAAGAAAAGAAAAGAAAAGAAAAGAAAAGAAAAGAAAAGAAAAGAAAAGAATTGTCCACAATTCAGAAAGTTTGGGTCTGTGTGAGCACGATAACCTAGAAAAGTTTCTCTTCTCTTCTCTTCTCTTCTCTTCTCTTCTCTTCTCTTCTCTTCTCTTCTCTTCTCTTCTCTTCTCTTCTCTTCTCTTCTCTTCTCTTCTCTTCTCTTCTCTTCTCTTCTCTTCTCTTCTCTTCTCTTCTCTTCTCTTCTCTTCTCTTCTCTTCTCTTCTCTTCTCTTCTCTTCTCTTCTCTTCTCTTCTCTTCTCTTCTCTTCTCTTCTCTTCTCTTCTCTTCCCTTCCCTTCCCTTCCCTTCCCTTCCCTTCCCTTCCCTTCCCTTCCCCTCCCCTCCCCTCCCCTCCCCTCCCCTCTCCTCCCCTCTTTCTCTTCTCTCTCTTTGTTACTCCAAAGGCATTTTAGACTAAGAGAGAGAGTTTTATAAACCCTGATATTCCTGTTTATAAATCCCTGCTTTTTAACTTGAAACGTAAAATTGATCTCATAGGCTCAGATATATGTCCTCCTAAATAAGGCTTCACTTAGTGTCACAACATCCACAGATGTAGTTTTTTGAGAGACAGGTGACCCAACATCTGAATGAAAATTTCATTCAACAAAGGTAGAATCCATCAACTGCTGATGTCCTTGAAGTCTGGTTGAAAAGCTGCAACAAGCTTGAAGTTTTTGGTTCGGTTTGCTTTGGTTTGAGTGGCTTTTTTTTTGTAGCTTTTGTTGGTTTGAGTGTGTGTGTAGGTGGTTTTGTTTTGTTTTGTTTTAGCTTTTTTTTTCCTTGAGAAGCATTTGGTAACACCAAATTGATAATAAAGATTTTACTGAAGGAAAACATTAGATGACTATTTTTAAAAACTTGGAGTTAGGCTGTAGGAGTAACAACATAGTATATAGATCAGAAGGTGAAACTAGTCATGTACTTGCTTTCCTTCCCATAATATAATTGGAGGAAAGTGTACTGAGTAAAGATGCAATAATTTTCTCAGCATGAGCCACAGTTCAGTTGTATGATGCTGGGGGAGAACAGCTCTGGATTCTTTTTCTTTGCTGTTATTTCATCTTCTGCTATCTACCTGCATATTTCATAACGCGAAGAAAGAAAAGATGCAAAAGTGCCAATTACCCTTTTCAAATTCTCTTCCTGCCTGATGTCCACTGAGTCCTGGAACTTTTGGATGCCATGAGGCATTAGCACAAATACCTTAAGAATTTTGCAAATGGCTGACAGTAACCATGTCTTTTTCAGCATTGACAGTAGGGATTGGCAAAGAGTTCAAAAGTAATCTTATGTGGTTTGTTTCTATCTTTTATTTTGCTTGATGTAAAAAAAGCAATTGATCATATGCTTTTAACCCCAGAATTTACATGGCACAACACCTGAAGAATGTAAAAATTCCTGAAATTTTACAGACTGGAATAATTTCCCAAATATTGGAAATAAGATTTTTAATATCTGCCTAATATTAACTTACTGGGCACTGAATAAATGGGAGATGTAGATGTTTAGATTAAATAAATATCAATATATATATGAGATGCTGTACTTGCACTATGCACTTCTTCCTTATATTCTAATTATTTTTCACTTATACACCATGAATGTGCTCAAATAAGGCCTCCTGAGAAACTCTTGGAAGGAAGAGTTTCTCAGTTTCTTCTTTTCACTTTTTAATTTAGGGAAATTTTGCGACATACTTATACATTAGCAACCAAGGCATAACTTTGGGAAGTGCCTGCCATGGTAACAATCTCTTCCTGTGTTCCAAAGTGTCTGCTTTTTTTGTAGCATGTCTGCGCTGGGTTGCTAGGAAATGTGACTGAGCAGGAATACAGGTTGAAGACAAAGCTAAAGGAAAGCCATATAAAGTGAGAAGATGTATTTAATTTAATTTAATTTATTTTATTATTTTATATTTTATTCCTGATGCTGCAAATCAAATTAGGAAAAATATAGTTTTAGAAGTGTTATTCTTGCACAACATTTCTTTTTGTCATACAATCTTTCTTGTAACATCAAAACTAAAACCTCTAGCTGCAAAGTAATCATCTAAGGACACAAATAAAGGCAATTTATATGTATGATCAATAGGTGTATGGAACAGAGCTGACAAATTTTTTGTCATGCAAACTCTCTTTGTGGCTTCCCATTTGTCTGCATTTTTCTGGTGTGCTGAAATAATTCTCAATTGCTTGACCCATTTTCAAAAATATTATATGGATCCCACTTCAAAAGATGTTGTCTTCATTATTTTCTTCAAGTGGAGAATCACTTTCATCTTAAACACTAAAGCTTTTTATGACACAATTCTGCTGTCTGTCAGTAGAATAACTTATAAACATTTATCTTTTTTCAAATCTGCAAGTAACTGTAATGCAGTAACAAAAGTACAGGTGAATATTATACTCAATTTTACTGAGAATTCTCACCAAGTAATATTTTATCTTGACTTTCAAAACAAGTGGATCCTACATGAAAGCATGGTATAGATGGCTCTGTCTTTCCTTCTAGTGTTTGAAGATATTTCATAGCCTCAACCAATTTAGTCTTTTTAAAAGACAGATTTACAGGTAAAGAAAAGATATCCTAATAACGTTAACAGGTGGCTTGCATATTTAACCCTTATAATTCACCAGAAAATCCTCATGAAAGAGAACTGTGAACTCACACTGTAAAGAACCCACACAATTCAGATGGAAATTGAGTGTACTTAAAACCCAGGTAAAGATATTCATAGGAGTTTTTGTTTTTTTTTCAGAAAAAGAAAGAGCTTCTTGTAAATAGCAGTCATTAATTTGAAGCAGGGTTTCTGTACACTGTTTTTATTTTAAAGTTAAAAAATATTCTGCATAAAGAAGATATTCAGAATTAACAGTGTTGTGTTTCTACATCTTATAGTAAGCAATATAAAGTGAACTAATGTTCTAGAAATAATCAGTGATATCTTAAAGAGAACAAATTATACATCATATATCAAATTATGTGTACTTTCTTGTTACCAAGAAAGTAAATTCCAATAATTTATTACTGTATTTCACAGGTTTATTTCTCTTTGCAATTCTTAATGTCTTCTGCTGACATTTTGACTCTTGGCATCTCAACCTGAATTTCAGGTTGTACATTCCAGTTTTCCAAGCAGTGTATTCATTTATTTTATTGGATTTTGGTTATATTTAAGCTGTTTTTCAGCAGTTAAGTAAAAAAAAAAAAAAGGCAATTTATTTTAATTCTGCGACACTACTGTTAAAAACATAAGATCAGCACAACAGAAAGCATGTTAGAGTTCCATATGTGAATGATTTTACCTCAAACACACGAATGTTTTTGCTATAAGGGTTCTGGTACACATTGTTTCAAAATGCAGAGACACATGGGGATGTCTTGTATCAAAGGCCACTTCTAAACTCTCCTTGATTCGCTTCCTTGTTGGAAATATTCCATCCCTGGAAAGCTCATGGAACACAGGCAGATGCAGAGCCCGACTGCCCAGGGTGCTCCCTCTTTAAGCAGTGCTGGAACACTGAGTGGAACAGGCTTGGTAAAACACAACCAAGTTCCCTGTTTTGCAAATGGAGAAATGCAGCAGAGAAATGGGTCATCCTGTACCACTGTTAGGAAAGTAACAGAGCGTGTTAATTTAAAATTATCTGCTGCTAAGGTTGGAGTATGTGTGTTTTACATTAATGCTGTAAACAATCTCTAGTATATTGGGAGACAAATCCTTAGGATTATTTTAAAGGAGATTTAGTGAAAGAAGTGAGTTTTGGTTAGGAATCCTGGGAGAATAAGGGGTAAAAGGGTTATATTCACAGAGTGCAAGGAATGAACTGCCCAACAAAGCTTGTCCTGTCATGCTTGTTTATTTGTTTGGGTAACACACTGGGACTTGTAAACCCCAGTGCTCCAGGTGAGAAGTCATTAGCTCCTCACAGCTATCATAGCTGTAAGACACCTAACAAGGACTGTCAGTTGTGTCACTTTTCCACATACACAGAGAAAAGGGACACGTTTTTCACACTGTGAATAGTGTAAAATAAGAATCAAAGCCAAGACAAATCAAACTCTGCCAGAAGAGTTTATAAATGTATGTGTATACATATCTCATGCAAATAGGACCTAGGAGATCAAATCAAGTTCTTACCAGTTTCGCTATATGTGACACATTTACAAGAGAAATTGTTCGATGTACAGCTTTTTTTTCTTAGTTACACTTGTGTAGTGTATAACCTTGTCAAAAGGAAGAGCTCTTAGTGGTTTCACTTGTTCTTGCAGAGTCCTTCACTTTGCTTTATGCACAACACGTATGAAACCTCAAGCAAAGGAAGTGCCCAACAGTTTGTGCCTTTTCTACTGAAGTGGTGCTACATTCTCTTTTTGGTGCAATGCTTCTGCAGGCAGAGCAGAAGTGCAGAGAGCCAATCTAAAGGTGGAGGAACAGGGAGCTTTGGCCCAGCTCAGAGAGCTGTGTGCATGCTGGGAGTCCAGCTCTGCACCGTGCAGTGCAGGTTTGGGACACAAACACTGCTCTTTGCGGGGTTGTGTGCACAACACTTGCTGATTTACAGTACTTACAGTCAGCTTTCATAGTTCTGTAATTGAGAATACATTTAGAGAATGAAATGTTTTTATTGACCACCTATGCTCACGCCTTATTTTAGATTATTTTGTTTATTTTTGTTGTTTTTTTCTGCATTCAAACGAAATTATTTGTATCATTCGTAAAATGAGAAAAGTAAACAACACAAGTAGTTTGTCTGCATTCTGGCAAAATTATAAGAAATAAGCACATGAAAGAAAAAGATTTGTTTGTAGTTTGTATGCTTTTAAACAGATGCACTTGATCCATGTTTTAATTGTTAATTTCAAGAATATGCAAAGAAGTTCTTTAAGGTATGAATTGAAGAAGAAGAAATAGCATAGCTAGTTGAATGAAATATCTTGGACTACTTTGTTTTTTAAAAAACCAAGGCATGAATTTATTTGATATTTCTGCTGGTGTCTGTTCTAGGGCAGGATGTAACAAATAAAAAAGAGCTTTAAAAGCTCTTTTGTGGTTGGATTAACAGCTTCCAAAAGATAGCACATCTGTAACTAGAGAGTGGAAATTTCAATTTGTCATTACTCAGATGGAAATATCAGGAAGGAGGAAGAGAGCTAAGCAATGTGGTAAATAATAAACTAAACCATCTGAAATCTGCCAGTATTAGAATCGGGGAATATCTTCAAGTTTATGAGCCAGTAATGTGTGAAGAGTCTGTAAAATTTTGGATCACATGGTGATCAGTTCTATAGATATGCTAGTCAAGAAGCATATAGTGACAAAAAGGAGATATAGAAGTAGCAAGCATGGAACTATATATATAATTGATGGAAAAAGAAATTGCAGAAATAACTAACATAAGCTACATGGTAAAACACCTGGAAAATAATGAAGTAAAGCAGCAGGATGACTGCAAGATATATGATCAACACAGATAAAGAAAATAGATTTAAAAAGAAAATAGTCTTCTCAGTCACAATTTAATGAGAAGAGGCAAACAGAGACCTGTAGAAAAGATAAGACCTCATTTCATAAAACCAGTAGCTTCAGGAAGCTGATATGGTGGAAATTGACCTCCAGTGAGTGTCAGGAGTGTTGGGAGCGATTACTCACTTTTTAACTTGGAACACATGAGGGATATGAGGCTCAACCAACACAAGTAGGAGGGAGAACTTCTCAGGAGAGCAAAGGGAAATACTATTTTCACACAAACTATTATTACACTGTGGACCTCTTTCCCTCAGAATAACAAGAAAGTCAAAGGTCTAAATGGCTCAAAAATGTAATAGATCATTTTTTGGAACAAAACCCAGAGTTTGACTGCTAAAACTGACCTACTGATTCATGGGAGATTTTGCAAGATGGAAGAACATTTTATACTTGCCCTGTTTCTTACTCTTTTTTTCCCCCTAAATATCTGTTATTAACTGCTGTGGGATTTTGGGCTAGACTATTCTTTGGCTTGATACCTCATGGAAATTTTGATCAAGGAATCATTTTAGGCAAGAAAAAAGGTGTTGGTAAATTGAACTCATCTTCTCTGTCTTTTTATTCCAGGGCATATATACTCCCTTAAAATATAATTTTAAGAGGATTAAAAGGGTTTATTGTTTCTGAACACTATTTTAGAATTTTTCATCAATTCATCCATGTTTAAGTAATAACAGAAAGGTTGTCACTTTACATTTAAGCTATTTTATTACCTAGAAGAAAAAAAGTAACTTTGAAAAGTCAAACTTGGTAAGCTGAAGTGTGGGAGCCAGACAACAACTCTGTGTTTTCTCTCCCTTGAGGTGGGTATTAGCAAAATACAGCAATGTGGCCATTCTTCAACAGCATGATAAAGGGATAATGAATATTGCTCATGTAAAAATAGTATTTGAGTACATAAAAAGGCTTCAGACTCAATGATATAAATCACTGTAAAGTTTTTGACATCCTTCTCTAAAGTGAAAATACATTCAAATGATGAAGCAATAATGCAGTTTTTCTAAATAAATTACAATAACAAAAACCCAAGCAGAGCTGTATTCTGAAATGAAAAATAATGTCTATGCTCCAAGTAATTTTAACCAAATATTTGAACTTAATCTCTAAACAAATCAACAATTCTACAAGGAAATCCAATCTTACCTATTCAGACAGCCAAATGAATAATGGAACAGAATAAAATCATTATTTTCAAGAAAAATTAGACTTCTGGATCTGTGTAATAAGAAATGCAGTTTGATTTCTATGTGTTTGACCTATATACTTGTTACCTGTTTAATCTTCTTGTTCAGGAAAAATAACTGAATGTTTACATTACTTCATAAATGGTTGCTAAAGAAGCTTAATTCCTTTCCATTTTGATCATACATATCATTAATAGACTTGTTTAGTGAGACCTGAGACCAGAAGACAAGTGATTTAGTTTTAGATTGGATTTTATTTAGTACTAAGGAGTCAAAACCAACAATAAATCAAGCTTCAAACCCTCAATTCATTGAAAATAACCATCTACAAGCAGCACCACACTTTTAAAATGATTCTAGGATGAATAGTGTTCCAGTCCTTGTGGACACTGGTAGTGAATACCTTTTATGGCCACATATTTCTGTATTCAGGTTATTTCCATATGTTTATCTGCTGTCCACAAGGCCCTCTTAAAAGTCAGATGTTGCATCTTATAAGGATATCAGGGGAATAAAACTTAAGGTGCAATAAATACTTGCCATCACATTTAGTCATGTAATGCGAAAGGTGTTAGTTTGCCTGCACTGTGTGTATAATTCAATAGCAAGCTTATATAGCCTGGACTGGATCTCCTCTTGGGCTTTTAGTTTGTCACCAATTAATGACTCTTGGCATACCAATAAAAATAAATAATGTGATAGATAACTATAGTAGTTTTCAGAGTACAACATTTCCTGACATTTCTAATCAAAGCTATTTTCCATAAAGATGTAAAATGGCTTCCGCTACTGAACACTAGCAAAAATCACCTAAACAGATCTCAAATAAATTTTTTGTGTAGTGGTCTCACAGAGATATTTTTGACTATCCTTGGTATCCATTGAGGGTATGGATATGGTTATGGGGTTATAAAAAAAGCTCCACTAGGATGATTTATATTATGTTTCTTATATTCCTTGTAATTCCATAAACACGAGTGTGTGTGCATGTGCATTTGTGTACATGTGTGCATACTTGTGTGCATTTGCCCAAAATCTACATATATGTATGCATACCTATGTACATATGTGTGCATATATGTATTCTTTTACTTAGGTACCACTGAAAACAGGCGTTCAATTGCAGTTCACCAAAATTCCAAAACCAAAACAATCCTTTGTAGTCATCTTGATCTTTATTCACTGCACACCACAAGCCTGACCAAAAGGGTATAGAGAGCAATAACTCCCATAACCCCAAAAGGCAACTCATGCAATTCTTGGCTGAGATATACTGAGGGAAATTTTACACTATGCACTGCAATTTCCCATTTTGTGTTTGTTCTGTGAATAGATTCTGACTCCAGGACCATTAGACCAAAGTATTTAATGAGCTAAATCCAAATTGGCAGCAGGCAATAGCAGCTTTATTGCTGATGGCTGTTACGATCCGATTATTAAAAATTTTAGAGAGATGCCTCTACCTGAATTGAGGTGAAAAAGAGACCACACGCCAAAGTCAAAAATATGGATTTTATTTAACAGTAAATATGTGTGTGTGTGTGTTTGTGTGTTTGTGTGAGAGAGAGAGAAATAGGAAAAGATGTGTGGGGAGAGATATAGCAACAGAGAGGGAGATAAGGTAGAAAATATCACCACTCCATGGGTCCCTATAGTGTCCAGTTAATCTTCCTCTGGTCTTCTTGGTAGGGAGGGTCTTGGAAAACATAGAGCTCAACTTGTTACTACACATTTGGTCCAGGTAGGAACACCCAGGTACTTCCCTGGAGGGGCAGCTTGACACTGTCTCGCAGCAGACCCTGAATTTGTTGCATCACATTGCATCACATGCGGTGCTCTGGTGCAAGGCCTCAGGAATGTGTCTGGGGGGTTCTTCAGGGATCTTTGATGAATTTTGACACATTCTCAGCTTCTTCTCATGGAAATGTCCCATGTGGATGTGGCTTTCCTGGGAGGTTGGGGGTGTATGGTTACAACTGAACCAGTTTGTGTAAGGGAGGATGGATGTTCACTCTCTCTTACCAGAGGTTATTCCAGACACTCAAAACCTCTCCTCCTCTCCCTTTGGTTTTGGGGAAGTGTGTACAAACCTGGCCTCAGCAGATGAGCCTGTGGGCTGTGGCCTCCCCACCCCAAACCTAGCCAGAGATGATTTTCAGGACAGCTGCTGGGTTTGGCTTTCTTCTGGATACATTCTTCTCTCTCAGCCTTGTTGACTTCTCCCCAGGCCTGAGATAATTGGAAAACAGTGTCACCATTATCTTATCTCAAGTTCCCTTAGGTGGGTTAACCCACAGTGGAAAGTTCCCCTCAGGAGACATACTCAGGGAGGGGAGAGCTTCGGTGATTGCAGCTTCTTTAAACAGTTTTGCCACAATGGGCAAAAAGTCCTTCACCACAATGTTTAAGCCATTAACCATAACATTTCAGTTCTGAAAATGGTGAAATAGTTTCACATTCTAACAGCGTAATTTTTAATAAGCCTCACTTGTTTATCATGACCGTGGCTTGCAGACACTGCACAGATGTATATTTTTCATATTTTTTGTCTCTTTGGGATATGGTATTGCCATGGTTTAACATCAGTACACACCTAAGCAACACATGGCTGCTCAGTAAATCCCCTCAGGGAGGAGTGGGGATGAGAATCAGAAACATAAAGGTTAAAGGACTTGTGGACTTTGGTAAAGATGGGTGAAAAGGCAAAGCCAAAGCTGAAGACTCAAGCAAGCAAGAGAGGGAATTCATTCACCACTTCCCATGGGCAGACAGGTGTTCAGCCATTTTCAGGCAAACAGAGCTCCATCACAGGTAGTGGTGACTGGGAAAGAGGAAAACCTATACTGCAAAGGTCTCCCCTTCCTTCTTATTCCCCCATGCTTAATTGCAGAGCACATCAATGTAGTCTGTGGTGTTCCTTTGGTCACTTGAGGTCAGCTGTCTTGGCTGTGTCCATCGCAGAACTCTCAACGAGCCTGTTTCCTTGCTGGTTGGACAGCAAGGAAAGGAGAAAAGACCTTGATTCTGTGCAAGTTCTGCTCAGCAATAGATAAAATATCTGTGTTATCCACATGGTTTTGGTCACAAATCCAAAACATGACCCTATGCCACTTGTTATGAAGGAAATTAACTCTATCCCAGCCCAAACCAGTAGAGGTGCTTTCACATATTTGGGTAAAATAAATTATACATACTTCCTAAAGAATATGAAACTTTTTCCTTTTCTCCCCAATGAATATCAGGACAGGTTCAGACCTCAACAAAATTCTTATTGAGTTTCACTTCTTTTTATATGTCGTCACCATTGCAAAAAAGTTTGCATGAACTTTTGTGTAGCTCAGAGTTGCTAAAAAAGACTCAACTCTGCTCTCAGATTATCTGTTCATTACTGACTGTTCTATTTATCATTTTATAGGATCTTGTACTGCTGAGATTTACAGATGTGGAAAATCTGCTGCAGTGATATCTAAATATAGTGTTTCCATAACTATTTCAGTTATTTTATCTTGTTTCTCCTTCTTCTGTTCCTGAGTTTCTAGTCTTATAGGAGATAGCACCAAATCCATAAAGAATTTCTATTTCATTTCCCACTGTGTATGTGAACACTGTTTTAAAACTTATTTTATATGCAAGCTATATTTGAAATTGGCTTCTGATCTGTAGCATTACTAAAAACCAGGGTAAATATTTAGTTTATGAGTATTGCATTTGAAAGAGTTTTGTTGTTATTTATAGATAACCTGACACAACTTCTTAAACGAGAATTCTAAAAAATTAAAACTGGTGTCCCTGTTGCATGTAATTGTTTCTTTTTAACTTCAGAAAACTTTGTCCCTTTTTCTGTGTTCCAGCTGCTAAGCATGGTAGATAGTTTGTTATGGAATAAGTATCAAGGTAGCCCTTGATGTCTGTAGGCTAAGATCACCAGGATCAAAGAAAAACTGAGTCTCTGGAACAAACATAAGCGTTCTAGATAATGTTTGGCTATCTTTCAAGTGTAAAAAAAATTATACCATTTTTTTCTGTATTGGCCAACACAAAAGATACAAAAAACACAGATGCCAGAATAACACAGCTGCATGTTTATGTCTACTAATCCACCTTATTAAGATTCAGTGCTACACACTGGGAAATAATCTACTCCCATGTAAACTAAGATAAATCTGTGAATTCAAATAATAAAATTTGGCTTGATTCACTATTTCTCTTTTATTCCCTAATTGTTTGCTCTTGCTTTTCAACCAAACTTCCTCAAAACAGTCAGGGTTTATTTTTTGGTTTTGCTTGTTTGTTTGGGTTTTTTTAATTTGTTTGTGGTATCATTTTTGTGGTATTGTATACCCATACCTGCTTTAGTTTGCAATGTTAAGAACTAACATAATGAAGATGCTTAGTATTGCATAAGAACTGACCACTACTGTGATATTTGAATGAATATTTAGCAAAGTTTATATCTCAAATATAAAGCCTGTCTGTGAACTTTCAAACTCTTCTTGTACAGAGATCTCTACTTCTCCAATTAATTGGGACTCAATTACAGCACTACTTAAGCTGCATATTATCTGTGTTCAAGTCTTTAGTTTTTAAAGCTCTAATCTGAATTTTCATTGCAAAGTTTTTGCTAAATGCCATGAGAATCTTCATTATTTCTTTATGCAATCCTTTATTTCTAGTCTGAGGTGTGAGTTTAGAAAAATACAAAATGAAATTGCTTTGATGATGAGGATGATGTCTCCATATGCTAGGATGCTGGTCATGTAAAATGAATGTTAATAAAGTTCATGTTCTTATAGAAGTCATAAACCTTTGAAAGACTAGGTTCTGATATCAAGAGAAATTTTTTGTGCAGCAGAATAACAGGAGTGGCATTTACCTAAAACAATGAATCAGGATTCCTTAACTGAGGTTGAGAAGCTTAGAATTATTTTTTTGTGGAAAATTGCCTGCATCTATGAAAATTGAACACCATCATTGCCATTTATAGAAAAAAAAAAGTCTAGTATTTTGAATCTGTAGAAAAAAGAAAAAAATGAATACATTATCACACAGAGAATAAGGTAAGATGATAAATATTTCAAAAGGCAATAAACTAAACCAGGACAAATTCCAGCAATGTCATGCTGTTCACAGAGTCCTGAATCATATGTTTTTGAGTCCATTCAAAACAACCAGAAAGACATACTTCACTGAAAATATAATCTAGTATGTATTTTATGGAAATAGTTTGATCAACAGGAGATATTAGCATCTTTTTATTTCAACATGTGTGGAGAATCTCTAAATCCAGTGTAGTTTTCACATTTCCCTGATAAAGGCTTGTCATCTAAGTCTTGAGAATGTCTTAGATTCTGTCCTTACTGAAATGAAAAGAAAAGCAGCTTAAAGAGCTTAAACCCCTGATAACTGTGTTACAACAGAAATTCGCAGAATAATTGGTCCTAAATTAAATTATATGAAGTGTTCAGGGTGAAGAAGATCACTGCAAACAAAGAATGAATATAGGGGGTTAAGCTAAGGTCACAGGAGAAACTGCAACTGCACAGTGAGGGAAAAATGGTATGAAAATATGTCTGCAGAATATAAGTGTTGGGATAATTGTCTTGGCTTTCACAAAGCTTTGAAGATGTGATATATAAAATGGCAAAGGTATTTGCTGAAGCTGACATATCAAATTTTATATCAGAATTTTATGAATTTTATATCAGCATTTTGTAATAGAACTTCAAAACTAATCACAGGTCTTGCTGATGCTGGTGTTTACTATTTCAACCAGAATCTGACGAGAATAAACACAATTTCATGGAAGTATAACTGGGTGAAGAGTGGTTAAAAAATCAGGCATTCCAAACCTAATAACCACAAGTACTTTAAAATTCTGTTGGCAAAATAGAGAAAATGTAGAACAATGCTTAATGATCAGGTACATTAAGAAACTACAGAACAATGCTGTAGTCATTGTGCCATCTCCCATCTAAATAATTCACTTGGATTTCTTGAAGAACAAGAGGGTTACATATTCTGGCAGTTTTCAGAAAATTGGGAAATGGTGAATATTAGAATAGATGAATATCATATAATAGACTTTTAATGGAGCAAAGCAGTGGAAAACTGCAGAAAAAGAGTCAGTATTGAAGATAAATGTACTAAGTGTGAAGAAAACTCGTTGAATATCTGACAAGAGCTGAGACAGTGCCAGGTCTGCAAAGGAAAGACATTAGCATTACAGTTAGACTTTGGTTTAAGATTCAAATAACAGCCTGATCTGATCAGCCTTAATGAAGGCTATGAAGTAACTTCAAATGCTTTTAGCCATGGCAGAGAATAAGAACCACGGTAGCTTACAGAGTGGAATGCATTATGCTTCATTTCTGCAAAGGACTCTATTTAAATGCAAAGGCAATTTCTACAGCCCAGCTGACAAGGAGTGATTTCACTGTCACAGGAATGCACTGCATGGCCTTCACCATTGCAAACACATTCTCTGGATATTATGCTGAAAAAATTCTTAGTTGCCTCTGCAACTAATTAATGTTATTTTCTATTTCTGTATTATGAAATAAACAATTTTCTATTTCCGTATTATGAAATACACACCTCTCTCATGTTGTATATGCAGAAGTGCAGGTAGTTCATGTTACAAGAAGTTATTCAAGGGAACTATTTCTGCCTTGAAAAAAAAAAGGGGTTTAAAATACATTTTTTGACGGAATTAAATATTAGAAAATAAAATGGAATAATCCTTTTGAAAGCATAGAAAGTGCTACTGATTCAAAATCAAAGGCCAGTCTGTGAATTAAAGCAGGGATTGGAGCTCAAGGGGTTTCTGCCCTTGTTTTTGTCAGGGCAGAGCCCTGGATGTGATTTTTGCAGGTGCTCCTTCCACCATCTCCCATGTGAAAGTCACTCATGTCCTGAAGATCTGTAAGTTTTATTCCCCCATTCTTTCAAATTTGCAAGGAGTTCATTAGCTAGGGTGAGCACCATACAATCATAAAAAAAAAAAAGTTTAATATGATCTTGTTATTTTGGAAATTACGCTACAAAGTATGATTCGTGGGAAGAACAGTCATGAGAGATTTTGGGCACTGCTTGCCTAGGTATGGATAAGCAAATCCCGTTCCACTGGTATCACTGAAGTGGCACATGTACACATATACATACACTAGAATGGCGCGTTTACGAACACTAGAATGGAGTCTAGCTTTTTGTTTAAGCCAAGGATTTTCTGTGCTACTAGAAATGTTTTAGAACAGCTAAGGCTAATCATTCAGAGCAATACCAGAGTAGGCCTGAAGCACCTGTACAGCTGAAGGAATGAAGATTATATGTTTTTCTGATACATACACTTACTGTAGTCTGTGAAAAAAATTTCTTGATCTAGAAATGGGTCAAGCTAGATGGTGTTAAAGCTTATCTACATGATACTTCTCTTCTTGGGTCTTTGATTTTCTGTCACAAATCAACATCAGGAAAAGTTTTACTGATGCTCATTTAGAACCAGTGTTCAAATTGCCTGTGGGGAGTGAATCCCTCCTGCTGACCCATTCACTAGGTAAGCAGAGACAGTGGCTGGTATGATTCATTCATTACTTAAATTTAGGCAGAATCTAGTCTTCCTTTCTCTTGAATCCAAGTATTAATAACAAACTGCTTCATTACACTACTTTTCACTCTATTTCCTCTGAAGTTGATGATTGCTATAATAATTATAAACTCCAGTTTTTAAATTAATGCACATGCATTTTGGAATGTAGATGTTAAAAATATCTTAAATGTCAATAGTAATGTGAAATTTAAAGAATTATTTTCACCTCTCCAATGCTTTCTGGGGCTATTTTCAAGGTTTCTTTTCAAAAGTCATTCAATGAAAAATACTGAAAATATTTTCTTAAAGATTTTTTCTCTGCTTTTTAAAAAAGAAAGTGTGAAAGAAGCAACATGATGTCTTTTTCATTGTCACAGAGCTTGCACACTTTGCAGGATCAATGATTCAACACAGCATCAGAAAGCCATTAAGATGTAGCTGCCAAAATGGGCTTTGAAGCACAACCACCAACTCAGAAAAACAGAAAAGGCCCACATGTGGTGTTAGGAAAGCCATATCTGTGTAAAAATCTCTTAACGTAAGCTAACTAATTGGCAGCCTCTGCAGGTACAAAGATGTTTTCATCTTTGTGGTCTTTTGTATTTGTATTAATGATACAACCTGTATATAGTGTAAACATGAAGCTGAAAGTACATCTATCCTTCATCTGATGCATTCTGAGTAGACCATTCAAGTCAATAGATGGTCACATTGTGTCAAAATAAGCCTATTTTGTAAATCTTTGCAGTAGAGGTGTATGCACTCAAATCAGGCTTTGAGTTGTAACTCTTTCTCTATTAACAACATTGATGTTGAAATATATTTTTCAGAAATCCAAGTTTATTGATTTCAGTGTATATCAGCTGCAAGAATAGGCTCAACTTGCATCTTAAAAATAATAAATAGAAAGCCACTCAGACTATGGAGAACTAAAAGGTTATCTAGACTGTATTTCTCAGGTTTCTTAATGACTGCTAATGAAAAATTACGCATTTCACACTTCTACATCATGAGCTGGGAGGATTAAAGGAAATTATAAAAACGGTAAGGTCCTGCATTTTCCTTTTTTTTCTCTACTGCTGCTTCGTGGTGTACCATGATAATTTTAAAAGTGATCTCTGCAATCCTTATCTGTCATGGTAACAAATTCATTCACTGGGTGGCTGAGCAGCATGAGGAGAAATAAATTTCTCAGAAGTCTCTCCCCGGAAGGCTGCTATCCATTACTGTTACAAGTTTGCAATGGAAATGGCTTTACTGCTACGCAGAGAGTATGATAAAATTTAAGACCCTGTGAAAGATGCATTAGAACAATTAATATAGTTCAAATAATGTATTAGGGACAAAATATTGCTGGATGTGATATGTTTATTTATTCCAACAATTTTTTGATTTTATCAAAGTAAATGGAGAACTCCTTAAATCTGGAAGTTAACCTATGGAGTAATAAAAGTGAAAATTATGCACAAATTGATGTATTCACATAGCATGGGGATTAGCATTTTTTCATCTTACCTATATATAGCACCTAGAGTGCCAGACTCTCTGGCAGATATGATCATCATAAATCAGAAGATTCATCATAGTCAGCTACCTGATTCCATCTTAACTCTTCCAGATGTTCACTGTCTATACTTTAAAAACACATTATGGATCATTTTCATCTATTCAACCAGGAACATCAAAGCCTTTATATCTACTATGATTACAATTAAAGTCTGATCAAACAAGGCACAGAGTAGCCTCAGCACACAACTTTATTTGCAACAAAGCACTTATTTATATCTCTGAAGATGTGTGCTAGAATTCTCTTCCTTTAAGTGAGACTTAAGACCAAGCTCAGATGAAGCCATTGGCTTTAAACCTGTAATGAACTGTGGGTTAATGCCAGTTATATTGCAAGTCTGTTGTTGTAGATACCAGATGGATATTACAATAAATACTCTATTGAAGCAACAACTTGCCCTTTCAAAATTTTTCTAGGTTCCTCAAATTTCAATTCACTGTTGATTTTTAAATATGAAGAGAAAGAAAGGTGTCACTTGTCTGAATAAGTAAGTATAACAATATTTCATCCATAAAAAAATCCTTTTGTCTTTCTCATTTTTCAGCAGAATAAAATAGATTAAGATATTTAGACAAAAACTTAACCTTAAATAAAATTTCCCCCTAAGAAGGTTTTCTTACAAGGTAACATCTTAGGATATCAGTCTGTAGACATTTTGTAGCCTTAGGCTTTCGAGTTTTGCACTGTTTTGTTCCCACTCGACATGACCTATCCCTGCATGAGCCACCTTTCTTTTACAGGACACCAAATGTTAGGTAGAACATGTTGCTAACATAACATGCTGCACACAGTCTGCTTTTATGCTCTAGGGAGTGTTCCTGTGGTTCAGCCCAGGTGGTGAGTGCTTTGTATATGCACGCTGCCATCCAGCTGCTTTATGTCTTGAGCTCAATGCCTGAAAGTTCAGACTGCCACGGTCACTTCAGCATCATGCTTCAGATAAGCCTGCTGGTGATCTGGTCTCCTAATTTAACCTCTCTACTGAGTATTTTCTGGGGGGGAGGGAAGGATGGTGGTGTGGGGAAATATACCTAAACTGTTCTTACAATGCTTATTCTATGGCATTTTATCCTCAGTAGTTAGGAATTCACCACCAAATGTCAGGCTTTCAGTGATGTATTCCCTGCTCATTCTGGTTTCACCTTTTGTAAAGTGGATGTGCCTCAACATGTCAGGCTGAACAGCTCAACCTGTCCTCATTCTTCCTGCAAGATATGACTATTTTGTTGTCTTCTATGCATATTTGCACCTCTCATGCAAGCAACATACTTTCAAAATTGTTTCCCGCTTTTTAATCCATTTCTTTTGTGTGGCAAGTTTTCCCCTGTCTCTGTAAAGGGTCTTTGAGCCAACAATTTGTTGCTTCACAGAAATACACAAGCACCTGAAAGATAAACAGACAATTGTCCTTGACTGTAGCACTGACCATTTCTCAACAATAGCTTTTATTGAAGTTTTAAACCATTTATTGCTCAGAGTAGCTGTCTGAAATGCAATTCAATACGCTACCCAGTGCCAGTTAAGAGTTAGCAAAAAATACAAGACAAAGTGCCTACAGATGCATCTTGAAATTTGTAAAATGGACTTTAGACCTGTTTTACATTGCAGGGCACCAGGAGTATAATTTTTGAAGGAGAACAGACAGCTCTGATTCTTTTTTTTCATGCACTTGGTAGTGAAACAGTGCAACAAGATAAGCCTGTACTTGGCAAAGCCAGTGAAATACAGTTTCCCCAACTTCAGTGAGCTCTGTGTGCATTATACTCTTCAGCTTAACTGTGTGACCTTCAGAATAAAATATATAGTTATGTTGGTGTTTATAAAGTTAGAATGTTATTTTCTAATTAAGCCATGTTCATGTGTTACTTGGACAATGGCAAGGAATTACAGGGAACTTCCTCCTTTCTGAAATAACACAGCTTTTGCCAGGTAACTTTCTCAAAGTTAACATTTGCTCTAAGTTATGGCTGTACAGATAAGATTTTCAGCAGAACCAAATACTTTACAGATAATAGGATGGAATCACACTTCTTCTAACTCTTTGCTAAGGAACACAATTCTTTATGTTCATATTTGATTTTCTAGCCTGCCTCACCTCTCTTACACTTCCATTTCAGTCAATTGAATATTTTAGCCTAACCTACCCTTTGGCTCCAATAAGAGAAAAATGAAAAACTATTGGCATACATTGATCTTCTCTCTTTCCATAATCCCTTTGTCAATGTCAAAAGGAATAAAAAGTTACAGTAGCCTATTTGTAGGATACCAGCATATCTCAGGTGAATGAAAGATTAAAGAAGGAAAAGTTTCCATGACGAATCAAAAGAAGACAGCAGTACTTGCTAATGATTAATTTTTAGATATTAACTAAATCCAGTTATCTAATCCACCTCATAGGATTTAATTATGTTTGCATTTAATTAGAATGGAAATCCACTTCTACCATAAAACACTGCAGAACTGTTTCAACTATTCTCATTTTGGCTGCTTTTTTCCCCTTGTTTATTAAACAAAAATGTCCAACTTGTGCTCATTGACTAATTTTGATATTACAAGTGGCAATAAATATTTATGAGAGGTACATAAAGGAAGACTTGCCCTTTTCTCTATAATACCGAAACATTTTTATCAAGAGGTCTGGAATTTACACTACCATGGTTTAGCAATCACTCAGAATATCACGGTCATGTTAGAACTGGTGAATGAATCCATGTAAACATTAAAAATGGGTAGTGGTTATAAAAGATATTTTTTTTAATATAATAACTGAATGTAGTAGCAACTCAATCATACATTTTTTTTGTATAATTTTCCTGAAGATTTTTCAGTGCAGTTTGAAAAGAGTAATGAAGGAGTGATGTACTCCTGATTTAAAATTTTCCTCCCAGCAGGATACAAAAATATAATGAGCAGAGACATAAGATGTGGTAACCTGCATGTCTTGAAGTACTACTGTAATCTATTTTGTAGGATATCTGTTTCTATATACATCTGGTGAGGGACCCAAAATTACTTTTATTTGACTGGTAAATTCCTTTCACTTTAATGTAAATCTTTTTATCCTAATGTCTAAATCACAGTGCAAAGTGTCAAGCATTATTTTTTTTTTCAATTTGTTTCACAATATAAACCAAAATCCTTCTTGCAGGATATTTGATTTGATGCTATAATTGAAAATGGTTTCTGGATGAGTACCATAGACAACTTAAGCACAATCAGCTGGAGGATCAATATCCTGTGATGCATTCATGGATACTTGAGTTTGGTGTAAAAAGACTAAAGCATAATTGAGAGTCAGAAGTTGCATAAAACTAAATCTCATTACATTACCTGACAAGGATAGTATGGAGATTATAAAACTTATTACCTGTGTCTAAAATAATCTCTCTTGTGAAATATGCAGCTAAGAAAGAAAGTGCTCTAAAAAACCACTGAGAAATGTCAAAACCAAGTCTGACAAATACCACAGAATTTCACTGCTGCTACTGAGGTAAACTTTTAATATATAAAAAATATTTAAAGTCCCCCTCCAAAGTAATTCTTATACCCATTTTCCATTGTAATGTATTATTATTTTTCCCTCAGTAATTTTTTTTCAGACTCTGAGCTTTAAACTCTGACACAATTTGTCAGGCATCTTTAAAAAATGAGAAAGTCAAACATTTCATGGATTCTGAATCAGAAGAATATAAAGACTTCTTTAAAAAACAGTTGTTATTTTTTTCTTCTTTCATCTTATTATGGAATTACCTGTAGAACTAGCACTTCTTCCTTCCAAATATTGATGAAAAATGTTTCAACAATGTGATGAAAAAATCAAAATATAGTAAATTCCCACAAATCATCTGAGCCATCAAAGCTCATTGCAAATTTGAGCTAATATGTGTTTAACATCAAGATTTGTCACTGATTTGCCCTACATTACTTTTGACCTGAATTAAAAATGCCTATCAGATCAGTCAAAAGTGATCAGCTTGTGATGCCTAAATTTGTCTCACCCTTTATGTACTGCCTACAAGAAACAAGGTAAATTGTAGATAGGTTATTAATTCCAGTTGCTGCTTGTCATTCTAGTCTCCATTCATCCTTCTTTTTTAAGAGTGTACTTCCCTTTTTGGCTCCATAAATCTGTTCACTAGCCAGGAAGAAGATTATTTTAAATGAAAGCCTAATTCCTGATAATTTAGATATACCCAGGAAAATATTAACATAAAACACACCAAGACATCTCTTCCTTTAACTTTGTTATTCTGTGCAACACGATTGACATAGAGTCACAGTTTATTTTGAAGCTCTTTATGAGAGTTTGGGTTAAAGACTGGTGTTTGTAGATGCAGCTCTCCATTAGCCCAGGGAGACCTAAGGACTACCACTTGTTCCTTACTGTTTTTTTTACCTTTGGTCTTCTAAGGACAGCTGCCTTTCCACAGGGTGTAATTTAAATATGTTTGACCCATATAGAGTCTATCTTGTTTCACTGGTAGTGAAGACACAAATTCTGGCATGTATTTTAGAAATTTCATGTAAATATCATGTGAAGAAAGGCCGTATTGGCATATATATCAGCTTGAGCTTGCAGACACTAATGGATGTTTTAGGAGGTTGTCAGCGCTTGAAGCATCTCTCTCTGTTGCAGAAAGGCACTTGACGAAGATTGGGTTCCTGGTAATTGTGCAACTGTTTCACTCTCTGTAGTAAATTGCCCATCCTAAATCTACCCCACAGCTTTAAACACTCTACTACACTTCCTCGGTCATCAGAAACTAATCTGTACCAGTTTTCAGGCATATTTTCTATTCCTGTTCTATGTGAAAAGATTTTGCCAGCAGTGATAATCATTTGCTACATATTTTACAAAATTTAAACAGAAGAAGACCTTCATAGGTCAAGTACTGTCTCATAAAATATTAAATTAAACTATTGGCAATTTGAGAATGATAATTTTAATAGAAACTCTGTCTAAGGTAAGAGATAAGCCTTACCCAGAATAAATAGAGAATAAAAAGGCCACAGAGGTCTTGTATTTTCATTTTTTCTTCTTTTTGCCTTGATTTTAGGTAAACTGCACTCAAATGTTTCTCCAGTAATTTTGATGAATGTTCTTGATCTGTAACTCCTCTAGGTCAGACTGTCAATTGATACATGCATATATCTATCTATCTATCTATCTATCTATCTATCTATCTATCTATCTATCTATCTATATCTATATCTATATCTATATCTATATCTATATCTATATCTATCTATCTATATCTATATCTATATCTATATCTATATCTATATCTATATCTATATCTATCTATATCTATATCTATATCTATTTCATCTATATCTATATATCTATATCTATATCTATATCTAATCTATATCTATATCTATCTAATCTATCTATCTATATATATATCTATCTATATCTATATCATCTATATCTACATTTATATCTATATCTATGTGTGGCTTTAAATTAATTGGAAAGGTTCTTCACCCTTTGTGGTCTGGTTTTCTTCAGTATGACAAGGGCTGGCAATGGCATGAAAATTTCTCTCAAAATATACCAATTTCAATATTTCCCCAGCCTACGTATGCCTTGTCTAGCCAATCACTCATTCACCAGAGCAGACACTGATCTTTTCCAATGAACTAGAATGCCTAGATATTTGGTCTGTGTCTGCTGACTCTCACATATTATGAGGTCTCAGAAAATTGCTCCTGAAGAGCAAGTATTTTCCATAAAGTAATGCTGCAACTCAAGGACTGACTGAGATTAAGGAGTCAAAGACCTCTTTGTCTCCAGCAACCACCCTTATTCCTGGCATGGCACCAAGAACAGTGCCATGTCCAGCACTGTTGGACACCCTCAAGGCTAAAACACCAATACCACAATATTAAATACTAACTCCATAGCTGTCACTGTCACCCTTGTCCTTGTTAATTATTCCCCTTTCTTATTTATTCCCATTCTTTCTATCACTTCTGCCAGTGTAGACACACAACAAGATTTAGAACTATTTCAAAGTGTTTTGCATTATGTCATATTTGCATTATGTCATATATATATGAAATATCTTTATATCTGGGGTCAGAAGGCTTCAACAATCACTGCAAGAGCAGGCTTTAGAGAAGACTTTAGAGCCTTAACTTGTGACAAGTAACTCACTCTTTAAACAAAAGAAAGTTCCTCACTAGCTCTGATATTATCTGAAATTTTCACAAAAAATCTTCATGATGGTATTAAATGTATACTCACCGAGTTTACAGATCATGCCATCCTAGAAGGAGAGGTTGATACTACAGAATGAAGGACTGCCTTATGAACAGAAGTCAGAAGGTTGAAAGACTGGGTCAACAAGCATTACATAAAGTTTAACAACAAGAAGTTTGAAGTGTTGTACCAGTGGGTAGCAGGATGCTCTGCCTGGAATAGGTGAAACAAATTGAACAATAATTATTATAAAATCCTGACTCTTTCCAAGAGATTCAGCATACAACTCATGAGTAGAGCTGTAGCCAAAACTGAAGGTATGTGTAGTTCAGTGGCCTGTCTTCAACAGCAATTATTAATGGATGGCTAATGCAGAGGAGACATATTGTGGTATATCCCTTAAACATTGTGTCAGCCTCCAGCAGTTTGCAATACAGGGGCTTTATGTTTCAGTGGTGATTTCTGCATGCTTAGTAAGCCTCAGCACATTGTTTTATGTTCAACCATCCAAATTCCCCTTTCATTTATGGAAACTTTTGTCATTCAGAATGTTGTATGGCAAGTAGTGCTGCACCATAACCATGCACCATGCAAACAATCATTTCTTTTTGCTTTCCTTGAATGCAGGTCAACAATTTTTTGGGTGTATTCTCTCATGTGAAAGAGCTGCTCATTCTCCTTTAAGTTTTGCAAAGAGAAAGTCATCACAGTGCTGTGAGCATTTATTAGGCAAGCCCTCAGATACCAGCCCAGAGATCTCCCAGAGTCTCTCTGGAGAAAGGTTCAGCTTCTTTTCAGGTTGATCAGGGGGATTCAGCTGGTCACAGTTTAAGTAACGTCAAGGCTGTATAAGGTTACCAATTCTGTATCTTTCAATAGGAACAACTCAGCTTTTAATTTATAGCTTGTGGGATGCTTCACAAGGATATTTTACTCTAAAACTGAGGTGCTGGTGTCCATGAAGGCTTCTGCAAACCCTGGAGATGTATTGAATAGAGTTTTCTTTTTCAAAATAGAAAATCTCTCTGAAGACTGACAGATTCTGACAGTGTCTATTTATAAAAAATACCATGACATGCGTGTCAAAGTGGTGATGGAATTTTTTAAAAGTTTGTGTGAGAATTGAGATGTTTTGTCATTTACAGTAACCTCCATTTTAGTGTAGTCTTTCTGGTGGCAAAGGATTGTGTCTAGCCTTCTGTTCCCCTGGCTGATACTCAGCTTATTGAGGAAGCTATAATAATAGCATTTGGCTTTTATAGCATTTTTTATCTGAAGCTTTAAAGTTCTTTACAGGAGTAGGTACTATTATTATGATTTTTATGGACAGAAGAACAGATTGGGTTACACAGTAAATATACAGATGAACTATGAGCTGTGCTTGGGTTTCTTGTTCTTTAAGCAAGTCTGCTAATCACCAGCCAAATTTATCTTTTAGGAGAGCAGTGGGAGATGGGAGGATCTAACAAAGTGAGGACATAATATTTGAAGTTATCTTTACAGTGGCAGTAGTCCTGCTGTTGCGATGCAAAGATGAACTATAGCCAAATAATAACTGATCTTTTTTTTAGCAAAGATCACTGCAAATGAAAGTCCAGCATGATGTATTGAATGCTTCCTGCCCTAATGAGGAGTTCTATGCCACTGTTCCTAACGATGAGCAAGACAGAGGTTTAGTGAGTGCTGAAAGGGTTGGTTACCCTTTCCAGTTACAGTAGGGAAATGAGCTTCAAAAAGCATAAAGTCAAACAAAGCAAGACCAGCATTCTGGAAATGAAATTAGTTCAGCATTTACAGAATCCAATGAAGCAGAAAGATTTTGTTGTGAAATTAAGTCAGAATATATGCATATATCCAACAGGTGGAGGAAGAGCAATGAATGCCTCAAGATTCCTTGCACAGGGTCATGGATGATGAAAACCTGCCAGGTCTGCCATGAGATATTCACAGATGAAATTATAATATGTTGTAATTGATAATGTATGCTTGGTCCTGACACAAACAAAAACAAGCCCTGCTTTTATTAGTGAAAATGAAACAGAATAAATTAATTCCTGGTTTAATCACTTCTTTGCACAGTATTTTTCTATGTATTTTGTATCCCTGGCGTACTGTCTTTCATTTACTGATTATCTATCTTTAAAACCACTTCTTTTCACAGAAAGGCATTTCCTTTCAAACCAGTGAATAGCATGAGATGGGATGCACTTTCCATTACAGGTTTTTCCCAAAGAAATCATTAATAATCATAATAGAAAAGGGTAAAATTTGTGGCTTAGAGTAGGGATTCTGTTTCCACTAAAGAAACATAGAAATTAAAGAGGAAATTGAAGCACAGTTTGTTTCAAACTCCAGAGGAATGTTCTATTCTTGGATTAAAAACATGTTAAAAAAAACCCCAAAACATTAAACTTCTTCCTCTGCAGGAGTGCCAGCATTTTACTAAGACTATCTTTCTATTATATTATACATGTGTGTGACAAAGTGAATAAAATAGGAAAGAATGCAAACTGTGGCAACTTAAAGTCATAACAAATCATCCAGGAATATTTTTCCACGTGATTTTCCAGAGATGTTAAAACTATAAGGCTCTTTGAGCACAACAGACATAGGAGCAAGGTGGAGACTATGCAGGGTTCACAGCTAACAGGGTTGTTACTGAAGAAGCACACACAGAAGATTAAAGTCCATCCCCACCATAGTGTGTTACTGGGACTTTTCCAGAGGATTTCTTTTCTCTGGAATAATGGAGAAATCATGTCAAATAAAAGTGTCAGAACAAAACATTTCTAAGCAAATTAATAAAACAGATATAAACAATTGCTAAAACCAGATTACAACAATGTCTGAAACCAAATGGTGGTTTGCACAGGATTTCTGAAGGACCTCAGATACAAGATTACCAAATATTAGCTGATATATATAATATATTGCTCAATTTGCCAAAGGAATAGAAGGCAGTAAGTGTTACTATATATTTTCCTTAAGTATCTTGTTTCTGGCAGTTTTCAGAGATTTGATATTGGACTATGAAGCTCTTTAGTTTCAGCTGTAATGGATATTCATGTGTTCATATACAACACTTGTTATATAGGGTCTTGCAAATGAAACTAAAAGAACAGAAATGTCTATCTCTGTTTTTTAAACATAACTTTCAAATATTGATGGCAATAAATACGGTAGTCTTCCTCTTGATAAAGGCTGGAAATTTAGGATCTAGAAGAAAAGTCCCAGTGGCAAAATGATTCAATTAAATTACTTGCACACTGCTAGTCACTAAACCAAAGATTCATATGGCTGATTACCTTTGGTCACTTTTCACATTTCTTCTATCATAAACATTTCTCTTTAAATTCCTTGGGCAATGCAACAGTGTTGTGGAACTATGGGTATTTTCTCAAACTGCAGATGGTTTTTGAACTGGGAAGTATAGATAAATGTTGTGAATTGGTTTGATTTTTGTTACTCAGGAGAAATTTTAAATGTTAATTGATTACATATATTTTGGAGTCTTAACAAGCAAAAGAAAACAAATAGTTAGCAGGAGCCATTCCTGGTAATTAAAAATGTTCAGACTTAACAGCAGAAACAAGGCAAAATTAGCCAGAAGACAATTAAATAGAATTGCAGAACATCCATTCTCAGGGTAGATTTGTGAGACTGAAATTTAAATCAATAATACTATTATTGCAAGAATTCTTTGGCTTGTCTAGGTACAGAGGTTGTATGTATCTGACCAGCTGCAGCTCTTTATATTTGTTCAAGTTAATCTTGTCCTGTGAACACTAATTTCTTTCCATTAATTGTAAGGAATTAATTTTTGCAGCACAATGATTTTTATTCCAGAAACGTGCTGCATGTCCACAATATTGTCTGTGTCTAGACATGTCTGTTTCCCTGACTTAAGGTGAGAACAAACCTCTAGCAATTTTACACTCTAAGCCATGCACTGATAAAGGTTGGGTTCATATTAGATGTGAAAGAAATGAAAGCCTAAAATTAAGGTAGAGATATCCAGTATGTTTTCCTTCTGATTTCAATTCAGTTAAACAGGTTTTGGGGAGTCTATCCAAGGCTAAGTTGTGGATAGTATGATAGGAGTTTTGAGAATTATCATGGTGTGGTGTACAGTGTTTTCACCTGGCTCATTTATGTAGTGATACGGAACGCAGTGTTTCTTCCCTCCATCTTTTCAAGCAGTAAGTAGTCTGGTGTTAAGTGATATAGAAGATGCAAAAACCAGATTGCTGGATCTGTTTTAGATTGATTTGCATGCTAATGACAGAAAAGGCAGAAATTGCATCTGGTGCTCTAAATTCTGTTTTTCATAAAAACTGTTCTTACAGCATAATTGAAAGCTGGAATACACTGAGCTGGGAGTAAAAAAAGTCCTGTCAGCTAGAAATTACTGCATCTAGACTGCAGGCTGACTATGAGAAAGAAGTAAACTACAGTTGATAACCTATTTGAGAGGGTCTTTCTGTCTTCATTTGTTCCAAATATATATGTTAAATTTTGACTAATTAGAAAGTCTGGCATTTTGATTATGAGAGATGCTATATACAAAGCAGGGGGGTAATTGAGAAAACTATGGGAGAACTTCAGAGTTGCTCTAAAATATTGAGGTCATGAGTAGATAAAAAAATTGATTGTTATCACAGGTTAAGAAAATTGATTCTTGGTGAATTACAGTGTTAGAGTCACAATGTGTTACTGGCCATTGTAGTCAGTTCTGTTTGATCAATTCTGAATGGTCCAGGTCCTTATTCCTGATGTTTGAAAAGCTGAAAAACAAGCTTAGAGAGACCCGCAGTGAGAACAGCACAGGACCTATATTGATAAAACCATGGCAGAGTAAGGACAGGAAATATGGCTTTCCATAATTTCTTCTCATACATTGTTTTTCAACATGCCCTAACATTTTGGAATGACCAAAGATTGTGTCATACCAAATTATGATACCAGTAAATTTTTTACCAGCAATTTTCTAACCAGTGTTTCTGGAACACAATAGAGGAAAATAAGATACATTTTAAGTAGTTCCAGTTCCTTACTAAATAAAAACACTATAACTCACAAGGTAAAAAAGTGAAATTTTTTTTCTTATTGTCAAAAATGTTCTGATTTTTCTCACAGTATTCTTCTTGCTCTTTTGGATTGCTAAAGTATTCCAGAAGCTTAATACACTTATATTAAGAAAAACTGAATCACTGCACATTTCAGGTCCTATTTATCTATCTTGGTTTTTTACTTGTCTTGTTTTATCTGATAATTTTAGCATCTTTTTCAACATTATGACATTTATATTTATACTTTGTTTCATTCTGTGCCTTAGAATATGTTGAATAATTAGGATACACATTAATGCATTATAAATTTCCTCTAAGTAAAACAGGTTGCTAAATATTACTTTGAGTACTAATTTGTGTGTTCAGGTTAATATTTCTATTTTGCAAAACATGAAAATGTGAAGTTGAACTAATCCAATGACAATGTGGAGAGCACATTTTCTATTATATCCTGGAGTGCCATCGATGTTTATGAGTTGTATAGAACAAGAGCTTTTGACTTGATTGGCAATTTTTAGTGATATTCAAGCCAAATTTTCTCAAACCACTGTTAGATGATCATCATCTTATCAGAAACTGTAAATATACAAACTTACAAAATAATGTCGAGAACCCAATAAGGTGTAATGCTAAAAGAGCAATAAAAGTAGATCCATTAATGAGAATTGTTCAGGTCAAAACACATGGAGTATTAATTTTTAGACTGTTGAATTATTATTAGTTTTTTCGTTGTTCTTGTTGCACCAAGACGATTCATATGTGGAGTCCTAAAATGAAGAGTTTTGTGGACTTTTTAGAAGCTTAATTTCTAGTCAATCCTATTTCTTGGCCTTCTGAAATAAGCTGACTGTAGACTGAGTAGGTTTTCAGCATTCCTTAGCTTTGTTCATTGCAGCTACACACAGGAAGCTGAGATGTGAAAAGAAATCCCTGATCCCATTTCTTTGTTGAACTTGTAGGTATGATGTGGGAAGCTCATTCTGGTTGGGAGGGGGAAAAAAAATAAAAGGATTTTTTGCTGCCTTTCTGCTTTTGAATCTGGGGTTTCTCTAGAAGCCTATGCAGTACAATGTCCCTCTTTCATTTTCAGCTCTGCTCTGACCTCTTTCCTGTACTGGGTCTTGCAAAAGGATTACAAAGCATGGTGACAAGATACTGTGCTTTTGTAATTCTCACCTTACTCTGTAATAGCAGCTCTCATCTACCAGGTGGAGGAAAGAATCATTCTGAAGTTCTTCCAGATATGTGAAAGATTTAAAAGAATTGATTGTGATGGTAGATACAGGACTGAAATAAGTGTGAAATATTTTGCCAGCAATGCTTGAACAAAAGTAATATTGTGACAAAAAGGGAGCTGTGAATATATACCTTTTTTTTCTTCCTGATAGGTTAAGATCATGAAAACCACTCATTTTTTTTGTCAGCATTATAGTCAATCATAAAAGGTTTCTGCCTAAATGTTTGTAAATATTCTATGTGATGATCTGAATTCCCTTATTATTATCAATGAACTTGCCACCTTATGCTCTATATAGAGATAATTCCATTTCGTAATAAGCTTTCCATACTTAATTTGTATGGAAAATACTAGCACTTAAATTGCCAAACTGGTCTTTTTTCTACCTGATCATTTCTCCTCCTCTGCTCTTGCCTTCCCTCTCTCTGCTGCTCCTGGATGTTACAGTTTTCAAGCATATGTTTTAAAGTAAGGTTCCTTGGAGCCAGGCATAGTAGGAGAAAATTGCACAGTAGGTAAAATCAAATGATGGTAAAAGATGTGTGTGTCCTTTCTTGTCTCTGTAATTAAGCTCCTCTCTGAGCTGCCCAGCCATGGCGATAGCGGGAGGCCTGGTCTTGCTGCTCTTTACCGTGTTTGTGCAGTCCCAGACCTGATTACCACAACTCAGCCTTCATCTGAAGCCAGCTGTGACTTACGAAGTAAAGGTTGCACTTAATGTCAGTCCTTTGGAGCCATGCACCTCTTTAGGTAAGTAGTACAGTTGAAATTGGATTTTGTGACAGAGGGTATCTGTTTTATTTGTTTTTTTAGTTTGCACATCTCCTCCCTCCCTGGATCAACTGAATCATGCGGAGGCCTCCTTTGCTTGTGAAATGGACACAGCCTAAGGAAAGGTTCCAGACATATGAGTTAGAAGAGGCAGGCAGAAAGTGAGAGCAAGAGTAATGATCGGAGATCCTGAAGATGAGGCTTACCCTGTGAGACTGTGAAGAGGAGCAGGGAATAGAGAATGTGGCCATATGAGGCAGAAGAAACCTTTGCAGGAACTGAACAGAGCATACATTGTTAGTGGTGACTCAGAGAGCCACTGGACTATTATCAAGCATCTTCCTGCAAGGAGAGAGGATGCTGAAGGAGAAATATTTATGTCCTTGGTGTCACTCTTTTTTACCAAATTGCTTTGAGATTTTTCTATTTGAAATACTAAATATGCCAGTTTCTATTATAATACAGCTTTGCTCTGTTGACTTTTAAATCCCCCTGACCTTTTGAAATGTGTTCTTAGAAGACAAAAGTCTAGGCACATCGATTTCAAAACTCTGGCAACCAGGGATCTTGCTTCAGTGTATAATCCATAATCCAGTTAGATAGTTAGGCAGTGTTAGTATGAAACTAATGCGTGGTTTTCTGCTAGCTTTATGCATCCATGCTTTAATACCTGGGCAAACAGGGAGCTGCCATTCTGGAGCTGTGGGCTAGATTTCCTGGATAGCCATTGGAGATGTTTTTGTCATAGATAATATACAGTGAAATCTTCAGAGCGGTATGAATGTCAGGACACTGAATGACACACTGAACAATCTGTCATTCTGTCAGAATAGCAGTATGAATGGCAGAAGGGCTGTAAGAATGGCAGGTGGTGTTGGCATCCAGATTAGCAGGTTGTGAAGATCACAACAAATCTGCTCAGTGCCTTTCAGGGCACCCAAACTGAAAAGGCATCCTAAAACCTGGAATGCTCTTTGATCACCTTGGTATACACATTTTGGTGTCTGAATTCTTGGTGCTTCTGAGTATGTGACATAATAGTGGGAATGAGAGACATTGATTTTGTTTAAAATACAAATACTGTCTCTTCTTTATTATTCTTTTCTTTGTTACACCTTTTCTACCATTTTTATGAGAAATACCTTCGTCTTAAGTTACTCAGCACTTTCATGCTTAAGTCAAAAGGATGAGAATGCTTGCTCTGAATGCTTTGGTCCTGAGTCAGCAAGGACCTTGTAGACATGTTCACGTTAATTAATGTTTTGTTTGGTTTTTTTTCACTGAATGAATGTGTCAATTGAAACATTGCAAATATTATGGAAAAATTCCCCTACAACAAAACATGAAAATGCAGTACTGTTTCAGGAATGCTGCTGCAGAAAGTGCTTTAACAGATAGTCACCTCTAATGAAAAGATATTCAGTACTTGTGGCCAAAGGGAATATGACGTATAGTAAAAATTGATATAGCAGTCATTTGTCAGCAAGAGCCTGAATTGGTGTTCGATCTGTTTTTGAAATATGTGTCTGTGTGTGCCATATACATGCCTAACTATCTGTATACACACATATAATGTATAGCTATATAAAAATGGGGATTGATTTCTAAAACTGGAATTACTTGAAACTCAGAGGAAATATTTTTGGGTTCTTAATTTTGACTAGGTACTTACTTGCTTCAGTTTTGTCTGAGATTTTTTTTTCTCTTTAAAATTTTTATCTTGGTAAGGAAAATTCTTAAATGAATCAACCATATTCTTTGTTTTCTTCAATGTATATTTCCCATCTCAGAAATTTTTGTTCTGTGTGAAACATAGTTTTGACTGTTATAAAAAATAATATTTTCATATTTTTTAGTAAAAGCTGAGTTAGGCACTTTGCAGAATCCTTGAGTTGAATACAGACTGTAATTTACGAGAATAGGCACAAGTCAGATGAAACTATATCAGAAAATTTATAAACACTCTGCTTCGCTACATGGTCAGTTAGAATTTGTATCACTTCAGAAGCCCTATCTTTTTTTTTTATTGCTGCCTATGAGTAAGTCTCTCCGTAAAAGTATGAAAAATATATCCTTAACTTCAATTGCAAGTCTGGTTTTGCCTAAAAAAGGCAAGCAGAGTTCAGATAAGTATGGAAGTTTGAAGGACTGCAGTTCTTGATATTAACTCCAACACCTATGTGTGGCAATACTAATATTAGCTAACAAAGTAGGGAATTTTAAGTAGCCCCAATATTGCTGAAATTCTTGTTGTCAGAGGTGGACTATCTGGTCAGTAATGTCATAACTGTTTTCAGAAGTTTTGCTGCAAGCATAAGTTGAAACAATTACCTTTGCACACTTCTCCGTTGGTTGTTTCTTTGATCATCAGCTTTTCATTTTTTCCTGGAAGATAAAATGTGCTTCAAGTTTTGCCCCATAAAATCATCTTATTCTGTCCTTAAAAATTTAATTTGACTAGCCTTCAGGCGGTGATAGGAAAGCTACCCAGAACTGTGACATAAATTAACCTTCAACAGTAGGTTATTTTCCATATTTTCTAAGATATTTTTTACATATGCCATCAACTTTGAATAAAGTGATATAAAATACTTTGCAGTTGGAAATTAAGTTTGAGGTGAAGGAATGCAAAGTTTGGTTACTACAGATTTTTTTAAGTCCTTTTAATTAACTGAAGATGCGGAAGGCATAAGTAAATGTATCATCCTGCAGTACTTGCGTATCCATTTCTGAGATGTCACATCTTAATTGACTTTCTGTCCATCTATTCTAGTATCTTATATTAGGTTACCAGTTCCAGACACATTTGCCAAAGATGCAAAATGAGCCCAAAGAACTGGATGGGATAATTTGGGCGCTGGAGCAATACATAAATAAACAATGGTTAATTATGAACTGTTGACATCAAAAAAATACCTGAAGTACAGGGGGTGTACTTGATTTATGCTAGAGTGTAGTACAGATTGGCGTTCCTTTCTTTCCTTAAAGATGGCACTTCTTAAGAATTTATTCTTAAGACTTAGTGGGAAGACAGAAGAAGACAACACACAGAAGATACATGCGCTGTCATATAAAATCCATGGATCCCACTCCCCCTGAGTACAGTATTTAGTTCTGGATCCTCAGTCTCAAAGGAGGTATAAGAGGGCTGTAAGCAGTTCAGAGTGGGCAACATGGCTGATGAGAAATAAGCAGAGCAACCAACCAGCCTGGGACTCCTGTGAATGAAAACATAACACTTAAGGAGGTCTAATTATTCACTGTCCGTTCTAAAATAGAAAGCAGGGCCTTAGGATCCATCTAAACAAATTAGGCAGTTTTTCTTAATATTAGCACAAATTCTGTGAAACTGCTTTTTAAAGGACATTGCCTATACTTAGAGCATGTTTGTGTTCAAGGGCAGATCTGACAAGCACTTGGAAAAGGCATCTTTAGGGAGCTAGTAAATGCACAAGACACTCAGGAAATATGAGCTGAAAATAGTAAAAATCTAGGAAAAATTATACTTATGTGTTTAGGCTTTCTCTGATTTCCTTCTTCCCTAGGGCCCACTTGCAGCCACTGTTGGAGACAGAATAATGAGCTAGATAGGCCCTTGATTTGAATTAGTGTGGTCTTTCATGTATTTTTATCTACTTCCAGTTACACCTTACAAATCAGATCCTTATCTTCTGTTTGATATCTTTATTTCTGGGCTGGTCTGCATATGAGAATACAGCATTTCACATCTGAAGAGAAAACTGAACCTTTAATTAAAACAGTGCACATGTATTCCTGCTCTATTTGATATTTGGGGATTTTTTGGTTGAGTTTTCCTGGTTTTTTTTTTTTTTTTTTTTTTTTTTTTTTTTTTTTTTTTTTTTGGATCTTGTCAATAATTCTTGTGCATTCAGCAACATGTTTTCCCTACCTGGAGTCACTTTTACTTATGTGATTATCTTGCTTCTGGCTTGGGAACTTTCTCTTAAGTGTCACCTCATACCACCTTGTCCTTTTGGTGGTCACATTGAGCACATACTCTGTAAAATAATATGCCCTAAGTATATATTGCATTTTGCTATGCTATCAGAGTGCTAATAAATTCTTTTGTGCTGTGGTTGATTTCACAATTTTTAAATGACTGTGTTTGGATTCAAAGCAAGGTAATAATAGCTCTAATCTGAGTAGTGGATGTGCAATTTACAGGTGTCATAGGCCTCTGCACTGGCTTTACTGCCAGGTTACAAATTTACTTCTGTACTTAAGCAATCTACTTTTAGATTTAGATTTTATATAGACCCAAAATACCAGTACAACAATCAAAATTTAATAAATCAGTTTAACTTAAGTCCTCTGTCTCATTGACTGCTGGTAATGGGAGCAAATGAGGGCTGGGACAACAGAACTGTACTTGACACCAACTGCCCTTTCAAGAAACCTAATCCAGCTTTATGGTTCCCTGTGTTCTTGCCAGAGATTTCCTGCACAGAGGGCTCCCTGTGTTTATAGTAGCAATTTGGGTGTTTGTATCTATCTGTTAGTTTTCTGTGAGTGCTTCTCACATGAAAAATTGGAAATGTGCCACTCAGACTGGGAACCTAAAATATATTTGTCTTTCTTCCTTTACCCTTTTCTCTTCTTTCCACTTTAGAATGGTTTTCAAACATTCACAAATAGGAAGATTAAACTTGTTTTGGTTTACACATGGCATTGTAGATTGAATTTTCAAATTTATGAATAATTATTGACAGCACAAATATTCTTGAAGAGAAGCATTCATGACAAAATCCTCAGAGTTTTTCATGCCCTTACATTCTATTCTTGGGGTCCAAGAAATATGTCTATAAACATGTCTTGATGTGAAAATGTCACTTCTTTTCTTCCCTTTCCCCTTCCTTTCTATCTTTTGTTGTATATTTTCTTTCTCTCTTTATACTTGTCCTCATTCAGTACATTCAGAAAATGCTGAATTAACTTCCTCCTACAATTTTTCGGCTCTCTCCCGCATGACTTTTCTATTTCTTTCCAAATTAATTTGCCTTGCCACCTGGCCTCCTTGGAATTTAGCAATTATTCAGTATATAAAGCCTAGCTCGTAACAGATGGGGCTTCCAAAACACACACATCAACAATGTACATCCTAGGGCCAGAGATTGTGAGTGAGCTGCAGTTTCATTATGACTTCAATTTTCTAATGCTTGTGAACATTGTCAAAGAACATAAACGTTGTTTGTGATACCATGTCTTCTAAATTGTGGAGTTCAGACCAAGGCCTGTTTCTTTGATTTAGAACATAAGTTTGTTTTCCAATTTCATGATCCCGATGGCATGTATTTTATAGCTACAGGGATAGGAACCAAAATATAATAATTACCTACGCTTGTTTTCACCTGTGCTTTGCAGAAGGCATTTTAGTGTTTGCATCCAATTACCTAGATCAGCATTTGTCATTTTCTAGGACTTTCTATGTTTTCATAGTTAACTTTATCACTCATATTTCCAGATTTTACAATATAAGAGAGAGTTCTGCATGTTGTTTTTTAGTTATATCAGGCTACATAAGGAATGCTGCAAGAAACTTCTGAGATGGAAATTGTTTTAAATGCCCAAAATTCCCCTGAGCTACATTTGCAAGATCTGAAACTTTTGGGGCAGCTATTAAATTTAAGGGAAAAAAAGAAAATGGACTAGAGATAAGGGGGGAATAATATTCTAATATTCAGAGTGAGAAAGGGTGGGAATACAAAATATTGAGTATTTTTCAAATGTTCCAGTTTGAGCTGCTCCGTTTCATATAAATAATTGTTGTCTGGAGAATTATTCCCTGTTGTCCTAACCACAAGATTATATTTGGTATTTGTCTTTTTCTTGATTTCTCCAGCTTAAATTGTTCTTTTTTGTATAAATAACAAATAATACTACAGGAGCAGATGCTAACTCTGGATCCAGAGGCACTTTTGGAGAATGTACATATGTGAGATGGTGCAGGAGTGATTTGAAACTGGGCATTCTGTGTATCATAGGACTTGATAATAAGTACTGTAAGGGCCAAACTCTTCTGTGGTCTGGAGTTTTGAGCTGGAATTTGATGAGAAATTTGTCCAGAAAAATTTCTGTGCTTATATTTCTGGAATCCCATCTTTGCTAACACCTCCCATAGAGGTGACCATAGTTATAAAAGCCAAAGCATCAACTACAGCAACAGTTATGCAGCCAGCTGTTAAATTGCAAAACACATCAGCTCCCACCCAAACCCTTCTCAGACACCTGTATGATTGAGGAGAACAGCATTTGGGCTCTCACATCTTCCATCTTTGGCCACACAAATCTGCAGTCCCTTGCTGACTTTGTTCCATGACTCCTTTTGTGGTCGTTTGTGTTTACCCCATGAACAGTGAGAGTGAGCTATTTGGGGTGTAGGCATTGGGAGCCTCTCTGCAATGTCTGCCAGCCAGTGATAAGGATCCCGTGACAGCAGCTCTGATGAACTCCTTCCTGCCCTGCAGATGGGAACCTCCGACACTTGGTCTAGGGGTTAATGGGTGTTCCAGGCTCAGATGCCTTTGAACTGTCCCCAGGGAAGTAGCTCCCCTTCCCTGGCTATTAGAGTGTTGTACCGATTCTGCAAATTCACATCTGAGGGCAGAGAAGAACCCTCCAAGCTACAGAGCCCTGCAGCTCATCACCACCGCAGTCATATAGTCCCATGCTGTAAAGGACAGAGTTTCTGGGTATTTTTCACATTCCCAGCTGAGCTAACTGCCCTCCTAACCATCAAAGCACCTTTCAGCTGCCTCTACTCTATGCCTGCTTGCCAGCTAAATAGGTGTTGTCTGTTGCAGATGAGCAGTAGATTATTCTTTAATTGGCAGATGGCTGCTGAACATATTCCAGACAGCTTTGGTGATAAATGCTTTTTTGCTGCTCTGTGTGGTGAATTGCTTTTTTGTATCATATATGTATTGTAAAAGCTTCGTTATATTCCCATGATACCTTTTTAACAATCACTCTGAATGGAAGAACTGTCTGCCAAGACTTTGTGCTAATTGCCCTACATAGCCAAGAAGAGATAAAAATGAACTAATGTTCTTTTTGTGATCCAAAGCAATCCTAAAGGATCAATTTTAAAAAGTACTATCAAGCATTTAACTAAGCAAAAGGCTAAAACACAACAAAGAGATTCATTCTGGGAAATAACTTCTTTCAACTAATGAATGTTATCAACACTGGGAATTGGAATACCAGCATTATTTGGCTGTGATCCTTGGGGAAGATGGGCTGTTTTAAGCTCACCTCTGTTATAAAGGTATTGTAATCAAACTAGTGATTTCAACCCTATTGTAATTCCACCTTTTTCAAATTGTGTCTTTCTCTTTGTGGAAGGGAATGAACTGTTAATAGAAAAAAAGGCAGGGGAAGAAATATAGTTGAATTATAAAGACTATACACTTATGGTATCAGAACACTTCCTAATTTCCTATTAACATGAATAATGTGTGAGTTTACAATGAAAAAACTTCTGCTATCACATATGCATAGTCACTGTAGTGGATATGTAACTAGAAGCAAAGGTTGAGAGCACAGTCAGTTCTCCTGCCTGATGATGGAGGTCTTTATATTTTTGGTAGGAGCTTTGGGGAAAAGATGATTAAAAAAATTAAGATAATAGCTGTGCTAAAGTGCAACTTTTATTTCAGGTTGGACACTACAGAATCATTAATTAGGTCACAGTTGTAAACCTGTGATTACAAAATATTTTATTCAGTTTCTGATATCTGAAGTGATAAATTACATACCTGTTAAGAATGTGAATGCTACTGGCCATGTATTCACATTTGTAATTTCCCTGTGATTTATATGAGGCTAAAATGCTACTGCCAAAATGCCTTTGACTTTTGACTTTACATTGAAAATAAGTAATTACTATAAGGATCTTTTCTTTCAATTTTGCATTATGTCATTCTAAAGCCTTCCTCGAATGCCACCCAATAGCCACTAAAACAATTTGGTCACTTTCTGCCCTTCGTTTTTTACTGGAGGCTCTTTCTCTTTGAGAGAAATAGAATATGAATCTGGGAATTGCTTTATACTGTCCTACTTATTTTCAAAATTATGAGATCTCACTTGTAGACATAAAAAATGTTTGATACCCCAGAACTCCTATTTTAACTGTTATCATTAAGCCTAAAGTTTCCCCATGTTTAAAACCTGTAATTAAAATTTTTCTGTAATATTTCTATCCATCTCCTCAAACACACAGAACTTAATCAAAAGTGTTACCTAAACATTTTTACCTTTCCAGGACTGCTGATGGACTTATTTGTATTTTGGGGAACAATTCCAATGTTTTCAGGCATTTCTTCCCAAAAGCCCATCTTCGGTAAAAAAGTATGAGTCTTTATAAGTTGATAATATACATGATTAAGCAGTTAAAAATCTGACTCTATTGAGAAGCAAAATAGCTCAGAAAAAGACAGTGAGAATTCATTTATTTGAGAAAATGACTAGCCACATATTAAAAGTTTCGGTATCAAGTAGCTTTAACAAAAAAAGAATGGAAAGACTGTCATTTTGACACTGCAAGCTGTAGTTTGAAGTTGCATTTGTGAGACAGGTTTCCAGGTCAATCATTCAGTTCTCCTGAAAGTCTGAAAACAAAATTTTCACTACCCAAATATCTTGCTTTGTTGTTTTGGTTTTTTTCCTAAGAGAAAAGCACATTCCTCTCTACTGCTCATGTGTCCATCCTGAATCCAAAAGCTAGCCACCATCTTCCATGTTCATATGACAAATGAACTATCCATGATCCTTTAGACCACCATCTTCCTTCTCTGGAATTAGACTGGGAATTCCATTTCAGAAGAGCCACCTCTAATGCAAATTATTCTGTTGTCCCTCTATTGTGCTAAAAGCCTTATAGGTTACATGGCAGGATAAAGGGCTTTGAATTTGAGGCAGAAGATCTTGTAATATATTTTGTTTTATTTATGGTCTGTGTTTGAATGATTCAAGTTTAACTTTCCAAAAACGCACGCTAAGAAAGGGATTAATTTAGGTCTAGAAGAAGCTAAAAAAGGCCCAGGTTCTCCAAAAGAACATGGGATCAAATTTATTATTAGAAACAGTTTTGTTAATGATAGTTGGCAAGTTTTCTTTTTCTGTAAATTTTTAATAAATTTCTTTATATTTTGTACTTCTGTTTTTACTCTGCATCCAAATTAAGGATAGATAGGGGTTTGTTTTACTTTGTTTCATTTTATCTATTTTCACTTCTGCTCCAAAACAGTATATTTGCCTCTTTCATCCCTCTATGATTTTTGTATAAATAAACATCATTTTAGGTTACTTCTGAAATTATTTAAGCAACAAGCACATCACCAGGACTGAGATAATCAGGCTATTGCATTGCCAGTACAAATTGTGCTACACGCTGCAATTACTTGAGTGCTCAATCACAGGTAGTGTTTACTGTGACATGATCACACTCTGAATATGTTATTTCCCTCTTGACTGTCACCTGCTATTTCATTACTGAAGTTAGCAAAGAAGAGTCAAACAGAAACTTTGATTAACTGATTATTTAAACTTATCAAACTATCCAATATCCACACCGTAGGGGCTTTGCTCCCTTCATCAATGATAAGGCCAAAGTGAGAGATCCAGGTAGTTTTTGCAAAGCAGAAGCATGTCTACAGTTCAGTATCAGGTACACGATCATAAGTTCAGTCTGAAATGCAGTATTACATGTCCAGGAAACTCACCAGGGCACAGAGAGGCATGCTGGTGTGGGCTTCCAAATAACAGTAAGTTGAAGCTATTTAACTGTATCTGAAAATGCATTATTATCTTGGTTAAGAAGAAAAAGTATATATGATCATTTGGAAATTGTTTGATACTTAAAATACAAATAAACCCTAATGTGCCCTAGTTATTAATTGTGTGTGGAAGAATTGTAAATATTTGCCTAAGTCACTGACTTATTTGTCACTGACAATCTATTCTTGGCTCCTCTTCTAAATTTAATGTATTTTGGATGTTTACAGTAATTGTAGGAGCAGTAGAAACTGTGGGGTACCACTGAAAAAACCTACCAAAAATCAAGTAGCAGTATTATCCCTGAATTGAAACTTTTTGACTTGACAGAATCCTAGTAAAGCAGCTGTGACTCACTGGAATGGCAGTCATGGATGACTATGCTGAGGTCCATTTTGGAGGTATGGCTGCATTCAAATGATGATTAGATATTTGTCTATCACAAGAGACTTAAAAGGCGTTGACTTTCTTAGTGATAACTACAAATCATGGGCAGATGCAGTAATTAGAAGAAGAATTGCTGCACCTGTCTATGCTTCATGCTATCTTTCCAACACATCAGTTCTGTCTTGTCATGTTGTCTCTGAAACTAATTAGCATCCCCAGATATTTGTAAAAAAAGGAAATGTCTGCCCCAGAATTTGAGAGAAAGAAAAGCTGTGTGTAAACAGGAAAAAAGGAGTCCTAACCTTTGAATATGCACCTGCAATGGCTACATATACCACATACAGACAGGCTGCAACCAGGACCAGCAGCATTCTGCACAGCTTTTAGTGCCACAAGCAGATCTTAAAACTACATGTGATTCCAACTTTCACTATTTGGAATACAAGCTGGGGAATGGGGTCTGACTGTAAATGTATTTATTGTATCATTGTTATCCCTGAGTTGGATTTGCATGGTAGAGGGAAGGCTATAGAGATATCTCCTATGAGAAGCTGACAAAAAACTTCTCCCATGTCCAGCAGAGTCAGTGCCAGGTGACTCCAAGACAGACCTGCCACTGGCCAAGGCTGGGCCAATTAGTAATAATGGTAACACCTCTGTGATAACATATTTCAGAAGAAGAAAAAGAAAGGGTGAGAATATGTGAGAGGGAAAACTCTGCAGACACGGAAGTCAGTAGGGAAGGAGAAGGAGGTGCTGGAGCTGTTTCCTGTGTGGTGAAGACCATGGTGAAGTAGCTGTTTCCCTACAGCCCATGGAGGTCCACAGTGATGCAGAGATCCACCTGCAGACTGTGGAGGACCCAGAGTAGAGCAGGTGGATGCAGAAAAGGAGACTGTGAATCTGTGGGAGGCCTGTGCTGGAACACAGGCAGACCTGCAGACCCAGAACTGACCAGAACTGGGACCTGCAGACCCAGGAGAGAGGAGTCCATGCTGGAGCAGGCTTCCTGTAGAACCTGTGACATGGTGGGGGACCCACAGTGGAGTAGGGTGTGCCTGAAGGATTGCACCCTGGAGAGAGTGGCCTACAGTGGAGCAGTTTGTGGAGTACTGTTGCCTGTGCGATGGACTCATGTTGGATTAATGGAGAACTGTCTCCCATGGGAAGGAACCCATACTGGAGTGGGGGAAGGACTCCTCTCCCTAAGCAGAGGCAAGAACAATGAGTGATGATCTGAGCATAAACCCCATTCCTTGTATCCCTGCACTGCTGGGGGAGGGGAGGAGGTAGAGCTGGGAAGGAGGGAGGAATAGGGGAACGTGTTTTTAGGGTCTTATTTTACTTCTCCTTATCCTGCTCTGATTCTGCTTATAGTAAATTCAAGTAATATCTCTAATTCTAGCCTGTTTTACCCGTGACAGTATTTGGTGAGCAATCTCTCCCAGTCCTTATCTCAAATCATGAACCCTTTGTTGTATTTTCTCTCCCCTGTCCAGCTGTAGAGGGGAGTGGTAGAGAGGCTTTGATGGGTACCTGGAGTTCAGCCAGGGTCAACCCACTACAATCCAAAACCCCGTTAGTATTGACAATAAGCCTAGAAACTTACTGCAACCAGTAATGCTATTCAGCACTGAAGCTTGACATTTCCTCAAGGGAAACCTGACTGGAAAATGTATGCCTTTCAAATTTAGAATTTACTAAACTGCTGTTCATCTTCAGCAAGAGAACTTATCTAAGACCTGAAGCAGTTCTCCCAGCAGTTTTTCCTGGCCTCCTACATCCTCTTCTTCTGTTAGTACATGCTTTCAGGAATAGCATAGACTGATTCCTCTGTGCTCTCCTGAGCTCAATGCACTTAGTTTAAATCATTCCTCTAAAGGCCAAATTGGTCTCTCGTGTATTGCATATCATATTCCATCAGCAGATTTTCAGAATTAAGTATTCTGTGCTCAGCAAGATCACCATCAAAGACATAAAATTTAATAAATTTTAACTTCTTCATTTATATTTATCTGCTAAAAATTATTAATTTTACAGTTTTTACCCCATGCCTTCCTGCATCTTTCACAAGGCTTTTTTTGCCTATCACAAAGAAATGACATTATCAGTGGAAACACTGATGCTGGAGGGTATTTCAGCAACTGAGATTTGAACAGAATGTTCCAAGCCCCAAAAGGAGAGAATGTTTGGCAAGTTTTAGGCAATGTGAGGACATGCCTCAGGATCCAACCCTTTTAGTCATCTATCACAGCTGAAGTCTGGTCTACATCATTGACAAAGAAAAAAGCAATTTCTGCTAGATTCAGGAAGAAAATAATCTGACTCCAAGTACAGCTTTAAAGATGACCTGGCAAGAGGTGTTTGGAAGGAAGAGAATCCTCTTTTGTGATCCTGGGAATAATCACATCACTACTATTCTTGTAGTATGAGAAACTGTAAAGGCCACTTTTTCACAGTTGACTAAGTCATGACTCATTATTCATGTTGCCTTAATAGGCTTCCCCATGCTGTTGATGTCAAGTGACATATTTATTCATTCTGCTGAGGCTTTTAGCTATTTAAAAATTAAGTTAACACAAATAGAAATGAAGAAACTTGAAAAGAAACTTTGAGCCATATTTGTCTGTGGAATGAATATGAAATATGAGTTCTTCACTAGGCCATCCCTGACTTACAAATTGCTGACCTATGCACCAAATGAACCAAAAAATAACTAAATATCACATGTAAGCTAATTATTATTAACAACTGAAAATTATCAAATTAAGACCTCTTTGTGAACAGATAGAGTACATTCCTCTAGAATGCATAAGCAATAGGCTTTAAAAACACAGAAAAGGAGCACATGTTCAACAGGGGAAAAACCATGAGAAAAATGAGAACATAAACTCCTAACATAACCAAATAGAGGAACTTAAATAGTGATTACTTTTAGCTAAAGGAACAGCCACTAGTACTTCAACACAAAAATGTCAAGCTTCCAGTTGCTACTGAATAATCAGTTCTCAGGTTCTGACATCCACCTGAAGTCAGTTGGAGCTGTTCATGCAGTATTTCTATTTATACTGTTGACCCAAACCCAGAGATTGTTAATCTTCATAGGCTGTACTCAGACCACTGTGGGTCATGGTTACAGGTGTAAAAAGAAGGCAAACAGAATTCACCCTTAAGTGCCAGGGTCTGAAGACTATGATTTATGGTTATAAACAATTTTTATCAGGGCCTCCCTGATCCTGCCCATGGCTCAATGTTGCTCTATTTCACGGTAGCCAGGAGCCATCAGTTCTTGCCTGGAGCAGGTGGGTCAGAGTCTCTGCAGGTACCGGTGAGCAAATTCAACTTGCTAGTCAAGGTAAAATTCAGAACATCATATAATTATGGAATTGTGTTGGATTGGACCTGTAAAGATCATCTAGTCCAACCCTCTTGCAATAAGCCCTGAATATCTTCTTTATATCTAATCTAAATCTACCCTCTTTTAATTTGAAAATATTACTTTTGCCTTTACTGCAACAGACTTTAATAAAAAGTCTGTCCCCATCTTTTTTCTAAAAGTTTTCTTTACACCAGGAACACCCTAAGGTGTTCCTGTGGCCTTCTTTTCTCCAGGCTGAACAAATCCAACTCTATCAGCCTTTCCTCACAGCAGAGGTGTTCCATTCTTCTGATCATTTTCTTGAACCTTCTCTGAATCTGCTCCAACTGGTCCCTGTCCTTCCTGTGATGGGGTCCCAGAGCTGGGTGCAGCACTCCAGGTGGGACTTGCCAGACTGGAGAAGGGCAGAATCTCCTCCCTTGACCAGCTGGCCATGCTGCTTTTGATGCAGCCCAGGATACAATTGGATTTCTGGGCTGGGAGGGCAGTTTGCTTGCTCGTGTGCAGCCTCTCATGCACCGCTATTCCTTCTTGGCAGGGCTGCTCTGGATCTGTTCATCCCCCAGCCTGTACTGGTACAGGGGGTTGCCTTGGCCCAGCTGCACCACCTTGATTTTGGCCTCGTTGAACCTCATGGGGTTCCCATGGGTCCACTTCTTGATCTTGTCCAGGTCCCTCTGGATGGCATCCCATCCCTCAGACTTGTCAGCTGCAACTTCAGCTTGGTGTCACCTGCAAATTTGCTGAGGGTGCACCTCTTCCCTTTGTCATGTCTTTGATAAAGACTGACTAGCACTGCTCCCAGAATGGACTCCAGAGGGACACCACTCATCATTAATCTCTGCCTGGATGCTGAGCCACTGTAGACCTCCCTCTGGCTGCAAACATCTATTCCTAATCAAGTCCTTATCCACCATACATTCCATCCATCAAATCCATACCTCTACACTTGTTGGGGGACCATATGAAGGCCCCTAGAGAAATTTAAACAGCTGATGCCTGTGGCTCTTCCCTTGCCCACTGATGTCACCCTGCTGTAGAAGGTCAGTAGGTTGGTCAGGCAGGACCTGCCCTAGTTGAAGCCTGTTCAAATGCTGGTTGTCTTGAATCATGTCCTCATCTTCCATGTCACTTAGCACATCATTTTGGCATCAATAGCTTCTAGAAGGATCTATTCCATGACCATATTTCTCAGATACTCAATTTCAGACAAGATATTCTTACTCTTGGGAATGTTTTCCTCTCTGCATTGATTTTCTTTTTGTTCAAAATGGTCATAATCTTTCTTGTTTCCAAGGATATCTTTTTAAAAAGTGGCTTAGTTCCTGTAGTGAAGCCTTTCTTTCCTATCGTGAAAAATTAGACTATTTATATCTGCACACAATTGGTAAGTAGTTTACAATTCCTATTTAGCTCATCTATTGAGCTATTAAACTGACCTGCATTCTCACATCACCAAAGCGCTACAAGAAAAACTCTCCAGAAACAGTTTAATTATTGTGATGCTTTCAAAAATCTTTTTTTAAAATATGTTTTAAAAAGAGAAAAAAAAATATAGCTCTCCTGCTTAAACCAAACGTCATACTATAAAATAGGAAGTAAATTATACAAATAAATCCCCCAGAAATCTCCAAAACCCTCCCGAAATTAAAGCCCAACACCAATCCTACACCAACTTGCAACTGAGCTATATATTTTTAAGAAATAAAATATAGACTTTAAAATTATCTGTCAAGATTTTATTTTTCTGGCAGAGAAAAAAAAAATCAAAGGTGTATTATATTTTGAAATAGACATAGCTGTCTACAAGCCGAAGATTTTTATTAAATAGCTACATTTGTCTTCAAAGGAGTTCTATGTGCTAAAATAAATTTAACAGTTCACTAGCAACATTATGCAAAGGAATGAGGTTTTTCTTTTGGTTGTTTTGAACCACTGTCACAGAACCCCTGTCAGTATAAGGCAGCCTGAAGTAGAACAAGTTTCTTCTGATGCTAAAGGCGACCAAGGTTTTTTCCTTCTCCAGCAGTTATAAGAAATTACTTATGATTCTATTTTGATAAGGAGTTTCTATGTTCAGAAAGTACTTACAGTTTCTGTTCAAAATGTTTTTCAAGTAATTTGAATAATTTTGAAAGTCAAAACAGCAGAGATTTTCTCAGTGCTTAAGGCATTTGTAATTACTCTGATGGATATTGGACTCTTCAGACATACATAACAGAGGTTCACAGAGAGATGGATGTTAAATGTTAACTCCAAATACTATGAAATCTGTTAAAATTGCTACATTTTATAAAAAGTATATGTTGTATATCCTACCTTCTTCATTTTACATTTCACACCTTAACCCAATTTTAAACACTCTGGTCCTGGACCATATTTCAACTAGACAGAAAAGTTTGAAGCAGCATCAATATTGTCCCTTAATCTTGAATTTAATTTCTGTTGAATCCAAAGTGCAAAACAAGCCACGGTATAACACTGAGCTGAACTGAACTGCTGTAGTGATGATAAACAGGAATGAAATGGAAGCAGAGTTTGCAATCAAGAGAGGGGTTGGATCTTCACAAGAAGCAACCAAACTTGAACAAAACTAGACACCAAGTAAACTTACAGCTGGTTTGCTTTGAGAGAAGTGGGTTCTTTGAAGTCAATCATCTCACTGGCCACTTCTTGTTATCTTATTTTAAAGACCTCAGAAATAACAAATTAGATCTTTTGAAACTAAGTATTTCTTCAGGCTCCACCTTAGATTTGAAGGCACAATCGAACCATGGCAGATCTATTTCAAAGTTGTAGGGAAATTAGTATTATTACTGTATAATATATTGCTTAATAGCTGCTCAGTAATCATCCAATAACATTCTGAAGACTGGTGCAGCTGTTTTCATATTTATGAAATTCATCTGGAAGAACAGTTTCTGAATTATTCTGAATTCATAAAAGTGGATTCACAGTCTCACAAATGGATTCTCATTGACCTGCAGATACAAAATGAGATAAAAGGTGTTCATCCCAAACGAGCATCACTGTCACTTTCACTTTTCAGAAAAGTAAATTATATTAGCTGACTCTACTTTTTCATTTTTATTCATAAACTGTATATTCTGACATCTTGTAAAATAGCTTATTTCTGCTCTACTGAATAAGAAAGTTCTGGAGGCACTGAGAATTAAGGTGACTTTCCCCTTCCTTATGTATTTGTAGCAGCCTGGAAGGTGAGGGCTTGAAAAGGAAGGTAAAGCATGTAGAATTTCCTGTCCAAACTTCTCTTTTCTTTGAATTACCTTCATTATGGGGAATAAGGTTTTTTTCTTTTTTCTTTTTTTTTTCTTTTTTTCTTTCCTTGAAATTTTGTGGCGCTGTTCCATACCAAGAAAAATAGGAGTTGTCTAGCCTGTTTGGATTAGCATTGCAAGGAGACACACACACTTCTTTAAATGAACACTTTTAACTCAAACCAAAAATTTCTGGACTGAAATAATGGCTGTTACAATACAGAGTATCCCAAATATTTTCTTGTGTCAAACAGTTGCTTTAAGTCTAGGATTAATGATAAAAATTGTATCAGTATTGAAAATAGGTTAAAATATTGCTTACAGTATATATTTGAAAAGTAATAAAAAAATTAGCAAAAAAATTATTTTGTTTTCCATTCTATCATAATAATCTGTTTTATGCACATAATCAGAGACCTTAATATTTCATGAGATTGTGCCCTATCATCTGTCACTTATCTATTGCCTGGAGCCAAGTGTATTGTACATTCCAGTGTACAGAATATGGTTGACACTGACCAAAGATGCTCTTTAAAGTGGAGCTCTGATTTTTTTCAAAACTTATGACACAATTCTCTGTCTATTGATAATCTAGAAGTGAAGCCAGCAAACAGTGCATAATTATCTGCCCTGATCTTATTATGTTGTCCTATGGCAAGTGCCATATCTGATCTTAAAATCAGGGAAAGTAATTAATCTCTTAATTTCATTCGTAGATCTCATGTCTATCCAGTATAAAGACATAATTATACTCAAGAGAGAAAGAGAAATAAAATGAACATGGACTGTGAAATGATTAATTTTTTATCCTGGAGTCAATTACACATAGGATAACTTCAATTCTCTGAAATTACATTTAATGTCATAATGCACTCTAACAAAGGAGCTGGTGGGAGTACTAAAACAGTACTGCATATGAAAAATTGGTTAAATGTGCACTTCACCATTGAAAACCTCAACAAAACATTGATTATCCTTTGAATTTATAATTTAGAACAGTGCTAAGTGGGTGCTATTTCCTTACTAATCTCAAAGTACTAAATAAGGGTAAAAGATTCAAGGTCAAATGTGGCAAATGCATAACAGAAGTGAGAAACCTGGGTTCCTAGACTCTCTAGTTAATGCTCAGTGTACTGCCTCATGGGAGTCCCATGGCACAGGAAAATAATTTGGTATGACTTCTGATTGGTGACTTCTTACCAGAACAGATTAAGTAAGTTCAGACATGCATAATGTCTTCATTACCTGTATATATCTTCAAAAATATGGTTCCAACAGGGTAGGCATCAAGTCTGGCAGTATTAGACAAACACAGAAGTGCTGTTGTGGAAGTGTTAATGCCAAAAGTGAACACACTAAATATTCACTAGATGTCTCCAGAAGTCTGACAATACTGACCATGCTGAAGTGTCCTATTATTGATATAATTAATGATCAGCCCTTCCTCCCTCTATAAAACTGTCTCTAGAGGTCTTATTTAACATAACTCATTGAATGAACACACAGAAAAATAATCTACTTGAGACAACTAGGTGGGAGAATCTAAGTGTGGGAGAATAACGGTGTCAGAACAATAATGAGAAAAAACAGTATTAACTGGATTTTTGCAATGTAGTTTTTCAGTGAGCTTGATTGTGGGTGTCTAATGCTTGATCTGGGGCAGATAGAATGGGCTGAAGAACAGATAAATAACAAGACAGTTTTAACTGCACTCACTTCGACATATGTACTTGGATTAGCAGTTGAGTTCCTTCACCCCAGCATGAAAAATAGTAATGCTGGTTGGAAGAATGATCATTTGGGGAGTGCTTGATAGATCATATTAAGCCTTTCCCAGAAATCACCCACTTCATGAAAATCAACACTTGATTGAAGAAATTTCTTCAGTTGTGCAGATTTTACTTAGCTCTTGAAAAGCAGGGACTTTGTGTTCTGTCATTGAGCCTATCAGTGGAACTTACCTGTCAATGTTCATGATGCTCATGGTTAAGTTTTGCTGACCACCAGACTTTGAATCTGAGCACCATTTCATACCAGCTACTGTGTGGGCTGGTATCAAATGAAGTGGTAATGTCTAGAAAAGACAGCTGACACCTGCTGCCAGTATCTGAATTTTGTGAAATGACATTTTAAGAATTTTCTGTACATTAAAGAGTGCCCATGGGAAAATAACTATGTGTTAATCAACCCTATTGGGCAGGTCACAGCTATTGCCATGATATGTCAAACTCATTCAGTTAGATACACAGATTCATAGTACTTTCAAGTAAAGGAAAGAAAAAAACAAGACACCACCATAGCAGAGCTTTTTTTGAAAAAAAATCAAGTATAAACAGAGGAGAGATGAATGTATTATAAATACAGAAAGTGTCTTCCTTAATTAGAATTTTGTTTTCAAGCTCATTCCACATAGCCACCTTTTAACTGATACACAGTGAAGTAACTGTAGTATTAATAGCTATAGCATTTTACAGACACAAGGCATACCCATCAATGGGTAATCATGCGAGGTTTTTATTCGCTCTCGAAGGCCCAGTGCATGCTGCATACCTGTTTTTTGGTTGCTATATCTTTTAGAACTCATGAGTGCAGGCTTCTACATTCTGATTTGTTGGCAATATCCAATTTTACTGTTTTGCATTTCTTTTTTCATTACTGAACACATAAATTAGTGGTATTTGTAGAAACTGATGTTCAGATACCAGTATATATGCAGTAGTCAATGAATATTTAAGCTTCTATAAATTATACCATTGTTTTAATTGCTCTTGTTGAAAGATAAAGCACATGAAATGCAACCTCTCTTTGAACTGAAAGGTGTTTTTTTCAAGAGACTCCAAACTACCCAAGATTCATATCCACTTCAGCTGCCTTATCTCCTAGTTTGGTGTGATTCATGGCAAGCACATTCCCACACTAGAAATGATTCTTCCCTTGCTACGTGTCACTAATCAGTGAGATTCTGCTGATTCTATATTGCGCCTGAATGCGCTTTAGTCAAGCACCAACTCTCTAGAGCTATTGCAACTTTTATCTTAAGCAGCTCATGGGGTTTATAAGGGAAGGTTTGAAGAAAGTTCCAGGGAAGTTCAACCACCATACTGAACAGTTAGCAACCAAAGGAGCATGAGTACCACTGACTGAAAATCACTATATGAAAATAATAAGTCAGTTGGCAATACGGTCATGTAAGCGGTGTAGAGACATGAAGGGCATAAAGAAAATGACTGACAACCCAGGCACTGGGTGGGAAAAATAATAGTGACAAGTTTTCAGGAACTTTTCCTACTTAAGCCCTGGTTTTCTTGTCTTTTTAGAAGTGATTACAAACATTTAAATTATATTGCAAAATTATTTTTTATATGCCTAAATACCTGTAAAATGCCCAGTAAGAGCTTTTTTGCCTTAATGTTTTATCTGATTTAGTACTACCATAAGAGTGATACAAACTATAATCTTTAGGAACCAGAAAGTGTTTTGGATTTGTAATTGTTGACAGCAAAGGTATGTTTTAAGTACTGCTGAGCAGTGGTCACACAGCATAAAGGTATTTTTGCCTTCTCACACTGCTGACCCCAAGTGAACATAAAGCTGGGGAAGAAGGAAAAATGGGAGATGTTTAGCGTCACTAAATTTGTCTTCCTAAGTAACTATAATTTATGATGAAACCCTGCTTTCCAGAAATGGCTAAACATCATCCTGCTGATAAGAAATAGTAAAAGTAATTATTTTTAATTAATAATTGTATTATTAATTATAATTAATAATTATAATTATTAATGTAATATAATAATATAATTATAATTAATTATTTATATAATAATTATATTATTAATTATACTTATTTTGCTTTTGCTTTACTATTAAACTGCCTCTGTGCCAACTAATGAGTTGTCACTGTTTTACACTTCTGATTCTCTCCCCATCCCAGCTGGGGAAAATGGGTGAGAACCCCTGTGGTGCTTAGCTACTCACCAGGGTTAACCCACAAGAAATAAGCTCCGTATATTATTCCCTTCCAGAAGGGTGGGTTTTTTTCAGCTCATTGCTGAGTAACAAATATTAAATGTGTCAAACTTCTCAAGTAGATGATTTGTGAATTACTTGTTATGAAACCATCATCACACAGTGGTGGGCAAGATACTGTTACTGTCTGTGCGTTTTTAAAGTGTTTCATTAATTTTTATTGTCTGATGATAGACACTTTTTGCTTTGGTTTTTTGCAAATGAAATGAAAGTACATTAGTAAGTTTCATTTAACAACATGACTTCTGATGAGACACAGCCAGTTATTGTTTAATAATTAACTGGTGCTGTTCTTTTAAAATAACAGTTCTAGTTTACTGAAAAATAAAATTCAGAAAATTAATTAGAAGTTGTTAAATATGTACAAACAAATCAGAATTTGAAAACTTTCTGTCCTGTCTTTCAAGATAATGGCTACCATTAGCATTAAAATAATATTTAATAAGATAAAGAAGATGTCTTCAGTCTTTTCACTGGGTTAAAAGGGCAAACAGATACTTCAAATAAAACTTTTTTTTCAAGATGTCACTATTCCTTACATATTTAGTAAGTATTTTTGAATGATTTCCAATTGTAAATCAACAGTTCTCATTATGCTAGGGAGACTATTATTCTTGGGTTTTGTCAGAGTTTCTGATAAATTCCACAAAGATGCTGTTCATGCTGGCAGAGACAGTTACAGATAAAAGACTGCCCACGTTGCCTGTAAATCAGTGGACAGGCTGATTTCTTCACTACACTAATTAGTTTTGTGTAATTTGGCATATTGCTTCCTGAAATAATGATTTAATCTAATTAAGATTTTTTTTCAAGATATCTTTTAAATGAATTAATTAAGGATTTTATCTCCAAAGCCCAGGAATTATTATCGTTGAGAATAATGCTGTCACCTTATTTGAGAATATAATTTTATTTTTCCCTGTAAACTGACTCTGCTTCTAACTGATGCATAGCTAAGTAATTAGGTGAAAAATATCCCTTGATTTCTTACCTTCCTGGTAATCCCTCCTAGGCAAGGTTTGCAGTTCAACAACTTGTGGAAATGGAGTGTGTAGTCTTCCCTGTCTTATTTTAGGATATCTATGTACACTAATGATATCCATATGCAAATGATGGAATTAATGATTATATTATATCACTGATAAAATCATTGTTGTAGGGGAAAAAAAGAATAATAAATTACTTTTTCTAATCTATAGTGATGTGTTATTCACTGGACTAGACTGGGCATTTTTTGGTGGTTTTTTAATTTCTTTGTTTTCTAGTAGACCCATTATGTGGCTTGCAATGATAATATTTCATAACTTGGATGTATCATCTGTCAATCATAAATCTTTTCTGCCTGTTAAAGGGAAACTCACTGACAGAATGAAGAAGGAGACCTTGCTGGACTCACTGGACAATATGTATTTAGAAACTGCTACCTGTTGTTCAAAAAACCTTCAGTGATATGCCAAGGTCAGATTCATATGACTGGATGAAGGACTGGAGAAGAGTTCATGGTTTTTAAAAATTATTATGTGGTGTAAAGTCTCTTTACACGGTCACAGGTGAAAGTTGAATGTACCTGCCTGTATACAAAATGTATTCCAGATTCAAACCTCAGCAGATTCAATGGAGAAAAAATTACTTTTGACAAACTTAGAATTATGGGAAAGAATTGATGAAGAATTCATTTAGAAGTTCATATTCTTTGTTATTTAGCCAGGGAATGGAAGATGTTAATTCTTTTGAGCAAAATGCCTATTTCAGCAAATTAAGGAAGATATACTCTATTTCAACAAAAGAATTTTGTGTTTAATTGATTATTGCAGGATCCTTGAATTAAAGATATGTGAAAAGAAGATACATTATTGGTGATACTTCTAACACAGATTGTAGATTCCATCTGTAAAGGAGAAAGCTGTCTTATGTGAATAATTTCAGGAGGTGCAGGGATTGTGTCCCCAGAGGAGACTCAAGATGAGTTTCAGAAAGTGTAGGAAAGTGGAACACTTGTGGTATCTGTAAACTCTCAGTTTCCATACCTTCATTGGTGGCACCAAAGTTTTTAACAGAACAAGTGAGTGACAACAGTGATGCCCCTGGAAATGCAGATGAAAATCAGAGCAACATTTTCATTTCTGATTATCCTGTTTGCTTTGACCACAACTGTCAGAAGGCCCAGCTACGACTTACACTCTGCAACACTGTGTCATTTTACAATGTCATGTTCAATTGCTGTAAGTATGAGGTCTAGTAATGTTAAAATCTATGAGAATTTATTAATCTAGACAGTGAAACTGTCTCTGAGTTAGACAATAAATTTGTATTGTGGCTATACTGATGTGAGGACTGGGATCCATCTTTAAAATTATTGTAGAATTCTTTCTTCAAAGCATAAAATTAGTTGCATTTTTCAATAATTTTCAGTCATTAGTCTGAAAGGCATTATTTGCATTTAGCTGTTTTCTGAGTATATTTCTAAATATTCACTACAAATTTATTTTTAGAAAGGATATTTTTACAGATGAAGTAAAGTCTCTGAGCCAATGATTAAATTTTAAAAAATATGAAGATTAATAAATAGGAAAACAAATAATTGCATTAACATGACTATGAAACCATTAAGAGATTTTTAGATTCTACTCTGATAGTAGGATATATTCCAGTCATAGCCAAAATTAATTAGCAAATTTTTGTTGGAACTAATTTACACCACTAAATGATGAACTGGTTTCTGGAAATTGCTGACAACAAAAGCATCTAGTTAAGTACAGTGGAGCAACACTGACTCAGAATCTGAGCTGCTACATTAGTGTAATGAACATAGAGTGGCAGGAGAATAAAACCAGAGAAAAGATACTTTAATCAAGCAGAAAATTGAAAAACACCCTTTACACACTGAATCACACTGCCAGTTCATCCTTGAGTACATGCTGTGCTTAATCTTCACTAACAGATTTTTTTTAGTACTACACCGTCAGCTAAAGATGGCTTTGTTAGGGAGAATGAAGTGCAGTCATTGCAAAAATATGCCAAATTATTAATCCCTTTACTATTCCTACCAAATTTATATAATAAAACTTACTTTCTTGATAAATAAAAGTGATGATAATCCCACGTCTCTGCTGAAAGCCATTTCTAGTATCTAGCTGTGATGAAAGTGAACAGCAAAAAACCTCAAAGACCATTGACTGCCACTGAAACTGTCTTCCCTAATCCAAAATTTTCAGCACAAAGTACAGAAAACTTGCGGTATGAGAAGTACAATCCAGAGGTCAGAAACTTCCTGAATTTTCTTTCTCATATCTCATGACCCTAATTTCCTGGGTATGATTATGCTTTCCCTTTCTATTGGATGCGTGAGCCTCTGCATGTTCATGGATCATCCCCCCAGCAGCATAATTCCTGTCTCTGTTACATTCATTTTCTGAAGGGTCCCTGAAGACAAATTTTATTTCAGTCTGGACTAGGTTCAGAGATGTCACAGTGAGAGCAGCCTGACCTGAAGGGTGAGCAAGGACTGTGGCCCTGTGCCTGCAAAAACTCCATTGTGATTGGCACGGGAGAAGGTGCTTGTACATTTGAAGTCTCTTGGACCTGATTGGGAATCTAGAAAGACTTAGAGTTTTACTTCCATATACCACACTGTAGGTTTAATCACTGAAAAATAAGCAGAAATCTTTAAGTATAATATGTAATAGACACTTCTCTTAACAGTGAGCAGTAGCCAAATTGTCCTCAGGGAAAATCTACTGCTGAAATTTTAGTATTGGGTTTATCCTTTTTATCACACAAATCTGCCCATGTATTTGAATGAGTTGATTTTTCTGCTGCTGGTTGCCTTTGCTAAAGATTTATGGTAGTTGCTTGTCAGTGGAAATAATTGTTTTAAATTAACTTTGGAGTTTGTTTTCAAATCAGTAAATAGGGGAAATTAATCTGCAGAAAACATACACCAGGTATAGATCAGTTGATTCTACCTCATTTTTAGTCTCTCATTTAAAGAGACCCTATCAAAGCATGCAACTAAATTTCCATGGTTACCAGACCTGTCAGAAGGCATTCATACACTTTCATATTAACAGATACTTGAATTTCAGGGACTATATTCTGAAGATCTTCATGAGCAACTAATTTCAGAAAGTATATTTAATAAGAAAAAAGGGCTAGAGCTTTTCGTGATTACAAGCTGGTTTTTATAAATAAGCCATGGAAACAGTTGTTTTCAATTCTGGTTTTGTTTCATACTTCCTTGATGAAAAGATATGTTATTAATTTTATATGTTTTTAATGATACTCAATCACTTTTTCTTGATATACTTTGAAATGTGACAGTTTTTGGTAGTTTTGTAGGGGATTTGTAAACTGCTTTGATATTTTGAAAGCACTGCTATATACTTTGTATACAGACAGGTACATTCAACTTTCATCTGTGACCAAGTTTCTTTCAGAGGAACATATTTTTAAAAAAAAGGGTATCTAAATTTGGATTTCTAATCTTCATTAAAACACTTAAATATTTATTCCATGACTCCTTATTAAGATCTGATTCCTAAAAAGCTTAAAGTGCAGCTTATTGGTGCTTTGCCTGCTTCATCTCATTCTCTCACTCATTCAAGGAAGCCCAAAATCCTGCAAGTTCTTTTCTGAGGAGGAAAATAGATGTCTTGATTGCTGGAAATAATATAATTACAATTTCTTATATTTAATAATAATAAATAAGAAAAATATAAAATAATAATAATATACCATTAATGATAAAAACCCATTTCTTATATTTTACACTTCTGGCTAAATATCTTAGATATACAAAACTGGTAATCATCTTATTTAGCATGAGATATTTTTACTTAAGTTGTATTTGAGAAAAATAGTCAAGCAAAGGATGCGCATGCTGAGCAATTGTCAGTCTGTTAACTTTATCACCTCTGTTTTCAGCAAGGTCTCTTTTTGGGGAATGGCACTTGTATAAAGCTGTTTTATTTTGTATATAGTTGTTCTCACACTTTTAATACATACCAGATTGTTATTTCCTCCATTATCACAAGTGTTCTCTTAATTTCTAGTGCCACTAAAAATCTGTCATAAGAATGAGCACAGAGATAATTAGCTGGGTTTGAGCCTGTATGCTGTATCAAACAAAGCAAGTTGTAGATGAAAAGTGGAAAGGACCAGGTTTTATATCATCTGAATTTTAGGAACTTAAAACAAAATCTGAATGCATAGATACCTTGATAAGTTTCATAGGTAGTATTCTTCTTCTTTTTTATTGTTTGAGGTATGTATTTCAAATTTTATGTTTATTTTGAACTTCAAGTTCAAATGACACAAGGACTTTAAACATTCTGTGACTTTAAACGCATTATCAAGAGTCAGTGGGCACAGACTGAAACACAAAATGTTCCATTTCAACATGAAGAAACAGTGGCACAGGTTGTCCAGGAAGGCTGTAGAATCTCCATTATTGGAGATATTGAAAAGACATCTGGACATGGTCCTGGGCAACCTGCTTTAAGTAGCTCTGCTTGAGTGATCTCCAAAGGTCCCTTCCAACCCCAGCTGTTGTATGATTTTGTTACAGAATGTCTTACAAATTTGTGTCAACCAATGTCAGATTAGCTTTAAGCAAAATTTCAACTACCTGAAGTTAAAAGTCATAAATGTATTGATTCTAATTACAAAGGAGACTGAGATTTACCCATTTGGATTATTAATAGAAGAGTCATTTGTTGTTAAGATACATGTCTGAGAGAACAGTTCATACAATGAAAGTACCTGTCTGTAAAAATAGTGGTGCTTTTGTGTACATTAATAATGAAAATATGGACACATAGCAATGCAGTATTGGACCAAAGTAAGAAAAGGCTATTTCCCCATTACTGTCCATTAAAAATAAGCCACATTTTTTATTGTCTTCAAATATCTTACATTAACTTTTATGTTGTGTCTCAGTGCTGATAGAGTGTGTAGCTCTGTATGTTAACGATCACATTGGTGAAAATCAAGGAAGAAGTATTTTGCTTGAGAGCTTATATTAAAGCTTTATCAAGAGCAGAACTAGCTCAATGCTGCATCACAGCAGACAGTGAGATTCTCCTTCCAGAGTTAAAAGGAACCTTCTTGAGGTTTGGTTAATGGAATTGAGGCAAACCACATAGCCTTTTCATCTCTGAGAATCATGGGATTTTGTTCAGAGAGTTTAACGTTCTAAATTGCTTTTCAGAGGAAAGAATTGTGAATTGTGCTCTTAGGAATGTGAAACTAAACTAACCATAGTGACTGCACTAAACAAACAAACAAACAAACAAGGGGGCAAGCAAGCAAGCAAACTAAACCCACCAAAAACTCTAAAACCTCAAACCTCTGAAAAACTGCAGACGTGGAAACAGAAAGGAAGAAAAGAAATGTCGATGAATATAAACATGACATCTTCCTGTAATGTGGCAGAGTATCATGGACAAACTGAGGTGAATGAATACCCAATTTCTGTGTCAGAATACCTTTAGACTAATAAATGACAAAGGCAGTAGCTATTCCAGAGTAACGTATTTTCAGCAGAAAGTCACTGGAATAACAGTATACCAAAACAAAATAAAACTTTCTTTTGGTCACCAAAAGGCAAAACAAGCAGAGAAGGAGCTGAGAATTTGATCTTTCAATTTTATTGTAATTGTTTGTGTACACGGGGGAACAAGGTCTTATACCATTGCTTTGTGATTTATGAAGCATGCCCTGTCCTTCCCTTAGATCTTTTGTGTGCAAGGCCAATAGTCAATTGGCCTTGTACACAATTTTTAGAAGACCAACCAAGAAAGAGAAAATTATGAGCTCCCCTGAAAGAAAGATGATTCAGGCTGAAAAGCCAAGCTGATAGTGACAGTATGGGACATACTGTTGCTCAGAAGCCATGCACAGGGCAAAAAGGCTTTACAAGCTCAGAATAAAGCCCTTTATATGAGCAAAACTATTTTTGTTTTATATTTCTTTGCTGGCTTCAGAAAAACTTCTTAAGTTCACAAATTTGTATGCCTGTCTTTCCCAAGTTTGGTCTAGGTAAGCAAAGAGTGATCAGATGATAATGCCACATATAATGCCTCATGTTTGCAGTTTTCCACTAGTGTGCTTGAAGATGATTGTTTTGGCCTTGGTTTCAGGAGACCCTGTCAGTGTGTACAGGTTTATTAGAGAGTGTCCTGTTTCTTCCTCATATTCTGATTTTCAAGTACTCATAGAAAAAAATCTTTCTGGGGTGACTCTGGTTACTGAAAAATATCTCTTCTCTCTGCTCTCTACTTTAGCCAGGTCCTAACATTGTCATGGGTAGGTGCCTTTGAACAGCTTCTGGAGCTAGATTTACATGGAGAGTTGGAAATGGTTATAGTTTTAGAGGTCATCAGCATACTGATCATCTCTCTGTACCTGCACTCTGTATCTATGTGTCCGTAGCTTTCATCCTGGGATTAAAGTCTGTTTACATTTCCTGTTACAAGTTTTCATGTGCACTATCCAAAATATGTCAAAGGGTCATAGGAAATTAAATACGATAGTAACAATATAGTTGCAGTTAATTTCTTTAAACATAATATAAAATGTTTCCAGGGGTGATCTAGGTCCTCTTTAAAATGTGCTATTCAAGCATGTTGAAAGAAATTGGTTTCTACCTCAGACAGTTAAGAAATAAATGGAAATAAGTAAATTTACACCTTATAACTGTCAAGATTTGTAATGCTTTTCTAACACAAAATAGACATCATATAGAACTAAAGCTAGGTATAGCCATGGAACAACTGGGAGTCAGTAACCACAGTTACAGCTAGGTGTTGTGGTGTTCGAGACTGGTCCTGACAGTTACCTTGTCAGTTATACTGAGAAATACTCCTAATTCGTGGTTGTGAGACTTAGTCTTCCCTTGAAATTTCACACTTCTTGAATACTAATACCTGCAGCTGAAACCTTGTAATTACAAAGCCCTTTTCCTATTTTATAGTTCTTTGAGTGGTTAGTCTATATAAGTAATCAATCACAACTTCAATTCACTGTTCACATGGACAATTAAAACATAAAGAAAGTGAAAGGAAGTGAAATTTAAATCAGTCCAATAAATATATTTTAAGTGGATTTAAATTCTGGTAGAAGTCTCTGAGGGTGAATTTTTATGCTTCAATTAATTTACCCACTTCCATATAATCCAGAGCCAATTTTTGCATATAAAGTTGTTAACAGTTAATAGGAATGGATATGCAAGCATATGTTGTCTTCCACATAGAGATATCCAGTTTTCTTTACAAAATATGTGCTATGTACACATACAAAAAAAGATATACCAGCCTGTATGCATTCTTTTGTAATACTGTAAGGCTTAATAACTGTTGATATGCGTATTTATGAATGTCAAATCAATAAATTATTTATTAAATGAAGAAATTTTCAAATATAATTAAAACAGTGTTTAAACTGTGCACCAAAGTACATTGTCAAATGGACACAGTTCTGCCCATGGAAAGGTACAAATGATGTTACACAAAACAGAAGAGTTGCCTCCATGTGACCTGAGACACTATAAAGACTTAGACAAGATTATAGTAAGCTCAGACAATTTTACCTGTGTTATCAATTGAAACAGGCAACTTTCAGATTTCATCTCACCTCAATGTAGACTATCAGATAAATCAATAGACTTGTTCTTTTGAAGTACTTATGCTATTTCATCAGCTAAAAGGAAGGCTGAGCATGTCTGCTGAGATATTGATGGCTAGGATGCCATGATGACTTTAGGATTATGGTGGAAATGCAGGATGATTAAGGCAAGCAACAATGTGCCACAGAAAATATTAACACAATATCCTTTGATTTTTTTAATTATTAAATCAAGCAACATGCTTTTGCTACCCATTTGTTTGTCCAACGTAATATGGAATATCATAACTTCTGCCATTCATTTATTTCTGTGTCATCACAAAAATTTTTCCTTGTATATATTTCTTTTCACAAACAAACATAAAAGTAAAGAATGTTCCAGATGTTTTAAATAGCCACATTTATTGCCTGACAAAAGGTCATCTCCAAAGAGCTAGTGAAGTGCTAGCTCCATCCTTGCTTCTTTCTTTGACAGGTAGCATGCTCTTTTTTACTGTCTTTTAGCAAGAAGTATCTTGCTGTTCTCACTGAGAAGGGTCCTTAGTCCTCATTTCATTATCAAATTCAATGATTTTCTACAGCATGTATTCAGCCCACCACCTGTGAATGTTCTTCCTTCAAAGAACACAGAATAACCAGTTCTTTGTGACGAACAGTGTTGGTTGACTTTTTATTCTGATCACTTTTATAACTCTGGATTAAGATCTTGGCCCAATGTTCACAGGAGCACCTTGACACCAAAGCAATGTACATACTAAATTCTAGGTATTAGCTTTGTGCTTTTATCGACTAGGGAGAGATAAATGAGACTTTCTGACCGATTCCTTTACTTTGAAATGCAACTGATATTCAATGCTCACTTTATAACTTCTACTTTTTTTTGTCAGATAACAGCCTTGGCCCACCTTCTTCCCACTGCTGAGTGATCCTCACCCTGACCAACCTCTTGCCTGGTGGGTTTTAACACTGCTGCTGCATGATCTCAACACTTCTGACACACATGCTTCAGTTGGGCTGAACTAATACTAACTGTTATTTTTACATCTTCACTCAAAATTCCTTCATAGGAGAGAACTTCAGAGTTCTATAAACTCTGTATAACCTCTCTGCATTTGTTACAGGCTCAGAGATGAGGCTGACCACTGCTGAAAACCTCTCATTTCAGTGTGGAAATTCAGTGGAAATAGTAAGATCACTCAGGGCCAGCTCTTCTAATAGTATCAGAGTGTAGCTCCAGGGAAGGAAAGATGCATAGCTTTTCCTTTGGGTTAAGAGAAAGAAATACAAAGAGAAGGATCTCTTTTAAAGAATATGGGAATCTGTTTTTTGGTTGGTTTTAGTGGTTTTCATCTGGTTTTCTGTGCTGCAAAATGGCCAGGATGCAATACAGAGAGAGTTCTTTCAGTGGAAAGCTTGATGAATAAACAATGTTAGGATGTTTAAATATAATGGCAGAATCTCAATATGAGCAGAATATGAGACCCTTTTCAAAGAGTTGTTTGAGGCAGAGTGTACTGATGGCTTTTAAAATTGCCATTTGGGCAATAAAAGTACATGTTTTTATTAAGTGAGATTTGGAATTCCTATTACCCAAAACTGGAGTTTTTAAAAAATGAGAATAAAATGCCCAAATCAATTGAATTCCAGTGGAATTTATTCACTCAACCTGTTTTGGAATCAGATATTTTTGAAAATCACAAACTTTTTAGAAAAAGCATAAAAATGTGGGATTTCAATGAATACTTCTGTTTCCAAGTATTTCAACACCACTGATGTATTGTGGGAGAGGAAGGAAGGGAGGGGAGAATAAAAGACAGAGAAAATGTTCTGGAGCTATAAAGCAAAGGAGTCAGTACATAGGAGCACCTTTTTAACCAGAGATATATGTCCATGATAAATATTGTATTTAGAAATGAACAACCAAAAATGATCTAACGTTGGAAGCAACCCTGGTAATATCAGACTCTATGTGTGGGAATTACAATGAGCAGTTTCTCTTTTTTTTTAATATAAAATAGAATTAGAACTTCATGAACTTAAAATCAAATTGAATTCTAACCATAAAAGAGAAGATTGAATAATACTAACAGCCTTAACATTTCTTTTAAAATAGGGTAGAATAAAAAAATTCTATTCAGATCCTTACATAATTTATTTTTTAAATATTTCAATTAAGTCATAGAATCATAAAATTGTTTGGGTTGGAAGGAACTTTAAGATCATCCAGTTCCAGTACCCCTGCCATGGACAGGGCACCATGTTACTCAGAGCCCCATCCAGCTTGGCTTTGAACATATTCAGGGATGGGGAGTCCACAACTTCTCTGGGAAATCTGTGCCACTGTCTCACCACCCTCACAGTAAAGGTTTCTTCCTAATATGGTTAGTGATTTAATTCTTTAAATAAATCTTTAAATATGTCTTGGTTTGGAAAAGTTAAATATAAGATTGGAAATATTCTGAAAGATAAAGAGCAAGATGTGGAGGATTGTAAATGTTCTCACTATAATATTACTCTGTCTGCTTAAAGGATATCTCCTGGACATTTAGGTCTAGCATCTTAGTCTCCAGACAGAAGAAAAAGGCTGTGATGCAGCATGATTTGTGATAAAAGAACTGCATTCTTTTATTGTGAGGTATGTTTTTGTTGTATGTCTAGTCTTGTATAAGCCAGTTCATTATGATAAGAAATGTTATAGTTTTCTCCATGCTGGACTCATACACACACACACCCACACCACCATCATGTTCCTCCATAATTAAATGACATTTGGTAAGAAGTAGTAAGAATGACTCTAGTGTAAATGAACAAGAAAAATCTCTAAAGATGTTTTCTTTCTGCTGCATCTTGGATAAGACATGCAGGAGAAAGGGGACTATGGTGTATGGCAAAAAAACCCTATATTGTATCAAGGTTGAATTTTTACAGATGAGTAGGAACCACATGAACAACCTTATTCTTCACAAGATTCACAGATATCTGTCTCAGTAATTGCCCATTGCCCTCAAAAACCTCACATGAAATATCCAAGACCGTTTCAAAAAGTATTTAAGATGGTTTTGGAAGGCTGCCAGTACTTGGGTGTGCAGAAACTCAGCCTTTTATTGTCCCAGCAGCCAGACAGTGCTGCAACACAGATGTCATGGCAAAGAGAGAAGCATATGAGTGCAAGGAAACTGGCTCAGGTTCTGCATTGGCAAAGAGGAGAGGAGCAGTAGACAGAAAATGTTCAGGATAACAATGCCTTCATGAGGTGTTAACAAAGTGAAGGAGAGAACAGCTTGAATCTGAAACATAAAGCAGAAGGACTACATCTATGAACTTACTAGAGAGAAGACAGGATACACGGCAATATGGTAGAGAGATAAGGCAAAAACTGGGGCAGAATGAAAGGATACAAATACAGTATCCAACTACATGATCCTTTGGCATCAGACTGCAGCTTTCATTGGTCCCAAATGCACACAATTCAGCTCCTATCAGATGTAAAATTGTATGTGAAAGCACAGGGTGGTTTAGATCTTAATCAGTATTAGCAGCAGTGTGACAGGCTATTTTTTTTTTTTGCTTTACACTTCCACTAATTCCTAGACTTGATAATAGCTTTCTTCCCCTATGACACAGAATACTTTTAAAATGATTGACACTAAATTTTATTATACTGTTAGTGGACTCAAAATTAATTTTTATCAAATGGTGTAGAAATGCTTTAGTTGTGTTTCCAATATGTTGCTGCAGTTACGTACAAAGCTGGTAATTTATAATTTACTGCATATGCCAATTAGCACATTAATATTCAATATCTTTACAGAAAATGTATAAATAAATGTAAGATCACAAAAAATGCTTCTTACAAACATTAAATAAAAATTTTAAGGATGCAAAAACAGAAAAAGAGTACCATCTGTGACAGAAAACTGTCTACAAGTAAAAGAGTTATTTGCCTCAGAGAGTAAAATAATGGCTATTTAAATGTCTTCTGAATTCACTGAGCCAAATTTTTCATTATGGTTAAGTGTCTCTAGTTCTGGGTTAGTCAGCAACAGGAGTCAGTTGTTTTATTATTTATTTTGTTTGGAATCAGCTAGGATATGGGCCAACCTTTCATTAAGCTGTTCCAGTGCTGGGTATCAGCAGAACAATTCCCATGTGGCTTGACCTGGCTACATCTACTAGACAGATTCAGCAGAGAACACCACAAATTATTTTCTTATGTAATTTTCATACATCAGTTATCCTTATAACAATGCTTTAGGGAATCATTGAGGACAATCAATAATGATTATTGTCTTCACGAGTAGCTTCTTTCTTTTTCTTCTCTTATTTGATCTAGGTCTGTGGTGTGGGAGTTCAAAATCTTCACTGATTCCTTCCATTTGGTTTGTCTGCCTTCACTCTCCAAGAAGCGGGTTAACAAGACAGGGAGTGGAAGAAAAAAATCAGACTTCATTTCCTTCCTGATCCTAGAAATTACTGCTGAATCTGGGACAGTGCTCTGTCTAGTGCAAACTAATCTCACAGATGTGAGCTGGTCCTTTGTCTACGCTACAGAAGGCTGTTTTACCAAAAGTGGTGAAACTTGCAGGAACACAGCATTTTTTGAAAACGCTGTTCCTTTGTCGAGAGAAAAGACTGGAAAAAATTTTAAGAAATGAAGAGGAATATGCAGATGAAAAGACAATTTGGTTGCTTAAACTTATTGTTCCTGAGGAAACAAGCTGAAGAACTACCCACCACTAATTTTGATTGTGGTTTAGGGATTACAAATGACAAGTACCTCTATCTCTCAATTACTTTCTACATTTCTAAGCTTTTAAACAATTTTCCAAAATTCTCATCTGAAAATAGAGCTTTACATAATATGAAAAAATCAGTCAGGATTTTGTGTCTTATTAACTTTCCAGGGACAACTTTGACTTACTCTACTTACTCTTACTCTGATGTGTTTGGTAGAATACTTTGATAGTGCCAGCTGGAAATACTGAGGATACTTCAGTGAAAGTTATAGTCAAATAAATGGTAAATGTAAATTTAAAATTATATTACCTTAATTTAAATTGGTCTAAAATCTATATTCCATGATTTATTTATCTACATTCTAAAAATTTTCACTGTGGTAGTTATAACCTTCCAGCTATTCAGAGGGCTACAAGTTCACTTAAATCTTGCTATAATGGTATAATAATGCTTCCAAAAGGAGCATCTGCAATTTCTGTATTTTTGTATCAGTGTAAATTTGCATCTTAACAGGGATATTCTCAGCAGAGTGCACACAGACCCTGGAGACTTACTGCAGAATTTTTGAAAGGAGTATTTAGAAAGATTTTCTGACTAAGGCAAGAAAAGCAGCAGTTAACTACTAGTCTGACATAGTGTACACTGTTTACTTAAAGTCTCAGCATTTGAGAATAATAAGACCACATAGAAGCATCTCTCATTCATTATATAAGACTTAGAGATTCTCCTTCTTTGAAGACAGACATACTATCCTATCTCCCACAATCTTAAAGGATTTACTGCAAGCTGTGATTATCTGACATGTGAGGAGTAAATTTTGCCAGAAAAGAGAAAAATTACTCCAAATATTCACTGCTGGCTATTGAATTTGGAATTTCTTGACTGAGGAGTGTCTGAGGATCACCTGACTTTACAACAGAAATACTTTTTTTCAGCTATAAAAGTAACTTTTTCAGTAGTTTATTGTAGCCTAATTTATGAGGTTAATTTTTAAACAAAATAAAAAAGTATACACTTGTGGCATCATAATGATTCCTTACTCAGTCCAATGACAGGGATAAACCATGTAGGGCTAATCTCATTAGTGGCTTGGCACCTTCCACAGAGACCAGTTTCTGGAAGGGAGAGGTGAAATAAGGAGTTCAGAAGAGGTTACTGACAGCAGGACACTGCTGGACTGAGGGATTTCTTTAACATATTTGAAGAAAAATACAAATCCTAAAGGTAATAGACTGGAATCTGCCACATTGTTCAACTTATTCTCTCTTTTTCAAGCACATCATCTTAGTCTTTCCTCAGTGTTCCCACTTGAGTGTCCTTCACCTGTTAACAAATGGGAGTCTCTCCAGCATGTTGCCTTTTAGTCATATATTTATCTGATACTGCAAGGAATTCTTGGAAATTCTCTAATCTTGCCTCTTATCTGTAGCAAAGATATAAGGTCGCCTTCCATATCCACAGGTAAGAATTATTTAGAAAGATTCTTCACTCTTATGTGATATCCTTTAGAAAAATAAAACATTTTGGACCTCATTTCCATAAAGTTGTTGACCTGTACTTTAGTTCAGTATTCTAATGGGACTATTCTAAACTGTGTGACTCAGGAGAATCTTGAATCTTTTAAAGGCAGACATTGGAGAAGTAGATCTAGACTCATAGAAGATGCAATAAATCTCTTCTGTTGAGTCCTTCCATATATAAGAATTTTCCAATATGTGGAATGGTTTTCCTGAAGGTCTAGAAGAAAGCTCAACTGTTCCTAAACGTTCAGTGATTCAAAAGCATATTTTAATTAATTCTTTTTGGATGCAAATTTGTTAAGCAGGCTTAACACCACACCTAGAATTTCTAATTTTACAATTAAAATTATTAAATTACCATTGTTTCCTCAAAGTTTTCTGTCCTGTTAATAGAACAATATTATCTTCCTAGCTATGGACAGTCACTCCTCTATACAGTGTATTTGAAAGTTGGTAAAATCAACTATATTTAAAACAAAGGTTGCAATATAAGGTTGTTGGGGTTTTTTTGTTTTGTTTCTGAAGTGAGTTATTTGAAGAATCCTTTGCCATTCATATTTTCCTTTAAAGAGACCTTTCTGTAGACTTTTGAAATAGAGCTGAAAGACCAATATAAAATGTTTGTTAATTTTATTTAAATAAAGCATTTTCTGGAGTGAAAGTATCTGAGCAACAAGTCTGAAAGTTAATTAAACAGTTCTGTGGTAAAACATTTGGAGAATCTTAAAAAAATCCCTCTGGTGTTTAGAAGCCTGAATAAGAGCAGAGGGAATTTGTGGATTGTTGTTGAACTTTCAAAGTAGTGTCTTAGAACGTTTAAAAGTCTTCTGACATTTAAAACTTTTAAGACCTACCCACAAGGGTTACTTGCCATGGTGAGGAATATATTAGACAGAATAATCCTTAAAATAAATTATGATAGTCAGTTGAATTTGATTATGCTGACTGAATTAAAATAATTAATTCAAAGAAAATATTCACTCCAGAATGCCAAGAGGAAACTGAATCACTGTATTTCATGCAACAAAACTTAGTTTGCATAAATATAGCCGAACATTGCATAAGTAGTATATAAGGGACAATGCAGGGAGAAAAAAAATGCTTTAAAATGCATTTTAAAATGACTGCTCAGTTGATGGATCAAGAACTGATGATCTTTAGGCCATCTCAGTGGCTGTGGGCTTATTAATTATTATCCAGAGACTGAAGTGCTAAACATAAAGACATTTGTGTGATTTGCACTCCCAAACCAGCTGCATATTTGTCTAGATTCCAACATCAATATTAACAACAAAGTACAGTCCTGATCACTTTCAGTCACTTTGCTCTGAATCAAACCCCAAGTAAGCCATTTCTCTTCTGCCCACCTCCCTTCAGTGAGAGAGTGACAAAGGCCAAGACTTTAATGGGTTAATAACAAAAGTATACTAAAAGAGAAGGTGCTTTACACACAGCTTTATCAGTTGTGACTTTTAGTACTTTGCAAGTTCATACAGTAATACCTTGTCAGAAGCTTAGGGGGGAAAGGCTAAGGCACTTTAATATTGGAATGTCATTTTATGAGATTAATATCCCACGAATTTTGGAGCACTTTTTGCTTCTGCAACTCACAGAGGCTTCAAACATGATTATATGTTATTGGTAAAAGTGGCTTGAGGAAGAATGAGGGGAAAATGTTAAATTAGGAAGCATGGATAAAAAGACTGTGTGCACTCTTGAACCAGAAGAAAGATTTTGGTCAAGTAACTTACTGTTGCATCTAAAGTAAACACCAGGATTAATGAATAGTTATAGGGTCTTATAATATTTCTGGAGAAAAAATTTCTAGCCACATATGGTTCCAAATGTTGCTGATCTTTAAAAATTAATTCACTGGCTAATAGTCTTAGATTTCTTCTGTAGTCAGTTTTATTTAGAAAGCAATTCAAAGGGTTATTCCTGTTTTGTCATTATAAATTCATGAATACCATGGTCCAAAAATGGGGAAAAACCCAGCAAAGATTTGATAAAGGTGGATACAAAAAGCTTTAAAAACAAAAATTTTCTGTGCAATGTGTAACAGTAGGGAACAAAGTTATGGTAGCAGGCTGGAAGCACAGTTAAAATAGCAAGCTATGTAAAGATCCTGTTCTGAGGATAGTAACTTGGGTGTTTGACCCTGCAGAGTTAGTAAAATTTCCCACATTCTTCAGAGGGTGTCTGTACTCAGATTCCTCCTATGTGAAAGTCCTCATGAGAAAAAAAATCCTCCAGGTTTTTCTCCCCTGACACAACCAGTTACACAGACAGTTGAGCCTTAGCAACTTGTTTGGTCATACTAGAGGAACATTTATTGTTATGAGGTTGAATGTGGCTTCATGAGCACTATCACAGGAAGGGTGAAGTGGTTTGAATGTTGTTTGAAAACACATTATAATTCAAATTTTATTAAGGCAGTGAGAAAGATGAGGAGCAAGGCATTGGCACTGTGACTCACCTGATCACTGACTGCAGTTGTGGGACTGTAAGTGATGCCATACCTCTGGTGGGCTCAGAGACATGATGTTGGGGTCATTTATTCATCCTGATGTAGGGTCAGGTGCAGGGTGTCATGGACAAGGGTGCCAGTGTTCTAAATATATTAATATATCATATAATATCATATCATATCATGTCATTTTTATCTATTGCTATCACACCAGATGTGCAGAACTCCTTAAGACCAATTTCTAGCTGTCAGTCCCCTGTAGATATTCTGCATTATAGAGGCCCAGAGAAGCTGATTTTAGTTGTAGGATGGATGGCGTATTCCTGCTCCAAACAAAAAACTTTAACTGCTCAGCACGTATTTTCTTTAGTAACAAACAGACCTGGAACTCTTAAATAATGGCTTTCAATTTTTTGAATGCTTTCACGTTGTTCTATAAAGTGCCTGAGAGATTGATGGCTTTCATTATTCATATGATGAGAGTAAGAAACTTCTATCAGTTAGTTTGACCCAATTGTACTTCCAAGTTCTCCTGCTGCTCAGAACTTGCACCTTGTCTCTCCCTTACAGACTGAATCGCATCAAAATTCTCCCAAAACTCTGGCAATTGACTTTCTGAATGACCATTCATAACCCTGTACCTCAAAAAGCAAAGTATTTGTGCTGACTCTCAAAATGCAGTCTATATCAGCCATGTCTTGAAAAATTGAAGGTAACTCTCTTAGTATGATTACAAATGCAGTGCTTGAATGATTTTAATAATTTTGGCTTCTGAGGTGACTGTAAAATAAACAGACTTACACTTGAATTCTGTCTATTGCAATCTCGCTTATAGGAAATAAAAGCAAAAGACAACTTTTTGATAATTTAAATCATAATGTGATGGCAAATGCTATTGAATAGGTGCTGCTGATAGACAGCAGAGGCACTAGACAATAGGGCAGCTCATCAGCTTGTCTTCTATAAACATTTTTTCTGTGAATGTCTCCAGATTTTCTTCCAGTAAGGATTCAGAAGGAGGAAGGGACAATTCTGTCTTTAAGCATAAACATGGCATTGTGTGGGTTTCCTCTCAGGCTCACTCTCTCAGCTTGGACACGTGGTAGTTACATCCCCTTCTCACCCTTTGGTGTGGAGAGCAGCAGGATAAATGTCCTGACTCTTCTATTTTAAATATCCATAGAAGCTCCTTAGAAAGACAGGAATGTCCGCAAGACCTCCCTGTGCTTGAAACTGTTACCTAAGTAAAGTCAGGTGGATCCACAGCACTGCTGTCTTCCAGACACACTTCCATAGTCAGGTGTGTGTTGTTGCAGGGGCACTAAGGATCCTCTTGAAACTTTGAACCTTTGCCATGGCACCTTAGAAGAGACAGCTGGTGCTGCTGAAACCTCTCTGCAATGATTACAGTGTCTGTAGGTTCAGGTAGGTTTTGTTGCACAAAATACAGCAGGGTTGAATCTTCATACTTAGTTTCAAAATCTCTAAAGCAGTATTTTTTCATTTAAACTCAAACTTTGAGATCTTAATATATTATAAAAACCAGGGTTGCCAGCTATGGACCTATGTTTTTTGCACCTTTATTAGGTAACATTTGGGTGGGCTTTTCCTTCACCTGGACAGGAATTCTGACGTCATAATTCTTGACCAGAGAGGAGAACTCTGGTGCTGGATGATGTTGTAAGCCTATCTATGGCCTAAAATGGCTACAAAACACCAAATGCTTCATATTTTGCTCCTCATCTCTGTTACTGCTAGCTAAAAGCAGCATCAAAATTTCTAAGTGTTTGTATATGCCTTGTGCTTTTCTAAGAGTGTTGAGCACATTCCACCCACAGGACGCATAATCTGCTCCAACTGCTTCATTCTACTAGATTTTCTTGAAGTATCTCAAAATGAATAAATTTCTTAAGCCCTTTTTGAATAATTGTTTATATCACAGTAACCATCTTAAAATATATATATAAAATTGAGTTGTCAGTGTATATTGTGTTACAGCATGAAGAATGTTATTTACCACTGCCCTACTCTTCTTGTAATTCTACTTCCTACTGGTTTTCTAATAGTTTTTACATTTCTTCAATTGTCGACTGCAAGTTGAATATATATGCATATTGACATCACAGAAATAAGAACACATGAAAATCTGAGCTATTTTTATTGCTTTCTTTTCCTAGTGTATTGCTTAAAAAGAAATATTTATGCTTTAGGCATAGGCAGGCATAAATAAACCAGTTTATACACGTGTAGACAAATATGTTCTCTTGCAATAATTGTAAGTGGCATTACAAGGTCACAGGCTTTGAGAAAAGAAGGAATTTCAGCAAGGAAATTTGTATAAATACCACTTCTTTTTGTTTCTGAGAATTCCCAGTCGTATAAAAAGAACTGGATAGTTAATGTGCTTTGTTTTCCTTTTTTTTTTTTTTTTGATGTCACTAGTAGGGTTTTTCCTGCAATGAAAAAAAATGGGTCACATTCATTATTTGAAAATTGCATAATTTTTTTTCCTTCTGCACTGAATTACTAACTGAGGCATATTACAGAACTGACAGGAACACCACTTGCAACATAGTGGTAATGAAAATAAAATAAAGCTGCCTTATATTTGGTTCTTTTCCTCTCATCAGAAACCAATATTGTTTAGAGCATTGGTGAGCTCTAGAAAAACCTTTTGTCTTGCACAATAGGTTGATCTTTCCTTTCGCTTATTAGAATCACCTATTTTTCACCTCATTTTATCTGCTTGTTACTTAGCAATAAATCTCATTGCAATCCAATGTTAAGCCCAGTTTTCCAATTTCAAAGCATACAAACAGTGCTCACTCTTTCTGAACAAGGAGTTCTCACTCTCTCTGAAGGAGGATCCTGAACTAAAGAAAAAATATTGAAGAGCAGTGTTAGCCTCTAGTCCTTCTTTAGAGCAACCTGTAACATAATGACCTGTTTACTGCATGCCTGTACTCACTGCACCTATACAAAAGAATAATTTTGTCCCCAAATTAGGAAGTTGTATCTTGACATTGCATAGAAGGGTAAGAATAAATATAGGTAAATTAGGCATTGGTTAATTTATCTTGCACAGTAGCCACTAAGAGGGACTTATCAAGAGTTCTGTATGGAATCAAAGTTGCTGTTTCTTAGAATAATACATAAAAGAGACTAGAGGTAGAATGCTGCCTACTGCCAGTCAAGATTCATTCCAGTTGAACTTTATTGGCAAAAAAAGATAAAATTTTATCTTCATACACAGTAAACTTTACATTGTGGTGCCTAAAACCACAAAATGAATTACACTTCTAGGCATCACCTCAGTGGCAATTTAAGCAGCTAAGCTCAGTAATGACACTGTAAATGCATCATCTTCAGAGCAATCGAATTCATATATTCCCTTTCCAGCCATTTATTACAGCATTCATGCATTTTACATTTCTGTATATTCTGTTCGAATGAAAATGTTTTCCTTCTAGTCTTTTAAAGGACATTTTAGACTTGTGTTGCCATTGTGGTTTATATTCTTGCTCCGGTCCCTTAAGTTTAAATGCTCTTGTGTGTTGAATAGGGTATTACAAACCTAGACAGTAAAATGCAAACCACAAACACTTTAAAATTCAACTAGATCTAATACTTAACTCTCTTCCTCCACCCCCTCCTCTTCCTTTTTGGTTGGTTATAGAAAACTTTTCCCTTCTTAATATCTCCGTTTAAATTGTTATGCAAAGTTATTTGGAATGTAGGTGTTGGGATGCATGAAAGAAATTACACTTTTCTAAATCATGCAATGAAAGTAGTCAATAAGTGTTCAAATGTGTTTAAGCTAGAAACTTCATACCTATATTTCAATAGTATTACTGAATTTGTAGGGGTGAAACTGCTCTCTTTTTCATTAAAAATGGTATTGCTAATGACTTAGCTGAAGACAATGTTCGTCGTTAATGCTTAGTAAACCTTAGTTGTTTTACATGATTTGGAACGTATTTTAGTACATCATTTTCATTGCTGCTATTTTAGATTTTTTCCATTCTACTACTGTCTCCTAATGCAATTAACATTAAGAAGATGTTTGTCAAGGATACAATTTTAAGGACGCCTTCTGCCACAAAGGCCTAATTAAGGGCTTTTGAAATACAGAATACTAATGAAAGCCCCTTGTGGCAAGACATTTAGTTAAGGACCCATGCAGCTTAGGATGTCTCAGTTTAAGATATTACTGCTGATGATGCAGACAGACTCATTTAAAAAAGTATCTGTTCAGTTCCAGTGAACTCAGTTATGGCAATAAAGATGAGGCCCAACAAATTCACATATTCACAGAAAAAAAAAAAAAAAAAAAAAAAAGAAAAAAAAAAAGAAAAAAAATTATTTATCTTTCTTTCTATAAATGAATTAAAGAGAGACTACAGTCTCCCTCTCTACTATCATCCATACACTGTGAAATCTCACATTTGCAGTATCTGGTTTGAATTCCTGTTTACTCTCCTTTCCAGCAATTGCACATCATTTTAATGGAATAAAATTTCATTCATAAAACTACTGTGTAAACTCTGCCTATAGCACTTCAAGCCTAAAAGGCCTATACTTTTTCATTACAGAGCAGTGCCTTGATGGGACACTCATGGTATGTGTTTCTGAATTCTTGAGAGATCTACTGGTTTTAGATCTAGTAGAACTGCATGCTTATAGGGTCAAGCAAAAGTTAAATGAGAATTTTGAGGATAATAGTACTGCATAAATAAAAGGCAGCTGGGTTTAAATGTCATCTAATGTGTTTCAGCCTTTCATACCATCCTCTGGCCAGGCTTCCAGCACTTCCATGACCGCAGTGACTGTATCTAATCCTGTGTGACTGCATGTTTATCCTTTCTTTAACCTCTTTTCAAGGTGTTTTCTGTCAGAGGTAGGGCACCATCAGAGGCAAGAAAATAGAACAGACAGATCCTACATCTGGGGGCATGACTATCTGATATTTTCTTATGCTGGCTCTCTTTTCTCCCTGTGCATCTCATGCTGTTACATATAGCCTCTCTTTATATAAAGATTTCCATAAAACAGACAGTGACTACAGATAGTTTATCTCAGATAGGGTTTTTCCTTACACAAAATAAAAAAATGGGCAGTGTTAAATACCATTTTATTGTACCTATTGCTTAATGCTGGCAAGTGATGAACTTAAATGAACACTCTTTCTTTTGAGTATTTATTGCCTTTACATAACATACCAAAAATATCCCTCATTATCATCCCTCATTATATCTCAATGTTCTTTCAAGTTGGTTTTTTTCAATTTAACAATGAAGCTAGTATGTCGGTGCTGGCCAAATGACTGAGAGTTTTCAAAAATTATACTTAACCTCTTTAAAATGGAAATGTGTCTATGGTTTGAAAGAGAACAGAGCATGAGCAGAATGTTTTACACACTAAAGAGATTGGCAATGCTTTGCAAAAAACAGGGGTTTTTGAGAGACTTGTCTAAACTTGTATCTTGTTGTTGTACCTAATGAGGCTGCTCAATTTCACAGGCATTATTTAACTCCCCTTTGTGCTGTCAGATTAGCAAGCATCAATTGTTTCACAGTCTTACTTAAGATATCCTTTTCTTTTTTTTAAATTACATGTATAACGACATAAAAACATATATGTTGTATGCTATCAGAGAAATAGTCCATATAGTTTTCTCAATAATAAAGTATTTTCACCAGGAATGAAATATCATGTAATATTTTGTATCTGTTTCTGGGCATCCTGTCCCATCTGGCTTACTGTCTGTCCTTTGCCTCTAACTAGTTCTCCTCATTTCAACTAAAAATGAGTTCTAGTCAAGGGGTATTTGAGAAGAGTGATTTAAGGCAAAAGAATAAAGGATGCCTGAGAAAAGGCTGTGCACTGAGAGTATTTGCATGAGTCTCCTTCTAAAATATCATATCTGAGTAGAAACATTTTTTTTTTTACTCTGTAATTTATACTTATTTGTGGAGTCAGGAATTCTTTGCCATTCTTGATCAGTCAGCTGGGGTCAAGTTGAAAGTAACATATGCCGGTATTGAATGTCATGCCTCAGTAACGTCACTCACTTTTTTCCCAGAAGAGCTGAAAGTTCAGAAGTCATCAATGTTAATGTCCCTGCTGCCCCAAACCAGACAAAATACAGACCTCTTTTCTGTTGTCTGAAAATTAAGGTGGATTCCCAGATAACTCAGGTCATTAAATGCAAATTTAATATTTAGAGCTATGGGAGGAGTTTTTTAAAAAAAAAAAAAAGTTTGGCTTCTAGCTCTGGAAATAAGCATCCAGAGCATTTTGTCACCCCCAGCATTCACAGTCAACTTGTGAATTAGGCATGTTTATAATTATTCGGATGTGATATTATGTACAGGGCACTTGTACTGAGTTTAACAAAATAGGTGGCCATTTAGAGCTGAATATGTTAGTCTATTTTATCATGTCAGTAAATACAGAAACCATTATCTACTGATTTATCATAGTGCTCAGAGCTGTGCTGTAGTTTATGACAATTTATGCGCCAAATAAAGCATGCATATTGTTTTCAATTTCTTTGTGCTCCTCAAAGAGCGGCAAAATGATTTTGTTTAATAGGCTAGTAACAATAAGAGAGTTAAAGCTGGAGGGTTTCTAGAGTTTCTGGAAAGATGCATTTCAGCTTGAACCACAACAATTTCTTGTGGCATAAATGTGTTAATGTGACACATACAGACTGTGTGGGTCATTCAAAAATTCTCTGAACCACCTGGGCATTGATATTTAGATAAACTGTAAAAACGCACACAAAAGGATACAAATCTTTGTGGTAATTTTCTTTATTAAGAATTTGCTAGTTAAATTACTACCTTTCTGTATAGATCTTTTAATCTTTTACGTTTTGTTTTTGAATGGTGTGTGTCTGTAGCACACCATTTCCATGCTTTCTGAGCAGCCCTACCCTTGGTTGTAACCCTGACTTCCTAGGAGCAGCACAGTCCCACTGCGGCATGCACCAAGCCATATGCTTTCGGGAAGACTTATCTAGTGACTTATTTGCCTAAATTTTCCTTTTTCTTTTCAATACTTTTACTATCTTACTGGGGTTTCATATGGTGGGAAATGGGATCTGTTTCTGCTTCATGCACTGGCTCCTTCCCTATATCTGCCAGGTTTATGCTGATCTGCTGACTTTTCTGGGGGACTTGCGCTCACAGGGAGCATGCATCAGCTCAAACTCTTTCCTTAGCTGACTTACAATGCAACCAATACCCTCCTGGACCAAAGACTCTGCCCTTTGTCACCTGCCGCTATCCACAGGACACGGTAGGAGATCTGCTTGACATAAACAAACTACTGCAGGGAGTTTCATCTCCCACCCTAGCTATATTGCAGGTGGGCACCATCTGAAAGATACAAAAACAAATGGCAGTATTTTACAGCAGCTCTTTGGTGTTTCCGTGTGAGTGCTTTGGGCCATATTAAAGTTCACTAGATTTTGCAAACACAATGAAATCTTGTTTCCCTAGACATTGCTGCTGTGCAGCAATTGTGTGCCATATCATTTGTCTTTTACTGCCTATACATGCCTAGGGAGCACTAGATCTACCGGGTCTGCTGCAGAAAGGTGTAGTGGATGGCCAGGTAGGGGTCAGCTATGCAGCTGTGCAGGATCTCAGTTGACAGGTATTGAATCAGAAGCCAGGCAGCTGCATTATTGTTGTTGTGGCCGACTTGTTTTGGCCAGAAACACATCTAGCTGATGGCTTAGATCTGGCTTGCATCCTTTTGTCCAGTCATACTGTAAATAAATTACTCAGGTCTTAATAAAGTTAGCCCGTAATCATATAGGGATATTTTCAAGACTTTTTTTATGTTCCTAGCTACTAGGAACAAGTATATTATAGAGATCTTGAGGTTCCAGAGCTAAAAGTTCTTGATAATTGAAGCCAGAAATGATTGTACAAGAAGAAACCTGTGGGGACAGACTCATCAGAGAAAGAGAAATATGCTCAGTTTCTTCCCAAATTCGTATTTCTCTTTTTTAGCTCTGTTACTCACCATATCAGTGAGCAAGGTGTTTTGTGTTGGGTGTAATTTTTTTCTATTCACAAAAATCAATTTGAAAAACCAATAGCAATGTCATGTTTGTTTTAAAAATGGTGTCTCACTGGTTGCTATATGACTTCCAGCTCCAGAATTGTGCACTGGTGGCATAAATATACAATTTTTCAACCATAAAAATTTATTTTTTTATTTCCATTCTATAATAAATGTGATTTCAGCTTATCTAACTAAGAATTAGCTGAAATAAATTTAGAAATAGAAAGCAATTAAATTTATGGTTTGTGTTTTTAATTTTCAAATGTTTTCCTCATTGTTAATATACTCCTATTGTGTTTGAACAGCAGCAAAACAAATGTCATCATTGCTATGCAATGAGGTTGCATTTAGCTATCTATATGGAAAATAACAACTTTACTCAGACTTCCCTTGCAAAAGAATGAGGATGATTTTATCATGTAAAAGTAGAATTTGAAAAGTAGAAACTTTAAGCCCACGTATATTAAAGAAACAAGTCTGCAACAATGGCTCATTGTGACCAAATCAGTGAACTATAGAGTTGCTGAGGTGGGAAGGCACCCTGAATATCCTCTAGTCTAACCCCTGTGCTCACAGCATGGACAGCTAGAGCAGATTGATAAGGAAGGTATCCAGTGGGATCTTTAATATCGCCAAGACTGGAGACTGATATTTCTGATGTTTAAGTGTAATTTCCTTTTTTTCAGTTTGTGCCTGCTTCCTCACTGGGCACCACAGAGAGGAGGTTGTCTCCATCCATTGAGTTCCCCATCAGGTATTTATATACATGGATAAGAGCTCCTTGAACATTCACTTCTCAGGCTGAACACTGCAAACTCTCTCCACTGTACCTGGTATGTCTGATGCTCCAAGCCCCTTATTGTCTCAACTCAGCATCCATGACTCTTGTACTGGGATGTGTCTTACTGGTGTTGAGTAGAGCAGAAGGGTCTCCTCCCTCAAACAGCTGATGGCACTCTTCCTAATATCTGTCAGGATATTCTTAATATCTGTCAGGATATTCAGGCTATGTCTTTTCCCCAAGGTGACATTGCTGGCTTCTGACTAGCTTGTTGTCCACAGGGATTCCCAGGATCTTTTCTGTAAAGTAGTTTTCTAACTGGTTAGCCTCTACTGTGTGTTTTAATGCACCAGGCTATTCCTACATAGGTGCAGGATGGACTTGGCGTTTTACTTTGCTGACCTCCACGTGTTCCCTGCCAGCCCATCTCTCCAGCCTGCTGAAGCTCCTCTGAGGGGGAGAACATCCATTGGTTGTATCAGCCATTCCTCCCAAGTGTGTACCATCACTCCTGCTCAGAGTGCAGCCTGCCTCATTGTCCAGGTCATGAATGAAGAGGTAAGTCAGTACTTTCCTGGAATGAGTCCCTGGAGTATACCAGCAATGGCTGACCTATCAGGCTGCTCAGAACAGTCCCTGCTGACTGTTTGCAGTCACTCTTGGTGGCTTGGCGGTCAAACCTTTTTAACAGATTTGGAAATAGCTTCCAGGACTACTTGTCCCATCACCTTTCAAGGGATCATGGTCAGGCTGACAACACTGTAGCTCCCTGGGTCTCCTTTCTTGCCCTTTTTTAAGACAGAAGACTTTACATCCTCAGGAACCTCCTTCAACTCCCATGAACTTTCAAAGACAATTGAGTGATGTAGCAATGATATATGCCAGCTCCCTCACCATGGATGCATCCTATCAAGTTAGAAGACACATTCAGACTTTAAAGAAGAAACAACTTTCTGAAAGTGTATACAGCAGTCTCTATTAGAAAGAAAATATGGAAATTAAAACAAAATGCATTTTGAAAGGAGGAATTTTATTCAATCTCAACTATTCTTGCTAAAATAGGAATTACTATAGCGTAATGATTTACAAAAATAATGTTAATTTTTAATATTTAAAATTTATTCATGCCTTATACAGAAACAGGTTGTGTTTATACCACAAAGGCTAAAATTGTTTGGAATTTCAGGTTAGTGTGGAGTGAATCTAGCTTCTTGGTGAGAGGTCTCTGACACTGATATTGCAAGTAGTGTGTGAACTTCTGATAACTTTTCCAATAGAAACTAACACTTGGCTTTTGACCCAGAAGTGCCAAAGTGATTTTGATTTCTTAAAAGAAATTCTTTCTTCACAGACTGTACTGCCATAATTCAGATCACTGGCAGTTTTCAAGTAGGAGCATTTGTACAGGAGTGACTGTTGAAGAGAAGAGACCAAAATGGCAATTGATACTGGTTCGTTCCTTTCAAGTGGAGTGAGAACACATCTGTGAACTCCACATCTGTATCTCTGCCTGCTGCAGGTGTCCTGAACTTCCTGCAGCTACATAGGAGACACAAATTCTTTTATTCCCTGCATGAACCGCTACCTGTTCTGTACCCAAAACAGAATAAACCACCTTGATATTGTTAGATCAATTCTAATCATGTTCTAGTTAATCTACTGTCCTTCCCTGTCATTGCCTGTTGTCAACTTTTAAAATAAAATAAAAGAAAAATAAAAGTTTTAATAGCTTGGGTCACAATGGGTTGAAATATATATGGTTACCATAATTTATATGTATTTGAAATCTTATGAGCACAGTGCATGTGAAGTTTTCCGCTACCATGGATGGCAGGAATCATTAATCTAGCACATAGGATGCTTCACAGCTCTTGGAGAGGACAGGTCTGATTCAACAATACAAAAAGGCTTTGTGGGTTCTTAAGCATTGGTACATGGTCAATTTGTTCTAATGTAAAAGTCAGAAAAAAGAGTATTGTATCTGAATGACTTTACTGGTTTAAAACATTTGAAATAATTACTGCCCCAAATACTTTTCCAAAATTTCTTTCATCCAGCTGACAGTAATTGTCTTTTTCCTTGCAGTACTACAGTCTAAGTAAAAATAACTGCCATTGAACTTGTCAATCTTATGTTAGAGTAAAAGTGGCCTAATACATATAAATATCTTACCAAAAAGGCATTGGTCAGGAGCCAACCCGGTGGAAGCACTATTGGGTTTCTAAAATAAATACATGGATAACCTATGTACCCAACAGCTTGGCTATTTTCTAATGAATTATTTTCTGTGCAATAGTGCTGTCCCTTATCCTAGGTCTAAAGCTATCCCATAGAAATGGCCTTGAGAAAAACTTAATACATGAAGGTATGAACACTGGCATTTTGGCAGCCAACAAATGAAAAAAATATTCTCAATATTTCTCAGTATTTTTGTTCTTACTGAACAAAAAATTAACTGTCACCAAATTACTCAGGTATCCTTTCACTTTGATGCAAAGGGTGTGTCTTGGTTTCTTTTGTTTCTTTCTACCATAGGGATAGATAATAAGTTGTGCTTTCTTTATTTTCTTTCTGCTTAATATCTGAAACCCTTGGCCTGCTTAGGAATTATTTTTCTTCAGCACCCCAAGGAAAGAATCCGCTAGCTGCCAAGATCTCTTTAAGTAATATACACCTTTAGAAAACAATGGCAATGCTTTCTAAAATTATTTATGCTAGGAATATGACAATAGCCACTCTGGTAATACTCACCTACAGGTAAGAACAGCAGCAAATAGCCACAATGCTGAAAATCTGATGACAGACATGAACCCTCAGCAGTTCATTGATAGTGAAAACACACTAGTCTAGCTGAGAAAACAATGCTGTACACTTCTACATATCAGTTTAAAAAATGGGCATTGCCTCTACACTCAATGTGTTGTGGTTTGTTTGCATAATAATTATTCTGATCTCATAAAGTACATGCAATTTTCATTTATTTGTAACAGATCACCTTATATTCCATGACAATTGCTTTTGAGTTACTGTTCTCTGCTGAATGCCATCTCATTTATGACACAGTATCACCTTATTAGAATGCACCTAGGAAAGTGTCACCATGGCCGGGGCACTTCTGAAATAGTTGAGACAAATTAATATTGTCAAACCCAAGAGAGAGATTATAAATTCCCTTTTAAACTGTCTTTGTGTCTTTCAAGGACAATTTACCCCCTGCAGATTCAGCTGATGTTTTAAGTATCTCACACTGACATCCTTTAAATGTTTTAAATTGTTTTTAAAGACACATTTTTTGCATACTATTTATATATAAAAGAAAATATAATATTACTGCAAGTTTAAATTTGTTACATATAATAAATACAGATGTAAACAGCATTGTCAGGGGAAGACAATAATTTTTAAAGTAATTTTGAATTATAATAATTATATTCAGCTGATACATCTAGAGAGCAGGAATCACTTGAATTAGTCAGCATTCAGGTTCAGTTTCATTGCCAATAATTTATTTAGAAAGTAGGACACCTATAATATTGACTATTTATTTCCTTTCAGACTTAAGCATATTCCACTCTAAATATTTCCTTACTTCAAGTTCAATTCAGCTTTAGTGATTCTTGTATAAGAAATTCATCATGGACATAATCTGTAATGTCCAAAACATCTCCTGCAGTGACACTGCTCCCAAAATTTCAATCTCTTTACATCAGACAGGTGCAAACTCAAATGATTTGAACATTTTTGCAACATACTTTTTCAGCTCCTCAAAGTGAGTGCTCTGCAGATTAGATCAACAAGGTCACCATTCACACGCCCCAACCTTATTCAATGAACTCAACAGATGTTCTGGCTCCTTTCTCACAGATAAAACTCCACTCGTGTTTTCCTACCAAGCTTGCTGTAAGTTTCCCTCTTCCCCACTGCCCTTGTAGATGGGGCACCTGCTCAGTGCTCCATGCTACTGATTGGGAAGTTTACTTCCACAGAATTATTCCATTGTTTCCAACCCTGTGAAAACTGACCAAGAAAAATGTGATCATTTACAAACAGATTAGACTTATAAAGATCCAGATCATTAATGAGAATGTTGTATTTGTCTTCTGGATTTTTGTCCTTCAGGGTGAAATTTGATCACACAACTAAAATTTATTTCACAATAGTAAGATTGTGATGTTTATCTTTTTTATAGATAAAATTTACATATGATTAAAGAATTTTAAGAACTGGGGCTTGAAAAAACACTAAATATTGAAAGACTTACTATAACTGTTTCAGGCCAAGTATCTGGAGCACATCAAAACATTACATAGAAATATGACAACTCAGTAGAAATTCTTCTGAGGAAAAAATTAAGTTCTTCAATATTTTTTATCATTAAAAAACCTACTCTCTGTATTTAGTATATCATTAATGAATATTTTAAAATTTTAAAACAAATACTTCTACTAATCAAAATGAATTATTTTAAAAATATTTAGCAGAGAAATTTCAAATATTTATCTGGGTATACAAATTTATGCTCATTTGAGCAATCATTATACTTGAAAATACTAATAGATATTAAACTCTAGATCTTGAGAGAACTACACTATGAGAGTATTTGGCAACATTTCTTTTTCCTTTTCTTCTGAAAGAAATTTGACATCATTTACAGGGTTTAAAGCAAGATTCAAGCAAGGAAGTAGGCTAGAAACCTTACCTGAAATAAGGTAGTCAGACTTATTCTGATTACGACTGGTACAGGTACCATATTCAATCTTACCCAAATGCTGGCCTCCATCCAATATTGCATCTCTCTTACACCCACATGTAATTTCAGTGCAGACTTAGAGGTTCAGAAGCTGAGCAGAAGAAGAATGCTTTGACTTATAACAGACCATTAAAAGTTGCATCAGGAGAGATCACAAAGTCTAGGTATAGTGAAACTTCTTCTTAGAGCGCTATTCTGAGTATTTCAAATAATATTGATTTGTTTGGATCGCATGTTCAACTACAGTTATAGGTCCTAGTCATCACCATGCTCCCATTTTATTTATATTCATACTCTCATTTACATGTCCCTTTGATTTTTTAAGTTTGTCAGCCTCTTAGTCCTTAATTATTTGAAATGTGAAACAACAATTTTAGAAATATGCACCATTGCCACTATTTAAAAACATTTTTGATTAGTGTTTTCCTTCGCCTCAAAGACTTTCAGCTAATTTTAGTGCCACCCTAATCTTGAAGTAGAGCAGCTCTAATGTACCTTGGATTATTGTCTTTAAATACAAAGTTAAACATACTGACAAGCTCACTCAAAAGAAATCTTTAAACTCCAGAATATTTCTTCTGTAGAGCAGAATTCATTACTTAAATACAAGTTGTATTAAAGTCATTGTTTATTTAGAAACACTGACATTTTTATAACTGGTTTTAAAAACAATATGGTATAAAGAAGCAAAGTTAAATATTTTAAAAGCCTTGGGCTCTCAAGAATTTTGTACTTCCCAAAAGTCCATTGCTGATATATAAACTTTTTTTGTTGTGCAAGGTGCTTATCACTGGGGGAAAGGTGGGCTTGCAGATGGGGCAGGTGGGGGAATAGAAAGGCAAAGTACAATAATATTTTGAAAATAGCTGTTCCTTGCTTTTTTTTCTCCATCCAAAATTTACTATCTGCAATAAACCTATATATTCTATGACTTCATGGCATTATTTTTTCTGATGAAAATATCTACTGTACTAAATGATTCAATATAATATCTAGTCTCTCACACTAAGCAACTCAGGACTGTTATTTTACAATAATAGGTGTTTTCAATTCAATCTTGTGAAGATATTTTTGAAGCCCAGAATGAATTAAGTAAAGCAAGGAAACAAAAGTTAAAAACATTGCTGTTAAACCCATGACTCTTCAGACCAATGAAGCAGACTGCTTCAGGGCTGCAGACTTGTATCCTAGGCAATCTAAAGAGGTGTTTTATAGACAGAAGCAAATTCATTTGTATATTAAAGACAAGTAAAAAATGGCATGCCATTTGCCTGGCTATCAAAAAGAAACAGCTTATTTTTTTTGTCAAACCAATAAGATACATAGGAAATGGAAGAACTTTCCTAAGAGTCTATTTACACAAGAATCAAGAAACAGTGGTTTCCTTTTTAGATGAAATAATGTGGTGCACTATAAATTTAGTATGATATTTAAGAAATCATTGGTGCTACATTCTCTTTTTCTCACCCACCTATTCTGTAAAGATAATTTTAAGTGGATTTCAGTTTCATACTGCTGAAAAAAATTAACACATGCTCTGTTAGAGTGAAATTGTTTAGAATCATTCTAAGTCAAATAAACTTGGATTGGGAACTCAATCTTTTTTCCTTAAATATAAGGAAGTTTTCTGCCTAGGTTTTCACATCTGTGTTACTTTCTTGGAGAGATCAAAAATGAAAGACAGGTTTGACATGAGGACAATAACTGAAGAATCACCAGGGTGAATGATGAGTACCTGATCTTTTACAGGCTCTATGAGCTTGTGCAAATCTTTTATGACCAAGCCAGGAAAACAAATTTTATTTTGAATTGAAAGGAGGGATTCATAGCCCTCTGTCAAGTTCACAAAATCAAGCATACTGACTAAAGGATTAAGATAATTTAGAGTGTTGAGAAAAGGGGAATAAATAATTTACTTCCCTACAGTTTAAGTACCCACCAACCTTCAAGACTGTACTTCTAAGCACAAATTTGTAATTAAATTCCTCTCAGCCCAGGGAGACCCCTGCTAAATGTTTCATCCCTCCATGGAGATGGGAAGCCATATCTCCTAGAGGAGTCATTTAATCATCAGGTAGATGAGATGATCGACCAGTTCAATCTGCCTGCTTGGTATTTCACTTTGCCTAAGAAAATATGTATCTTCCAAACAGATTGATGTAATTGCACTTTCTAGAGCACTCATTCTTGAGGAGAGAATCAGGGCTTTGGCTCCTTCTTTCACTAATATTTTATTAATTTGTTTATTAATTTTTATTAATTTGTGTTGGAAAGGAAAATCCATGCTTGTCTTCACCTCTGCAAACTGACTAGTTTACACCTCTGTAAACTCATCAGTTATATAATCACTTTCTTATGGTCTTTAACTGAGTCAATATTTAACTACACTGTGTAAGTGGAATGACTTCAAAAGAAAAACCAAAATGGGAACTCCCAAATTTCTATCACACTAGCAGCTACAAGTTCTTACTGTTTTGCATTTCTCAATGAAATATCAAAAATCACAGAATGAGAATGGAAAAAAAAATATATTCTGTACCCTGAAAACATTGTTTACTTGTTACACAAGTTCAGCTGAAAGACTAAGGCACCTTTCTCAGATGTTTAATTTTGTTCTCTCTGTGACCTAATCTGCAAAATGGTCTTGGTGGATGTTTTGCTTAAGCTCTGCAGACAAGGTGTGCTTGTCAAAGTACTCAAAGCAGACATGTCTGAAACAGATTTAGAAGTAACCAAAATGTCTCTATGCACCTAAAGAAATTTATGGTTGGAAATTTACATCCCCATAGACTTCAGTTACTTAAGCCTTATCATGATGTTTTGGCATACAATTAGGAACTGAAATGCCTGAAGTTATAGAGTTATATGATCCAGTAATATTTTTATTTATAAAGTGCTTCAATTCGAAGGAGTCTACAAAAAGCACAGAGCAGAATTTCTCCAGTGTACAAGTATTGTGTAAACAAATGTTTTAAATCTCACAAAATTTGAGGATCAGCTATGAGGCAGTGGAGTAAAATGCCAGCTCATATAGATAATTGATAAAAGACATCTGCTACTATGATACAGCAGAAATTATTCTATAGCATTACAAAATATTTTCTTTGCCAGCAAAAATATCCTGCAATGACAACACCTTAATAAGAATAGCTAAGCCTTATTTCTTCATATTCATGAGCTCTGCAGACATAAACTAATATATAATCAACATCTTATTATAAAGTGAGTGTATAGGAAATGGGATGAAGTTTGGAAATAGAGATTTTCCTTTTTGAAATGACTCAGTAATTAATGCTTCATTTCAGTGTAATATGAAAATATTTCCAGGGTGGTAGAATGCATAAATCTAGAGCAGACCCTGGGTCTCACAAAAAACAAGTATATTCAGTTTGTTCTAAACAACAACAACAACAACAAGGAAAATGATGCAGCATATCCACATTAGTCAAGGGCACACTGACAAGAATATAATACTAGAAATTCAAAATTAGGAAGTAATGGGGTAGCCCTATGGCCAAGAGGAGGCTTGTCAGAGAGTAGAGATGAGCATGGGAGTTCTGCTATGAGTCTCAGCTACACCAAAAATTGGCACATTTGTTTGCTCAGCTTTTCAACTGAGCCTTAAAAATTATGAAAAAAAAACTTGACCAGATGTAGGATGTTGATCATAACTGCCCTCAGTGCTGATTTCTTGCAATACCATGAATACTAACAATAGCTAAAAAAAAATGAGCAATATTTTTGAACAAAAAGAGCTTTTTGCTTAATGTTTCACCATCTTCATTAGAACAGATTTATCCTAACTGTAGAGAAAGTATCACAACATTGGTAGACCCAAAGGCATAAAAGACAAAGTTAATCTTTACTGAACAGAAGCCTCACTGTGAAAATTTATATTAGAAAGTCACTTCATCAACTTCTGATTAATAATTAATTAGCAGCATGGGCTCATTCAAATTTTTCCTTCTAATATTTTTACCCTTTTAATTTCTCCACCAAAAATGCAATTCATTAAAAAATGCTGTCAAAGGTGACTAATGCAATTGAAGAAACACCTCTTAAATGTAAAATTCTTGTTCAGAAAAAGATGACGTTTCATATCCACAAACTATTGACTAATAATGAACAAAAAAATACTAATAATTATAATCCTAAAACAATACTTGACCATCCACTTGTGTTTCTTGGAGGCAAAAAATGTGAGAAATAGTTTTTCAGAGCTGAGTAATTTTTTAATATACAAGATCATCTGTTGTTATATAAATTGAATTCTTGATAGGAGTAGGAAGAAACTAAGAATAAGAAAATTTTGTCTGAAGATTGAGATAAATTCCTAAACACTGAAATCTATTATACTGTGCAGTTATTTCCAGGAGCACACTATTTTCATATTTATTTTGCTCTCACTCTCCCACAAGTCATGCTGATTTCAAGATTAAATCACTTTGTGGAGTTTGAAATTAAACCCAGATGTTTGGAAAAGAAAACAACATATATTAGAAATTAACATCTCTGTGGTTTCTTCTGTTTACTGTCCGTCCCCCCCCCCCCCACTTTTCTACAGCACCCACTTTCAAGAAATTCTAAAGCTCTGAAGCTCTGAATAATAAGTATGCCTGCCTGGTGTGGGAAAAAATAAATTACTTTTTTTTTTAGCTCCATTTGCAAAATATTCTTCCAGGTGTTATATTATTGTCTGATATAAGACGACAACACATTTTAACAGTCATTTCAAACCAAATTTTGACATAAGAGATTTCTCTATATTTTCTACTGTGTCACTTAATTAATTATTTTTTAAAAAAAATCTTAACCATGCTTGGGAAAGAAAGAGCTCACATAATAACATTGCAATACCAGCTCTTCACATATAATTTCCCTGATAGTTTGAACTGGTGACAGAGAGCCTTTCATGATTCCAAAAATCATCTTTCTTGAACCAATTAAAAAGAAGAGATATCAGAAAAAATTGTCTTATTTAGGGAAGGAAACTTCACCAATGATCAGTGGTGATTTGTTGGATTTGTTGCCCAAATGAGGCAATGGAATACAGATATTGTATGTACCTGTAACTGGACTTATAAGAAAAGCTGCACTAAATTTCTTATTGTTTTGCACTTGGTCAACCCTTATCCTGGCAGATGGTGATGAGCAAGCAAATTTGGAAGCATCTTAGTCATTATAAGGAATAGCAATCTTATTGGTTAATGTCATACAGAGCAGTGTGTGACCAGTCATAACTCCTTACAGCCATCTGTTCTTTCTGGGTATGAGTAGACTGTTTTGGTATGGACTATGTTTTTTAATGTACCAAATATTTTATTGTGTCCAGCCACCATGAGGGTATATACATCTATACACCAAATGGGTATGGATAGGACATAATGATGATTTTTAGTAAGTATGATTTGTTCATATTTATTCTTCACAGATTCTTCAGAGGAAAACTAGACATTTTAAATTCATGGATGTACTGGTAATAAAGAAGATTGTACATAAAATGTTTAGGGACCTGAGGATAAGAGTAAAAGCTTTTTATTGAAGGATTCACTACAGATGTAGAATTAGTTATATGATACATTTCCTCCCTTCCCATGCTATTCCTCCACAGCTGAGATTCATAACTTAGAGGTTATATTCCTGCTGTGATTTTTAATACACAATATACTGGTGCTCCTATGTCTTTAAATAAGCATTTGTAGAATGTTTTGAATCTCACAAAGTATGCCCTCACATAGTGGTTAGATGGTCAATGCAGCCTCCAATCATTGGCAGTGGCCAGCAGGACATGCTCAGTGAAGCTCACATAGCAAAGAGTGATCATTTCCCCCCAGAATTTTCTCTGAACCTTCTCTGACCTGCGGCACAGAAAGCCCCTGGGCCAGAAATGAAAGGGACAGTGATTTTAATGATCTCTATCATACCTTCTTTGCAACACCTTCATCTTAGCCTGAGCAATCCTAGTCATTCCTTCCACAGAGGCAGGTTGCCTATCAATAAAATGTGGAGGTCCTACAAGTATATTTTAGCTTCTGATTATTCCTTCCTTTTTTTGTATTTTTGCTTTTAAATCCCTTTCTAAAATTTCTCCTTTTATAATCTGAATTTTTGTTTGAATGCAGAGAAACACACAAGATTTGGATTTGGTTAAAAGAGAGAACCCTCAAACATTTAGTTGTATGCACTATGTTTTGTTCATAATCCTTTCTCTTTGAGACCTAGATTCGGCAAATCCTTGGATTATAGACTATTTATGTAGTTGGTAGTTGGCAACACTCAACAATTATCTCTATAATGTTTTTTGATCTATAAGTCCTTAGATAATCGTGGTATATTACATACTACTTTCTCATGCTAATTGCAAATGCAAATAAAAATTTATCATATATTAATATGATTTTTTCTTATTAGAATCATAGAAGCAACATATATTGGAAAATCATCAGGAATGATTTATCTTCAAAGCTAACTTGTTATTATATGATAATGGTTTTGTTATTTCCAACCCCAATTTAGGATACTATATAATTTATCAAGATAAACATACTCAAAGTACTTCTGGAGAAAGCAGCTGTGGATAATATATTTTATGAATTTTGAAATATTAAATTATCTCAGCCAATCATACATTAAAAGTCTTTTATTATGAGTTGACCCTGTGACTTTTAGGTGACCTATTATTTAATTGTGATTACTTGTGGAATAAAGATTAACAGTCGTAAACCAGTTAATCTCCATTATGTGTACTTTCTAAGAAACTAGTCACAAATTGGGTATGCCAATATGAAATTTCCATTTAAACTAATGCCCACATCCACTGTCCACTCCAGATACAGAAATATAGCTTGAAACCTTATGTAAGCTGCTGAGAGATCCCCTTGTGCCTTCTTAGTGAAAATTAAATGTTCAGCATCATACTCTTCTTCTTTTCCAACACCATGCATATGTTTTAAATATAGTTTGTTAAAATATTAGTCACCTTTTCCACACAGAAATTTTGGTCAACTGTTTAACGTGTCATTAGTTTTCAAAATTTTCAGGCTCCTGCTGAGACTAAAAGTGTGGTGGTGGCCATTTAGAAGAGGATATATACAAGAAAGCCAGATGTAGACAACTGACTAAAGTTTAATACAGAATATATTCTGTTGGCCAAAAGTATCTGGAAAAAGAGAATACTTATAAGTGAGACATCATAGTCAATAAAGTTTTTCTAATGCTGATGTGAATAAGAAGAAGACAGAAATTAGGGGGAAAATACTGTAGGCCTTATTTTTATGCAGAATTAGGTCCATGTCAGTTATAGTAATTTTTTAAAATAATTGGAATATAGCTCTGCCTAACTAAAATCTCTCATTGTGCTATGTCTTCTGACTTGAATCCCATCATCCACCAAAATCATCTTGTAAGATCTTCACTCTGGTTTATGCTAGAGATTTAAATTATATCCTAGATAAGAAGAAATTGATTGTATGAAAAAACACAGTGGACAAATATGGATGCTTTACCTCAAAATGGCCAAAATCTTTAAATTACTTCTTATACCCAATGCATTTACTATAGATATAATTAATATAACGGATGCTAAATATCCCTTGGAATAGTGGGAAATGTTGAACGGTCCTAATTTTCCAAATGCCTGTGAAGCTGAAAGTACAATATTATCTGGAACCTACACCCAGACCTAAGTAGGAAGGTGATGGAAATCACACAGAAACATTCTGGTGGTTATTAATGTTAAAATTATGCTAGGATTAAGCCATACATATACACACACACACAAAACAAAACAAAACAAAGCAAAACAAAAAAGAATGGAAAAAAAGACTCTGCTTGACAAAGAAAGGAATATTTTACAGGTCAGAAAGTAATCAAATAAGATAAGAATTTCCAGAAGCCAAACACAGCTAGATCCAACAAAACAAATTATCCAAGAACAAAGCAGTGTTTATGCATTGGTTGAGATTTTCATTTTCCATACTTTTAAAAGTTATGTGTTTTCAACAAGTAACTGTCATATACAATCTGATAGATTTCAAAGCACAGTGGGAAGCTTCTGCTTTTTTGGGGATTCTGGGACTCTTTTTTCAAGTTTCTTGATGAAATGTTCCTGCCCCTCTACTCTCTGGATTACAAGTGCTTGGGTGGAGATGTCACACAAGAAGAAAAAAGAAATGGCTCAACTTTCAAGAGTAAGGCTTTGCAGGTAGGATTTTGATGTCTGTGAAGAAATTTGTGCATATAAAATGCCCTAAAGGGCACTGTGGTGTGTAGGACTTTGGAAACATTGGCCTATCCTAAGCAGTGCCTGCTATTCCCCTTTCTCCTCTGTTCCAGTCTCCTACACACAGAATTGGTGTGGTGGTGGTGGACATTACTACAGCTTCTGTCTTGGAAGACCTTGTTTTCCAATTCTTTGGAGAATTAATGTAATGACAGAGTAGGGGCTACGAAGAGGTCAGTGGCGAGTGCCTTCACTGTGTCAGAGACCCAGTCCCTGAGGTGCCTAAAGGCTTTTGTTTGAAGTTCTCCCTGTTATTTCCTGTTCAGCTATTTCCATTATGTAATTTGAAAGATAGCATAACATGACATAAAAGATCAAATTCGGAGTGATAGATCACCATGGATTGTTACCTGAAGACCAACAAATGAAATGGTCTTCCATAAAATTGAGTTTATGGAAACAGCACCTCTCAGTATATAAAGAGGTATATATTTAAGAACTTTAAAACCTCAAACTTTTGCATCTTGTCAAACTTCACAAAGTCTGGGGTTGGCTTAAAGCTCCATTTAGCTGCCATGTATTTTTCCCTTTTATTTCCTTTTCCATCATTTTTGATCACCAAGATTTGATGAATTGTTATCGCAAAAACATAAGAACTGGCCACTTGAATCAACTTGCTTTTCTGTCAAGAATGTCTCAGCGGTAGCTTTCATTTCTTCTGTGAAAAATTTCTTTTCAAGTCAAATGGAGAGCATTATTTTATAAAGAAGTACCTTACTGCTTTATAGCTCAATTTTCCAATGCTTCTGGAGAGAGACAGACTTAAGAGTTGAAGGCACTTGGCACCCTGCAGGAGGCACTCCACACAGCAGAGGACTGAATCATTAAATACAGTACTTTTTATAGTGCACGCACAAAAAATATTGAGCTCTGTTTTGTGCATCTGTACAGTGTTGCATTTCCTGGTAGTATTTTTACAAGTACTGTACTTTCCAGATTCTAATTGAGAGTTGATTGTTAATCTGCTTCTGTAAGTATCATAGAAGACCTATATAATTGCAAAATATAATGTTAAATATGGCTACATTAAGGAGTTTCATAATAAGAGAATTTCTTCTTTTATCTCTTGAGGAATGTATTTGAGGTAGATTGAATGTTGTTTATTCATTTATGTGCTTTTCAATTTATCTGTAAAAATTTTTGACTTATGATAATCATTATTATTATTACTTTTATTATTGTTATTATATGGATGAGAGCAAGTAGCAAAGGGAGAAATGGCATGCACTGAGGTCAGCTGCAATTCTGCCATATAGGTAAAATAACATAGCAAAGTGAGGTGATATTAAAGAGTGTGGGGAATGATGTGCGAGCGGGTGGGAAAGTTACATCAAGACCACCTGAGGTGCTAGGACTGAAAATTAGTGAAATCAGAGTTTCAAAGGCTAAAAGCAAAGAGAAGCTTTCTCAGGAAAGCAATTGCAGAAACTCTGCTGGGTGCATAGCACAGTCTTAGGTGGAGCAATAGATAACAGTGGAAGATAAAAGAGGGTAGCCAGAGTCTGTTGAGCAGTGGATCAGAAATCCTCAGCCAAAGAAGCAGTGAGAACCTGGGGAAGGGAGGGTGGGATGATGAAGGCAGGGAAACCCATGGAAAAGCACAGGCAGTTTTCCAGCAATGCTTACCTGCTACCATAAAATCCATTCATGCTTTGATCGACTATTCAGGTCCTCATAAGCATTTTGCCACATTTTTGGTTGCAGCCTCCTTTACATGCCAATTCACCTAACCCAGATGTGCAGCATTGGTGCCTATGGTGCATTGGTGCTTGTACTCTCTGATATGGAAGCTAAATTTGTCAGCTTTAGAACCTAAATTTCTGTATTTTATTTCTATTGTACAGGAAGGGGAAAAAGACTGTCATAAGTGAGAACGTGGTCAAGGAGATCTGAAATGAGTGGAAGAGAAGACACAGAAAATCATGTACTGAAAGAAAAAGAAATAAAAGACGCGAGTAGAATGAAAGACAAGAGAGTATAAAAGTGATTTAATAACCCAGAGAATTCATTTATGCTGCCAAAATACTATCAAAAAGACCACATGGATTTATGTACCAGAAAAGTTACTTCAAATTCAGAATTTTTCTTTAATTAAAGTTATAGGGTATGTTTTCCTTTTCATTTTGAAACAAAAGGCAGAATATTTAAACTATATATAAAAGAGGTATTAAAAATGTATTTTGGGGTACAAAATCTAAATATTTTAATAGAAAATAGGATATCAAAATAGATTAGGAAACTAATGTATTTAAAAACACTGCAGCTTCTCTTAATTTCTTCAAAATATTGCTTTTAAAATATACTCATCTTAGTCCAGTTTTGTTCACATTTCATGTTTCTACTAAGTTGTAACTGCATGGTTTCAAATTTATGTTTCATTTGCAGTAGTTAAAGCTCCCTTCTATTCTGGACACAAGATTTTTTAACATTATGCTTCTTTTATTTTTGAAGATTTCCTTTGATATCACAATATAATACACTGGAGAAGAAAATTTAACAAGTGCTCAGGACCTTATGAGTAGTAAAGCTTACATGATTTGTAAAATATTAAAGAGAGACAGATAGGAAACTTAAGTTTCTCTTTTGTTACTTCTTTTCTTCAGTTTATTGTTCCCTGGGGGAACACGTGAAGATATGACAAAATGCTTGAGACAAAATTAATGTGGCTGAGAAGTGGAGATATTTGTGGGTAAACAGTGCAAGACCACCTATTTTATTACGCCAAATACAATAACAGAATATTCTCAGATTCACCTACCTCAGACCAGGTGTGTGCAGAAGCACCCCTGAATATGTCACACTTGGTAATATGTTTTGGTGAAACTGAGACATCCAGTCAAGAAGTCTGTGGTGCAGAATCTCCATTACAGTGTTTCTTGGGTGCTGACTGTGAAACGGAGATTTTCAAAACATTTTTGGAACTTATAATTATATCATATATTGTTGTTGTGAACTTTTAATGGGCTAGAAGTTGTAGAAAACCATTTCTTATTCAATATATCCCATAAATATCAAGAGAGATTTCATAGCTGAACATACTCTAAAAGTCTTTAAATTTTTACCATCCTAGGTATTTTAATATTTATCAATATGACATCAATTTAGATGTGCAATCCTACATGATACAAAAACACTAGGACCACTTGTTATAATAACCACAAAATACAATTGGAATAGGCTTACCAAATAAACGTGCTTTGGGTGAGCAAAAATCAAAAAGGAGAATCTCCTTGCTTCAGCCCTAATTCTTCATTCTCAGCTCTTTTGGCACTCTGCAAACACTGGAGAAAAACCTTGGGAAGATAATTTAGTCTTCTGCCACTCTTTAATTCTCATTTCTGCTTTTACTGTGATTTAATTGATGAGTGAAGAATCCAGTGTAATAAATTAAACAGAATACCATATTCAAACATATAACCTCTTCTTAAAACAAATGAGGTAATTCAACTGGTTTAATTTATTCCATAAATGTGATATTTTGGCAATATAACTAAATATATTAAACACTGTATTCAATTGGATTGTGCTCCATTAGATAATAAAGTGAATATAGCTCAATAATAATGTCAGTATAAGGACAAATATTGAAAAATGATGAGCTTTTACTTTGCCAGTTTCATGAAGAGGTGAACTTTCATATGACAAAGAACCTAGTTAGTATTAGGCAAAATTGGCTTTTTAAAAATTTTACATTTAGTATCAGGAGGAGGAACATTTAAAGATGTATTTTATATGAGCTTTGCACATTGATTTGAGTTAGACCACAACACGAAAGAATGTCTCAATAATGTCATGTCCCACTGGCGCACATGTAGTGCCATAATCTTGCTGCATCTGTTAATCACCAAAATCCCAATAGCACTAATCTGAGTGCTGTGTGCTTCTTAAAGAATTGCTTTCAGCAGAAAAATTGCTCCTCTCTGTTGTCCTGTGTTTCCAAGTTCCGGTGCTCCAGTTTGACAAATATTTTAAGTTAGCCTTCTAGGTTTATTGTGGAACAGCATGGAGATAACAGGACTCTCAAAGCTGTGGCAATGATCAGCAGGAAATGTCAATGTCCTTACAGTATTGTTTTGCTTTTTCAGACCTTCATGATTTTCTGGAGCCATGCCACCTCTCAGAATCTTGAGTCTGAAATACTGAGGTGAAAGTCTCTTAGAGATAACTTTGCTGGTTTTTTCCATTTCAGTTTTTTCTTTTTATCATGGATAGCAGTGAAGCATATTTTTCCAAACTAACCTTAATGTTTCTTATTTCTGGAAATTAAACTGAAAAAGCTGGAGTCACTTTGCACTTTTTACCCAAAAAATGAAGTTTTTACTTCAGTATTAGAAATTGTCAAAGGTTTGATGATTTTTTCCCCATGTACCTATAAATTACCCATACTTAAAATATGGGTAAGTAAGAGAAGAAGTAACCGATACTTTAAGTACCCTTGTCACTTAAAGGCCTTTATGAACAATACATGTTAATAGAGACTACCTGCATCTTCTCTACAAACAATACAGGGTTGGTTTTGTTTATTTGTTTCTTTTGTTGTGCAGTTCTGTTTTGATTTGTTTTGTTGAGTTGTTTAAATTGGGTTTTTCATGTAAACTGGTAATTCAGAAACATGACAAGGAAATATGTATTGCAGATTAACAATACCATGGCCAAGCACCAGACACATCACCTTAACATGTGAATGCTGGTGCCTACACCTTTTTGTTTCAGTTCCATCATCCCAAATACTTATTTCATTATTCTTTTCCGCTCAATAGATCAGGATATCAAAGACTGAAATTTTGAGCATTTCCCACCAGGCAGAGTTTATTTCTTCTGTTTACTGGTGTCAAGCAGGTTTCAGTCTCATGCTGAGCAGATGCTTTACTAATGTTTTGCTCAGTGTTTAATAAAACATTTATGGAGCACATGAAGGAAATATACTTATATTTCACTGCTGATGATTGAGTAAGTTCTATACCATTTCTCCAATGAATAGTCACGTCCAAACACTTTCAATTATTCATGTTCTAATTTGTAAATATGGCAAAGAGTTCTTATCTGGAAATGTCTGCTAGTCCTGTCGTTCAGGAGAAAAAATTCCTTCCAGGTGCAGCAGATCCATGATAAAAAATTATTCTATTCTTTCAATATGCATGTTCAGTGCCAGCTCCTGGATAATTTAGAAATTAATGCTAATCCATAAACACATATAATTTTTCTTACTTTCATTACAGCTGAAACATTCTGATACTTTGTACACTCTTGTGGCTTGAAATGCATGGGTGGTTTAATCCCAAATAAAATGAAATAATCTTGGGAAAGTGGTACTGTAAATCAGTAATATATGTAACACCTTGCCTCTGCTTTCTAATATAGGGATGAAAGCATTTTGAGAAATTTGAAATTAAAAGATATCAAAACAAAGTCCTGATTTGGCAGAATCCTTGTTTAGGTAGTCCTTACTCATACAAATAGTTAATTTAAATTTTTCTGGATTAGGCAATAATGCATGATGTACATGTTATTACTTTTCAGCTGGATTTTTTTGTTGTGACAGTCAGAATGCTCGATTAGATTCCTAGGCAATACATTAAACATTGTAATTCTATACATAATTAAGATAAATGAGCACTTACCTGATATGCACTATTATATATAGAAGTAAAAAAAAAAAAACACAAGGAAGAAAACATTGCTTCTTAAATCTGAGCTGGCATCTAACTGGAAGGAACTTCAAATCTGCAAGAGAAAGAAAAAAGTATTTAATCAAGGAGAAATACCAGGATTTACACACATGTAGGAACAACCAAGTCCAATAGTGAAATAGAAGTATTATATATCTGGGAAAAAAAACCTGTTAGAGGCAGTCTGGAGATTAAAATGGATCCACACTGATCATGGCTGAACAGCGTTACAGAGTGGTAACCAGGCACAGAGGTACTGTCAATGCGTCAAGCAGCCTTTCTGCTCAAGGCACTAGTGACAGATAAAGCTTCACTAAGAATATTTTGTACAGATTTTGGTGCTGTGCTCTAAGCAGGAAATGAGCCATTGAGAGATCATGGAAAAGATGACAAGAAGCAGCACTGTTCTGCCCTACGTGACAGACTGAAGAAGTTGTAACTTAGAGAGAAGACACTGGTGGCTCCAGTTTCAACTTGTGGAAAAAGCTGTGTGGTAAAAGTGAAAATCCAACTGTATAAGTAAAGGGCTTCATCTGTAGTAAGTGAAATTTATAGCAGACATCTGGAAAACTTTCTGGAGTAGAATATCGTTAAGTGCTAGGAAATGTAGAAACTCATATTTTTAGGAACAACTTGAAAAAACTCTCATCAGGAATGGCTTATGGAGCACTGATCCAGCGTTTGTCTAGAACTAGATAGCTACCTCATTAAATAACTAACTGACTGAAGTCTTCCTGTAACTTTTCTGTGGAAGTAGATATATATTTAAACCACCCATTGGGACTTTTGTAATTTTCATTTTGGCATATGCACAAACGCATAATTAAAATCAAATCCTCTGACTTTTGTATATAACTGTTATTCATGACTTTTTCTCTCTTCAGTTCCAATGTCATATAACATACAGTGTCAGTCCTCTGACACTACCCTTGACTTATGAACCCTCTTCTAGAAGTACAGGTGTTGTTATAATGAGCCTTTCATGTTGCTATTCTCTTTCTATAGAATTTCTGATTGGCAGATGTGAAGATTTTTTTTGAGTTAAAAATTTGAATATAAATTTTTTTGTAGAAAATAGTTAGTTTATAATGCTGGGGTTACCTTGGTGTTTTATGTTTAGTTGCTAGTGTTGTATTTGGTGAATTCTTGTGTTTGTGTGAAACAGAGGTTCTCTCAGGCTCTCAGCCTCCATCATTGAGACAGCTACAGCAGGAGCAAACACTGTTTGGATAGATCTTCCCGTTTTGTCTCAGATGTATAGAAAAATCTTCTTAAGGGATTAAGGGATCATATATAATTTGACCCAGGTATGGAAGCCCAGCATGGAATGTTATCACAGCCATGATCTCTCTAACCAGGAATTCAGTATTTCTTCATTTAAATGTAAAATCTTCCTTGATTTATTCTGACCTTTTGCCTCATTTTTTTCCCTAATACTTTCAGCTGTATCAATTCAGTTCCTGGCACACCCCTCTCTATTCCCACCCCTCCCACCTTCCCCTTCCCCCACTCCCGCCCTAAGTCTGATTTCTGCCACAGCCAAATTAGTTGACTGAAGAGACGTGTTTTCCCAGTTTTGCCATCTAGGATGGGGACAGTTTTGTTTTCCTCAGCTCTTCCTCAGCTCTTCTGTCTCTCATCTCTATTACTGTGGACTCAGAAATCCAGAACTCCTTTGTGATTCCACTGTGTGTTCTGTCTTGAGTCTTGGGCTGGCAGAGCAGTCCATCAGTCCCACTCTTCTTCTTTGCAACAAACTTCTTCCTCAGCAAACATATATTCATGAAGTATAAATACGATATGAGGAATAGGTGTTACTTTCCAAAAAGGACCATATTTATAGAATAAAAGGACCAAGATCTTAGTGCATGCAGCCCAGCAGGTAAGGAGAGGTTGTGCAGCACTTTACATATTCATGGATAGCAGTTCATCACAATGTTGCCATCTAAATTTAGAAATAGCACAGCCTTTACCTGATTTCTTACTTGGCAAGCACCTCTGAAAAGGTCTCATTTTTCCTGGATAATGCCAGTAATACATGGGCATGAGGAATGAAAATAAACTTATCCCTGATATGACTTTTTAAATAACTGTACAGTTCTGAACTTGCATGACTCCAGTGATCTTTCTGGAACAACATCTCACAACTTTGCAAATTCCTCATCACTCCAAGCCAATGTTATTGAACCATATCAGTTTGGGCTTTGAACCCTTGGTCTCAAGCAGCTCAACCTCTGTGGAGAGGGGAAGTTTACATAGAGAAGGGGTTAGGGGAAGATTCTAGGCTCTCACATAGCAAAATAAGATCTTCTATGAATTTGGAATATTTTCAGCCTAGTTCAGTTGGATTGAATACCTCTCACAGGAGTGGACATGTGAAACTGGAGACTCACAATTTGGTTTTAAATTGCCTTTGCAAATCTGTCAGAGGCCTAATTTAAATTCTTTATCCCATACCCTTCCAACCTCTTTCGCCTCCAAGAATTAATGTGATAGGCCTCTGAAAGCAATTTATTAATGATTTAAAAATCTCTAGAAGCCAGAAATTGAAAGGCTGAATTTTTTATCTGTATAGTGAAGAAATCAAGGTAAATAATACACTTTTCTAGAGACAACTGTACATTTACCATAAGATTTATTCAATTTGAAAAGGAAATGCATGTCTTCTAAGTACATTAAAAGTATAGTAGGGAAATATTAGTGTCTTGTTTTTGAACTTTATAGAATGTTTTCTATTTTTGTCTAAAATGCAAAATATTTTTCAAATGTGGTTTTGAATGATGAGGAGGAGCACAGACATGTAATCTGTAACACAATACAATTCTCATTCTCTCAATTCTGGCAAAGTATTGCTACTCTGTATGTGTGTATGCAGGCACATGAATAAATCAATAGCTCAGGTGAAAAGTTTACATTAACAGCAGTTGTGTGACTCACATGGTTAGGAAAATCAGAGGCTGACATAAAAAATGGCAAATATACTGCAGCTTAAAAGGTCACTTCAAAAATTTCTGACAACCTGGAACATTAGAAGGTCAAAAATCAACAGCACATTGTCCTGTTTGGTTAGATTGTGCTACTACACTCTCTCTATGGACTCTTATTTTTTAAAATAATTGCATGCTCTTTTGAATCAGCCAGCCATTCAAAGACCACACTTCCCATTTTATTGAGAAATTAATGAAGTGTAGAGAACAGCTCATTTTATTCCAGTAGTCCTTTTAACATGCAAATAGAGGCATCTTCCAATGAACACACTTCTGTTTGTGCTATTAAAGAGCAGTAGGAGCAATTGATAATTGTCCAGTTTAGAAAATATGTGCCTAAAGCTTGCCTATATTTTCCCCTATATAATAATGAAAGATCTCATTAAACACATATTTTCTAATTTTCCATATATTTCTTGCCTGTGCCTGGACCAGTAAGAGAATCTCTGCTGATTACTGATTTATCAAAATCCCTAGCCTATAATTTATAAATTTCAGCCTCAAACAACTGTGAGATTTTTCTGCTTGCCTTGTTTTGAAACGCCTTAAAATATTTTAGGAGAAAAGGCACTGAACAGTTAAGCTGGGAAAAGTCTTGTGCATCATCTGAGAGAGAAGAAGATACAAAATAAATGCTCCCAGTTCACTGCAACACTATAAAGAAAAAACCTTCTCCCACATAACAGAGATACCTAGAAGGTACATAAGTTGTTCTTGACTATGCTTATAGTAAGGATATCTTGGAATCTATTTTCTCATCCTTATTTTACCAATCTCTCCTATTTCACACAATGCAGACCCTGCACCTCACAGAGACTTCTATAAATGCATTCTACTGTCTCCACAAAGACACTGAGATCCACATTCAGAAAGGTGTCAGCATCAAAAGACCTACAAGTCATCATCTTGGACAAACCTTAAAACAGCTTTTAGCAGCAATGAGCAGTACCTGGGAGTATATTAGTGCAAAATATTGAACTTTTTCCATGTGTTTAACTGTATTTCTTATATATTTGAGAATATATTAATCTGGAATAGGGTTGTAAACGATATCAAGAATAAATGGAAAAATTATTTTCTGCAAAAGGAACATGAATGGTACTTCAAGCACTTAGAAGCAAAACATATTGAATTTTTGTGAATTTGTAAACAGTTTTCCTTTGTTGTGTATGTCATTATAGCTCTGAATAGGTTTATAGAATTATTTTAAAGTAACCTGTGTATGGATAGTAACTGCAGCAGCTGACAGATATTGTGAGTTATATTTTGGATTCAGAGACTGGAGTATTTCAATGTATTTTATCACTTAATACCATTTTTATTAGAGCCAAAGAGGAAATGTTCGACATCTTTTTTATAAACAGGACTGCTTAGAAAACAGAAACATAAAATATGTAAAACCAGTAACACTTAAAGGCATTGCTTAGCTGGAGAAACTCTGATGGAGTCGCTGAGAGTCAGGAAAGATCAGCTTGATTCTCTGTTACTGAGACATCAGTCTTTAAAGGTAACCACAAAAATTTTTTTAAAATTTGCAAAAATTAAAGAAAAAAATATAAAAAACTTTTAATGTAATGTAGATTATTGACATTCCTTTCTTTAAAAAATAATCTAGCCTTCTAGAAAACGAAAGGTAGTGGATAAACCTTTGCCACACTAGTAAGAGAGGTACAATTTTTATATATTCCACTCCTGATCTGTAAGCATGCCATCTAAAAAGTCACCTGCTAAGATGGAAACCTCTCTGTGGTTTGGATCTTTTTCCAAACCCCCCAGTGTTTGTTTTTCTCTTCAAAGACACAGGTGCAATCATTGGATCTAACTTTGCACTTGACGTAGGGACAGAAAGTTGTCTCAAGTTCAGGTCATTGTTACAAGCTTTGAATACAATAAACAAATTTCTGGTTTTATAAAAAAGAGATTTTATCCTTGTGGAATAAGCCAGAGGTATTACCTGTTTTGCTTTGTGATTTGTTATTTCTGAGAAGCGTTAATTAAAATGTTGAGATAAATAAATCCTAGACTTTCTCTTGAGGCTTTCTCTTTTTGGCATCTGAATCACTAACCTCTCTGTTGCCACAGATTTAAAATAAAACTCAAACCTTTAATTTTTGAAGGAGAGTTTATGCAGAAAACTAATTTCAACCTTCTGATTCCTGTGATAATAGTTGTGTCTCTATGCAAGCAGAACTGCCTGCCAGAAAATTTCTCAGATGTCAAGAGTCAAAGTATAAACATTAGTGAACTTAAATTTTCTGTAGACAACAAAGCTCAGAATAATTTTGTGACCTTTCATTTAAGTTGTGCATAATGTGTTCAATTGCTCTTATCCTCAGTATCTTTTTGGCTTCTGTGTGTAAGCAAAAAAACTTGAAATGCATTTAGCTGGGGAAAAGAAAATATAAAGAATAATGTAAAAGTTTGTTTTATACTACTTTAGAGAACTGAAACTTACTATAACTCATGGTTCTGGCATTTATCTACAAGTTCTTATGTGTTAGAAAATACTAGCTAGTGTCTACTGAGTGCTTTTAAATGCTTCTGCTCTTTGCTGCTGATGGGAAAAGGCCTGTCATGGTTTTCTGTAAGTAACATTAGGCTTGTTCTCTGCTAAGAGGTATAAATAAAATATGTAAAGTAATAAAAAAAAATCCCTTAGGAAGTATTCAGTAAATCTATAATATTACCATATCCCATAAAAAAAAGACCATAATAAATTGGATGCCAGAGGTAGGATACATTTTACTTAACTTTAAAAGTTTTATGACCAAGCTGAGCTCTTACAGTTGGGAGAGGACTGAGCATTTTGAAGAGTGATTTATCAGGTCTCTTTTAGACATTCACTTTAGGGTGAGTCACTGTGTCATGGTAGTGGCTATTTCTCTCTAGCTCTGAATGGAGTGGAGGATGACTTTCAGTGTAGATGACTACCAGCAGTAGGTGCCTGCATTTTTCTGATGAATCCCATATATGAATGTATGAAATCCCATACATCCATTTGATTAAAGACTTTGGCTAATGTCCAAGTGCACAGTAGCTGTAGCTTACTACCAAGAAACTGTGCACCTCACAATATTTTAATCTCTGACTACAGATGTCAAGCAGTCTTTAGGTAGCCAGATTAAATTGGATTAACTACAATTAAAAAAAAATTATTTTAGCAATGCAAAAATGTAATTATCAGGGTGGGTGGAGTAACCACATCACATTGCAGCAAAGGCAGCAAATCCCACATGACCACTGTGCCAGGAATGGTGAGCCCCTCATTAGCTGAGAATCCCCCAAACCCAGTTCTCTAAACATCATCTCAGTTGACTTACATCCACACAGTGTGTATGCAAGCCAAATATTTACAATGCACATATCAATATCTGCCATCAGAATGATGGTGGTTTTGATCAAGTTTTTCAGACCTGATTTCTTTTCATGATAACTCCCCCAGCTGACCAAAGGAACCCGGTTCATGTAATCTTTTTTGGATTTCAGTAAAGCTTCTGGTCCAGTCTCTCAGAGGATCCTTCTGGACAAAATGTCCAGCATTGAGCTGGATAAACAGTTTGTGCAATGGGTGAGTAACTGGCTCACAAGCTGGGCATACAGGGTTACAGCGAATGGGGTGACATCAGACTGGTGACCTGTCACCAGTGGGGCTCCACAGGGCTCCATGCTTGGCCCTGTGCCCTTCAACATCCTCATACATGACCTGGACATTGTACAGGAGGGGATACTGAGCAAGTTCACAAGTGATACAAAGCTGGGAGGAACTGTTGACTCCTGTGAGGGCAGGGAGGCCCTGCAGAGAGACCTTAACAAGCTAGAGGGCTGGGCAAACACCAATTCTATGAATTTTAGCAAAGGCAAGTGCCAGATTCTGCACCTGGGATGAAGCAACCTTGGATGTACAGACTGGGGAATGAGAGGCTGGAGAGCTGCAACACAGAAGAGAACAAAGGTAAGTTGAATTTGAGTCAGTGCCCTGGCAGCCAGGAGGGCCAGCCCTGTCCTGGGATGCATCAGGAACAGCATCACCAGCCAGGCAAGGGAGGGGATTGTCCTGCTCTACTCTGCACTGGGGCAGCCTCACTTTGAGTGCTGGGGGCTGGTTTGGGTGCTACAATAAAAGAAAGATATAAAGCCATGAGTGTCCAAAGGAGGGCAATGAAGATGTTGAAGGGCCTTGAGGGGAAGTGTTCTGTGGAGTGGCTGAGGTCACTTGGTCTGTTCAGCCTGGAGAAGAGGAGACTGAGGGGAGAGCTCATTGCAGTTACAACTTCCTTGTTAGGGGAAGAGGAAGGGCAGACTCTGATCTCTGTGGTGACCAGTGCCAGGACCTGAGGGAATGGCCTGAAGTTGTGTCAGGGGAGGCTTAGATTAGATATTAAGAAAAGGTTCTTCACCCAGAGGTTGGTTGAGCACTGGAACAGGATCCCCAGAGAAGTGGTCACACAACCAAGCCTAAGAGAGTTCAATAAGTGTTTGGACAATGCTCCCAGGCGTGTGGTGTGACTCTTGGGGATGGTCCTGTATAGGGCCAGGAGTTGGACTTGATGATACTGATGGGTCCATAACAACTTAGCTTATTCTGTGATTCTGTGACTCTATTTAGACAAAATAATTGTCAAAACCCTTCCAATTTTTGTCCTTTTAACTGCTGTTATTCTTGCGTAGCATATAGCCTTTAGAAAATCTCTATTTCAAAGAATCTACTTAAGTCTTTTTCATAGCTTTAAGATGGATTCAATTTTTCCTCAAATCCTCACATATTGTTACATGAGACCAAATCTATAACTTAGCTCAGGTCAGTTGAGTAAAAGTAATAACTTTTTGTATGCAAAATGTTTAATCCCCTTTTCACCTCAGTTGGTTTTCTGCTCTGTCATTACTGCTCATTAGTATTTTGAGATGCTAATCATTACATGCTTTTATTCTATTACTCAGGAAAATCTGAATTAACTGTCTGAGAGTTTTTCGAGAAATACACCACTAGACTGTAGACTGAAGTAAAGAAGTAAGTTTAATCCCATTGTTTCATAAGCTTAATAAAATACATAACCAGAAGTTATAAGGAAAATTTAACTATATCGTTAATGGTAGGGAAAAACTATAATCACAATGAAAAATACATGCACAAAATTTTGCTTGCTACTTACTTGTCAGTGAAATAAATCACTGCTTAGATGTCAGATAAAAGGGTATTCAGGAAGCACTAAATCACGGGAGCTCATGAATAGTAATTATCGATCATTTGTTTTGTAAAAATCTCATCCAGAATATTCAGCCTAATGCTGGAGCTCATATTCTAAGAGTTTGCAGATTTCAATTCCAAGTGAGAAAGATGTTTCTCTCCATAACTCCTAAGACTCCATTGATATAATCAAGTTGTTACTTTGAGATTGCAAACATTTGAAGAAACTATGAAAGTATGTATTTTTGAGAGAACAAACAAAATGGCAGTTTTATTTTTCATGACAATGTACAAACATGACACCCTTCATCTCTGATATACCTCTCTTTTGTCCCTTGGCTATTTTCAGCTCTATTTGTACACACAGTCATAAGGTGGCTCCAAAAAAAAATTAAACTCTTAATTTCTTGCACCTATAGATAGGGGTTTTTTTATACATATGGATTTTTCTAGATATTTTCTAAAAAGCAACCTTGAACTGAACTCTCACAGAAAAACCTAGAGCTCTGAAGAAACATAACAGATTGTTGTTATAGGAGTGAAGAACTTCTACCTACCCATTCTGTGTGTGTAATTCAAGGTGATGTTCCTTGTATTCCTGATGGACCAACGCACAATTACTCTGTCAGAGAGGATGGCTGTTACAATGTCAGACTTTTGAATTTTCTGTGGGAAATAGCATAGGGAGATGAAGTTCCCAAAGAAATTCCCTGAAGAAAAGTAAAAGATCTCTTCATGTCAGTTTTGGTAGTGTAGATATGTGAGTTAACTGCAACCAGAGCTTCCTCATTTATCTGAAAGATGTTGGGGATTTCATGCTGGGGGTTCTGTTCTTATCTATTAGTGTATAATTAGACAATATCTGACAGAGTCAGGCTAAAATTAGTCATTACCTGCAATTTTTGTACATTCAGTCCTTCAATATCTTGTCTATTTATCCAGATATTCTCAAGTGACATGAATTCAGCATGAAGAGTTTCCCAAGTTGTTGTGAGAAAATGAAACCCTGCAGCGATTTTCTGGTAAGTCAGTGTAACATTTTGAAAATCTCTGAAGGAAACATGAAGTGGGATTAAAAGCAGAAGATAAAAATAGAAAAAGGCAAGGACAAAAAAAACAGGTGAAGGAAATGTAGGACATGAACAAAAGAGTAGATTGAGATATAGTACAGCGGAACTGCAGACAAGCAAAGAATAAGCAAGCTATGGGCAGAAAGCAGACCATGTCCTGTCATTACAGGATTATAGAAAAGCAAGAATTGCACAAAAGGAGCACCAGAATCTGAAAATACAGATGATCTTATCCATTTGCGATCACTGACAGAACTTCAATTGACAGAAGAATTAGGCTCTAAATATATATACATATTTATATAGGCATATATTTGTGTCCATGTGTATAGATTCATATGTGTCAGGGAAAACTGGAAAAAATATACATATATTCTTAGAGCACGGTTATAAAATAATGTAATTATAATAAAGACATTCCTGAATATACTGAAAAATATCTTAATTGGGTTCTGATAGTACTCTGGAAAGAACATTTTTGCTGAATATTTGTTACCTAGAAACAGTGGAATAATGAAAAGACCTTGAAAGAAGACAATCTTCTAGGCTCATAGAATCATTCTTCTGAATTTAAGATGGGATTCAGCAATCTTAAACTGAAAAAATACTGAAAAAACTTTATGAATGACATTTCTATGCCCACAAATTTCTGTTGGTCTGGACACTGATGTGCTGTGTTTTTCAGTCTGAATAAATCTTTAGTTGCATTTGCATGGAGGTTTTATCAAATAATGATATGAAGCAGAGTAAATTTTCTTACAAGGTTTGCAGTCCCTAGTCTGATAAGCTGCTCCAACACGAAACACAAAAATATATTGTCTGTAGAAAACCTATTCAAGAGGATATGTCTAGGAACTTTCAAGGTCTTAAAAAGATGAGAGGGATTTGTGTGTCAGTGTGTCTGACAAACAGATCATCATAAACTCTACCCCACAGCAATTCTAGCATGCCACCTAGCAGCTCTAGTCTATGAGAGAATGTCAAGCACCTTTGCAGACCTTTCAGCCTTTACTCAACTCCTGGGTGCCAAGGTAGCCTCCCTTTTCCTCTGCAGACCAATGCTCTCTGTGGTACAACAACTTTGGCTGTGGTAAGTTATGCAGCCTTTCAAAAAATATACCCTAAAAAGAAATTACTTCCCATTACACTTAACAGCAAAATAAAAGAATCCCTCAAGCAGGATCCAATTTGGTTAGAACAGACTCCAGAGACAGGCTATCTCCCCCAGGATGCAGTTCTACTAGAAAATGGTGCACTGTACATGTACACAACAAAGCATTTGTTTAGGGATGTTTCATATTCAAAAGATATCAAGAGACAGCTCTGGTCAATGCTGTCATATCATTACTCTGAAAAGGAGTTGTACAAGGAATGAAAAAGAATTGTCATTCTAGAAATACAAATGATTACTTTGGTGCATTTTGCAGCAAGTAATTCAGGTATAATAGTGTTTGCCATCTGCACAAAAATAACATTATACAGACATTGATATACAGTTTGATGAAAAACAATGATTGTAAACAAAAAAAAAAAAAGACAAAAGCAAACCAATTTGGTCTAGTTGCATAAGCTGTTGCATAATCTACTCCTAATTTTCTTGTCCTTTATTTTAGTTCAGAATGTTTTTCTTTCCTACTGAGATGGCCGTTATGTGTGTACACATCACACAAAAATGATAAAAGAGACTTTTTTTTTGTTTGTTTGATCAGGAAAGAAAGCTTTTCTGTTTTTCTGTGCTGCAATACTGGTTTCAGAGTAGAAACAGACAGCAAAACAGATGTATCCTGTGTGTAGCCAGCCTGAAATGTACTGCAGCAGGACAGTCTAGACCAATATGCTGTACTATCTGTAAGGGAAAACAAAACTGCTGAAGACACCAGGCCAGATTTCTAAAAAAAAAAAACCCCAATGGTGTGCTGAAGTTTCTACTGCTTTTTCTCCATATTCTTGCTATTTGAAATTCACCTGTAACAGCTTTAACAATTGTGTTACATCCTTGCTTTCTGTATGTACAACACACAGGTTTATTCAATTGAATGCACCCAAACATATCCTTATCTGAAAGTTCCATTTGGTGCCAAAGGAGAAAAACAAGCAGAGCAAAACACACATATCCATAATCACCCTTGAGAATTTTGCTTCAGTGAAAATTTTAATTTTAAATTATTATCTTATTGACAGATTTCTTTTAATGCATGTTTACAATGTCTATTCCTCTTTACATTGCACTTGCTTGCATGGAACCTTTCACTTGAAAAATATTTCATAATCAACACAGTTCCTTCCAATATCCCAGGGTGTAATCAAATACCTGTACATTGTCTCTCTTAAATTAAAGAAAACATATAAAAAAGTAAACAAAAGGTAAGGAAATTGAAACAGCTTGAAAAGATTGGTGGTGTTACCAGCTCAGGTGCTTCAGCTCTTTATTTCAAGCAATTTAACCAATAAAACACTTTCTTCTGACAGAGAACTACTCTCAACTGAACGTGATTTTAAAAAAATTATCATTACAGTTGAAATTCAAATGAAAGGTGTTACTAGAATGTTTGTGCTGTAGATGAAGTTCCTGCTTACAAGCTGTAATCACAGACAAGGGATAAAGGATGTGTTGTCCTTGCTACTAAATATTCATGCATGTGTGGAACCAGACAGGTTTTCTAAAACCTTCTTTTCCCTTGCTTTTTTTCATAATAAAAAATTTGTTGCCTCAGACAGTTTGGGGTGCAGTTTTGTTTCAACACTTGTTTGAGGGAAATTACCTGGTTATTTGTATAATATACATATAAATGTCTGGCTGATGCCTAAAACTGAAGTCAAAACAAGAGCAATTGTATATGCACTTAAATAAGCAGGGGAGAGTGGGTAGCTGAATCTGTTCTAACAGTTGTGATAATTGATATTTTATCTCTTAGAATCATAGCATACAATAATATATTCTACTTTCTGATTACTAAAGGACATACAGCACGAGATAATGAAGTTGGCAATGAACTTGGGAGCACTGAATGGAGGCTGTCACATGGAAAAGCTGAACACTCTATTATTTTGAATTGTTAATACCAGCAAAGTGTGAGCACATGGAAAATTAGTATATTTTGCTATATTACTGTTTGGGTTTTTTTCCCTTCTTGCAGGTGAGAGAAAAGAAACACTAAAACATTCCCAGTATGGGGAAAAAAGTGAGTTTGATTGTTCATCTGCTAGCTGTGGGTTCAAATTTATGAGAAAGAGTTCTGCATTGAAGTAAACTGGTAAGTGCTTAAAGACAGGCTGTTTACTTAGCATTGAACATGGATGGGAGTGAGCTGGCTGGAGTGCAGAATGCTGACATTTTTGTGTTGATTTGATTGATCAAAGCAGAAACTGATCTGAAGAAAGAAACAGGTACATTACAAAGCATGAAAAAGTGTAAACAGTTGAGGCTCAACAACTAGGGTCCTTTGGACTTCAACCGTACCAAGTTCCACCAAGTCTGTAAGTCCTTTCTACTTGAATAATGGTTAAAAAATAACAGCAATAAAAATAAATTTCCTAATATAGTTTTTCTTTATAAATTGGAGTTGTGAGTTTTGGTTTTTTTTGGTGTTTGTCTTTTTTTTTTTTTTTTATTGTTGGGGGTTTTTTTTTGTGGGTTTTTTTTTTTTGGGGTTTTTTTTTTTGTTTCTTTTTTGTTGTTGTTGTTTGTTTGGTTTTTTTTTTACTTTTTGGATTAACTAAAACCACAGTAAAATAAAATAAAAATTAAAAAAAAACCCCTGTTTTCCTTCCAGAACTCACCCAGTGGCTATACCAGTAAAAGCATGTCTTGGTCAGGACAGATGGGCAGGAGAACTTATTAGCTCCTCTTGCTCATTCAGCCTGTCAAGAAATTGTAGCACCTTATATCACAAAGCAAAATAAAAACCAGGAAACTTTCCTGTAACAAATGGAAGCACTTTAGATCAACTAAATCCTTGTAAAGTCTTCCCTCCAGAATAATAACAACAGCAGGTCATATGAAATCTGAGATTTTTTTCCCCTGGCTTGGATACAAATCAGAATTTCAGAAAAGTAATAATACAGACAGCAGTATTTGGGTTCTGGGATAGACTCCATAAATACAACAGGATTCTCAGTTAATCATGAGCTTGTACTTGAGTGTTTTGTTGGATCAAAGACCTCATGAATGACTGGTTTCTGGACAGTGACTGGTAAAAGCCTAGTCAGTCCATCTTAAAAAACATAGATTTCGTCCACATAAAAGCAAAATAGGGACGAGAGAAAAAGAAAGGGATGATTCTGAGAACCCTGAAAATTCTGAAATTGGTGCACAGGAAAAGTGGGAAAGGCCATTATTAGGTCAATGTAAAAAGCTGAGAAAGCAGCTATTCCATAATAGCTGTGTTTACTTTTACCTAAGTTTCTTGGGGCAAAGATAATGATTAATGCAATAAGCTGAGGAAAAAGTGATATTTGTAGTCAACTACAAAGTGAATCTTAAGTGAATCATAAAGGTCTTCATATTGTAAAAAAATTAATTCAGGAAGCACAGAAAAGAGCAACAGAATTTGAGTTTATTACTATGTATGACTGTGTAAGACTTAACTACGTTAGAAAGACAGCAATTAAAAATTAATTCAAAGAATTGTATTTCTGACATTCTTCTGCACTACTGTTAATTATTACTGTGCCTTTAGAACTGTGTACACAGTATGATAATACTCAAAACTTAAGTTTTTAAGTAGGCTTTGCTTCACCTTTGATCCCTGTCAACCCCAAATTTTAGTATTCTGACAGGATAATTTAAAAAACTAAAAGTGTAAATGACTGCAGGAAAGAAGAAAATATTAGTCTAGAATACTAAATGCTATTTCTGGACAATGTTTTCTCATATGAAAGGCCAAAATAATGTGGGAATTATAAAAATTAAATATCACTTTGATTCCCTGGTGATTACTGTAGTATTGCAGAAAAAACCTGAGAATTTTGTTCTCAAAAAAATAAAAATCCTTAAAACTAGTTTAATAATGTGGAAAAAAAAATCAAGATGCTAAAGAATAAGTAGAAATCTTATTTAGGTAACTGTGATTATTTGTTTATGAACTGTTGCCCTAGACCTGAATTTACCCTGTCCCTGGAGTCACGTAACGTTCTCCAGAATGACTGACAGTTGTTTTAAAATATGTCAAGGTTTGTGATGACAGTATAATTCACAATAATTTGCTTCCCCCTTATGCAAAAGAGTGAGTTATACTGCCTGTCATGTGCTGTCTGTGTTTATTTCCCATACACTAATACAATTACCTTTGATATTTTCAGACAGCTGTGCAGCACAGAGAAACTGCCACAGAACTCCTTAAAGTCTCCAGGATTATCAGCTTCAAGTCATATATAACTTTGCCTACAATATAATTTTATACCCACTGTCTTATTTGACTGTACTTGAACATTGGAGTCTCAAACTCCAAAGCCCTAATTGCTTATTCATCTTTACCATGAATAAAATATTTCCATAAGGATTATTCAGTATTGTGGAGAGAAATAGCTAATTTGTAATTTAAAAGTATGTTCAATTGAACTGAAAATTTATAATGGAAAGCTCAAGAAATTCTACATCTTTATGAACAGAAATGATGTAGGTGAGTCTGCCTCCGGAAGCTATTCTACATTTATATGGACAGGAGCCTGAATGGTATGTGGAAGATTTCTGTGAATTATAAACAGTGCATTTGCTACATTGAAAAAAGAGGTTGTTCATACATCATGCAACTGATGGCCGAATTCACACTGAACCACTGGTTCACATGTGTACGCGTGTGCCAAAATGAGCTGGATATAAAACCTAAACATTTCCCAGAATGCAGTTTGAGGTGAATTAAAGCCTTCAGTTACTCATCTTATTGAGTCAAGTGGTGCAAGATTAGACTTCTGTTCAGATCTTGTTTAATAGATTTTGAACTATTCAAAATCTTTAAATCACCAGGTATGATAATTATTCAAAACACATTTACACATTCATGCAACTTCTGAAATAAGTTAATAAAATAGCATAAACTGGGGTCTTTGAATCACAGTGAAAGTAAAGAGACATTGTATTAGGCCCATTTCAATAAAATATCAAAACAGATGTGAATCAGTGTTACATATTGTCAGATATTAATTTGCCAATCACAGATGAAAGAATTAAACTTCTTATGGACATGTAAACGTCTGTATACATACATCTCCTACCTGTATCATAGAATCATAGAATGGTTTGGGTTGGAAGAATCCTTAAAGGTTATCTAGTTTCAACACCCTGCCATGGGCAGGGACACCTTCCACTAGACCAGGTTCCTGCAGTCCCACCCAGCCTGGCCTTGAACACTTCCAGGGATGGATCGAGCATCCATAACTTCTCTGAGCACCTTGTTTTATGGTCTCTTTACCCTCCAAGTAATTATTTTCTTCCTCATATCTGATCTAAAAACTTATTCTTTTTTCAGTTTGAAGCCATTCCTCCTTGCCCTACATGGCCTTTTAAATAGTCTCTCTTCCTCTTTCTTGTGGGCTCCCATCAGGTTCCAGGAGGTTGCAATTAGGTCACTCTGAAGCCTCCTCTTCTCCAGGCTGAACAATCACAGTTCCCTCAGACTTTCTCTGTAGGTGAGATGCTCCATCCTTATTGTGAATATGCCATTTGTCACGTTCTTCAATCACTATGGCAGTTTTCTATAAATTTATATATTTATAGGTCAATGGTGCCTTTCTAGCAGAACTTGCATGACTAATTCATAAATACCAAACAAGTACTTTTTTTAGGGATTTTTAAAAAATCTCAGTGATAGAAGTTTATGCAAAGCAGCGGGTTCTTCCCAACCCAAACTGGAAACAATTATTTGTAGCAAATAATCTGAACTGTGGGAATATACTATGTAAAGTCCAAGTATGTTTTATGAGCACATTGCCAAACAGTATCAGCTATTATTGACACATTTTGATTTTGAAATGAGCAATCACAAAGTCTGAACCCAAAAGCATGTTTTCTGTGGGATGGGGGCATTTCTGAAAAAAAAAAAAAGAAAAAAAAAAAATTGAAATTATGAATGCACACTGATGGCTGGAGATGGATGCTACTCATTTTGTTTATAAATCACATATTTTTCTTGTCCAGTCAATGTTGTTACTATGAATTGAGTTCCTTACATAATCCTTTTCCTCTTTCTGGGAATATGTAACAGTGATATTGTTAGCGTGCCCTATAAAGGAGCATTATTTTAAAAACCAGAATGAAATGCAATGGTAACTGCCAGCCCACAATGAGTATATTACTACTATGACTGGGTATGAAGAAATCTAGCATTTATTAGAATCTCTCATTCCAGGCTCTTACTGTGCTTTATAAATACAGCCCAGCTTTCCCAGTGCTATAATTCCAAAGCACAGTCATCCCAGAGAGGAGTGTAGCAGCTATTTTGCTCCCACTTGATGGCTGTTGGTTATTATGACATGCTTCTTTCCTAGAGTTATTTTTCTGGAAAATATATGAGAGAGAAATCCACCCACCAGGAATAGGCAGAGACCATCTGCTGCAACTAATTTCACATTTATTCCAGGCAGCAGTTGCACCAAAATTCCAAAATGAAAGCCCAGTTACTATTATAACTTGAGCCAGTGGACATAAAATGAAATAATATGTTTGGGATCTTTCCATTATATTGTCCATGAGTGCAGATCTCCATCAAAATTGTAAACATTTTTGAATGCCTTTCCAAATTCAAGCAGGGGTCCTTTGAAACATTTAGGTTTTTTAGTCATTTAAAATGGTGTCATGTTTCCTGGACAAGTGTACCTAAACTTAGAAAACTGATTAGAGAGAGCTTTTCTTTATCCTAGCAGACGAAGCAAAATGGAACATGTGATCTGTGGTCAGAACTGTTGATTTTTCTATCTTTAGGTACTGAAATGCATATATTAATAAAATAATTGCTTTCAGTTTCTGCTGTGGTCAATGGAAAGAAATAAATACTCTATAGGGAAAATAAAAATTATTCTCTGAAATAAGTCTCTCTTTCCCTTTCTTGCTTTACTGATTACAGAAACTTCATAGTGTGACTACGTTCTTAATCTACATTTTAGCTGATATATGTTCCTCTGATCAAAGTCAACAGAGACCCAGACTGCATAACTCTGTGCTCTACATTGGGTTAAATAGTTTTACATGGGTCTGCCTATCTGGAGGAAGAACCTGTGAACCTCTAGATGAAATCCTGCTCTTTGAAAGAGATTTGAACTTCTTCCATTAACTGGTCTAGACTCAGAATTTTATGTTTGTTTATGCTTTCTATAAAAAAAGATGAGGAATAATTCTTGGGCATACTTAAAATAACTATTCCTCTTGCAGATGCACTTTTTCTGCTGTATCTTCCATAAAGTATTAGTTTTCTTCTTATTCGTGCTTGTTTACTCATCCCTCCCTACCATCAAGTTGTAAGAGACATTTTTAAAATTTCAGTGTGGATCTCATCAGTTTAAGTTTCTCTGCTTTGAGGCAGTGCATGCATTTGTAGATGTATGTAAGAGAAAGTGCTTTGAAGACATGATCTGAATCTTACACAGCAAATTGAAAATTGATCTGTCTGTTATCCAACACATTTTATGTGAAATAAATCAGATAGAGCCAAACCATAATCCATTCCAAATGCAGTAACTCAGCAGCTTAGATAATACAGGACAAAATCAATAAGAACAAGACAAAAATGTAAGGCAGGTTGTAAGGTTCAGCAAAAAATGGATTAGAGAATGATCATGTTAAGAAAAGGATGAAAAAAAGGAAAACTTTAAAATACTTTTCCCAACTACAGGCCTCCTGTTTCTTTAAAAATGCAACAACAACAAAAACAACAAAATTAGATAATAAAATTAGTGCTTTTCCCTTAAGCCCTTAAGCTAGCTGGGCCAACCTTTTCTAAATTTAAACTTCAGGCTTTGAATTTCATCGCCTTCATGCCTCTCCCAAAACCACAAAATTCACTCTGTAGCTGGAAGACTGTAGGAAACAGTGGAAACGATGTATGGACAGTAGATTGGGATCTAGGTATATTTGCATTCACATCTCTCAAGCTTGACTTTAAATCATTCAACCATGCAATATACAGGTCTTAAAGATAAGAAGGCAACAGCACATCACACGATATTTTGGCCCCCCGGCCTTCTACAGCCAATTTTTATGTAGTCCTGTAGTTAGAGTTGAGCCTGAAAGGCACAAGATTGATTTCTGCGAAAAGCAGATAAAGCAGCAGCATGTTTTAGGTACAAAAAACAAGTTAAGAGACTTCTGGGAAATGACTTACACACTTTTTGAGTTCTTGGAGAGGGGTGAGGCTTCAGGTCACAGGTAGAAAACACTAAATGATCTTAATAGCTGCAGTCAGTAGCTAGGTATGACAGAGGAAAGGAATCTTGAAGTTTGTATGTATTTTGTGCCTTTAGTTTCCCTTGCTGACCAACAGAACCGAATCTGAGTCATATCCTAACTCTTTAATATGCTTGATTTTAGAGAGGCCTTTGGATTTTTTTCCAGGGCACAGCTACTTAACAGATTTTTTTCAGGACATTTTTCCAAGAGAAAACAAGCAGCATTGGCTGATCAAAAAATTACTCCATTTAAATCTTTATAATGTGACAATGAAAAATAATGGAATTAAACAATATTACCTTTTAAGAATGAAAATTATGTTAAATACTTTTTACAGTACCCAAAATAGCTAAATGAATTATTACCAATAATGCCCTAAAATTATTATTATTAATATTAACAACAACAATCAAGCTAAGGAAGGTCCTGATTTGACATAAATTGAAAAAAAAGTATAAATGCAATGAAGAAAAAAAAATTTAAGATATTACTGTCCTGATGATCTGAAAATTATATTTGAACAGCTCTGAAAGCAACATCTTTTTTTTTGCATAGGTCTTTACTAACCACACTTTCATACTTGCATAGTTTACTTCAGTTTTAATGGGAGCATTAATAAATTTTAGTATTCATAGAAATGCCAGCCTTTTCTGACAGAGAACGGTGAGATCACTTCTAGACAGGGTAAGATGATTTTCTGTGATAACAGCAGTTGTTCTGAAAGCAAGACAAATATTTTAAATGAGCAAACTTAAGACGTGATACGTATTTTGACTTAAAATCCAGGGAGGTGCTGAAAGAAGTTTATACCCATCTTTATATGGTATCTGGTAGTGAATCTATTTTATACCTGTGAAAAGTACATGGGTCCTTAAATTATTTTATTAGCATTAACCCACAAAGTCTGTTGATAAAATAATGGGGTCCCCATAAGTATCAGAAAGAAGATCTAGTTAACAGAAGAGGTAAAACTTGTAAGATAATGCAAATTGCAGCTCCAAAGGACACATTAAATAAAGGTTACTAGATCTAAGAATATTTCTTAGTCATCCATTAATTTTCACATTATCTTTCTTCACTGTAACTGAGGTGACTAATTGTGCATGCAAGGAGGGCAATGGTACTAAGAGATACTCCAAACATGTTCTGGAGGTATCATTTAAAGAAGCAAAAATTTCCACATAAAATGCTTAGAAGGAATTGATCCTAGTCCGAGTTCAACTGTGGTGCAAAGAGTATAGGTTTGAACTTGCAATGGATGTGGAAAATATAGAGAAAACCCCTTATTCTTAATAATGCCCATGTACCTAACACTACTGATATATGCCATATTTTTGGCAGGGGAGGGATGTGGCTGTGTGACATATTTCTTCTGGTAGACCAAATTTCCTTTGAATGCTACAAACAGGGAAACCTGGAAAAAGTAAGAAACTACAAGAGAAAATAACATAGCAAATCATTCAACATATGATCGAAGGAAGCAGTATCAGAAAACCACTTTAATAAAATACTATGGTGTACCTTAAATTAGTCAGATTTTCGAGGAAATGACTCATTATAGGAATCTAGTCCGCAACCTCACTTCTCTGATGCTTGAAAACTTCCCAACAAAGAGAAACTTTCTGTTCCTGTCCTGCAGATATCCATTTTATTGAAATGCTCTATCCTCTTCTGCTTGTATCCTTAGAACTACGAATTGCTTAGTAGAGAAAAACTTTGTAAGCCTTCTGTCAATGTCTTCATTACCTAGATTATCCGCCCATTTTACTTCACAACTCTATCTCAGTAAATTTTTGTATAAAACAGGTGATCAACTTGGTAAAGGATATTGTAGCCAATATCCTGCTGTTTTGTCTGGCAGCACACACTTTCCCACATAAAGTACCTGAAATCACATCTACTTTTTTAGAAGTCCATCATAATATCAGTTTTTAATATCACAGGAAGCTACTACTATGTCAGACTTGTCTATTTCTAAGTAATTGCCAATTGATAAGTTTCCAAATAATGGTGAAAAATATTATTATTAGTTCCTCTTCAAAAGGTATCATGTTTCATTTAAATTCCAACCCATTTCTATTACTATAGTTGTCAAGATCACAATACACTTCCTGAATTATATGCAAATTTTTCTTCATATTTACTTGCCTCTTAATTTTATATGATGTTTCTCATCAAGGCTTTGTTTTTGTGCCAAATTCATTAAGGTAAATATTAAAGGTCTGCTAAAAAAGACCTTGAGAAATTCTGCTACTGCTCTTCTTCTAGTCTGATATTTTCACTTTTAATTATTAATTTTAGCAATTTTTCTTGTTGACACATTTTTTTGTTATCTTCTATGCTTTCACATACAAAAAAAGACAGAAAATAATTCTCCACCTGGGTTTTTAAGTCTAGCTGGCTTGAGTAACTAGGTTCCCTAATATTTCTATGTTTGACACAAATTTTTAGTTTCAGAATGAGTTTTGCTTATATTTCTATATTAAACCATAATCATTTGATGTAAATTTGAATAACCATAGCTTACATGAACCATAAATTTTACCAACTATAACATGGAAAATAACATGACATCTTTCAGGCGTCAGAGGTATGTGAGGTACTTCTTTATCCATCACATTTTGTTTTCAAAGTAGCTGCATTAAATTAATCTGGATAAATATTTTATTATGTCGCATTGTTGCTGCTAAATGCTTCTTATTGACAATGAAGAAACATTATTATTTTTAGTATTATTGAAATCTTAATAGTCTGATTAAAGAATTTTTATTGTAGAAAAAAAGAATGAATGCCTATATGCAGAAGAGGTTAAATGATAAAATAGAATAATGAAAATAACAATACTATTACAATTATTACTCACAATCATTTTCCACCCCTTATTCTGATGCTATGTGCACCCTATGGTCACAAGGTTTTCAAGGTCACAAGATTTTAAGACTGAAACTGTGATGCTACCATATATCCCTAGGAAAATAGAAAACAACAGCTGTGGTCCCCCTCCAACTAGAGCTAAGACAAGTCAAGTCAATCTCTAAACATGTCAGGAGGAGTTCAGAAGGAGCAAACTAGGCAAAACTCAGTTGTAAATCCTTACAACACAGGATTTAGACTGTGGCCTGTTACTAGCCAGGGCTACAAGGTTTGTTATGTTTGTGATAACAACTGTAATTAACTGGAGTGTAAACTCCAGAACTCCTCACTTCTCAGTTTAAATATTTAAAGCTATCTAATAATTCCAGATGAATCCAGGAAAGCCTACGGAATTAATCCAGATTAATCCAGGTCTTTGAGACAATCTGCGTTTCTCAGAGCTGGCCTTTTACCTTCTGCTTGATTCTCCTTCTACTTTCCCCTCAACTGGTGCCCCTGAGTGTATTGTGAGAATGAAAGAGTGAAAAGTCAGATAAAATTAGGCAGACTAGGATAATGCGGCATTCTGAATCCCCAGAATAAAACCTATTTGTGGTAAAAATCTGTGGTCTTAAATTCATGAAGGTGCTTTGCTTTTAATTTTCTCCCAAAGGACTTAAAAGAGAAAATGCAATTTGCAACTCATCTTTCAATCTGCGGTCTTAAATTACAACATTTTTTTTTTAGGGTTACTTCGTTGCATGTAAGTTAATTCAATCAATGAATAATATCTAAACATAGCAACTTAAACGTTTTTTATAGAGTTATGAACTATTTAAACAACATCATCTAAATTTCATTAAATTTTTAGCCCTCATTAATTCCTGATTTGAGTATTTCAAATGATTTTTCACAGTGCTGGCATTTTGGAGTTGTATTTACCACCACATGCTTCCTATAAAGGCACAAAATAGAAAGCTAAATATATCCTTGTTCTCATGTTGTGCAATATAAAATTGGTTGAAAAAGATTGAAAAGGTTTCTTACTTCCATGTAGCCTGATTTCTCTTTGGTTGAGATAATTTTTAGAGAAACATAACTCAAATGTTTAGTGTTTATTTTCAACATTTATTTTGTGAAAAAACACCCTCATATTTAAACATTTGAATGTAATAAACATTAGAGGAATGCATAGACAGTTTTGCAGAAAAAGCCAAATATTAAATCTTAAAATGAGTTTTCCTGAAAATTGGAGTGTAAGTGTGAACAAATGTTTTAGCATTTCCACATCTGCCAGTCTCTTAAATGGTCTGGTCCTTTAGGAGTTGAACAAATCTTTAACAGATAGAGAGCACTGGGGAAAAGAAATGTGTGAACAGACAAACTTGGAATGGATAAGAAGCAGTTTCTATGTGATTTTTTCAAGTAAATTTTTTATACATACTGTTTTGGTTGATAAGTATGAAACAGTTTCATATTTTTGTTGTTCTTCTCATAATATTGTTTGGTTTTCCAGTTTTAGATTCAGCAGCTATATATACGTTTTTACCTATGTAATGCTTGATTTTTACTTTTTATTTTTCAGAATTTGTGTTATAAAGAAATGTTTTAACACAGTTACATTACAACCTTATTTAAGGGCAAAGAAGAAACACATCTTGTATATAATTAAACAAAATAATTAAGATAACTGAAATGTTAATATCCAAACATTCAGAGTTTAGATCAAAAGTGTTACAAAAAAAGAAGAGCAATGCAGTTTAAGTTGTTTTACACAGATGTGGTTCCTATCCCTTTTCCCAGTGTCGTATTCAATCTTTCTAGGTTTCTGTCCTCATGGCTGTGACTGTGGTGGCATGGTGGTCAGCACCTGGCCTATCTACCTGGGAGGAATGTGATTATGTTGATTGTTCCTCACTCTATAACCCACTTGGTGTCAATCCTCTTGCTAGCTAGCACCCTTTTATAAAACCTTTATTTTATCTTCATTTGTCTCTAACATAGAGGGGACATATTAATTTGCTGTATATGTTACATTTTACTTGTATGAAATATTATTTCTTTACTTTCTCTGCTACCCCTAAAAGTACTTTTGTCCAGCTGCAGGTCAGTATTTCCTCTACAGACAGCAGGTGAGCTGTTTATGGGGTTTGCAGTGCAAACTGGTATTGCTCACCCGCCATCCCGTGCTTACATCTCTGTGCCACATCCTAGGTCTCTGCTTCTCAAGTCCTCTGCTGTCCTACAAGGACTGTTTTTCTCTACATGGTCATTATAATAAGAATCATAAATATCTCATGCTGCCTAAAATAACTGCTAGTTCTTGTTAGGTGTAGAAAGCATTGTACCATGCACAAGTAAACGAAAGCAAACAAATTAACCACAGACACGAGTCCAATTAGAGAAAGTACTGTCATAGGTAAAACAAGTTAAAGATTAGAAAACTTCAGACAGAGCAACCCTGACAAACTTCAGTCTTGAGGTGTCTCCATCTTAGCACAACACTTAGGGCCTGCTACTAACAATGGAAATAAAGCTTTTTAGGCTGCACAATCACAACACATATCAGTAAAGTATCCATTGATGGTACTTAATTTTTTTAACATCAAGTTGAACCTGTGTATGGGCATTTTCCTCTTCTGTTTTATTATGAAAAAATTTAAATCAACATAAAATCATATTAGATGCAAATCCTGTCATGCTGGCAAAAAACAATTGAAGTATTAAAAAATAATTCTAATCTCATTGACAGATGGCAGCAATTTCCATGCACCTTAGTGAATGGAAGTGAAACAGAAAAAATGAATCTGGCACCCAGACCTACTAGTTGCCTATTTAGCATATTGCCTTTAAAGTTTTCCACTGCATTTCCTCAATCTGATCAATAGGTGGTAATGAAAATGTATCTCGTACAACATACTTCTGCAAAGTTCCCATCAGACTTGTGGGTGGACCTGGCTCATAGAAATAATACTCTTGCTGGTCTGCAGCAATGCTTCTTGACTTTTTTAATGCACTCCATCTCTAAATTGTTCATTTTCATGAGCATGTTTGGAGGAAGATGGTATCCTCAATTTGTTGCAGATGGGCTGGGATATATCTGGGTCCACTGGTGGATAGATAACTCTCCTATATTAAGAGCTATTCCTATCTCACCTTCCTAAGTAAAAATTCCTGTTTGAGACTCCTGTTGAAGATATATGTTATTTAAAAAGCATTTGATTGCCATTAACTATAGGCTACAAATTTTGCCTTAACCATACCATTTCACAGAATTAAATATTGCGTAAAAACTCATGTAATCAAACTGACATTTGGATGCCAGTAGTAGAAACAGAAATGTGAGCAATAATATATGTGGATTGTCATGACTCAGGTGCCAAATGTCCCCTCCCTTCCTCTGTCTGTCTTTTGTTTATCATCTGTTTGGTGTTTCAGGTTTAGTTTAATTTTATTGGAACACTGCTCATTGTTCAAGGCTCCACATGAGGACTTCACAAAATATTATGGGAGTTAGGAGCATCTGGCTGGTTTGGCTGAAACTCCCAAACAAGCTTAGTTACTCTGGAATGTAAAATAAAATGAGAAGCTGAAGTAAAAGATAATGTTAATGAGAAAACTTCTTGGCTTTTGATCAGCAAAACAGAAATACAGCCAATTTCATACCTTTGAAAAAAGTTAGAATGCCTCAGTAAATAAGAAATTGTTACTGTATATATCATTAAAGTCACTGAGAACTACCAACCAAAATATAATTTTTTAAAATCTAAGAATGTACTTGAAAAGCTATCATTTGCTTACCCTCTCATTGTAAATAAAATAAAATTTTCTATCTAATAAGTATTTTTAACCTGAATTTCAAGTTTTCAGTTTCTGAAGTTTTAGGTGAGAAATCTATAAATAGACAGCCAGGGTACTGGTAGGTGTTTCAAACTAAAAGCGGATTTGATGCTGCACTGTGGTGATCTCTGTCTATTTGCACATCAACATTATCAGCCTGACTGGGGGAGGATGGGTACCAGAAATTTTCTGCTTCTGTAACACTCTAAGCAAAATGTGCCCCCGGCAAAGGGACTCCTTCCTTTCTGTCCCTTCACATGTGTCCTGTGTATCTACAGTAAGGCAGGTTACCTTTGAGATACTCAACCAATATGGAATATTGAATATTCCAATATGGAATCAGAGTCTGATGGAAAACTGAGAGACACAGCCTGTCCTGTTTCTCAGCGGAGAAACAAATGAAATTCTTATTAGTCTTTGTTGTGAAGATAATGTCCAGCTTTCAAGTCAAAAGGATTATAGTCCTTTGGAAAATGATTAATTTTTTTCTTCTAACTTTCTTGCAACAAAAATTAATTGTGATGAGAAATTCTGGTAATTTTAATGAGAACCCTGTTTGGAATTTTTGAAGATTTTCAAAGAATAACTATCATAATTTGTCCATATGTGTGACTGTATGCTTTGACTGTCCAGTTGTGAAAAATCAGTTTGAACACAAGAAACTGAGTGGGTTTTAGTCATTGTTTTCATCTCCCTAAAAATCTCACTGGTAAAGAAGAATAAAGATAGGTAACAGAAAAGACAAAAATATATCAGTGTCACTTGAAATCAGACTTGGATAAATGTTAGTCCTGTAACCTGTTAGCAGTAAGACAACAGCATAAACCTGTATCTGGCAGAACACTAGCATGAGTGCTCAGATAAGAAGGAAGACTGCTGCATCAAGCAAACATCTCCCCGTAGGTACTGTATAGATAATGATTTATACCTTAAACCATAAATTTTAACATACCTCTTCCATGAGATTTATTATAATTAATGGCAAATTTTAATACTGATCTTATCTGGTGTTCTTTGAAGTCTTAGTCACCGACACTCTCTATAATCATACATTTCACTGTTCAATTAAATGCTGCAATGTGTTTCATTTATTCAATGAAATTGTGATGACAAAAATGGACATTTCCTTGAGTTGACCCATGGAGAACTCCTAAGATACGTGGGTCATGAAGCTCCACCTGGAATAGACTCTAGAATATAACAGGACAAGGGACATGGGCATGGGAACAAAAAGAAAATACAGCTTTCTTCAGGAAATGTGATGACTGATATTCCTGAGCTAGCTAGTCCATATTTTATTACAGCATTTTTTACAGTGTTTAAAACTCTTTTCATGAATTCTGATAGATATCTCTTTTCGAGAGAAAAAGAAAACAAGAACTGCTATACCCACTTACAGGTAAGTTTTTTCATGGCCTTGTCACCCTTTTTGGAAACATTTCTTTCGTGCTGACATACTTCTGATGAATGCATAATGCACAATTGTAGTGCAAATGAGGCAGTGCTGTTGGTTTCTAATAGCACAATAATACTTCACTCTGAACATGACTTTGTTTGCATTTTTCTTACCAGCTGCACATTAAGCAGAAGTGAGATTTTTTGTATTTTCCCAGATTTTCTCTGAAAACGGACCGGTGATATAATTTTTTTAAGCATACAAGCCCTTTATATTTTTACTTATTTTATTTTTATTTCCCTGTGGTGAGAGATACTTGGAGTCTGTTGATACTAAACATCATTGTTATCCTGTACCTTTGCACAAATCTTATGTAGATATCTCAGATTCCCCAGCTGTCTCTGCTTCCAGACCAATCCAAGTACATTCATCGCTCTGCGAGTGTCTGTTTCTCTAATCACATCATTTTAAAGGTAATAAATACAAAAAACAAATCTTTATGAAAGAACTTACTAGCATACTTGTTGTAACCTTTTCTCCTGATGGAAATCAAACATTAACCCCTATTTTCTTTTTCTGTTTCCTAGGCAAGTTTGGTTCTTGTTTTATTACATCTTACAGGATTCAGGGAGGATTCAGAGAGGCTGCAGTAGGTTAAAAGCCTACAAAACTATCAGTTGCTCCTCCATTATTTTGGATATTTTAGAGCAAGAGGTTTGTAAGGAGTTTTTTGCCTACAGAGCTGGAAACAGACTACATTTTACTACCAAAATATGCAAGACATCTTCAGTGAGTTCTGGTCTCACTGTCCTCAGGGACCAGGGGGAGGAAACATGTAATAAGCTACCTTCCATGCCAATGCAGATAAACACCACAGTGGCAGGTCACACAAAAGGCAGAATTTAACCTAAGTTCTTCCTTGGAAACATGGTTTAACTCTCAGCACTGGCTTTTTGTGCACTTAAACCAATCTTTAAGAGGAAATGTGAAGCACATCAATTAGTGCTTTATTCAGCCAAGCAATCAGGTCCTTAGGTTTCAGATTTTGACCAGTTTTTCTATGCATGCTTTTCTGAAGGAAGTGAAGATCAAGTCCAATAGAACATAATTTGGCCAGTTGCTTACAGCAAAAAGATTTGCCATGATTTCCATGACTGAAAATTGTATGGGGATGAATAAAGGCCCTCATCTACAAGAGGCACATGGGACAACGGAGGAGTCCAAGAGTTATCGAAGAAGGCTCACGAAATCTTGCGAAAGAGAAAAGAAAGGCTTACAAACACTCTGGAAAGGAGATATGATCAAAAGAAATTCAACTGAAAAAAAAGCCCAAAAATACCCGAAAATTGGGACATTTAGTGACTCCAAGAAAATGGTCTGGGAGGAAAGGAGTGCAGTGCAAAGGACCAAAACATGCAAAAAGTCACCGCAGAAAGGCTGCAAAAGTAGGGGAAAAAATCAAGGAGGAAGACACCACTTTGAAGGGAAGATATGAGACACATGTCATGGACACTGAAAAAAAAAAAATTGACCAAAGTGAATGCCATCAAAATGCATGGGATGCCATGAAGTGCAAGGACTTGGACCTAATCTTGCCAAAATTGATCCCCATTGAAGTCCTGGGAACAGAAAAGAAGGACATACAAACACTCTGGAGTAGAGATATGATCAAAGGAAATGCAATTGAAGGAAATAAAAAAAAAAAAATTGGAAAATTTAGTGATTCCAAGAAAATGGATTGAGATTACATGAGATGCAGTGCAAAGGACCACAATATACAGCAATCTTTTGCAATGTGTGAAGTTATGTAACTGGTCTCAAAATTGTCTTTAAATATGGAGACATTTTACAAAGGCATTTTACGTTAAATTAATTTTGTGGAACAGTTGCTCTAAAGAGTTAAAATATATGCTTAGTCTAATAGTTTTGTCTGATGCAATTTTTTATCATAGGCCTTGTTATAGAGTGTGAAGAAAGGTAAACTTGGACGTGAGAAGTGCTTTGTCCACTCTTTTCCAGGTGTTCTGTACTTCAAAATATCAGTCCTCTGATCTCACCAGCAATAGCATGATGAATTTAGAAGTCCTGGACAGGATCACAAGCTATTTAAAAATTCCTTTTGTCACATATCACAATGAAATGAGATTATTTTTTATAAGATGAAACATATTTCTTTACAGTCAGTTGGAACGAGACTGCAATCATGCAGACTATATTTTCATTATGATTTGTTCTGCTCTTAATTTTGTATTAAGAAACAGGGACAAGGGCGCATCTTGTCCCTTTTTCCCCACCACAACATCTACACTCTCTACATGTTTGGATGCATTTGGATTTTGTCTTGGTGCTTACCAGATGTCTTTTTAAATGAAGAAACTCATATGCAGGGAATAGATTTATTACACAATTCTACACAATTCTACACCTGCATGGATAATTAGTAGGCATAGTATAACTTGTATAAATATTGGTAATACAGCTATAACTCTTACCAGATTCATTCTATCAATAATCTGTCGGCAGTCTTTCACAGAATCACAGAATCACAGAATCTCTAGGTTGGAAGAGACCTTCAAGATCATCGAGTCCAACCCATCCTATCTTATACCTCAACTAGGTCATGGCACTAAGTGCCACATCTAGTCTCCTTTTAAACACATCCAGGGATGGTGACTCTACTTTCAAAGCTATATAGCCAACTACGCAGTTTTCTAGCGGTCATGCCTTGCTCAGCAGTGGAAGGTTGCTGTGAAATGCCACTGCTTGTGACCTATGAAACAGCCTTCCCCTTCCCTGGCATCTGTCCTATCAGGTTTTTTAGATGCTCACATATATATATATAGCCAATGAGAGATGACTCAACTCCCTTTGAACATTTTCAAAGAACATAAAAATTGTTATTTAGTAGTCAGGAAACTTTCTGTGTATTCACTGTTCCCACAGCATAGGTAAGAGGTGTCATTCTAACAGTGAACTAGCATTGATTCAAATGAAAATAGTTGGAGGTAGTTCCTTGCAGGCCTTGGATCCCAAATAACTGCCCAGAGCACACAGTCACTGATTTGCCTGTCTCCCTGTGAACCACAACTGAGCTTTTCTGTCCAGATGCTGTCTGCAGCAAAAAACTGCTGCATGCATCAAAATCAAGCAGTCTCAAATAGATACTTGAGTTGCTGGAAGCTGTAAAGGGAAAGTAAGGAGTGCAAAATGCCCTCTTCTAACCACCTAAGTCTGTCCTTCCTTTTGACCCAATCATCCATCCCTTCCTTAGCAGAATGAAGCTGACAAGCATGACAAATATGTGTTTTGTTTGGTAAAAAACACTTGCCCAGTCAGGCATTTCTTGCAGAATGAGGAACTGAAAAAATTTGATCAGCAAAAAGCACTTTTTTGTCTGACATGAACCCGTTTTTTCCCCTCTCCTAGATATCTTGGCACAGTTCCAGTTCTTCTTTCTGCCTGTCCACTCCCAGCACGCCCCTTTCAACATCAACAGTGTACTCCCCCCAGCAAAGATATTCAGACTCTATTGCTCAGGCCTCACCTTTCCATAGAGGAGGAATCATGATCTTGTGTGGACAACTTTGGTACTTAAAGGAGCAGTGAAAGAATTAGATTTGCACGTATCAGCTTTTTGTAGGGAATGAGTTGAAATAATTTGATAATTTGGCTTATAAGTGTTTTTATTAGTGCAACTATGCTAATAATAATTAATTTATTAAACCCCCAAGACCATAACAGGACTAACCATATACTCCTGGCTTCACATTAAGGCCTGTTTCTGTAATCCAACTGAACTGCCTACCATATTGATCTGAAGCCAGTTCCTGTGGAATAGATTTAACAATTCATGGGGAATACAGGTAGCCTAGGCTTTAATTTTCAGTGCAATAAATAGCTCTTTGCCACCTGCAGATTGCCCTAATGATATCTACACTGTGCAAGACACAGAGTATTCTTAAATGTCCTCACCATATCATTGGCAAGATCCTTCTAGGACATCCACTCAAAGTATTTATACCTGTTGAGCCACTCCATTACCTAACACAGAAACTCTCATTAAACTTTTATGTTTGGTACATAGACTGAGCTTGTTGCACCTGCAGTTGAGACAGGGTGGATGCTGTGAAGCTGAATGAAGAGAAAGCAGAGCAGACACCAACACTATGTAGAAGAGTGTGCATTGTTTTCACATGCCACTGAAAACAGTGATTTGCAGTAATCCATCTGAACACATTCAGTCCTGACAAAAAGCACAGTAAACAGTTGCTTTCAAAGGAATACGTTTCAGAACAGTCATGAGACTCTACATGATCTACTAATGACTATTGTGGTGAATTTTACTTTATTCCAACAATTGGCTAATGGATGACATAATATAGCTCTTACAATTCTAAAGGGAAATCCAGTAAAGGGCTATTTCTTAGAATAGCAGTTTATTGTAAAGAAAAGATCCTGAAAATGGAGACAAAAGGCAGACTTTTAATCAGAGCATGGATGTGGGCTGTCAGTGATGAAGCTCTTACCATTCCACCACAAGCAGTGTATGGCACTCAAAGAGAGATCCTGTACAACAGTAATAGAGGTTTTTAAATCATTATTTGTACTTTAAACATAGGGAGATATTTGATTGCTTCACAAAACATTACTCAGAAAGGAAAATAACTGTGAAGATGAGTTCTGACCTTTTTTTTTTCCCTCTGGACGCTAGTCTGTGGTTATCTCTTACTAAAAGCAAATCCAGCAGTTCAAGCCCAGTTAATTTAAATTCTGTCTGCAAGAAGCCTTGTAATTACTGAAAATTTCATTGTTCAAATGACATGGGTATATCTCTATAATGGGAAATAGCATGAAAAGAGAGTGACTGATCTGGTAGGGGTCTGCTAGTCCCATAATGGACTTAGACTATCAAGACTAAAAAATGCCAATAACTAGGGACCAGCCCGAGGGACAAAGCATAACTGTTGCAGCCAGAATTGCTGCTACTCAAGTCCAGGGTAAGGAAGCAAAAAGGGCCTTTCCATAATATCCATTGCTGTTTCATTCAGCTGCCCGGTAAGCTGTTCAGGTCCCAGACACACACATATGGAGGGTCCACATTTCTCTGTGCCAGGGGACCCCAGAGGTGACCCTGGACTCGGGGCAGTACAAAGATAAGGGCCAATCAGGGAATAGGGATGGAGGGGCTCACGGACATAAGAACAAGGAAAGAGGCCAATAGGGTCATAACAGCTTTTTAGGGAAACTTCTCATGTCTCCCTAAACCAGGGAATGCTCCTCAGGGCCTCCACACATAACCACCTATTGTGATACTTAAAGGTGAAGAAATACCTAACACATCTGTCTAAAGCATAGGGATAGAAGGTTTCCACTGGCACAATTTGAATTAAATTAAGCACATTAAGAAAGAGATTGCTGTAGCTTTAATGCAGAATAGAATAAGTTGTAGCTATTAAAATAAGATACCATAAAATGTTACTTAGCAAGAACTTCAGCTGCAATCTTCTGCTGACTTTCAGTTGGAGATTAACTTTTTTTGTCATGCTTTTTTTTTTTTTTTTTTTTTTTTGTACTCCAAAACACTATAGAAGTCCAAGGGATTCAACAATGGAGTTCATTTAATTTGATAGTGAGTGATGTTCACTGAATGTCATGTTACAGAAAGTATTTAAGCTGCTGCCTAATTTGTAATCTTTATTACCTTAGGGCTTCTAGTCCTAATAGAATAGCCCAAGCTATTCTAGTCACAGGTGTTGATTTTGGCTATGCAGAGAAAAAGCTGAATGAGGCTTAGAAGTTATTCATTCATTTATTTATGCATCCATTCATTTCATTCCAGCTGAATAGAAAATGAATTAAATATTTGTAATTAACTGAAGGATTCTGCTTCTTTTGCACTGACATCTTGTGATACAATTTCATACAGTTCTTGGTTATATGGAGGAGTACTGTATCTAGCTGAACTCCAAGGCTGAGTTGGCAATCCTATGCAGATCTGAAAAAGAGTCCAAGTATTTTGCATGTAGCAGCAACCTGGTACTCAGGACTGTTATTTCACACAAATGGAATCATACAGGGTCAAGAAAAGTGACACTGAGTGCACTGACATATAAACAAAATTATTGACCCCCACAAAATATCCCAAATAATATAGACTTACATTAAGCAAGGTAAAATACAATTTCATAAATTTATATTGTACCATGAAAGCTATTACTTTTAGTTGCAGTCTTTAATTTCACCTACAAAGAAACATGAGAATGAAGGTTTAGCTGCATAGCAGCAGGATTCCATTGTTTACATGCAGAATTGAAAACCATGATTTTTGTCCTTGCCAAAATTTGAAAAAAAATCCTTAAAATGGATGAAGCTGAGCTTGAATTCTTTTCAAAATCATTGGTTTTACATAAGAATAATAAACAACTTAGTTTTGCATGAATTTGCAAAACAATTAATTTTTAATTCCTGTGTCTTGGGAACTTCGTAATGAGTAAATATCCTTAAATACATCAAAGACATTGGAATTGTTCAGAAAGATGGAGCTTTGGCCCAACATTAATTTCCTCTGTATTCACTGTCATAGAAATGAAAATGAATGCACACAAAAACATTGCTACAATATAAGAAATATTCAAATGTTGACATAGATTGTTTCCATTCAGCCTAAACTTGTTTTTAATATTACTGTATTTCAAGAACCAGAGAAAATAATTTGAATTTTAATGCAAACACAACCAATCTATGAGTTTATTAGACTCTCTTTGCCTGAAATATTTTAACATCTATTTCAAATTTTATGCTTTGAATGATTACTTTGCCTTACATGTGAAGTGGAAATTTAGATTTTTTTTCTGTTTTAATGTTACTCTAAGTGCCATTCCCTCCTGCCAAGATAGTAATTATTTGAGGAGGTGAAGAGCATGATTACAATGGTTTTGTGTCATCACATAAATATTCCAAGAAGCAGAGCTGCATATTTATATCAGTATTTAATAGCAAGATCACATGATACAGATATACTCACTAGAAAATAAAGTAGAAAATAGTTCTTATACAGATAACATATATTTAAATGGTGCTAGCTCTAATTTTCTAGTATAGTCGATCAGATCAATCACCTTTCCTAGTCACATAAAATCATAGGACTTGTGTCTCTCAGGTTCACTCTCTTCCTCAAGATGTCCAAGAAGTAAAAGAGACTGGGAAAAAAATGCTTTTTGAGTATGAAGGACAACAAAATAATTTTGTTGGGTAAAAAAGACAGAACACAGGCAAATATGGAACACTGGCACCAAAGCATACTGTTTTTATCCCTTGTCACTTACTGCCCTACTAATTGTACTACCACCTCCCATTCCCATCCCCGATGATTTATACTCTTTGCTGATGGCCTTCTGAAAGATAGCACTTACCTTTTACTTCCACGATGCATTCTGTTTAGTTGCATCAAAAGCAGTTGTCAGTCAGGCAAGGGAGGGGATTTTTCCCCATTGCTCCACTCTGGTGAAACCCCACTTGGAGCCTACCGAGGAAAGGCTGAGAGAATTAGGATTGTTCAGCCTGGAAAAGAGAAAGCGTCAGAGTGACCTAATTGTGGCCTTCCAGCACCGGAAGGGAATTTACAAGAAAGATGGAAGAGAGACTGTGCACTGGCACAGGTTTCCCCCTCCTCCCCACAGATATTATATTCCAAATCCCAGTGTATTTCTCCTAATTGGGTCTGAATTTCTCTGGTCTGTATTAACAGCCTCAAAAGATAAGTTGAATTCCATTCAAGTATTTTTATCTATCTTATACTCAGACCTTAAACTGGGTCCAAAAATGCTTTGAGACAGCAGTGGTTTTTGCAAAAAATACTCTTAGTTATGTTACTGGTTATGCTGGACTTCTAGTTTGGAAGACTAAGCTTTTGTGCGCAACCCAATATTTCTCTACACAAGTGCACTATATTAATTGAAGTCAATACATAAGTTTAATAAAATCAACTTTTTGATGAAAAAATACCAATTTCTATGAGAGTTTTTTTTTCATTTATTTTTAATTTTTCTCATGGAGAATTAACAGCATGTGAAGGAGATGCAAGGAGATATAATTTAACATCATGTTACTTTAAACTTTAATTAAATAAAAGGAAAAAAAGATAGTAATGTGAAAGGATGTGTTTATGATGGTGATGAGGATAAAACTAGAAATTATTGGGATAAAATTAATTGTAAAAAGCCTATTAAGGATTTGTTTGATTGTGCTTTTTGCAAGAAAACTTTGCAAGCTCTCATTCAATAAATAAATGAATTTTTGCACTGGGGCGGGAGTTCATTTAATAAACATGTCAAGAAATGTTTGGTATGAACCACAGAAATATCCATCACCTTCTACCATGAAAGATAATAATTTGTCTCTGTAATTATACCCTTTGCAATGGCAACTACTTCACAAATATGCACTAAGGGTAACATTTCCAAGTACAGTGCCCTTTCTATATCTGCCCTACCAATCTAAAGCTATGGAAAAGGTTTTTGAAAATTTTCACTTATATGGACTCATGAGTCCCTAGGTAAAAATCAGAAGACATTTTACTTGATCTATTTAAACAGATTGGACAAACTCATGGTAGACACTGTCAGGAAAATTAGCAAGGGAGTAAAAGTGTGTTTATGTGTATTTGTATGTATGAATGTATTAATGCATGAATGTGAGCATGTATGTAATTTTTTTATATGTATAATTTTATATGTATAATGTTTTATATGTGTATGTTTTATATGTATAATTTTATTTCTGTGCTCAAAATAGATAAGTATTTTTTGAGAGAGATGTCAAAATGTAATATATTTAAACATAATCTCACTGGCAGAAGATTATCAAAGCTTTGGGATTTGTGTATTTTAGTCATAGGGGAGTTTTATCATAGAATCTTTCAGAGAAAGAAGGGAAATAAATATAGGATAACAACCTGAGAGGCACTAATGAAAATGAACTAGTTAAAAGTTTTGCAAATAAATGAAAGCAATTATTATGCCAGATTTCTTGCTCTTTGGGATTTATTCATATTATTTGTATCATTTATATATTAAAATGTATTTTCTTCCATCATTGTTTTTTGGAAGGGTGAGGCGTCTATTTTGGTATTTTTGTGGTTTTTTTAAGTAGTATTTATCACCGTCTGCAGCAGTGGCTTGTGCACTAGTCACTTACTACATTTTAAATTCTACCCACATGCTCTTTTATTTCTAAGTATGTGAGTCTGATGACCCTGCCATTGGGAAAGGTTTAGTTTCATTAAAAATAAATAAATTAATGGAGTCTTGTACTTATGGTGAACTTCTGTCAGATCTTTTGACTTGGAGGAATTGGATTGCAAAGTGCCTTTCAGCTCTTTATATGACACCTTGACTGGACTTTCATTCAATCATCCATCAGTAATAATAAACTCAATTTATGCTTAATTAGTCATGACATTTTGTCATGTCTGGACAGAAACAACCGTTTAGCTATCTCCAAAAAATGACTGATGAGAGAGCTGGGTCTTTCTGAGACATCTAGCATGAAATATCCAGGGAGATCTTATTGGAGGATTTCAGTAGTTAAAGAGAGCTTATAAGAAAGATGGGGATAGAGTTTTTAATAGGAACTGTAGTGATAAGACAAGAGGCATGAGTTTTAAGCTAATTTTTCTTTTTACAATTAGTGTAATGAAACACCAGCAGAAGTTCCCAAAAGTGGTTGCAGATGGCCCAAACTTGGAAACATTCAAGGTCAAATTGAATAGGGCTTTGAGCAACCTGGTGCAGTTAAAGAGATTTCTGCTCATTGCATGCACTTTTTATGGTGCCTCGCAACTCAAATAATTTTAAGATTCTACAGTTCTAAGAGTAAAATCTAGTTACTTCAAATTTATCTGCTTCTGAGATAGCTTTGTGCTGAGGTGAGTCATAAAAAGGGTACCTGAGACCTCACCAGGGAGGGGAGTCTCTCAGCTGACCTGTATCAGAGACTGCCACCAAGCCTGAGGAGAGTATTGACTTCCTCACTACACCTCTGCTTTTATACTATGTAAAATATAAAAAATATGATAGTCTATGGAGCAAAATACAGGAACATAAGAAAAAAGTAAGCATAACCATATGAGTAAGTAACAGGTTGCTGAGTTGTAATGTGAAGCAACGATCACAATGACCAGCATGAATTTTTTAAGATACCTTGAGTTCAGGGACCATTTATTGTATGGCATGCAAGCTTCAGGAAGATTTCTTTGCCTCTTCTTTTCCTCTTGTGGAATGTATAGCTTTAAATAATAAAATGTTATTTCATTATTACTGGCTCTTATCAACATATTTAGGGTTTCGTACATCGCATACACAAAAATCCCCCAGAAGCTCAGCTTTTTATTTTCCATTCTACCTTTGTATTGTCTTACTCAGAAAATATATAAATGCAGCAGATATATAAGAAATAATTAAATAACAGAACCCTATCTGGACTTCAGTCCCAAGGGCTCAGTCCAGTATCTGAAAATATTTTATTTCAGTCCAAAAAAGAACTACTGTGCTAATCCCCCTGGAATGCAGCATTTATTACTTACCTGGCAGGTCTGAAGCATTGCATGCTAAACGGATTATCTCCCCCTCCTTCTCTCCACCTTCTGCTTTGTTTGGGCAAAGTAGAAGAAGGGAAGGAGGAGATAATCCTCTTCAAATGAAGTATTTATTATCCTAGATGTAGGCCCAAAGAGCTGCTTGCTGAGTGGAGTTAGCACAGGAGCATCTGCTTATACAAGTGATAAACTCTATTGTAAACAAACTAAAGCTTCATATTAATCTGACCACGGCCTTCTTGAGAAAGTTCAGGACTTTCTACTGCTCTTTACAATAGTTCCTGATACACAAGACACATCCTTAGTATCACATTATTGATAATGGGAATTTTTGGTAACAATTATAACTAGCTAGAGTAGTCATAAAAAAAAGTTGTGAGAGGTTTTTGGGAGTTTTCCCCTTTGGCTTTTTTTTTTTTTAAGCTTCCTGAGTTAGGTCTGCCAAATACATCTAAATATCTATCTAACTCTTTTCAGAGATTAGGGTTGGATGGATTTTCTCATTTCAAGAGCATCAATTCTACTTTCCGTTTCACAGACAACTGCCTTTGTCATCAATTCTCCATGTTGTGTTTGTGACATTTGTGAACATATTCCCAACCCTTATCAAGTGCATTTGTTTAGAAGATAAAAACATTTTATTTGTCCGAAAGAGAATTTTCTGCAGAGGGCTTACGTTTTAAGGTTTTATGATATATTGCACAGCCACATAAAGACTGCGCTCTGGGGACACAGAGTGAACTTCACACTTCTGGGAGTAGCCAAGTTACCAAATCATACATTCAGATAGACTTCATCAAATTCAGGGTGTGCACGGATCAATAAAAGTTTGTGGCATTCAAGATTATTTAGAAAATGACAGAACTTCCCAACTTGTTCTGTGGTCTAGAGCATATCAGAAGTTTTGGCATATTTCATTCAAAGCAGAGAACAAAGGAATGAGAGAATGAGCTGGGAAATAAATACTGAAGCCCAAGTCTGTCAACAGATGTGGTCTTCTAAAACATTTAACTCTTGCTGCTGTTCTTTTCTCTCAGTATATGGCTGCCCCTTCCAGGCTCCAGTTTCTTTAGCAGTTTGTTACTCCCAAACCAGGTGGTCACTACAGATCTTCTGAAGGAGCTTTTCTTGTGATTCATTTCAGTCATAATCAGCTGTGTTAGTGCTGGGCCATGGGAGTTTGAGTCATCCTAAACCAGCCTTGCTTGTACCCCTTCTCTGGATCCTAACATGCAGACCTCTCCACCCTGGTGTCAGCACTGCTTTTACTCTGCACTTATTCTGAACTAGTTTGGCTTGACAGAATGTAAAGATAGAGGAAAACAATATCACACATATGTTGAGTAACAACACAAGAACAAAGAACATCCATGTGGCCAAAGGACAAGAGACAGAAAGGTACTCTACTGGCTCCCATTTAGTCAATCTTATTTTGTTTGTGACTTAAGTCTGATTTGCTGAAATAGAGCAATCAATAGAGTCTTAGTCAGCAGACTAGCAGTTCACCAATTTCCTCCAGGAACAGAGCAATAATGGAGTGAGGAAAATAGTGGTTGTAGAAACTGACCTCTGGAACTGGAAGACAAGTGCAGCTAGCCTGCCACCTTTCTTGGAACAGACAGAATAACAATTATGATAACACCAAACGCTGGGGTTTGCAATTTAATATTTATATCTAGACAGGAAAGAACAGTGATTGGTACAAGCTGGTGGAAAAATATTCTAATAAAAATTGATCCTTGAAGCAAAGAAGTTGATATTACTGTGGAAGAAATTTGAGGAACATAGCTGATAAATGTAATGCAATGTTCATGTAGCCTCATGCATTTCATTTAGTCCTAAATTTCCTACAAGATATTCAGTATGTCTGTCTTGCCAGTAGAATTCTTCAAAGAAAATGGTATAATTCTGTATGTTTGTGTGCAAATTAGACTGCAGGAGCAGGTTTGCCAATTAGGAAATTAGTACAGTGTCTAATATGCACTTAGCCTTGTCTTCACTACAGAAAGTTTAAGGACAAAATCCCAACATGTCTACTTCTATTTTTAACTGCCATTCAGATGTATAAAATTCAAACAGCACAGCAGGTGTTTCCAGAATAAGAAGAAACAAAGAAAAAGAAAATTGCCATGCAGGCAGTATTTCCTTGTACTTATGCCAGTTGGCAATGTAGATACTTGGTTAGACACATTGATTAAATCACTCTTTTGGGCAGAACCTTTGATATTTTGTACTTTCTGTATCTCTCTTAACTGTGAAAACTTATGTGTTAGACTTGCTTCTATTATCTTTCTTTTGAGTGATTTTCTAATTCGTTTGCAGCACTATCAGGTTTTCAAGTTTCATGTTTGCCTTTATATTCAGGCACAGGTGACATGCTGCAGAAGAGAGTTGAGGATAAATAGCTTGCCTAGTACTGAAGTGCCTGAACACCCATTTTATTCCAGAAATGCCATTCTCTCTCTGTGCAATCTTTTTATTCAATTCTGAGAAAAACCTCCTCCAAGATAATTTATGTTTGCACCAATTTTTTTTTGTACAATATGGAATGTTCTTGAGAAAAATATTTATCCGAAGAGTGGTTTTCTGAAGAACCAAAACATTAAGGAAGCTAGCAGGTTTAATGCAAAAATATGCTGGGATACATGCAATTGCACTCACAATACAAATACACATCTAGGTTTTACATATAGGACCTTAAGCTCTGCATTTTGCCAGGTCATAGGCTCTGCTTGAATGACAAAGCAATTCAGTGCTGAGAGGATACTGTTTGAATTTACTCTTTTCTTCCTTTTTTTTCCCTTTAATTCAACAGAAAAAATATTGTTCCTGTGAATATTGGGTAACTGAGTATGTTCATTAGGCTTTGAATAGAGGTTTTTTGGATCCATTAATTTTGTTAGTGTATTATTGCTATTTTTTCACTCACTATTCTCTTGCTAATAAATTTGTCAGGCAGTAAAAGAACAGAAACAGCATAAGATCAGTTGAACTGCACAGCCAATGTAAGCAATCTGTCATCTCTGTATAACATATTCAGAGCATTCAGAAAATACTTATTAATTCTAAGTATGCTAACAGCCAATCTGCATGCCTCATAAATGTTTCTCAAATTAATGAAAACCCAACATTTGTCAAACTTTTCTTTAATGAGTGTTATTTAGCTTGTATTTGTTTCTTCTCCAGCCTGTGATTTTTTCTTGCCTGTCAGGGGAAAAAGAAATAGCTATGAGATCTGAACCAAATAATTGAGGATGCTTGAGGATCTTGTTATATAACTGCATTTAGCATCAGTGTTGGTAGATCATTTTGTATTCATTTTCAGTCCACATAATGTCTTTATGAACCAAAATATTTGTGTTTTAACAATTTAGTATATAAAGTATCTTTTTAAAATCAGACTGACATACACTGATATTATATAGATTTTAGTGACTCCTAGGCATACAAGATTTTTAAAGAAAGCCAGTAAACAGATTCCTGTTGTGTAGTTTGTACTAAGTTAATTTACTTCTAAACAATCTGTCTTTTGTGGGTTTTTTCTGACACAAAAAAATTGCCTCACATGGCAACTACAAGTCATCTCTGAGTCTTCCTAATTAGAACATCAACCCAACTTTTGTACCCTGGACACTATTACTCCTGTCTGGTCTAGTCAGTTTAAAGTACTGTGGGATCCACCACCGTTTGCAGAAGACTCTGGTAAAAGAAAGACTTAGATGTGCTTGGCTGTGTGATGTGGCTGGTATGTGCTATGGGAAATGACTTTTGAATGGCTATGGGAAATGGCTTTAGAATGGGAAAATGAAAATACAAAGATCTAAACTGCAAAGGAGTTTTTGTTCTCCTTTCCACCTTTTTATTTTTTGTAGTTTATTGCTACCTTTTATCTGTTTAAAAAGGAAAATGTAGAGAAGGGAGATCGGCAAATAACCTTAATCCACTACGAGAGTGAAGATGATTTCCCTTTGTTCACGAAAATATTGGTCAGTAATGTCTTATGTCGGTCTATTGCAAAGACTGGCTGATTTTTTTCATCGAAGATATATTATAAAGCAAATATTTTACAGTATTTTATTTCAGATTTCTACAGAAAAAATGCTTGAGGAAATCGGTGTGTTTGGTTTGATTTCTTAACACCTGATGCATTTCTCATACAAAATTCAATCAATAAACATCCAAGATGCATTTGGTATTCATTCTATAACATTTTTCTTTATTATTATTTCAATACAGAAACAAATTCCTTCTGTGTTTCATGCCAGAGGGTTTTAGTTGGTCTCTAAGTACATTTTTACAGGCTGAAAAGTAGCTAAAGGAAAAGCAAATCCTTAGTCATCCTGGTGTCACAGCAGCACCAGAAATGAAAATGAATGGGCCACAACTAGATTGCTGCAGTGGAAAGCAGATGAATAAGACTTGACTGCACACTTTATGAAGACTTTAGCATTCATTTATTTATCCATAAAGTATCACAGTACAAAATGCATTAGTACAAAATGCAAAATAAATTTTTAAAAATTATCTGTTTATGTCCTTAGTGACCTGTTGGTCAATATGGTTTCTTTAACTCTTTCAGTATATGATAACACAGAAATCTTTAGTATGGCCATACTCACCCATTCATTACATTCATGACAAATGTGACAACAGAAAAGCAATTTTTTCTGTAAGAATCATGCACATAATGAGGATCAAGGAAGATGGCAGGCAAAGTGGGACTTTTTGTTGAGATACACCCAATGTAAATACACAAAAACAATTTTTATGGTTTAAAAACACGGAGGAATAAACAGGACCATTAGGATCATCAGACAGAAGAGATATTGGCCATCTGACATTTGGCTTTTCAATGTTAGAAGGATCCCTGCTGCTTTATCTCTAGAAAGAGAATACTTCATATGAATTCATATAGATTTTAGCTTGCCTGCTCTAAAAGCCTCTCTCTGCACTGTCATCCTCTTCCTCAGCTAAAACAAGTTCAATGAAATCAAGTAGGTGTGAAGGACAGAAAAATAGGTTAAGGATGTTTATCAGAGCTGAGTTGGCAATGAAACTCAAATGTGATGCCTAGAAAAGCAACAAATTTGCTAAACTGAATTATGTAGTCATCTGAAACTGATAAAGGCAAGTGACTGAGGTTACCTTGGAATATTTCTTGGCAAGATTTTTCTGATTTTTATGGTATGTCTTAAAGAAAATAACAGCCGTTATTTTTCAGTTCAGCAATTATCAGCAGCTCTTTTCCAGCTCTAAAATTACAGAATTATTTATCAGGAGAGATACATGCAAACATGAAACATATCAAATGTTTCTTCTCATGAAAATAAGGATTGAAGGACATCATAAGGATGTCCTTCAAATATCTCCTGAACTAGGATTCCTGAGCTATTCATTTATACCAAAGCTTAGTTCCAAACTGAGAAAAAAGTAATATGCAATATGAAGGTCAATTCAGAATGGTTCAAACAAAGAGATAAAGAGTAGAAATAAAAGAATGAAAATCAACTATATGTACTTGTTGAAATTTTTCAAACCAGCTCTTCATCATGGGATGGTTTGCTGTGGCATACTGCACTTGCTTCATAAGACCTACTTTCATATCCATATAACAGGTGTAGGAAATCTTTCTGCAGCATCTGGAACAGACAGCTATTTACAGTTACTAGCTAGTGGTACCACCCTTGAGAATGACTCTGACCTTGACAACCAGTATTTACTACTAAGAAGGCCATTCTACCTTACATCAAATTGCAAAAGCTTAGTTAGGGGAAAAAGTGTTTCTAAGCAGACTGATTTCAAAAGATTAGCTATTAAGGAGACATCATAATTACCGCACTTTCAGTGTATGAAGAAAATTGAATGTTTATAATGGTTCCAGTGATTTTCTCTTTTCTTTTGGTCATTTCTAGTGAAGTAAGACATAGTTAGACTAATGCTGATATTCCCAGTCCAAGAATTATCTGAGGAGTTTCCCAGAGGAATGGAAATAGTTATCTGTTATCTGGGTGATAATCTCCTTTTGTCTAGCATGCTTAACTAATCCTAAGTATAAATTCTTTTGAGAAAAGTACTATGTACATTGACTAATATAAAATTATTTGTTGGGAGACGAATCGCTGGACGTAGTGTTTTAATTTTGTAACCAAGAGATGAATATCACCTAGCCCATGAACACAAATGAATCCTTTAAAGAGTTGCTCTCTACTACTTTGTACTATTAGAATCCACATGTATAAATAATCCCACCAGTGACTTCATCATTTCCCAACTGATTCCAAAGAACTAAGTCAACTCCTTCAGGCAAGATAGGCTTAGGGAATGTTTACAGATAAACAGCTGCATTGGACCCAGCCATATCCTCTCTCCAGCTGCTGGTGTTAGTTTTAGATTTGCTGCTGGTACAGAGGCCTAGGAAAAACTCTTCTTGGGAAGTGGTGAGGGAATGGATAGGAAAGAGCACAAAAAAACTGTGAGCATCCTGCAGGTGTCAATTCACAGTCAGAGAGGTGCATGTATATGCACAACCACAGGTTCCCACTGATCAGAGTAAGGGTACACTGCATGCTCCTTTTTTCTGTTGCAGGACCTAAGCTGATAGGACAAGTGGTAATAATTTTAAATTAAAAGAGAGTAGTTTCAGACTAGATATGAGGAAGAAATTTTTATGATCAGGGGGGTGAAACACTGGGCCAGGTGACCCAGATAGGGTGTAGGTGCCCAGTCCCTGGAAAAAGGTCACGTTGGATGGGACTCTCAACAACCAGGTCTACTTGAAGGTGTCCTCACTTATTGTGGGTGGGTTTTGCTGCCAAACAAAATTGGGACGTGAAAAATCTCCCTTATTTTTTAGTGCTTTTGATCCCTCTTCATTCTACATTTTTATAGTATCATTGATTTAAGTGTGAAACAGTGGCCAGCATAACATCAATTATCTTAGAAGAAATGATGAACAAATTTTTAATCTTCTGCCTTCGCCTTTTTCCTTCTTGGTTACAAGAAAAAGACCATGTTTCTGCATCCCTAAATCAGCATTGTTCAAATAGAAAAAATGGGAGAAAAAAGTTATTTATTTGTGCCTGGAAAAGATTAAAGTGTTCAAACATTTTAAGAAAACACTTGAATACAGAACTGTGACCCTCCATTAAGCCTCATACAGGATAATTGTGGAGGTTGAATATTTTGCCGACTACATGGACTGACACTTTACAGATTTTTTTTATATGCTCTCTTCCTTTTTCTTAAAAAAATAAGTTTTGATGGAAAGCAGATTAGATCTGCAACACAAAGGAAGCCACAAATTACATGTCAGTCATAAATGGAAAGAATACCAAGCCCATCAATTTTATACAGTTATGTATATAAAGACAGCTGAAGATGTGTGCCGTAGTATGGAAAATTATCCATATCTCAGGTTCTACAATAATAAAGAAATTAAAGTCAGCAAGTTTTTCTTGACAGTTTCTGTGGTTCCAAATGATTGTCTAAATTTTTTAGATTAAGAAGGAAAAACGAGATATTTTTCTGAATTTCTCTAGGGAAAAAATAGTTAGCACTAAGATTCTCAGTTATCATCTCCCTTTTCTGAAAAAAAAAAAAAAAAAGGAGAAATGAAAGGAAAAAGAAAATCTCAGATTAAAATTAGCAATGTAATTTTAAAGAAATTAAGGAAAGGTGTGATCATGTAGTGGAAGCAAACATAGTAATTCCAATAAAAGAGAGGATAAAAATTCAATTCCTCCATGAAAAAACTGTAGCTAGGCAAAATTAAGTGTTCCTCAGAGAGTTCTGGCTTCAGGTTCCATTAAACTGCTCTCCAGTAAGAGGTAACCTTAAGTGGTTGGTCTGATTCTGTGATCACTCCTGTTCACAAGCTTAAGAGTTAAAGTAGCACTGATGACCAATGAAATGAATGCCCTTAATAACTCCATCTGAGTATTCATTTGCAATCATTCTGATTAACCAAGATACAAATGGAAAGGTTTCTTTCAATGAGTTTGAATAAGAGTTTCTATGAAAAGATTTGAGCCTTCTCAAATTTTCTTTTATTGTTGTAATAGATCCTGCCAGTGTGAAAACTTCAACTTTATTGTCAGTCAAAATGCAAGCCAATGTATTTCCTAATCCATGAAAAACAGGCCTTTGAAGATCCATATGAAACTCTGTGGAGAGATGAGACAACTTCAGGCAGCAAGGCAATTAGATACAAGCAGTATTTTTGCAATAGTACTGCACTGTTTACAGAGAGTGAAAACTAATGTTCAGTAGCTATTATTTTTCTGGTTAAGTTGCAGTTTCTATCTTTTTTTCCTAACATAAAGAGCATAGATGAGGATCATTATTAGGGCAGAACAGAAATGTCTTTGAAGTGGTTTAATCTCCACCTCCTTGTGACCTCTGTTTTTATGTCAGAATAGGCCACAGTAGTGCCACGTAATTCCATTAGCCATCCTTTCTAATCTGAGTAAAAAAAAAAAATATATCAAAAGGGGTGGAAATATCACCCTGTTATGTAGTGCTATGGACAGAGGTATGTGAGATGTATTACCAGAGCACAAAAAAAAAAAAAAAAAAAAATCACAGAATATTCTGAGTTGGAAGGGGCCCACAGGGATCATCCAGCCCAACTCTGAACTGTAAGACCCATCCAGGCACTGAAGTCAGAGCCATGGTGTTACAAGAACACTGCTCTGCCCAACTGATCCAAGGCAGTTTTTATGATGAGCTGCACCTCAATGATTAAACAGGAGCATTTTTCTGGTTCTCAGTAAGGGAAAAAGGTATTGTTTTTACACACCTGTTTGTACTGGTTAACTGCTGAAATAAGAGAAAGGTCAAAGAGACCAAGAAAAATCTGGTTTCTTTTCTCATTTGCTGTTAAACCACCATGCAGTTATATGTACTGACTCACATGACTACATATGTCCAAAAGAAAGCCTGTAGTCAGTTCCTCTTCACATAAACAGGTACAGCTGCTTTATAAGGCACTTTGTTCTTATCATTCATGTCCATGAAGTACTAACCAGACCTTTGTGAATAATCTCTGTTAAATATTATGATTAGAAAAGCATGTTGCATGTATTAAGGTGTGCCTAAATTAGTTCAAACTTACTAGAATTAATGACATTTTCTGGAACTCACCATTGTACCATGCACACATTTGAGATTTTTACTGAGTGGCAGATTTTGTAATGAGTCTACACTATTCTTGTGCCTATCAGTATTTCTTTGTCTGTATATAAAGCTGAAACACACATTTAATAGTTCATTTTTCTTGTTACCTAATTGTTATCTAATGCCATAGTGATTGCTGTGTTTGTCTTGGATCACCTCTGTATTTTTGTTCATTGACAAATGAATCTAAAGATGCATCTTCTGTTCATTCTTCACATTTGATATTGTGGCAGCTGCAGTCTCTGTTAAGTGGCTCTGTCAGTTTTTCAGGCAGATATAATAAAAACCTGATGGGATAAATAAAGCCATACATTTCAGCTAGAGCTAGTCTCTGATCAGGGAATATGCTGTGAAAATGCTTGAAAAATCTCAATCTTGTGAAGAAGAAATCAAACGCAGCCTTCAAAGCTGATGGGATAAAAAAAGCCAGAATCAGGCAAACAACAGGCAGAAGATGGAATTTATGAAAATTTAACGAGTATATTTATTTCAAATGATAATGAGCATGGAGAATAAAGTTTGGATTCATAATAATATTCCTAGCAGCCTTGGAACAGTTCTTCATAAATACAAACATTTTCATGGTTTCTGAGAATCTTCACAAAATTGCAAAAGATTTATTTTTAAAACAGTTACACAGCTCAGAAGCAGGACACATACGCACATGTGCATGCATTTTCTTTTTACTTTAGTGGTTCTACACAGTGGAGAACACTGAATAATTCTATACTTTCTGAGTCAGTTTGCATTTCACAATACAAACTCTGACATACAGACAGATGTCATTCTTACTTTCTTGTATTTGCTGTGTAGAGAAAATTACAAGTCATGCATTCATAGAGGGATCAAATGGTGTAAGTTGCCCATATTTATCTAGTAAAAAATGTCTTACACCAGGCAGAATAGTTACGTGGCAATACAAAGAGGTGCAAGTGTCTCTACTGCCTGAAGCTTTATTCTAATGTTGTCCTAAATACAAACTCACAAGCATTAACTGAACCAGCAGAAGGGGACTTAGCGTGTACAACTGATGCTTTAACAGACAGAAGGTTGAGTGGTATTGGTGAACTTTGAACTGCAAAGAGAAGTATGTATTTCATTAGTATAATTAAATAATATAGGTCATATTTTGAAAAGTTAGCCAAAAGATTAGCTTCTATTAGTTGTGTCTTGCTAGTGATGTCTACTATATGTAATTTTATTAATATGGCTGTATTGAGTGTACATTAATAATCAATACATGCAGTAATGGCTTGCTCCTTAAATTATCTGTGATGTTGGTATATTTTGCCTCTTCTGTTTTCTAGGCTTTAGCTTATATCCAACTACACATACTTTTCCACAGCCAGGGCTCCCCATCTGTTCTGCCTTTCACAAACATATAGATGCAGATACAGGTATTTCAGATGCAGGTTCTGAAATGGTCTTAGAAATGTGGGTCAGACCAGTCCTGTGCCTGTGATACCTTTAAAATATTCAAAATAGAAGTTAGAGATATGAGTCAGCCATCAACACTTTTGGGTTTTTATAGGCACTGCAATACAAAAGGCAGTTAAATACAGAGTAATATTTCTGAAGTCTGTTACAGATGAACATTTTACCCTTTTCCTTATGTATTGCGAGCTTAGGTTTTGAATTCTTCTAGCAAGAGGTCAGCTTGTCTACCAAGAGAAGTGACAGGTTCCTTAGATTCTGTTTCATTTCCTCTGCTTAAATCTTACTTTTGGCCTTTGGAAAGTTAGTTGCATTTTCCTAGTGTAAGTCTCAAATTTTCAAAATTCCTATTTGGTTGCTAATAAAAATAAAGTTAAGAGGTTAGGAAATCTGCCAATTCCTGTCATTTTTTTAATAAATCTGGATTACATTGCATATTGTTACCAGTTATCTGAGGAATCTGTAAAGGTCTTACAGAGAAAATTACATTTATGAATTCACAGGAAATGTTGCTGAGTACTGAGAAATTGAATAGCGATATATCTACTCTAATAGATATGCAAGTGAAAACATTGCTGAAGCTGTTTCTCTTTAATGTCTTGATTTCACACAGCTACTCTTCACTGCTGTTCCCTCATGGTACCACTTTGGTGAACAGAAAGAAGTGTGCAATGTGTATAAGACCAAGTATACAGGGAAGATTGAAAAAGGAAATGTACCCATCGGCTTTTCTATAAATCCTTAGGAATGTAGATGGCCATCATAACCTTGTCTATACCCATTTTCTTTCCAGCCATTATTTCGTGTCTTTGCAGAACCAGACTTTGTAACTCAGTTAAACCTATGATCTTGATTGTATATCTGATGTAACCATAGAGAAAGAGAAGAAACATCACCAGGGCAAAACATTTCATGGAAAAGAGAGATGAGCTCTATGTTTTCAATTGCACTGAAAAGTCATTTTAAGGAACTCAGAAACAAAACAGGAAAAAAAAACCCAACAACACTAAGTAAACTGATCACAGGATCTTTTAAATCTCTATTTAATGTAATCATACTTGTAATCATTTGACATTCATGACCCTAATAGGCATAGGAATATTCTTCTGACTATTTCTATTGAAGTCTTCCCTGAAGTTGTAGTAGTAGTAGTAGTTGTAGTCTTCCGTGAGTCAGCTGCAAGATGACTCAGTGAAGTGATGAGAAAGTCATGAAACAATTAATCTGAAAGGCAGGATCCAGGAAACCCAAGCCTTTGTTTTGATAGCTCTAGTTTGGCTGATGTATAATCAATAACCTTCTGCAAGGATAAAAAAAATAAAGGTTTTCAACATTAAATATTAATTAGCAACATTTCCAAGTGGAGATACCACTAGAATAAATGTGCAATAAAAATTCCTTTCTAAAAAAGGAATCTTGGTTTATTTTCATATACCAAGCAAATTTTATGCATACAGAACACATTTCTGTACCGCTTTGCTCCTAGAAATGTGAAACTTTTCTTTACACATGAAAATTTTCACAGTAGCAGATTATTGTAATTGCTGACTTTGGATGTAGCATACAAAGTAATGAAATACAGGCCTAAGTGGATGTATGAAGATACCAAGTATGTGTATTCACAAATGGAATCAGGCAGGAAAGCAAATAATCCTTTCATTAATCTCCTACATATTCAATTATTGTTATATACTTTTTATGTTTGTAAGCATTACATTTACATGACCTTCAACATAAAGCACACTTCCTGCTTCAGAAATGCTACATTTTCATTTTCAAGTTTGACAGGTCTCCTAGGACAGTCAATGTCTAAGTCTGGAATTGTCATCTTCTAGGCCTACCTTCAGCTTCACAAAACAGCTGTGCTAGAACTAGAAATCTGAGCTCTGATTTTCAGTGACTATAAATACATTCTTAAATACACAAAGTTTGTTATAGGCTGTAAAGAAATTTCCATGATTTACTTATCTAAAGAAATTCTTCAATAGACTAACAAAACTTTAAAGAAATATTAATCTCTAGAACCTGTGAAATTCAAATATTAAGAATGTGACTTCCTCTTAAAATAAATTCTCTATTTACTCATTCCTTATCTCTGTAGCCAGAATTCCTGTATACCACAATTTACCAATGAGCATATTCATACAAGGAATGGCATGTTCTAAGTAGTTCTGAAACTCAAAGAGTAACCCATATTATCCATTAGTTGAAAAATACTCTTTAAGCTGGATTTTTATGTGCTACACACCAAAATTACTGTAAGAAATGCTATGTAATTCTGAACTTGGTAATTAGTTAATAGAAAATACTGACTTTAAACAGGAGAAAATGTGACATTCAAAAAGCTGAAAAATATAGATGCAACATGAATTTTTATATATATTTGTGTTTTGAAAAATAATATATTTTTTGTTTTATAAATACTGATCTATACTTACAGGAAAACTGGGATGTACAAACTGAAGATTTCTAAAACAATGTCTCAGTTCTCTACTTTTTCAGCATTTTGAGATTTGATGTAAATTATGAATATGTATAAACTCCTTTTTGCCTTTAGCCATTCATAAATAGTCATGAATTAATTTCCAGCTTTGATTAAGCAATAGTAGGCTAAACAGATATATTGTTCTAAGCAGTAATTATTATGTAAACAACAAAATGCCACCTCTTGACTACTTACAGTAGTTATTTATTTGCAGTGCCATTGTTTTAATTAAAATTAATATACTGCATGTAACCACATGCATTTGCACAACTAGCATAACTTCTGTTTATATGAAAGACCTGTATAAATGAAAGAAATATGAAAGTCTTTTGACGGAAAAAAAAACCCTAAAAACTACTTAAATATAGCTCAAAGGTTCTTTTGTGGTGTCTTCAGAGTATCCAGTGAGAAAATGTAAAAGCCTTTTGCAGTTGCTCCAGTTTCTGCTTTATCAGGCCTATTTTTGCTAGGGCCAAATTGCTGCATCACCTATAACAGTGACCTTACATAAGAGAGGTTGGTTTGCAAAACCCCCTGTGCACCCCTGTGCACCTCACTAGAGTGCTCCCACTGTGGATCACACTGTGGATCACACTGTGGATCACACTGTTACTGGAGTTGGGCTTTGGACTGTGCATGCTCAAGGATTCCTTTACTTGGGCTTGTTTAGAGCCTGGCAAGAAGCATCAGTTGAATAGAAACAAAACAGATAAGGTTCAGTTCAGCTGAAAATTTTAGGTCCTATTTCTAATATATAGACTATCTTTAGACATCTTATCTTCATCCATTTCCTGCTGGTGCAGAAATGATTGGGTAGCTGCAGTCACAGCAGTGGCAGTGCAGTGTCTCTGAGCAGCAAGCACCCAAAGGCCAGCCACTGGTTAGACTGGTATTAATGGTCCTCTAATTTATAAAGTCATGCACAGCCAACAGTATATTCATGATTTTGAACTCACAAAAATCAAGACTAGGGTAATATTTAAGAACTCTTTCCTCAGGGGAGTTCAACTGTATGCTTACATACACTTCATTTGGAACATCTCCTTCATCTATTTAGAAACCTTATAGATACATTCACGAACTGCAATTTATTGAAAAAGTATGGTGATGCATAAATTGAATCCATTGAATTTCACAATGATAGAATGTTTGTCTTGAGACACAGCAAAGAGAGTACTTACTAACTTCTAGCCTGTGATCAGTTCTGTTTTTTTTTTTTCTGTGAGTGCTTTTGACAGCTAAAATATTGAGCCTGCAGTGATAAAATTTTGTCAATAAATTCATAATTTTTTACACAGGGCAAACTTGTTTTTCTGTCTCTACCCATTGTATAAAAGGAATTCTTCTTTAAAAATCCCTAACTCAGTATGTTTGAATAAAATAACACAGAAAAATTATTTTATTGGATTCATACATTGACATGCCGTATTCCTTAGTTATTTAAAGCTTGGTAACAAGATAGAAGATTCAATAATATAAAGGCAAGCCTTGACAAGTAAAACAAATTCATTCCACAATGCCAACATTTCAGACTCTGAAATGCCCACAGGGGCTCCTTTGTCTCCCATTTATTCAAGGACTCCCATATTTCTATATCATGCTGTAAATGAGATACCCTGAAGGTCAGAAGGAACTGAGTTCCAGGTCTAAGCCTTACAAATGCAACCATGTAGATCGGACTAATATTTTTTATTCTACACTATAGCCAAATCTGTCAGCATTTCACAGAAAAAGAAAAAAAGAAAACATACTTTTACTGTGATATGTTCCATGTATCATTAGGTATATTCTGGGACAATTGTTGTTTTTTGGGGGTTTTTTTAATATATTCAATTTTTTTTTTTTTTTGGAAATATATTCTGTCGTTATATTCAGAGACAGATATTCTAGACAAATATCCAATAATGTCACAAATATCTTTAAGGGAGCATGATGTCAGGTTTTACTTGATCTCCATTTCCTTATCTGGTATTCTATGTCATTGGCAAGACTATCACTATCCCAGTTTATTTCCACTATTGAAGTGCTCAGGCCTGAACTTTGCCAACTGAGTTCTTATCTGATTAACGTGGCTTGAAGGTTTTTTTTTTGAATGTTAGTAATTTATCTCACTGAAGACAGAGCTTCCAAACTGTGAATCTTCCTATATGTTTGAGTCCTACAGAGGTAAGTTATCTCCAGCCTGGCTGACTGTGAAACTGAGAAAATATTTAGTAAGTTTGAGAGCAGACTGCCCTTCCTCAGGATGTAAACCAATTTCCTATGACTCTTACAGCTAATTGATCTCGTCATGTAACAGTTTTGCCATTAGAGTTTCTACAGTGTAATTACATAAAGGACTTAGGAGATATTTTTCATGATTTTGAAGAGGAAGCTGCTTTTTCAGAAATTTTTTTGCCAGTTAAGAGCAACATTTATATTTAGCATTGTATTCTTTTTTTCACCACCTGTCACTTCAATTTCTACTTGAAGTATACTGCCCTGTTGTAATGAGTTATTTATTTGTTTAATGCATATATTTTTATTAATGTCTGCAAAATTAAGACACAAGATATATATATACAAATAATTTTAGGAGAAGTACTAGAAAAATTAGTGCAGGTGAGGAAAATCTCACATATTTGAATGGGAAAATTTTTTAATAGGAAAATTTCACAGACACTGTATAGGAGTAGCTGAGTGAAAGTAAAAGAAAACATGCCATGAAGTTGATTAATACTTTATTTCTCTCTCTCCTTGTTATCAAAAAAGAAGTAACAGTAACATTTATGCAATATTGTGTTTAGATCTCTTCCTGTAATTCAAACTTTGTTTTCACACATGGAGGTTGTTTTGAACAAGAATGGGAGGTACAGACTTCTTTCTGTATCTGAATAAGAAAAACCCATCAAATGGCCAAATTAAATAGTTGTCATAAAATGGTCGAACAAAGAGTAAGATAGATAACAAGTAAATTTTACGTCCCTTCAGATGACAGGAACCCTGCTTTTGTGCATTGTCAGATAGGCTGTAGACAGACCTTCCCATGATAGATCTGCGTGGGAAGGAAAGTTCCTCCCTTCTGGTTATTTGGTCTATTACATGATTTTCTTACCATAAAAGAAGTTTATCAATAATTTATACTGTCAAAATATATACATAAGACCCTCTTGCTGCACTATCACATAGACAAGGCCACAGAGGCAGCATAATGCAGCTTCCGAGTGGGTGATGATTTCGGGCTCCTCTGTTCAAGTGAACTTCCTGACCTCGTCCTGCAGCTGAGGATTTGTGCAGCATAAGGCAGCCTGAGGGCCAGGCTGGACACAGCACAACACAGCGAAATGTTCAGTTGTCAACCTGTCAGAATCACTACATCCCACCCTCTTCATCAGCATACAGATTACCTTTCCAAAGATATTATCATAGGAGGTTATATAAGTCACAGGGGATTTTCAAGCTCGAGTGGACATGGTTCAATAGATTATACTTGGCCTATTAAAATTCCCTTACTCCTTGACTACAAGGTCTTCTACAAGGCTCCCAGTAGTCTGGTACAGTCTGATCTTTGCCTATTATATTGTATATTGAAAAAAAATTACATAGGTTTTATTAAACATTTATACATTACAGGACAAAAGCCAAATTCTTACTATAGATTTACTATAAATAGACTGAATGCTATGACTAATAAGAGCTGATTTATGATTCTAGGGTCAGAGACTCAATGCTGAAGTTCTTTGTCAAATAACTTCTTACTAAAGTTAGTGGAAAAAATAAACCTGGAGAGCAATAATTAAAAATTATTCAACACCTTAAAAGGGATATCACAAGTTTATATAAACATATAAATCTGAAATTAAAATATTTACAGCAGTGGCACTTTTCCGCCAAATTTTGTTCATGCTCTGTTATTTCATTTTACTTTGTCCTTCTTCTAGCCAGTCAATTCCAGTCCTAATGTAAATTAGGAGTATCTCTGCTGAAGATAACGAAATAACAATCACTGTGTCTGGGAAAGACATCTGGATCCCTATTCCATGGATTTTACAAAGCCCCAGACTTTGTAAAATCAGAATGCTCAAAAAAGCTAAAATGTGGGGGGGGAAAGTCACAAACAGTATTAGTAGTTATATGTCTTCTGAAATATTACTTCAAAGGTCTCCAGCAGTGTGTTAATTGTTTTCCTTGGCAAACCTGTAACTCTATCTTTTCTGTGTATTAAATATCAAACTGTAAATGCAGCATTATAAGCCATTCTGTTCTGAATTTTCAATTATTTCTTGAACTAGATATATCCAATTGGCATATCTAAAATTTTTACTCAAAACCCCATTGATTACTTCATATAGGAAAGGAACTAGGAATTAATGTAAGTGCTGCATATGTTAATTGAAATTCCAGTATTATAGAGCTATTAGTGATATCCTGACAGGAATTCTGAGTGACAGATTCTTGATGACGCTGGGTACTTTTCCTTCTAAAAGTAAGAAAAGTGCATATATGTTAGGAATGGAAAATATTCTTGGGAACTTGATGAACAAAAGTCAACTGACATTTCAGTCCCTAAAATTTAGAAAAAATTTAAGGAATGCCAGGTATGTAGAGCACATTATGGGTTTTGCACTGTGATAGTTTCAATTTTCCAATATGTTAGTCTGTATTTTAAATGTTTGTATATGCTTCAATGATTTGCTATGTATCCTCCAATAAAATTATAATGCTGACTAAGAGAGACTTGAGAGATTAATAAAGGAAAAGGTAAAAAGAAAAAAAAATGGAAAATAGATAAGAAATGTAAATTAGGAGATTATGAAGAAGTAATAAGACATTACTTTGGATAAATAAATATATAAGTGACTGATAGGAAGCAGTAGATGCAAAACATCAAGATATATAACAGAGGTTTCAGATACATTTGATTAATTTTTAATCAGTCAACTTTCTCTTCCCACATCTAGGGAAGGTTTGTGACACCAGAAGAGAAGCAAATTATGTCCAAAGACAACTGTCACCCTGTGACTTCTTTTATGCCTGTAAACTAAGTAGTGCTACAGTACTTTTTTTATCCTGAAGCCAACTGGCGTCGTCTTGTGTAGGTTTATCCTGTAAAATTTCCTTATTCCCCAGAAGAGGCTAGTCTTTTGAGGAATTGTTCAAGCTAAGCTCTGGATGATGCCTCAGTTTTGGGGAAAAAATATTTAATCCACAGGATAGCAAGATGGCCCGTTGAGCTGTAGACCTTGAATGTTTTGTGTAGATGTAGCTCTTATCTTTAATAATTAAATCCCCTGCCAAATTCACTTTACCATTACTTAAACGTTATTTATATTGTGGTTGATTTTTATTTCAGAGCAATTTCTTTAGTCTCTTCCTTGCTATAATGCTCCTGAAAAGTTGCTTGGCAGCTGAAATTAGCCATTTACCAGTAAGAAATTTGCTGCCCAAAAATTCAGACTCATTACTTAGTTTTCTATTTTTATTGACATATATTAAAAAGACAAATAAGAGGGAAACCATGAAAAACAATGTCAACTATGAAAATAGTTATAACAAATCTGTAGTGAAAAAGGAGTGGCAAAGGGCTAAATGACTTAAAAACAACAAGCTATTTAAGCATAGATAATATTTTATCAAAGGTAAAAGTTAAAATCCTGACATGCACACAACTTGTGTTCTTCTTTCCCATCTGAATTGGATTTTTTTGGAATTTTTTGTTGTCTTGGATTTTTTTGTTGTTGTTTTTTTGAAGTAATAAAAGAAAATATATACTCAGACTTCATACATAAAGAGTTATCAATATCAGAAACAGATGCAGAACAAAAGGTTATTCAGGTCCAGCACACATCTTTCATCAAGATTACTTTTATTCTCAGTGTGTTTTGATGTTTATCTTCAGATATTGATCAGACTTTTTCTTTAACTGTAAACACATCACTAAAATTGAAATCACCAATATACTTAGTTTCTCATGTTGCTCAAGTTACTAATAATATAGAAAACCACAGTAATCCACAATTATAATTTTTCTTACTTTTATTATTGATATGTGCATTAGTATATGAGTATGAAGCAATCTACAAAAAATAAATACATTATTTAATTCTTTGTGCACTGAAACATTTGGGAACACATTCCTGAATTTTGTATGAGTTCTGTATATCCATAAAAATATGGATCCCATAAAAACCATCTCTATGAGCAGCTCTCTGAATGAGCCTCTGATGGTTAAAAGTTCCAGCCAGGTTGATTTTGAGTAGCAGGATTTGACCTGATGTTGGGCAGGTAGGAAAACCATCAGATGGTGTTTAGCAGCACATCTTTCTGAATTTTATAATCTTGAAAGTAGTGAGGAAATCTAGAGCCAGGGCAAGAGGTGCCAACAGGGGCCATCTTTCCTACCAAGATCTCAATATTGACACACAAACAAACACATATTACACTAAAAGTATTCTGAAAATCATGGAACTTTCAAAATGAGACATTTTAAAAGAAGGAGAGTGAAGTTTTAAAATGAGTATAACAAAAATGAAGAATCTTCCAAACTTGTATAACAAAGGATCAAAGGAAAACTTTTTTAGAAAATAGAAATACTTTTGCTATCATGCAGGCTTCAAAATTCCATTTCCATTCTATCAGAAGAAAGTGAGCCTGGACTGAGATTTTGGAGCACAGTGGGGAAGCTATGCATTGTTTGTGCAATAGCTCCTGGAATTTCTATGTAAACTTGATCAGCCTATCTCAGTGACTTGCTCTGTGCATGTTTCACAGTTCTCTGGCAATTTCTCTAATGAGATCTCCTTGCTTCTCCTTCTTCTTTCTCCTCCCCATTAATGCAGGCTACAGAATATTTGCATCTATTGTAGGAAAAATATTAAGACATCTGTAGGCTTGGTTTAATCACTTAATAAGGGTCTTGCTATGCCTTAAAAGGTAACTGAAAGACAAGACTGTCATACAAATCTCAGTGCTGTGCATGCAGCCCTGCCCACTGCCAGAATGGATCCCACAAGTGAGTATTCACCTTTTCATCTTGTCTTCGTCAAGGCATTTAATATCTAGGAGTAATGTTAATTTCATTGTAGACCATTTACACATTCAATTCAAGCTGTACTATATAAATGAGATGAAAGCAAAATTTTAGTTATTAGGTGTTTTTAAGGTTATGAATTACAGATGATTTCTTGTAATATTGTTATTGGACTAAAGGTATGTTTGATATCATAAGGTTTTAACATGTTTTAAATTGTAATGAATTTAATAATTTTTTTCAGGAGAAGGAAACAAAAAATGGGGGTTTGTAATGGAAATTTAAAAATGCCATTTATCAACACCTTAGTGCTATATTCAAATAACTTGAAAAATTTTACAGTGTATTGAAATACTTATTTAATGAATTTTTAAATTCAAGAAAAAAAAAATTAATTTTCTTCAGAACAGGGTTTTTGTGCTGTCACAAAGATTTGCATTGTCCTTATCTAGAAGCCCATTTCCTCAATGGCCAACTTGAATATTTGTCAATTATTTCACCCAGTAAATGCTAATCTTTGATGGACCACACATCCTTAAAAATTCACTTTTTTATTTATATTCTATTTTCTTACAGATTCAAATGTAGATAAATATAACATTTTAAATAGACTATTTTTATGTGTGATTTTTTAAATGAATGCATATTTTTAATTTTCTGTTGAAGTTAGTACGTTACAACAACAAAACACATTAGGAGGCATGGGGTTTTCCTGCTATAACCTAATTCCAAAGGTTTTTTGAAACTAAAGGCACAGCTTTTATGTAAGAACAGGAAAAAGGAGAAACCCAGCACTTTCTCAACATTTATTTTTTACTTAAGGATTCCAATATGGAGGACATGAGACAATATGATTTATTTCTGACTTCTGTAAATAATAAATTTGAATATTTAGAATATCTATTGATTAATGGTCTAGGATGAGCTGCAAAATTTGCACACATGTGAAAATTAATTTTCATCTTAAACAGTTGCAGAAGTTGATTGTATGGTACCCTTAACATGCAGAAAAAAAATCAAAAGACCAACACCACACATAGTATTTTTTGCAGTTTTAGCTTTGTAGCTCTAAAAATGATTAACATCCTAAAGCTGTGGTCGTTTTTTGATGCTAATATTCACTGTGTTATCAATCTTGCTTCTCAAATGTCTGTGTGCTCAGTTAGTGATAAAAATTCTCTCAATTCTTTGAGATGCAATATCTATTCAAATTTGGATGAACTCACATTAACATTACTATTATTCTATGGCAAGCATAGTTTTTCAGTGTTTTTCTCTGCAAGGAAAAACCTTTCTCCCAATTCCCTATTTAGTGATTAAGATTTGCTATCAATATCGCTAAAACAAGAGTTTGACATTATATATTTGTGACTCTGAATATAAGAAATTCACACAATGGGATTGCTCCTTATCCTTTGCCTCTGCCTCTCAACAAGCAGACCAATAAGGGTTATTCTTTGGGACACTTCATCTCTACAAGGTGTCCTAAAAATATTGTTCTTTAACATTCACCCTTGCATTCTGATACTGTTATCTGGACTGATTCATTGAGATGTGAACAAAACTAGTTATACGCTGGGTCAAATAAAGTAGAAAAGTGGTATTTGTTGGTGCATTACGGACCAACAATAGCCACTTCTGGGGCTGGGATCAGAACGGTGAGATCTATTGCTTTCCTTCTGGAGTCTGTAAAAGCTTAAAGGATGTCACATATTGCTCATGGTGCTCCTCATTTTAGGTAGTGGGAATTATCTCAATGAATGGTAAGAGTTGTCATTAAAAGTCTTTAAGTTACACTGGTCAAAAATTTTACAAGTTTCAGGCCTGAGAGAAGAGAGACCAGCACTTGTGATAACCTTCACCTGTAGAAATTAATCAATTAGGCAGGAGTGGGATTAGTCTAGGAATCTCATTTGCTTCCTTGTTTCTGTCAAGATTTCCTTCTTCTGGAGGATGGGAAGGGGATGTAGGCAATATAGGGTAGTTTACAGAAAAATATCACTGTGAAACTAATTCAGCAATAATCCCCCCATCAGGATCCTTATTTGAGAGGGCTGGATTGCATTTTCAGACTGCTTCTTGCATCACAGATAAAGATCTTTAAAACTTATTAGGGACTCAGTTCTTTTTCATGATGTGCTGTGAATTCCTGAAAATTCATTACCTTGCTGCATCAGGCTCACATGGAACATACAAAAATACAGAAGTGCAATTGTCCTTTGATAGTTTTAAGTTCAGGGTTTCTTTCTTTTGTTTGGCTTTTGTTGGTTTTGTTTTGTCTTGGGATTTTGATTGTTTGTTTGTTTTGGTTTGGTTTGTCTTATTTGGAGAGCAATATACATGCATGCAGATCTGTGATGAAATACACAGCACAGCTCCTAGATACTTTCCAAAAACACAATGCATTTTGGAAAGTATTGCTTTCGGAATAAGAAGTGAGGGACTCAGGAATTCTCAACTTCTATTTCTTGTTCCACATTGTCATATATATCTAATTTTCTTTTGTATAAATAACAAAATTATTTGTGCAGTGCAACACTGTATTCTGAGAAATAATAAGCACAAGTTTAACAAGCTGACTGCCAGAGGACTGCATTATAGTGGTCTTCAAAAAAGAAAAGATACAATAATTAGAGTGAAGAAGCCCTGGATAGATAATAAAAGACTTGACTTGGTAATTACTGTTCCTGTATCTGGGTTAGATCAAGACTGTCCTTTCTCTGCAGCTTTTAGGCATAATGATATTGTGACATGATGTGCCATTTCTATGATATTTTCCTACTCTAAAAGGTACACTGGAGACAGTTTAATTGCAAGTGTCACAAAACACACACTTTGGACAACATGAAGGAGGGACTGAAAACTGTTTATTCATGTTTTTAAACTGAATGGCAAAGAGCTTTCTTGGTTACATCATTGTTTCATTGCAGGGGATGGTGTCTTTTTGGGAACTCAGTAAGACCAGCTGGGGTTCTCCTCTAGAAAATATTTTATGGGGCTATGGTACAATGAAGTGGATGCAAGTTTCATGCTTGAAGAAAGCTTCACCACGTAGTCAAAGTGGCCTAGGATTAACATGCAATGTCCATTTATCCCAGGGTTATTTCAGATTAATCTGACACCTGCCTTCTAAGACAATTATCAAAATTAACAAAAAAAGAAGCATTTAACACAGAATCTCTAAATAGAAGCAATTATTTTCCTTAAGAGAGTTCTCTATAGAGTGATGAAGGAGATCACGTCCATGTTTTAGGAGAAGAGAGCTAGGAGGATATCTGAGACAAACTCACAAATGGGACTATCTCAAATTTTGCCTTTTTTATCACTACTGTCACTTCCCTTCTTAACTAAAACCTATGAGAAGCAGTTTCACAACCTACAATTTATTCTCTGACTTTGATACTAAACTAACTCTTGTGGATGAGGACATCAGTGAAGGGTGATAACCACCTTTTGCATGATTACTGTTGTTTATAGACCTGACACGGGAGGTAGGCTCTGGTCAAGAGCTCATTTATGCCATCTACATTAATGTCCATGTAATGTAGTCAGGAACAGTAGGCCCCCGAGCCGTTGACTCCTCCTCATCCTGTCATCTCATTATACTTGTTTGCTTGCTTGTTTTTGTAGGGGTTTTGTTTATTTGTTCTTTTTTTTCCCTCTTCCCTCTCCTAGAGACATCTGAAGGCAGCATGCCTTGGAATTCAAAATAGCAAGGTGGAAGGCACTAAACGTAGTGAAAAATTTGATGCTATACATGAAACTAGGAGGGAAGCAGCTGGGGCTTGGAATAACTCTTACTGCAAACTGTTGTAACACCTAGTTTCTACTGAAGGTTAGTTCTACCCTATTTTCATTGCTGCTATCTTTGTATGAAGGAAAATACAGTGTTGTGATTGAATATGATATGAATTTCAGTGTATAAAATATCACTTCAGTCATTCCAGGAAGCAGATGCTCTCTTCCTAGTAAGAAAAGAGAACTTTGCTCATTCTAGGTAAATGGATTCTTTACCATTCCAGTCAAATACTGAGACTGTTTCAATTCTGTCCAGTGAGTGATTTCCTGTATCCAGGTAGATGTTGGTTCTAGCTGAGTCTGCCCAGCAGCCAGGGCTGTGCCAAAGACAGCTGTGTATATTGAGTTGGATGCGCAGAATCATTCCTCAGGTTAGGAAGTAGCGGAAAACTGCTAGGATTGTATTTTGCCGCGGCAGAATTTGAGAGAAGGGCAGGGAAGTAGTGACTCTGTTTGTGGAGAAACAGTTAAAGAATGGTTTTGGTCTGAAGGCCTGGAATTGAGACTATGGGTTATGACAATCCTCCTGGGAATTAGCTGATTTTGCTTCCAGAAATAAATTGATGAACTTCAATTCAAGTGAGAGTAGGTGCAGCTATAAGGTGCATAATTATTTATCTATTTTAAACATCTTTCTGTTTCTTTAACTTCTAATTTGAGCATAAAAAGATCATTTTCCTTTTATGGTGGAGTTTTTCTTGGAACAAAAAATTATTTCAAATTGTTTTCATTTCCTTAGGAATACAGTCTCTGAGGCAAGGATGAATTCCTTAAGGAATTATGTCTCTCTTAGAACTAAACACTCAACAGAAATAGGGAGCCTTCAGTGGAGACATCAACCCCTGGACCTGCAGAAGTCCTTCTGGGGTAAGTAACATTGCTAGAAAGAGAATTCTCCCAGTAGTAGGTAGCTATTTTATTCAGATCTAGTGTGGAAGTGTAAGACCTGAAAGGTTTCCTCAGAACTATGATATTATTTTTATTAACTTGGACCTTATTTCACAAATAAAGTAAACAAGCTGCATATCAGGATTTTTGGCATGTACTTCCTTGTATTAAGGTGATTTTGTTTTTGAATTGTTTCTTTTGTATTATTTATGATTTGCATATTTGTTTTCATTTTTTAAAAAATCTCTTTTACATATAATAGAATTATTTACATTACTTCATTTCACCTGATTTTTTTATTTTATTTTCTAGAATATCATCATGGTCCAAAATTAATTTTGTTGTTTATTTCACAATTTTTCTCCAGAACAAAGTGTGTTAGTTAATGTTTGCACTATCTGCTTATGAAAGCCAGTAGAAATGTAATGGATTTCTATGGTAGTATGCCAGTTTACACAGGCTGAGGATCTAGCCCCTTTTTTACTTCTTGCTGACAGTATTTAAGATTTGAAACAAAATACTGATCCTATCACAACTAGGAAAGCCTCTGGACAGTATTTCCAGATATATGCCAATCTCCATGTGGTCATATAAAACCACTTATATGAGTTAATTTTCTTCATAGTAGCTGAAATGGAGATGTGTTTTGGATTTGTGACAAAAACAGTGCTGATAACACAGGGATATTTCAGCTATTGCTGAGCAGAGTTTACCAGAGTCAAGGCCTTTTCCACCTCTCACCCCAGCCCACCAGTGAGGAGCTGGGGGTGCACACGGAGGGGACACAGCCAGGACAGCTGAGCCCAGCTGACCACAGGGATATCCCAGACCATGTGTGTTGTGTTCAGCACACAGAGCTGGGGGAAGGAGAAGGAAGGGGGGGATGTTTGGAGGGATGGTGTGTGTCTGCTCCAGTCACCATTACCTGTGATGGAGCTCTGCTTTCCTGGGGATGGCAGAACCTGCCTGCTCATGGGAAGTGGTGAATGAATCCCTTGTTTTGCTTTGCTTTCATGCATAGCTTCTGCTTTACCTGTTAAACTCTTTATCTCAAGTCATGAGTCCTTTCCTTTTTACCCTTCTGATCCTGTCTCCCATCCCACAAGGGGAAAGTGAGCAAACAGTTGCATGCTAAAGCTGCCAGCTGGGGTTAAACTGCGACAATGTTGATGTTATATTGAGTGTGTCCTGCTCTCACCAATGCTGTGACAATGTTGATGTTATGTTGAGTGTGTCATGCTCTCACCAATGTTTTGTTTATATGTCCTGGGGGAAGTCCAGAATGTTACCCAACACAGGAGGCAAAAAGAAAAAAAAGGTTTTCCAACAACATGAGAGGAAGTGACATATTTCCAAAAAGCAAAACACAGAATTGTGGAGAGGTCTGGATGAAGTAAAAGAGCTAATTGAATAAAGTAGCAAAAACACTTTTGGCAATGTTTTGCCTTGACTTATTTATCCTACTTGTTTACAAATTCAGTAAGTGGTATGGAGCTCCCATTTTAGAGCAAGTGTGTTCAAAGCTACTTTGAGTCCAGTGATGTAGTCTTGCATCATATCAGCCCCCAAAGGCTTGCAAATGCACCCACCCATGACAGTTATTTGTGAATGAATCAAGTAATATGACATGAGGGAAATTAAAATACATATCCTCAAGCCTCAGATCACTTTTACCATTAGGAAAGTTAGTTCTTAAAAATGTTAGACTGCTGTGATTTTTTTCTAAATGGTGGCAGTGCTCTGAGTTAGGAATAAAGTCTTTTAATAAAAGCTGATGTCCTTTTGGTGATGTTCTTTTCCATAGTCAGGGGATGAGGTAGCAGTGGTATCTAAGCTTGGGGAGAATAGTCTACTACTGTACGTGTAAATATAATTACAGTACCATCTTTCTAAAGTTTCTTAGTTATAATCCCTGATGGAATGATGTTACATAACAATATATATGCTATGTAAATTAAATTTCTGCACCCTCTTTCTTACACTCGTTTGAAATGCTTCCATGTAGCCCTTTGCACAGGCAACCCAGTGTTACTGTAATTACTTTTCATGTTGTCAGCAAGATGGACAGATCAGAGACAAAGTTTTCCCTTTTTTTCTCCCTCATATTGGACACTGGTGTTTCTTTTTTGGCCTTAGGTAGAAGCATACTACACTGAATGTAGGGTGCCATGAGAAAATTGCTTCTTGTTTTTTAACTTGATTGGTATTTTTCTGCCCACATAATTTGGGAACAAAAATGAATTGTGATTTGGAGCTATATTTTTCTCCTTTGATAACATCCTTTACTCAAGTCCTTGGTTAAATGTCCACATATAGTCCACGTACATTGACATATTATCTAGGTTTCCCTTAATTTTATTTTTAATCAAGCAATATCTTTTTCTGTCCTCTTCTGACCTACTTTCTATCAGCTATTGCAACTGCATCAAAGAAGTCACCTTTCCCTTTTTATATGCTGTCCTGGCAAAAATACTGGTTTTCTTCTTTATTGTGAATGTGGATAGAACACAATTGACCCTGTTTACTTGCCCTTGGAGAAATACTGCCTTCATTTTGGTCTTCATGTCATTTTCAGGATGGTATTATTAAAACAAAGCACCTAACTAAAGAATCCCTGACAGACTGACTTCAAAAGGATGACTAAAAGAATAAATATGAGAGACTGATGCTAAGCATAGATATATTGCAGGTGAAAACATGCCCCTTTCTGTCTCAAATCAATGAGCCAAAAGAAGCAAACAAACCCCTAAATCAAACTCCATTTCTTATTGTGTGAACTTATGTTCTATTAGTGGTTTTATTTTGAAAGAATATAATTGGACTTTCTTGGAACACAACAAGCAGAGATGACAACTGGAAAGATGACAATCAGAGTGGGAAGGATGGTTACACACACGTGAGTGAGCAGTGGGCTGTCCTGATCTGACACAATCTAAAATCACATCAACTTTTCTGCGCTCCCGGCATTGCTGCACTAAGGCTCACAGACCATGGATGGTGATTGCACAGCTGGTAAATCAGATGGACAGACAGCAGGAAAGGCATCCTTCCAATACAAAAAGTTTGAGTAATCTGCAGGTTCAATATTTATTTTCCAGCTCAATAAAATTCTACTTAGAATTCTACTTTTCAGCATTAAGCGTAAGAAGGAAAAGTACTGTTCACCTTGAACTTCATTAATTTAATATCATAGAATAGATGTAAACATAATGTTTAGAATTTTGTATATATTTGGTTACAAGTCTTTCCTTCTCAGGTCCTTTTCCAGACTGTTTAAAATATTTTGTTTTCCTCTCTTTTCCTATCTGACCTTGTGAATAAGTGACTAAGTAATTTGAGAGGACAAATAGACACATTAATGGTGAAAATATCTTTCACCAAATATCTTTGAAGGTTTTAAAAAAGTTAGAAAAAAATTAAAATGTCTTGTTGAATGAACAAAATATGGGGTAGAGAGATTAGTAGATATAGGGTTTGAGAAAAAAATACCAGACACTATGCATGAATCTCGGAATTCCTTTCATCCTACAATAATGATAGATTATTTAATTTCTAATAATATTGTAGCAATATTACAGTCTGTTATGAACTGCTCACTTGTCTTTACGTCTTCTAACTTAATAAGTGCTAGAAAACATAAAAGGCTCAGATTTGACTTCCTTGTATTTAATTTTAATCAGAGAAAGTATTGTTAGAACAAGCTCCTGGAAAATTTGAACAAGACACCTTGAACATCAATATTGTATTGATCCATTGGCATGCATATAAATAACATGACTCCTACTATTACAGTTTTGCTCTATATTTCTTTAATGTATGATAGCAAGGTGTTATGTTATTGAAGATGGAACAGAGCTTTAAAGGCTGTAACTACACCTACACTTTATTAAAATAGAGAAATACTCAAATAACTATTTAAATTCAGTGCTCTTTCTTAAAAAAATGCAATATAATTTGTGTTTGAAAGGTTTTTTTGGGGTTTTTTTTGTATTTTTTATGTCTTTGTCCATGTTAAAATGACAACAATAAACACATAGCACATAAACACATAAACTGCCAGTAGATATTGAAAAGTAGATAACTGGTGAAAATTAAAAGAAGACAAAAGAAAAAACCAACAAAACCACAAAATTGCAAGTTGAATTGCTCTGATTTTTTGTATATGACATAAAAAATATTTTGATTGCTATTATTGTACATCTATGACCGTCATTCCCATTAAAAATCTAGACAAAGCAGGGCAATCAATAAAGCTATTGTGGTGATTGTACTATGCTTAGATTTTGTATTTTTTGTTAGTTTGACTGTAAAGAAAATACATGCCCAGACACTACTTGAGTAGTGTTGATCTCATTAACACAAAGAAAAATCATGAATTGCGTACTACTCTTCCCAGATTAAGATGGACAGTATAATTTAAATTAGCTAATGAAAGCTTTCTTCTTATGTCCTTCCAGTAACATCAAAATTTATAGTTTAGATTAGATACTTGCTTTCCAGAAGAATAGATTAGGTGAAAAAAATATTAGCCACCAAAAACCTTATTTATCACATCTTATACTTTTCTATTTAATTATAGTCATCTAAGGATTTCACTATGCAAGAAAACAGGTGGGAAAAAAACCCCAAACAATGAACAGTGAAAGCTTGAGAATGACAACATCTTTCTACTTGCATTATTCACAATTTGTTTGGCACATGCCTACCCACGCCTCCTATTAACATCTGAACCACTTTGGTGTCCTGGTGAGGATGGAGAAATATGTGAGGCTCGTGGAACAAACTTTTGAGGAATCTCAAAAGCATGAATGACTTGTACTTATTTCTCCTAGCTGCCACCCACTTATCGCCATCTCTTTACCAGTATTTCTATAACACATTAGTGACACTGGAAGTAGCTTTAGACACTAAAGAATATACATGCAACTTTCCCTTGATATTCAAAATACTAAATTTATTACAAATAGTCACATTTCAAAATTTTATGAAAGAGTAAAACTTACTGGTGTGAACAACAAAATAAATATATTTCTGATGGTTTTGAACTTTGAGAATAGATTCTTTCTCATATAGCAAAAACATTGAGTAATGCCCTACTTGCATCTGGAGTGTTGGTGAGTTTTATGTGCTAAGAAGAACCAGAAATGCGTGTGGGTCATAGGTAATTTATCTTGATTTTCTCTTGACTTCATCAGCATTTGTTTTCACATAGTTTGTGTTACCCTGCAGTGTCATTGGGATAACAACCCTGTGGGAATGCATGAATAAAATTGCCTATGGACTACATAACAGAAGGTTTGAAATAAGTAAATGGATTTCATTGTTAAATGGAATCCTGCTAAAATTGCTTTGACTGTATCAGGGCTTAGTGCTTACAGCTACTGACCTTCATGCAATCATTCACTAAGGCTGAATATCGATTTTAGAGACACCTACCTTCAAAAAACTTCAGTGAAAATGAACGCAGTTTAATATAACATCAAGGTGGGAAACTAAAGTAGAAAAAAGAAGAAAAAAATCATATATTAGTTGTGGAAATAACTGCATCATAATCAGAGGTCAGAAAAACAGGGTCAATGCAGCTGCATCTATATAATGTTTCATCTAAGGCACAATATCCACTGCATTGTTTCAGACTTTTATGCAGTCTGACCTCTTCATGTCCCTCTGCTCATACTGCCCATCCAGGTGTGTGGATGTTATTGTGGAGCAAACATCCAAGCATACCCTAACACAAGCTGGTTTGCTCAGAAGCCACATCTCCAAAAATCACACTTCAGTATTGTAAATAAATATCAAATCTAGGATGCAGTAGCCCTTGAGAATTTTCCCAAAATTTTACTAATCCTGCTGAACTTCCTAATTGACAGGATGCTTCAGACAAAAAAATGCCAAGAGATTAATAATAGAAAATGCACCAGAATTTAATGAGGGATAAAAATTATTAAAAAAAAGGTGGTAGTGAAGTTCTTACACCATGACAAATTCTAAAATGTGACTATAACTTAATTAAAGCATCATCACAACTTCTTCTGAGCATTGAAAAATGTGCTTTTTAGAAAAGAGGTTAAAAAGAGATGCATCATTAGAAGAAAGATTTTTTTTAAAATGAGAGGTGCAATTTTAGATGTCTTCACAAACTAGTTACATTTAATCATCTCATGGTCTAATTATGTTCTGCCTTCTCTTAAGTAGCTATCTTTGCACTACTCTTACTGTACATGCCCTGCCAGTATATATTACTTTGCAAGACTTTATTTTGAATTAGGAAAGGCTGAATCTAAAAAATTCTTCTCTAGAAAGATAATTGTACTGTATGGAAAGAAGTGGAGGAGAAAAAGGAGGACAAATAAAATGTCACAGCCTGATCTTTGTTTATGAGAACATTTTCCCATCAGCTTTCTCTGGAAAAAAAAAGATTTTCATTTTGTCTTAAAAATCAGTCAGACAACATTGCTGAGCACATATTCTTCCCTGTCAAACATTTCACTGATGCTTCATTCTGTAGACAGCTTAATAAAAGATATTTCACCCTTAGCATGTTACTGAAGTTGTGTGTCATTTTCTTTCCATTTCAGATGACATTTGTGGAAGCAAGAGTCTCACATATCTTTTATGTATATAACTATTAGAGCTATTAACTCCTTTCTTTCCACATGCTTTACAGAAAAGAGAAAAAGGAAATTGTGAACAGTGTTTTCTCTTGTGAAGATCATTTGTGATAATGGGACAGGTCTTAACAGTCAGTAATTAAAAAATATAAAAATTCCAACTTTTCCTCCCCTTTTTGAGGATTTCTCAGAGGATTTCTCCAATACATGGAAGGAACTTAATACAAGAGTTGTTATGCTTCTTTACATATAATTTTTTTCCATTACCAAATAAAAAGCAAACTCAAGGTATCATGTTTAGCTGTCTTTAGAATCTAATTAAATGCTTGATATTTTTAATACAATTCCTGGAAAATTTTTATTATTTTGAGTACTTAGTATATTCTTGTTTTTTCATCTTAGTTCTTCTCAAGTTTTTCATCCATTCACTTTAAACACAAATAATATTCATTAATCATAATCTCTTGCTAACTTTTTAGCAGTTAAGAAGGGATTCTTCCTTGACAAATATTTGCAAATATCCCATATGTTTCAGTAAAGATGGATTATTACAATCAATTGTATTATCTCTTTTTTGTCTTTTGTCTTTTCCCTGGGATTCTTATAGAAATTATGTTTTCCAGTGCAGCTCCATTAAGTACATGGTAGAGACTTAAAAGCCTGCAGCTCATGTGTCTTGAATGAGCTAAATCCAGCTCCCTGTGAAGCAATGATGATTGAGATATTAACTGAAGAAGAATTTACAAAGATTGCCTCCTTTCAAGTTTTCATCACAAGAGAGAATGCCTTGGACCAATTACAATAGCATTACAATGACAATCTAATTCTCTATGCTTCAAGCAATTGTCAAAACCAAAAATGCTTGGAAAATTGAAAGAAGATAAAAATTGTTAGTTGCCCTGCATAACAGGCTAGAGAGCAGTTTTAAAAAATGTTCCCTAAAAATGTTGCTTACAAAAAATTTACACTTAGATCTATAAATTAATGGGCATAACATATTTGTCAATGGAATGGACAATTTGTTTAAATGGAAAGTGAGTCAGTCTACATTACACATGTACTATATTTTTTATATGCATAGAAATTATTCAGGTGTATGAAATAGCAAGAACAAGTTGGTGAAATGAAAATGCATAAAATACAGAATGGACATGGAAGAAAGTAATAGCTTTGTATTTACAAGACTTCTTAAATGGGAAATAAAAAAAGGTACCTAAATATATGAAAAAAAACATTCAGTAACACTGACAAAGTCCCTGGGTTTTATAAAATTTACTCTTAAGGCCTTAGAGAAGCCAGTTTTGGTTTTTTTGTGGTTTTTTTTTGTTTGTTTGTTTGTTTTTGTTTGTTTGTTTGTTTGTTTTTTGGTTTGTTTTTTTGTTTGTTTGTTTGTTTGTTTGTTTTTGGGATTTTGTTTAAGAGACTCTATTGCACTGCTGTGACAAAACCCAAAAGGACACTGAAATGCTGAATCACAACACAGAAGTCTGATTTTTATTTCTGGGTTGATTTGTTGGGGTTTTTTTTTTTCCAGATTCCATACTAGCTCCTTACAAATTTAGAGTTTTACTATGAAAATACTGTGTTGAAAAATAGATTTGAACCACAATTTTTGTATTTTTATATGTGGCTGTGGTATTTCCAATGTTACCTGCTTTATTTGATTTCATGAGTGCCATTTTCCATTGTCATTATTTGTTTATGTCTCAGTAGTGCTCAGAGGTTTCAATCCCTATCAAAATCCCTCAGTGCCATGGATATTGCAGTACAGGCTGTTCTTTGGTGAACTTAAAATTGGAATAGTCAGAAGACAGAATAGAGAGTGGATTCATTCACAAAGATCTGAATCTGAAAATAGGTGGGATCTACTACTGTGTCAGTACCGGCAGCTTGGATTTCATCACCCTGTCTAAGTGTATGCTCTCCCTGTACTCATCCAGGGATTGCGTCCTGGTCCCCAGGCCAAGTAATGCAGCATGGCCTGGGCCCACTCTGCCACAAGGGGAGGGTGCATTAGAAATACAAGGCACCTGTCTCAAATCTCTCCTAGCTTCCAGGTGCTACTCTGTGGCTCTCTGGACATACAAAATAATAGTTATTTTGTGCACACACACAAAATAACTATTATTGTGAGCTTTCTCTAGTTCAAAGGGTTGTAATAATACATTGCGAGTTTGTTGAACCCAAGTTACAGAATGTTTACCTGAATTCCTACCAGTGAGACTGTTGTTATGATCCAAAGGAGCAGACTGTGAATGCAAAGGAGGAATTTAGTTTTGGTCTAATTATTAATAATCTAATAAAATAATCATTTTTAGACCAGTTAATCACTATATTAAAGCTCATATTTTTTACAGACAAGTTGATATATCTACTCAAAATTTCTAGAATTCATCAATGGTTTCAGGCTGTGAGGGAGGGCTGTGGCAATCTTTGGCATTCCATGCTCTTCATGGACGTAGGGATGAAGATGATGTTGAAGAAGAAACTGATGACAGTTTCTTTCTAGTCCCTCCAGGATCTGCCTCGCATTACATTTACTGTCATGCTTTACTTACTGACCTGCAAAGTACCTCAAAATTCACATCCACAATCATCATATGTAATGTTTTGCACTTGTATATTTGTTCTTCATTCTCTGTTACATCCAGAACTGGCTTTACTCAGCTCCTGATGTTGCACTCTTTTTGTGACTGGTTAATTGGGCATTGGCGAGTAGTTCACAGCCCAGGAGCCGCCTGATTTCAGTGGAATTACATTTTTTTTCTCTGTATTTATTGTACACATTTGGCTGTATTCAATTTTTCTCCCATAATAGACTACCTTAGAAATACTTATCAGAGAATGTTGAAGGTTGCAGGAGCATTTAAATTACTTAAACCATTTCCTCTTCAGTAGCCTTGATTTTTGAGTGAAGCCCATCTCAAAATTAAAAGTGTTCAATGGCAACCTATAAACTACATTAAGCTCTATTAACTCATTGGAGCAACCTATTTTGGCAGATGTGCTCATCCAGAAAATAGAGAACATAAAATTCAATGGCTTTTTCCCACAGCATCAGACAAATTTAAGCCACTCATAACATCAATTTACGGAGAAGTGGCAGACTTATAAATTACTTGAGCTTTATAGGCAATACGAAGCAAACATATGGTGTAAGGTATTTGGAAAGGCATTTATGAGTCCTGTAAAAATGCTGTAATAGAGTTCTAAACAGTTATTCCAGGGTACTTTTTCAATGCTGGTATGTGTTCCTAACTCTTGGGTCATTTTTCAAACACAATTCAATAGTATCAATGTATTTCTCAGCTTTTAAGACCAATTTTGTGCTGTCTTAACTTTATTTTAGCTGATACTTACAGATATATTTTCATTTTTAATTTAAAAAAAATAATTCAAGATGACTCCACTAGTAGTCACAGGAAACAAGAAAATCAAATTCTTGAAAATCTATTAATTGAATATGTAAAGTGCTTTATATTTTTTAGCTGTTTGCTGTGCAATTAGGCAAAGTAATCATTAACGAACATCCAGAAGAGTAAATACTTCAAAGTCTGAGCAAAGAAGTCCATTAATCCTTTAAATTTTGGTGCTAGATCTTCCCCTCTAACCAGTGGCATGGTAGTCTGTTGTCCTATTCTTGTTCTGCAGAGCTGCTGCTCGCCCTTCACTGTGGCCATACCTTCACTTTTCATCTTCAGTACCACTCAGGAAGGCACCCCAGTTTTTCAGAGCTGACACTTAAGCTCCTTGCTTCAGGAAAATACAGTAATGACAGTCACAATACTGTGTGTGAGACAATAAACAATTCAGGAGGTTTTAAGTGTCATCTCCAATTCAAATCAAGGTATCAGAGTCTTCCTGGGTCCTGAATTAGCCTCCAACCTTTCTCATGAAGGGACAGATTAAGAGAGGATTCTTGGTATTGATGTGTGCTAAAGGATATGTGTTTTTCAATGTCCTCTTGCCTAAATATAATAACTAATGACAGTACATTCCTAAACATCAACTCCTAAAATTTTATTGTTATATAGCCTTTAAAAACAACACAGAACATTTTGAACAAAATGTTTTTTCTGAAGCCCATTAGTACTACAGAGCTACAGCATACTTTTACAAGTTCCTTAATTTAATGAAGAAACCTGTTGAAAACACATTGCATTGATAGACACATTTTAGTTTTCACTGACTGAAATATACATTTAATTTAGAAATGTAATCCAGTTGGGTATTTAATTCTCCCCTTGTACTGCTCCTTGGGTCAGAGACAGGAATCTCTGGGGATGTACTGTAATTTACTGAATCAGCCTGACTTCTTTAGAGTTAGTTCACTAGGAATATGTTGCCATTTTACTTAATTTATTTCAAAATTCGATAACTAAACTTTCTATTATATGGTTTTATTTATGAAAACTGGTGATCTGTACCCAAATCCAAGGAAATGGAGACATATAGATTGTTAAAGGTATACACAAAATCATGATAGAAATACTCCTGGTTTTACTCTGTTGAACAGAATAAAATCCCTTCTTTTGCTTTGATTGGCAAGATTTACACTTCTTCAGTGATTTGAAAAGTAGAACATAATAAAAATTTCCATAGTTTTATATACAAAATGATAAAAATAGATCCTGTGAATTCTAGACACATTCTATGCAATTAATTTTCTTATATAGTCTCTAATTTTAAGCAATTTTAGAGAAATAGAAAGTTTTTATTGTTGATTAAATGTGAATGCTAGTTAAGTGATAAAAATCAAACCAGAATTCTTTTAAAGATAGCAAAGAAGGCAATACTTACAGTACTGAATTATTTATTGCCTAAATACTATCTGTTGTAGGTCTTTCCTGTAGACATAAAACTGCCTGCTGTAGATAGCTGTGCAGAGTTGAAAGAAAATTAGCATCTTCAATTGTAGTTCCATAAAACTTATTTGTATAATTTTACTGTTTGCAATCTTTAAAATGTTCTCTCTCTGTAGAATTCAGTCCTTAAGGACATTAAAAATAATAAAGTAGAAATTTCTGTATACCTAATAGCATAAAATTAAGATATTGATTTTTCCAGTGAATATATTAATACTGTGAAATTCATTGTTCGGGAAGAAGTTGGGAGACATGAGATGGAAAAGATTATGAGGATATTAAAAGCTTATAATTATATTGAGACTTTTCAGAATCATATAATATCTAATATCATATCTATTTCAGATAACAAATTAAATATAAATTTGATTAAGAAAAAAATTCAGGGGAACTTATTTTGCCAGAGTGTCCCTACTGATTTTGGGTGCAATTGGGTAAGGATTTGTCTCTGATCATTTTCTATTGCTCCTCAAAGGAGATGAAATATTGAATTAAACAGAGAGTAGGTGCTAATTATGTTTAATTATCTGTTTATTGAATAAGCCACTTTTATGGAATCTTCCAAATATTTATACTTTACAATATTATTCAAATGATTCATAGATTACTTTGGGTATTAAGATATTTTAGAATAAAATTTAGGATCTATCACTAATGGGATTATATGACAAAATGCACAAGATAAGCATTTAGAGATTAACAAGGTTTCTCATTTCTTACACTGAAATTTGGAGGAGAGCTTTTCAAATAAAATTTAAACTGGTTTCTATAAGCATGTGATAAAATAGGATATCAGGTATACCCTGTTTGAAAAAGTATTAAGGGCACATTCAGCATGTGTCATTTCCAAGAAATTTGATGTCAGTTCTTCTAAATGGTCTTTTTCTGCTCTTTCCACTACATTGCAGGGCATCCTCTTGTGTATTACTAAAAACAATGTTAATCAGTAGCTATATTTTTAACTAGAGATGAGCATAAACTGTCACTGTCATATGATGTGACATCTGAGAATATGTACAAACATTACCTTTTTAACAAAGAAAAAATATTTTAACAAAGTGAAGAAAATGTTTATGTAGTTTGATGAGTGAGCAGAGTGCAAGCATATCAGTGTCTGTTGTTAATGGGAAATAAAAGAGTGTTTTGAGCTTCCACTTCTGGCTACATTTAGGCATCTGGAGTTGCCATCCTACAGTCATGCAGAAGTCTATAAATCAGTTATATAGACTTCAGGTGGTTACAGCCTGATCTAAGTCAGATCACCTAGGTCACATCTGTAGCTGGCAAGATTTTTTAATTAATGTGTTACTTCTCATGTCGCAATAAATAAACCAAAGAGCTAGGGCATCTAATTTATAAAGCATAATGAAGTATATCTTTGGTTTTCCTGTCAACAAGTGAAGCAGCTATATACTAATAAAAGATTCAATGGCACCTAAAATATCTTATCTGCATGTACTTGAAACAAGCTTCATTTTATTCCTTGAAACTGTTATACATTCTTTTTTCTAGCTCTGTCTCATAAGCTAAATGAAAGACAAAATAACCCAGTTAGCTATTAACAAGACCAGCATTGTAAGTGATTTCATTTTTTAAGTCAACTAGTTATGACAATGTCAAGCATCACAAACAAAAGAACACACTAACATCCTCCTTGGAAATCAGAAAAAAATCAAAACCCAGAATTCATTATCTTTCTCCTGGGGCACTCAATGTTAATGTATCTGCCAATCATTTTTAAACTATGACCACTGTACAGTCTCTCCAGGCAAATTTTTAATTTATATGCAATTATATTACAGACGTACTTTCCATATCTTACATAAATAAGTTGCTAATATCTCCCAAGATTTTTAACAAATTATAAAAAAGACTCTTTTATTAATAATTCTGTTATAATTTAATGGTTCTACTTGTCATCAGGTCATAGTTTTTGCTGCATTCCCTTAGGGAGCCAATGCTGTACAAATTCTAAGTAAATTAGTTTAAATGAAAACAAATTAACAGTGAATCATGCAAGCTGACCTTTACCTATTAGTTGTAATGCAAGATTATTATCTGTAAGTCAGTAAATACTGCAGGATAAATGATTCACTTAAGCTTTATTCACATTAATGAGAAGTGAATATTAATTCAGCAAAATATCCTTAGTGGATTTCACCGTATGAATATTGTGAGTAGAAAGGAGACGTATGAAAGTCAAGAAGGGGAGGAGGAGATATCCTAGAAAGGATGGAAGAATATAGGGAAGACTGCACCCAAGCTCACACAGGCCTATACAGACTTTGGGGAACAAAAATACACATGCCCAAGCTTCTATTCATCAACAATAAGTGATCTGTTGCAGCAAATCAGATTAGTCACTTTGCAAATACTCTGTCAAAAATGGCAAATGCTAATAACCAGTTATTTCTGGCTTTAAAATATGCCCCTAGAAGCTGCAGGTCCAGATGTGGCAGACAGTCAGTGTGGCCAAGTGCTTGGAAGTTGGTTAACTTCCATCCAGGGAACTGTGCTTCTGGATGAGAATAACAGCTGCCAGAGGTACCTGAAAAATACAGGAAGATTTTAGCTACAAGATATATGTTTTTTTGAAAAGAAAATAGACATGTCGTGGGAAGGTGGTAAGTATGTTTGTAATAGATAGGGAGAAAAGAAAAGTCAATAAAAAAGTAATCCATGCTTGCTACAGCTCATTAATGTTTTGTATCAATAGGATTATGACATGACTGGTGTGAAAGACATGAGTCAGGACTGCAGCAATTGGAATGAACTGGAGTTTGACTAGAAAGCAAAAAATGCTCAGCAGTTTTGGATAGAAGATTTTGGCACAGTAAAAAAGTGGGGTCACCCTTTTTATATCCTGTCTTACTGTGCAAAGAGGATAAGAGCTTCTCTCTTTCCACTGAGATGAGTTAGAAAATCTACAAGTTCTGTGGAACATTAGTTTTTGATGTTTTGTATAGTGCTCTCTGCAAGACCTGATTATAAAGAAGGTCCATAGGTGCCACAATAAATAGTAAACAAAGAGTAATGTCAGAAAGAAGATCATATAATACCAAACAGGTATTTTCTTCTAGGATTCAGGAGAGAGTGTAACTTCATACTGTCAATAGAGATGGCTGTTTTTCATAACAAATAACTCAATTGTAATAAAACCTTGTTTCTGTGCCAGGTAAATTTTCTTCTGTGCTCCTTGATGTGCTGTTGTAATCTATTACACTGGCAATTCTGAGTAAATTTAGGATGTTCCTGACACAACTTATCTGTTATTCAAACACACTTTAGGCTTTCTTTTCAGTGTGTTTTGATATTTGATGGATTGGTATTCAATTTTTTCAAGATGTTCCCCAAAATGTGGAAGGACAGAGTTCTTAAAAAAGAAATTGAAAATGTTATTTGTTTGATTTTTCTAGTTTATGCAGTTTTTCTGCTGGAATAGTCAGGACAACCTTACCTCAGTCTAGCTGTTCATACTCCAGCCATTTTCACTGGATTTTTTCCGATGGAAATTTCCATTATGTTTTTCGTCTTCACCTGATGCTGACTGTTCTATTTTTCATCTGGTGCCGTCTTCTAATTTGATTCATACTCACAGGTTCCAAAGATCTCTTAAGATCTCTTGCTCACTACACTACACAGCTGTCAATAGTCAGTTATGGTATTCCCAAAAAATTAATACTGCTTAACCTGATCGTATTTCCATGTCAGACTATTTTTAGCTTTTCTGAGTCCCGAAGAAAACTTTCTGCGAATTCAGCACATCAGACTCCAGGTCTAAAGAAAACCATTTACCAGACTAGACCACAAGAGAGCGGCTATTTAAATCACCTTCTGCTTAATAATTGAGAGGTTTTGAGTTCATCCCATCGCAAGACATTCACATAGTTCCTTGTGTGCTCTTTAGTTGATGCTACAATAGGTAGGCATTTCAATGTCAGAAGTCTTACGAAGGTCTTGTGTATGGCCAGACCACCTAACTGGGTCTATGCAACCTCTTCAGCTGTGCTTCTTAGGACAGAGCAGTGCACTATATATTTATGTATGTTCATTCACAAATATGCATGTGACATTTACATGATGCATACAAAATAGGTACCTTATAAAAAGGTATTTGGAAAAGTATGTCTGAATGGCAGGAATTTAGTCACAATGTTTAGATCTGACCTCTCAAACACAGAAAGCACCAGTGTTTGTTTTGTCCTTTGTGAATTTTGTGCTTAGAATAATTTGGACAGCCTGGCAGTTGCCTATTCTTAGTCCTGGGATTCATTAACAGAAAGCATTTCTAGTAGAAGAAACAGATCCAGGAATCTGATGTTTAGCATGTCATCTGTCAACTACTCATGGTATTGGCTGTTTAACACTCATTATTAGCTTTCAGCTGCTACAATATGAAGACAGAGATATAAGGGTCTGTCAGAGTTTTGCCCTTGCCTCATTTAACTTTACCAAGTCATGGGACAAAGTAATTGAAATTTTACTGTGTAGTAATTTTTATGTGCTGCAAGTCAGTGGAAAACATAATTTCATAGTTTCTGACACTCCATGAAAACCAAAGAGAATAGATTTTTCCAAAAACCTGAGTATTTTTATGTTAGACAGTCACCACCTGATTCAAGTCAAGTCACCATCTGATTCATGTCGGTCTAAAACATTGCAGTGAGATACTTTCCAAGATTATTTAGCAACCTCTGAGAGATAAGACTTAGTTTTTCCTCCTCTGATTGCATTAATTTCTGTGTCATTTATTTACTTTAAAAAATGTAACCTCAATGTTATTGTTCCTGGATTGTATAATATGAAACAAATGTAATACAAATAAAACAGTCCATTAGCAGTTGATCTTTATCAACATACTTCAAGCTTTTCTAAAATGATGCTAAATGACAGGAGGAAGATTTCAAGAATAAAACCAAAAACAATTGGGGTATAAGGCTGGTGTCAAGAGCCATGAAGCTAGGGAATGTGACTTTATCCCACTCATTCCCATTTCTTGAAATTATTTACCTTAGAAAATTATGAATTTGTAACTACAGCATTGTTATTTCTTTAGTAGTAGTGATATACCTCTGAATGATGCAGTCTATATCTGCATGAGTTAAACTAAACTCATTACCATTAAAGTAAATATCCTGCTGCCAATGGCTCTTCCCATTATTACACTGATTTTTCCCCTTGTCAAAGTTAGGCAGTGAATTCATCCCAAATTTTTTATAGTTCTGGGAACAAACCCCATAATTTTCATTAGTTCAATTTCTCTTTAGGAAGTCCCCCAGGTCTTAATGCTGTTCTTTTTTCCTTAACAATGTACTATAGAGCTGCATCTTGTCATAGTTAAGCTACGCTACATTAAATTCAAGAAGGTTCGAATCTTCTAGAAATTATTTAATTTTTCACTGCAAATGAAAAGAAGAAGACAGTAGAAGACAGCAGAAATAACCCTATTGTCAGAAATGATCTGCAAATCCACATCTAGAAGTGATTTTATTTTGGCTCTAAATTTTTCTAGATATGGAATAGATTAAGCATATTTGAATTGTTAACAGACTGTGACTAAACAATGAAATTATATAATCGGATAAGTAATGGACTTTCTCAAAATGCTATATGTCCGGTATGTATATGATGAGAATCTGGCTTGGGAAAAAATAACAGGAAATTTGAACTGTTTCCAAAGTTTTTTGCAGCACTTACTAATATCCTGAAACTTCACAATTTTTTGTGAATTCTTTGGGTTTTGTGGTTTTGTTTTTTTTTTTTATTTCTTATAGACAATTTCACTTAGTGACTGAAACACTAAAAAAAAGTAAAACCTGAAAGTAATAGTTAATTTATTTTAAGAATTTTCATGCTAACAATACAAAGCTATACAAGAAAATAACTATTTTCTGAATCTGAATTCATACCTACAGGTATAAAAATGCATTACTAATCTTTTCTACAATGATTACACTGACTCTCAGTGCAGAGAAAATTGTCTTTTTCTTTTTGTCAAACTAAAGCTTTAATGACTTTATGTCAGAAGACTGTAAATAAATGGCAGACAATGAGGGGTTGTGGAAATAAAAAAGACAGTTTTATGGCAGCTTTCATTTTCTTTCAAACTTTTATTCTAATTTTATATTTTCTATTTCATAGACTCTTAGAATGTAAAAGGGAACCTGAAAGATCATCTAGTTTCAACCCTTCTGGTGTGGCAGAGACATCTTTGTGTGGCTGTATGCAGAGGGTAGTTGCCAATGGACACAACAGACAAGTGGTGTCCCTCAGGGGTCTTTACTGGGACAGTACCTTCCTCATTGACACAGGCAAAAGGGTACCTCAGCAAATTTGCAGATGACACCAAGCTGAGAGGTGCAGCTGACACACCTGAAGGATGGAATGCCATCCAGAGGCACTTGAACAAGCTCAAGAAGCGAGCTGGTGGGGATGTCATGAGTTTTACAGGACCAAGGGCAAGGTCCTGCAGCTGGGTCAGGGCAACCCCTGTAGCACCACAGGCTGGGGTGGAACAGATCTAGAGCAGCTCTGTCAAGAAGAATTTGGGGTGCATGAGAGGCTGCACATGAGCAGGCAAACTTGCTCCTAGCCCAGAAACCCAATTGTATCCTGGGCTCCATCAGGAGCCACATGGCCAGCTGGTAAAGGGAGGGGATTCTCTCCATCTACTCCAGTTTTGTGAGACCCCACCCGCAGATACATATCAAAAGGATGTAACAGAATTTTTAACAATCTATTAAGTTTAAAAAACCCCAAAGTCTCAATAATTGTAAACACTAGAGACTTTGAAAAAATATATCCATGAAGATTACAGAACCTTCTTCAATGAAGATTAAAAAAATTCATTAAGACACATCCTGAGCTGCCTGATCTAGCTTCCGAGTTTGACCTGCTTTCAGCCTGTATTAGAGTTGGAGTACCTTAGAAATTCCTTCCACCACAGAACATAAAACAAATGTAATTCTTTATCTCATATCTGTTCTGGTTTGCCAAGCTCATTCTTGAAGGCTGAGATCCCAAAGTTCAACTATAATTAGGGAAATCAGTACAGCACATTTAAATCACTGTGTTTTATGCAACTTCTGAGCTTCCTGTGACTAGAACTGTCAGGAAAATATAAATGAGTCTCTTGTCTGATGTGCAACTAGGAATAATCTCTTTTTTGTATTTTTTGTATTTTTTATTCTCTTTTGTTGTCATTTGATACTAGAGAGCTGCAGCAATAAAATATGATTATCATGGTATGCACAACACGTAGTTATACAGACCTGTTTATTTGTAGCTCAACTTGGATAGTAATTTCTGCATTTGGATACTATTTATTTAAATAACTTTAAATAATTATTTGCATAATTTTAATTATACTATTGTTATATATTATATATATTATATTTATATTTTTTATATTTTATTATACTAGCATATATTTTTTATGATGCTATACTAAGACTATTTAATCTGAAAACCCAGTCCTGGTGGCTATCAACTGATGTACAGTCACAAAGAGCAGTACAGAGCTGAAGATTTCACATGGAGAACAAAGCTTGTGTCTAAGTGGTAAGCAGTAATTTTTTTAATCTCTGTGGGAAGAAATTTCGGGTGTATGCATCTGAGAATCCCCTGGGGACTGGTATGACACTGGTGTTGGCTATGAGTCAGAGAAGCTTGGGAAACCATTTTGAAAGGCTAAAGCTCTTTAATACGGCAGAGTTCACAAAACTATTAACTACAGAGAATATAATTAAAGATGCACACTGTTAATCAAAAATATGCCCAGCTAAAATATGCCCAGCTCTTATAGATGTTATAATATATCAGAGTGTAAGCAAGCATATTTTAAAGTGACAGGTTAAAAAATTAAAATTCAACTATTACCAGTACACATTTCAAGTTAAACTGTTTTACTGAACTACCAAAATTCTTAATCCTACATCAACATAATCCTACATCTTAATCCTACATCATCATTCTTAAATCCTACATTACCATACATGCAATAAATTTAAAATGCTGTTTGCTTTATTTTTCCTCCAATATTTCCTCTTCAACTATACGGCTTGAAACATATAGTTCCATCAGAAAGAGCAAAAAGAGTGGGTTCAGTCCTATTCTAGTGCTGAGAATAAATAATACCTTAGCTAAAACCAAATGTAAATAGTCTCAATTAGAGGACAAGACAGCACAACATATTCAAAATGTCTCTGTCATGGTTTAGAAATTGTTGGGCAGGGTTTTAAGTGGAACCCAGGTCATTGTTCCCTACCATTTTCATCACAAAATACAGAGACCTTTGAAAAAAAAACCTTGTAACCAACAAGATCTTATGCTTTTTAAAAGACTTAATTATTTGAATTACTGCTCTTGTATTAGGGATAAACACCATTCCCAGAGTAAAAACAGCCCAAAAATGGTAGAAATGGTGGGATTCTTCAGCTCTATACTTTAAGCTATTGTTTAAATATTTATATATTTATGTAATATATAGTCTCTAAATATATATTAAGCTGTAAAAAAGCATTATAATGTGACACTCAATTCAGATGTTAAAGAGAGGAAAAGGCCTTGATAAGTTGTATTCTCCAGGCATCTGCTGGCTGATACTAGGAATAATGCCCTAATGTTCCCTCCTTGGTGACAGGGAGAGTTGACTCATTTCTTTCATGGTCCTGGAGGTAAGTTGTACATGATTACAGTGAAAAGAGTTGTTCCAGTGTCCTGCTCTAAATTCTGGAGATGAAACACCGGGCTGAGTGACATGTTCCTGATCACTCCCCAACTACATGATTTACTACCCTTTTCTACAGCTCTTTTCACAGTCCAGTTTCTTCGTCTTTACCATCAGCTATTCCTATTTACTGTTTCCCCAGGGATCTCAGTTCTGCTGACTTTTTACACCTTCTTGTTATTCATGATATGGTTGCCCTGGAAAATTCCACCTTGGTCAGCAGTTCTGTAAGGTAATGCCTCTTTTTATACATAGTTTTTCATTTCTGCCATTTCTCATGTTGTTGTCACCTTAGTTTAGTAAAGCTTAGCCAGTTGCATTTACTCTTTTTACATCTACTCCTTTTCCTCCTTTGCTATTTGTTACACCTGTATTTTCTCTTGCTGTTCCTTTCATAGTGGAGTTCAGGACTTTTTTTTCTGGATACTCCAAAACAAGCAACAGCCAACAAACTCTGCTGGTTTATCTCACCTTTAATCTGCCCTAGACAAATACTTGTCTTTAGAAGAGGCCATCAGAACATAAAATACTATTGCACCAAGAAATGCTACTTACCAACTTTTGATCAATTTTTGTTGCAAAGTAAGGGAAAGTGTATATAACAATGACTCCAAGAGACCATGTCTATTCTTGATAAGAACACTTCTGAATTACCATCCTTTAGCAAAACCATTTTTTTCCTCTTATTTGTAGTCCTTCCAGTTTTTAAGAAAGGGGATAGCATGCACTGGCTAGTATGTATTGAATAAGAGAGAGTGATGACAGAGCAGAAATGGCATAGTCTGTGAGCAAATGGAATAAAGAAATTAATAGATATGTCTACTTTCACTGACTGTTCTAGAGATTAAAAATAAGGTAATATTAAATGAGTGAGAGAAAAAGAGACAGGCCTTATACGTACATCCACAGATGGTCATCAGTGAAAAGGAGTAAAAAAACCACAGACTTCTTTTAGCCAATGCTGTCATTAAAGTTCAAGGCCCTCAGTGGATCAGACAGGACCAAATTCATCTTTGTTCCCTAGCTCTTGGCAGCATCTGCTTCCAAATATTGGATGGAGTACCAGAGGGCCTAAACATGGATCATTCCATTGGTTCTGGAGGAGACGTAGTGATTTATAACTATTGAAATCCACCATTGTGTATTTGCAAAGGATGTAAATCAGAGAAGAGACAGATTCATTGATTTTTCCTCACACTTCCATGTCAATATTTTCTGCTTTGTAGTGCTTAACATTTTCTCTTCAGTTGTTACAGATATCACCTGCACCAATTTTAATCACTCCTGAAGTGCAACAGCTTCCAAATAAGTACATAGTTAAATAATTAATTTAACACTTTCTTTCTAATCAGAGAAATAATGAATAACAAATTGAATAATAAAGAGTAAAAAAATGTTAATATTAGCTCATTGTGTAAGAATTGACTTATATTTTGTTTTACATTTTAGCCAGTGAAACTGTATTCTAAAAATGTGTAGATTAATACTACTGTAATGACTTTGATACTATAAATAATGATTACTCATTTTATATGCCCTTGAATGAACTCAGTTTTATTTCTAAACTGTATGAATGACCTGCCATTTTTATATATCAAATCATTAGTGGAGATTTATACAAATAATATGGTGATTTATTATGGTTTTCTAAGATCTCCAGTTGTAGTTTATGCTCTGATTTCAAGCATGAATGTTGCCAATGTTTTGCTTGAACTAAATAATTTATCACTAGAAACAAACTAGATGCTGTACTCTATACAAATTGATCTGGTAGTGGTAGATCAAAAAAAAGTCTCTTAAAAATTCTTCCTGTAATAAGGCAATATTTACATTATGTGCAATAAATAATATGGAAGATGTTACTCAATGTACATTAAAATGAATTACATTCATCAGCAAACTAATTTTGAACTTGTTTTGTGCACTGTTAATTTAATATTACTAGTAAATCCATACAATATTTGATCTGCACTTAAGATTATATTGATCAATTTCTTCAGTCAGTTACAGAGACGCGTCTTAGAAGATTTCTGTTTGTATCACTATTTAACATCTCTTTAACTTCTTTTTGTATGAAAAAGTCAATGAAATGAAGTGCAATCCTATGTTACTTAAACAAAAATTCTATTATCAAATATTTGCACTGTATGGAAAAAGACTGGAGGATTGATATGCTGATAAAAGGATTTTCGATATGTCATTGTAATACTGCAAAACTGGTCACTTACTTCAAGAAGAGGAATTTTGCATGCTTATACCATTGTAGGAAAAAATTTTTAGTACTGAATCATTTACGGTAATGTTGCTGGAATAAAATTGCAATGCTTTGTAATTTTGGGTCATTCTCAAAGTAAGGGAAACACTCCATGAGTTTTAGTTCTTTTTGTTCAAATATTTTAATACTTATCTCTCCTGTATATTGGCAAGCCTTAAACAGTGTCACAAATAATAAACTAATTGGAGATGCAGCATCACTTCGTGCCAATAGTCAGAGAAAGTATTCATAGCCCTATGATGCTTTAGTCTGCTGAATTCTCTGGTGTCCTGTCCTGTGATGCTGCAGTTTCTAGTCAAAGCAACTTGGAGTAGGCACTTCTAGGTATCACACCCCTACCTTCCCTTCAACACACAAAATGACTGAGAGAGCCAAAGCATCCTCAGAAGAATATATCACATTTCACATGTATAATGGCCCTGTTCATGGACAGGCTTATATTCCTTTCTTAAGATTGCAAACAACATTGTGTACGATTCTGAGAGATGAGTTTTATCAACACACATATTTCCATAGCTCTAGGAAAATGAAAAAACTTTATTTCATTTAGCAGTTTCAACAATGCTTTAAAACCTTGTCCATACACAGAGGGAAGTCTATGACTTAGCATTGCTTATCTCCAAAATAAGCACCATTTTGGCTAGCTCAAGTAGCACCATTGGATAAAATATCAATGTTTCAAGCACTTGTATTGGGAAATGTATCCTTCTTTTCTAACCTCCCAGAGCAGTCTTTTCCTTGGCATAATTTCCAACTCATCCTTACATTTATAGATTTTTCTAGCACTGTTACTTTCCACTCAACCTTTTCATAGCTGCTGAATGGAGTAGTATTAGAGGATAGGTCATCCTGCATAGCTGTCTGTAAGGAACATTTCAAGACAGTGTTGGATGTATTTCTTTTCTCTTTCCATTCAATTATTTAATCAACATACCTACTATAGAAAAATAATGTGAAAAGTACCATGGTGTGTTCTATAATATCTCACTCTTTTTAAAACCCCTATATGTCATTTCATAGCATTGTAACTTTTTCATGCTTTGTAATCACTACTTTATTGACACCCACTGCATATTGACTAATACAATCACTAAAAATCCATCTCAGAGTTTCCTAATAATGTCTAAATTTACTTGCAATCTATGTCTGAGTAATTAAAATTAATATATTGCTTGGTATGCATTTTTAACCAATGCCTGCATATGGAAAATATCAGTAATAAAAAAGGAAATGTTTAATTTCAGTATTTCATTTTCTGTTGTGCTGTTAGCTGTAGCATTATCAATAGGGCTCAGGAAGTTAAAAATCATACATCTATATACAATCAGTAATAGAGAAGTTCTTTGCACCCACATTTAACTGCTGAGCATGCAGAATTGTGTGCCTGACGAGTCCAGCTCCTGCCTCAGCATCCATGTAATTCTTCATTTTAATTAGATCTCTTGGCAAAGATGCAGACCAAAAGCTCATAACTCTCCTTTGACTGTTTTAGATGAATCAGCCTTGCTGTGATGCAGTGCACACCTACACGCTCACATGTTTCTTAGCTGTCTTCACAGGATAGCAGGAATTAAATTAAAAAGTCACATGGGCACCTTGCACAATGGAAATAATGGAAAGTTTGGCATTTTCACGCTTATTTCCACACACATTTCCCTCTTACATCTTCTCAGAGCTCCAAGTATTTAACCAGTGATTTCTTGCAAAAGTTTAATATGGTCCAGTCAAAAGCAGAGTGAAAATCACACTAGGGTTGCTCTGATACTGTATGGATTTTATTTAGAAGTTAAGAAATGTGGTCCATGTAATTTCATCCTGGGAAATAAAGACTGAATTTCCCAAAATGTGGTTACCGTACTCCAGCCCATGCTGGTCCCCTGCTCCAGCATGGGTCGTTATGATGAGATCATTCCTTCAGGAACAGATTGCTCCAGTGTGGGTTCCCTGTGAGCCACAGTTGCTACCAGGAGCCTGGTCCTGAATGATTCTGCATGGGTGACAGACAGACAACCAGCTCAGTAGCTGTACTGGACTGAGACACAATCTGTTCTTTGCCTTCTTAATGTTTAGTTCATTGCACCATAATGTATTCAATTCTTTCTATGCTATTGGCCATTAAACTGTCCATAATGAAATATTTTTTGAAATCATGTGGATATTTTTCTTTAATATGCCAGTCTTTTCAAGTTTTAATAACTACAGAAATTCAGGAAGAGTACATATAAAAGAATTTTTTGTCTGAATTATATTGCAGCTTTGCAGAGTATGAAAGGTTTACGCTTAAGGACTCTTTACAAATAGAACAACAGACTAATTTCTTCCGATATGATTTCAATTTGTCACAGTACAGCCTGAGCTCTCCGTACTGACCAAACCCTTATTGTTTCTCTGTTATTATGGAAATACCTTGATCTCCAGTTGATAAAAGTAATAGAGACCATAATGGGGCCATAATGGGTCAAATCAAAGGTCAACCTATTCCAGCATGTACTAGTAATAAAACACTTAGAAAAGCAAATATGAGCAGTGCAATACTACAGTCCCCAAGATACTCACTTCACTTCCCATGATTTAATGTTTTGCCATTTTTTGGACCACAGAGGGATTGGTGGTAGTTAATAACCATCAGTGGGGTGTTTCTGACACAAATTTACTGTGTCCTTTTTGATGTTATGAAATCATATGGCCTCTGCTGCATCCCATGGTAAAAAAATTCCAACGTAGCTACATAGGAAGAAGTTTGTGTTTTGTCTGTAACATGCTAGTTCTAGTGGAGCACCTTATTATGTACTGCACAAGAAAATAATCAGCGGAATCTGATTTCTTCAAACTCCTGTTTTTAAAAACTTTTACCTGTGATCCTCTCTATCATCTCTTCTGCAGACTGAAGACCATTCATCCCTACAGATGTCCTTCCTGCTCTTCTTTGTACCTTTTCCATTAATGACTTGTCTAGTTTCTTTTATTTTGTTAGTCATTCCTAGCATCTGACTTGCCCATTACTGTGTACATCATAGCAGTAAAGCTTTTTCACATTTATCCCATGTATTTATATTTAGTTGTAGATGTCATGTGATTCTTTGTGTGACCTATCCACAACTCTTTACAGTGACCCTTCCTTCATATTATGCTGAATATCTTAGTGTCAGCATATATTGTCAGTTCATATTTTAATTGTTTTGGAAATCAGTTATAAATATCTTAAAAAAAAAAAAAAAGTTAGGATCTATTTGGGCCATTTCTCCATGACACAGGCTGTGCTGAGACATGGTAGCTAATATTTCAGGAGCCATATTTTTCCTCTTTTCTTGTGAATTGTTTTATGGCATCAGAAGCACAGAGTAATTCCACTATTTAACTTCAAAATCAAAGCCCTTGCGGCTGGGAAAGGTGTGAATAAATGCCTGTTTATTCAGCTGGCCTGGACATCATCTGCACCATGTCGAGACACAATAAACACATATGCCCACAGAAGCTGGAGTATCTTACCAGAGCTACCTGGTCATTCTGTAGGACTTGAGAGAGACCAGCTCCTGGGAGGCTTCCTGCACACCACTGCATACTGGCTGGCACAGGTCCAAATTTTCCTATAAGTGTAAAAGTGCACAAATCATGAGGATACCTGGCTGCAAGGGAAATGCAGAGTTCCTCCCAATTGAACTTACCCATTCCTTCTCCCCAGCCCCAGAAGGTTAAACTGTACTGTAATTTCAAACCTGTAAACCAGTTTGGAGGGTACTTCAACATCATTTTGTATGAAAGATGCTCTGCTACAGGCAATAACGCTATAATTTGTTTAATGTTTACCCTGAATTATATTAAACAAGCTCTGGCAGGAATGATCAAAGGGCTGAGAATGCGGGAAAAAAATAAGACTATAAGTAATAAGAAGCATGATATATAGATTAGCTGTGGTGTGGGGGAAGATTGTATCACCTGGAATTCAAATGTGAAAATTAGACATAGAAGCAATCAGTAAATGTGAAATACTGAGCAATCCTATACTTTATATCTTCTCTTTATAATTTTTTGTTTCTTATTGTCAGTTTCTCAAAATTTTCTTTCAACATTTTATATGTCATTGTTTTGTTTCTCCTTTTTTGATGACACCTTTTATTTTCTCTCATCTTTAAAATGACTTGTTTCAAAATGTCATGGTCACTACTTGTCCCACAAACATTTTTATGCCTCAAATAAATTACTGTACAAGGGTAAGTAATAAAAATACATTCTATTTCCCTGTATTTATGATATTTCCTCTCACTGATAGTCTGTCTTGTCAATTAAATTTAAGTATTTGAACAGCTCATAACAATTTAATCTACTCATCTGGGTAGTCGGTAGCACAGTGCAAAAAGTTACTTCTAAATTTCAGAGAAAAAGTGTTGATAGTATTTTAGTATATTGTAGTTTTCTTTTTAGTTAGCATACACAAAGCTCTAATGTGCATTATTATAAGATTCTACAACACACCTACAATATCTCTGTACATGAAAATTTACCGGGCTGAGAAGGAACTTAAAGGGGATTGAAAACTCTGTCACAGCAAGCCTTGAGTCTGCAGTGGCAGAATGTCTGCAACTGTACCAGTAATTGCCCAAAGACAGTTATATCTTTCCCTCTTTTACTGGTCTAAAAATAGAGCAGTGCCACATCCCAAAATAATTACTCAGTCTAGAGGGTAAAGATCTTGTCTTTGCCTAAGGGACAGAAAATTTCCAAATGCTTGAGTGGAATACCACTGGCTGAAATTTGGGCTTAACTTAAATTTTTTGATCAGGACCAGTTACCAGCTCAAATCTTCTTAAGAAATGATCCATTCTTGTTGATACGATTGCTCTCCCATTCCATCAACTGTTGTTTTACTTTGCACCTTTAGCAACAAATCTTCACTGCAGTTTAGCTCTTCAGTCTTTACAAGATGCTATTTTTTTTCCTCTCAAGCTCACATTTTACCACATTTTGAAAATAAAGAAATTTCCTCATGTTCTTACTTAATATACTCCCACTTTATCTGCAATATAAACAAAGTGAGTCAAAACAATTTTCCTGCATAAAAGTGCTAGGTACCTACCTGGGGAGGGAGTGACTTGACCTGCATTGGTTTTGTAGAGTGCTGACAAGCTTCCTTCTGTAGATTAACACTTCATTCTGTATAAAATATGTCAGTATATTCTGGACATATTTTACTCTTTTATTTCCAGATACAGATCTAAAAGATTGTTTTAAATCTAAAAGTAGGTGAAAATACAAATAAAACAATGTCGTGTTAGTCAACTGTAGTTGATTCTGCATCACTAAAATCAATAGGAATATGGTTATTACTTTTTAGAATTTGCCCTTAGCACTAATGTCTGACCTCTGCTCTTTTTGTATTTTATTAGAACATGTATTCAAAATCAAATCAGTACCCTTAATTTCTTTTTAATACAAGATGATTTTAAACTGGCTTTGCTGAAATAACAAAGGTCAAGACCCAGGTTTATGATACAAAATAGGAGAGAGATTTAAAAACTACAAACTTGCTTTTCAGTATGAAGTTTAGGTCTCAACTTCTCATATCAAATGTTCATCAAGTTTTTGTAGTAAAGTCAGCTTAGTTGTTTCTTTACAGAAACTTCAAGTGCCTCATCTGGTACTTCTAATCTCTGTAAAATTAAAAACTTTCCTCTGGGTATCAAGCAATGCTTCATGTTTGTTTTGGTTTGTTGGTTTTTTTTGGTTTCTTTAATGACCCAAAAAAATAAGACCTTTTTACAGGCATCTTTTTTTGTGTGCAATTCACCATTGCTTACTCAATAAGGGATATTCTAGGCTCAAACCCCCATAAAATATATTTTAACAATAAATACGAATTAAAAAACTCTAAGATCGGACATATTTTTTTAAATGTCAGTGAACATATTTTTCCTTTAGCTAGCAGACAGGAGCAACCCAAAGCAGAAACAAGGCAAAAATTCTAAGCATATATCTCAACTGCATAATGCCTGTGATCTGAATAGCATAAATAATATGACATTGCTTTCACTGTTTTCTAATCCCTCTTGTGGGGGAGTGTCCCTTCTATGCCAGTAGCTACTTACCAGTTTACAAACTTTCTTGTTTGCATTGGAGGAAGATCCCATGACTTCTTGGACATGTAGGAACAGATTATTTTTTTCATATTTTTCTTTTCAGAATCATGATGGTAGTCTTCCAGTTTCCATTCTGCCAGCATCAAGATTTAAAGAAAGGAAGAAAAAACCTTGTTGTGGCAGACCCAACATCAACAGCATAGTTAGTAGATGCAATGATAGACATAGCCGGTTTTGAGTTAGTTCATTCTATGAGATTTCTCCTTCTACATGCATAGCTAATAAGAAAACAAGGTCCTTGCCAAAATCCTGATAGCTAAAATCCAATTCATATGAGAAAACCTTCCACTAAGCATAGCTTCCACTGATGAAAACCTTGTTGTGAGCATAAGTGTAATTTTACGCAATCGTAGACTCTTTTTTCTTAGTACATGACTGCAGTCTTGCCATATGTTTCAGAATCATGTTGTGCAGAATGTAAATAGGGGGAAGGCTCCATCATTCTTGGCTCACATAGTGAATTTGTGCTTATATTTTGTAGGTTATACTGCCATTGTGCTCTAGTTCTTTAAGCCCAGTGATTCTATTTTCTGAATAAAATAATCCCTTAATACAAAGATGAGCTTTGAATAAAGGTGTATGCAAACTCTTTGGGAACGTTTACTTGCAACAAGAATTATTTGGGAGAACTGAGTTAAAAGTTAGAGGTTGGGGTATTACAGGACTGTAAAATAATGCAACAGTCGTTTTCTCAATATTTTCTTGCTAAAAAGGAAAACTGGAATTTTATTCTAAACTTAGCTATATAGCCTAATTACTTAGTCTTCTTCTCTTAAATATTTTACTTCATCATAACAAAATGCTATGATATTTTTAAGATAATGCCCTCTTTGTCTGTAATCATAGAGGTATTTCAAAAATAACTTCAGTTGTATTTTCACATACCAGGCTGCCACCAGTGTTTTCTCACATCTAGAAGCATACTATTTTATCCACCCCTTTTCATTTACCCAGTTTTCCTGCTTAATCTTGCCAACCAATCTTCACAATATAATTGCTGTTCTTGCTATCACGTTCTGACACTATATCTGCTTCAAATTCTTACATACATTCCCAAGTTTCCATACTGTATCAGACTGTTATCACACTGATACGGCACATGGCACTTGAAGACATTTAACTAGTGTATAATTTTATTTAAATATGTTCAAAATTCTGTATGTGTTGCAATCTATATACTTGAATGCAGAACAAGACTTCTGAAGATGATTTATGAAATTCAATTATAAATAAATGTGATGAAAAGTAGGACAGAATCCAGGTAATCTTATACTTACTTAACCTAGAAGTTTGGAAACTCCAACAATCTGCTGGCAGTCCAGAAGTGCAGCTTGCCTCTGCAGGTGCCTAACTTTACAAGCTAGAGAGTTCTGAATCTGACAAAACTTTTGAATTTTCCACATATTTTCAGAGTGGACAAGACTATTTTCATTCTTATGACAACCTCTTTCCATGAGTCTTGCAGTTCATACAGAGATAAATCTGACTTTTCCCAAGTACCCGAAGAATTTCTTCCCAATTATGTATGGCCACAAATGCATTTGTAACATATATTGTTTGTCTCTATTGTCTCTATTGCCTAACTATACCTAGAAATTTCTGTGGTTATTTTCCACAACTGTCTCAGTTCCCAGCCATACTATTTAACCTTTAAAAATGCATAAAGATGTAGCTTTAAAATGCCAAATTTTAATTCCCAAGTAAAATTAATTTCTCTGAAATGAATATTACTTTTAATATGGATGCGTCAGCATAAATTTTTCATATTGCCCTCTAGTGGCAAATGTCTACTTTTTTCTAAAACAGAACAGTAAAAGAGGCATAGCTTAAACACTGCTTTGATGTTCTAATGTTCTAATGCCAGTCAAGTCCACCCTTGTTCCTTGTTTCACATGTTCCTCCTTGTTCATTTCTTGCTTGTATTGAGCTTTACATCAGCAGTCACCCCCAAATCCTTCTCCTGCAGGGCTGCTCTCATTCTGCTCCAGCCTTTAGCCATGTCTGGGATTGCCATTGTCCACCTGTAGGACCCTTCATTAGTTTTCATTATCCCACTGAACACCACTCTCAAACCTCCAGCATCCCAGACCTCAAGTTCTCGTCCTTCCTGGTCAGAAGTCCTCAGTTTGGCTGTGGGTTCTTGATAGCCCATCAGTAATTTAGTGTGACTGATGAGGTTTTGATTTTGTCCTGGTCTTACAGGTGTGTCAGGTCTACATGTCTTTGTTTCTTATGCACTTTATTATCGCATTTTCATAGAAGAAATCCTCATTCAGATGGTCCTAGCAAAGGAAATTCAGATTTTCCATTCACAGAATAGCCTGAGTTGGAAGGGACCCAGAAGTATCATCCGGTCCATCTCTAAGGTGAATGGCACTTATGGGGATTGGACCCTTGACCACCATACGGTAACCAAATGAGCTAACAGGGCCAGGTCCTCCTAGGGGAACTCAAATAGAGTGAGTAATAAAAGACAGAAGTACTGAGCTACTTGATCTGGTATTGCTGGATTATAGGTATGCTTCTCAACTAGTAGTGCAGTAACAATGCAAGGAAACACACTACAGTTATCCAAAGTAATGTAGAGATTTGCTTTGTTGTTTTTTGTTTAAATGTAGCTCAGTGTAAGTCAGTGAACTGAGATATTTTTGTAGCAATTCAGAAACAGATTGTTCTACCACCAAGGCTTCTGTAAGCCATGAAGGCACAATATTCAACACATGGGGTTTGTAACACCCTTCTTTTTCCCCTAAGGCAAACTCTGTCAAAGTTGTTGATCTAAGATATGGGTCAGTTAACAAGCTTGTATCTGAAGACTGCAGAGCCAACTGGGTTCAGAAAGAATCAATACTTCTTCTAGATAACAGGAGTCAAGGCCAAGTCATACATTAAACCAAACAATTTAAGCATAAATATCAATGTACTGCCTGACAGGAAGCCAATAAATGTGCTTTAAAAGCAAAGGTATATAGCTTGGTCATATAATTAGGAATAAAGTACCAATAAACTAAAGGCACTCCTTAAAAGCACTGAATGTATTTTAAAGTAGCAATTGACAAAGGCACTTGGGGGAAACAGAAGCACAGGCAGAACCCACTTAACTTCAGCTGAAGATCAGACTTTGCAGGCAACTTTCAGAATCCCACAGGTTTGGTTGCAAAGCCTTATTATCTCCAAGTCAGGTATAGATCAATACTAGCAACATTTGCAAGATTGAAGCCGGTCACATATAGGAAAGAAGATGGTATCATTTTAATGAGGAAATAAAAGATCACGACCAGGATCCTTACCAAGGAGACAGAGAAAAGTCATTCTCTGTACAGCAGATTTAATGGTTGTCTCCTAATGAATACTGTGAAAGTATAACAGAGGCTTGGTTTTCCCTGAAACTAAAAGATTATGGAGTTTTTTAGGCATTCAAGTGTTCTCTGAGAATTAAAAATGAGAAAGATTCAGTGAATTCTAGCAGTATTTTGCCTAGTATATCTATATTAAATGAAAACCATATATATACAGCTAACAGGGCACAAGAAGAAGAACAAAACCTCCTTATAAATGATTGCCACAGGATGACATGACTTTGTAGGTCTGATTGTCATGTACCTTTTCTTACTGAGGAATGAAGGGAAAGAGTAAGTCCTAGTTCAGAGCAAATCAAGGCAGAGCAGCCTGCTGCTGATCTCAGCAAAAGGCAGATGACTCATTTGAGACAAATATATCTGCTGCTGCTCATTCACAAAGTATCCTGCAGTGGTGAAATTGCTTCTAAGATGTAAAGAAAATTCTGTGAATCAATGAGTAAAAAAAATAGCTTTCAAGAAAAAGAGTTTTTTTTAAAGTTCAAAGGTTTTTAATGAAAAAAAAGAAAGCCTGTTTTATTCCCCTAGCATGCCCTAATATTTAATTACTTTAAAAATGCAAACACAATTGTCTCTGGTTTACCTTACCTGTGGGGGATTCATCACCAGTATTGGTGATGACAGGGATCAGCCCAATAAGGAAATGCTAACAGATTTAGTTCCAAAGGGATTCATCCAATTAGGTCTCAAATACACTGGGGTAAATGAGAGCTTTCAATAAAGACTTGGGTTTTTGCAATAAATTTTACTGAACTGTCAGGTTTCAGGTAAACTTATTAGTCAGAAAGCTGAAGTCTGAGCAGAGACAGAAGCATTAGAGAGACCTTTTGGTCTCTACATTCTATATTCTAGAATTCTGTTTTTTACTTCCAAAGCACATGAAATTCAAAAATGAGTGTACAAATGCTAAGTGAAAATTATAGACCCATGCCAAATATCTGAAGTTAAATAATATCTGAATTCCCACTTTTTGCTTCTGCAAAGTATAGAGAAAGATTCATTACAATCTCTTTGGGTTAGAACTGAAGATGCTGAAAGCACATTTTTGTCTTAAAATTTCAGCTATCACGGGAAGAGTTGCTCATTGGTTGTAAATCAAATAAATTCTGGCTCATCCGAGCTCAGGAGCATAGTCAGGTGGACACTCAGCTATGTCTGCAGAGAACCACAGTCTCCAAGGGAGTTAAAAGCTGTGACACAATGTCCTTTCCATAATGCCTCTATTGCCCCTACCTTCTGCAACTGACTTTCTTTTCCTATATTCAAATTATGTTCACAGGAAGAATTAATATTACTGCTTATAATAATTTTCTTTTTAGGATAGTCTAGTGATTAGAATGATATAGCTCTGTAATATTTTACTACTTTTCCTAACTGTACAAAAATTACTGTTCATCTTTGGACTTTCCTCTTTGAATCTAAAATACAAATAAGGACATTTAACTTTCTTCAGGAAAAATTTGGCAATTGTTAATTACGATATAGCAGAAAAGACTACAAGCTATAGCCAAAATAGTGTATCTCTTTCTGTTTGAAATTAATTTAGCAGTTATAATGCATTCCAAGTTCCATCATTAAAGATGCTTTCTCCGACAAAAATTATCTATTTGCTTTTGAAGATTAATTTGATTTAAGCTAAAAAATGGAAAATTCATTGAAAAAAATCTGCTTGGTTTTAAGCACATGGTAGATGCAAGAAATTTCTTGCAGAAAGGGAATGAAAATCTTTTTCCATATTTTTATGTTGAAATGGACAGAAAAACATGTAACATAGATAAGAGCAAAAATTCTTAAAACTGCCCAAAAACAACACAGATTTCCCATTTTCAGTTTTACATAGAAAGATAATATGTCAAAAATAAACATTCTGCTTAATTATCTAGCATACATGTTCTTGTAAATTTTTGAAGGAGGTATATCTCCTCTGAAAATTTAGAAGTCTTTGATTCAGAAAATAAAGGGTTTGCATGTGTATGATTTATCTCAAGTACATTCCAAGGAAAGAAACTGGCACAAGATAAGTTTTTTAATATTTTTTTCTCATAGGTATAGAAAAACTATAATGAACAGTGTGGTTAAATAAGACAAAACATATTTGAGGCAATCACAGGAAAGGTTGTCATATATAGTGTGTGACCTTTCTCAGCTTAGTAGTGCAAAAAGACACATGAATTTCTCTATTCTACAAAGGCTTAGGGATGGTTACCATCACACTTTGTTAGGAACTTGAAAGAATGGACCTCCTTGTGAGGATCATTCCCCTCTAGGAGCTGATGAAGCTAGCAGAACTTTAAATCCTGGGGAGTACAGCACCTTTTTTTATATTTGGTCTTCCTTTTTTCTGCCTTTAAAAAAATCCCAAACCAAACAAAACTGCAAAATCCTATGCAACACGTATGATAAGATAGATGTTAACTTCAGGCTAAGCTTTTAAATTTCAAGTAGTGCCAGAGATAACAGTATTCTTATATATAATGTTAGGATGAAATATGGTCTTATGTTTAAGAAACATTTTTATGCCTGTGGGACAGAGCTCAATTTCAGATTTCGTTTAAAGCCTAGAGTAACTTATGGATTTGATTCATGTCATTAATTTTAGCTTGTCTAAAAGTTAGACTTCCCATGCAAACTAGGGAGAATATCTTGGCTCTGGCCCCAGTTCAAGAGATGGATAGCTAAATGTAGAGCATGATTCATACCTGCTTAACATAGTCACTTTACACTGATTGATGAATGTGAAAGTCAGGTCTTGAACTAAAAATTAATTTTACATAGGTATACTTCAGCTTGTTTTTGATTAGAATCTCCCTCTCATTTATTTTTCAAAATCAAATATTGAAGTGTTGCCTGTCTCTTGTGGAAAGGTAGTGGGACCAAGAATACCTGAAGGATTTAAAACATGATCATATATTTGTTTCTAAAATGAATGTTTGATTTTACTTGCGTTCTACTCGGGTCCAATAATATCTCAGATAATATATTAGCTCAATTGGTTAGAGCATGGTACTAAGAGTGCCAAGGTTGTGTGTTTAAACTCTGTATGAGCCATTCACTTGAGATGGACTGGACTCTTGAGGTTCCCTTCCAACTCAGAGTACTCTGTATAGATGTCTCTAAACACTGATTTATTTAAGTGTGAAGTATTACAAGAGTTCAAAAATTATTTCTATTCTGCAAGCCCATTAGCTCTTTTATACCTTGAATCATCTTGTTTCTCTGTGTACCTTCATTTACGTAAATGCTACAGATCCATAATGTCAGGGATGATGCATTTCACCTTCATCTGGGGAGTAGCTTTTTGTTCTCTAATTCTCTTTCTTTTCCCCAGGATGCCTAGTGACCCAGGCTCATCTAAAAAGAATCCATGGAAATTAGAAAGGTACACACTCCACTATGGATAAGAAAACCTGGACGTTTTAAATGTCTCAAAGTCTTGCAGCATCCTGATACTGAAGTTTCATAGTGCTATGGTAGTTAGAGTGGCTGTGCACCTACAACTTGAAATTGTGCCATCACGTTTCATTTCCTGTGAGGACAAGAGTAGTGGGTTCTAAAGATACAGAATTACTTCTATTGGTCTGGGAGTGTTATTGTGGATTTTGTTTGAAAGGTAACTTTATGTCCCGCCATGGATAAGCAAACCCTCAGGATAACAAAACTTCCAATCTGAAGTTTTTCATTCTTTGATAGTTAAAAAGTTTTAGATAAAAAAAAAACCTCTAGAGAGGAAAACAATATTGACAATAATTCCACAGGGACTGACCTCAAGTTTTCCTTATTTTTATATTGAATTACAGGTTTTGGAATATATGAGCTTCTAATAAAATTTTTCTCTGAATCATGAATTTGGCTGCAGTGATTAAATGTTGTTACATGATGTCAGCAATTCAAACAAAACGTGAAGCATCTACCTTTCTATTTTCCCTTTGTTTAAATTGTAGAATACCAAAAGAAAATGTTGACATTTTTGCTAGCAATTTCTGCACGGTTATGAAGCTTAATAGGTGATATATTAAAGAGATTGTTATCATCAGGCATATGAGACAGAGTCAGAAAAAGACTGAGTGCTGGAGTGTGAGTATTCATGCTGTAAAAACGGTATTAATTTCTTGCCTCTAACACCCACAATGTGTCTTGTTAGTGCTGCAGCTGTGATGAGAGAAATGGATGTTCTCAAATTGTACTCCTTTTAGCTTCTACCCTTTGTAAGGCCACAATATGTAGGCAGTGAAAGACTCAGCACAGAATATAACTTATTCTGGAGCAGCTTTAAATTTCTGGAAATTCAGTCACTTTGTAGCCTGTTTCTAGCTCAAAAACTGCAAAAAATCTTTACTTTATGCTTTTGTCATTTTCCTACTGAGCAGAATATGCCTTTGAGTTGTAATTCTATCTATCTTGATTCCAGAAATTGTGAAGATTTGCAGTGTCTTCAGTTAACTTCATACAGCAGAGTTACTAATCAGCATCTCAACATGCCCCATCAATGTGCCCCTTTACTCAGGACATTTCACAGTTAAAATCTTTCAATGAACAATCACGTGAAAGCCCAAAATTATCCACATGCACACTTTCTGTTAGCTAAGGGTCAGCCTCTCAGAAGACAAGAATTATTGATGATATTATCCTTTGACTAAGCTTAGATTCACGGGGTTTTTATTAGTTATGAATACTGGACTTTTAACTTTTCAGGAAAATATCAGTGCCACAGAGATGTTACTGTGGTTAGTGTAATTCATAAAGCTACAATAATTTCAATATGCACTTTGCAACAGCCAAGGATTTGGTCCTTGGGGGTTTGGCATAAAATAATATCAAGAAGAATAATTTAAAAAATAGTACCAGCTGTGAGATTAAATGTGTTTGAAGACATCTACTTTTAGCACTGCTAAGGCACCCCTGAAATACCATCCAGGGTAAAAGCTCTTCACAGTGAAAAGATAATGATAAAATAGACAAGCAGGAAGAGAAGGGACAGAGTTAGAGATGAAAGCTGTTGAAAGATCAGAGTTATCTAAAATGTTAATATATAAAGAGGAAATATTTAGAACCTAAAATTTTATCCTTAAGGGAAAACAATTTCAAAGTGATGGAGGTATAATTAAGAACAAGCAAACCTGCGGGCAAGAGTTGTAGGACTGAATTACAGAAAAGAAAACTAAATTGTAGAGGTGGAGGCTTCCAAAAGCAAAGCAATGAAACAACAAGAATGGTCTCATTGGGGTTGCATGAGTAGAAAAATCATAAAAAATTCAGCAAGTATTTTGAAACTGAAATGTCTTGCTTTTCAGCTTTAGATTTTATTAGAAGAGCAAATGAAGAATATGAAGTAACTTTTCGTATTCTTTGAAAGTCTTATTTTCTTGAAGTATGGAGAACTATTAAAATTATAAAGAGTTTTACTGGTCGGATCTTGGAGTTCAAAAATGACAATAAAACCTACCTAATGGAATACTTCTTTGATTTTACTTTTAGCAAAACCTTCTTTGCATTTATACTGCATCCTGTAGGAAAACTCCCTTTTTTTCTTTCCGATGCTAAATGAAATTGGCCATTACAATTGATTGAAATGAGAACATTTCTTGAAAAACTTAAGTTTTATTGATAGATTCTTCCATCTTAACATCAGGCTTCTGAAGCCAAAGACAATCAAGAGAACTATGATCTTCTGATCAAAAACAAAATCTACAGAAAATGACCATTTAATGAGAGATTTACCAACAAAAAAAAAAGTGAGACAGCAAAATAAGTGTTTCTCCAGCTACAAAGTTAGTAGCCATTCTAAGATAGACTTGATCTCCCTTCCCATGAAAATTTCAAAAGGTCCAGAAGTCTTTTGCTCTAGTGTAGAATGAAAACAAATGCTGAAACCTCATTTTCTAAAATGGACTGCACCTGCTTTGCCTGAGCCCTGTTACAAAAATAGAGTCAATAAGATATTAAAGAGTAAAATAATTACATCTAAGACACCATGACCAGTGAAAGTTACGGAGAGAAAAACAGACAAAGGAGTTGGATGAGTCTTGGCTTTGAGCTGGATTCCATAATAACCTTGTTTATGTGTAGCTTTTTAAACTGAATTTAACATTTGTGAACAGCTGCACATGAATAGCACGGGACAATAAAATTAATTCCTTGGACCCAATCCAAAGCCAATTAAAACAAGTGGAAAACTTCCATGTGTTCTGATGAGCTCTTTTATCCTTAAACTAGACAAAATTTGGCCCCAAAAGGTATAGGAATATCAAGCTTCAATTCCTGAGACTCGATTGAAAGGCTTCAATTGTTTCTGAAGAGATAATGTATATCCTCTGAGAGGCTCCTGTTTGTTCTTTTGTGCGTGTCTGGCTTTTTTCATTTTTGGTTGTATAACTTTGTGATAATGGCATTAATAGTACTTATGAAGTGACTGTACTCAAGCTCACAAATTATTTGCTTTAGGACTTGCTAATACATTATTATATTGAACTAAGGAAACCCAGATGCTGCCATATCTGAAACAGTCTCTGGATGGATCATTCACCCGTACATACAGGTAGAGAATGTCAGCATAGGCTGCATGTTCACAAGGAAAACAGGACTACAGTGCATGAACTTGCTGCTCCTTAGAATCTTTTGTCCTGTATGTTTCTGAATTCCTACTATTCTATGGGAGAAGGCAGTTTTCTCTTGTCTCTGCTTACTAGTTTTATGGACATACACACCAAAATTATAGACAAGGCAGCCTCCCTGCCTCACTCTGCATGGTGCTACTATCACAGATACTAACAGGCTTGGCTAAATACCCCACAGAACTGCCCTCAGGTGCACAAGTCCCTGCTGCCTCAGCAGCCTCAAATTCTCAATAAGCAACCTGTTTTCTAAAGTAGGTTTATGCATTCTAAATGGAAAACTGTGGGACTGTTTCCTAATAGAAGACACAAAGATTTTCAGTGCAAATGCATGCAGGATTTGAGTTTCTGAACATGTCTAAATTTTTATTCCGTATTTATTTAGTATTGTGGGTTTAGCTTAATAATGCAAAGGATTTTTTATTCAGGATTTCAATAGGGCAATGTGGGTGGCTCTGATCTGTCTACATGCTGAATATGTGCTGTTCATGGTCTGATTTTAGACTGTGCTTCACCTGAGCCACTCTGCAAAATGACGTTTTAAAATAAGGTGATGATGAAGGGTTAATATCTTATATTTAAGCACATTATTTGGTGCAAATTTTTCTGACTTAAAGAAATCCTGAACATAAAGGCTATGATATATGGGCTTTTTATTAGGCATACCCAGACATATCCAGACATTGGAACTAATCAAGTAAACCCCAGGAGATAATACTACTACCAACTTCAAGGACAGCTTTCTGGTTTCTTGGGGGTTTGATTTACATTATTTTCATGCAAATGTAGACCATTTTATAGGAAAGAAAACTCTGAAATGAATACTGGAATTTAGTGCCTGACCCTGTCTGTTTTGTGTAAATGAAAGAGCAACATGAAAGCTGCATTTTCCCAAATGCCAATGTACATTGTTAAAATGTTAATATGATGGAGCAGAAAGTGACAGAAATATGAAAGGTGGAAGTCTGAGGATTGTAAATGCTTACTTCAAAATACAGATGGGAGTTCAAATGTATGGTGTTCTAATATGTCCTGTTCAAGCACATTATTTTTGTCGTTACAGAAGAACAAGTAGACAGAGGCTTAATGTCTCCTATTCTTTTACAAACACAAAGAGACACTAAGAAAAAATGCTCATCTTCTGACACAAAAAGTCTCACTGTATTTGCTGACTTCTATATTGGCTTTTTTAAGGCAAATCAGGCCATTCAACCATGAAATGTCCTCTGGGAGGAAGAATATTGGTCAAAATGATGGTGGGTTTGTGTCCCAGGTTGTATGGATCCACAGTGGTGACAGCAGCAGGGCACTTCCTGCAAGTGCTCTTCAACTTAACATCTTCTCCCCACCTGTGTCAGGCTGACATAGTGCAAGCTTGTGTGGTGAAGTGGCACAGATGTATTTTCACTGTGCTTTTCAGATATTTCCTTTGGTTTTCTGTCCTATATCACTTGCCACTCCCCACAATCCTTTTCTGTGTTATATTCTTATACTTCCTACCTTCTTAATGCCTAACTTGACTCTTTCCTGTTCTATATTGGACTGTTTCCAGCTTTGCTTTCTTCCTTTCTCAGTTCTATCCTGTTTCTTCCCATGCCATGCACACACATTTCTACTTCCATTTGCATGTCTGACATCTTCTGGTGATATCTGTTGCAATTGGGATGTTCTTTGCTTTCCCCATCTTGTGCATTAATCCAAACACATCATATTGCCTCCTCCCTCCCATCGAGCTCAGAACCTTTTTCCCATGTCTGTGTCCTTCCTCTCTTTCTTCTTGCTTCATGTGTCTAAAAATGATCATCACATGCCTAATAACACCACATTGCGGCTTGCCCCCTCCTGTCTTTTGGCCTCCAAATATTTTTGTACTTTTGCTTGCTTCTTCTGTGGCTTTTGTTTACTCAACCTGCTCTTTTCCTCATGCTATATATCTGAATCGAAATGTGAGGTGTAGATTTTAGGATATTTGTCTCATATTTTTTCTGTTTTTCCATTTTCCACCTCTGTTGAACAGCAGTTTGCATAATTGTTTCCTCTCCCATTTCTATTACAATGCTCTATCCTCCATATAGCTCCTTCCTCTTCCTCTACTGTCTTCCCATTCATCTCCAATGAACCTGACTTCCTTGCATGCTTAGTCAGAAACCACATTCTTTCTTTCTTTCCCCTTGTCTGTAGTCCTAATTCAATTTCCCTTATTCATCCAAATTGTGGGGGTTTGCTCACTAGCTTAACAAATTTTCAACTTTTCAGCTTTCTTTCAAGGAAGGAAGACAGAACTGACAGTACTTAGGAAGTATGAACTGCATCATTCTGAGGGGGAAAAAAGGTAACTCAAAGGTTATTTTCATGGCGTCTAATGTTTAATTTGGTAAAGCTTTGGCTCTCAGCAAAAGAACATGATCTAGCATCTGCCTCTCCCTTGTATACTCCACATATAAGACATTGGAAACCTGGCTGTATATTGTTTAATAGCTCCTGTTCAAAGGAGTAAAAAAGGTATTTGGGCACATTTATATTAATCATTTGTGCCATTTAAGTCTCTTGATTGTGTCATGTTTTTGTATGATCATGGATGTGTTCACCTCAAATCTCATTAATTTATGTTGCTTGATGTTAAGTCTCAGCATTATTAATTTAGTGAGGGTTTTATTTGCAGAAGTCATCTTCAAATTTCCATCTGTTCGTCTGAATGACGGCTGCTGATATTAGCTCTCCTGAAGGAAAATACATGCCAAGAAAGCCTGATGATCCAATTATCAGTGTCTAACACTTTCCTTTATCAGAAAAAAAAAAAAAAAACAAGTGCCTCTGTCACTGATTAAAAGCTTCCCTGTTTGCACCCCGACAACTTTCTTCGAGAGAACCATGAATGAACCAAGGTTTTGAGGTGGATGTACCCACAGCTTTTCATTAAAGTGAACACACTAGAACTACCACAATTGTGTTCTCAATATCTAAATTTATGTTTTACTAGCAGACAAATAGAAAAGAATAAAGTAACTTTTTAAAGACAGAACAATCATTTCTGCTTAGGAGAGAGATTAAAAAAAAAATCTCTTGATAATGATGCTACTTGGCTTGGCCATAATTTTTCCTCTGGTGCTGATTTCAATTGCTGGTTCATATTTTACCAAAGGAATCTCACCCTAGGCTGGTTCAATATTTCCTCTTCCTGAGGACTTCAGATTGCAGCAGGCAGAATAAAGCAAACAGGCAGGTTTCCTGCTCTCAGCCACAAAGTATTAGTGCTGCACGATTAACAATAATACAGTCAATAAGGGAAAACAAACATATTCAAAGGTTCTTGCATCAACTATGCAGAACAGTGCTGGTTCAGCGCATCTGTAAGTCCATGAATTACTGGGACTTGTTATCCACAGTTCATTCTATAATGTATATTTGTGCAACAGCTGTGAGGTGCTCTGGCAGCTATGCTCTTCCTTCCGGAAGAGACTCAAATGGAGCCTGTAGTTGTCACTGCTCTGCCTGTGCAGGGCTGGGATCCATTTCTCCTGCTGCTTTTTTTTTACCACCAACCAAACCTCCAGATGGAGGGGAGGCTTCACACCTCAAAAGCATAGTTTTGTTTTCTGGCTCAAATACACCAGGTATCGTGCTCATTTCAAATTGTAGGGTATGTTTCAAAAACTAGGTAGTTGTGAAAGAACCTTTCTGGTACTTTCTGCACATGACCCTAATGAAACAAAAAGGACAAGGTAGGGCATTCTGAAAGAAAAAATATCCCTCCCTACCATGCTTTAGCTTGTTTATGAGTCTGTCATTATGAGTCATTAGCTTCCTGCCATGTACTCTGTCTGCCATTCTGTTGTGTATGACGCTTGATTCTGAGGAATAAACAAAAAAATAGATGAAAATCAAGCTGAGAATAATTTTCTCATGGACAGAGTGTTTATGGACACTGTGGGGAGAGCCAATAGAACTCTGTACATTATTTTTCATAAATATGGAGGTAGAGGAATTAAAAACAGAAGACTTAATAAAAACCCCAGCTACAATAGCCCATCTTTTAAGAAAATTCTCTGGTCACTGGATTTCAAATTTTTATATTGTTATTACACTAAACACTTATTTTAGTTGTTTGTGTCTCATTTAAAAAATCTGACAAAAAAAGCCCCAATCCAACCCCAAACCCTAAAGCCCAAAAATCAGCTTCATTGATATAATAAGAAAATTTTATCCAGTATCAGAGGAATGAAAATACAGATAGGAAAGAAGGCAATTTTATTTTCAATTCATAATCAAAAAGGAGAGGAAAAATTAAATTAAAGGGAGTAGAAGGTGGTCCACCTATCAGCAGTGAAGGCTACAGCTCCTAAATGAAAATGAGTAACAGATGAGAATGCTGGAGACAGAAACTCTTGTGTAGCATCCATACACAGATATTACTCTATTACCAGTTTACTCACAGAAACGGTGCAGTATTAGATGAAATTGCAGAAATATCAAATAGACTGGTTTTTTCTAGTGGAAGATGTATTCATGAAAAGCAAAGTCTCATAACTGCTGTTAGTGTAGTATGAGCTGCTAACAAGCAAATTCAAATACAACCCTTGATGAAAAATAAAATCAAGTAATGCAAAACAGCAAAGATGTATCTCAAAGAATCATGCTCTATAGATTCTATGGGAAATAATAGAGTGAAACTAGCACAACAGCCCACTCTGGGAGACCCTCCCACACCCCAGGTGACTGCTGGCTACGTGTTGTAGCATTTTCTTTTGCCATAGCACAATTGATCAAGATAGTACATGGCAATATTAGATGCCGTGCTCACGTTTCAACACATACATGGGTATCACTATCTGAAAACAAATCTCACTCCTCCCATGCCTGGAAATGGTACCCACCAAGAATATCCACACCTTGAAGTAAAGGTATCAAGCATCTTCCAGCCAAGTAAGGCAGTTAAGAATGGTTAAGAAAGCAGAAATATCAGGATAATTTATGAAAAAGAGCAACAAAGACAGAGACGAATTTTAAAAGCACAGATATAAAAAGCATTTCCAAAAAAATGTGTACACTTTCATTACAGAAAGTAAAATGTCATGTGGAATTTCCTTTGGAAACTTCAAAAGTCAAATGGATTTCCTTTTTTCATCCAGTTGTGCCAAATGCTCTGTGAACCCAGAGAGAATATGAATAAAAATCATTCGCTTCTTAAAATACTTTAAAATAACATGGTAAATAAGGAAATGCAGGATCAAAAATAAGAAAACTGTCAGGGTTTTTTTAGGGTCAACGTGGTCCTCTGAACAGTGTGTCCAAAACTAATCATAAGGTAAATGATAACTTTCTGGATACCAGGTAAAATGCAGGAGATAAACTAATTTGAAGTAGTGTTGAAAACATATGCTAAGATAAGAAGATGCTTACAAGCAGCAGTGCAAAGCAGAGGCTGTAGAAGGTAGAAGCCATGCAAATCAATACAGTGTGTGGAAGGATCAAGGAGGATAAAGTCAGAAGAAAACCTGTGCTGAAAAGATCTTTCTCAGACACATATTACTGCAAAAATAGAATGGAATACAGAGAATTATTGGCAACACCAAATCAATTTGTTGAAATGTTCCCATTTGTTTTAAAGGTGACAAAGTATGGGAACAATTTTAATCCCATTTTTCCATTCATGCCCATGAAGTGTCACACAAGCAATACTAATAATGCTACTTTCTTTTAACAAACAGTTTTCTTGAAACTTCAAAAAACACCAGCAAAGTTTCAGTGACCTAAAGGGAACTACCTCTGCTTACTCTTTACCAAAATGTTTATATTGATTTACAAGAATGGGTTGGGTCTTTTTTACAGTTCCTAGTCATTCTTAACTTTTTCAAAAGCACCTGAACAGGTGGTATGATTTACCTAGGACAAGTAGGAATTATATAAATGGAACAGTCTCTTGAAATGTCAAGTTTCATGACTTCCTCAGGGTCAGAGTCCCTCAGACACTGGAGGCAAAGAAATTCTCCTTTTTCATGATCAGGGAATCATCTGCATTGGCATAAAAACTCAGCTGCTAGCTTGTACTGTCTATCTCCTGTCCTGTTGGTTATAATAAAAACCTTGAAAATATTCTCTGGGGTTTAAGGCTACACTCTTTGTTTTTGTCTCCACTGGCCTGGGAGCTTTATTTTAGCCAGCTTCAAAAATAGAAGCCAAAAAAAGAATTTAAAGCAGTGAGTTGGTGTGGGCCTCTGTTATCCCTCAGTCACAAAGCATTCAGGGCCTGAGTCAGGATCTCCTCAGAGTACTGTACAATTTCATTTCTCTATACCAAACTGGTTGAACCTGACCTGCATATTCCATTTTACATCAATATATAATATCTTCTGTTATAGTAAATGAAGTCAAAAGATCTACAAAGATATACAAATAATATTATCCTCGGTGGACAAATGTGTTCCCCTAAATAACCTTTATTCCTATGTTGATTGTAAAGTTATCTGCACAAGTCCCTAGCAGGAACTCAGTCCTGGTCTGTGAACTGAAGTATTTACAGAGAACAAGAAGAACTAAGGAAAAGCACACATACAGTCTTTCTAAGGTGTTGCAGACTGCACTGTGCTCACTCTGCTGAGATGATCACTCTGAATGTAAGATTCAGTGCTGTGAATAGAAAATGAAACTTCAGCATTTATTGCTCAGAGACAGAGGTAAACAGCCTTTGGATTACTGTACATTAGTGACTGAAGGAGGGCTTAAGCATCCAGTTCACAGAGGGAGATTTCCTTGATTAAAAAAGACAAAATATTTTAGTCCTTTGGTGCTTTAAATCAAAACTTTCAACTATTGCAGTTTTCATTGGTCTGACAACACCTGACATTTTGTTTATGATCTACACATATGTGATCATAATAATGCTTTAGTTTTGCTTTCATTTACAAATACATTTCCAGATTTCAGTTTTACACACTGAACAAATAGCAAACAAGAAAAGCAAAATTACTTGTGCACAATATATTTCAAAGGAGACTCCTAGTTTTGTGGATCTGAACAAATATTTATCTTTTAGACACATGAACACAATACATGTCTTTCAGAACTACATTGAAACTAAACCTCTTTCTGAAACAAAGATTATAAACTATTTGTCATGTAGATAGTACCCATTACCTTCTGTAAGGACAAAGTGAGACAAACTGATATAAACTAAAATACTTGTATTCCTTTTCTCCTGACGAAGAAAGTCTTAGGGCTGGCTCTGATATTGTAAATGAAAAGACTGAAAAGGATGAAAAAAATCACATTAAAATATGTTCCATAACACTTTTCTATATGTTTGCTTTTTAGCCTTCTAATTGGAACTATCATTTATCATTTTAGCTTGCTTGAATGTTATTTCATTTCAAGCAATTACTTTGAATTTTTCTTACATTTTACTTTACTGTATGTGTGTTCTGTCAATCAATGAGATGATTTTATGTTACTTAAAAATATTATCCACCTGTCAACAGCCAATGCAATCAAAGCCTCTCTATACTGTAGAGGTAAACTCTTCCATTTTACTTATTTTATAAAGAAAAATAATGTGTCTGCAGAGATTGAAAAAGCAAGAATTAAAAAGTTAGGTAGTTTAGTCTGCACTTTCCTTCTTGCTTGTTAAAAGACTAATACTGGCAAATAGACCCTCGTCAAACCCAGTAAGCTTCTTATCCCTGTTTTTCAGTAATGAATTATGAAGATTTTCCTGGATTATTTTGCATGGAAAAATTTTTTTGTTGAAAATGGTATTTTCATGGGAAACTGCTAGCAGGAAAGAAAAGGTCTGAAAAACTAATCTCAAAGTGAAAATTTTAAATCAGCGAGTATGTTCTTTCTACTAAAACAATAAACAAAAATATAATGTGCATCTATATAATGTACATTATTATTTTTATTTGGTATAACACCTTAAGAAATAAAACAGAAACAGTAATCTTCAAAAAATATTTCAAAAAAATGGCTGAATATTTTAGTCTTATTTAATTAAAAATATTTGAATAAAATACATTCTCGTGTACACTGATTTAACTTCATACTTGTGTGGGCTGCATTATGTTAGTGCAGACTGAGCTTAAAGATATTACAGGAATCAGAATAAATTAAACTATGCACTGCTATTCTGAGGATCCTGGTTATGAGGAAATACTGTATGAATGTGTTTTACATTGTTAAGTAAATGAAAATTCAATATGCTCTTGACAGAGATAAAATATGATGTACTTTCTCACAATTCCCTTAAACTCTTCAAAAAGTTTGTACCAGGGGACATTGTTTCTCACTTTGCAGGATTTGCCACTCTAGACCTTGAAGAACTATATTTTCTCTATAAGTGCAGTTGATAGAAATTAGGAAAAAACAAATGGTATAAAATAACCATCACAGGATTTTTGTAGAAGTCTTATCAGCCCTAATTATGAACCTCTTACACTACATATTATAAAGAAAATTAGCTAGAGGACAGTAAGATACTCAGTAAGCATTAACATGACATGAAGCTATAAAGTCTTCTTAATTGCAATTTTAGTTTAGTAACAAAAATCTTTTAAATACCAATTTTTAGGTAGAGTCTAATTATTTTAACTGCATATTTACTTTCATTTAACAAAAAAAAAATCATACAATACTCTCACATAAAATGTGAAATTTTGACAATTGCATATTTTTTATTCCTCTCTGTTATGGTTACAAATATATTTGTGTCAGAAAAAAAGACAGTCTTCTTTTTTATTTTTAAAACTTCTTAATATATTTACTGCTGTTCCTGGAACAGAGCTAAAACAGATGTGTTGTGATGGAGTATTGGGTCAGTTTGACATTCACATCATGGAACAGACAGGTAATCTGAAGGAGGCTCTGAAATTTGGGATAGATTCGTAGCACCAGGTTTGGCAGATGATCTGAAATCACACAATATAATTGAAAAGGTCCTACTGAATTTATTTGTGCCTGGGGATAACCAGTTTATTTTGCAGCAAAAATAGATATTGAAATAATAGTTACTTGTTAAAATAATTTTAATATGATTTTCTTTATCATCTAACACTCCACAAACTAAATAGAATATTTTAATTATGAAATTCCTAAAGCAATTAATTTCAATTCCCTTTGCTAAAAATCCAGGATGCAAAATGGTAATAAAACACAGAAGGATACAATTGCATAAGCTGTGGGTGATACTCTTAACTCGTGCAAACAAGAGAGGCAAAGGGAGTGTTAAAACTTCACTGCTAGCCCCAGTTAAGAATGAGGTTAATTACCAGAACTTTTGAGGCTTTGGTAAGGAAATTAAATTATTCAAGTTGGTCATAATCCATAAGCAGTTTTGCAATCCACATGCAATTTTTCTTAAAAAGCTACAGCTTTAGGAACATGTTGCATTATTATGTACATAACTGCCTATTCTCTCCCTTTTCTGAGTAAATTTGGAAAATGCGTAAGGGGCCAATCTTTTTCAGCACTAACCCTGAACCATTCTGTTCTCCCAGAACTATCCTGACAGGCCAGCAGTTAAAAAGAGCTTTGGTGGCTTTGGGTCTGTAGCCAGGGAAGGAAGTATACAGCTGTGTTCGTATGGCTGGCTTCCACCTGCGCCTCCTTTCAGGTGAGATGATAGTCTCACTTTGTATTTTCCAAAAACTGGGAGTCAGTGCATCTTAAAAGAAAGCAACAGAAGGAGCTTTCTTTTGGAGCACACATAGGGCTATAATTCTTTATCTGATTTTCCTAACTAATAGACAGGAAAAGGAAGAAATCAGTGGAATGCTCTTATATATTATGTTGAAGGGAAAGTGCGCATTGATTTTTTACCTTTCCTTTTATTGTGTAGAAGTACACATAAATAAGATATTCTCATTTAGAAAATTAGAAAGCAGCTCATTTATTATTTTCTACTCCAGTTTTCAAGCCTACAGGTTGTGTATTCCACCCACAGAATGGGCAAAGAGCATGTGTCAGGAGTCTCAGCACGGCAGGCAGTGGCAGCAGCATCGCAGCAAAGCCACAGCACTGGCAAGGAGGTGGCCCTGAATGAACACTAAGCAACAGGAGAAGTTGTGGTGGAGGCCTGGTTCCACAAGCAACTTTGTGAATTATTTAAGATAATTAAAAAATTGTTTGGACATGACATGAAAGGAATTTCCAGACCAGGGCCACAAAACATGGTGAGTGATGCTGTGGTGAGTATGCTTGACCTGACCCATCAGAGATGAGCTCTGGCAAAACCTCTGCACAACGACTCCCACAGCTCATGAAATTCAAAATCAAATTTTGTCTTAAACAATACAAAATAACCAAAATTTTGGGTTGTGGAAGGACAAGGGTTTTCAGCAGTTCTTTCTGATTTTTATTCTTCAGCTTTCAGATGGTTCAGTGAGGGATGTGTGATGAGATTTTTTCCTGATAGAGTTCAGCAGGTTTTTTTTGTGGTTATATAATGTATTTACCTTTTTAGGTAAAATTTTCTTGGGTGAGTTTTTTTTCCTATTTATTTTTCTAACAGCTTCCTTCTCCTATACCCAGCACAACACCCTGAAGTTCCCTTGAAAATCATTCACCTATTGGCCTGACTGTTTCAAATATTTTTCAGGTACCTTAGCAGAAGAATAGATTCTACTCCTTAGGCTGATAGCTTCCTAAATTTTAGACCTATATTGTCTGTGAAACCAGTAAATAATTAGTTTATGTTTTCTGGAAGAGGTTGCCCAGAGATGTTGTGGAGCCTCCCTTACTGGAAATATTCAAGAAACATTTGGAAGCAGTCCCTGCCAATATGCTCTAGGATGACCCTGTTTGAGCAGGAAGGTTGGACCAGATGATCCACTGTGGTCCCTGCAAGCTTTGCCCATTCTGTAATTCTGTGCTATGAGGGATCTGTATACTGAACCATGTGATATGGAGAAAAAGAATAAAGGTCCTAGATCCCTTTCCCTTTGAATATTTGTGCTGTGAATTAAATGAAATTCAAATAAATTACAGTAAAATGTTCCTTTTAAGTGGGGAATCATCTAAATCATACACAATAGACTACATGCATCCAGTGAATAATTCCAGTGATTTTAAAAAGATTATTTTAAGATTTAATTTGCCACAATACATGCAACAGCTCATAACCCTTTATGAAGATAATACAAGTTTAAACAGTACAGTGCCCTGAATTTCTTGGGAGGCTACAAATGGTCCCTCAGTGCTCATTAGCAGGCTATAGTTCCTCCTATCATGGGTTTCTGAAGCAAGAGCATTATAGTTCAATTTACACAAAAGCTGCTGAACTATCCAGGAAAAAGTAATATTCAGCATTAATTTATGCATAAGATATGAGGAAAAAGTAGGTAATAAACCATTTTTGGGGGTAAACAAAGGGAAAATATGCCATCAAATTTCCCAAATTGACAGAAATGGCTGCAACAGTCACTGCCTAGGAAAATAAAAGCTGAGGGGGTGGCAGTACTGATGTTGCCAGTTCTGTAGTACTGATTAGTCGTAAGTTCACTGTAAGAAATTTCTCAGACTTGAGACTCTCCTGGCAGTTAATGAGTTAGAATATGAGCTGCTCATCTGAGACCTAATTTACAAGAAGAATTAAAAGGTCGAGCATGCTGATAGCAGCAGGAGTTGAGAGCTTAATGAAAATGCAGCAGAAACTTTGTGAATTACTTAAGATAATTAAAAAATTGTTTGGACATAACATGAAAGGAATTTCCAGACCAGGGCCACAAAACATGGTGAGTGATGCTGTGGTGAGTATGCTTGACCTGACCCATCAGAGAAGAGCTCTGGCAAAACCTCTGCACAACGACTCCCTCAGCTCGTGGAAGATACTTCATGCCAGTTACACAATGAGAGTACATTTCTACACAATGCTTTCCTCTTCATACTTATTTCCTACAAAACTACTGTCTTCATCTATTATATGCCTATTAGTGTTATCAAAGCTATCACTACAAAATAAAAAGTTTCTTGAGAACAAAGGATCTGCAATACAAAAGCATGTCCCAAGGCAATTCTTTAAAAGATAGATATACTGAATGCTGATTGAAAAGTCTAAGATTTTGCTATCATTCTCCTCTTTCAGGGCCAGACTGAAAGAATGTATTGAATGGTCATGAAATAACTGTTTTCTGATATGAACATGGAGATTACTCATGTATATTACTTATACATGTTGTGAAACATGTCCATTAAAGAAATGGTTGTGTGTATTTATGGGGTACTGTTGTTGAATTCTTTAAGATAGCTGAAAAAATATTTTCATAAAAATAAATATTTTATTATAATAAAAATTAATTATGTTTCAGTACAGTGCCTAAACTACTTTGGACCCAACACAGATTGCAGAGCAGAAAGTGAAGTCCCTCTTCTTTCTGTTTGGAAATTGGAAGAGTTTAACAGTTCATAAAATCACTTAAAAATATATGTTGAGCAGTGAATCCAGAGAGAAAAGCCACCTAGAAGGGTATGTCTGAAATGCTTCCCTTTAGCCTTACTCATCTGATTGTTTCCACTCCACTTTGAAATGGCAGCTCAGAGGTCTGGACTATATGTCAGAGACCTGAGAATGGCTTAGGGATTTTCCTTTGACATATACTCGGTGGATGTGTAAGCCACCTTTACATAGTTCCTTGCCAAGGAGCTTGATATGATCAGCACAGCTAACTATTTGGGTTTTAATTTTCTGGGGCTTCTGCAGTAAATCCTAGCTTTGTTCTGATTAATGTGTTTATGCTTTCCTCTTTACAGTAAACTTGTCTTGCTAAGATTTGTTAAAGAAATTTTAAGATGACCAAAAGATGCAAATTTCCATTACAAAACTGTAGTGGACCTTTTAATGAATTGTCTTGGAAAAATTAATGTGTAATACAAACTTAAAAGAAATTTTTTAAATTATATTTTTAATTAGTCTCATAAAATTTATTATTGGTATTTTCTTGCCAGTAAAATTCTGATACATAGAATGTTCCTGTCAAACTATAATCTCCATTAATACATCAGAAAAGTACACACAACTGTCCCTCAGGTACACAACACATTCATCACCAAGGCAACTAATGACTATAAGTATATATTTGAAATGCTAAATGACATTGTATGAAGTACTTCATCAGAAAGAAGCAAAGAGAACACAACAGAAATAACAATATGGCCATTTTGAATTACACACCAAAAGGGAATATTTCACTTAAAGAAAAAAAAAAAAAAAAGAAAAAAACCCCCCCCAAAAAAAACATGTGTGAAAAAGAAGTTAAAATAAGCAAGAAGCACTAATATTTCAAATTGATGGTGGTAAGCCAGGTAGACAATTTCACACATATCCAATAAATGAAAAACTTGAAGTATATTAATAAATAATATGGACATAATATCAACATGAAAATATGTTACAACATTGTGGTCCTTTTTGTCTCTAGGAGAATCTTGCTTAAAAAAAAGTTTTGAGTGAGTGAAAATAGCATATCTGTGTTAGAAATAAAAACTCATTTATGGCACATAGCACTTTCCTGTTTTTCGTTGAAATATTGTTTCTTACAATAAAGACAGAGACCATATCTGTGAGAAATATACAGCTCAGTGTAACATGCTGTTTCATAGCATATTGTATTTCATTAATATTTTGCTGCTTCTGTCACTAAAGCTAGTCAAAAATGCATGAAGAAAATAATTTTATGACTAAGATTATGCATCAAATAATTTATACTATAAATATTCATTCTGGTTATTAAACTGCTCAAATTATGAATGGTTTCCCAGAAACTACAGCATGTACTTGGAAATGGAGTCACTGTTTAAAATAAAAGCATAAGGCACACTGTAAGCACAGCAGAAGATATGAAAGATACTTAGGGAATGGAAAGGCAGGGACTCTGACATTAATGGCTTTGAACTTAATGAGCATATATCTTCAATATTAACAGCAAACTGTATTTCAGATAGACATGAATTAACTTCAGAAATCCTAAGTTTAATTCCCTAAAGTATGGCCATTTGGCCAGCCTTTTCAGTGCCACATCAGGTTGGAAATTTGAGGACTCCCAGGCATGCAAAGATCCAGGTCTCTTTTTCAGTCTCTTTGAGTGCCAGTGTGACAAGAGTGAGGCAAACCTTTCTCATGTTGAGATGAAATTAGCTTCCAGGCCTGCTTAGCCTAGTGCTTAATATTATTTAGATAATACCCATAGCTGTGTTTTTCTTATCACTTTCTCAGTGGCACATATCTGGATACCAGCAATGAGTGACAGAAAAAGGAGACACAAAATGCATTGCCAGCCCAGTGGCACAATCTAGTTGTAGCTCTTTCTTGATAACTGTTGAAGTAGTGACTTTCTTTGAAAAGTTGGCCAGCTTTTTCTGCAGCATTAATAATGAAATCAGAGGTGTAACATCAACTTTAAATGGTAAATCTGGAGTCACCAGAGAATGACAGCTCTCAACCACTGTGAAAAGTCACTAAACCAGAAGGTAAATGTGCTGGTGTTTACTTCTTAAAGATAGTACTGCAGCTATTATGTATATTTTTTATTAGAGGGACACATAAATATTTAATGTAGCCATATTATTTTTCCTGATAGAAAATGGACATATTTATATTTAACCAGAGAAACAACATCAATAAAGTGGTTTTCATTATTGGTGGCTCTGTACATTTTTCATGTAAATATTATGCATAAAGATATTATTTTCTTGAAACTTTGTCTATTCAATGTTGAGTTAAAAATGAAATATATTTGATGGTTAAGAGCAAATATTTTATTTGCAAAGGCACTTCCTACTTTTTACAACCCTACTTTATTGAACTTATTTCTGAGATGTAGATATAATTTTATTCAAGGGCAGTATGTAGTATAAAGACCTGCTATATCCCATCTTTTTCCTAATTATACCCTGTTAATTCTTAGATTCTCAAACAGAATCATGAAGCTGGTTTATAAAAAAATAGTCTCAAACTCTTGATAAAAATCACAGGTAAAAAATAATATTTAGGAAAAAAACAGATACATTGGAATGTCTCAGAAACTTTTGGATGTTTTGTAAACTCTTTGGAACTCTAATAAGAAAAGCCATGTTTCTAGGAGAAAATCATCTGTCATTATCCCTCACTCTTCCTCTTCAAAAAGACAATTAAAATCGATGTATTAGCAAAACACCACTGTTTTATGAGAACAAAATGAAACAAAACAGTAAAAAAAAACACATAAGGAAAGAAATGTGAGACAGATTATACTTTTACAGGATGGTTCTTGTATGTCTTTTTTAATCTTTCTGTTCATGGCAAGGTATTTCACCTATATGCATGACCACATTTCAGATTTCAGCAGCATCAACATTTTGTTAGCTTAAAAATTATATAACTTTTTTGGTTGTTGTTAGAATAGCTTTTAGATTTTTTATACATCCAGATAAAGTATTTTATAAATGCACAAAGAAAATAAAGCATGAGCCTTAACATAAAATTTAGGGGAAGAAATAATAAAAGATAGAGGAAGTAGAGGAGCGCACAATGAGAATCTGAGTAGACTTTGTTGCTCCACAAACATTGAGTTCTTTCCATTTGTGTGGAATGGTACTATCATCTTAAATCAGCCACCTTACCCCCTACCACTTAGTCGTAAAATACAGAAATACTTTGAAGTTTGAAGACCACACCTATACAAGAGAACTGAGAGAGTATAACATTCCCTGCCTACAACCCATGTCTCTGTCAACCAAAGGACTGATGTAAGAATTGCACTGCCTGAATTTTCACTGGAACTGGGCAAGGAACTTGCTATGGAGTTGAGCTGCTTTTTGCATGACTCCTCCTATAAGAGTGGGCAATAAATAATTACAACTAGAAAAATTAATTCAGTTTAGCAAAATGGGATATAGTTAAATGGAACTGCAGTAATTCAGAAGAGGTAAAATTTAAGATTAATTTCAAGAAGCATCTCTGAAACTGAGCTAAATTAAGCTGAGGGATTTGCTGTCCTAGTAGTCATGGTTTCTCCAGATCACAACCACATTTCTTCTCTGCATCATTTTCTCATGTTCATATAAAGATTCATTTACACAACGTTTATTTAATACCTCAAATTATTTGCAGAGATAATTAAAATGAATTTTTATTTCATATTTGACTTAGTCCTAAGTTCTTCACTGAAGAACTTCATCGTTGTTAGTTAGGTGATATTCATATTTTCACAGCCTGATCCATGTGTCTGGTATTCTGAAGGTATTGTGATTAATATCAAGAATAATAAATACTAATAATCATAAATAATAAGAATGCAAAACATGAAGGAAGTTAATCAAACCTTCACACCAATTACCACTGTGTGACATCATTGGCACAAGTACGAAGCTGACTAATTCAAACTAAGAGTCCTGATAATGGCAGGCAAACAAAAAACCCTAGGTAATTTTTAGTGAAAGACTGTCATTTTAAGATATCTCTTAAATATCAATATCTACAGAAACACCAGTTGAGCACACAAGGAATAAGAAGTCACAAAACATGCTTATAGTGTTCAACACACGCAATAGATGAAAACTTTAGAATGAGGGAGGTCAAAAGAACCTTCAAGCAAACAAAAGTCTTGCTAGACTCAAGTGCAACTGCATTTTACTGGTTATACTTAGCATATATCCTATGTGCTGAGAATTTTATGAGGGAAACTTACTGCTGCATATGCACAGCAGAGGAGTAGGGTGGATGCACAGACAACATAATAATTTTCCAGGCTATTGCAGGTCTCCCAAAGATATAGAAACATTTTGCTTTTCTCAGATGAAATCCATGACCAACAGTACATGAATATTTGTACTGAAAAAAGAAGTGAAAATTCCTATGACTGTTTGGCAAGTTTATTATATTGATTCCTGAAACAAACAATTGAAAAAGACACTTTAGAAAAATGTGCATAAACCACAAGATCACTTTTTATCTGATTCCATTTTCATACTGACATAATGAGAATCAGGAATTACAAGGAATTTCAAGGTAATTTATTTTATAAATACCTCTGGGATTGTGTGGAGGAGAGCTCTCACTCTCAGCCACGGTACTGGTTTTAACAGTCAAGGCATTTACCTGTCTGCTTTTAGTCATTTGTGACTTACCATTGGCTATCCTTTGAGGAAAAAATAGCCCCAGCTTCACTGCCTGAGAAAGTCTTTTTACATACCTCAATCTGACTTTAAACTGTATGGAGAGTCAACTGAGGCTCTCTCTGACAAATAGAGATAAGAAGTTCTTAAATTATATCTTCATGCAGTTTGTATGAGATGTATGAACTTTTGTACTTGTCAGTGAAGACCAGACAGTGACAGAGAAAGGTCTGTATTTAACACAAGCACAAGTCACTGATCTCCTCCCTCTTAAGAAAATGCTATTAACTTTGTACCTCAGTAGCTCAATAGGAAGCAGAGAAATTGTACCAAAGCCAAATGTATTTAGAAAATTTTAGAAGCCCTTTCAAGTTTCTGATTTTACAGTGCATACAAACTCCACTAAATATTCCCTTCCTGTGATGTGTTATCTGTGGCTAATATAGATTGCCCTTTGAAGAACTGAAACACTTTCCCAGCCTGACCAGAAAACCTGACACTGCACTTCACACCTGGAAACAGAGGCTGACAGATTGAGTGTACTTAGGCAAAAGGAAGGATATTGAAGACCTGTTTAGGGTCTGAGCAATTTTAGTACATGGTACACAGTAAAAGTCTACAGATGTCAGGGAAAGTATTAAATCACATTCATAAACAAAACTAGAAAAAAGAATGGCAGAAAAAAAAAAGAGTCATGATGGAAATCCAAGGCTTATATGAAGACCACTGACAAAATCCATGTATAAAAAGGATGGTGCTGCTTAATTGTCTTGGTAAACACCCTCATCTTTTGCTGTGGACATGCTGTTTGCATGATTGAAAAATAAGGTGCTGATTAAGATACAACTTCTAGGAAATCTACAGAAATATGCAGCAACTCTTTCAATCCTTATCAACTAGAATAATTTTCAATGATAGCATATATTGTTACCCAATAATTTAGGAAATGTAAAATAATTTAGGTGAGTATGCTGAAGGGGTAGGTGTTCTTGTACTTCAACTTTGGTTCTTAAAAGTAACAAGCAGATAGTAGAATTAATGTAGGAAAAATATTCATTTAGAATATAAGTTCCATCTTCTCTTACAGCTACTTTTCTCACCACAGGATCCTGATTCCTACCTACAGCAAAGAGAAGGTTAGGTGGCATGGGCTGCTATGAACAGAGATTAAGCACAAGAGGACAAAGGCAAGAATAGAGCTGAAGTCAAGGAGAGTGCAAATAGAGATTAACAGTAGTTGAAACCCCCAAAATTACATGTTTATTCTTATGCTGTACTCTTTTGTGTCATGTCCCTAATGGCTTTATTTATAAAATCTATTAGTCATACTCTAGAATCTCACAAAATCCATAGGATTTAAATTATCCCCTTTAACTCATGTTTCTTAGTGCAAAAGTTGTCACTTCAGAGAGATATTCTTCAGAGAGATTAACATAGAATTAAAAAAACAAACAAACAAACAAACAAATTTCTCTAAATTAATTTTACAAAAATAGAATTATAAAGTATTTTATATTTAATTCTACTGGAGATAATCCTAATGTAGAACAGGCTTCTGCAGCTGTCATTATTGTTATGTTTGTGTCTATGTTTGTTCTTTCAATTTACTGAGTAGGAATTGGTGAGAAATCAGCTCTTCTGCTAAAGAAGGATTTGGATCAGATCTGAAGTTATGCATTTACGTCCAAGTAGAGGTATTTGCTTGGTTTTAATTTATGGCTGCAACTTATGCAGCACAAATAAGATGCCTTCATCACCACATACACACTCAAAAACACTGATCTCATTTTGAATTAGTCATTGTCCATACCCACTTTTAAATATTCAGTCTTTAAAAAAAAATCTCTGAGCAACAGAAGCACAAAGCAAAGACAACCAAAGAAGCCTTTCTTAAAATATTGAGGAGGGTCATTAAATTTATTGCCATTAAAAATTTTTAAAATATTCCTGTGAGATTCTCAGTGGCTGATACTCAGAATTTTCTGAATGTGGTTTTCTTATGGCAATTGGTAAGATCACACAGTACATATTTTACGTTTGGGTCTGATGTATGTCTTATTTATGCAGTTCTTCTCACAAAAACTCACTAACTTTCTTAAACAGACTTAATTTTTCTAGACCCAGTTTTGGTAGATAGATTAATTTAACGACACTAACCAAGTACAGACCAGTTTTGCAGCATAACTGGTTAATATAACTGAAAATAACCCAAAAGGTCACATAATACTTATTCACAATTAATCTAAAATGCTTATTACAGTGGTAATCGTTGAAGCAGTTTACAATAAAAGCTTTGATTTTGTACACGGTGCACAACAATTAAGCTTACAGGTATAAAAATATAGAAGCATATATCATTAAGCTATTTTAAAAACAGAGTGAATGACTTTATATCCCATAATAACATTTTAATGACTGAGTCAAACATACTGGTACTTTTCCTAAAAAGCATTTAACACTTAAGAATTTAAACTATAGTCAAACGTTTGGAATAACAGAAACTAAGAAATTAATAATTTTATAAAGTATGGATGCAGTGTGAGATTTGTCATAGAATCTTGCCTAGAACCAGAAACACAATAAATTTTATCACTCAATGGTGATGGCAATAAATATAGTTTAGTGGCTGTATATCAAATATACCTACGGCAAAAATATTTTTTTCAGTATAATAATTTTAAGGATTTATGAAGGGATTTTTTAATTTTTTTTTTTACTGGAGAGCTTATAGTGCTTTTTAATGCTTGGAAAACTGAAGGCTTGTTTTAACAAAATAGAGCTAAACACGGTATGGGTAGGTAAAGAATAAACATTTTTATTTCTGGGCACTTGTTCTTTTTCCTCAACCAACACTGATATTACAGTCTGAAGAAGTTTACCAGAATACCTCAGTTTAGTCTAAGATTCTATGTCCTGAAGAAACATTCCATAAAATCTTTAGTAAAACCTGTGTTCAAAATTCAAACTGAAATTACTCTGCAGAAAAGCAAATAAACTGGGACGTTCCTTAGAAGACAGGGGGAATGTTACTATTTTAGGAATACTAACCACCATAGCTGCTATATATACAATTATGGATTGTTAATAAACAGTTTCCTGTTAATTAAACTAAATACATGGATGTGCAACAAGGTAACTTTTATCTCCGATCAACCTGCCCTTTCACCTATCAAATGTAATTGCAGTCTTACTTATACATTGAGCATAAACTGCACTATATTTTATAATCTTGTTAGCATCCATGCTTTGCTAATGAAATTTGATCAGCTTATTAAAGATGTTGAGTTTTTGCAGTTAGCTCACATCTGTTGTCAGAAGTAATTAGATCAGGTGGCAAATGACAGCACCTTTCCTGACAGATGCTTTAATGTTGTGAGTTAGAATGCCCTAAATGTCTCTTTGAATAATGCCAAGATTTCAGCTAGGGTTTATTTGCCTTGAGCTTTCAAAGTGGAACTTTGGAGCAATCTGACATAGTCCCAGACACGAGTATGTGTGATTTTCACTTCCAGTGTTAGAGTAAAAGAGAAACACCTTCAAGATGATTTTTAATAAAGATTTGTCTTGGAAAGGTGGAAGATAATGTTATCAAACTATCTCAATATGTTTTCCTTTTAGCATATATACACATAGTCTGTTAAGACACAAAAGCTATTGCATTATGCATTTAAGCATATCTCAGACAGTAAATTACACTTCACTCTAATGATAACATCATTCAAATAAATGTGCTGACAAGCTGGTAAAGATAGCATTTTATGGCAGGCTTTTTTCATCAGACAGGCAAGAAATAATGCTGGCTTTCTGCTTGTGAATCAGACAACACACTTTTTTAATGAACTTACCTCATAAGTAAGCACTGTAAAATGCCCTGTGAAAGTGTCTCTTCCATCATTTATCCACAATCTAGGTAGCACACAGATAATAGCAGCGTGGGCTTCCCAGGTGTATTTGGAAAAACACATTCATGCTTCCTGGTCCATATGATTATACTTAAAAGAAGAATTGTAGGAATTCCTTCAATCAATTCTCTGCATTATTTTATCCTTACAAGCTATAGTGGAATTGTGAGTGCTCACCAGATTGGCAGTTCCTGCCCATTCACCATCCAACAACTTGGAGGAGCTGTTCAAAGGCACGTGCTGAGAGCCACAAAGAAGCATATGCTTTGTTACTGGCACCCCATGCAAAAATGTCATAGGAATTTTGGTGGTAGCAAGAAAGATGAGAGATTGTTCTCTGTTCATGCACAAAGAGCAGAGTGTACTTTCTTTTGCCTCTGAGAGGTGAATGTCAATGATGTCTCTCTTACATTTTTTTTTTTTTGTCTCCACATCCATCACGATACTGTCTGGGTCCATACAGTTAAAGATGTCCCTATTAAATTTGATGAAACAAAAATGTTTTCATTACTCCTTTAACAGTAGTGTTGATGGGCAGAATAAAATGAAATTAAGACCATCCAATTTAATCATGCTTAGGTTCCATGCATGTCTTCAGTGGGTCACTGCTAAAGTCATTTGGGCCCATACTTCTGGATTGGTTCCTCATTCTTTGTTCTTCATGTTCTTAATAATTTTTGCACTTGGGAATTTGCAAACCAGCAGTCATACTATTTTGCTTCACTTCCTTCTAAACTGGAAGATTCTTATCAATATAAATTGTAGATAGAGTGATATGATCTGGAATGATGAGGAGGTGAATTATAATCTGAAGATGATACTTATGTAATTTCATTTTTGTCTGTCTTCTTTATCCTTTCCACTTTTGTCTGTCTTCTTTATCCTTATGTAAGACAGAATAAACACGAGAGTGGGCATTCATTGCAGGTCAGAAGCATCCTCCATGAATGAATATTCACAGTGACAATAATTTCCTGGTCTGGAAATGGAAGTAATTCTAGCTGCCCTTTAGCATTGCTTTATGTCACATCTGGTTACATTTGTATAATAGCACACACCAACATGACAACTCAGTGCATCATAATGGCTTAGTGTGAGAAGATAAAGCATAAATGGAAAATGACTGGCTAGGAAAGTGATGTATGATGCCTCAAAACAGAACCTGAAAAGAAGAAAAAGTACAAGATTCATACCTTATGAAAACAGGCAGAAAGATGGTCAAAATATTTATAGGTCCAAACTTAAATGTAAGAATTAGTAGAAGGAATACCATTTTTACTTTAAAACAGCATTCAAGAGTACAAACATAGTGCAATAGAGTGTAATTTATGCACAAATCAGTAAAAACATGAAAATAAATGTGAATGATATTGCACACATCATTGATTCAATGAGGCCAAATGAAGGGGGAAAATTCCAGTGCAGTGTTTGCATACAGGGATCACAGGATCTATATGTAGGTCCTGTGGCACACTGTGTTAGTGCATCAGGCTTCTAGCAGAGAATATGCTGTGTAGTTTTTCTTTGAATTAGTGCTTCGTGTGGAATTTTCAGTGCCACTGCAACCCTTCCATAGATAAGGACGTATACCAAGGAGTAGCCTGAAGTATGAAAGACACAGTAAGACTGCCTAAAAGAGGACAGAAAATACACAAAAAACAGACAGATGTGTGATTTTCCTACTTACCTCACAGGACTCAACAAAGGGAGGGGGAAAAGTTTCAGCATAAATGCTTCTCCAAAAGATGTTGGCACTTCATTAGGTGAGTGCTGTCTACACCAGGACTTATTACATGATGCAGTGACTGAAAATTTGTATCATATCAAGAGTGACAGACCCATATGCAGGCAAAAAGCAAAATTAATCGTGCAATCTCTGTATTTCTCTATTGCTATTATTTTGTGGAATTTTTATTAACAATCCTTGTTTGAAGATATTATCAGAAACTATTTCAGTCCAATGAATAAAATGTTTTTGTTTTTTTTTTTTTTCTAGACTAGAAATACTGGAGTCTCTCAATATATTGGTTTATGGGGACTGAATGATCCTCACAAGACTTACTTATCAGGGTGTATGTGCTCTGTGCTTGCTAATAATTTTTCTATATCAAAAACCCCAGTTTGGAAAGACAAAGAAAGAAGAAGAAAGGCAGAATTATTTTAGGTATTTCAACTGATACTCATTCTATACTTTTACTTACTGAAACTTACAATTTTTCAAAGCCTTTTTTATCGATGTAGTTCTAACCTCCATTCAGCTTAGCTTGGGGATATAGCCAATTTCTCTTGAACAGAGCCAACTTTGACCCATAGCCCACATGTTCTTACTTTTTGTACCACATATGCAATTTATTATAGTAGAATACTGAAATTCAGCAGTTGTAAAAGGCAATTTTATATAATTTTCCTTTTAAAAAGCATTCTGTAGGATATTCTCTTTATTGTTGCTCTGTAAAATCTTACTCTCCCATATGCTGTCATTGCCACTCAAGAAAAAAGCTCATTCATTTTTTTTCCCTTCAGAAGCATAATAGAAATCCATTGTGCTTCAGAATTATTTTTTTTCCAAAGAAATTTAAGTCATTCATTTACTAACTCTTGAAGTCAGAGAAATTGTGCAGAAGTGCTTTATGCATTCAGGATGATAAATTTCAAGTTGTACTGGTAGAAGAATGTGAATAATGGAAAAATTATTCACAAATATATTACCCCCAAACTTTAAAGAAACCATACATATTAAGTTCCCTTATCCACTCCAGGAAAGGAATAAATGATAAATAAATATTTCAGGAGTGTTTCTTTCAAATAATTTATTTTAAAATTATCCATGCCCTGATTGAAACCCTATTAAAATAATTGATCTCACTTCTGCCACATCAGCTCCATAAAGAAATATACAAAAAGCTCCAGTATTTTATAGAAATAGGCTCTTCTAACTTCTGTCAACTTTTAATCCAGTTTAAAGCATTCTTTTAGTCACTAAAGATTTGTTTTTGATTCTGACTTCCCCATTCCCTCATTTTTCTTCATCCAATTCTTTACAATTTAAAAATGTCACATTGCAAAATGTTTAATACAGTTATTTCTTAAATTATTCTGATGGCATTTTGTACTCTTTATTTAACTGAATTGGTAGGTCGTTATATCACATTTACCTATCTGGCACCTAGTTTAGCAATTTATTTATGCTGAACAAAATGTTATGTTGTGCAAGTTAGTCTGTTTTACCTTTCCATAACTTTTCATAATGCCATTGCATAGCTCAGTACCTTAAGCTAGAAACTAAGGAATACTAAAAAAAACCCATGTGTTTTCACACCTCTTTTATTGTCTTTCTCTTAGGTTCAAACAATTATTTTTTTTTATTCTAAATCAGAGAAGGAGTAATCATTTTTAGGGGGAGAAGGTTTAACTAACCAGCACTTCAATGGCTAGAACATTGATTTAGGATACAGGGCACCTTTTTTCAGTTCCTTATTCCCCCTGAAGCAATTTGATTTACTCTTTTTAGCTAAACTAGGGTAGTATATGCACATTGATTCAACAGGCTAAAACCCCATATTAATTGTTTTGCATAGTCAACAGAGCCCTTGCCTAGGACAGGTAAATCTTAATTCCATTCCTGGTTCTAAACACCTATATTTTTATGTGAAGTGTTTAATGGAGCCAGGGCCAGGTGTAGAACCAGACTGATTCCCAAGTGATTCTCTTAAATGTAGTCTAAAGCCATGTTCATATTCTCTGGACCAGTGAGTGTTGAACTACTTCATGCTATATTACCTCCAGAAGGGTCTTCAGAATACCTTGGAGTGCAATAATAGAATAATCACAGAAGGGATGTGATTTCAAACCTTTGCAGACAAAAGAGGCAGTTATCCCTATATCCCTTGTCTCTCCTTTCCTTCCTCCTTAACCTGAACCTATTGAAACATACGTGGCTAAAGAAGAGAGTTTGGATTTTTGCATCTTGATTACACACAACTGTTTCTTATCAATCCATCTTAAGTTATTTGCAGAGCAGCTCTTTTCTACATCTGAAGACAGAACTCTGTGGTGAGACTGTTCTGAGCAGGCAGTGTCACTGAGCAGCACGTCTGCAGTAAGTCTAGAGATTTGACCTACTGTGCTACTGCTAACTCTTCTCTTTACTGGGAACTTCACCTCTCTCTCTTCAAGAGGATGTTTCCCTCTCTGCTCTGTACAGTGAGTCATTCACATCCACAAAAGGCTGAGCCAAATTCTTCCACCTGGCATATTTTATAACCTGTGTTAATAGCTATTTATTCAATACCATCTTTGCTATTGCTTCTTTATGCAACTGTCCCCAAACACTTTATAAAGTGCACTTTATTTAGCTTAAACATTTGCTGCATTGCTCAGTACCATGACACTGCTGTTTTTCTGTAGAATTAGCCCCAGGTGTTCCATTCAACTTGAATATTTGATGCAATTTTCAACACACACAAAAATCCATGACTAATTTAAACATCTCAAATTCTCCCTTCACCAAAGATTTAAATCAAATTTCATATGATATGCAATTATGCTGCTTATTTCAGACTACTTTCATTATTGATTTTTTTACACATTAACAATTTAGGTAACAAGAGTACTGGTAGAAGAGGTTGCTTAACATTATTCAAACCTCAATCATTGTAAATTGCCTGGAAGCAAACTTTTAATCCATAGTTATTTTTCAAGGTACAAAAGCCCCGGACCAGAAACAAGGAAGATGGAAGGATTTATATATTCCTCAGAAAATCTTTTGAGGTTTAATGTCAATTTTGGTCCAAAAAATAAGGCAGGATTCACAGAACCTTTTCTTTACTTTTGAGCAAAATGAATATTTGTGTGACAGTATATTCACATATACATATAAAATTATACATACAGATAAATAAACATATTAATTTGTTTTCAGGCTAGACTTTAATCAAAAGTTGACAAGGCAATGGTACTGATATTCCTCCAGAATACAAAAGAATAAAAAATTAGCTTTTCCCCTCTTTAATTCAGAATATAAATATTTGACAATCCATTTGAATGAACTTTTTAATCTATCGTTACTCCATGGGCAGTGCTTCTCCACATCAGACTGTTCTTTATGTATATTAAAATTATAAAGAAAATATTTCTGAATTGTGGTTGCTTGTCTCTCAAGTGAGATAAAAGTTGACACATGGGAATTTTCCTGAACAGTAAAATAAAATTTACTTTTTTTTTAACCAACATATCTCGATAAGTTTAGTTGCTTTGGTTAGATTTCATCAAAACATAGCTTAAGGCATTTGAAATCTAATGCATTTCACAAAACAAAATTCCTTTTTGCTTATTCTGTTTTCCATGGTGCAAATTTATGACCAAGAATTGTAGTAATGTCTTTCTTTGTGATTTGACATACAATAATGCACCATGTCACAAATATTGTAACATAAAAAATCAGATAGCTTAAGGACTATACAAGAAAAAACTCTGCTCCTTGTGAAAAACAGATGACTTCAACTTTTCTAAATTTATCATACTTTTCACAAAAAGAGCAACTATGCAATTGTTATTAGTAAAAAAAAAAAAGGAGGGTAATTTCTATAGCTTAATATTTTTTAAACCTTGCAACAGGAGAATATTGAGGTAGCTATCATATAGGACCTTGCCTGATAACTTCTATGTACTCACATCTGACTAATATTATATATCTTATATTTCTAAAACTTTTTAACAAATGAATAATAATGATCAGTGACTTGTGTCTGCAAGATTAAATTATGGACCACCTAAAGCTTACTTTTCAATATTATGCAGTATATGAATGTAATTGTTAAACAAACATGTATTTATTCTCATTTCCTATTAATTAGTGGATAGAATTATGTCTTCCAAATTCAGCAGTAGAGTTATTTACCAATAGTAAGACTTTGTCAATGTTCTGACAGAGTTCTAGTGATGCTTCATTACTGCCCTGAAAATCATCAAGAAAATAATGGACAATTACTCTTCTAAGTGGCTGGTGATTAAGAAACTTAAAAATGTTATATTTCCATGTATTTAAGGCATGAGTGACTACAGAGAAAATTATAGTCTTTTGATCAAGCCTTACTTTAAAAAGATGACCATTTCAACTAAGAGCTAATAAATTGTTGGCAGTACAGGATAGTCTAGTCATGTCAAGATGTATTGTCTCAGCAATAGGTAGGCTTTAGACCACAAGTTCACTACTAAATGATCCACTTGAATGTCTGTGGGTGACATTACAGTATGCTACTCTTCCTTTCACTAGCACAAATTTGCCTTTTTTTTGTACTTTGATGATTTTTAAAAAATACTATATAATAATTTTGTTCTTAGAAGCTATGCTAGAACCTATTTTAATAGTTCTACCTAGTCACATGTTGCTTTACATCGACAGTCTATTACAACGAGCTGAGAAACCTCTACATCAAAAACTACACCTCATGATACATATTTCTCATGTTACTGAGCCATGAAAATATTTCTCTACTTATTCTAGGAAGTTCCTCCACCTTTAGCAGCATTTCTGTCACAGCCTCCATCAGTGGCACTGTCTATGGGGTTGTAATCAACTGACTAAAATCACACAAATTATATTGTTTATGATATTATCCTTGATCAGGATCTGCTCCTCAACATTTTTTTTATTGTCTTGAAAGACTAGTTGCCGCATTGTTTTTAGTCTTTCATTAGCTTATTTTAAAATAATCCCTGAACAATAAAGAAGTGATTATAAAATTGAATTTAGCTCAAATTCTAGAGGATGAGCTTTCTCGAAATACATTTCAAAGTTGTATGTTTATTTCAATGATTATCAACTATTTTTTGCAAATTAAATTCTAGAGAGAAATATCTAAGTTACCTGTCTGTATTTAAGGAAAAAATTATTGAAAATGAGTGTGCAGGACTTGATTAAGAAATGAAAATGGGAAATTAAAGAAAGGACACCACAGATTTTTGGTTGCACTCTCAGTCAGTCCCAGTTCTTTGCTTGACCAACAAGTTTTCATGCAGATGTTTCTCGGTATGATTTGATATGTTTGGGGGAAATTTAAGGTTTTATTAATTTCAGACATCTTTTGACATTCTCATCAGGTTGCAGTGCAAACCTCTGTGCTACCAAACTTATTTTCCATAATCACACAGGAATATAAAGTGCACCTGTTCCACATAATGGACTTCTGTGAGAAGACTCATCCATACAGACCTTGTTGTCTCTAAAGGAATACTTCTGGAGAGCTATGGTAAATCCTTCCTACCCTGTGTCTGAAGAAGTTGATGAGATGCTATTATTTAAACTCAAATCTATAGATGTATTTAACAAGTCTTTCAAATAATATTTAATAATATTCATAAAAGCCAAGAATTTGTCACAAAAATGTGTGTTTCCAGTTGGAATTTATTATAATAGTTACTATATTCTACTTTTTAATCTAGCTTTACAGTAGAAAATAAGTGGTCTGGTATAATATCAGATATTACCAGATGACATTTCAATCACAAATCTACATTCATGGAGGTTTTTTCTCAGATACATTATGCAGAACAGTTTTAGGACAACCTGAAATGTAAGTTTTTTCTTTTCTGAGCTTTAAAATTAGTCCTTACCTAAAGATTAAATCTTGTATTGTAAGAACCATGGCATTATGAAATAAAATAATCAAAACTTCAAAATTCTTGCTGTTGGTTAACCAGTCTTTCACAAGACTATTATTGTTCAATTTAGAAAGCTCTGGTGGGAGTTGATAATTTTTTGTGCTTCTAAATTTTACAAGCCTTTTCAACCCAGAGAATCTATTTCACTCATTCAATTTAGTAACCTTCAACTGACAATGTCATAAGATCTGGATGTTTTAGTCAAAATATTATTTCTCTGTATTTCAACAAAACTCAAAATCCAAAAATACTCTTTCCAGTAACTGAGCAGCAGGCTGAGTTGTTCAGTACAAACATGTATGATTATAAGTTGAAACAGATACAAAAATAAATCAAAGAAAACTTTTTCTGAAGACATGGAATTGTCAGTAGATCTTCTGTATAGTCACTCCTTCAATAGCAACTATTTTTCTTCTGTACAAAATAGATAATGGTTTTTGCAGTCACATTTATTTCTCTACAAATTTTTCCTGGAATATTTATATCCTTTTTTTTTGCTCATCCTAAGAAGTCTCATATCACTGTGTTCTATTATCACTGGGGACTGAATTGGCTGTGCAGGTCCAATTAATTTCCACTGGTATTGGGTGACATTAGTTTCATCACATTTATGTCACTATATTCCCACAACTTTGGCTTTTGGGTAATGACACTTCTGGAATTCCATGAGCATTTTCATGGACTACTGAAATACTGTCTCTGGAAAAGGAAAAAAGTAAAAGGGTGATGCTTATTTCCAATAATTTTCCACTCCTTGATTGCTAAGCCAAAATGCTTGTAAAATTGCAGCCTTTATAGAAAATCTGTGATTGAAGGACAAATCAGGATTAGTTTCTCAAGGAGCTGAAACATATAATCTTCAAATGGCTGCTTCTAGAGTCTTGCCAAGAGTCACCTGGAAAGGATAAAGCTAAAAATATAATTACAGGAAAAAGCAATCTTAGGGATGCTTTACTGCTAATAGAGAAGATGTTGTTGTGTTACCTACCAGTCATTCTGAAGATGTGGCAGCTACCAGATCAATTAGTTTAACAAGTGTGCAAAGATTGCTTCTCTCAAAGAACAAGATTAAAGAATGTAAGTGTTGAAGTGGGTATGCAGTCTCAAATTCAAGTCGTTAGCAGTATTTATATGCAGTAATATAAGGTACATAAAGTACCTCTCAATCCATAATATGGTGACTAACTGCTTGGTAGTACCTTAGTGGTAAGGCAGCATTCTGCACCAAAGATACTATTTTTTGGGCTTGTTGGTAGATGCGTTTAGGCAGCCTGTTACTAAAACAAAATTGTTTTCTTGGATGGAACTGTTATATCTGTTACTGCTACAAGATCAGTTAGTGACATTGGCTAAATGGTCATTTTCTTCACTGGTTATTGTTATCTACATATGCTCTCTAGAAAACACATCTTTCCACTGAGGCCTAAAACTTCTGAGTTAAATACAAATGATCACAGCATCTATTTTAGCGAGGAAAGCTGCTTTAAGTCTTGCAGGCCAAACACCATTGAAAAATTACATAGATATTTATGTAGGTATCTGAAGGCAATGTGTCAAAAGGATGGACCAGGCTCTTTTCAGTGGTCCCATGCAATAGGGCAAGAGGCAATGGACCAAAACTGATGCACAGAAAGTTCTACCTGAGTATAAAAAAGAACTTCATTTTGTGGCTGACTGAGCACTGGATCAAATTGTACAGAGATGTGGAGAGTGTCCCTCATTGGAGATATCCAAAAACCATCTAGACACAGTTCTGTGCCATGTGTTCAGGGATGACCCTGCTTAAGTAGGGAGCTTTGACCAGATGACCCCCTCTGTGGTCCCTTCCCACAGAGGAACCTGACCCATTCTGTGAAAACATTAAAGAATTTTTTTTTGTTTTAGTTCATCTACTCAATATTTAGAAATAAATAAATAAAAAAGACTTGCACATATGTTCATAAAAAATTAAATATAAACACAAAAATATTAATAAAACATTTCAACCAGTAATGGAACAGGCAATGTGTAATATCAATATACACTTTTAAATTTGGTTCAGGGCTCAGAAATCCCAGTTATTTACATGCATGGTGCATTTACACATACAGTGATTATCTGAAAAGTAATATTATTTAAGGCAATATAAAACGGTGTTGACCAGTCATGTATAATAACATGAGTAATAACAAAAAAGCACCAGTTAGAACAGTGGAAAGTTAAAACGTGGGAAAAAGGAAAAGCAGGTAAAGGGAAAACACAGAATCTTGAAAGTAACCTCTTGAAGCTAGAATGCCTTTCAAAAATATTTGATGTTATCTTGATGAGTATTTTGCAAATTACATCAGCAGTGATAATGTTATATTTGATTTTAATATGAATTATTAGAAAAATTAACTAGTGTTGGATGGAATAATCACTTGCCCATAAGAAAAAAAAACTTAGTGAAATAGCCCTCTACAAAGGAATGGGCTATTTAGGACCATAAGGCCAAAATCCCATTGCACTGAAGTGAAAAATACTGGTCATGTTCTTATCAGTATAAACCAGCATGTTTTACTAGCTTGTTTCTTTTTCATCATTGACATATTCTTGTACTTGAACCAATAACTTACAATGAACCTATGGAACGATTTTCAATGTCAGTGTTGGCAGAGCATGAACTACATAAAATTATAATCAAGCTAATTTTAGCTTAATGATAACCTTATAGTAATGCAGTGAATTTTCCTCCACTGCCCTGGTGAGTGATCTTCACTTCTACCTGTGACAGCTCCCAGCTGCACACATCTGCTCTGAAAAGCTGTAGCAGAAGCAGAATAATGACAGCAGATAAAGAGGTTGTTGGCCTATTTGAAAGGCTTCATAGTCACTGAAAGGAATGGCAGGAAAAGCCATAGAGCATGTAAAACCAGCTCTACAAGCTCAGGTCAAAGATTTAAGTACCTTGCCTATATTAGCAGCTACAATCTACAAAGATAAGAAACTAAATTTAGCACGTATGGTAGATTTTGTGCATTGTCAATCCATAACCATTTTGGAACGTTTCTAAGCCATGCCTCACTTCTGTGTATCATTAGATTTCTCTTCCTTAAACACATCTAGTCTGCCCTTCAACTAGTTTAAACTTTCATCTTTCCAGAGTGGATATTGTAGGAGGAATTGTGACCTTTACTACTATTGTTATTATCATCATGACTTAATTTCTGATAATATATTTTAATCATTCTCTTATAACCCCCTTGACTTTGTAGACCTGTATCATATCTCCCTTGATTGCTTGATAGTCCTAGTTTATTTAGTTGTTTCTTGGATGCAAGAAGGCCTATCATTGTGATTAATGCAGAGATCTTCTTGAACCTGACTTTTCAACCTGTCCTTATATCCCTGAGACAGGGAACCAGGTGCAGGTGAAACATACATTTATTCCATGGCACAGTAATCTTCTATGTTTGGTACTTAATTTCTCTCCTAATAACTCCTGACATGCAATTTACATTTTTGCTTTACATAATTTGCTTTCTCTAGGAACACTTGGAGAAAGACTGACAAAGAATAAAGTTACTGAAAAGATATGGACGATAACATGCTCTTTGCAGTTTAACAAAGGTTTCTTTGGCTAGAAGGCAATGACATGCAAAAAGACAGAACTTTTAGATTTCATGGCAGAAAATGATCTTAAGGACATCAGATCATATCAAACTTCCAGGTTGTAACTATGCTTCTTACTGTTGTAGAAATGACAATTTGCTACAGTATTTGAAAGCCAAAACAAGAAGATTGCTATATGTGGCCTGACCATGACAGTCTCATGGATCACTTGTACATCAGGACCCTTCATGTTTACTTCCTGTATGATGATATTGCTTCAGAAGCTATCCCATTTTAACTAATTATAAAGTAGTCTAGACATGACAATGCAAAACTATTGCACCGTCAGGAGTTCAAGCCTATTGACAATCCAATATTATCCACAAAATCAGAACTGAATTAGTAGCAATCCACTTTCTTAGAAAGGATGTTGCAGTATTGCTAGCAGGTGTTTTGAAAAATGTGCCAAAAACTCATTATAGTGATTAAACTTCAAATGACATTTACAGGTGTTTTCCTCCCTTACTGGTACAGACACTGCACGGCTTAATAATATTTTGATTAATGGACTATAAATGCTCATTTCTTGCCCTAAATTTGCTCAACCTCTGTAAGCAAAATTTAGAATAGTGTCCCCAGAATGCAGTGTTTTTAAACTGTTGGTCTTGGAGCAGTTATCTAAAGCTTGTTTTTATTCCTAAGGAAACTTTCCATACAGATCCCAAGAGCAACATGGAAGATGCATAGATGGAGAAAAGGGATGCATAAGACAATGCTAAAGTAAGATTTTAACTAATTTAGCCTGTTGGTTCTGCTAGCATTGCTTTTGCATATTTGAAAATTCAACTTGAAATATGATCTGATAGCCTGACTGCTGAAGATCTGGTATTATATCAGCTGTTATTGTCAGTGGATGCACATCTGTAGACACAATAAGACTTGATTGTAACAGTTGCCTATATGAATTGATTGTAGAAGTGGAACTCTAAGTGGTACTTAGAAAATCATTTCCTGGGATCCTGTAGGTACTGTAGGTTGGGTCAAATGATGTATACACTTCTTTGGAAATCCTCTAAGGCAGTACTACATGGCCTAAGTGCAGCACTGTGCTCTTTTATACTGGCAATTACACATTATGGTGGTATGCCAACAACTGAAAGGAAAAAAAAAAATCTAAAGATTTTGTACATATTTCAAAGTACTATAAGATTTAAATATTATAGTTCTTATTTGCAAACAAATATGATTGCACATATATTCATAAAAACTTTTTGTTATGCCTTCTTTGTAAGTAAACTTATTGGTATATATTGGTATATATTGTCTGAGGGGAAAATTAGTCTCAGAATATACAACTGAAGTTCGATAGGTCAAGATACTTTGTTAATCCTAAATTAGGAGTTGAATTCTGAGTAGTCAAAATTCCTGTAAAGTCAGGCATTGAGGGTGTCTGGAATGAGACTGCTTATGAAAGGAGGGACTGCCGTGAGAACACCAGCTATTGGCACTTGAACTGATGACAAATTCATGGCAATGAACTATAGTAAATGGATATTCTACTGGCTTTCCCTATGGACAATCTTACTTGATTAGCTGGAATACTAAAGACAGAAGCCTCTGTTTCTTTCAGAGCTATGTGTGGTAGACTACTCCCAGGTAAAACAGAAGGGCCCTGAGCCAGGTGGGGAGCTTTCAGAAGAGTTGTCTAACTACATAGTAAATGGCTCTGAGGGAAGCAGTTAATAGTGATCATGTCAAAAACATTGGAAAGTGACTTTGTAAAGCTTGATTCAGTCAGAACTATGTTTGGTTTAGCCTTATGAGGCTGGAAAACCATTTATGATCTGACAGGGTTCCTCTTCGGGGAGAAGAATAGGTTTTTTTCAGACCATGACTCAGCATTTATGTCCTGCTACTGTTTTGTATCTTTTAGGCTGTCTGGAAAACTTCTGTATGAGAAAATAATTGAGCACTTCACATTTAGACAAACATACCTGACAGGACGTTTGGGCACTATATATTTACAGGAGGTTTCCACTTTCTTTATTTCTCAATCACCCCGAGGAGAAAATATGAGTATCAACAGATACTGATAACAGTAAAACAACCTTGCTAAGTAGAACACACAGTTGAGACTGACATTAACTTGTCTTTTTAGCAGCATTACAGAGGTGTTCTGTCATAACAGAAATGCATTATAATAATAAGGATTACATTACTGAAGTGCTCTAGTTTTCTTTTATCCTAGAGAGAATTTCTTCAGTGTTCCTTGTAAATAGAGAGATATTTTTAATTTAAGATTTAATAAATTGCATATTTCTGATCCAGACTAAGTAACTTGTGACTTGGCCTTCTTCAGGGTATTGTTCAGGAGCATTACTATTCCTGACCCTTCTCTTTTGAGGTATAGAATCAGGATTGTGTACACAATCCTGATACACATCACCACATTTTGAGGATTTGGAGGAAGAATATAGCTCTATAATATGACACGTGTTAGTAATCACAGAAACTTTTGGTGTAATCTTTTTAGTAGTATTTCCACTATTATCATATAAACAAGCACAAAAGATTCAGAACAATAGGAATTTAGGCCTTTCATCTAAGAAGAAGTGAGCTCAACATGGAATTATTTGGGATTAATACACCTTCCTAATCAGCTCAGCAGAGGATTTATTTTAAATTAACACAGTTCATGAAAACACAAGCTTTGTGGTTAAGGTGTTATAAATGGTGTACAGTCTTTAGCTAAGCCTGTTAGTGGCATGAAAATAACACTTCTGTTTTGTAAAAAATATTTACCAACTAAGCCTGACAACCCTCTTATTTGACTTTGTTGATGTAAAACACAAATGAACATATTCATTAATCTAGAAGGGTTAAAATTATTTCTCTTATATACAGTTGCTGTGACTTAGCAGTTAATTTATTGAATATGATTTATTTTGAAATAAGTTGTGAGAGTAAAGATGTGTGCTGCTTAGCACAGTTTTTAGTAAACACATTAAATCCTGGAATCAAAACCTAGTGTTTTCTGCAACACTTTATGAGAGACATGTACTCCCTTAGCAGAAGAAGATTCAACATGGTGCAGCTCTGTATTGTGCTGATCCCATTGCTATTAATGGACCACAGCCTTGTACTAGCTGTAGTCAAGTTTAAATGTTGTTAAGTGCTGTTGGGCCTTAGAGCATAATGAGTCAAGTCTTGGCTCAGTTACCACAGGCATCTACTCTCAAACTTGTGACTCAACAGAAGGGGCTTCCATATTTTTTTCATTATCCTTTCCTATAATTTTCTCCCTCTCCCATCCTACTACCCCCCAACACCCCCCTCAAGTCCTGCATAGATATTTTTGGGGTTTAATTGATTGATTTAAGATTTTTTTTTGCTTGCTTATTCTTGGTGTGCTTTAACCATCTAGTAAAAAGTAGACTGAATCTTGCCAGCAAACTTTGCCGTGCTGCCTCTGGTATTACACCTGGTTTTGCTGATGCCTTTGATGGTGATTCTTTAAACATCCTTAAAACACTCATTCATGAGAGGTCTATAAAGGCCTAAGCATTTTCTTGGCCTTATCTAGATTTGTCTGGTCTTATTGTAGCTAATCTTGGTTGAAGTAGAAAACTGGACAATTGATAGGTGACTAGAGTTTAACTTGCTTTAACTGGCTTTATTTTAGCTTTATGCATCTAGATAGTTTTAGCCTGAAGAAACTACACCATATACTGCAAGTGTCTAAAAGGTCAAAGTTTTGAGTTTAACATTTGTTAGACACACTTCCCAGAACAGCCATCACAGTTTTTCTCTAAGCAGATGCCTTCAGGTCAACAAATATTTCTCCCGTTCAGAGGAATAACTTTGGTTTACAGGACAGTTTGCTAGGAAAGGTTCACAGCTGAAACTGCTCTGATAGATGAATTTTGCCAGAGCACATGTGTTTTCCAGACATGGTTGGTAATGCTTTAAAACCCTGGCGGTTGCTGAAATAACATTGCAAACCTGCACCTGCTACATATTGCCAAAAATACCACAGGGTGGGAACAGTTGGTCTTCTGGGTAGGTTTGACTTTTTCTGATCCAGTCCTTCCTCCTCCTCACTTGACCTTTGATATTTTTTTCTGTGTTCTTGAAAACAGTGCAAGTGGCCAAATATATTGGAATTCCCTGATAGTGAAGATAGAAATAGAAGAAGACAGGGTTCCTGTGGGAGAAGGGCAGATGGCTACAGCAAAGGTAGAGTTTACTTTAATAGATTTTCCACAGACATGAAGGATTGAGAGGGAGAGAAAGAAATAATTGCCTTTGCTCTGAGCAGATAGGTTAAATCACATTGCCTTGCTCCAACATTTCTCATCTAGGAAAACAAAATCCTGGACAGCAGTCCTGTAGTCCTAACCCTTGCCAAAAAGCACACTGAGGGTTATTTGCTGCATGCACAGGAGCTCACTGTGCCCAAAGCAAAATAGATGCATCTTCCTGCCCCAGGCACACACAACAACAAATCTCTTCTGGATATCTGAGAGGAAGGATTGATCATGTAGAATACCTGAGTCAGATTAAATTTCAGAGAAAGGAGGTTGTAGATATATCCTGAACTGTTTCTTAGACATTTAAAGTAAGCAGTCCAAAACAACCTACTTATTTTGATCAAGGTTATTTTAGATTTCATGAGAATTCCCTGCTCAGCTCTCCCCCAAGCACTGTATGCCAGAAGTAATCAAGAACTGACACAGATGTGCTGGCAAGCAATCTGAGCTAGTAGACCAGAAATCCTGATGCAGACTCCTTTCTCTACCCTTGGACAGCTGTTACCTACATGAACAATCCTGTACCACTGCTGCAGCCTGAAAAGTGAAGTTACTCTCTGGCCACTGAAGATTTGAGAGCAGCCAGCTTTAGCTCTCATTAATTTTTGATTCTTAAGAAATTGATAAGGAGTGTAAATAAAACATGTGGTACACACTGTCCACAAAGTAGTTGGATTTTCAGTGTCTGAGGATGCTTCTTTATCTTTCAGCCTTGAGTGAGACAAAAGTACTTACATCCTTTGTTCCTTTACTTCTGGGGTCTAAGGAAGAGAGTGGTGTAAAACATACCCCTCACTCAAGACAGATTATCTACATCTCTTTGTAGAAGACAAACAGAATATTTTGACCCCATCATAATTATTAACAGGGCTAAGAATGAGAAATATCATACAATGTATATCCCATGACAGATCTTCAAATGTACAGGAGCTGTCTCCTTGGGCAGAAGCAATTCATCAATTCTTTCAATTTTAGGGCCATAATGATGGAGGAACCTATATCCTGTAATGTGTTGATGGAGTTTTGTTGTTTTTTTTTTTTTAAAGAAAGTGGTTTAGATTTTTCTTTATTTTAAGAATTGATGTTAATTAGTAATTGTTATTAATCACTAACATATCAATCTCCTGCTATTTCCAGCTATGTCTTCCCTTCCAGAAAAAAAATATTAGGGGAATAAAGTTTTCAGTAAAAATTTTTAGCATTTACCCATATCCTTGCTACTTGTCTTTGTAATGTAATGAATAGCACAGGAAAAGTGTCACTGACAGAGAGGTGATTTCTCCAGCTTTAGAGAGCTGAAGTCAGCTCTGTCCCATTGTGGTGACCAAGTGGCAAAACTCTCTTTGACCTACAGCTACAACACTGGGGATTTGAACAATTCTTAACCTTACTCTAAATTGTGAGAGCAGCAGCTGAGAATTAAGCTCTTGTTCTGGCTAGGTCATCTCTGCACATAGGCAGAAGCTTTAAAAACTTCCTTGAAAGGATAAACTAAGCTGAAATGGATAATAACAATGAGAAACCTTAACGTGGGACTCAGACCTAAGATGGTAGTTTCAATATGGTCTTGGGGATGTCATCTTTAGATTATTCTTCAAAAATAATGCTGTTTTCATGATGTCAAACCTTGCTATTTTCATCAGTAAAGTTTTTTATAAGGTAGAAACATATCCCAACTAGTTTCAAAAAATCATTCCTGTATTTTGTTACCTGAAAACAGGGAGAAATGGATAGGAATCACAGCTTTAGGATGGTGAATGTGATTATCTATACATGACCCCAGGTATAGACCATATTTTTAAACTTTGATACATAAAGAAATTATTTCAAAACTACTGAATTTAGTTTTGAAAATGCATCTTGGTTATAACAGAAATGGGAAAACTCTTAAACTATAAAAATTGTGCGTTCTTTTCTGTTATCAAAAATGCATAGAGGTATCTTGGATATACTTCAGGTTTGATTTGAGCAAAGGGTGACAAAGGCTTTCCTTTCCTCTCTGGAAAAGAAACAAATTATGTCTATCTGCCATAAAGCAAAGTAGCATTGACCTGTAATTTTGGCATTTTCTTTTAGCAGCTGAGTCTCTTCGCCTTGTTAGAGTTGCTTCTTGTCTCCTTTCCCACATATAAATTATAATAACTTCTTGCACTCCAACACAATGTCAAATTGCTTAATGCTTTTCTAGGTAGCTGCTCAGTAGGGATATCTGTTTTGAACATCTAAGATCCTACAGTTCTCTGAGTCATTCTCAAAACACAGCTGGAGTTGGTAGCTGTGTTATTGTCCTAAATAAAGATATTGGAATAGAGTGCAGTCTGAAATATAAGTGAATGAACAAAAGAAGTTAAGGAGAATTTCTCCAGAGAAATACTACACAGGATGTGTTACATTATAGGTATGCTGTGAATGACAATATTTTCATGGTTATTGCACTGAATTTAATTCAGGCTTCTTAATGATAAGTGTTTGTTTCTGCTATGTAGCAAACCTGTAAAAAGAAATATGAAAATAGTAATTTTATTTAAAATCTTCCTTTTGCTGTGTATGTGGCAATAAATCAGAACTTATTCTGATGACATTATCAGCCATAAACATTACAAATTGACACATTTCCTAGTATGCTCAGCATTATAATGAACTTTGTATGCTGCACATTGATATTCAACCACTGTAAAATGCTTTCATTACAGGACATTTTTGTGTGCCTTCAGACATGTACAAATCTAACAAAGAACAATCTGCAGAGTTAAGGTCTAGTTTGAAATGTCAGTTACTATCCATAAACATCAATAAAAAGTATTTTTCCTAACAACATTTGGAAGCAACAAAAAATAAACCAATTTGTTCTTCAGAATGGCATCATGAAATTATTGCTTAACACACTGAACACTCCATTGCTGTATATTTGCTCTTTATTTTTAGAGATGTTCAGTGTACTTCAAGCCCAAACTTTATGTTTCTCAAGACTCATAAACACAAAAATTGTTAATATATAAAAAACTCATTGTATTATTCCACTAACTGATATACTAAAGCTCCAAGCTTCCCTTATCCTTAATCTAATAGAGATTTGATTCATGTTTTATGGTAGCATGGTAAGTTCAGTTTTTATAAACTTTGTAGTGGAAGAAGAAGTTTGATGCAAATCAGACATTTTTTTTGCTCAGTCTCAATGTTCGGTTTTATTCTACAGCTGGGTGTCTTGAAGTGGTTTAGTAACAAACTTGCTTGGAGTTTATGACATAACCCCAAAACTTCTTGAGACAATGGGATGACGACTATGTTTAAATTTGACACCTGCCAAAATAAATAGCTGTTTCTAAATTGAAAGCCATGCTTATTTCTTTCCCTATTTAGGTATTAGCTCATAATCCATAATAAATTTGATGTTTAAGCAAGAGAAGTTAAGAGCAACCATTTTATATTGTTGCCTTCTTGAGAAAACTAGCAACTGACAAGTACAATCATTTCTATTCCCTGAAATAGAAGAGGTTTTGCATTTAAAAAATGTTTTAATTACACTTACAAACAAACACTGATTTCATAACTGCTTCTGAAAGGCTGGGCCAAGAATATAGATGAAAAAATTATTATACTAGCTTAGTGTGCACTTTGAACAAGGTGTGAAACAGAAGACAGCCTTGTAATGAATCTGTGCAAAGAACCAAGCTCCTCTGGAGGGACGAACATGAAAGTAGGAACTGGGACAGTCTCTCAGCTGGTAGGCCAGAAAAAGCTGTGCTTGGAGTGGGGATGCAGAGGACAGAAAAAAAGAGGAATCAGCTCACTATTAAATCTTCTTTAAATCTTTTCTCTTTACTGTCAACAGTCTGTTTCAAATAACCTCCTTTTCAAATGCTGCTGCTTCAAAGGGAGTTAACAGCTACTGGTACCTGTTTCTGTATTTCAGACATCAGAAATCCCTGCAGTAGGTCAGAAGCTGGGAGAATTTTTAGCTATAAAAAGAATTCCTTATATGGGTCTAACTTGCAGCACCTAAATGTATAAATAGAGCAAGAAGCAGACTTCCTGACTCACAGTGGCCTCTCCTGATACACATGCTTTTTCTTGCTTGTCTAGCCCTAGTAGTTTTTTACATGCTCCTCTCTGAGATGCAGAGTAGAATGTACTCTGTTAACTTCATGATGAAGATATTCAACTGACTTCATATGTGTTTGAAATCCACCGGATAGAGAAGGCCAAGAACTGAAGTCAGCTTGAATGCCAAACTCCTTTACAGACAGTATAATTTCCTTTATCACTATTTTAAGCCCAAAGGGTTGGTGCTGATAAAGTCTGTCCAAGAATGTTAGTCTTTCCCTGGTTTTAGGACATAATGTGGAGGAACCTCAGCAGGCTGATAGATCTTCACATTCCTCCTGCAGGCAAGGAGAAAATGGGAAGTTAAGCCAGGCAGCCATATTAAGCCTTTTTCTTTAGTTTGGTTTGTTTGGAATTTTTAATTACTTTTTTTGATCATGGGAGCTTTAGCATTCATTTTCTGAGATGCTTAGTTCTCGATCTGTTGTAAAAGAAGTCTAGCATTGAATTGTGAGTCTAAACTCCTGTGTAATATCATGCTGGGTTGCTTAGATTCAGGTGTTATAGTGCCTTACTTACTAGCGCAAAGGGTCCAGCAAAGCAATAAATAGATCACCTTTGAAAAATATTAGATTAAACAGCTTTGCATGATAAAAAATGGAACAGAAAACTACCATTATAATTTTTCACTTCAGAAAGAAAACCTACATATAGAAATAAAATAGTTACAATTAAAGTTAGAAAGAAACAGAAGTGAGGTAATATCTAAATTCTCTCAGATAGTATAGAAAAATAAAACCATTACATGAGGCAAGCTCTATGAATACTGATTTAAAAGGCTAAAAGGTGCTATTAAACAGCTAAATGTAGGGAATTGTTAGAAATGTTAAAAAAATAACATCCAAAAAGCAACAATAATGGAAAAAAATACAGAAAAACCCTTCAAACAACAAAAGAAAAACTCACAGCAATTATTCAAAAGATGAAGTTTGAGTCTGAATGAAGAAAGCAGGAGAAAAGAGAATATGTGATGGTGAGCTAAATGTTGCCATTTTGAATGAGTGTTTAGGAGTGACTAACATCATTAAAACTTCTAATTGAGGATTTTTAGGCACAGGAAGACTGTCAAAGATTTAATGAGGTTCAAAAAATGATACAAGTGCTAAAGAAACACTCAAGGAAGAAATGTGTATAGCAGAACAGCTAAAAATGTAGTGTATTTGTTCTAATGTGTCTCCACAGTGGTTTTCTATTTTTTTAATCTTGAGCACTTTAGGAACTGTCTCAAATTAAACTGTCAGTAAATGACTATTAAGATAAACCAATAAAAAGATTAATAAGACATTGACATGAAGAGATGATATTCAGCCAGGAACACTAAAGGTAATCAAATATGAAATTGCTAACTTCCAGTTAAAATCAGAAGGATGGAAAGGATCAAACAGGACATCAATTTGAAAAGACTCCAGGAGAGAACTAGGAAAATGAGCTGACAAATCTGATTTAACTTGAGGCAAACTGTAAAGATTGGAACTCTAGGACTGCTAGGGGGAGAAAAAGAAGAGAGAGAGAGAGAAGAGACAGAGAGAGATGGAGTGGGACATGGAAAAGGGAAAAGAATCAATGGAGATATAGAGAGAATACTTTCCATCTGAAATCAATACAATACTCTAAAAAATGTCAGTGGATACTTTGGGAACATTCCTAGGCAATGGAGCTTGATCCTATTTACCAATAAACTGTCAGAATACTCTGTGGAGTGGCTGGTGACTCATGCCAACAGTCACTGTCCTGTTTAAAATTTAAAAGCTATCATAATCCCCAAAGAGCATTCTCAACATGGACCCATGTGTTTTGGAGAACATGAAACAAAAACTGTGCCCTGAGCTCATGTGTCAGAGAACAGTTGTAAGCACATTAAATATGTTGGTCTTAATACATCCCTAAACTTTGAGAGTAGTGAAGATTTAATTGTTAGAAGTGCATATGTTTGCAGGGGTTTGATAACATTTTCCATCAAGGTACCTTACAGAAATGGTACCAAATCCAAAACTGAAAATCTGTACCTGGAGAGAGTAGAAAGGATGGGAGAAGGGCACTGGTCCTAAATCTACACACATAGTAAAAGAATTTCATTTCACTGCAACCGATGTAGAAATATTTGATGCTTTTTCATGTAATTTAAGAAGGGTAAAAGATTTCTGAAAGCAGCCAAGAAGGCAGAAAAACTGTTTGGTGTTACTGTAAATCAATGAATGACAGAATTATTTAGGTTGGAAAAGACCTTTATCTCTAAAGTAACCTCAAGTCATTGATTCATGTAAGAATTTTATTAGGCCCTTGGGTCTTTAACATTCACTTACAGAGTTCACAGAAATGAAACTTATATTTGCTGTTTTCAATATAACATGTTCAGTAAACAATAATGAGGTAATACCACTTTGGCTTCAAGCAGACAGTTACATACATGCTATTAAAGCCTCAAAAAAATGGAAACTGAAAAACACTATTAGGTATCAATACCTGAATGCAGCTGAAATGTGTAACTAAATGAAATTGAACTAAAATTGAGGAAGAACAAAAGTGATGTGCAAACAGGGTAAGAAAATGTCATATTTAATATTAAGTCCTGTGATTATATGGAAAAGTAAAAACTTATAATAAACAAGTAAAAATCATATTAAGTAATTAGTAAATATTTAGCATTCTATAAATAAAAATCAAAGGTAAAATGCAACTTATATCTAATCCAAAACATATTGTAAAAAAGTAGAATAAAATAGTTCAAAATCTGAAGGTAAGAATAAAATTCCTACATTCCCAGATCATTATACAATTAACAAAGACTTGCCGGACCAAAAAAAACCCTCTGCCTCCTCTGATACTTTTCTTCAAAATGCTTCCTCTGGTATTTTTCTTCAAAACATACTTGCATGCCAGGAGTAGAAGCATGAAGGAAAGGTCGTGCATAAGTCAATTTTATTTTCTAGTTTTTGTCAGCCACCACTGTAGGAATTGCTTTGAGGTCATACCTGGACAAAAACCCCTTCAAATATACATTGATGATTCTAATTTTACTCAAGTGTTTTTAATTTTAGAAATTTGTTCTAGCTTTTTTTTTTTTTTTTCCTGGGTGAAAAAATTCCACAGATAAATTCTGAGTTGTGAGAAACTTTTGCACAGGGAACTGGTTGGTTCCCCATTCCTGAAGGTATTTAACAGATGTGTAAATGCAGTACTTACATACATGGTTTAGTGGTAGACACAGCAGTATTAAGTAGCAGTTGGACTCAATAATCTTAAATGTCTTTTCCAACTAAATGATTCTAGGATTTTATAATAAATTCTTTGTGACAATAATAACAGTCGTATGAAATACACCTATTTTGTTTTCAAAACTTATATATCTTGTACTGACTGGATTAAAAGCACAAGCACTAGATAATTGCTTAGTGTGCTGCTTCCTAAAATAAGAGACGTAGCATCTGACCCATGCAGCTAATTATATTCCCTTATTTTCTTGGTCTATCAGCCACTTTTTTGGTAGGAAAACAGGAATGTTTTAGTATTTTTATCATTTTTGTCACCAATCAGATAATTACTGAACTGTCACAAGCAGTCAGTACTGGAGTTTAATAACCCCAAGATAGAAAAAAAAATATTTGCAACACTTAAAATGTAGTATTTTGTTTTCCTGTTTTTAATGACTTCTCTGAATCCAAAGGCAATTTCTTTTACTTCCTTCCTTGTGTTTTCATTTTACTGCAACAATTATTTTCTTATTTCACAACTACATCTTAAACTGACCAGAGTGTGATGAAGCTGTAATCCAATTCAACTGAGTCTTGACCTCAGCTGAATTGACCTCATTTTATTAACAGCAGACCTTGTATTATTTTGTTAGTTATGGTGGCACTCTTTTCAGCACATAATTAGCCTTCACTTCATCCTCCTGGAAGCTTCTTCTGACTTCTTTTATCCAGTACAGCATTAAAATAAAGGAAGTGGTTTCCAAAAATCACAGGCAAAAGTGAGAAAAATGGAAAGGACAAGGACATAATGGTAATACCTCTCAGCCATGAAATACAATGGACAACTTGTCCAAGGACATACTTCGCATCATTACCCTCATCTTACCATAACCATCTGTCATATGTTCCTCAAGAACTAGCTTTAAAACTTTCAGATATTAACATTTTAACTTCGTCTTTAATGATATGCAATGAAATGGCCTATACCTTTTTCACAGCTAAGAAACTTCAGGCTGATATCCTCTCTACTAGTAATGTGTGCTTCCTGAAGATATTGCACAAAGAGCATATATGGCCCATTCAGGTTATCTTCTCCTAGAGATGACATCTATAATTTTTCTGAGAAGTCAAACTGAGCCAACCATAGCACCTACAAACTGCCTTACAACAACAACTCTTATAATGAGAACAGGAGCATATTTTGCAGTAATAAAAAATGACAGACCAATTACAGTGAGCTTTAACTTTTATAGGTAAATTACACACAACAGATTTTATTAGTTCTGAAGTAATGATTGTTATCAACCTGTCCTTTTATCATCTCATGTCTGCTAAACCAGCATTGTTCAGTTGATTAACACCTCCCAGCTTTCTTAGACAAGTATAATATAAAACATAACAGCACTAACTTGTACTATAAATGTAGGTCTAATACTATATTGTACTATAAATGTAGATCTAATACTAATACAAGATGTCTTTACTTATACAGTTTTTCAATATTAAAGAGACCCACTCCATGGTATAACAAATTACTAGAGCAAGTTGTTGGTTTGTTTGAGGGGTTTTTTTGGTTTTTGGTTTTTGGTTTTTTTTTTTGGTTGATATAACAATAAATTCGGTTTAAAAATTATTTCATAAGTCACAAAGTCCAACATCTGCCAATGAAAGATTGTTCTCTACAGTATTTTTTTCCATATATTTTAAATGATGAAAGTTCTTAAAATATTGCTTTCATTCCCACAGAAACAGTTTTAAAACACAGATGACTGATCAAACATCAGGGCATATTCACTAATCTAGTGTAGTTCAGCTGGTTATAAGAGAATGTACATTCTCCATTAAGGCTTCATTTGGCTCAGTTCAAAAGTCCACTGTTAAGTATCTGATTAGTAGGATCACGGAATCGTTGAGGTCCTAATGGGCCTCTGGACACCATGGAGTCTAACACCCTTGCATAGAGTACTATCAACTACACCAGGATGCCCAGGTCTCTGTCCTCTCAGGTTTTGAATATCTTGAGGAATGCACAGCCTCTCTGGACAACCTCTTCCAGCATTGGACTTGTTTATTCTTATGATAATATGAAATTTTGCTGCTTTTCAATTTATATCTCTTGCCTTTTGTACTGTCAGTTGGCACCACTGAGAAGGATCTGGCTCCCACTTATTCATTCACTCCCATCAAGTATTGATACACATTGGGAAGACTTGTACCAGCCCCTTGCTGGGCCACCCACCAAACCTTCTTCTGCAAAGTGAACTGTCCTATATATCTCAGATCCCCTTTCATGAAAGGTGCTCCAGTCCCATAAATATCTTTCTGTTCCTGTACTAGATTGTCCCCAGTATGTACATGACTCTTCTGCCAGAGAGCCCACAGCTGGACACTCTCAATAGTGCTAAGCAGAGGAGAAGAATCTCCTCTTTTTATCTGCTAGAGATATTTTTCCTGCTTAGGATGCTTGTAGCCCTTTTTTTCCACTCATTGGACACTTGTGATTCATGGTCAATTCATGGTCCACCAGGAACACTAGATTCTTTCTTGAAAAGCTCTTTTGCAGACAATCAAGCTCCACAGTTTACTGGTGTGTGGATTTATTCCTCTTCAGGTACAGAACACTTTAGCAGGCACAGGGCCTGCAAGGCCTTGGCGATCAGAGGCCTGAAGCTAGGAAATGCCGAGTCAGCATGACTGGGCCTTACAAGCCCCTCTCTTCCTCCTTTCGGACCCTGCTTATCTCCCTGTAAATCCATAGGTCACTTTCCCCTGACCCTTACTATTGGACAGTTTTCAAAACCCCTGTAGGGTATAAAAACCCCTAATTCTGCCCGGTTCGGCAGAAGAGCTGTCACTGGATCCTTCGCGGAGCCCCGAATAAAAGAATCCTGCAGAACCCATACAGCACTTCTCATATCTCCCTCTCTGCGTCTGCTGCCGCAGCACCTAGCAAGCTAAAGAGCTGGAGATCACTAAAGAGCTGATTATCACTAAGAGCTGCAAATCACTATAGCTTGCCTAGGCTGCCTGAGCCCCCCGCTGAGCTATCCTGGCCGGCGTCCGGCATTCCCTGCTGGGCTCCTGCCCTGAGGGTAATGACCCGGCCACAGAACATAAAACTTTTGTCAGCTTCATGGGGTTCGTCTTTACCCCTTTCTTCAGCTTTTTAAGATTCCTCTGAATGGAAGTCCAACAGTTTGAGCTTCTCCTTGACATTTTATTTTCATCTACAAACTAGCTAAAGGTGAATATTAAAGGTAGACTTTCTAATATGTTAAATACTTAGTGATTTAGCAGGGATCTGCTGAAAATTTGCACCCTTAATTTAAGTATTAGTAAAGTAAGCATGATTTAAGGAAGTCTGTTTCTTTGGGCTTAGATCCCTAGATAACTATAAACCAAATGATCCATCACTTACCAAAGATATGGACATACCTTTAGGATCCTACAAACACAACTACCTGTGCTTGAAGAAATTTCTCTCTTGGGTCCTAAAAGTAGGATTCAGTTTCCTGAACAAATATTTATCTCCCATTTTCAGCTGTCCAGTTGTACAAGTTGTTCTATTAGGCCTGGCAAATATGATACATGGTATCAGCTACAATGGTTCAACACATTTTAGAAAGGCAAACAGAAACCAAATGGGACACTTTAGCATATCTAAATTGGCACTAAATACAAATAGACAGGCAAATAAATCCTATTTCAAGTATCCAAAGTATCTCAGGCTACATGATAGATTAGCTAGTATTTTCTCAAATCAGTCTTGAAATAGGCTCTTAAGCTCTTCTTAACTGGTTTGTTGAATGCCAGTCTTGTATTTTGTAATGGAATCTAAAACCTTTAAATTTCCTGTAGAAAATATAAAATATATTTAGGGATCTCAACATAGTATTTTATTAAACATTTCAAGGAATATAACTTTCATCTTGCAAAAAGGATTCCGACTTCTAATCTTCAAATGTCTTTAGGTAAGATGGAGTAGACAGAAGCCAGTTAACTTCTTCACTTATTGGGTTATAGCATGTTCACTTTTCTTTTTTTTCCCCCTCTTATTCAGTGAATTCCAAATTCTCTTCTGTGATCCTGATGTCAGAGGAAAGTGATAAAATTGAAAATTTGGAAGTCAATTTTTTTGTATGCTTCACACAACACATTCTTCTAGGAAGACAAACATGTGAACTGAACTTTAAGGTAAGAAGGGCATTAAAAACAAGCCTCCCCACTCTCTGGATGTATATGTAATCAGTACTGAAGGGATGAGAGATTTCTAGAGGAGAGTGAGACACCTTTCTGTGGTAGATTGTTCTTGACTGGACATCAGGTGCCCACCAAGTGACTCTCTTACTCCTCTTCCATCAAGAAGACAGAGGGAGAAAATGCAGTGATAAGCTAGTGAGTTGGCATATCCATTAATGTTGCAGGCAGAACAAATTTGGCTTGGGAAGATGAATTGAATTTATTGCCAATTATTGGTAAACAGAGTAGGATAAAAAATAATAATTAACTAAAAAACTCTTTCCCCATCCCTCCTTTCTTCCTGGGCTCAATTCAGTTCTTAACTCTTCTATCTCCTCATCTTGGAGCCTATTGAATCAAGCTTCTTCCAACACAGGGGCAGCTTCTGAAGTCTTCTCACAGAAGCCACCCTACAATCTGCCCTGCTACCAAGACTTTGTCATGCAAAGGCAATATGTTCTGTTTGCTTAAATCCCTATGTAGAAATGGGGTCTGCTTTATATTAAGGATCTTCAACACTCCAGTTAAGAAAATAATAATTTTCATAGGATGGCTCATATATTTATCCTAACCTACATCTTCCTCTGATGTCCGTGTAGGACATATAATAATTCAGCTTTTGACATAATGTATGCCACAAATGTATCTGATTTTACTGAAGTACTGAATTCTGTTAAGAGTGGAGGAGAAATTAATCATGTGAGATGAATCCTATGATAAAAGCTTGGCAATTGTTCATAAAGGAATATTTGCCCCTGGGGAAAATTATCTATTGATTGTCACACAGAAACAGGCTTTATATGAAGACAAATAGACCCCAGAGTTCTAGTCTTGCACAAGATACCTCATCTCCTGAGTTCATGCAGAGCCTCTTCATCCTCATACCTTGCAGGCAGCAGGATGTGGTCCATCATATTTATTACACACCACAACAGTAAAAATGTTTGTTATTAAAACAAACCATAAAGCATCTGTATGAAGCCCAAAGAGAGCGCAAACACATTTTATGGTGTTACTTTGAACTCATTTTCTGTGAATGAATCAAGTTGGAGCAGGATTTGAATACTGCTAAAGCCAGATCTCTAAACCAGCAATATGAAAATGTATCTTATTTTCATTTCAGTTGTAATAACTTCATTGTAATTCTGTTAACCTTGCTGCAATCCAGGGTAACTAAATTAAAAGTTCATCTGCATGCATAATTGATTTTATATTTGATACTGGTCCTGTCATATTATGTATTGATGACATAGTAAAACTAAGGACTGGCTTAAGGACTTTACCTACTATATAAATTTCTTTTAGAGCAAAATAATCCCTTTATTAATACTATATGTCTATCCGGGCTGCACATATAATTTTGTTTGCAAGTCAGTACTGGTTGTCTCCAAGCCTTGAGGGAAACCATGTTTGAGTGGTAAACACAAGCAAGGTGTCAGAACATATGCAAATTCAAGTGCAGCTTGCAAACATGTCTAGTTAAAATGTCTGAACATCTAATGTGTTTCTGCTTATGTGATGCATGTCTTCTAGCTATATACCTTAGTAGAATATTTCTGAATTTTACTTGCATGAGGCCAATTGAGGAAATAAATTGTTGTCCTTGAGTTCAAAGCAAATAGGATTTTAAATCTAAATATCTCTGTAGAGATTCTGGCAGCATAAAACAATAGAACTAATAGAACACCTTTAACCGGAGAAAGGGACATGAGATTCTCAGGACATTAACTGGTGTCTGGGTTCAGAGAAAAACAAGACAGAAAAGTGATCAGAACAGATCCAGCTAATACCAGCTGTGCAGCTATGGTTTCAGAGATATGGTATTGACAAAAAAATTTATGCAAAAGTAAACTAGATAGTATTTCTTGCTTCTTGGACACAGATACTGCTTGTAAAAGTAGTCAGATCTGATTAGTGAGGCCAACAAAGAGACAATTAAATGAGCCAAATAGAGGCTTGGCTGGTCCTTTACAAACAGGACACCTTCAATGATATTAAAACTCACCCAAATAAAAAACCCCATAAAATCAGAAGCCAAAATACACAATCAGAACAGGCATAAAACAAGAAATTTGATTAAAATTATTTGCCTCACAAATGGTGATGAAACAATTAAATGTACTTGGAAAAATCACTCAGAATGTAAACTGAGGCAGAAGAGGATGAATGAGAAGCAGTGCTCATATCTACAGCCCTTTAGAGCTAAAAAGAGCACTGCTTCTGCTTTGAGGGCTGAAGAATGCCTCAAACTTGCATCAGAGGGTCACAAGTTTTGCTTTAGAGATTACAACCAATATTGAAGATACAATCTTCAGTAATAATCTGTATAATTTCTCTTTTAAAACATTCAGTTTTGTAAATAGAGACTCTTTAAAATGATACCAGATACAATGTAACAAGACAGTTTCTAACAGAAATGAAGTAACCATGTCTTCAAGAGCTTCAATTACTTTTGTAGCCGCAGTGAACCTCGCTATCCATTGAACATACAATCTGTTGCCTGTACGTTTAACCACAATGATTTCAGTAGCATTGGCTAGGTTATTTATAACGAGGATTTATTGAATAGAGTAGAGGACACTTAACTTCATAAGTACTTATGAAGAGCTCCCTTGCAACACTTAAAGTTTTGGATCCTCAGTAAGTAATTTTTAAGATATAGTATTTATAACTTCCTAATTTCAAATATTCTGAGTTTAAATCAAGTGCCATTTTGTGTTGGGTTAGATACCCAAGAGATGCCAAAATATTATGCACCACAATAATAGCATTTAATAAAATTAAAAAAAAAATAAAAGAAAGTAGCATGTTATTGTCTCATAATGCAAATTAACCACACGATATTCTCATTGGCAGTAATGGGTGATCCAAAATTGTCTTTCATTAAAAAACCTTTTCTTCTTATTCTGGTTATAAATTGTTGTGTTTGAGGCCTGGCTTTTTTTTTTTTTAAAGGTCCAGTATGAAGACTGTCCCTTGCAGTTATGCTTTGAATACAGAACCCTCCACAGGATAGGACAAAGGAAGGAATGGAACGAGTGCAGCGATCAACTTAATGAATTGTCTTTTTGAATTAGCTGTTGCCTTTTAGCGGCATAACCACATACACTACACTTCCAGATCCCTTTTTTTTGTTTGTTTGTTTGAAGCTCATGTGCATTTTTGACCTAGTCTGATTCCAGAGGAAACAATGTACTCTAGTCCCATTGCTTTTTTCTGTGAAAGAAGACATAGGGGGAGACAGCAAGGAAAGAAACTGCAAGGGTATCACTTCAGAGCACAGAGAGGCAAAACAAAAGGTGGAGTGTCCAAATGCTGCATGTTCCTTGGTCTGGTAAATTCACATCTGAGCAGGCAAAGGTGTTGCTGCACTTAAGAGAACTGTATGAGCTGCAGTAGTTTTCCATGACTGCCCCTATCTTATCTTATCTTACATGTGAAATAAAATGCGTAAGCTTAGAGTACCCTCACCATGATGCTTTCATCAGTAGTTAAATTTTGACATTACTTATGCACTATGCTTTATCAGGCCAGGAATACATGCATTATCAATGGGTTGAGAATAAATGTCTTTAAATCACGGCACCATGTTTTTTAGAAAGATAACATTTTTTAATTATATGGAATAATTCCATTATTTCAGACTCATCTATTCTGTGGATACCTCCATCCTGTAGCTAAAGTGAAGACTTCAGATTTCCTGTAAACAAAAGGTACCCATTTTGCATTCATTATATCTTTTATCTGCAGTATAAACCAAGGTTGCCTAAAGTCTCTGTTGCCCTTATGAGAGCAAACATTTTGAGTCCTTTTGGGAAGAACCTGAGGGTATCTTCAAGGAATAATCCCCAGACTATTTTCTTTTTTCCCTACTTGATGTCAATGAAATGGCAAATAGAATAGCTAAATGATACGTGCAAATATTGTTGCTGATGCGTTGGGTACATCACCAATTCCCAGTGCCATCCAGGAGTATCAGCAGGTTTGCCCCAGAGCTTGCCTTTGGGATGACTGAACAAGCAATCAAGGTAGATGGCAAGCTCCTCTGGCCTTGAGGCTACCCTGAGGGCTGCTCTACACAGTAACACAGACCCAGCATCTGGGACTCTGCAGGCGATCAGTGAAGCAGCCTGTGCTTTCAGAACTGATGCTTCAGGCTCTTGGCACACCGCTTATGTCTCACTGAACAGTTCACACTTTCAAAGTACTCAGAAACTGATAGCAATAAGCTTGTTCAGCTATGAGATGTGAATATATTGGGCTCAAGTGAGATGGTATTGGTGACCATTTAAAAGTGGAAAAAATTAACAGATATAGAGATAAGTATTGGATGACCTTGACACAGAGTATAAAGCTGAATGACAAAGGGCCCGATCTTGTACTGGTGCTATGTATGACTGGTAATTTATTTGATTTTGACTTGTCCATTTCTTGCATTTTTTTACTTTCTAACCATTAGAAAATTATCTCCTGTTTATTCAAGCTCTAAATAGCAAACTAGTGTCTCAATACTTTTCCTACATATATCACTTTAAGGAGATATGGAAGTGAGAAAAATAATTATAATTTTTCCCCAGTAGATATGACTCTTCAACAGAATCTCCTCTAGCTGGTCTTATTTGCATGCAATACATGTAGAAGAAAAGTATGCAATGAATTTAATGGCTTTTTTCTTATTCAGTATACTAATTTGTGGACTTATAAACACAACATAATTTGTTGAATAGTGCTGGAGAACAAGTTTATCAGCTCATTAAAATCTTGACAATATAAACTGCAATTAACAAAAGGGAATGCAGTGTGTTACAGACTTTGTCATTCAGCTAAAGGTTTCTACCTATTTGCAATCATTTGAAATGCCAGATTGCAAGAGTTTAATTAGTTTAATTGTAGTTCTTGGTGTTCCAGATGAGTTCATACTTGGACAGTATTCTAAATATTTAAAATTCTCTTGGAGAATTGGATGGCATCAAGTTGCTGCTGGGAAGCAAGAAGCGGTAATAATGCTATGCAGCGGCATGTGATGGGGGATTTAAACAATAAAAGAAAAGTAACACCCACACATTTTGGATTAAAATTCACTTTTGGCAAATCTCAAAGCAGACTCTCTTGAATAACATTTCCAATTAATCCATTATGAATAGTCGTAGAAGGGTATTAGGCTAAATTGTTTCCCATATAATTATGGGAATTAAGAATGGATGGAAAGAAGCTCTGAGGAAAGAGATTTGGGGGTGTTGGTTGACAAGATGCTCAGTATGATCCAGCAACATGCACTCACAACCCAGAAAGCCAAATGTGTCCTCTGCTGCATCAAAAGAACTGTGACCAACAAGTTGAGGGATGTGATTCTGCACCTCTTCTCTGCTCTGGAGAGACTCCACCTGCAACCAGCTTTGGGATCTCCAACTTAAGGAGGACAAGAACTTGCTGGAGTGAATCCAGAGGAGAGGCACCAAGATGATCAGAGGGCTGGACCACCTCTCCTATGAAATCAGGCTGAGGACTGGGATATTCAATCTGGAGGAAAGAAGGCTCTTAGAGCAGCCTTCCAGTACCTGAAGGAGGCCTATGAGAAATCTGGAGAGGAGCTTTTTATAACGGCATGCAGTAATAGGATAAGGGACCATGGCTTCATACCCAGAGGGAGTAAGTTTAGATTAGTTATTAGGGAAGAAATTCTTGACTGTGAGGGTGGTGAGGCACTGAAACAAGTTTTCCAGAGAAACTATGGATGCTTCATCTCTGGAAGTTTGGATGGGGCACTGAGAAACTGTCTAGTGGAAGGTGTCTCTGCCCATGACAGGGGGATTGGAACAAGGCAATCTTTTTAAGGTCCCCTGCTTTCCAAACTAAGATTGTATGATAATTATCCTGTTTAAACAAGACCCTTTCTTAAAATCTTAGGCAAGTATGTAATATTTTAAATATTAAACATCTTTAGTATCTGTTTTAAAGTTTATGACTACATGAACCACAGAAGTTAAATTCTCAGAATCTATTCATTAATACAGTACCATGGACATAAATGTACGGATTACTGGCAAGCATCAAACCACAGCTTTTAAATACAAAACTGAATAGAAAGGAACATTACTTTCCCTGGTGTCATTCCACGGTACAATATCTGTACAAGCTGCCATACACTTTTTTCCAAAAGGTACTACTAATGGCTGTTTCTTCTCTATCTAATCTCTGGATTTTGTTTGCTTGTGACTTCTAATCTTTCTTACTTGTAAAGAAGAATGGGTGTTCATAGGAACTTAATTTTGGAAAGCCTGAAATTTTCTATTCCTCTTGTAGTTTCATTTACCAAAGAATCGTGCTTCTAGTTACACCAAAGAGCTAGACACGGAGAGGGATTGTTTCCCTCATTTGTATCCAAATAAAAATTTGTATCTGACATTTGTATCTAAAAATTTGTATCTAACTATTCAGTTGCCATACTTGGTACAATGTGCACCCATGAAAATACTGACAAATTTACAGGACACATATGACCTGCATTAAGAATGCAAAATACACCATGGGCAAAAGACAAATTTTGTGTAGCAACTTGCAAGCCTTATTCTCATGCAGAAATTGATATGCTTTAGCATATATTTGATCAGTGCTCCTGTTTCTCAACTGTTTACTTAAAATAATGTGAACAGATCAAACACATTGTAGCAATGCTCATATATGTGAAGCTGTAACCCACAAAAAGGTATGTCCTTGTGTATGTACCACTAATATTTTCCAAGATCAAAAAAAATTTAATTTAATCTGAAATATTACAATCAAAGTTTCACTCAAATCAAGTACTCAGTAAGGGAAAGTCTCAAGATTAAAATGAATTTGAAAGCTGTGTTCTACCTTCCATTGGTTCATGTTAATAGATATTCTATCAGCTGAAAACACTACTAGAAGTGTTAACAGAAAGAAAAAGGATATTTTCTGCAAATGTTACAGAAAACACATAGAAGGTGATTTCAAAATTCTCAGTGGCAATTACTTGTAATGTAATTTATGTTCATTTAGTCAGAAAAAGAAACCTCTCAAACAAAAGCTTCTTGTCTGACTAAAGCAGTTTGAACTTCGGATACAAAATTCTCCCAGTAACTCAGTTATGTACAATGGATGTACAGAATTATGTTTACAGCACTGATCTCTTCGTTAGGCCAAATTAACTATATGCTCCCACTTCATTTCATTAACTTTCCTCAGCCTCACGAAGTCACTCCATTTCTCCTTCTTGTCTAAATTTACCACACCAGAAAATAGACTAATGTTTACTTTCTCATCTGACAAAAGATGAGGAAAAAAATGGCTTCAGACAGGACCTTCTTTTGCTGTCACAGAAGAGCAGTGTTTGACTGAGAGCTCTTTAGGATTTGAACTGACTTCACTGTTTGCCTACATAGCTTCTTGTAATCTGTAGCAATATCTATCACGAGGATAAAAAACACAACATATTTTCTTGGAGTTTTTTTAAATAATTATTGGATGATTAAATAGAAACCTACATATGTAATTTTTTCTTGATAAATTGGAGAACTTCACTCACTCCTGAGGAACTGAACCAATATGTCACAGATAAATATGCGGAGCAAATTACTCCTGCTCCTCACATTGAGGGTTGTGGTTTCTAATGGAGTTTTCAGTTAAAAATATATTATCTTTATGATGGCAATTTAAATTTTTTAAAAAGATATTTCTATGCAAATATGTTTGCTCCGTTATGGGATTACTTAAATACAATTTATGACAATGAAGATATAAATTGGGATTTCAGTTGGTGAGTAACTTCAAATATCAAATGTGTTCAAACTGTAATATTATCTGTGAGGAGAACATAGAAAGCAATATATTGTCAATTTGTTTGCTATATTTCACTGCGTTTAGTAAAACCTTTTTCTCCAGTAAGAAAAAACGACTGTAATTCTACAGAAAAATAAGGACATGTTTCCTTTTCCTAGGGGTATTTTTTTTTCCATTTGGGAGCAAGCTGATTCTTTTGGTACTACAATACTTAGAAAATTCTGTTACTATCAACTGTAAGGGGATCTTGCCTACAGTTCAAGTATGTCTTGTCTTTGTTCCGAGAAAAGTGCTTGGAGTTACATGTCAGATTTAAGTTCATAGGAAACATGAACTTCATAAGATTTGTCTTGTCTCATTGCAATAAAACTGCTATAAATTAATGTCTTTCTCACCCAAAGAATGTTTTTCTTTTTTAAACACGTTTGACTTGTGTCAAGATCTTTCCTCAAAAGGTTGATACCCGTCTTTTTGTAACAAAGTGAATATCAAAAAGAGAAACAAAAGGAAATTGGAAAAAAAGAGGATACATTTTTGAATGAAGAGGTAGATCTTAATAATTTCTGTACATTGAGACAGAAGTGGTGAGTGGGTAGAAGAGACTTGTAGGGACATTTTAGTGCAGTTTGGCAGGAAATTAAGCACCTATATATCTGCTCATCTATCATGCATTCACCTTTATCTCTTGACATGTCCTTAGTAAATGGTGACATTTGGAAACAGTTCAATTAAAGTCACTGTGTTCTGGGTAATGCTGCAAACACTATGTGTGAAATAAATAACTTGTAAATTGCATTGCTTGAATATCACTACTGAAACAGCAAGTAGTATTGTAACAATGAGTATGTATAACAAAGTTGAATGAATACTGATTAGTCACTTATTTCATGATAGCTCTATAGCCAAAGGCCATTTTAACCTTACTGTTCAAGGTTCTTAAAAATTATGTCTATGTTAGAAAGAAGACTGGAGAGATTAAACTTTTCTGTTAGGTGAAATGCATTGAGAGATAAAAGAAAAAAAAAAATAAATTCTCTTCTCACACCTTAATCTCATATTTAAAGGAAGAGTTTTCCTTTATTTTGGAGTGAATTTTTTAAGGTAAATCTATACTCATATATAATCTATGTCTCACTCTCTTTTCCTTTTCTTTTCTGAAGCTGAGTCATGAAATATGTTTAGAGCCATGCTGGGGGAGAAAGGGATCTTTAAATATTAGTAATTGTACATACATTCTACTCCTCCACCAGACTTCCTTTCCTGTGATATAGGTAAGGTCATGTCACCTGTTACACTCAATGAAGAGAAAGTGCATAAATGCATTATAGACAGTAGCAGAAGGGACTAAAATGGAAATTAAAACATAGGGTACTTTAAACAAAAAGTTCCAGACAATACAGCTGTGGAATTTCTAGATCAAAGTATTTTAGTTTTCAGTTCTTTGTAAAAGACTTGGAAATCCTTCCCTGGGCCAGGGTGGGGGGTGGTCATGGTGGTGTAGGAGATGGGGCGGTGTGGAAGAAAAAAAATATTTTCAAGATATTAAAATGAGGGAAGTGAAATTTTCCAACTGGCTTAAGTGTGCATGCAAATGCATATAACAAGACCGCACAAATACAAGACTGTAGTTTGCCTTTTAATATTCTTTGTTTGACATATACCAAGATATTTTAGTAAAAGAGGAGTCTTTGCCAGAGGATTGCTGTTATATTTATTACAGAATCTTTACAATTTCTCAGACATACTTAATTCTTGAAGAAGCTTCTGTCCAGGTCAAGAATACTCTATTAACTGAGATTTTGAACCAAGCTATGCAGAAAACAATACTGAAGAGGTACTTTCTCATCACAGTCTGTAAAATTGCTTTAGAAAATAAGTTTTCAATGAGTTCCCATTTTACAAGTTTCACAACTTTTTTATGGTCATGTGGTCAACTCTCCGTTTATACAGAGGATATATATAAATCTAGGTTGTTAGAAACTATTGATATATTGAAGATTGGTATATCATGTATGTATTGTTGGTCTTTTGGTCATCCAGTCTTCCACAACTTCCTATAAACATGCACTGTAACACTACAGGTGTACCAGGTGTCATACATAATGTAAGACTCAAGACACTGGCTCATGACTCACACACCCTTTCACAAAAAGTAATGCCATTGTGCAGCAGTCCTACACTTTCTTCCCTGATGTGAATTTGATCAAGCTGACAGTGATGGTCACTATGTCAGAGTGAACAATAGGAACTGAGGTATATATATATCAGCATAAAACATCTACCAGGACTTCATGGCCATGTCCTTATTGGCAGCCATTCCAGCATAACCAATCTGTTTTGCAGAGTTGTTGCACACTTTAAATCGTCTGATGGATTGAATTCTTATTACCAGCCAAGAGTCAAAAGAGGAATAGGAGCAGCTGATGTCCCATAAAGATCAACACAAATGCGATGTTAAATCTTGTGAACTCTAATGTGAGCACCTTAGCAAGTAGGTTCATGCTAACTATGCATATGTTGAGATTTTGAATACAGATTACACATTGAAGTATCACTTGTTGTACAGTGGCATAACATTTTTAAAGCAGAAAAAAATACTCAGTAGAAAGTAGGCACTTTCATTTTTTCAGTTACCTCAATGAATCCATATTATTATTCACAACGTTTTGCAAGTATACTACAAACTAGGTAAGCCCAATGTGCATTAGAAGCAATATTTACACCGGTAAGTAAAATACCTCTGCCCCATGAAATGTAAGACTTATGCCCAATTGGTATGAACAAATAAAAACTATAGATCTCTGAAGTAAATAAGCAGATATGTAGACCAAGACTCAGTAAAGAAGACAAGCCTCTGCCAAAAAAGAGGGCTGATCCTCTGCATTGCAACTTCTCAACTATAAAAAAAAGGAGCTGCCCAGTGACTTAGACTGGCTACTTTACTTTGGCAATTTAGTTTGTTGAATGCTGAGTGTAATAGATCACACTCAAACATTTTTCCCTTTATTTTCGAATTTTTTTAACATATTAAGAAAAAAGTCCATATCTAGTCCCATTTGTCCAGCTTTTGCTCTTGTAGGGTGATGATGCCCCTTGTAACATTTCTTATGAGTATAGTAAATCACAGAAAATACTAATTAAAAAAGGACAATCTGAATCTTTACGGCTTTGTGTGTATTTTAGTATGGTTTTCTTATTAACCTGGTCTTGTCATTTGCTAAGAAACTCAACCTGAGATAAACGGTGAGTACGTTTCCCCATATGGCATGTTTCTCTCTTTTTATCTCTCTATATGCACACCACAAATTGTTTTCTGAGTGGTCTGCTTTGTAAAGCTATATAAGTAGGGACTGAAAGGCTGCTGTTATGGATAATTAAGTAGAAGGGAGAGAAATGCCAGTTCAGGATGCCACAAAATCATGGAAGGACATAATAAAGAGGGCATTTTTTTAACCTTCAGCCTAGAAGAGAGTATGTTAAAAATAAACTACAACAAAAATTGTGAGCAGAACTATTACAGGAAAATTACAAAGCATGGGTCTTTTTAATTTTTTTAATATTAGTGTAACATTTTTCCTCCTTCACTCCTCCCCTTATTCAGTTTTTATAACTTGCAGTTACTTTAAAATTAAACTATCTTCTAAAGTCTGAGAAAATGTCATTGCATTTGAACTACAAAGCATCCAGCGTGCCTCAGAATGCTGTGTAAATAACATGGAGGTCTAATTCTGTGCTCAACCTCAAGAGATGTCAGAATGATTTTTAAGTTATTTTTATTCTGTTTAGATTTTGCTCTGACTGAGAACAGATGGTGTGTTGTAACTGTCTTTTCGAATGAGCTGAATGTCTACAGGTTTGAAAGTTTAAGGTAAATCTCCTTGTTATACTCTGCGTGAAGGAGAACTATAGAAAGGCCTGTGCAAGTACAGTGTAGTTTCTGCACTAGGTGAATCCTCTGCTGGGGTGTTAAAACATCTTCATTAACTGCAGTGATATACATGGGGCAAATATATGAGGCCACATAGCTCTTTAAAGACCCAGATGTGCAGCTGGCCCTGTTTGTCAAGACAAATAGGTGCCAGAGATGAGAAGCCACATGGAAGCCTGTTTTCCAGCTGGCAGATTTAAAAGGCTTCCAGTCAAAAAGAGGATTCATGCAGAGAGTAGCTTATTAGCTAGAGGACAGAAGAGACTAGCTGCCTGATTTGAAAGGTTCTAGAAATTGTTTTCTTTTCCCCTTCTCTAGAGGGGATGGGATTGTTCTCCCTGTTAGCTTGATGGTTAATCAAAGTCATGTGTATTCTGTAGCAGAATTGCTCTGGTACTCATATCAGGCTTTGACTAGAGAACAAACACTGCACCACAAAGTTTTGAATCAATATGTTTTAACTCAAAGGAGATTAGTCACAGAGGCTGGTTTTCTTGGTTTGTTTCTCCCACTGTGTTTTCTTTACACTCAACACAGAAACAAAGCCTCTTTCAAAAGAGCTTAGAAAATATCTAAGTTAGGCTGGTTCACTCATCCTTGAAGGACTTTCTTTTCTTTCTAAGGAAGCTCATTACATTACTTGTCACCTTCATCAGAAGTACATTCTTTTGGATATCTTTCTCTGTGTAAACTGCTCTAAGAAATGTGATGTTAAATATTTTGTCAATTTTAGAAGGCACATTGAAGCAAAATTCTGTACACTAAGCTTAAGCCTTGCAAACTGCTGTCTATATGTTTCTGTTCAAATTCATAGAGATCTTCAATATTGTCTAAAGAAAAACAGAATTTAGACAAATCAGTGTAGCATTCATCATAGTATTATTCAATTAGAATTTATTGTGGGATTATGAATACAGAAATATTTCAATATTCCATATAGTCCCCAAAAGACTTGTGCTGTGGGTTTTCCTAGGTGGGCGGGGGGGGGGGGGGGGAAGAGGAAATGACTAGTACTAAAATTGTTAGTTTTATTTCCGTGTCCAAGTGATAATAGAAAACTTGAAAGCACACTTTAAAAGAAACAGATTTTGTTTGTTTGTTGGTTGGATGGATTCAACTGTAAAAGGTTGTTAAATCTTAAAATGAACAATGAGGTGCAGATCATTCAGCTTACAAACCATTGTCATGATCCCTTTTGTAGTGAACATTTAAAAGAAAAAAATACACCATCAACTCTTATATTTTATGTGGCAACTTGAATACATCTGTTACCTTCTTTAGTAAAAAGTTCTATAGTAGGAATATGGTTGTTTGCCACTCTGGATTTGACTAGTAGCTGATTACTCTTATCATGTTTACTTCCAGCAGGAGGCAAAACTTAAAGGTAATGAGAAGTAAGAGGAAAGCAAAAGCACCTGGGGAATCAACATCGGATTCTACATTACTTCATACAATTTTACATAATTACTTAGTTTTGAATTCTTCTCATCTGTGAGCAACATATAATCCACATAATCCCGAAGTGGAGTGCTATAATATTTGTCTCTGTCTTTTGAGGAGTTCCTTTTCTGTGGATGTTACACAATATTCCTATCATAAAGCCCTCCATGTGAGACTAGTTCTTCTCTGCATGAATTGCTATTAATCCTTGGTGACTTCAGAAGTTTTTTCCAGAGATCCATAAAGTCAGTGCATGACCATCTGAAATTCTGCAACTTTTTGTGTTTGTAGAATGGATTTCACTGGCATTTACTGCAACAAATTGCTAAAAATCTATGGTATAGACCTCTATGCACACTCCATTCCACTGTATTTCTCCATTTGAATACATGAACTTCATTCTTTTCACTTATTTCAACAGGAATCTGCCAGAGACATTAATTCTGATGTAAACTATATATTTAGCAACCAAAGCAAAGCTTTATGAGGAAAAATTGTCTGTGAGACATTTTGACATTTTGTATAGACTGAACTATTCTCAGGTACCTGACAGATAGATAAACCTTTCTATTTCCTGAATATGCTTTGGTAACATGTCTTTTGATTTTCTTCTTTCATGGTCACAAATATCTGCTGTTTTCTGTCTGTGTGGAGCACAATTATCTCTTAACCCTCTCTCATTCTGCCTGCAAATGATTCTGCTATTTGATCTTTCCTCCCTATGTTTCTTTTTTTCTTGTCTTCTCTTTTCTCTACTGGGCTTTGTGTGTGTGGTTCTTTTCTTTTCTTTTCTTTTCTTTTCTTTTCTTTTCTTTTCTTTTCTTTTCTTTTCTTTTCTTTTCTTTTCTTTTCTTTTCTTTTTGTTTTGGTTTTTTTTGTTTTGTGTTTTGCTTTGTTTTGGTATTTTGGTTTTGGGTTTTTTTTAGTGGGGTAATTTTTGGGGTTTTTTTGTTTGTTTGGGGTTTTTTGTTGTTTTTGTTTAGTTGGTTGGTTGGCTTTGGGGTTTTTTGTTGTTGTTTTTGGGGGTTTTTTTCTGCTTTTTCTGTCACTGCAGTCTGGCAAATTTGCTCTTGAACTTTTAGACTTGCAACTATCCCTTCCTCTGCCATGCATGTGTGGAAAGTATCAAAGTCCAAAAGTCTGTGCTCTAGGTTTTATTCTGCACCCTTGTATCCCTTATATCTTTAAATGTCAGTGTGTTCCACACTACTTTTGCCTTCTGTTATGATATAATGCCAGACAGGAGCCAAGTACCATGCAGCCATTCATACAACCAGCAGCATCAAGGAGAGAATTGAATCATAAGGATAAAAGGAAGAAAACTTGTGGGCTGAGATAAAGACAGTTTAATAGGGAGAACAAACGTCATGCACACAGCAAAACAAAACAAGGAATTAATTCACTTCTTCCCATGGGCAGGCAGATGTTCAGCCATCCCCAGGAGAGCAGAGTCCTGTCACATGTAATGGTTACTGGGGAAGACAACTGCCTTTACTCTGACTGCTCCCCCTGCTTCCTCCTTCTTCCCCCCACTTTATATACTGAGCATGATGTCACATAGAATAACCCTTAGGTCAGTTTGGGTCACCTGCCCTGACTGTCTCCTGTCAGCCTCCTGTGAAACCCCAGTCTCCTCCCCAGTGTGGCAGTATGAAAAGCAGAAAAGGCCTTGGCTCTAAGACCTTCTCAGCAATAAAAACCCATCTCTTTTTTATCAATCCTGTGATCAGCACAAATCTAAAACACAGCCCCATATGAGCCACTGGGAAGAAAATTTACCCCAGCCCAAACCAGCGTACCTTCATCTTTACTTCCTGAATCTTTACTTTGCTAACCTCTACAGGATGATAGTAAAAAGACAAAAGTCTGTATCTGCGCTCTGAATAAAGACTCTCATGTTGGGCTCGTTTTTTTACAAGAATTTCTGTTGCTTTTTCTCCTTCCTTAGGCCACTGCCAGTATTGTCTGTGAGCATCATCACCTTTTCTTTCCAGAAGACATCTCTGAAGAGGAAAGATAATAATTGGAAAAACTGTCATCTAACTCCCTGTACTGTTTTAAGTACTTTTTACGCAATTTCACACACCTGTTAACCATACTCTTGTACTAAAAAAAAAAATTTCTTCTTAACTTGGTTGGTAATCATTTGAAAGTTCAAATTCTAAGCCAACTCCTTTTTATATGAAAAATTTTAATTGCTTGTAGTCATATTATTCATAAAATGACTGGTAACAGTAGCCAGGCATATATTCAAATTTCATTAATGTAGCTAGTCAGGGGATCAACAAAGATGTTTAGAAAGAATTGGGAAATTGAAGGTATTTGGTAGTTTACCCAAATGTTTTGGATTGAAATATTTATGCAAATTCAAAGCTTGCATAAAAAGTTTGTTTGGTTGTTGCATTCAACAATAACCAAGCAAACAAACAAACAAAGAGAGGATTCTTTACCACAGAGTTCTAATCCAGTAAATCTGACATATAATTTGAGTGCAGTCACTGGAAGAGGTTTCACACAACTTTCAGGACTGCGTTCTTATTTTTTCTGTATATACATTTTAGTTTAAACATCTTAACAACCTTAATTTAGCTTGAGATCTTTAACCATTCCTTGTCTTTAATTGTAATTTTCTTGAAACATGACAATTATGTCTCAAAATAAAATCAAAATTCCAGCAACCATCAGCTTTTATCCAAATGCTAATACACAGTCTGGCCATGGAAAATCTGTCATTCATCTATATGCTACTTAAAATAGTCATTTTAGTATTGGCAGTGCTGATTAAAAAGCAAACTTTTACCAAAGCATCACAAAATGAAATTCAATACAAATGAGATCTTTGCATGTATATATATGTATATATATATGTATTAATACATACTTATATACATATATATATCACAACAATTTATATATATTTATATATATATATATACTTTAGCTGACACTCGAGATGCATTATAAAATTGATCTCTTTAATGTTAAGTATAAAAGAGGGAAAAAGTGAAATTACCTAAAATATTGTACTTACTGAGTTTTGAGATTTTATCATTGTTTGTATTTCTTTAAAACAAATCTGTGTCTGGGATGTCATCCTTTTCAAAGAGGAGGAGTAGATTAATTGGGTAATAAAACCAATCATTTACATAGGGCTGGATCCTAAGCTACTTTGTCACAATCAAAGTGTATGTTTCCACTGCTCTTTCACCCACTGAAGTGTTACCAGGTATCCACAACATGGAAAGAAAAATAGTAGAGTAAAAACAGAGAATGCTTTTTCTTTTTTTCCCCCTGTTACTTAAGTGTAAATATTTTAACGGGTATAAAGCCTTTCTGGGGAGGAGAACTTAAGTTGTGAGAGGCACTGTAATCTCAGCTACTCTTTTCCCTTCTAGTAGTTATAAAGATATTAATAAAATCCGAGAAAAATATCATTCACTTATGAAAAGAAAATAGTTCCAACAGAAGACTATAGAATATAGTTATGAGATATTATACTTTTCAATAGCTCTCAGAAGCATTGGAACTCAAGCTTGACATAGTTCAGGTAAATTCTACTTTTGAAAAACTAGTTTTTAAGCATGTATCTGTACATTATTAACACAATAATTTGAGGTGCAATCAGAAGTGCAAGACTACATGTATCATGTAATTAGTTTTTACTTCATCATTACATTCCATTCTGATGGAAATTAACAGAAACAGACATCTAATTAACAGATTATTTATACAGAGCTATATTTTTAATTTTATTTGATACCTGTGAGGATCTATTTATTTCAGAAGCAATATAAAAAGTTGTAACTCACCTCATGGTTTGATTCATACCTCCTCTACCCATTAGTGTATGCCTTGCCTGCTGGCTAGAATCAAGGTAGAAACATTTGGAAAATAAGTATTTTTGGCAATTAGAAGAACTAATTTTCAGTAAGTGTGCTTAGCAAAATCAGCAAGCAGCTTTCCATAAGATGTTTAGTTGGAAATTATTCCTTCACACCAGAAGAAAATGTTAAGTGAGTAAGAAATCCTTTTCAGACTGGGGTTTTGCCAGCAGCACTGAATTCACACAGAGGGAGATTTTTTTTTGGCATGAAAAGCTGCAATATCTTTAACTCTCCTCCCAAACACAGACACTCTCATCTTCTTTGCAATTACAGTGAACTTGGACTGTTTGTTCAGTAGCAAGAAAATCTCTTAGTTCTTGCCTAAGTGAAAGAGGACTGACATCACAGGTAAAATAGATTCTGATCCTCTAGATATAGTAGTCTCTGACGGTATGCTGAAAATCAGTGGCATTTAAATATGACAGTAGACATCTGAGTTGGTAAAGTAAGTTGTTAAATGTTCAAGTCTAAGAAATTTTAAATCCCCAAATTAAAATCATGAGAAATAAAAGCATATTTTACTGAGAGTCATCACAAGACTTTTCAAAAACAAAATGTTTAAGGTTTTATTTCTCTCTTTAATTCCTTTGGCAGAATATTTTTTCCAACACTGTCACGTCCATGGGCCTTTTCTGTTGCAAGAGCACACTCATCCTGACTACCATCATGTGGTTTAGTACCTGTAATAAGATCCTGAAAACAGTGCTTTTCAGCATGGATAGAGAGCAAATCTTTTTTTTTCTGTTTTACAGGCATATTGTCAAAAAAAAAAAAAAAAGTTTAAAGTTCTTACCTTTGTATTTCAAGCAGCTGGAGAGCCTTATCTGAGTTTCATTATCTGTCCTAGAGAAAGTCATCCCATAAAGTCAAAGCTCCAACTTTCTGCCTGATTTGAAGCTAAAAACCCACCCATATTTTCACATGGTATTTGCTTAACATTTTTTGAAATGTTCTTTCTTCCACTGAGAGAGAAGGTCAGAACTGAAAAGTTGAGATGGATTTGTTGAAACTTTCATAGAGGAAATGTTGGTCTTATGCAAGGTCAGAGTCGGAATTCAATTTGCAAAATCATGGTGAAGATAGGCAAAACTGTGGGCTCTGAAGGGAGGTTAGGAAGTTTCTTATTGTTGAAGCACAGCGGAACTTTAATCCTGTTTGCTTTGAACATTTCATTGGTCTGATAATGACTTCATAAACAATCCAATGAAAAAATTCAGTGCTGTAATTAAGGAAATTACACTGCAGCCCTACTAGCCTCTCTGTAGAAGCAAAAATTTGTAAGCAAGCTAACACAAGATTAGTCCAAATAATAAAAACAGAATACTAAAGTCAAACTATGTAGTAGGTTCTTAAATACAATGGCAGAAAATGTCATTTCTTTATAATATTTTCACTACAAGGCAAATCATATCTGCATTTAAAACCATGACATACTGGGAAAAACACTTCCTTTTCTTTATTATAAGAAAACAATTGTATGGGATTAAATAAGATTGAGAAGTCTATGAGTAAATCTGACTTGGTTATCAGTCTAATAGCATATTAAAGTTGTTTACTGGGAGAAGGCCAGGAGAGAAAATCAGGAATAAAAGGAAGAAGTTATAACTCCTTAAACTTCAAAGATGTAATTTAGTTAGTTTCCTACAGACCATCTTCTCATGAACCTGATTCTCACAGGACATCTCAGTCAATTTAAAATTTGTTTGCTCTACCATCTCATAGGAATCATGATGCTTCTATCAGCATCTTGTTTTTGTATCAGCCTCTGTGAAAAGTAGTGATTCATTATTTTTTAGTGAGGATTCCACACCACCTAATTATGAATTTTTACATTTTAGAGTAACTATGATTTGCTTGTATTTGTATTAAAAAATTGAATTCTGTTGCAAAAGAGTGTTCTGAGGTCATAAATTAAGTTCCTGTGGGAGATACTTTATTCTGTTAGGTCTGTAAGACAATAAACCTAGGCTAAGACATGCTCTACCTAGTGGTACAGTATAATAAATATAGTCAGTAAAAATACCTCTCCTAGTACTATGTGTTCATAAAATTAGAAATGACCTAGGCCTTCCTGGATTGTCAATCCAGTTATTTCCCATGAAATACAACCATGCCATGTCATATTTTTGATATAAATACCTACACTGTTCTGCTTCTAATTTGTATTTAGACTATTACAGATAGACCCTCACTACTAAAATTATTAGAAACTTTTTTTTTATTCTTTCCAGTGCAAAGGTATGGTGGGAAAATATTTTAAAAGTGACTGGTCCAAAGTAAAAGAAAAATATAACTCTTTTAAAACGTCCATGGACATTGAGACATGTTGAAAGTACAATGCTATATTTGAGGGGAAAGATTCTGCCTCATGTAATAAACTGTTGACAAGTGGTAACATTTACTGAGCAATCTGAGAGAATATTTTCCTTACTGACAAAAGGTTTTTGGCAGATACCTTTAGTGATCTAAAAAGCTAGTTAGTGTGTTCCTTGAGCAGCTGCAAAAGTGAGGCAAGGCAGAATTAGACTGGATTTTTGTGTTTCTTTTAAAAACCTCCCTTAGAATAAGCTACAAAGCCTCATTCTTTATAAAAGAAAATGTTGCTCCATCCATGGAAACTTTCAAGGCTGGACAGAACTTTCAGCAACCTGATCCAGTTGATGTTCCTGTTTATTGCAGGAAGAGTTGGATGAGATGACATCTAAAGGTTGCTTCCAATACAAACTATTTTTTGGTTCTATGATCAGTCCTCATATAAGGAGAGCCTTGTGGGCTGCCCAAATCTAGAAACCTATTTTCAAGTGGTTGTATACACACTGATTGAATCCCACTATTGTACACAAGGCAGTTTGCGGTGGATGGAGGAGAGGCAGCTATGACACATGTATCAGAAGTAGAGATTTAGTAGTGTGTACCACAACTGGTGTGTTCTGTTACATAGGAAAATACAGAAATTTGTTCTTAAACCCTGGCGGTGAATTAATTTCTTTGTGAGACCTATTTTCAATTTACTTCAAGTTTTCCTTAGATGTCAAAAACACTGAAAGTTTGTCCATAAGTGTTGCTATATACAATTGAGTCTTGCTCCAGTATACCAGAGGTGAGAGTCTCCTCTTTAGATTTATATATGTGAGAGAAATTCCCTATATATGGTATGAAATGTTAGAACCCTAAGAACAAGAGACCCCAATGATCCCAATCAGCCTCCCCTGGAGACCCACACCCATATCCTTCCAAACTCCCAGCTCACCTCCCTGCAAGGGCCCTCTTGTCCTAACTCTAGGATCCTAAAATAGTAATTTCTGTTGTTTGTTTCTCTGAAATACTTAAGTAAAACACCTTAAAATTGCAAGATTTCTGGCCAGATTATTTTTGAATATATTATGCTAACATCCTTAGTCTACAGTAAGATGCAGCATCCCGTAGTCTCCAAAACACTCAGATTTAAAATTCACATGAGCATTACTGTACTGTGAACTCTGTTCTGAACCAAGTCCCTTGGATAGCAGTATAACATATAGCAGATTTTTTTTATTTATTTGTTTCTTATTACAGAATAACTCAGTAATATAAGGTAGATATAAACACCTTTATGATGAAAAAGCACTAAAATGTCCCTGGCTGGTTAATTATGACAGTTGAAAAAAGAGGCTAAATTTGGGATTGAGTGGCAGGTGGCAAGGGCCCCAGAAGCTTCCTTTCATCTGGCTACCATTTTCACTCTGCAAGAGCATATGAGTGAGAGTGCGTGTTCCAGGGAACCATGTGGAATGAAATAATCCCCTACAGAAATGGAGTGTAATGAGGCTAGCCACCGGGCAGTAAAATATCAGCGTCTGTCTGACAGTTTGGGAGTTCACCAGCTTTGGGCCTCCATGATGCCCAATAAATGGGATTATGAAGAATTCTTCTTCTCTATTTCATTTTCTTGCCTAAAGACATTCTTGTCTCAGGTTAGACAGATCTCTGCTTGCTTGTCAGTCCCTACTCACTTCACTTGAAGCCACAAAAAACAGCATATAGGAAAGCAGCATCAGACTCAAGTAGAAATGACTAAATTCTTGATATCAGGCCATATCTTGGTTTGAGATACATTAATATCCCAAACAGCCCTGAAGCCTTTAACAGTCTTTGACACTGGAACAAGTAGCAGCACATGGCCTGTGTTTATACCATTAACATTTCACAAACTACAGCAGAGAAAATGTGCAAAATAGCCTCATCAGTGGTAATTCCTGATTGGTGCTGAGGAACTACTTAGAAAACATATAATTTGGTTTGATTCAAAGCAATGCTAGGGATCATCCTAAGAATTTCAAAGTGGCCAATAAAGAGCCTGCTGAAAGATGTGCTCCTTGTCAGAAACAAGATTCCAAAGTGGCTTTGTCAGCTTTGTCATCCATTTGCTGTAGATAGTGAGTGAGCTAACAGGTGGGTATGGATTAACAGGAAGGGTAAACTTATCCCTCGAAATGTCAATACACCCTATTTCATGGTCATGGCCCAGAAAGGCACTACTGCAGTGATTTCTCTCCAATGACCCACGAGAATATACTCATTGCTCAACATGGATCACTGGATTAGTACGTATGTGTAGTCTGTTTGCTGGCACATGTACCAGAATTTGGTAATTCAGGGGAGTAAATTTTATACATTTCATTACTCTATTAATGACAAACTCACAAACAACTTCACATTCCAGTCAATATTGTATAAGGAATCATTGCCTTTTCTTCTGGAAAATAATTCAACTACTTACAGAAGTTAATATTGCATTGTGGATTTTGCTGTTGTACTTGCAATTTTACAGTAAATATTAAAGCTTAATTTAGTATAAATTTAAATGTTACTGACAAGAATTATTTCCATGTTTCCCTTTCTCACAGAAAATAGCTCTCTAATTATTTGGGGCATTTTGTGTTGGATTTTGGTTTTTCCTGAAGTCAGTCTGTCCTTCCTAATTATGGGTGTGTTCTCAGTATCTTTTTGTTCACCTTATATGCTCCTCTGCAATTATTAAATCTCTGCTCTAATGTATAAGTTTAATGCTGTAGGGTGCATATGTCATACTTAAATTTAAAAAAAACCAAAACATTATACTGGAAAGACATTAGAGATGTGGAATTTATGATACTTCCCATCCATCATCTCTTTTGATGCATTGATTAAGATGCAGAGATACTCCTCATATTGCTGTCTATACTATGTTCTCCTGTGTTGGTGCATAGTGGACCATTTTGTGCACTATTGCCTCTGTTGCTGTAGAAAAATGCTTTGTTTCTTTTGCAGGAGTAAATATTATCTCTGAACCACAGCTCATCATGAAGTAAGAAAGAGCTCTTTTAATGAATATCACTAAGCACAAAAAGAAGAATTTCCACCTTCGTAGAGAGAACATGAATATACATGCAGTGTTTGGCAACTCTAGGAGGTAGACATCTTAACCAGGACAACGCAGAGCACAAGTTTCACCACAGATCTTTTAAGTTCATATTCATCATTGGCAGTTATGTAGTTCAGCTCTGGAGTATGCTTGCATTATACTTGAAAACTCAACTCCTCTGCCACTAATAATAAAGGATACTGCTGAATTTGAACCTATCCAACTTTACTATTTTGCAACCAACCTGATCCTTAATGTTCATGAGTCTAAATGTATAAAAGATGTGTTTATTAACATATTTGTTTTTGCATGTCTATTTTGTGAGATCATGTGTAGTTTCTGACATACTGTGTGGAGTGGAAAGGGAAATTACTAGTGAAATGCTGTCTCTCTTTTGCTTATCACTCAAATTTTTATTTTTGCCCCCTTTACTTCATGTAAGGAACTATATCACTTTTTCTGTCTTTGAGTTAAAAGCACTTTCTTACATGGAAAGTACTAGATGAACCTATAAAAGACCTGAATATTTACAGTTAAAAAAACCAAAATGACTCTTCAACATTAGGCTTTTTTCTCTGCTGTGACAGATGGTACACATTTCTGTTTGGATCTGAAAAAATGTCATGTTAAGAAATATTTCCATGTAACTTTTATTTATGCTATTTGAAAACAAGCCTGAGTTAACCCGACCAGAAGATTAATACCAAAAAAGCATTACACCCAACAGTTCACTACCCCAAACCTTGCTAATCCAAAACACTAAATTTCTTTTTGCCAAACAACAGTGTCAATGAAGAGACTAATAAGAGATAAATCCCTTCCTTTCAATTAACATTTAAGACAAATCAGTCATTTTCAGATATTGCATGCTGTGGGTCAGCTGTGAGGATGCTGAACTGCAGCCCAAAAACATTCACAGCATACTGCTGGTTTTTGTTGCATGCTAGACTGCAAACATCTGACAGGATGGCAAAGTAAGTATGTTCAAATAAACCAGAAGGAATAGCTCCAAAAACTGGCATGCACATTAACCCAAAACAACTGGCTGTCCAAATGATTGCTAATTCAGTTTTCATTATCACTCTCTTATTTTGTTTACTGAAACATTCTTTAGAATGTTTATATAGAACCACAGGGGACATGCTGGAGTTATATATTGGGGAAAATTCTATTACCATACCCAGTCCACTCTATTATACTGTTCCCTCCAGGAAAACAACAAAGTATTTTGCTGGTTTATAATTTTCTTCTCTTTTGCAGTAGGAATTAGATGCTTACTGAAGAAAGACGATTAAATTTTAAGTTATGTATTTTTTAAAAAACCTGTCTCAATCCTGCTGGTGACAAATGTTCTGCTATCCTGGAGGAAGGAAATTAGCGTGACAGCATTATCATGCAGTTTTTTGATTACCTAAATAACAAAGATGTTCTTCTTGTCATCTACACACTTTATTTTGTAAAATCAGTAAGTGGCATAGTTTAATATAAACAGATAGAATGGCACCTGCCTGTCAGATAAGATTGAAATGTAAACATGGTGGCACTGGGTAGGGTAGGGGGGTGGAGAATGAAGGAGGCTTTATACCCACTATAATGTTTTGGTTTTTGTGCTAATGCAAAGGCCAGTGACAAACGCTTGAGGCTAAAGAGCCTTTCCACAAAGCCATGCATAGGACTGTGTTTGGACAAGATATTACCTCTAGAATTACTGGAGATTGTTCTTCCTGCAAGTACTTTGTTTATACCACCCATATTTTGTTACTATGTCTGTAGAAGATTAAAGGACCTCGAAGACCTGTATTCTTCAGGACATCACTCTCAGAAGAGTGAGTAATACTCACTGAATAAATGAACGCTGAATAAATTCAGATTTCTCTTTTCTTCTTTCCAGAAGGACAACTAGATAGGCCTACATAGTACATTTTTTTTTAAAGCTATTTTTTCTCAGAAAAAGGAACAACAGAATAACAAAAGAAAAAAAAAATACATAACTGATGATGCTACTTCCAAATCAGTAAAATATATAAGTATATTATTGATATAATCCCTATTCAGAAATGTGTGCTTACCTACATGTTTCCTCTAAAAAAAAAGCATGATTCTGTCTAATCATTCATGTGTTTATTCTTAGTGAAGAATCAATCACTGAACTGGCATTTCAGGGACAGACAGACTAAAGGAAGACAATTATCTGGAGAAAAAAAGAGGACTCCAAAGAGAGAAACTACTCAAACACCTCTGCATAATATCAGTGCAGAATACTACTGAGAAAATTCCTTGCACTGGCCAAGACTCATTTCAGCATGACAATAACCTTTGTATAATACTTGAATTCTAACCTTCTGTTAAAGGCCCCCTCTAATTACCTAGATATGTCAGGTGGTAAGTCTTGCCACTCAGAATAAATCTGACATCAACAGATTTCTCCTCCTAATTTTTATTTTAATAAGTAAGCCATACAGCAGCTGTGAAGTTACTGATAATGAATGTTAGGAAATAGGATTACTCAAGTGAGTTAAATCCTTCTGCTTGTTCATTATCTGCTATATAATACTTGAAAGTCACTTCCTGAATAGACAGAGAACAAGTAGCTGGAACCTACATATTTGATCCCTACGCCTCCAGCTCAGACACTAAACAAGGCTCAGTCCGTGAGAAAACCTGGGATGACCACAGTATCTACATGTGCTTATGTGCATTGTTTTGTTCAGAAACTCTCCAGCAGGTTGTGGGTGTTTGGATATTGGCATGCTTGTGTGTGTAAGATTACTTTATGAAGAGTAGGCTGATCTGGTTTTGACATGATGTGGGCTATTTTTTAGCATCTAGTCACAAACAGTTTGGCACCTAAAACTCCAGGAGGCATTTATACTTACAGGTCCTCAGAGTTTGAGTTACTATGGGGCTAATTTATATACTTCCTGAGCTGCCAAGCTGCCTTGCCTGTTCCTCTCACCTGCTTTCCCTGGTAAGAGATGCACTGCTATTGGCCTTTTCTTCCCAAGCCTGTATGATAATGTCACTGCACTAGATCCACTAGAACTTCAAGTTTGACTAACTGGACAAATAAATTTACAAGTTATCAGGGAAATTCTTTCCAATAAAACTAATAACCTTTTTTCCCTGTTAAATTCAGCTGGATTACATTATCCTTTTATCAACAAAGAGATCAGAGAAATATGATGCAAATTTTGCATTTATACTGGTAACAGAAAGTAGATCAGATGTAACAAATTACATTGGATTCAGTTTCATAGCAATGTCCGTGTCAGTTATGTATTTATTTTAAGCAATGAAGCTCACTCTGAGAATCTTCTGCCTTAATAAAGTTGTCTTTGACATTGAATCATACCATATCTTAATTAAAAACTTGTAGAAATTAAAGATAGCACATAATAAATAGCTTAAAACCACCTTAAAGGCTATTTAAACTTAATATTTCTAAGTGTATAGGAATCAGTAAATAGAGCTGTTTTGACTGTGATTCCACACATAGAAATTTTTATGAAGTGTCTATACTAGACACTGTTTTGAACTGCATGCTAGACATAGGTGTGGAATTGCAACTAATGAGGAGGACAAGTGATCAGTTACCTGAGTCACTCTGAAACCAAATGGTCACAACCTACCAAACGTATTTTAGCACACTTCTTTATGGGTTGTAGCAAAGGAAACAAGTAATATCTATAAATAATATAATATATATAATAGATATTATATAATCATTATAATATTAATATAATCTATAAAATCTATACCAACAGAAAAGGACACTAGAAATTACTCAGAAAGTAATTATTGAGAAAGCTACTTGAAATCATCAGAGAACATCCTTAATGTGACATTTTAATCTCATACTGGAGCAAAAGGCCTAACATTGTCCATGTGAGAGAAGACTGTCAAGTTAAAGTAAGGAAATAATTTTGACTTAGTATGCAAAAAACAGATTTCTGTGAGGATGTGTCTACTGCCAGTGTCTACATTCAGACAAATATGAAAATACTGAAGATAGTTCAAAGAATGGACATAAAAGGGCTCTGGGAATCAGAAAATGTCTTATTATCTGAGGCTTAAATAATTCAATCAATTTAGCAGATCTGCAGAGAAGGTTAAAGGTGATCCAATCTGAGTGCAGACCCTCATTCAAGTAAAAGAGATCTGATAGTGGGAGTGCTCAGAATTGCAGACAAAGACATAAGAATCTCCAACACTTGAAAGATGAACTTGGATGAATTCAAGCTTGGGAGATTAATTTTAAAGCACTAAGAATAATTTATGTAAGAATAGATGTCATAGACACACCAGCATATGGACTTTTTGGAGGGCAGTCTAAATGTTGCCCTTAAATACATACAGCTTCTAGAAAAACTGAAAAGAGAAGAGGCTCAGTTTTGTCCCTGTCTGGGTTTCAAATTTCAGACACTTAATTACTAATTCAGGAAAGAGAAGAGAGTTCGTTTCATAAGAGGCATAAACCAGAAAATGTAGCACTTCAGAATCTGACTTGATTTCCAGTAGTGCTGTGGCTTGTGATTGACTGGCACAGACTTCTATCTCAGAAGACAGGAGATTTACCTGTTGCTGAAAAATTTACCCTCTGTATGCATTGTTGTGCAGAAGGGGGTATGAAATCATCCTTTGACCATTCTGTCAGTCACACCTGCTCTTTTCTGTTCCTCCATTCAGTACTGTTGAAATTTGCAAAAGTTTAAATTTGTTATTTTTGAAGTTTAGGACACAGTAAAAGGGATGGTGGGAGAAAAAATTGGAACAAAACATTTTCATTTTTTTAGAGATGAGGTGACAGTAATCTAGCAAAATTTCTTGGCTTTCCCACTCCTTTCTCAAACCAAGAGTACTAGAAACTCTCTAAAGACTTTTAGTGACTTTGCTGCTAATTTAATTTCTGAAATGTGAGAGTAATGCAAAACTTTATAAAAGTCTAAGATAGGTAATTGCCACCTTTCCCTTTGTTCCTAATAGTTGACATATTCTCTGAGCAAACAAACTTCCCTTAAACGAAATAATTTTCACTTTCCCCAAACCACATTTATCAAAGTCTTTATTACTTACTATTATGTCTTCAATCTATGGGTCCTTTAGTCACATAGCAAAATGACAGATTTGGACCTTACAATAAAATTGTCCCCCATTTTAACACTGTGCTGACTGAATATTTCAGCAGTGTCATCTCCAGTAGGTTAAATAATTATTAAAAATTACTTACCCTATTTCATGTTGTGAAATCCAAACAACTGTTAAATGTATGCAACAGATACTAGTGAGAAAAGTAAACTTGCAGATACCTTGCTAGTGAAACTAATTTTTGCTGGTGAAAAAGATTCACCTTTTCCAGGAACTGAGGATTATCTAAATAATCTTGCTGATAATTTTTATTGATTCAAATTATACCCAATTCCAACAGTTAGCTAGAAATTAAAGTTGAGTTTTCTGTGCAAGAGCAAACACCTCACCTGATGAATGCTGAAAGTATGATGATTTTGGTTTGGAAACTCTTCCAAAAGATAGTTAATTAACATTGCATCCATTGACATAATGCTGCTTTCTGTCATATTGCTTGCTTGCAGTACTCTAACTGCAAAAGTCTACCCCAATTGAACATTTATGCCTTTTAGCATATGAGTTGCTGCCAACTGTTTGCTTCAACCATTTACTGTTAATGTTTTACATGGAGTGGCTAGTCACATGAATCTCATGGCATTGTCCCTGCTTCCTAACTCAACAAATTGTTCAGAAGAAGGTTGTACCATGTAAAGCTAAGGTGTTTCAATCTATATTAATTTGTTCTTCTGCTGCTCTCAAATGTTCAACAGGTTGATGCAAATTGTTGGAAGACAAATACATGCATGTTTCAAAACATGTGAATACCTCTTTTCCACATAGATGAGTCAAGAAGAAGATGACTCATCTAATTGAGTAAAAATAAGAGCAAATTTAGTCTCCTATACTAAGATTCCTGTTTCTGGAATTTTGCATCAGTTTTATATAGATCAAAAAATTAAATCATAGTAAAAGAATGCTGAACTCTATGCATATTTGATTAGGATGTTTACACATTTTTATGTAATCTGAAAGAGGTAAGTATATTCATAACTAAAACTGAACGCTGAACAGCTAAATGGACCCTCTAGAAAAGTGAAGGAAGGAAAATAAATTTTCTCAGAGCTATGAGCTGGTCCAATATAGAGTAAGATTTTAAAATGTTTTGCTACATTTTTTGGGGTTTTTTTGAAATTTGACTTTGTAAGTCAAAGAAAATAAATGCACCCATAATCATTATGCATCAGAATATAAAAATGCATATTTATCCATTTGCTGCACTCCTTTTCTCCCCTTCAAAATTTTGAAAGCTACTGAACATTTACAAGATTGGTCAGAGAAGCACATCTATAAATATTGAATTTCCACACAGCCTGTACAGGGTCACAGTGATTGGTCTGACTTATCAGCTGCTGTGAGGTGAAGTGTTTTGTGGAGTTTACACGGAGGCCAAGAGTAGAGGCCAGACAGGCAATCAGCACTTCTTATTAACTGGCCAAATTACTGCATACAAACCTGGCAGAATCCCAGAAAGGAATACAGAAGATAGTTTCAAATGCTGTAATAGAAGAATATAAGAAACTTGATAGAGGACAATGCAACATCACAATTCAGATTTAAAATGGTCAGAGAAAGACATGCTTCATTACTGCCTCTACTGAAAAACTTCCTGTTCAGTTTTCAAAACCAATTTTCCCCCTGTAATACAGGGAGGTTACGTATGAGAAGCTTTTATGTCAACTTTCAGTATTTAGAAAAAGAGGCATCTTTCTGGATATGTGAAACATGATTTAATCCTATAATTGCAATAACTTGATAAATAGCTGGTTGTGACTTAATATCAGTAAAGAAATGTTTGTATGAGACTTGTTTAAAGCAAAGTTCTAGTCAGAAAAGGGAAAATATGAGGCAGATAATACAAAAGAATGTAAATTCAATTTGCAGAAATCCTATTCAATGCTGAAACACTTTTCAACATTGACCAAAGAACCCTCCTTAGAACTACCCAGGAGCATAGTGTGTTAATAAGAAGAAGGAAATAAGTTTGAAAAGAAAATTAATCCATTGATAAGAAAGTTCAGTGAGAATATCTCTGACTTTAAGAAGATTTCATGGACATTAATCACAATAAATTTTACTTTCCCACTTGATGCCCAGTCATTGGAACACTCTGTAGAGATGGAAGTGCAGGTCCCTGTTTCATGAAAGTGTTGTTTGTAGGGTAATTTTTCTAATCAAGGAATTACTTGCTCTCTCCTATCCTACTTGCCCATACTCAAAACAGGAGAAAGAAATTAGGATCAATTAGGATTTAAATGATACCTGAAAAAAATGCAGATTTTTTTTTTACGGCATTTCAAATATGAAAGAACCTACAAATCTTGATAAGGAATTGACCTTTGGGCAGGATGATCTTTACTTTCAATTTCTTTTGAACAGAAATTTTGGCCCAAAAATATCTTGTATAATTTTTATAAGTTGTTCTCAGTTGATAGACCTCATGATAAAACACATCTTGGACTTTAAGAACAGATATACAAAGGAAAACTGCTTTGACCTCAAGAAGGGAGAATCAGTTCATATGAATGACATAAAATCGAGGTGTTTATGTGAGAATGGTTGCACATTTGCCCAATGCTCAAACTCTCTGTGCATTAGGTTGAGATGTTTGCCTAAACACTATCATCTAAAGGTTTGTGAAATGCCCTCATGATATCTGAGACATTTGCACAGAACTGGAGGAAAAAAGACTGGACAAGCAAAAGACCTGCTCCTTTATGGAAAGACTGGGGCTAGACCTGTGTGACTGAGTTCAGTCTTCATCTCCATTTAGTGAAATGGGAACTTGGGCATTTTACCCTGTATGTTATGCCAGCTTTAGGTAATTAAAACTGGGGCTAAATCCCATTCTGCCTGTTTGCAGCAGCAGAAGTTACTGTGTCTCAAAAGAAACACATAAGTTTTGAAGTTTGGCTTCACTTGAGTTAAGAAAAAAAGAAGCATGTACAAACCAGGTAAACATCAGAAAAAAAAGGTAAACTGACTACAGTTTGATTGTTTTGATTTTAATGTGACACAGCCAGTACTACATTTTTATTAAAATTTACAAAAGAATGGCAAAGGTTACAAGCAGTTCAGAGCGATAATACAACCTCATTAACAAATTCCTTTTATATGTTTAACCATATTAATTTAGCATTCAGTTAATAAGAACTGCAGGGTTCTCTTGAACCTGTCACTAGTGATTTATTAAGTCAATTTTATATTCATCTGTTTATAGATCAAACACGCAGAAGATGGGTCCAACAGTATTGAGCACATTTAACAAAAAAAAGAGGAGAATTGGGTATTTAACTTTTAGGTTACACATTTTCAGCAGGAAGACAGTAATTAAATTTAAGCTACTGGTTTGATCAAGGATAAATGTTCTATGCCTCTTAAATACCTCTGAAATCAATACACCTGTTTAGAGCAACAGTTCCTGGAAAAAACTGGCATTGTCTTGGCGGTGAACTGAGGTTTCACTATGTATGTGGTTTGCAAAAGTGAAAATTTGAAGTCAGTTCTGTTTCAGTGGGATTCATAGCTCACAGTACAGTCATATGTAGTGCAATGTTTTATTATTGTCACAGATTTTACAAACGAGGAAAAACACTTCAAAGAGCAACTGCTAATATCACAGAAGTATTAAAAAAAAAAGAGTTTTGTGCTCCTGCTCTTTATTTTGGTTTGCACTGCACTGTGACAGAAAAGAGTACTTGGTGATTAATTTGAAAAGAATAAGATTTCCGGGATTTTTTTTTTCAACCAATGGTAAAATGTTAAAAAAAAAAGGGACATGAAATAAATACAAACATAAAATTTAAGTTTTAAAGACACACTGTGCATTTGTTTTGAAAGCATAAAAACATTTTAAAAAAGAAATAATAAGGGTTGGTTTACTTAATGAAAAATGAACAGAGAATGCATTATTTCATACCAGTACACTCAAATACAGGCTCAAGTTAAACACAGAAACTGGGGAATACACATATTACACAATCTGGTCATTGGAATATCATGAGCAACAACAGATAATAAACTAAAACTCAACAAGAGTAGTCACATAAGAACCTAGGTAAGATTAGGTAAAACTTTTTAAAGTATGACATGCACATCTGGTGTCTGAATGAAATGAGAACAGTTATCACTTCTCAGACTTGTCATATATAAAAGATGTATGAAATTTGAAAGGCTGGAAAAGCTTTTGTCATTTTTAAGGACGCTGGTAAATTCTTTCACATAATGTGTTCAACAGCTTCTGATACGGAAGATTAAAAGTTTCAGGGTGTTTCATTATGGGTATAAGAATTTAGCAGAAAATAAACCCCCTTGCACTCCAGCTGATCCTCAGAGATCAAAGGTTCTAAGTGCTGCTGAGCTTAATTTCTGGTTATAGCCAATTTAAGCACTGTAAATCTGGTTGAGTTCAAAAGAAAAACTTGCATGAGCACTGAGGCACAAACAGTGAAATTTACCAGTCCTGTACTATACATATGATCACGTTCAACAAGGACTTTGCATGATCTAGATTCATGACTAGTACAGCTTATTGCAACAACAGGAAAGCAGGTTCAGGATTGCTGGTGAAAAATACACTAAGTACAGAGTGGTAATGTCTGTTACAACAGAAAGTATAGCAAGAGAGATTCTAATAGCTCCATGGGCATATAAATGAATACTGGTGTGTGCTCCAAGGTCCTTGCAGGCCCAAAGCTCACCAACAGGTGTTCCCTCAGAAAAAACACAGCCTGCTGACACATACTTTTAGCAGGCAGAGATGTTTTCCCCATGGTCTCCTTCATTTGCATCCTGAAGAGTGTGCAAGTGAACATGTTAAAGAAGCATATTGAGAATATTTGTTACTTTGAGTCAGAAATTATAGATGACAGAAAAGGTAGAATAAACACTTTGGCCCTCCACTACTGAGGTGGCAGTAAAGGCTGTTAGGCCTTCATCAGAGGTTCTTTGAGTTCATCCTTATCTCCTTTATGAAGCAGATTCATAACAAGGTTTGTTTTTCTCATGAAGTAAAGTGGCTATTAGCTGGTGCAGAGACCAGGTGCTATTTTCTGTGCCTCAATGAAACAGCACCAGGCTGCCAGACCTCCACTCCAGAGAACAGTCTGTTGTTAGGCTCTAATCCAGCACATCTCATGTCTTTCTTAACCAGTCTCATATCAATTTTTTACCATTTTGAAGAAACACTGTACAATTCTGACCATTTACCACACAGGATAACAGCACTGGTATTTGCTGATCTTGTATCTGGAATTCACCTTATTATTCATCAAGTTTGTTTTGGCCTATCATACTACTTAAAGTTCCTTACGCTGGACAAGTTAATAGTTTTGGTTAACAAGTCAGCAGCGTCTGACCATATAGTCATAAGTAATTCTTTGAAACATGACAAAGTTCCTATAATTGTATTTCACATAAAGCATTGTCCCCTACACTGTATTTTATAAACTGGTTAGTTTTGGTCTTGCATTAGTCAGTCTTCTTTATTTTAATGACTGAGCATTAGTGATGGGAAATTGCTGAGAGATATTTGGGCTAAAAACTTAAAGATTGACTTCTAAGAATTTGTTTAACACAAGAAATTTTCTGATTCTTTGACTGTGGGGTGTTCTTTTTTATTTTGGGGGAGCTGTGTCCAAACAATTTAAATGTTTATCTCAGAAATAGCTAAAACAGTTAAGAAGGGGAAAGACAGAACTCTTATCTGTTTAAACTGGCATTCATTCATAAAGATTCAGCCTAAATAGTTCACCATCTGTTAACGACTTTTTGTTAATAACTTTAGTTATCTACACTGAACTTCATTGCATAACTAGTCTGGGCCATTGACACTTGACAATGAAATGCAAGATAGTTTAGCTCCTGGTCAAGCTTTCCAGAGGCAAACCTTGTCATTAAGTTGTTAGTAATTACAAACTCTCAAAGTTCATTTTCACTTGTACTCTTCACTGCCATTGTTGTTTGAACAAGTCTGAAGTGTGACAGTTCTTAAGTGAAATTACTTTTGTCTTTATGTAATATGTAATTTAGAATAATTCATGCTTATGTGAAATATACGAGAAATGTACAAGATGTAAATTATGACGTTTGTAAGAAATATTCTTAAAGGATTGCAAACCCACATGCTGGAGCTGGGAGATTGCCTCATGCCATTGCGAAACCACAGATGGCAGCAGAGAGAGATCTAATTTACAATCCAAAGGCTGTAGCTCCAGCAGAGATGGGCTCTTACCCAGGAACAGTCCAGGAAACACCCAAGCGATGAATACTCGATAAGTATCTGAGATCGAGATAGCCAGTGTGTCGGGAATATGCATCCCAATGCCAGGTTCCCATAACCCAACATCAGCATTCATCATTTGCCAGGAACTGCTTTGTCCAGCCCAACTCAGAGAAAGAAGAAAACATGAATATGTGAAACTATGAAAAGGAGAGGCTCTGCTCTAGGCTAGAATAAATTGTATAAAAACTGCCCAGACCGGACAGCCTTAGTGAATAGAGGGGATCCGGTGTGACAGAGGTCAGATCAGTGTCCACCCCACATTGATCCCAGGCTCGGTGCTATTGGAGACTGTATCTCGGTAGTGAAATAAAATATATTTTTATTAATTATTAATTTGGATTTATCCATTATTACTTATAACAGTTTACATTCAAAAAGTTAAATTCTAGCCCAAATTAAAGTGTTTGGATGCAGACTGTATACCCTTCATGCAAATTTTGTATGAACATGAAATTAAAGCAAAAATAGAACCAGGAGCTTTAAATCAACAACAACCAACAAATGAACAGAACTAAACTAAAAAAAAAAAAAAAACCAAACAAATAAAACAACAAACCAAACACAAAACAACACCCCACAAAAACCAAACAATATAATAAAAACTCCCGTTTGTACTCTACTGTAGCTGAAAGTTTGTTTTAATTATATATTGAAACATTATGACTGTTCAAAATACTGTCTAATTCTCACTGTCCTCAAAATCACTATCCCAGTCGAGATAAAGTCTCAGTTCTCTCTCCGCCCTCACATCTCTGCACAAATAAAGAAATGAGATTCTCATATTCTGTAGGGTCAGAAGAAAAATAAGTGGCTCTTTTTATGCCCTATTTTTTTTTCTTTTTCCCTCAAGAAAGAAAGTTTCAGGAAGTGAGCAAAGACAAACTCAACTCTTCTTCCTTCTTAATTCGGGAAAACTGAGGTATGACACCATATGAACTGTAGTGTATAAAAAAATTAACAGTATTAAAATTATATTTCCTGCTCCTAACTTGATGCTCTAGGTGGACAAGTGCTCTCAGTTTAATGAGCACATCTATTTGTAGTGCATGCCTGTGAGCATTAGAAGACCTTGATTCCTTTTTCAAAGCACAAACCAAGATAACACAGACAAAACCAGTGCAGAATGTCACTAGCAGAAGTATGGACATGGATTTACAGGTGATGATTTACAGGGAACTTAATCTGCTGATTTTATAAATGACATTTGAAATCTGTCTCACGTTTCTTGGGTTACCTTTAGGTTATGTGTAAACAGATCTTCAATTATTAAATCAGAGTAATTATTTTGGAAGGCAACATGGGTGTATTCCAGTACATCCACCTGATCAAAGCAGAACCAACCTTGAATTCAGACCAGACTTTGTAGGACTTTGTCTAATCAGTTTTTGTAAACTCCAAGAACAACCCCCAGGGCACTCTGTCACAATGTTTAATTATCATGGTAGTGCTTTCTTTTTTTTTAATATCCATTAGTACCTTTGTTGTTGTAATTTATGACCAGTGTCTTATTTTTCTGCTTCAGTAGGCTTCTAGTTTCTGGTCCTCTCTTCTTTGAAACATCCACCTATGTACTAGCAGACTGCTCTGTGTCTCTGTAGCTGCCTCTTTTCATCCTGAACAAGATTAGAATCTCAGCCTCCCTGGTGAGTGCTCCAGCTTCCAAGAAGCTTGGGGCCCTCTGCTGAAGTGACACCAGTTCGTAGTTGTCTTTCTTCAATTGTGGAGCTCAAAACTGGACATGGCATTCCAGATGTAATGTCAAGTACAATGTCAAGTACAATGTCAAGGGATGAGTGTCGAACCCATCTAGCTTCCAGCTCTTCTATACTGCCTCTTTTCATCAAACTTTGGTCACTTGTTTTCCTGAGCACTGAGATGCAAGTATTGGTTGCTCTTTAACACATAATGTGTTGGACTCCTTAATCCTTTAGAACTGCTGTCACATGACCACACTTGAGAGTTCCTTTAGAAAACTTAATTTTGTAACAATCCTGGCAAATAGAAACTGCTTTCCCATTTACCAGCCCACCGGCTGGTTTTGGAATCTGTTAAAGAATGAGACAGCCCCTTTGTGAAAGTATTTTAAACACTTACTGGCTTTAAAAAAGTCTTAAGCCATTAGACATTAAATGTTGAGGTTTATCTTTTTGATCATTTAAGCGATTCATAGCTGGTTATTCAGGAATGTGTATGCAACTGACACCTATCTCCTCAGGCAATACAAGATAGTGTGAAATGCATGACTAGCACAGCAAGATCCTCCTCCACCTTCCTTATAAAAATCCAACTTAATTCATGGGCCATTTAATATCTGTGTGCAGAGATAAATACATTTTAAACATCACTGAGCCAAAGTCTTGTGTAACAAAATTTCCTTTCCATTTCAGACAGCCTCGATCCCTTGAAACTCACATTATGCACACTTTATTCTGGTTAATAACTGCAGTTGCAGGTCACAAATGATTAAAATAAGCCTCAGTAACTTCCAGTTCATTAGGGCAACCAAAGTACCAGAAAAATATTTGGCTTCTTCACAAGGCTTAGATACTCCTAAAATATTTTCTAGCTTTGAACTCCAGTTAGTATTACAAAACTGTAAAGCAGCCCTATTAATTGTCAATTACTCGCTTTCAAATACTAAAATATATATATATATATGTGGGTGTGTGTGCTGATACATATATACACAGATACACAAGAATACACATTTATCTTGGTAACCCTCTTTTTAATTGAACACCTGGTTAATTGGAAGACAGGTTTCCTTGTAATCTCTCATTTACATTTGGCTCAAAACTTGAAGTAGGTTTGAAGTAGGTTTTAAATTCTCTGAAATTATATTTTCTATCCTCAGGCATTTCACATCATAGAGTACTCTCTTGCAAATGAGAGGAAATTAGAAATATAAAACCATGCAGTTTAAAAAAAAAAGTGAAGTATGATTACATAAGAAATTATAATATTGAAATCATATGGATATTAGAATGTTAGTTTAAAATATAATCAAAAGCTCTACCTGTTTCAAGTTTAAAAGGTAAGATTTTGTAAAACCTTTTAATTCACAAAGAGTAAAACATTTTATTTTTAAAAGTGTGAGCTGAGCTTTGCTATAAATGTAACATGCAGATAAGAAGACTACCAATCATTACACTCATAAATAATTTTAGCAAGGAGAAGGAAACTCGGTAAGTTCCTTTCTAAATGTTAAAGCATTTTATATCACATGATTGCAAAATTCGCCCTGTCTCTCCTGACTTCATCATTTAAACAGCTTTCTCTTATAGGTGATGCAGTCCTATATTAGAAGAAAAAATATCTAATAATCCTGAAAAGCAATTTTTTAATCTGCTGTTTTTCCATTAACAAAAATTTCATTTGAATGTAAATTACATCATAAAGTTATATTTTAGACTTGCATATTTACAAAAAGCTAGGATATTTATATCAGTGGTCTGTAATTCATCACCTCCATACTGGAACAAAACTGAGGTAAAAGTGACTGTTCTCTAGGAGGATGCTTCTACTGGTCTGCATAAAGCTATATGGTGAAAAAATATTGGTTTTTTGAAAAAAGACAGAGAAGTCTCACAAATGCCCAGGAAAAATGTAGAATGCTCTGATAATGTCAAATGAATATAGCAGTGTGTAAATAGCTAATGAAATTCACAATATGCCTTTTCTAATAATCATTTAATACAAAAGAATAAATAAGTAACCTAATAATGGGTCACTAAAATAAAATATTTTGAGAAGTAACCCTTGAATTTGTTGACATACATCATATCATCTTTTCTTCTTTTAGACATTTAATTAATCTTCAAGGGTTGTAGAAAAAAAACCAATTTTATGAGTCGTATGCTGTATTTTGCTATGCTGCTAATTAGTGCTGATCAGTATAATTCAATTAGAAGTTCGAAACCTGTAATTAAAAGAACATAAACTCTTCTGAAAAGATCATAATAATGTTGGAACTTGCAGCACTATGAAACTTAAGGTGACAGAATTTTTTTTTATTTCCCATCAAAGGTGATTTTTCAAATTTAGAAAAAATCAATTACCATCTAATGGTGTTAGTACACATATATACAATAAATCTGCAGTGTGGAGTATGTGCTATAGAGAAATATAGAACACTGATTGCAACTCATATTTCCATTAAACTTTTAAAATATTAGTAGAATCATTCAATGTGTTACTCTTTTGATTCTTCTAATGAGCATAAAATTGCTTCTGTTGCATGTTGTGCAGCAACCCATTTGCTGCACATGTGAGTAGCTAGGTGCATCCACAACATATTAAAACTTCCTTTACCTGAAGCTTCAGAGTTCCTGGGAATTTTTTGGGACAGAACTCTGTGAAGAAAGCAAGGGGTCTTGTTATACTTACTAACTATTTTCTCATTATTTTATTGTGGTAAAAATTTTCAGAAGTTTGCTATCCAATTCTCTCTCTCTCAGTCTCTATTTTTAAAAAAGAATTATTATGTAGCAAAAATACTAAAAACCCAGTTTAACAGAGTATTTATATATAATTGAATGACAAACTACGACTCTTCTAACAGAGGATGTCCTGGGCTGACCCTGGCTAGAACTCAGGTGTCCACCAAAGCCTCTCTCTAGCTGGACAGCAGACATAAAATACAAGGCTCATGGGTCAGGATACAGACAGGGAGAGATCACTCACTAATTGTATCACCAGCAAAAAAGGCTGAATGTGGGGAAATAGGTTTATTACTGATCATATATGAGTGATATCAACCCCCTCAAGGTCTGATCACCTGAAGTTCTAAGAATCAAACTTTTAAAGTTATTTATAATTCTAAATGGGTAGCTACAGCTAGAAACTTATGACTAAACAATTGCTTAATGAACATTGGATGCTTGGCTAATCTTTTATTATGAAGAAAAGGGAAGACAATCCCGGGAAATACAGGTTCTTTGGATGATAGCCACCAGGACTGAAGTCAGAAAAACTGAGAAAAAATTCAGGAAAGGTAGTATCAGCAGTGGGAGATAATGATAATCACTCATTCACGACCTATTCAGAAGGAATCCCAGACACAAAAGAAAGGACTGCTCATGTAAACTAATTAGCATAACAGATGAGAGAGAAAACTAAAAAATATGATTTGAGTACTAATTAATAAATCATTATCTAATCTGTAACCAATAAATATGGAGGCACCTGTTGTATTCACATGCCCTCTGAACAGAGAGAAGCTGTGAGAGAAGCAGAGAAAAGAATGATCAAAAAAATTCTTATCTCATTTGCTGCTCCTGTGTTTGTGCCCATGTGGAATGTGTTGGGAAGATTGTTTTACCTGAAAGAATTTGGTAATTGGACTCTGGTGGAGATTGTTTATGTTAATTAGCCTATCAGATCCAAGCTGTGTGGGCTGTCGGTCTGCAGACAGTCACGAGTTTTTCAATAGTTAGTAGTAAGTATGATATAGTATAGTATAGTGTCTCTCTTTAATACAGTTGTAATGTAATGTAGTATAGTTTTAATAAATCGAGTGTTCAGCATTCCAAAGCCTCGGAGTCAGATGCCAATCATTCCCATGATGGGGGCATCTACAATTACTATAGGCACCTTTTCCCGTAAAATGTATAAAATAGTGAAAAAGATTGATTTCCCTAAACTGCAAAGTGCCCGGGATTCCAGTGCACTGGCCCAAACTTACAAGGTGGCTCTCGTTCTTAAAGCCTGACATTTCCAGAGTAAAGGACAAGACCTGGTACTGTACACACTTCATCCTGTTTGTAGCTCTGTCAGACAGTGGAATGGTTCAGCTCTTTCATTCTGCTACATCCAGCCAGCCTTACTACTGAACATCTGGCAACTGGAACACCTTTTTGTCCTTGATCTCTTTAGCTATCATTAGAGCTCTCCTTTTTAATAATGATTTTGTCGGTTTTTTGAACAGTTCTTTTTTCTTTCACTTTCCCTTCTCCAATACCCTAAAATTCCTCTAAATGAGGAATTAATTCTTCATATTTTCTGGCTTTAATTCGTCCTTCAGGAAAATTGAGGAAGAATACTAATAATATAATAAATTACAATGAAGCAATAATACTTTATTTTGAATAATAATAATACAACACTATACAGTAATTTAAAATGTCCAGTTTATCCAAAGTATATTTTCTTTAATTGTGGTACAGGGTGAGGTTTCTGGCATTGTCTGTCTCCAATCCAGTTTACGTTGATCTAAATGCACTCTTCTATATGTTAATGTTTTCTGAAGGATCATCAAGATTCTTATTTTGTAACCTGCACTACTCATGGACATTTTCTCTGTGCTCCATTACTTCTACCCTTACCACCTGTGGCAGTGGTTGTGTGGAAGGCAGTAGTAGCTGACTCACACAAGCCGAATTCTAGTTTGTGAGACTCTCTGTTGGGGATGCTAGAATTTGATGGCAAGAGCATCATGACTGGTAGGCTATTTAAACTTGTTTTACTAATTGGATCTGAGAAATCTTATTCTTTCAATTTTCTTTCAAAATTGTCTGATGCTAAACTATTTATTTAAACTATTTATTTAACTATAAAAGGAAAAATGTGATCGCCTTTCTCTTAAGTTTTATCACACATTTAAATAGGCTTCCAAACTTCTCCAAATTGAATTTTCAATCTGCCAAAAAAATAGGATACCAAAAATAAAATAGTATTAAATTTTATGTAATTAATGGGTCATCTGGCTGAAGAGTCAAAGCAGTGGTTTTTATTTCCAAGAAAAATCCAAACTGTCATGAAGAAAAAACATCTCTTCTTGATACAGGAATTCGATTTTCAATTATGGATGTCTCATATTTTCAGCAATTTTAATATAAAGTGAGGTTTTAATATACAGTAGAGTAAGATAAATATAGTACCCTGCAAAGTCTTTCAAGCATTTTCTATTCTAAAGTGTAGCAACTTCCTCAGAACTGTCCTTGAACAACATGAATGAGCTATGCTGCATGTCAAACGGAATAAAAGACTTTGTTCTAATTTTATCCAGAAGAAACCTTGGTCCATATGTTTTCATTTGAACACACTGTGAATTAAGCTTTACACACAGCAGTAAACATGTATATCATCCTTCACAGTTCCTATGCAATTGTAAGACACTGTAAATTGTATATGTATATATTATATTATTAAATTGTATATGTGAACTGTATGTCCTGTAAAGTGTCATGATATTTTACTGTACACTGTCTGGCATGTATTGTAATATTCATCTTATGCTACTCTATACCATGGAAACAATATTTTAGGAAAGGTTTCTGTCCTAATATGGCCTTGAGATAACATCAGAGGAAAATTAGAACCAGCATAGATAATGTATATTTGTTAATATGTTTTTAACAATTTAATGGACATAGAAAAGAAAATATTTTTAAAATCTAGTACTTCTGAAGTCAAACAATGTCTATAAATTGAATAAAATCTGGCAGATTACTTTTTGTAGAAGTTTTCTTTCCAAGTTTCATTCAATATTCTTTTAGATTTCCTGAAACAGTCCAGTATCCATTAGCTTTTTGCCCTACCAAGGGTAGATAGATTTCATGATTTATTATTGCAATTGTTTTTTAGCACAGACTGCTATGCAATGACAAGCATCAGTCTAGAGCGCAGTGTGAAGGTTCATATTTTTACTTTTTTAGAAACAAAGTGGGGAAAGAAAATTAAGGTTGCTTTTTTTCAGCAAAATATATTTATGATTTCAACTTTATAGTGCCATCTGAACCTTAGTTTGACAAATTATTCTGCCTGTGTCTCTTTCTCTACATAGAATAAGATAAAATCTTAAATCTGGTGGGTTTGACTTTCTAATATCAGCTTAGCTAGGAAAAAAAAAATTAGTTTTAATATTCTCCCCCAAATTTTTAACAGGCCCAAGTCCAGTGTTCATTTAAGCTACTGTATAATTTCTTTTTTTCTGTCGTTAAGTCTGAAAATATAAATATTGTCTGTCTCTTACAAGAAAGAATATGGATAATCCAATGTTCTAATATATCCTGGAATTGTAATCCATACTTCATTTCTATGGTGACATTTATGATGTTAGTTTTCATCTCACTGCAGTGCATCTCATAATAAAAAAAAGGAAAAAAAATCAAACCAAACAAAGAAATCGCCCATTAAGATAAAGGAACAAAGCATTTATTGCCTTAATTCAATTATATACAGAAGTTAAAAAAACTTGAACACACTTCTTCAACGTGATCTGGAACACAAAACAAACAAGTCACAAGTAGGAGTAAATCTAACGTTATTTTAGAATTCACAGGAATTTAGAAAGATTTGTGTCTTAGCTCTGCTGGAGCCTCCCTCCTCACTTGTCCATAGCCCAAAACCCCATTTCAGCCCAGTCTGAGGCCATCAGTCCCAGGCTGGGGTGGACAGGACAGATCATCTCTTTTCTACCACCTGGCAGGTTTGGCCAAGGAGGACCTTCTTTGCCCACCCCACAGATAGGTCCTGCCTCAAGGATTGACTGATTACTTGAGGATTATTCTTAAATATTGGAAGCATTGAAATCTCACTAAAATTTAACTTGCACATACCAGAAGCACTTAGCATTTGTATTTATGGCTCACATACCAAATGCAATCAAAATAGGGACTTCTGAAAGAAGCACAGTTGCAGGAGTTATATAATGAGTTAGCCATGAGACTAAAACTGGACTGTGGAGACCACTTTTTAAAAAATTTGACCTCCTGATAGTGCAACTATTTTATCATAAGGGCTAATTTTAGCAGTGCCAAAGCTACCTAGGCAAGAAGATCTTGTATGATTTCCTGGGTAAAATTCCTCAGTGTAGAATCATAGAATAGGTCAGAAAAGTCCTTGAAGTTTGAGTCCAGCGATTAACCCAGCACTGCCAAGTCCACCACTAAACTATGTCCCCAAGTGCCACATCTTTTAAACACCTCTGGGGATGTTGACTCATCCACTTCCCTCTGCAGCCTGTGCCAATATTTGACAACCCTTTTGGTGAATAAATTTTTTCTAATATCCAATTTACACCTCCACTGGTAAATCTGGAGGCTGCTTTCTCTTGTCTTAACTATGCCAGGGAGGAGACCAACCTCCACCACTTTATAAGCTCCTTTCAAGTAGTTGTAGAGTGCAGTAAGGTTTCCCCTCAGCCTGCTTTTCTCCTGGTTAAACAACCCCAGATCCATTGGCCACTCCTCCACTTGTGCTCCAGACCCCTCCCCAGCTGTGTTACCCATCTGTGGACACACTCCAGCACCTCAATGTCTTGCTTGTAGTAGGGGACCCAGAACTAAACACGGGGGTCAAGGAACATCTTTAAGTACAGAGGGACAATCACTGCCCTGGTCCTGCTGGCCACACTATTGCTGACACAGACCATGATGTCATTGGTCTTCTTGTACACCTGGGCACACTGATGGCTCATGTTCCGCTGTCTGCCAAACAGATCCTTTTCTGTCACACAGCTTTCCAGCCACTTTTGTTTCAGTCTGTAATGCTGCATGTGGTTGTGATCAAAGAGCAGGACTCAGCACTTCTTGTTGAACCTCATGCAACTGGTCTGTCCAAATTCTTCTGCAGAGCCTTCCTACCCTCCAGCAGATTGACACTCCAACCCAACTTGGTGTTTCCTGCAAACTCACAAGGAGTGCACTTGATAATCTTCTGCAGATCATTGTTAAAGGTATGAAACAGGCCCCAATAAGTGTGCCTTGGGGACCATCTATATAACATTATGTGGTAAAACAAGTAATGCGATCCTCATGGCAAGTGGATTAGCCAGGAGACTTCTATATAGTGCTCAGTGGATTCAGACTATTTTCTGTGGTTTGCTCTGAGGCTGTTTAAGGTGTAGCAGGGTGCTGCAGGTACTGTTCTGTCAAATAAAATAAAAGAAAAAAAAGTAAGGTAAAGATACTTGTCATCCTCATTTAGTCTTGCACCAAGCTAGATACAAGTATTAGAATTTGTTTATATTCTTTCTCTTAATTTCTTTTTGCCACAAAGGTGTTTTTAGGAGCATGCATCAGGAATAACAAGGAAGAGTTATGCATCAGGATTATTGTGAGATTAGAAACAAATACATAGTACATGAAGTTTAACTTTTGTATCCAATGTATTCAGAAATTTGCCCATTAGGGAAGAAAAATGAGTAGGCAAAAAATGCTTCTTTCTTCCAGTCTTGAGTCTAATTCACAGGTAAAGGAAAAAAAAACTTTAAAAAGATCACAACTAGTACTTTCAGTAGTTCACCTCGCAGTTGATTAGCCTGGGTGTTAGTGACTAAAGGGTTTTCCTCTTGAATATTAACATAGTTTTTGAAGCTTGCAAGTTTATTCTCTCTACATCCATCCCTATAACCTTGGTAAAAGACAGACAAATCAAAAGTCTACAAAGGCCAAACTGCTGCTGCACACCAAGTGGTTGTTTTCTCTGTTCACCCCATTATATCCCAGAAGGAGCTCTTTCGACTCACCACAAAAACTTGTGTTTTAAATAGGTGAAGACCAGAATTATTGCACAGTTTTCACATTGTATTCCTCAGTGAACAGTGAGATAAGTATAAATAAGAAAATTAATAATCACAAACCTTAAGAGAAATCAAATAATTCAAAATTGAAACCCTGAACTACTCTCAGAACTGGGAAGCAGTCTCTAGGTTTAATTAGGGAATTAATCAAGAAAGACTCTGAACACCTGCATGGCTATTCCAATTCCAGATCCAAATGCCATGGTCAATCCTAGCTGATTATTACATACAGTGGCTGGTCCGCTCAGCATACTGCAAACTTTATGAGCTAAGATATCACCCAGGAACACAGTCATTGCCAGCCCCATTGCATGCAAATACCAAGAGCATAAATATCTTTATGGTCTTTTATTTGCAGTCTATAAAACCAAAAGACCTTTATAACACAAATGAAAATTAATTGCACAATTACCTTTCTCCTGTCTAGGTTCCAAGAAAAAAAAAAACTAAAACCAAAACAAACGCCCAACAAAAAAGATAAAACAACAAACATGTTTTTCTCTCATATTCTATATTGCCTTTCTGCTTGTTTCATTGCCAAGTAGGACAAACAGAAAAGACTTAGCAAAACCTTTTCTTTCCAATCCATGTTATCCATTGTTAGCATTGTGCTTTTTGAACAGCACAGTTGAGATTTCTCAGCCAACTTTATTTTTCTTGTGCCAAAATTTACCTGAAGTCTTCAGCAAACAATACTAGTAATAAATGTATGGTTTGCAGACTTCAGTATAATCTTTTAAAAGTCATAGGCTTTAAAGGCTTATTTTAGCTGTGGTGGTTTCTTTGACCTTGAAAAAGTCAGTGTGTCCTCAAAATATAATTTTCTTCATCTCCCAAATAAAAATAATAATAACTAAAAAATCCTGTTTTCATTGATATTGTGTCAGGGAGCAGCAAGGTAAAGCTGCTGCTTCCAGCCCTCCCCTGTGAGCAAGTGTGGCAGGGACAATGCCCACACGGCCAGGTGCATCCACACAGCACACAGAGCAGCAGAGCACAGCCAGCCCAGGGATTTCCTGGCAGGTCTGGAGTTTTGTTGAGAAGTCGAATCCACAGATCTGAACATAAAGGTCTAGGCACACACACAAGTTATGCCATAACTTATAGAAGGACAAGGATTCAAGACAGCTCCTGAGCAGAGGTAGCAAGCCTGTGCCTCCTACAACTCCTTCTCACAAGTGTGATAGAAGAGCTGCATTTTTTTTTTTACTATTTTGTTCTAAGTCCATATTTACTGAAATCTCCACCTTTTGTGATTGTATTCAACAGAAGTAAAAGTTTGTGTATATTGAATATTTTCAGGACCATAAGTCATTGCAAATTTTCACTGGATTCTCTAACTATGTTTGGGGGATATACAGCTTTGGAATGGCGTATCATTGGGTTCTACATTACAGTGGAAATGTTGCTGGAAAATCTGGAAAGACTGCATTGCATATATACTACTCATTTTGACCTAACAGGCTTCATTTGAAATATATAGTGAATAAGATATTAGTGTATTGACCAACTTGCATGACCAATTTTCATGCAAAGAATGTCACACTTCACTGTGATAGTTTTCCCTCATATTAAAGGAATGATGTACTTATTTTTCTTTGAATTATACATGTCTACTTATTCTCTGGGGCTTTGTGTAACATTCAAAAACAGCAGCAAGATTATTAAAGAAAACATTTTGAGTCTTATGCTTTAAAAATATCAAGTAATGACCTTAGAAAAAAATAATTAACATAATCATTAACACTGTCTATTGAATTCCTGGAAAACATGTGAAACAGGTACTTGAACTTGTTTTAGGTGGTGATCTTAACATTTACCTTTACTGCTGGGATCAACAACAATAATACAGTGATTTATGTAGTTATTCTTAAGCACAGTGTAAACGTCCTCCACACAGCTGTGGCCAGAAGGTAGAGTGACCAAGAAATAGTATGGAAAAAGATAGAGGCAATATTTTAACACTGAATTTTAAAACATGAATCATGGCACTTTTCTATGTATGAAATATATAAAATGTCATATGATATATATATAACATGAAATTTTCCATGAATAATGGAGAAACTTCTGGGAAGAACAAGTGAACTCAGAAAAAAAGGGAAGAGTCACCCCTTTTGTGGATCCCTGCCACAAATGTTTGTCTCCAGCATACCAGGGTATTAGAAATGGCACTAAATACCTGAGATCCATGTGCCAGAGGTCACAGAAGGTGGTAACTAAGGTAAATTCTTAAAAAAAATAAATAATGAAAAAAAGACAACAAATCTTCCTTAGTATTTAAAGGTAGTTTTGGATACAAGGATATAATTCATAATTTTAGTCAGTTTTTACATATAAAGGGCTGCTTTTTTACACTTTCCCTTGAGGTGTTCAGTGCTTGTCTGCTCATTTGTCAGAACACAGAGGTAGATGCAGCCCAGATCAGATCCAGTGGAAACACTTAGATATTCAGGTCTTGTTTTCTGTTTTCACTCCTTGAGATGCATTTTTTAATTCCTTAGGCAAGCAAAAGATCTTATTAGCTATCAGGGAGGGAGTTAACAGAAGTAGTTCTTTATCTTCTTGGATGACAGCAGAGAAGACTGGACGAAAATTCTTTGTGTGGGCTTGGAATCTGATGCAGGCAGTATACCCCTACACTGAGCATCCAGCTGAAGAGTGACATTAATCATGTCCAGTCTTATCTAAACTCAGCAAAATCTCTGGAAAGTCTCTCATGGATGTCTGTAACTAAAACAAGATTTAATACAGTAAGAACAAGATGATATATAGAAAGATGTGAGAAAAATATTCTTTTTTGCTTCTTTTTCTGTTACAATTGGTCTCACACTTTGAAATAATGTACCAGCATAAACTTTGTTATGTCTGTTGGAGAAAAGCAGAGGAGGATAAAAAATATAATCAATCGGTTTAAAATGCTATATTATGTTGCTCTAAAAATGCCCTTTATGTTGAAATGTTGTCAATTCCAAGCACAAAATACCCTGGAATTTGAATCAGAAGGATGCTCTAAGATATTTTCTGGTTCATTGCCCAGCAATGTGGATAAATTGGTGTCTCCAAAACTAAATCATGAGATGTCTTGAGATATTCTGCACCTTTTTTTCCACCAGCAACCTAGGAAGCAATAATCCCATTGGACCTTGAGTAGACTTATGCCCCACAGGTCTCATTCAATCATTTTCCTGTTATGCTATATTCAGATGCTGCTGAATTTATTTTCTAAGAATCAGGGTCTCAAGTACAAACTGACTGGTTGTTTTCATTTACAGAAATATTTGATTAGAAGTATGTCGCCTGCTACAATGTTCTGTAGATAAGTAGAATGTCTATGGGGGGAGTGGCATATATGTTTTATCAGTTTCTTCACATAAATATATTATATGAATAGTGGAAATGGACTAGTATATACATATTTATTGATAGCATATTTTCTATGATTCTTGTCTCCTTATTTTTTATTCAATACCATTCCATGAATGGCAAATTCTTCCTAAGAAACCATTTCAAGTTCCTCCATAAGAATACCCTTTCATGTATTGTAGCGTAATAAATTAGCACACCTTTGCTTTCAGAGTGTGTCTTAATAGTAACATGAAGCATGAAATAATAAATTTTAGTTACACAGCATCTTATTTTTATATTAAGAGCTTGATAAAATCAGCTACTTCTGTTTTAGTTCTGATTTACTCTTTTGGAGTTTACAATCTGTAGTGACATTCTTATTCTGGGTCCCAACTGCACACAAGTTCTTTCTGTATTTGACTCTCCCAGTCAAATACTGTGATGGGCAAAGTCCATTTTCATTCCACTGAAATAAGTCACCCAGATGTTTGTTTGCTTTCCTTAAATGCAGGTTTGTGTGTTCAAACACTCCTATGAAAAAATGTCAGGGTGAATTACATGAACAATTTTGAATTTGTTTATGTGAAACCAACACTTAGTTGTGTAGATACTGTCATGAAATATTTTAGTTATTACAGAGATATGACATATTTTAGCTATCGTAGAAATGTTGACTTTTATTTTAGAAAATTATCAAACAGCAGAAGTATTATTGCATTATTGAGCATGTAATTATTCAGTACAGAAACTCAAGTTGTTGCTTTATATTTATTAGACATTCTTCATTCAGTAGTGTGAGTAGATCAAATGTAGACAACTAGTACAGGTCACCAGCTGGTGAGAGGAGTTGTAGTCATGTTGGTTTACTGATTTGGGGTCCTTCTGGAGCTGCTATTGATATTGGAATGGGGAAATTAGGTGAAATGAACCTAAAACGGACATGCTTGATTTTGCATATAAGTGCAGTCTTGAAGTTAGGCTAAGATCACTCATGTGCATAAATTTAGGGAGTTGTTGGAGCAGTTAGTAGTCTTATAGTGCACAATGTAGCATAAGGCTCAGTGGGAAAATGTTAACTTTGTATCAGGATAACAGTGTTAAATTGGCTCCTAGTGAAATTTCTAGTCACAAAAAGCTGAAGATGTGCTAGGTGATTTGTTTTGTTCTGGTTTTATGCACTGTATCACAAGGAACACAAGTTAAATACTGTTGTGACACAAGGTTCAGTACCTTTTTGCATCTGTCCCTGTAGATGTTATCCATTCCTAGCTCAATATTAATTCTGTCTTGAAAGAGATAAAGTGCATCTCCTGTTACAGCATTAAACTCACAGATCTTCAAATCCATAACAGATCCTCAAATATAAAAATATTGCCTATATAGTTTTAAAACATGGTTTCCAATATCTAGGACAGTAATGCATGCTGTGATTCTGTTTAGGATTCTGATATATAAACTCTTGTTTCCTTTCTAGTATGTAGGGGTAAGTTAGATGACATCACAATCTAAGGGCTCCCATAACAGTTAGTGAGGAGACACACAGTTCTGCCAGGGAACCATAGAGAAATGCTGAGTTGGTTGATCACCAGATATTTTCTTTAGGATGAGGCAAATCTTCTTAGCTGAATTGATTGAATTGACTAAGGAAGCAATTTGGTTGCCTAAGATAGATGTTTAAGATGACATGATATATTCTTCCTGGTCTTCAGCTACATCAAAAAACCACAAGACTCCTTTTAGTCCTGTTTCCTATCTGCCAACTTCATGCAGTATCTCTGGAGATCTATATTCACAAAAAAACTGATCACTATAGAAATTTAGGCATTAACTTAGATGTTGACACCTACAACACACTTTAGTTGCCTAGATATAGGTAATTTACATTATCTTATATATCTTCAGATGTAATATAATTTTTGTCCTTCAGTTAGAACAAAAGACCTAAAAAAGATCTGTATTCTTCTATAGATGACAATCTGAGCCTAGATATGATGCCCTGAAAGTTCTCAAGTGGCAACAGATAATTATATCCAGTCAATATAGTTACTCTCAGGTTTAGACGTCCGACATTTACATTTTTCTGTATCTATATCTTATTGTATATGTAGAGCAACAGTATTACACACTTGTAAAGTCCAATAAACTCCCTTAGTGATTTCAACATTGAAACAAGGTAAAATGGCATAGACTAGAACACTATGGTTTCATATATTAATCACAGAGTCTGGATAATATAGTAGGAGGAAGGAGAGAACACACTGCCCACATAGTTGTGATCAATGATAAAGTATAACTGAAAGCACAGCTTTGGATTTTGGAACGCTATCAAGCATAAATATGACTGATTATATGGGCTCTGCAGTAACAGGACAAGACCTTCTCCACCATTTTGTTACATCCTTATCTTAACAGATGCCAGCTGACAGAGTCCTGTATACCCACAATCAAATGTAATACTACATATTAGAAAATGAGATATGCCAAGAGTGATAGAATTGCCATCATGACTAGATATGAAAATATGGTTAATGAGGTATATAACTGAGCAGCCTGAGGCACCTTAGGATGGCAGCACAGAAGAAGAAGAAGGAAAGATAGGTGCAAAAGAAGAGGACATACCATAGTCTTACAGTATCACCTACTCTATTCTGAAACCAGGGACACCAGCTGAAATGGCAAACATACAAGTTTGATCAGGTTTCTAGTAATTATCCATTCATGTGATTCCACCCTAATGCCTGTTTACAGCAAAGTACCCTAAATCGGAATATCTGATATGCTATTAACAAGTAAATCATGTTTTCTGAAAGTCTAGGGCATGGCAGAGTGTGAGGAGGTACCAAGAATGGTACTTCTTCAAGCATTTGCACAAAAAACTTCACCCAGCAGAAATCTTTCACAGAAACAAAACAAAACAAAACAAAACAAAAAACCCCAAACAAACAAATAAAAAAAACAGGATTGAAGCTTGTGTTTTTACTGATTTATGACTCAGAATTCTAAAACGTAACAGGAAGCACCATACCATCTTAGGTATGTGTATATTTACAAGTAAGCTAGTATCCAGGTGGTTGCATAGTTTGCTATTTTTACTGCATAAGAGCTTAGCTGATAAACTCACAGTAGATTTCAGTGATATCAAAAACTGCTTCTCAGGAAAAAGAATTGCAGCCTTCTCAGGGAGTTGCCTTCGAATTACAGTACAATTTGACTGCTTGGTTACTCATATAAAGTCAAATGAGCAATTGACACAGATGCACAGCTGGCAGTTGGTTGAGAAACAATATATTAGAAGACTAAAGTTAATTCTCTTTAGAATTGAAGCAGAATAATTTGAAACTTTTGTAGAACACACATAGATGAACTGTTTGTAAATGACTTTAACACAAAGAAGATTTTTAAAATAAAAGAAGATGCATATGTTGTATAAAAAATTATGGTAAATATTCTTGATAATGCTGGCAATGAAAAGCTAGCCTTTGTCTTTAAGAATTATAGAGAAAAAATGGGGAATACAGACAATAGCCATATGCCAAGCCATATGCCATACATAGTCCCTGGAAGATCTCAATCCTATATACACATAATACATGAAAAGTGTAACAAATTTGAAAGATACAGAGTTTGTACATTAAAAAAGGTGGGGGGGGGGAAGAGGAAAATATAATCTTCAGTGATGTTCTTATTATTGATTACTTTTAAAGAAAAAATTATATTCACAGGAAATTAGGCTATTCCTAATATATTTGTATGAATTCTACTCCAAGTGTACTCCCTTTTGTATTGGATAATTGATATATTTAATTTATACTGCCTCTTAATCAAAATATAATATCTGTTATTTGACTATGACAAGCAGAAATTACTAGCTGTGTTCAGAATTTCAACTCCAGAGCAGAAGGCAATCCATTGTTCTGATGCTGCAGATGTTTAAGGTAAGAGTGATTATCATAACTGGTAATGAAAACTATTCTTGATTTTATAATAATATCAGAATCATATTGGACAAATATTTTATAACAAGGCAATACTCTTTTTAAGGTTTTAGGAGTGCATACTTGAAAAGTATTATGACTGTTAGATGTTTTTAACTTTATGCCAACCAATTTAAAACTACTCAGGCAAAGTTCACACTCACTTATAATATTTAATTCGTAATTTTGTTGTTCCTGTCAGTGGAGATCAGCTCCTCTCAGGTTTAAATGCATAAATTCTAATCATGGGAAATAGCAATTTTTCTTCAATAGTCTTATTTATACTCAGTAGTGCATTCACTGAAATTGTGAAATTCACTCTTGGTCAATTGAAAATAAAAAATGTAAAAAAATTGAAATTGTAAAAATGTTTAAAAAATCAGAAAATATTTGGAGCTAAAAAATATCTGTAGTATGTGGGGTTTTTTTTCTTTTTCTGTTTATCTTTTTTTCTTCTTCCCCAACCTGTCCCCCTTTCCCCTCCCATCTAATGTTGTTAGGGAATAACTAATTATCTCACTTCCCAAGAGAATTCCCTATGCTTCAGGGTCTGCAGAGGTGATTTGCTTTCCTATCAGAGTTGTTCCTTTTTAAAATTATCTCATATACTGTGGAGAAGAGAGGGGGTTCAAAATATACTCCTTGTCAGTCGATTGCTATAGCTACGTAGTTATCAGAGAATTATCTTTTCCTCTTTTCAACCTGAAAAAGATGAAAGTATTCTGACTTACTTAATAGCAGCATTTTTAAAATATTTATTTAGCAGAGATACACACACACACACTCTCACAGAGTATTTATTTAGTAAACAAGTAATAAAGTATTTCAACAACTCCGACTGGTAATTCTCATCACAGAACATGAGTCTTTGACTTGCATGATTTTGTGGCAAAAGACAATTCAACTCAATTTCTGCCCTAACTGATGCATTACAGAGGGTCTTGACCATGAATTTTTCTAAGAACATGTTTCAGTCCAGTTGTTCCCACTACAAGGGAAATGGCTTGGGTTTCATTTGAGCGAGTCTTTAGGAAAAATTAGTTCTCCATGTCATTTTATTGAAGAGCAGAAGAAAGAGACAAATATTTATAGCCTGACCATCAGTGTTAATTTATAGACAAGGTATCAGTGTCTTGCAAACCTTGTAGAAGCTTTCACTAAATGCCTGAATGATGGAAAAATGTAGAAACCACAGAAAATTCGTGTGATTCGTACTCCAAAACTTAATACAACCACAAGTAAGCTTATATGAGATTAAGTTTTCTTCATTTTTTAAAATTATGAATGATACTACACTTGTCCAAAAATGCTACAAGGAACAAATAACTGGACAAGATCTCCTTGGTCAGCCCTTACACAAAGTTATATCGTTCTAGTCCCCTGCATTTCTTTGTCAAGACCCACTTAAAAATCAGGCAGTTACCTCAATTATGCTTTTTGGGTGAAAGGCTATTCCATTATTCCATGCTCTGACAACCGTTATTTTTCTTCTAATAATATTGCTTTACCACAGATAAAGGGGGAACTATTAGTAAAATACACTGTCACTGTGAATGACAAGACAGCAACCCTCATTTGACTGCTGCTTTTCTTATCAGTTACACCAACTTCCAGCTTGTCTCACCTTAAAAGTTTATTTTATTGTATCACTTCAAAAGTCCTGGAAAGCTCTTGGATTTATTTTTATGAATATTTGCAAGCAAAAGCAGATAAATTGAGTATATGAAGCATTTTCATAGAACTGACTGGGGGGAAGGTTTCTTACTAGTCTTGGTAGTGTCTAAGGCCATATCTGATCAAGGAAATTAACATTTTTTGTATTAAAATACAAGAAAATATTTTAAGCTAAAATTTACATGTTTTCTGGATAGAAAGCTGTGAAGTTTCTTTTCCTGTGCTTAAGAAAACATGCACAAAAACCCCCTAGCTCTGTAGAATCCAATAAAACTACAGGGCAGGAACAACCTTGAGCATGGACCAAGTACCAAATCCTTTAGAGTAACTTGGTTAAAGACTAAAAAACATAAAGAGTTTTTTAAAAATAAATATGTAAACTCAAGTTGAATTGTGTTAAGCCTGGACAAGTGGAAAATTCATATGATAATAATCTTTAGAGAAGGATAGTCTTTTACTCTGACATCAACGAAAATGAGAAATTCACTAAGGAAAATGAGAGTATATGCCTCAGCTGTTGGTTTTACCAGGAAGGATGAAACCTGTTTCTTCTGTTCTTTGAGGAGAGTTGTTTTCCCATATGGCAGCCCAGTGAGACAGGATCACACCAGGGTAAATTATGCTGCAGCTTCTCAGGCCTGTTGTACACAGATATTGCTGTAGAACCATAACAGACAGAGACACTGTAGAAGTCTGTGAACAGCTTGGTGGAAATGTATTCAAGCATTTACTGTTTCTTAAAAGTTTTTAAATATAAAATGCTGTACACTTTCATTTTTATGCCATAGGCGACTGGAGATTAGGTTTGTTGTGTTACAGGCTTGAGAAATTACAGAAATAGAAATGACAAAAATTGTTTTAGTTTATTTTTCAGACCAGCTATACCAGAGCTGGTGGTGCTAAAAAGGAGTTCTGAATCTAACACACACATAAAATACATTATATTCTTCATTTGTAATATTATTCTGATCTACTCTTCTTAAAATTATTAAGGCTAGAAAAGATATATGCACACATGCTGACTGGGAAGGTTAAAAAGCAAAATCTGCCTTTTATTTTTCACAATGGCCATATAATATTGCCATCATTGTTTTCTATTAGTTTCTCTTTAAAACTATATATTGTCCTTCTTCTTTTGTACATTAAGCAGGCATTTTCATTGTGCTAATTAAATGGCATTTACTTCTTTCTTCTCAAAGATTACAATGCACTTATTTCAGGATATATTTTATTTATTCTATTTTTATATATGCTTGGAATTTTTCTGATGAAACCACATATAATGAGACAATGTTAATACAGTCAGCCAAATTTTAAGCACAAACACTATCATTGAGGTCTAGGGGAATTAAGTAAATGCTAATAAACATAGTATTATCTATATATTTAAGTTATCTGCCAAAATATTATGTCTCTAATGCTTTTTTTAATAAAATCCACATTCTCTTTATTTCTTTTTAATGTAAAGGATCATCATACTAGAATTTGAATTCAATATTTGGTCAAAGCTGTAATTTGGTTTACCTTATTATTTTTATGTTACGTAGTTGAGATTTTCTCTCGCCTGAAACTTTCACATATGTGCAACTATACATGTAGATTTTATGTCTTTTGATGGCAGCTATATTTATTAAATTCTATTAAGTCCATTTTACCCACTTCCTATAATCCTGAGCTGGAATATCACAATTACAAAATTGGAAGAAGATTTATTCCTATACTCCTGTGTTTTCTTTTTAGTCCATTTGTATAGTATTAATTTCTGTTCCCTACTTTTTCTACAGGGTTGGAGTTTTTGTTTTTTAAAGATACTTCCTTGGTATGTTGCACTACACCACTTGTAGTTGACAGATTCTACAAGGAAGAGTGAAGAAATTATTGATAATTTAATCAATATTATTATTAGTCCAGTTAATCTAATGCTGATACTAATATGCCAAATTATACATTAATTACAGCTAATTCACACTAATAATGCAGTTAATCATCCTACTTTATTTTATTTTCACTCCTCCAGTGTGTTGATAAAGCCAGATATCAGTATCACAAATCCAAAAAGAACATGATGGTACTGCTAAGTTTGGATGCCAACTTGCTTTTGCATCTACATGAGACTATTTTTATATGCCTGCCAAAACCATCAGATTATTTGCTTGTTCTTGATATGTCCTCAATTATATTACGTAGTCATTATTTTTATATGTAATCATTATTTATTATATGTGGAATATTTCTTTATTGTCTTGGATATCCTATAGCTGGTTTTATCCTCTGCTGACCGTTTGAGGATCTGGGTCTGATCTTTGAAGGCAACAGGTTGCCCCTGGCTCTACTCAGCTATGCTACAATCCTTTTCTGGTGTCATGGATAATTTGCTCTGATGCACACCATAGCTACAAGCTGATTTTAGGTGTGCTCTAGTTTTGGCTGTGATAGAGTTAACTTTCTCCTCAGTAGCTGGTGTGGAGCTGTGTTTAGGATTTGTTTCAAAACAGTGCTGATAACACAGGGATGTTTTAGCTGTTGCTGAGCAGAGCTTACTCAGAGTCAAGGCTTTTTCTGCCTTGAGAGGGGACACAGGCAGGACAGCTGACCCCAGCTGACCACAGGGCTATCATGTAGCATCATGCTCAGCATGTAAAGTGGGAGAAGAGGAAGGAAAAGGGGAAGACGTTTGGGAGAGATGGCATTTTTTTTCCTAAGTCACCCTTACCTGTGACAAAGCACTGCTTTCCCGGGTATGGCTGAACACTGGCCTGCCCATGGGAAAGAGTGAGCAACCCTCTTGTCCTGCTTTGCTTTTCTGCATGGCTTTTCCTTTACCTATTAAACTGTGTTTATCTCAACCATAAGTGTTCTCACTTTTACCCTTTAATTGTCTTTCTTGTCCCCCGGAGAACTAAGTTGCTACACAAGGCTGAACTGCTGGCTGGGGTTAGAGTACGACAATCGTAAATATATCAACACTATGGTATCAGAAGGCATCAGCTCGCACCACTGGGCGTGAGGTGATGATTTACAGCTAAACTAAATATCTAATGGCCATTTGGTCATTCTCCAAGTGGGTTAAGGAAGTTAGAGAAAACCTTATCAATCCTAAGACTTTTTCTGCTCTTGGAAAAACTGTGTCCTCTTACTTGCATTTGGGATTATGAGGTTGCAGGTGATTCTAGAGCTTTGTGAGGTTGTTGTCAAGATCAAAGTTACTTTTTTTTTTGAGCCGTGATGTCTTAGGGGAATATATTATGGTATTTAGTTCAAATAGTAATCTTTTCATTACATCAATTTCGATTTCAGGATATTATAAAATCATTTTCTCATATACTCCAATTTTAAGAACCTTCATACACATTTGGCCACAGTCCCTGAGTAAGTCATGCAGTTCCGTACAAAATATTTAATTTTGTTTCTGCTTGGATTTAATAGTAAACTCATTACCGGTGCTAAGGCTCTTAAATATTATGCTGATGGCTGCCAGTTTTTGTCCTAGAGACATATTTACATAGCAGGTAGAGAGATGCCTAGGCTTATTTTGTATGCTACGGCCAAAAGCAAATTTAAGCTGATTCCTCAGTCTGTAAAAGCAATGAAAGGGTCTTATGTCTTCCTTGGACATGATTCAACCCTTGAAAGGCTTAAAGGACATGGAAGAGGAAATTGAAATAGGCCCAAGAGATGCATGGAATCAGAATAAACCCAGTACACTATATAGGAAATGTATTGAGAAAAATGAAGTATCGTAAGAGTTTAGAAAACAATTTTGGAATAAGTTCCTAAAGGAACCTTAAAGTAAAAATAAATTTGTAAGTCTGTAACACAGTACCTTTCAGTTATACAAAAGATTAAAACATAAAAAAAGTCTGAAAGTTTTACCAGAAACCCAGCCTTCTGTACCAAGTTTGCATGAACAGTTTTGTCCAGGAAAGGTATAGGGGTGGCTTCTGTGAGAAGCTTGCCTGAAGATTCCCCGATGAGCCAGTGCCAACCACCTTCATGCCAGGCCCACCACTGGACAAGGCCAAGCCCATCAGTAACAGGAGTAGTGCCTCTGGCATAAGAGATTTAAGGGAAGAATTTGCTTCACAACAGCAACTGCAATTCAGAGAGGAGTGAGAATATGTGAAAGGAACAACTGTGCAGACACCCAGGTCAGTGAAGTAGGAGAGAGAGGAGGTGCTCCATGCACTGGCCCACGATGAGTTGGCAATCCCTCTGCAGCCTACAGATATCCACATTGGAAAAGAGATCCACCTGCAGCTCCTGGAGACCTCCATGCCAAGCAGGTGAATGCCCGAAGGAGGCTGTGACCCCACTGGAAGTCTGTGCTAGACCCAGCTCCTGACAGAATCTGTGGCCCCACAGAGAGAGGAATCCGGGCTCCATCCATTGCAGTGGCTTTGAATTTTAATGGACTGCTTTACTGCCACAAGGTTCTGACCCTGGGGAATTGTGCTTTTTGATGAGGCTACCTCCATGCTGGGGTCATCCCTGTGGCTTGTTCTCATGGGTGGAGCAATGCTGTTCTTGCTGCTCATGACATTTAGTATCTGCATCAACCTGAAAACTGTGAAAATGCATTAAATAGAAGAACTGGGAATCATCTCTCATCAACTAATGTTTTTAAGGAGCAAGCCTTCTCAGAAATAGAATCAAGGATTTATTATATCTCTCTAGACACTGATTTCCAGGTGTGCCTACAGTGATAATTTTTATGTTCTCTTTGCCCACACAAGTGGGAAATTGCATCAGTGACTGGATGAGTATGTAGGTTGGTCATGTTAATGGATTTTAAAGATATTTTTTGTTTTGCTTCAAGTGAATTATTTCACAGATGACTAGACTGAGGAAATTTGATATCCTTGAAGCTTGCTTATCTTTTTCTGCCTAAATTGGCTCCAAAAATTAATCTGGTTTTGCAATCCTATTTATTTCTTATGATCACAGGAGGATGCATAGCTGTAAGTGAGAAGGGTGTTGCTACCAGCAGTGTCTCTTGCAGAGAAGGTAGTTTCAAGTGTTCAGTTTAAATTCATCTGTTATTGTGAACAGATTCATTTTATTTAGTAAGTTCTCAGCTTGTTTAAACAAGACATTTCTGTGGAAAGGGAACATGAATATGATAACTTCATCATCTTTTTAAAGAGATGTTCCTTAAGCCTAAGGGCTGGAAGCCAAAGAAGGAGATGTAAATTAAAGAAAGATAAAAGAGGAGCTCTCCTATATTTATACCATAATAAAATCTTATATGTATGAGGTTTTCTTCCTCTGGTACTGTCACTGACAGATGTTTCTAAAGATAGAACATTTCTAAAGATCAAGTTAATCAAAACAGAGAGAGTTGTGGATGCCTTTAACCTTAATGCATCAATTTGACAACATTTAGCATGTCTGTCAATTACATCTATTCAGCAAAATTAAGAATGCAATGTTTAAGAGAAAAAAATAAGTAGTTTAAAGACGAACTTTACATTTAAAGTTATAGGAAGTTTTGGCTTACCTGAACAGTTTGTATTTATATATGTTTATGAATTAATTAAGGAGGAAATTATTATAGACTTTTTAAACATTTTGGGATATGTCCTATGTTTTGCAAATAGTTTAATGGTTAACTTTCTAAAGAACCATCATAGTTGCCTACCTAAATTAAAGGACTGGTTTTCCAGTACTGACCAGTTTTTGCATGTGTAAATAGCACTAAAAAACAAACTAAAGACACTTTTCTTGCAAAAAAAAAGCTGCAAATACCAGAGTTTATGCTAAAACTTAAGATAGAAAATCTTACATATACAGTCACTAATGGCTGGCTCAATATCTGTGACCATCTCAGTTTAAATGAGGGAGAAATGCAGAAGATTTACTTTTCACAGGACTTCTTTGTCATCCAACATATACACTTTGTTATGCTCAGACAGTGCTGTTTCATTTTCAGGGGATACAAAAACCACTTATGTCCAAAGTCTTAAAAAGCAGCCTTTCTGTTCTGCAGTTGGGACAGTTGTACATGGTCCCAATCAATGGAGGTTGTATTTAAATTAAGACTTTATGTTTGATCAGTAAATTTCTTTAAAATTAGTTTTATATATGTCCGGTGCTATGAATTTTTTTTTTCTAATTTTGGCAATGCCACTACTCAAATCAGGAGAAATGAAGGAAAAACCAGATAATTTTGCATTATTTTGAGGTAGGGTTTTGTGATAGCATCCTTATTGCAAGTGTGAGTGAAAAAAATTTACAAGACTCTAACTAAGACAAGATACAATACTTTGAAAGCTCTTTTCTACCAAGTGCCTCTGTTTATATCTGGTTTCTGAGAAAAATAAGGGCTTTTTGTTTTCTATGTTCTTGTTTGTTGTATATAAAAAATAACACAGTCATGAGACTAATAGCAAATTATTTTTGCACTCATACCTGAAAGACATGCTGATATTGTGACTATAACATTATTAAGTTTCATTATGAAATTACCCAATGATTAAAGTCAGCTGTGAAACAATAGTTCAAGAGTAACTGTCTCATTTTAAAATAATATCATTAGTCCTTGTCATGGAGAGAAATGTAACTAATGTAAATTTAATTTACATATCCCTGCATATTTATTTTCTTTCTTTAATCTTGTAATCACCATGAGAAATTTTTCAAAAAGGTGACGTTAATAAGTAATTAACATTTTTCCTAAACTCAACCTAACAATTGCTAGTTTATTATTACTAGTGTTCTTGTAAACAAAGAAAAACTCAGCTCTTAAAAAAAATGCTCAAAAAGTAGAAAACCTAAAGACAATGGTAAAAAAATGCATTATTTCATTTAGAAGAGTTGAGATAATGATAAAAACATTAACATTTACATATGCAAATACAGCCACAGAGTTCAGACCCACTGTGAATCTCCTTGTATAGTTCTTGTTGACCAACGGTTACCATCACGCTGTCTTCAATCTTTTTTTAATCAGGCAGAAAACTCAGAGTCAGGTATTAATTATTTGTATTAGACGTGGGCCAATTTATTTTCCTTCCTCTATGAATTATTCACAACCATATTTCTCAAATTTAGTAATTATTCAAAGACTATTTTCTGTAGTGAGTGGTGAATAACATGTTCACAAGGATTGTGAATGTATCTTAAAGGTAAAATTGCAATTCTGTTCTAATTTCTGTGGGTACAAATTCATAGGAAAAAAATTCCTCTTGCATCAGTGAACAGAAGACAAAACAACTGAAGCAATTGGGACACACTAGGAATTCTCTGAAACACAAGTAATTTCCAGGGCCTGAGAAGCCCAGAATTGAAAGTATAAATATTTAAGTTGTTCAATTAACTATTCATTTTATTTGAATAATCTGTCATTGCTATAGAAAATTATTCTCATTGGCACATCTTCCTTCCAACAACCCATTTGCTAGAATATTCACAAGAAGGCGAACATAAAGCCGTCAGTACAAGTGAAAGGATTCATTTAACAGTGAATATTCACAGGAAATTATTTGCCCAGCTGGCAGAAATCACTGTGGTAGCTAGAATAATTACTGGATATCTGAACTACATAGTTTTAGCCAAGACTCAAAAGCTTTTCTCTGAAAAATGGAATCCTAGGGCTTGGGATATTTTAAAGGAGCTTTTGATATTTCTTCAATGGTAGTTCCATATGACATGTGCCTCCATTGCTAAACTAAATGAAAAATCCACTGTATGGATCTGATTCTGGTCTGAAATATGTGAATTAATCAATGTAGTAGAGTATAATCACAAGTAGTCTGTAATGTTGACATCTCTACTAGGTATTGTGTTTCTGTGAGAAGAGATCTCATTAATAGGCTGGGAGCTTTGTAACATAATGCAGTTGTCATAAATTTATGCCACAGTAATATTTTGTTTCATTTGTGATATGATACATAGTGACTATAATTTGACACTGAGAAACTAGGTTTAACAACTTGCTTCATCATAATCATAGTCAGCATAAGTCAGATGTTATTCTGAATTTTCCAAAATGTGGTACAAATTTACTTTTGTGGTTGTTTTTTTCCTCAAAATCTAGGATTTTTCTTTTGATCTTCCATGCTGTGAAATTGGAATTTAACATTCTAAGGTTATTTTATCCTCTTAAAATATTCCTCCTGAATTGCAGAACTATTCTAAAGTTGTTTTAACTTGTTCAGGCAGAATTAAATAATAAGACATAATTATTAAATATTAACATGTACTCTGAAACAATCTAAAACAAGTTTTATTTAGTTATATACTAGGAAAGTGAAGTACTTAATTCTTAACTGAAATATGTTAATCTGAAAGTCTTTGAAGATGCTGAAGTATTCAATTTTCAATCCACCAACATCAAATTGAGTGTGTTTAAATGTCCTATCAAACTATAGCCTGAATAAACCTAGTAGCTGTTTACTTTTTAACTTCTTACTCAATAAACTTTCCAACTGCCATGCCTTTGACTCATTTTTCATAGCATTGGGTGTGTCTTTGCCTTACACCATCTCACACCCATTGACCTACACTGTCAAATCCATGATGATGGTCTGGGCTTGACCTGAGCAATACACCTCTTCTTATGGCTGCTGCAGAGTAAGAACAAAAGAGAGAAGGTACAGTACATGTCATTTAAGCAAAATACACATGTAAACAATGTTATTTCAAATCTCAAGTTCAAATTTCAGATGTTAGCAGGTAGGAGTTTGAAGCTCAAGGATGCTCTCATTACTGGTTATAGGGAGATTAACAATTTTTGTTCTGTCACTGCCTTGGAAAACCAGGACAACTATTTTTTTTAGATACAGGACAACTATTTTTTTCTCATATATATTATGTGTGCAATGTCTCACTCCTAATGGTTTTCATTCTATGGAAATTTTCGTGGATTCAGTAGAAAAATTATTTCCAAGAAAGTCAGATATGATGTAGGAGGGCACTGGATTAAAAAAAAACAGAGGGAGCTGAGTCCACAAAGTGTATGTTAAGATATCATCCATCATTTCCCCTGTTCTTAGTTTTACACTGTATCTGCTATGCAACAACCATATCACTGTTCCTGCTTGTGGCCATGTACCCACATTCTTAATGGTATATCAACATTTGTTTGCATTTTCAGGTAGATATTTTGGGGTGATTAATTTGGGTGTCAAAAATCAGACTGCTGTCTTCCAGAACTATTCTGATAAGATTAACTGTGTCATTATCCATAGGTATAAGGCATTTCAATTCCATCCCATTGCTCTGTTTTGATAATTAAATTGTCACTCCTTTAAGCAATTTATTACAATATAGTATGCAATTGTTTTATTATACATGAAAGCCTGTAACAGCCAGGGTCCCATCAGTGGTTTGCAACTTGATTATGTGCATGACTGACAAAAAGAAAATGAAGTGCATGTCACTAAGAAAAAGAATGGAAAGAAAAACCTAGAAAGCAATGATATATAGCATTTCTAGAGTTTTTTTGAAATGTTTTCTCAGAATTATAATATCTCCAGCTAATATAATTTACAGAGATTTGTTCATTCATAACCAAGCAGGTAATTCTATATGGTAATAGTGAAATTAATAAGTTAACATGCATTGAGTAAATAAACAATTAGTATTAGAATATTGTAAAACACATCCATTTGTAGTGAGTAAGACCACCTTATTTCAGCTAATATTATTGAGAGAAAAAAAAGAAAGAAAGAGTTTTCGTGACAGAAACCTTTGTCCAAACCTGCCGAATTTAAGAATTTAAGATTTTTTTTTTTTTTAGCAAAAATATGGGTGAAGAAAGCTTTGAGTCCAATCACTTGTCCATATACACATTCAATTGCATTTCAAATGCAGAGCCATCTTCCTCAACTTCTTTTCTCGGTGATATTTTAGCAGAATCGGGACATTTTCTAACTTTGGTTTTTTCATCAGAGCAAAAGCATGTTCTCACTGCTACAGTCAAAATGTTAGCCACCTCACCTTCTTTACCTTCTAAAGTTATGTTCAAGTGTAATTTTGGTTGGTTGATTGGGTGGGTGAGTCAGTAGATGACTGCAAATAATTTTTTATTCCAAGAAACTTTAAAGAACTTTTTATTAGGAATTCAAAGAAAATCCCAGTTTAATGGATTACATCAGCTCCTATCACAAAGGCATATTTGTGTATGTTGCATTGTTACCTCTGTTTTCCGGCATTATCAGGCACATAGTGGGTCACATTCATTTATATCACTGCAGGGGCTGGTCTATATCCTACATAATGGTCTCCAGCACGTGTACAGTTTTCAATAAGATTGAACATCAAGGATGAAGCATTTGAAATGTACACTTCTTCCGTGATCTAAGTCTCCCCACTACATCTACTAGAAGCAGATAAATATGTTTAGAATAAATATTTGGCAAAAAAAAAACCAAAAAACAAAAAACAAAACAACAAAAAAAAAAAAAAAAAAAAAAAAAAAAAAACAACCAAACCAAACCAAACCAAAACAAAACAAAAAAACAAAAAAACAAAAAAACCAAAAAAAGCATGTACATATACCACTGTAAATATGTGTAATATAAAGACACAAAAAAATCCACCACCTAGAACTGTGTCCTTTGCATGACCTCCAGAGTCTTGAAAGGCTTTTAAATCTGCAAGTAGTCATATAAAACTGAACTAAGTAACAAATACATTAGAAGAGAATATGAATGCATTAAAAATTAGTGCAGTTTGAAAAGACAGTATGCAAAGAGTCTGGGAACAAAAACATGTTAAAACTACCATGACATCAAACAAAGCAACAAATCTAGTTCCACATACAGATTAGAACCAAAAAGAAGACAGCTTAATCCTATTATTTATTTGAGAGAAAAGTAAACATAATGGATGTTGCAGGGAAAGCTGAAGTAGTCAATGCTGCCTCACTTCACCCCTCCCAACAAGAAAAAAAAGGAAAAACCAAGATTAATTATGACCAGACTCTAAGGAAAATTAATTTTAACATAGAGACAGACACAGGCAGAATGTGCAAAAAAATAGCTTTAAAAATGTACATAGATCAGATGCATTCAAATCCACAGGCTCAGATAAAATTCTCCCCAAGGTACTTAAGGAACTAGCTAATACAATCTTGTAATCATTAGTCATTTCCTTAGACAAACTACTGAGCATGAGAAAAGTCCCAGGGTATTGAAGAAGGCCAAACACAGTATTTATTCTGAAAACGAAGGTGAAAGAAGAACCAGAAAGTTATAAGTATCAGTATCATCTCAGTACATAGTAAAGGTCTGATTTTCTTTTTAAAGTAAACATTTTGTACACTCTTAGGACATAATAAGATCTGAAAAAAATAGTTAACCTCCTTATGTCAATGATGATGTCATTTCCTTATTTGTGAGAATGGATGCTTTATGGACAATGGGAAATGCTTCATGATTAATTGCATTTCTTACAAAAAGGTTATATAGAATATTCTTATAAGAAAGTGAGGAAAATACAGCTCAAATTAAAATAAACTATTTTTCTGGAAAAAAGGTTTTTTTCTCAATTCTTTATCTAAAAGCAGATTAATCAAAAAGGACTCTTATATGGGGCTGTTTCAGTGTGATTTTATACCATATTTACGCTAACTTGAATAAGAGAGTATGTGCACCTCAAAAGAGGAGAAAAAATATACTTGGCTAGAGGGCCAGACTTCAGGACAATCTTTACAAATTGGAGCTATAGCAAAAAAGCAGCAGGAGGCAATTCAATTAAGAAAACTGCAAAGCACCATTCCCAGGAAGAAATCTGTCATCAGTGCAGCATAGAGACAACCTGGCTACAAAGGTTCTCTAGGATAAAGCTAAATGAACGCAAGGCTGTCGTACAATTTCAGAGTGATTCTCCAAGAAGTATTCTGTGTAAAATTCAAGAAATTATTGCCCTAAGTAATGGGAAAGCTTCATCTGAAATAATATATCCAGTTTTGGGAGTGACACTGATGCAGACAGACCAGACACAGTGCAAAACAGAAAAAGATATTTAGGAGATGTGATCTAAGACTTGTTTTGTACAGATTCTTAAATACTAAAATAGGAGACTGTATAAGAGGACCTGATAATTGCCTTTTGGATTTTTATAGGTTACAATCAAGTGTTTTGCAAGTCTACTAAAGCAAAGACAAAAATGTAATCTATTTGATAAGCAGTAAAAAGATATTTTTGGATGTCACAAAAAGAAACATTCCAATACTGTGACAAAACCTGAAATTGACAGTCCAGGGGAAATTTTGGAAATTTACTTCCTTGGAGATTTTTAGCAGATATTTAAGGGATATAAGAACAAAAGAACAGCTGAAGTGGGTTATTCCACAGTAAATGGGACAATATTTCATGCAGTCCTGGAGGGGTGGGGGTGAGTTATTTTGTGGCAGTGGATGTAAGTGCCTCTATTATAACTCACCCTGAACCTCCAGAAATTTTTTGACTGGAAGAACAATAAACCAGGACCATTTCACCTGTGCTTAACAGTCTCAGGTTTTTTCCTCTAAATTTTTCCTGTGAACCCATTTAACATTTTTAGCTTGCACAGTGTCCAGTGCAAACACATTTCACAGCCTTATGTGAACCATGTCCTAATGATCGTTTTAAGCCATCTGTCTGGCACCTCCTTGCAATGCCCATAGCTTCTTCTCCTGAAAGAGGAAATTAAGCATATTTCCCTATTTGCTGTCCTGATGCCACTCTCAAACATCTTCCCTCAGTCATGTCTTTATCTGGAAAATGAAAAGTCTTTTTGAATAAATGTTTACTAGGAATAGCCCAAGTTAGGGTGGAACTGCTCATGGGCAGAGGATTAGAGTAGATGGATGAGATGCTTTGAAACCTTTTTAAGCATCATGAAACAGAGTCATGACCTGTATGATTCCTCCTATTGTCGACATTTCAGGCACATTCTCTTTACTGCAATCTCTTAAGTATAATGTAAATAACCTGTTTACCAGTTTGTGGATAAGAAAACTAAGATGTTAAGAGAAGCAAATTCATGTAAATAGCACACAAAACTTTATATTTTAAACAAAACCATAAAATATAACTGAAAACTCGATATATTTGACAATCATCTAGTTTTCTGTTCTACAGAAAACAACCTGCTTGAAATATGAATTTATAGTAAGTTTTCAAAAGATAATTTCAAAAAGTATTTTTGACATAAATTAGATTCTGTTCTACTTTTTCCATCAATATGTTGTTTAAAAAAATCTTAAAAACCTTTGAATTTCAAAGAAAACTTATATTGCATAATAAAAAGAGTTGTTATCAAATTTAAAGAAGTCATTTAAATTGCCAGCAAAAGCTGAATGTAAATAAAGGGTCAATTTTACATGTAAAAAATAAAACAGTGTAATGAATGTAAATTATTTTTTCTTAGAAAATGTAGAAAAAAACTAAAACATTGAAGTGTCTAACGAAGAAACAAAAATCCTCTATTTTTCATTTATCCAGGAAAGAATTGGTCCTAGCTCCCATAACATATATTTGGCAATAATATAGACCCAGTGATCTTAAAAAAGCCTAATGCATACCAGGTTTTCCTCTTGAAGAAAATAATGTTAATAAACCCCAGAGAGTCTTTCCCATGCCCTGTGGATCCTGTCACTCCAGAAAACATAATGTCATCTTGTTAGAAGCATTTGGCTGGCAGACATGGAGAGAGGCACAGAAGCAAAACCAGTTAGTGCTGTGTAATCAAAGCTGGGCTGTGGTGCTCTTCATATAAGCTTGGAAGCCTTATGAATGTCTGTGGGCAAAGTGGTACTTAGAATGACAAAGATAATGTGTTTTGGTCATCACAGAGCACATCAGGGAGGTTAAGACAGCATTGCGGGGCTGTTCATGTTTCCACACAAAACCAGGCAAAAATAAAATAAATATTCCCTTATAACAAGAGTTTAAAATAGGAACCATCTCTGGAAAAGAAGATTAATTTCTGTAAAAAATAATTTTTTAATAATCTTTAAAAATTCTATAGATCCTTTGCCTTCCTAGAAATAGAACATCATGATTTCTCTCATTAAGTCTTCCATATGTGTGGAGTCTTATAATGATGCTGATGTGTCATTAATTTGTTACATTTACTGCATGGTTTATTGTACATATATGAGAGACATCACCAGGCTTGCATACTGGGATTAAACTTTGCTGCTGGGAGTCTGTTTTGTTTTTACTAGGCCTATTCCTTTATACTTCCTCTTTAGCTGGAACTTAAGAGCTTTTTCATAAACAGACTATTAAAAAAATTACTTAAGAAGTATTCAGGGTTAAGCACTTCATACTCATTAGATGTTTAGTAACACACCTATTTGCTAGCATCAGATGGTAATAAAAGGTAATTTACATGGATCTGCAATAAGATTTTTAAAACCCTGTCAGGAAAATATGTGCAGTAATTTTAATTACTTTTATTGCTTTCATTATTTAAATTAAACATATAGATGTTTGTTTTTATTGGAAAGCTATATTCGTGCAAACTTGGAATCTAATTTTAAACACTTTTCTGTCTCACTAATTCTCTTTCATAAATTCAGTTTATTTGCCATTTATATTTTCATTTAAGAAATTCTGTTCTCATTTATTTTGTTTGAAATCTCAGCTTTGAAACAATGTAAATGAGATCAGAATGTGACCCGGTGAAAATGGTTTGCCATCAAAGGATTCACACTTCAAGCTGTGTTATGTAGCTTTCCAAAAGTGACATCTGGCCTCTTGGCAGGTTCCTCAGGCAGCTGTGCTGGTGGCTTAGAAATTGCTGATGGGCCTGCCATATGCAGTACCTGCAGTTTGGCTGCTTCAGGCTTGCTCCAATTCATTGCCCTACTGAATAAAATTTGCTTTGAATTATCTTCTATTTGAAATTATTGGCACACCATTCCTTTTTTTCCTTTTCCCTGTAATTCAATCAGAGATGTGGTCAGAAAGGAGAGTTCCAACTTCTGCTGCATTGGCTCAGCTAGAGAAAACAGCTCTGTGATCTAAGAATATCACTGTGCTGCTGGCTGCTATTGAACACATCCCCAGGCGCTGTGCAACAGGTCTGCATAACTCACCTGTGCCCTTGATTAGGCATTCTGGGTGAATGTATGGCCTGTGCAGCTCTGGAGCAGCCTGGAATCTGTTAATTTAGTTTCCTAGGATAGAATTTGGTGTACATACTCATTGTAGCATGAAAGGTTGAAAGCGGTGAGATGTCAACAAAGCTGACAGTATTTATAAACTCAGGTTGCATTCAGGGAATATTTGTCTGTTTGGTATGTTAATATGATGAAAAATGGGACAAAAGTTCCAAAGACTGACAGAAGAGACCACTGAGAGAGCTTTGTGTTCTTTAGCAGGATGCTTTAATCAATTTGTTTTTCTTCTTTGTCTGCACATCTGTACAGAGAAACATCCTTTCATGGCTGTATTGCTTTAGCACCTAGAGACCCATATTTCTAACAAGGTATCAATTGAGCTAAACTCTGTACTCACTGAAATTACTAATAACAGCAGTGCCTCGCAGCTCTTTGCTGCATGTTAACATTCTCTCCCTCTCCTACTCTACCTTAAGTAGTAGATACCATGCCCAGATTAGCACAGCAGAGATGCAAGGAGCAATGCACAACTGCTTTGCAAGTGTTCTCAATGTTAATGGTATAAACTGTGAAATAATCTCTCAAATCATTAAATTCTTGAAAAATTTTGCTCATTATTGCATATCCTCAGTAAATATATTAAACACAAAACCACACAGAGACATCTCTTAAAAAATTATTTTAAAGTCAGTGTGTACTCAAAAACACACTTTTAATGGATATCCCTAAAGCAGAGTAACTAAGACACATTGGCCAGGAAACAGCAAAATTTAGATAACATATAGATGATAAACTCCATCACTCTGAATGAGAGTGACAATACAGTCCATAACAAGTAATTAGTGCAACATAATGCTTCCTGTGCATCTTGTATGAAAGATGGAGTGTGATGGGTTCACCTTGGCTGGCAGCTAAGCCCCTGCTTTATCACTTGCTCATTCTCCCCTAGTGGGATGGAGGGAGAATTGGAAGGACATCTGCAAGAAAACTGATGGGTTGAGAAAAAGAGATGTGTAAAGGAGAAAAAAAGGAAACAAAGAGATTGAAAGGCAATCACTCAACACCTCCCAGCAACAGACTGATGTCCATCCAGTCTCTGAGCAGTGGCATAGCACAAATTTAGAATGGGCAAATCATGCCTGACTGACCTGATTGCCTTGATGGGATTTGAGGATTGACAGAGAATATTCAACAATTTTGACTTTAGCAAGGCTTTTGACACAATATGCTTATATTCTTGCATTCGAGTTGGAGGGTTACAGTATAGGTAGATAGAAAAGTAAATGGATGAAAAAGTGGGTAAGTGCTTGAGCTCAGGAGTCACTGATCAATGAAGCCTAATCTACACAGAGGCAGGGTACTGCAAGGGTCTCTATGGAACCTGCCCTGTTTAATGTCTTTGTCAATGATCTGGGGGAGATAAGAGTATGCACACTTGTCAGGTCTAGAGAGGGCAACCAAATGCAGAGTACAATTAATATGCTTGAGAGCAGGGTTGGGTATTCAGAGCTGTAGGGATTACCCAAGAGATCAATTTTAAAATCAACAAAGACTAATTCAAAGTCCTGCAACAAATATGGACTAATCACGTACTGCAGTACAGAATGGGGAGAGACTGAATAACTGTAGCTCTAGTGAAAAGAACCTGGGGATCCTGATGAGCAACAAACTGAAAGTAAAGCCAGCAGTGAGCCCCAGCAGCAGAGAGGCTGTACAAATGGGAGTATGGCTACTGGAGTGGGGGAGAGGGTGATACTCTTTGACTTTGAACTTGTTGAAATGCATCTAGAGTTCTATGTCCAATTTTCTATCCTCTAGGACGTGAAAGGCATTGATAACTTGGAGTGAGTTCAGTAGAGGACTGCCAATGCAGAAGGGGAACCTGCCTGTTAAAGAGATGCTGAGGGAGCTGGCTTGGAAAAGGGTGACTGGGAGGGATGACCTGGCAGCTGCCTTTCTAGAACCTATGGGGACGTTGGTAAGAATCAGATAATTCTTGCCAACCTCCCCATAAGAAGACAGGGGATTGGAGCATGGCAGCATTATGAGGGGCAAGGGACATATTTTGAAACAAAAGAGGTTCTGACTGAATGGAAAGAGAAACTTGCCAACATGAGGACTGTTAAGTTATAGAGTAAGCTGCCTAAACTGTTCATGCAGTGTTTGTCCTTGGAGATTGCCAAGACCTGACTGGATAAAACTTTGACAAATATGGTAACTAACCCTGTTTTGAGCTGCAAGTCGGATCTGAGACCTTCTGAGACCATTTCCAGCCCAAATTGTCGGTGAAATTGCTGATCTACAGAGACTATAGCAACTCAAGGAGTCACTGAAAGCTGTTGTGTAGAAAAGCAAAATTACCAGGAAGAGCTCTGTGGATTGGAAAAAACATGTCTTCTTTTAATCTCTCTTACTTACTAAACTTTCATTTTTTCTCTTTAAAACCCTTTCCCACCCACCCCATTTTTTTTATGTTACACTAAAATTATAATTAGAGATTTAACATGCTTTTCATGGTTTTCGGGTGATCATTACAAGAAATCACAGGTAGATCTACCTCAAGAAACTAAATTTCACCAGGTTCTACTACATCTTAACAGAGGTATAATGAGTTATATTATTTTTCACTCCTTTATGTTCATAACTGTCAACTGCAGGGAGCTTGAGACTTCCTTTCTGCTCCTGAAACTGTGTGGAGGAGTAATTACTGATACAATGTTCCATTAGAAAACAGCTACGAGATTGTCCATGAAATAAGCAATAAATAGAATGGACAACATGCTGTTCTCCTGAAACTGAGTGAATAGCAGAAGTTTTCTTGCAGTTTCACCACTTCAATACACATACCAGTTATCATACTAGTCTTGTGAAACTATACATCAGAGAGAAGGTTATTTTCCTTCGTGTACCAAGCAAGCGATTTGTCTTACCTTTCACTTTCTGTGTGTTCTGAGTGTTTAAATGAAATTTTTCTACATGCTGGGTTTATACATTTTCTTTTTATTTGATAATGGAGCTTTTTTCTAGTAGAGGAGATGCAGACAATCTTCATACACATATCAGTGGTACTACATGATCTGATTGCTTGTAATTACTGGGAAACTGGACCTAATGAATCTGACAGCTCCTGGCAGCATTATGCTCTGTGTTCTTGATCACCTCAATGATATATATGCTGCCGTAATTCCTAAAACGTGGTCTTTTTTCCTTAATTCATAGACAACCTAGAGGAGAGAATTTTATGCTATATAAGGTATATATGGGGCCTGGCTGAGATAGAGTTCAGTTATCCCATAGCAGCCCTCACAGTGTTGTGTTTTGCACTTGTAGCTGGAAATATTCTGTCTTCCACATCTCCACACACACACCAGTAGGTTGGTGGTAGGCAAGATCTTGGTAGAGGACATAGCAAAGACAGCTGATCCAAACTGACCAAAGGCTTATTCCATACCATATGATGGCTGCTCACCCATAAAAGTTCAGTGAAAGGAGGAGAAAAGGATGCATTTGTTATTACAATGTTTATCTGCCAGAGCAACCACTGTACGTTCTAAAGTCCCATACATCCATTTAAATAATGATATAATCCAAATATGTAAATAAATGCACATTGTGGATAAACTTTCATATGACCACTTGTCCTGTATGCTGTATGCTCTGATTTTATGTAGCAGTTATTCAGCACATGAATATGTTATGTCTTTATCTTGTGATTTGGAAAAGAGTGAGATAATATATTACTATGAATTATTTATTAGTAATAAAGGATACAAAAATTTTTAATCTAAATATGTATGCTCATTATTAATACATAGGACATGTAAGAGATTTTTCCCCTGTATTTTCTGTACTCTTCTCCTGTTTAAGATAATATGTCTAGATTTTGCTGGAGTTCCTTTACATAACCTCAGTCATATGACTGGGCATCTAGTCTAAGTAATCATAAAAGCTCCATCTGCTGTAACTGGAGGAAAGAGAAAGAAAATAGATTGTCATTTAATGTAATTATTTATCAGTTTTTATAAAGCTAAAGATGTATAACAAATAAAAATTCACAAATGGTATACTTTATATGTCCTGTATCTTATCTTATCCATAATGTATACATGCCACTATTGTATACATGCCATAACTATAGGTAGTTGCATAGACATGCAACTTCTGGATATGTATCTATAAAGACAGGGTCTCTGAGAGACCCTTATGCTAATTCCATCTCTACAGAGAAGATGGCTTGCCTCCTCAGGGGGACCCTTTCCCTGGCCATTTTCACATTGACTATAGAGAAATGTCTGTACAAGGCTAAATGTTAGGCTAGAATGCCCAGATTCTACAAGCCTCACAGTCAGATTTCTGCTTATTCACAGGAAACATCTATCTTCCAGGAGTCCTGCCTTAAAAGAGGTGAACTTCATACTTCCAATGCAAATGACAATTTGCTCTGCCTTTAACCTGGTGCCAGTGTAGAGGCACAACTGACTGTGTCAGTGTGAAGCACAATGTACAATGGATCTACAGAACTGTTCTAGCTTTATATGACAAATTTTTACCTTGCAGCCTAATGGGAATTGGTCAGATAAATGCTTTACAGCATTCAGTGTGTACCATTCATGTATACTATCTGCCACTGCCGTTATCTTCTCATTTGCTACAATTAGATTTATATTTCCTTGTGGCAGCAGCTCTCTGGCCACAGAGAGAAACATAACTTTTCCAGGCATTGTTCTGGGATGCGAGAAGATCAGAGAAAAGAATGAGAAACAATTCTTATTTAAATTTGCTGCACCTGGTATTGTGAACATGTGGAATGTGTAAATGGAGATTTGTTTACCAAAGGGTGCTTTCTTAATTAGCCAATGGTGATTGTGTTTGGACTGGAGGACCATCAAGTCCACATGTATTGTAACTATCTATAAAAGAGCAATGGGTTTTTTAATAAAGATTATTGATCAGCCTCCTCTAATACATGGAGTCTGTGTAGCATATTACCCGGCCAGGGGCCTGCTGCAACAATATTTCCTATCACTGTAATTGTACATCTAATTCACACTTTTACCTTTTAAGGAAATGTAGAAATTTGAGCTCTGCAATCTGAACTAGCACAGTTAAACCATGCTATACTTTTCTGATAAAAACCACTATGTTGCATCTTCATCCAGTGTTATTCAGTATAACTCTGCAAAATGAGAGAGCTGAAACGATTGAGAGATTTTGAAAACCTGACCAGCAGCTGACCTCTTCAGACTTTTCTCTGAGAACAAGCAATATGAAATATTGATATTCTTTTGGCCACAAAGAATTTAAGCAATATTTCAATTGAAATATATTTCTTTAAAAATGTAAAATTATTGTGTCTGCATATATTAAAAATTCAGATACTAATATAATTCTCACAAAGAAACATTAGAATAAAATTACACATTCTGTTTTAACTTTTACATTTATGCCACTTTTACATTTCACAAGCAATTAGAAGAATTTTCTAAATGTATTAAATGTAGTTATCTCAGCATAGACTTACACACGTTGTTGTCAATTGCTGATAGCTGTACATTTCAAATTTGTTTAAAATTATTTGCTATTTCTCTTCTCCTTAAAAAAATGCAGTGTTCTCTAATTATGGCTGTTATTACAGTACTTATTCACAGTAACACAGTGATCTTAAAATCCTTTAAAAAATAAAAATATGTAAAATATCACTTATTTCATAGATCAGAAAAGAAGCATAGCAATATTTCATTCCTTCCTACATAAAATAAATGTGAATTAATCAGTCCGACCTGGGACTGTATGGGATGGTCTTTTTGTACAGGTGAATCTAAATCAAGATATGATTGAATAAGAAGTATTATGCAAATACTAGAAAGCTTATCATCTATATATCAGAAAATGTGCAATTAATAAAGGATTCATGTGAACAAAATGGGGGGGAAAAAGATTGGCAATGGCTAGTAGGAATGTAAAATTAAAACAAAACAAAACAGAATTAAACAAAGGATTACAAAGAATCCCAAAATCTGACTTAGTTACTATAAGAAAGTGCTGATGCCAACAGGCCTACAAGCTGGTGACAACAGGCGCTCAGTCATCTGTCCAGAATGCCAGCATCCCACCATCCATGTCTTCTTGACCACAGAAGTGAGTTCATCTCATATGATGTGGTCAGAACAAGGAAGTTTTCCCCATTCAAGCTTCTGTGATCAGGAGATTCAGGGCAGTCCAGCAGATTGTCCAAAGAACACCACCCACATGTTTTTGATATGACCCTGCTTTCCACCCTTCCTTTCTTTTTGTCATTGCTTCCTGGGTTTACATCTGTTTCAAACTTTGATATTTCTATACCCAGTAATGATGTTGCCCAAGATAACATCACTGATACTGTTTTCTAGACTGAGTTAGATTTACAAGACTTAGCTTTTCAAAAAAATGTAGCATTTCCTTCCAATTGTCCATGAAGTTCAGCTACTTGTCATATAACCTCCTCTAAATCACCCCAGTAGTTTTTCACATCCTTTTCAATTATCTTAATCTCAGGCCTTGTCCTAGTCATTGTACTAGACCTTTCTCTTACAACTGTGACAATTACTAAGAGAACAGAAAATATCTTTCATTACATCTTGAGGATGCTTAAAATCAGCTCTGGTTCTGCAACTCTGTCACTGTTGCATTTCAACAAGTCACAGTGTCTCTTCCATACATAATGTTATCCTGGAAGAACCAGACATAACAGTGAATAACACTCATCAAGCCTGGATGGGGAAGAGAAGTCATTTAAATAATGCTCGGATAGACTCTGATATTATAAGTCACACTCAGAGCTGAAGAGGCATTAATTCTTCAGATAAAGCCTTGCGTTTCCTAGGACTACCTTAAGTGAGAAAAGTAGAAAAATATTATACAGAAATTGTAAACTTTTAATTCTTGGAGTGTGTGGATGTGGCAAGCCTGTTTTTCTAAATGTCTCTTATTTATATTACTAGCACAGCCATTAATTTAATTAAATTTTAGTCAGGCTGTACATGCATACCTAGTGACTTTAATTTCTGTAGTAGCTGAGTGGCGCTTTTCAGCCCAATTTCACAAAAAGAAAAATACTGCAAATTTCAAGCTCAATAGAAAGGAGATAATAAAAATGTAATGACACATTATATTAAAAAGGTTATTTCTTACTTCTTTGAATGGATGAATGGATGTAGGCTAAGGAGACAGTGATACCATGAGAAAGATTAATTTCTGTAACTTCCAATAACTTCTGAGAAATTAATATTCCTAAATATAGAAACATGAACATCAAAGAAGAATCTTTCATGCTTTCAAGTGTGAGGAAAAAAAAGGAAGTAAAATAGACATTTGAGTGTCTGGAGAAAAAAAATTAAAAATCAAATCATTACAGTGGAAGTACCCACCTCCATGTTTGATATTTAAGTGCTTTGAGATAGGTGCAGTGCAATATTCTATTTGTAATAAGGACGTAAATTACATTAATTGGGAGATTTACCTTACAATAGTTATAAAGCTATTGCAACAACAATCTGCTAGCTGAGCTGTGTTTGAAATACTGTTAGGGCAGCCACTTTTAACTTTAATATAGGAGTCACTGATAGCAGTCTGAACAAATATTGTCAGAATAGTCCAGTCACTGAGAAACTTAAAACTCTATTCTAGCAAGAACTTGAATACTAAATTTACTATAAATATGACGAAAACAAAAACAACTATACATTTGTGAACGTATGAAATTTTGTTTGACAACCAAGAAAAGGCTGTAACTGATCTCCACTGGGCATTTACTGCAGACTGTGCATAGATATATATAGTAGCAAGGAATTATGTTTCCCCTACAATCTCACCCTAACAGCTGAATCACCAGAAAGCCTTCATCTCTGAAAGGATCCTCCTGTTCTTCCCCCGTGTCGCACTTCTTCCCTTCCCCTTTCCTTCTCGCTGCCCTGATGGGAGGTGTAGGTGACTCTGAGTCCCAGGATGGTAAAAGGGGTTCTTGAAGTGGAGAGGTTGAGGCAGGAGACACCCAAGAGAGTTGCCAGAAACCACTGTCTTTCTCCTGATTTCAAATGCCCTGACTACAAGCCAGGAGAGAAAACCCACTATGGATTTCAGTCTGTGGTATAGAAAAGAATTTAAGTTCAAATCTCATGTTCTAAGCAGGTGCAATAATCATGACTTATTACTCAGAAAGGAGTAAAAGCAAAACCGTCTTCCATTCCTGACAGAGGAACACTCTGTACCAGCTGTCATCTCTAAGGTGATTGACTCCTTGCTGTTTTTCACCATAGACAGGATTTCTAATAGAGGGTTCAGGCATATCAGTCCCAGAGAGTGATACTACTCATCTCCCTCATCCTCAAAGCACACTGAAGATGTGTCTTTTCTGGATTGTTCTTCACAGGCACCCGTCTCCCTGCATTTACTGCAGTCAGATATATAAAAAATATTTTTATTTTTTCAACCTTTAAAATTATTTTCTGCAAATAGTTTTTGTGTTATAATTTTAATTAAATTAGTCTTATGGTTGCTTTTCCAGAACACCTCGTCTATCATGTTTTCTTTGTTTGAACACAATTTCCATTTGTTGAAGGGTATCTTTTTACCTCTATTCACCTTTTTTTACTGAGACATTTAATCATCTTGATGGTTTATTTTTCCCTTTCGGTGACTTTTTCATTGATGATTTCTGTTTGCTAATATTACTGTTGTATTAAACAGTTTCTAGTGCTTATATATTAGAAATTCAACTTACCCTTTCAGTTTTCTCATCCTCATTTTTGTGTCATTTTCATTTTCTACAGTTAGAAGATATAGTAAAAGCTGTTCTCTCCTATAAGGATTTTGAGTTTGAATACCCCTACATTAGGACTAATACCATGATTGAATCACTTTTGGTTCTCTGAAATAATCACAGCAGAAATATACTGTATTGGAGAAATATAAGTAAATTGTTCAAAGCCATTTAAAGTAAGTAAGTTTAACGACAAGCCTTTCTGTATTATTTTAGTCTTTATTGTTCCATTCTTCCTATTTAGGAACAGACATTATCCTGTGCTGCCTTGAGTACAGTATGGGCTTCTCTGGAAGTCAGTTTCCTCAGTGATCAATAGCTACCAAGAGCCAAATTCTAAGGAAATTACCAAGCTAAGTTCTTTGAATACACTTCTGAAGGTGATTAGCCTGTTTTGTTGATGGTGTAAGGATACTAGAGAGAATATGTTCTTAATTCAGTCACTGTGGTTGATTATGTAAGATTATGTGGCATGAATCCAGGGATAAGAAGACAGATTTGAGATAGATAGGAAGCAAATACAGATAGTGACTCCAGCTGTCCAAAGTATTTTGTTAATCTTAGCCATTTTAAAGTATTATTTTTAAAGTATTATTATAATTTGTAGCCTAGTCAAAGTGGAAAAATAAAAGCTAGGATCATATGTAAATACGATTTCTGTACAAGTGATGTTAATACTTTTACAGTCAGATGGTCAGTGCTTAGATGATACACAAGAAATGTATGCCATTATATTTCTCATTACTACCCTTTGTTGCATTTTAAATAAGGGTCAAAATATGGCAAAAATAACATCTTCAGAATAAATTCTGTATACAGCTTGAATAGCTTTGTGAAACAATTTGCTCTAAAAAAATAGTTTTATATTAAAAATACTGAACTAGTTGGGCATAAAATATTATAAAAATGTAGCAGTTGCAATTCAATGGCAGAATGAACAATGAAGAACCCTTGCACCTGAGGGAAGTTGCTGAAGGAAGTACAGATGGTTGTACAAGCAACAGAAAACTGCTATCTTTGATAAAGTCATTTTGAACTTTAGCAGGTTGTTGGTGGCTTGTCCTATTCAGTCCAGACTGGGATAGCAGTGCACATACAGGGTTAGCAGTGGTGCTCTCAAAAATTGTTAACTCCTGGCAGGCCCATGGTGGGAATCACATGCTGAGGAGGCACCAAGACAGCCCCAGGCACAGCCCCTGGGCCAGGCTCTCTGCAGTCACCCCCAGTGCATGGGGAGTGAATGCTTAGAGCCAGCCAGAGGTGTGAGCTTCCTTGCTAGCAAATGTGCAATGTACACCCATGGTCCTGGAATCACACAGGAGCACAGAAATCAAACACCAGTTCTTTCTCTTCAAAGTCAGATTCATCACGAGCACTGAATGCATGCATTGAATCAACTGCAAGACCTCTTGCTTCACTGTTGTGAAGTATAAATACTAATTAATTTATTGTTAATTTTTCAAATAGAGATATATACATAATTTAGCATTAAGGTATTAGTCTCAATATTTAATATTGGTTTCTCTGTCTTTTGACATTTTCACTTTCTTTCACTTTCAGAGTAAGTGGAGATCTCAAAAAAGGAAAAAAAAAACTTAGCTGTCAGTAGTTCACATTTCATGTTTTCAGAATAGCCACTTTATAATAGAGTAATCACAGTGTAAATGTCAACAGAGAGACTGTTTAAACATTTCAAGAGGAAGGACACATTTCAAGTTGGAGGACAGGTACAAAGATGTAAAATTATACAAAGATTTACAAAGTTCTGCAAAAAAAATCCAGCACAGCCAAGAATAAATAGAGTAAAATATGCAACTGATTTTACTGGCTTGAAAAAATCCAAACTAACTAAAATCCTTTCCCATTCAAATGAGAAAAATAAAAATTTATGTGCAAACTAGTGCAAATGAGTTACTAAGGCATGTCAAAATTTCTTTGAGAAGCAATTAAAAGCAAAAGGCTACACAATAAACATTTAAGGTAAAATGCACTTTTATAATAAAGTTATTAAGAGATAAAATGACCTCCTAAAGAAAAGTCATCTCTATGTCCTTTATTTCTTCCTTTTTTTTCTGAAGTATTTGTAAATGTCCTAATTTTTATACAGAAAAATCAGACTAAGCAGACTTTTAGCCAGGCCCATAATGGTGGTTTTTGAATCTGAGAGCTGTATTATATCAATATGGGGAAAAGGTCTTAATACAGCCTTGAAACCTGCTCCAGAAGAAAAGCTATGTCTCTATTCTTAATTGAAACCAAGAAAATAAAAGAAAGCAGATGAAACCCTCAGTATAGAGCATCACAATGGTACTAAGCTTAAAAAAAAATTAAATGTATGTCAAGTAGAGTGAGAAATGGCCAAATTGGAAGGTTGTGCATTCCAACACGAGTCTGAGCACCCAGCAGACCACAGCACCTTAATTTAGAGCAGTAGCTCTGGCCATGTAACATCGTAACAGCTTTACTGAGAGAAAAACAAATTGCATGTCTAGCACAGCAGAGGCAACAGAAAGATTTGTGGAATTCCTGCCTGAGGAATAAGCCTATGACATCACATTGTTGTTAGGTCAATCTCTTGAGTCAAAAAGTGCACTTGTTTAAGAAATCGGTTTGCATGCATCATCATAAAAACAATGTCTCTGCCCCTATAATATTCTCATTTTGACTCAGTAGCTGAATGGCTCAGAGGGTTTTGAAAACTTAATTGAATGAATATTTCATACAAATTCCCCATGGTACAATAATTTTCCCTGATCACTACCAGATCACCGAAGCAGTCTCTTTCTGCTGATGTGCAGAGCAGGTAAAATGTGCTTCTGACATGTTTTAAGAAATACTTAAATACTGCTTCTTTTGGAACATCTCTTAATTATTTTTAAACATATAATGCTTTTAAATAATCTAATTAAACATAATGTTTTGCATATTGAGATTTTGTTCTTCTAGAATGTACATTTCCTTTAAGAATTCTGTTAATTTAAAGGGCATTCTATCTTTTTACATCAAAAATATTCCTTCAGTTATTAAGACTCTTGAATCATAAAAAGCAAACAGAAATTAAAGCAATTCTTCTCTTCATGCATCACATAGTTTTAACCTGCTGGCTTAAGTTTTAAAATATAAAGGAAGTACAAAATAAAACTTCTGGTCGTGTCGGAGTGTTTGACAGGCAGTGAAATGCACAGAAAATAAAGATGTAAGTTGAAGTAAGACACAAAACAAATCCTTTCAATTAGGAAGTTGGAGAAATGAGAGCGTATGCAAAATAGCTAAGCACCTGAAAAAGGAATAAAGATCTCCATTCTAGCAAGCATCTGATTTCATTAGGCTGATAACATTATATAGAGACTGAAAATAATGCAACTGCAATAGAACTGTCCCTAAGTTCTTGTCACAAAAGAATTGCCTGATAAGGCTGGAGCAGGGAGATAAGTGCATAAAGCTAAATAAGACATGGTGATAAGATGAAGAGCAGTAAGGAGACTTTAATAGTTAAAGCCTGAGGGACAGTACAGTATTTATTTGGAAGACTAATTATCTGAAAAGAAAGACTGAGTGAGTATGCAGATGCCTCAAAGCAAGCAGTAACAAAGAATAAAGCAAGAGAAGGTAGTGATGCATTGACCAACTTTGTAACTGAGGGTTCTCTGTAAAAGCAAGATTCAAGACAGTAAATTAGTCTAATGTGTATGAAATGCTGGACCCTGTTTCATCCCTCTTCTTGTGACTGTTTTCCAGAACCACATTTAAGTGTCCAGCAAAGATTTTTTCGTTGCAGACTGTGCAGAACTAAGCCATTTCTTGTGCAGTGCTAAGCAGCAGTTGGTATCACCACAAAGGTCTCTGTAGCAGAAGCAAGCAGCTGGGTGTTAATAGCTGCATATCAGCAGCTGATCTGTAATGAGAAGTTCCCTAGAGCACCCACTTCCCAGCACTGTAAATGTAGCAATTTGCATGTTGCTCAATTAATATGTCATCCCTTATTTACGTTTGCAGTATTTACATATTTTACATCCATGATTGATGATGTATATACAACAGCACAATAAACACATTAGAAATACCAGATGGGTTGGTGGATGAGATTAGATTACTGTTGCTGTCATCCCCATCACAGATCAACCAGATACAGTCTAATCAAACAAGAAATCCACATCCACTTAATTAGCATAACCTCACTGTACTATAGTTTATTGGGCGGTACTGTCCCCAGCACAATATATTAAGATTAAATGTGATGATGAAAGTAAGTGCAGGATTCATCTACTCTTGGAATTCTTCCTAAGAAATTCAGCCAGACAACACCAGCAATTATTCACTGTCCACAGAGCCTGTGTCTGAATTAAAAGCCTTTAAACTCATGATCTATTTCAGTGTTTGCTTCCATCAAAACAAACCCCCTCCGAAAACAATCCAAAAACCCCACCAATCCAAATGGTAAGTAGGCAAGCAAATTCCAGATTCATCTGAGGCATTGAAGATGTAAAAGCTATCCCCTGGCCCATTAGAAGGAAGATTTGAGAAATTAATTTGTACAGTGTCTTTCTGGGAAGGATAATGACTCAAGCTTTGCACAGCTATGCTAGGTAGATTTGCTGTCTCTCTTTTCTCACTCTAAAATATAATAAAATTTTTCTGGGGGTCTTACAAAGAAGCCAGAAATTTCAGTACCTATTATGAAGTTACTGTTTCTGCTGGGTGGAACCAGATCAAAGGAGATCATGGTATTCACATGGCAGGCTGTATATAACAGACTTGCTAAAATTATGTCATGTTGTAGCACTAAGGTATGCCAAAATTGCTGTTCTAATTCCTGGTAATTGTTCTAAAAATTGGTCAGAAGAGACAGTCATATGTCAGACTATGTCATAATTTTTCCCTGTGCATTGGTTCCCTGTATTTTTTTCAACTCTCTGACTAGTGTTATAAGCTAGGCATAGAGATTTCTTTATCAGAGATTTATGTGGTTTCTTTAATGCTTTAATCTTTGCTTCCATGATTTCCTCTCTATTGAATCTTTCTGTTAGAAAACTGTCAACCCAACTCATTCATTTCATTCTCAGATTCCCTATGATGTACTATGATTTATATATGTTTAATAAATCGGATGCATGGGAGTGAGATACCTCTTCAGAAGAGATTGAGGAGAGCTTTTATATCAAGCAGAATATTTCTGTCTCTGTGGCAACAAATAAATTCTTCCCATTTTCTAATAATACATCTAGGTAATGTATCTGCTTCATATTGAATGATGCAGTAAATTTTTCTCAAATACTCTAGGTAACTTTCTAATTTTACACCTTTCCCCTTATAACATAAATATTGATGAATCAACTTGTGTGAACTACAGACCTACCTCAAGCTAAAATTGTCAAGCTAAATAAGGCCATTTAATTCATTATTCCTGCATTAAAAAGTATAATCAGTATAATCAATTCTGGGTTCTGCTGATTCTTTGTGTACTAATAGTACATTTAACTCTGTGTGTATTTTTTTGTAAATATGCTTTTTAGATGTATTTCAAAACAGTTTACCTCTTCATCAGACACCTCTATATGACCTATTTTTCTTTTGGCAACTCCTGAGATGGTGAGAATTTGATCCTTTGAATAGTGAACGTGTGCCAAGCTAGCAATTTAATGCTGTTTGCAGTGGGCTCTATCAGAGCATCAGCTGTATGCTATTCAACTGATTAAGCAGGGGTTGCACCCATCTCACAAGAGTTAATAGTGAGAACAATGTGTGGAGAAAGGTATTGCTGTAATGTTCAGAGTGATGGGAAAGCCAGTGAGTGAAATGTACACGGAGCCATCAGCAGAAAACAAGAATTATTTCTTTAACATTCCAGGGAAAATACATCCTTCTTGCTATAGGTCTAGAAGGTATTGAGGCTCTAATAAAAAAAAAAGGGGTTAGATATCCTAGGGAAGATGTTGTGCTAATACATCTTCAATATTTGTATCAGCAAAGACAGCAAGAGAGCTCTATTGTAAACTGCTCCTGGTGACCTTTCCCACTGTGTGCACAGCCGTCGCTGTGCTCAGAGATGGGTGTATAACTACAGTGTGCTAAACCTGCTACAAGTGAGCATTAAGAAATAAAAAACAGCTCCTACAAAGAAAAGCACATTCCTACTGTAGTTATAAGACAAAGGGATACTTAGACTTACTGAGTAAAAGTACTTCTTCAGCAATTCAGAGTAATATGCCTTAGCTTTGCTGAGTACACAAACCTCCGAAAGCTGCTTAGTGAAGTAAGGTGACACTGCTTAGTACTGCTGTAAGGGAAGCCACGGGGGAATTAACAGTTCCACCTACACACTACATTGATGGCCCTTGCCTAATCCAGGGTGCATGTTTATTCCCTTAACTGGATGACAAAATATCAAAACTAGATGTAATGAGATCTGGCTTTTCTTCCTGTGAAGTCCAAATACCTGAGGGTTTGAGAAAAAATTAAGATGGGAACTAGAAACTTGTTTTCTATTTCTCCCTAATGCATTTTCAGTCAAATTTCTACTCACAGCAAGTAGTAATTATTGTGATAGTCCACATATTTTAGTTAAGTTAGTGGGAAAGCCTCAGGCATTTTCAAAATAAATATTGACTAGACCACATTTTAAAAGTTTTGAAGCCTTTCTAGAACTCTTTGTTACCAAAAAAATTTTTAAAAAATAATGACGGTATCATCTACCACTCAATAAATTACAGTTTTCTTGTGCCTCTGCCTTTCCAAGTTAATGGTTCTGCTTTCATAACATCTTTTGGTCAGTTGTGCAAATCTACTTTCTACTTGGATTTTTCCATGGTAATTTTAAAGATAAGCATGTAAGACTACCATGGTGAAGTCCTTTATCTCTCACTATATTTAAACAGATATCTTCATTTTTTCTCTCTAAATCAGACAATAAAGAGAGGAAAACTGATGCACAGAATTTGCTCTCTTCTCTCATTCTAAAATTCAAAATATATGGGATAGCATTAGCTAGGAATTCTCTTCCTTTTATGCTCTTTTTCCGTTACATATTTCCTTCAAATGAATCCTTTTCCCTCTGCCGACTATATACATGTGTATGAAATTTTTAACACATTTGATAATAACCTCCATTTCAATAACATAAATAAAAATATTAGTGATAAGGCAGCAGATACTACCCTGCAGCTTGCTAACTCAACGCACAAAAATGTAATCATAGATAAGAAACCAAACTTTATCCTATTTGCAGCAGCAGACTACATAAATACCTTCTAAACATAAAAAAAATAACTCCTTTAACAAATATGAATAGAAAAAAGATATATGAACTCTAAAATTTTTTTGCAGTAATTAGGTGGTAATATATGCTTTCTAAAGATAATGCACTTATCTCACTGTCTCCCCAAACTCTTGCTTTTTGAGTAAATCTCTCAGCTAGATAATACAAGCTTGGCTTCAGACAGGAGGCTCATATGTTTGCTTGGGAATAAAATATGCTGATTATAAGCATAAGGTGATGGGACCAATAAGTTTAATTTAATTCACTTTGAACATTATAATTTGGATGTGAGAACAGTACTGAAGTATAAATCTAGCAATCTATCATAAGCTTTAGAGAGAATGGTTGTGAGGGTTATACTGGGTTTTTTAATACACACTGTTCTGAATTATAGAAAGTATTGAATGAATTTCTTTAATTGCACTGCCAATAAGGTGAGCAGCTAAAAGCTCTTGCCCTTATTTGTTAGTGGCACTCCAGAAAGATCAAAACCACTTTTGAATTCTGATAATTTCTTGTAGAGAAAGTGCCTTTCAATCATCTTCAACATCACAACAATAGAACAGTATAAGGAAATATATCAAAACTCTTCTACTGCACCTTGTGCCCACTTCCTAGTGGTAGTGCAGAAGTCAAAAGGTGGAGAATGGAGCTGCTCAGTATGAACAATGGCAGTAGACCCAGGCTGTGATTTTGCTGCCCTGACCCCCAGCATAAGAAAGTGATCACAGAAAAAAATTACAGGAGCAGAATTAGGTTTTTAATGCCTGTAAAGCTCTTTGAAGTGTTCACTGACTGCAACAGTCATATTAAAGTACAACCAGAGATTGAAAACAGTTTGAGTGTTATTGCCCCTGGTCAAATAGTGTCATAATGCTGAAAAGAGAAATGCCTTTAAAGTATTAGCCTGGAATTCATATCACTTCTGCTAACTTTATTCATTTTTACTAGTAAAGTGTGGGCTTTTCCCAGCTCAGTATGACAAATACTTCACATTGTGTTTAAAATAAAGTTCTGTCTTCATCTTATTATATAAAAAGTTGATTTTTCAAATTAGAAGTCTCCCCAATACTCTGTAAGCATATTCCTCTTATCTTTTCACACTCAGAGCTGTTTCATCTGCAAGCAGAAATCCATGGTTACCAGCACCAGCACTTGGACAGCAAGCGGGTTTAAGCGTTTGCAACTACCTAAACTAGATTTTATTCCTCTCTTTTCTCCCCTCTATTCTTTTTGTTCCACTCCCCTGGTCTTACTTTATGAACCTTGTGCCTGTTACTCTCCCCTAAGAACAAATCTATTGGAAAAGGGAAAAGGGAAAGGGGAAAGATTAATGTCATTGAGGCTTGTAACACTTTTCAAAGTTAGTTTCAGGAAGCTGACAGGACAGCATGAGTGGGAATTGTTGAGGTGCAGGAAGGTATGGCTTTTGAAGGCAAGAGATGCAAAATCTCCCCTCTTCATGGCAGACTCTTAAGGGTTTTTTTTCTACTCACGAAAACATAGCTTTTGGTTCCCAGGACCTATTTCTGTGACCAGCCAAAATCCTCTTCCTATAAAGGGGAAAATTTCTAAATATCTCTTTAACAGTCATGTATTCAGTCAGAGATAAAATCACAGTAAAAAAAATACTTATTTCAGTTTTCTGAGTATGATAGAAACAACACAATCTTTCATAGAAACATGTAGGCATTTAGTTTTATGTTATTTTATGCCAATACAAACATTTTGAGAATCCAGAGTTTGAGTCTTGGGACAAAAAGAAAGAAAAATTCTTCTTCCATTTACTTGGTTTTATTTTGGAACCTAAAAGCCATTGAAGACAATGAAAAGACTAATCAACTCACCTCCTCCACTTATGAGTCTAGACATGATGTGTCAGGAAAGCTAGGTGGTTTGCTGTCCCTCTGTATTAAATATGAAGAAATGTCTTTAGACTATGTTTTCTCCCCCTGTCTTTAGGGAGGAAATGTTCTGTGAAAGCTGATTGCTTCCCAATCAACACAGATTTCCAATGATCAAGTACAAAGCTTAATTTTTATATAACTGAGAGTTTTGGACATGGCTTTCCCTGCTTTTTCCTGTCTATCTCAGATTGTCTGTGTGGTGTTCAATTGACTTCAGCATCTTCAGCATTTTCATAACATCAACTGGACTGCATAAAGAGAAAACAGATATTTCCTCAAATTTCCATACATTACTTCAGTTGTCCAAACTTCTACACATTCATTGAACACTTTAGGCTTTGGATAAGGCCCAGAAGATAAGACATGGTTGAAGGAAACATAAGCTTGGATCTAATGATGAAAGATAAAAATGTCTCTCACTTGTAAAAGACCTTCAAAGGTTTATACATGTGCTAATAACTTCAGTAACTTTATTTTATTTTATTAAATTTTTATTTTATTTTAATTGTTTTGCTTCCCTTGGTTTTGTTTTGTTTCAGAGACTATGTAAAAATTATCTTCAGTGTGTATATAATTTCTTTCATTCTAAGAACTATATGGCATCACTGCTCACATTAAGGACCAGTCATAAACTCCAAACACTATTGCATATCAATTAATACTAAACATGGATGTTCTAAAATAGTTTAAATTATGTTGTTCTTAGCTGAAATATGGTCTACAAATACAAGATGCTGGGCAATACAGTAGAAGCCTGAAAATTCCCAGTGATTACAGATTGAAGCAAAGCTCTAGTGTACACTAGACATTATGCAGCAGTAAAAACAAATATAACTGAAAAGGGCTTATGCTCTAATAGGTGTCTGATACACATGGTTTGTTAACTCTGTGTTTCAGAAAAAGTAACTAATTAAAGACACTGGTAATTAAGACCAATAACTGGCATTACTATGTTTTGATTAGTAAGGTATGATTAAAAATCTAGATTCTAAGCCTCAGTTCCTGGCTAGCTCACTGACTTTGCATGCTGTTTGCTTTTGTTCAGTTTATTTAACCCTAAACCAGGAGAATAGTGGTTAGTTCCCAGGGCATAGTGCTTGAGAGTGTAGTTTGGGGAATTAACTAATTGACATGTGTGTGGTGTGTTACATTCCTCAAAAGTGCACAATATACTGATAATGTGATATATTACTATTCCACTGACAGATTACATTGACCGATGGCTGGATGTACAGCCATGGAGTGCTCTTCAAATCAATGTTTTCCAGAGAAATTAGGTGGCAGCAGTGATGATAAATATATATTTTTTATCTCCACTTGGCAAAATAATTATGCATTTTATTTTCACATGTAGATCCGTCATGATGATTGAGATCTGTATTATTTTTTGAGTGGCTGACTCCAAATATCATTGGCTTAGTCTGACACAGAGCAGTCAAATGTAATTACCAGGCACTGGTAGAGCAAATACTGTGATGTTCAGCATGCAGGAGAGCAGAGGCTGATTACAAGAAGGTTCAACTTTTCCCCTCAACTATAGTCAAGAATATTAAGTTCAAGTAAATAATTAAGATAACAGAGTAGGAGAAAAATTTGGAAGTGCCCCTGGTTTCTCTTTGCTTGGAACAGTGGTAGTTTACTAGTGTAGCATTTCATGCAGCAAGTTCTGTATATTCAGTGTTTTGTACAAACAAGGTTTTGATAGATCACAAACTTTCAAAGCCATATATTGATCTTTTGGCCAATGAATATTGTAATGCTCTAAATATGCAGGAACAATCTAAATAAGGATCTTTAAAAAACCTCACTATATATCTGAAATATAAATAAACTTCACAGTGCAGGTACAAAATTTATTTATGGGCAGATTTATTTATAAAGCAGAGACTTTGAAGTTTTATCTCTACAAATAGCTCTTTGTTACCTACAGAATGGTGCTGATACATAAGATGTCCTTAATGAGGGTGTTTTGGTTGTTTAATGAGACAGATATATGTGTTGTTGTCAGGCTTTTGGACGACACCTAAATTTGAGGTCTATGTCTTGGCTGTAAATCAGAATGTATAATCTAGTAGCCTGTACACAGGTATTACAATATCTACATATTGTGAGATGAAATTGGTTGAATTTTCTCAACGTGTCCCTTAAAAAATTTTAGGCATGTAGACAGTCTGCTGTTTAAAGAAATGCACTTAATACTGTGCTATAATGCCTATAAACAGAATCCTAATGTTACCATTCAATAAATGCTTTTAGTTTTCTATATTATGATGCCATGCTAAATGTAGCTGTCCATACTCTAGTCAGGTAGATTGCCTCATTTTTCAACACAGGTGTGCTTTAATTAACTGATATCAAGTTTCACTGGCAGAGGACAAAGGAAAAAGGGGACAGATCTCTATTATTCTTTTTCCATATAGTCACTGTTTTGCACAGGCTAGTCGGAAGTCACACTGGCCAGAGATAAAAGGGAAAATTTGGAATAAAAATGGGACTCCTACAAAATCCAAATCACTATGTTCATGAGAACCTCCCAGCTGCAGTGTGCCCCCAGATTCTGTTTTATTAAATCCTGAGGGGACACACAGGTGTCATATTCACTTCCCAGTTACTGCTCCACCCCACCTTCCAAACTATCTATTGTTTCTGTCCTTCCAGGGCCCTACTGCTCAGAATTGTCCAAGACTGCCAGAAAGTGATAATATATTTCAAAACTAGCAGGTAATGGAGTCAGCTTTGCTACCCAATTCTCTCTTTTTTTGCCCATGGCATACAGGTTACTTTCATCATGCCACCTGAAGCAGAAAGGAGAAAAGGGCCTTCCCATGTTGCCCAGAAGAGCCTGGAAGAAAAGGAACAGCAGAAATTATGTCCAATTCTCCTCAGCAGGTGACTGTCACTCCAATGGGTCCACAATTAACCAAGGTATTTTGAGGAGTGTCATGGAGCAGGTGTATACTTCAGCTCTATGCAGTTCTCCAAGTACGCAGATGCTGAGAAAAGGCTATTCAACACTTTTCACAGCCAAGGATTGTGTTTGGTTTCCTGCATTCATAATTGTTGTACCTCCAAGAGAAAGAGATAGGAAAAAAAACCAACATAAGTTTCCCTTTACAATTTAAGTGTCTCAGGACACAAGTCAATATCATATATACTTGTTACTCCAGTTTAAATTTGATCATTACTTTACTTAACAGGACTTGATTGAAAAAGGAGTTAGCATGTACAGAATATATCAGCAGCAAGATGACATCCATAGATTAAGAGTTTCTTCTGAAAGAAACCATTTCCCTGTAACAATGCTTTTATAGATGCGTTATCCTTGGAGCAGAGTGGAACAAAAAGTATTTTTAAATTAACAAAAAAACCCAAAGTACTTATACCTAGGGAAAAAAGTTTTGGCCTTATGTTTTGTTACAAAATCTATGAAATTGGCAGGGATTTTCTCACAGATTTCTGTGGTCATTGGCCCACGCCTTGGATGAATAAATAACAGAATTAGACAAATAGAGAGTGATCACTCTAAACAACAAGAGAGAGATTTACTGTTCTAACAGTATAACATGGCTATTGTTTCTTGCAGTCATATGCTTATCTGTAACACTAGTGTGAAATATAATTAAAAGAATGCTTTGATCTGTAAAGAAAAGCAGAAAAATTGGCTTACCACTTATTCATCTACTTACTAAAAATATCAGAAAGAATGGGTTTTAGACAATTCATCACTAGAAAATTGGCTGTCAGGGAATATGACAATCTCTTTCTACAAGAACAATGTAGTTATTAAGAAGTGTAAATTGCTTCTACATCACAAAATTTTATCTAAGTTGGTTTGAAAATACTTTCATGGGCACTTTTTTAAATGCTAAAAAATTAACTTTACATAATATACTTGAGACTACAAATACTTTTAAGAGAAATAATTAAATTTTTTTCTTAATTGAAAATACATATTGAATTTATAGAAGACAGCATTTTCCTCAAGATATAGAAGTCACAACATGCATTAATCCTTTCTGTCTCTTGTTTCTCTCTTCTAAATTACAAGATCTTTATTTAATTATTCATGAACTATACTAAAACAATTAACATGGCCTGTATGAAATGATAATTTCTTCTGGTGTAAATTGACTCCCAGGGGTTAAGCAAGCTTCCTCTTCAGAAGACAGTAGGGCAAAAAATGACAAAAATTCCCCCTTAGGATTTCCCCCCAGAAACATGCATGGAGAGGCAGAAGTCAGCATTTAGGGATTGGAAGTGTTCTCCAACAGTAGCTGGAACCAGCAGGAGCAGCAGGAGTGTTCAGGTCTCATGCGGTATCCTATGCTCCCTCTACAGCTGCCACCAAAACATAAAAGCAACAGTTTCTCTTGGATACTGAATGAGAAAATTAATTTCCTTTCACTGCTTTCCTACCACTTCTCCTTCACCTCCTCCATTAGTCTCTCCCTGCCTCAGTATAGCCCTTGTCTTGCTCTGTACTGCATGTGTGATCAGTTGTGGTTCACCAAGTGCTCATAAGATACTCCACTCTTACACAAGAGATTAAACTACATCTGAACTAGATGGACAGTCTTGTCATATACTTCTTTATTAAAAAACTAAAAAAAAGCATTTAATTGCAGTTGTAGTTAAGATTTTTTAGTATCATTTTTATGTGCTTAACAGCCAGCAAAAGTGAGGTTTCTAAGCACTACTAGAATAAAAATGAAAGTGGATTCTGCAGTCCTTTACAGAAACATTTTAGTTCTTTAAGATTCATGATCATTCAAAGCCAGATGTCTTGTTCCCTTGGGCACATCTGGAAATCCTTGTCTTAAAGCCTTTCTGTATAGAATAACTTTGTCTGACAAGCAGCTAAACATATACCCTGAGCAGACTATTGATAAGAAAGTGGTAATTAAATGGTACAGGTGTAACGAAATTATTATGTAAAACATTTAGTGGTTCATCAGACATTCAAACTAATGTGTATAATTTGCATCAAGCTACACACTTCTAATAATTTTAGCTTTAAGTCTCAAGCTCATTTCACCTTAAAAGATTTGCTGGCAATATTCCTACTTTGGTTTTAAGTTAATGTGCTTCTGCCAAAGGAATGAAAGAAAAAGTAGGCAATTTGACAGAGCTTTACAGACTAGTTTTATGCAGGAACATAGTAAAGCACTGGATCATGGCTCTCCTTCCTTAGAATTGCTGAGTAACTTCCTTTGTTGGGTTCGTACAATACTGAGATAATACAATGATTTTAATGGAAAAGATGTTCAAATTTCTCAGTTCTTGTACTAACTGCTTCCCAGCAAGCTTCATTCACATGCCATCATAGTAATTTCTTGATTAGGCCTAAAGTTCTTTGTGCCTTGAATCTTAAATTTTGCATCTAAATTACAGATACATTTCAGACAGATAAAATGTTCTATCACTTTTTGCTGAACACAAATATGTGATGAGTTTTAGAGAAAAAAATGCTAGAACCTCTTCTTTTGTTAAATGTATTGGTATAAAACACTGGAGAATGGTATGGCAATATTAAATTAAAGAAACAAATAAAATATTCAAAACAAAAAGGACTGAACTGTGTCTAAAATCTGTAATTAGAGAACAGAAAACTGAAATTACTGCTATTCCTTTCTGTCCTTCTCAAAGGAATGGAAAGGCTGAAGTGCTTCAGCCACGAGAGGTTTGGTTTTGTTTCAAAGCTTACGAATGGTCAGCATCACACTCCACAATGAAGTGTAAAATTGAGGCATTTGTTTGTAGTACTATTTTTTTTACAGGGTTGGACTTAAACCAGGTCCTGCTACTGCAAACACTATGACAAGGAGTGGTGTTCCAGGAGAATTTTTCCATACAGGTTTCCCTAGTCTAAGTGAAAGACATTGCACAGAGCCCCTGTTGCCATTTTGCTTCTTTGAACAAGCAAATGATCTTGAAGAAGGGAGGAGGGAGTAGGCTGGCTAGTTAGATTCATAAAAATCAAATCTTGAAGCCAGTTGTCGATTTTTTCCCTCTAGCACTACAAGAGGATTTGAAAAGGTAGTGTTTGGAGGGAGTCTCTTGTCTCTCTCTTTTTGCATTCCTTTTTGATGTCTATTCTGCAACCCAATAATTACATCTGGGCAGCAGCTAAGGGGTAATCAGCTGCCTCAACGAAACATGTAACATTCTTTAGAAAGAGAAATCCAAACTGGAAGAGACATAGATATTAGGATGATCAAGGGGCCAAAAAGTCCCCTGAGGGAAGGGAAGCAATGGATTTTTTTTTAACTTAACCAAATATGGGGATACATAAAGCACATTATACATATTAAAGAGTGTGATCACCATGTAAATTAAATAACTCTGCAGAATGCCTTGCTTTGCAATGCAAAAGAAAAGCTCTAAACCTCAGAGATCAGAGATTTTCTTCTGATACAACCTAATGGTAACAACAACAGGATCAAGACACATACCAAAACAACAACAAAACAAACAAATGAACCCCCACTAAATAAAAACCAACCAGAAAAAAAACCAAAACACCAAAAACAATCCCAAACCGAAACTAAAACCAAACACTACTCATATTTAAGGTGGAGATTATGAGTAGGTTGTTAAAAGGCCTCTAATACTAGAAGACTGCTTTTGCCAATCCTGATTTAATCCTCTGCCCCCAAGACTGGAAGATGCCACAATGCAAACAGCTGCATTCACTATAGGCAGAAATCCTACCTGGCACTATCACTGCTGTGGGTAAAATAATCCTGGTGGCACTGGGGAGCTGCTCAGCCAGCAGGTCAGGCAAGATGAGCATGTAATCAGTAATAATGGACATGGCCACATCACCTCTGCCCCCGCTCAGCCAATAAATCTCTGCCTAGCAGATTTTAGGCTTTATGGCATTTTTAAGAAACAACAAGTAAAACAACAAGTAATTCCAGTTACTCAAAATTTCATCAAATGAAGACAAACATTTCTTTTTAAGAGATAAATTTTTAAAGTGCAAATGGTATATAATTGTCCATGTACCACCTATCACAACATGTTAGTTCAGGCAGTGGCAGATTAATAATTTTCTGATAGCAAGGAAAAGCAAAAGTCCTTATAAATACTCTTCATGAGAAGACTTAACACAGCAATTAATAAAGACAGAGGAAAATATAGCAAATCAGAAAATAATTTTTAAGTGTAAGCACATGCAAATTGGGGTTTTTTTGCTTTTCTTTAAAATTCTCCCAGGAAATGTACATTTCTACTGGCTAGGAAGGATGAGCCTTAAGGGATAATCAGGCTTACATGAGACCCAGATTTTCAGTAAAGAGAGAGATATTTCTGGTTATTGTTAAGCAGAAGAGCACAAGGGAAAGGTTTATTTTGTAGAAATCATATCTTACGCTGTCTCCATAATTTTCCATTACTAATCACTCTCAGCATTAGGTAATTAGACAAGGGGGAACCAGTATGACCCTATATGGATCAATTAAATGAATTATTAAATTAAAATGTATACAATTAATACATTTTTAAAAGATAGATAATTTTTCAATATTAAATTTCTGAAGCATCTCAGGCATTCAAAAGTATCTTTTTTATTCTCTTCTTTCTGCTTTTTGAATACAGATGTTACAGATTTTCAGTCCTAGTGGAGGCAATTCCAGCTTCTAAGTCAACACAAGCCCAGATTTCCCAGGCTTAACTCATTGCCCCTTTATTGTTCTCTGTTTTATACAGATAATTCTGTTTTGAAACTTATCTTTTTCTGCATTTAATGTGCCTACACTGCAGGGAGTACTTATCATAATTATCATACAATTGGAATCAAAGATTATAAGGGTAAATGCCTGTAAGGGACTTGCTAGGATTTAAATGTTGGCTGTCCTGTTATTTCATGCCAAGCTTAGGAGCATTGTGTGCTGTCTTGCTTAGGTCCCTTAATGATCACTGTTCTAACAGTGTGAAACTGCCTTCTAAATAGGCATAAAATGTTCCCAGTTGGAGGCCTCTCTTTACAATCATTCAAATTGATGCCAAAGTCTAATAGATTCAGTGGAATACAAACATATTCTTGAGGTTTTTTCTTCCTTTTGCAAAGATTGAAGCTGAAAATACAAAAATATGCATGAATTAAAACAGAAGAAAATATTCCTAGTTCTCAGAAGAATAACAGAATCCTAAATTCAGTCTTGCAGGAGGGGCTAGGAAGGGCTACAGAGCTTTACACTTTGCCCTATTGCTGGGAGATATAAAACGTCTTTGACTTTCTCTGGTTGAATTCATGTGGAATTATATTAAAAAAGGATTTTTCACCCTCCTCCTAATGGGTCCATTTATTCTAGAGTGTGCTTTTACTGAACTATGAAAACAGTAATTTGTTTTGGTAAATAATTTAACCTTTTGTAAATTATTTTCTTTTGAGTATAAAAAAAAGAAACAAGCTAATTGTATATAATAACATATTCAGACATGATATAATCAAAGAACACCACTTAGGATAAGAGTGGCAATTGGGAATCGAGGGTGGCTCATGACATACTGTACAAAAAAATGAAACACAAAACTTTTTAAAGTTTCTATTTGCCTCATAATGCAACATATTTGAGTCCTTCAATACTTTACAGGCTGTAGTTTACTGGGTCTCACCAACTAGCACTTGCTGAAGTATTTCAATAGAAGTATTTCTATTGAAGAAATATTTTCCAATAAGTATTTCATTGAATTGCAGCGTGGGGGATATTGTACATATTTACATCAGCAAAGTGTTTTTTAGTTTGCTAAAGAATATAATAGGTTGCACACATTAAAACTTTCTGTGATATCTTTAATTTTGGACTTTGCTATTATGGACTCCAACGTTTCCCCGCTCCATTCAAAATAATGTAAAGTCTAGGTGTTGTGTGAGAGATGCAGCAGTAGCTGATAGTTGATATTCATAGTGAGACTACAAGAAATATATTAGGAACATTACTGATTTTTTTTGTTAAAGAACAAAAAACCAGCAAAATAAAATTATAAGACTCCATTATCAACCACATTATTTAAGAATATAGATCTCTTGCCTCTGTCTCTGATCTCAAAAAACCAGAAAATTACTGAAGCTTGAAACTTTGTTTTAAAGGGGAAAAACCTATCTGAAGTTTACAGAAAGGACATCTAAAAGAACACTTACAAAACTGCAGCAATTTTGCTGCAGAAAAAATGAGTCAGTAATTTCTTCTACAAGTGAAAGAGGCTCTGTTTTATTTGGTGTCCTGCACTGCCAGCGCATGACGGTGTCCTGCTTGAAGAGGATCTTGGTCCATGACCTTGCACAGGAGAGGAACTCTACAGACTAAATAGATACTTGTCAGTATCAGGGAAATTTCAACTGAGCCTTTCACATGTTGTGTACAGCATTTCCATCTTTTGCATCCCAAATGGAGACAAATCATCAACTCCTTCATATTTCTGCTCATACCACAACTTAGCAGATCATCCCAATTAGCAGAAATGCAGAAAATTTCTGGACATCTACAAAACAGAAGGAAACGGCCAGGACCCAAATTCTTGCCAGTGCTGGTGACTGTACCAATCCCTTTCCTGTGTTTTCCAGCTCCCAAGGACTGAAATTCGAAAGACTTTGCTCCTATAGGAAAGTCAATTATTAATTTTAGGGAAGAGACCACATCTTCTCTTAAAGATTTTCTTACTTTTTTATATTCCCCTTTTTTTTCCGGCTGCCACCTCCCCAGGCACATTGGAAATTCATAATATGAACTGGAGGTGTTCCCACATTCAATTTTCATTCCTCTGGCAGTCTGAACATAAATTATGAGGGAATAGAAATGCTGATGCAGCCAAGGTTCACCTGGAAAGGGAGAAAGCAGCCAAGTGTCTTAGCCCATATAAGCTTCTAAGACATACTGGAGTTACTCATTAGTCAAAATTTTATGAAACAGATAGTCATGAGGGGAAAGACAAATTAACCAAACACAGGTTGTGTGTACCCTGGCCCACCCAAAAGAACTCTAATCCAACCCAACCCAATAAAAACCAAAAAAACAACAACACACACACAAAAAAAAATTTAAAACCCCAAAAATAAACAAAACAAAACAAAAGAGAAAATTGCCTTTGTAATGGCAAATAAGAGAAATTTCACACTCAGTTCTTCAAGCCTACATGTTTTCATAGCTATTAGGAATGCAACAGATTGTTTCTTCATCTTTCAAGAAAAGGGGCCCTCATTTGTTTGTTTCTATCTTTTCCCTTACCTTTATTCTCTTTGTTACCTTCAACTATGTCTTTCCAGTCTGTCCCATTCTTCTCTTCTACTCCTTCACTTTATGTCCTGACAATCACAGGTGTCTAAATATATGTCAATGTTCTAATGTTCAGAGGCCAGCCCTGAAGTCTTAGGATCTCAGTGTTGCAGTGAAGCAACAACTGTATCTCAGAACAAGGTTATAAAAGACCTGTATCTTGAATACAGGAGTCCAAATTAACACATCACAATGCTGAGAACATTGGCATGGTTGAAATCCTACCCATCTATAAATCTTAGGTAGTGAAAATAATTTTCCTTCTCAAGTTTTTCATTCCAAAGAATCTAGAAAACAATACTCTGCTTCACATAGCCCTGTTTTGTTTTCAAAATGAGAGCAGATTTTGCTTTTGACTTCTAAAAAGACAAAAAATATGTTTCTGGTGTTTGATGCACTATTTTAAATAATTAGTCTGAGTTTACTGCAGTACTTCAGGAAAATGTAATTTCTGTTTTCTTTTAAGACTTAACATATTTCAGTCTTCAGGATTTCCACATAAAAACTTGTAAGTGTGATTGGGGTTTCCTCAGCCACCACCACTGAAGATGGTTACTTCTGCTGGTGGAAGCAGAGAAAATATGAGATGCCTAATGCAGAACTTAGGTAAAGCACACATCACAGCTTTTCTTATAGTTTCTTTTTGGCACAGGTGCTTTTTCCTTTCTTCCATGGCTGTTTTTTCTACAGGAACTAGTTTAGAATGAGAAACCAAACAGGGGCTTCACTTTCCCCAGACACTGACAAGAATGGCTGCTATGTGACCCACTGGCTGCTCCATCCTTATTTTCAATGCTATATATTATCTATGTATACACTGATTTCCTCTCAAGAATTCACACAAAAGTATTATTCAACTTGGCAAGAGCAATTAGGTTTTATCATACCATATGACAGGAGTTTCTGTTCCAAACTTATATTTTTACAATGTGTATGAGAAACCATAATTTTCACACTTAGCCAATCTTCCATTAAAAAATTACTCTAAACCATTCTATAGAAATAACTTATATTTGAAAAAAAGGCTATCTGAAGTGAAGCTGGACAAAAATAGATTTGTTAATATGTAGTGTGTGCAGGGAGGCAAAAGAAATAAATGTTATATTGATTCATGTGATAGGCAAAACTGAAGTTAAATCAAACTGTCAAAAATTAAAATTACCCCTCCTAAAGTATGTGTCTGCATCCTTTATACAGTCAACATCTAAGCGGGATATCACCTCTTCTGTGTAAGAAGAAAAAGAGAGGAACAAAACCAGCAAGCCACCAATTTAATGACTGCTTTTGTGTAAATACATAGGCATGTTCACTCATGTGTAAGAGCATACACAGTGATAAGAGCCTCTGTACCTATCACATAGACAGAGATGATGTCATTATCGTCCATCTGCACTTAAAATACATTTTCCATTTATAGAGAAAGCTTCTCCTAGACTGACAGCTACAGCACAGACCTTGCCACAACAGTGTAATTGTTTCCAAAGGTAAATTACAAGCCAGGCCTTGCAGGGACTTATGTTCACAACTTCTAATCTCTGAAATTTTTTTTTTAATCTTGTGTAAGTTTTATTTCTGAGTATGATCTTATATAGATCTGATACAATCCCTTTTTTGTTTTTAATCTACATTGGTATTAGGGAGTTTAATCAGGATTCAAGAAAAGGTTGCCTAAATTCCAATAAAAGTGACATCCCATTGCTTCATTATATTCATTAATTTGCCCTTTTATATTTCAAATCAACAACTGTATCTAGCAAAGAAATAATAATTGTAAACCAAAATTAAGAGAATTATTGTACACATAAAAATAATATCATTTTATGTCAATTTGCATGGCAAAAAGGAATACAGGAGCTGTTACAAAGCCAGGAATATGGCTCATTATATATAGCAAGATGTTATGTCTGAACATTAATTGATTTTTAAAATTAATACACATAGTTTCATATCCTTTTCCACATTGCCTTCCATTAGTATTCTAGCTATGAAGTTTGCTGCAGAAGTTCTTTGTGGATCTATGTTTTCTATTCAAGGCCTGAATAAATACATTATACTAGATGGAATATTCATGGGAAAACTTTCGAGATTCTATTAGAAAAAGCAGTCTGTAGTTCTGCACAGTCAGAGAGGAAATCTAGAACTTTCTCTTTTATTATTATGCCAATCACTCTAAATTATTCTATCTATATAAACGTAGTGGACAGACTGAACTAAATTGTGTTAAAGCAAAACACTCAAAAAATTCACTAATGATGGACCCACCTACAGATTTGGGGTTTTTTTATCTGAAAAACTGCAACAATCATCCAGGCTCATTGCATGTCCCCAGCTGGAACTGGCTACCTAAATCCATTAGGAGCTGGATGATAAAGTAATACCTAACTCAGAAAGTAATAAATAGCACTTCCCTCACTCCACCCCTCCAAGAGGATCACCATGCTCTGATCTGCAACACCATATGGAAGCTGCAGGCTGGGGAGAGTAATTGCTAGATATAGGATCTGAGCAATGAGCACGGTGAGCTTTCCATTCCCAGGGGTCATCTGAACTGGCTGGATGAGCAGGGCTGAGCTGTGATTTGTGTGAGGTCTGTGTTTGCAGGGCAGGCATCACTGGCCACAGGCTTTATTTGTCCTGCCAAGAAAATCAACTTTAGGTTGTGTGTCAGTGACTGCTGTAATCTGCTTGAACAGCCACCATGACATCTCTCCAGACATCCAGAAAAATATGTAATGGCAGATGAGCAAGTAAAAGAGAGATGAGATCTGCATCTCCTGAGGCAGTGACTCAGCCCACAAAAGGCTTAAGAAACCTTCTTTGGACCCTTAGTGAGCAGAGGCCCAGAGCCAAGACGAAGGAAGAAAATCCCAGTCTGTTGCTCGTAGGAGACTGAAACCAAGACTAAGGAGTCACAGGGGACCTAATCCAGCATTGCAATGGATTACATTTTGCTTAACTGACCATATCTCCCTTAATCACTGCAAGTCTCAAACTTGCTATTCAGCAAAAAAGTGAGGAAATCGAGTCATAAAGCCTTCTCAGCTCCATGCTCTGTGTGTTTTAGGCATTTCAACTGGGGTAAATGCACAAAACTATGCAGGTGCCCAAACTCTATCTTTCCCTGCAGACCCATCAGTTCAAATTCTGATAAGCTGAGCACCCCAGCTTAACGGTTTTGCACTTTGAGAGGCTTCACCCTGGTATTTACAAAGCAGTTGTCCACATCTTAGCTCATCGTTCTCAGGCCCCTTTACAATGACTGGCATGAAACAGACAGAAGACGTCTTCTACAGTGAAATATGTAAATATATTTTTAAGTTCCCATTTCCCTCCAACGACTACCATAGGATATTTAGCTACAGCCAGCTGAGTTGTGAGCATTAAAATCTAATTTTAGTGTTTCTACTAGCCAGTTTAAGTGGTTTTTGTGTTCAACATGCAAATGTCAAAGGCATTTATTCTTCAGTGCCAAGCTAACTGCAGATAGGCAACAAAGATGCTGAATAGAGTGGTGAAGATGAAAAACTAGCTCTGTATCATAAAGGCAGGTGTTAAAACATTACAGCTAAAATACTTAAATCTGCTTCTTTGTTTCTACACTCCTCAGTTCCTCATGTTTAAAATAGTGTACCTCTCTGCCTCAGAAAATTTTGAGTATAATTTTGTAAAGAGAGAAAAATAAAATTTTATGAAAATACAAAAAAACAAAACAAATTGCACAGCTAAGTAGAGATACTTAGCTTATTTACATTCCTTATTTACAAGTCTATCTGCTTTTCCTGAATTATAATTAAATCCTTTTTAATCTAACATAATTCAAATGGTTTTTAAGAGGATGAAAAAATAACTATTTTTATTCTGTTTTTATTATATTTAATCTGAACAAGCATTGACGTCCAGCTCCTCAGAGGTATTGAGATATATAATTCATTCTGAAATCAGCCGGAGTTTCATTTGCAGATCCAGGTCCGAGGTATTTTTTGACACATTCAACAGAAAACCAACTTAATAATAAGCAATGTCTTACTTATCTAACTGAAATGCATTGAGAACTAGAAAATATTAGCCATTTTGCACTGTACCATTTTTTCCATTCCTGATTAAATTCACTGATATATTTGCATTAAATTATGCAAAGTATTCATATTTACCAAGTCCAAGTACAGCCATGCTTTCAGGGATTCTGCAGTATCAGTTATCTGCCCCAATACCTTCTCCAATACCTGGAGAGGAGAGATGGAGTGATATGTGCAAGGTTACACCACATCTTTTCTGTGAGTTCTTACACAACCAGGTTTTTCAATAGGCAGAATGGTGTGGTTTTGTTGAAATACAAATTATTTTCCCTACTTTGGTAGCAGTGAGTCAGAAATCATGATCAGATGAACTAATTTTGCTTAATTTAAAAAAATAGCTAAAGCAAATAAAGATGGAATGCTACCCAGGAGCTGAGTAGCTGCACAGCTCCAAGGACACAGAAGGAGAGAAAACTGGACCATGGAGGTCAGGCCAGTAGCTACTGCTGAGGAGAGAAATGGGAAGAACTCAGGAGAAGGATGAGAAGATAGTCCTATGAGAGAAGATCCCATCTCAGGCAACAGGACGGTAAGACCTGTATCTGTGTATTGAACTAATCTTCATGGAAAGAATATCAGGATCCACAGCGGTTTTTCCCCCATAAATTTCCAGTACCCTCTATTAAGAGAATCTTAGATCTACAAGTTTTTGTAGATCTGTATTCCTACTTACTCTTAGTTGTTCTGTATGTTAATTTCAAGTTCTAGGTGTGATTTCATCATCTGACATTTATGTTTCCTTTTCAGAAGAATTCTGGAATATTTCCTTTCCTCCAGAGCTGCCAGTGCAGCAGAATTCAAGGGAATATATGAGTGCCTCTGACACTTTCTCTCCAGAATAAGATCAAATACAGCTTGTTTAAGGAAAAAAGAAAAAAAAAAAAAAAAAAGAAAAAAAAAAAAAGAGAGAGAGAAAACTTAAAAAGAGAAAGAAGCAAGGAAAAATAAATTCATAAAATGCTTTGCATATTTTGCAAATCTTCACAAACAATACAGACCCTTCTACAGTCAAAAGGGGATCTGATTCATCTGGATCATTTTGGCAAGTTCTCTTAAGTTCATGTATTTTAATTTTACACCAATTTTCTCCAGGATTCTGGTAAATTTACTGCCCTTACGGATTGCAAAAAACCAAAAAGTAATTTATGTGCTTTTGAGGCCTTTCTCTCTTCTCTGTCTCAAAGAGAATCAGGATTGCCAATATTTTTCCAAGTTTTTCTCAGAGGTTTCCTTGAATTGACAGGGATAATAGATTTGCTTCACAAGTCAACTTCATTCTCACCCACAGTTTAGGAACCCTGTAGACTGAAGATAATAAGAAAAAACAAAACAGCACTCTTTAATCCTGCATTATCACACAGAAGTCACAGTTTCATGTTCAAACATAACTAAGTCATTTTCTTCCAAAAGAAAGATAGATTTGGCATATAGTACTTTCCAAAACAAGCCCATTGCTTTATTCACTAGTAACTGCCCTTTTTGTTCTACTACTGGCAGTTACAAAGGCCAAATTATTTCAAAAGTGATCAAGTGCTGATGTGTTACAAGAAAACATAGGATGGCCTCTTGATTTTGTCTAAATGTAAAAGGCCTACTTTGAAATGGCATTTCTTTTACAACTTCTTCAATAAAGGAAATAGAAACCAGCATGTAATGTATCCATTATTCTTGTCCTAATTTTCCAGTGATTGTACTCTTGTCCAGCAATTCTTGTCCTAAATGAATCTTGATGAAGTCAATTAAACTCTAACTCACAATATTAAGTCAGGTATAATGCTAATCGGAAACTTTTCCATTGAATAGTGTAATTGCTTCCACAAAGCATTGGAAAACTCTCCAAAAAACTCCTAAACTCTTTTCTGGCACTGGGGCCTGTTGTAGCAAATAACTCTTGGCCTTTGATCACATACAGAACATGTGTGTTTCAAATTCCCCCTTCTTTGACAGGGAAATGTGTTGGGGGGAGATATAGATCACAATAAGGTTTATTGAAATATATTTTATTAACTGTTGCTATTACAGGAAGCAAGACAGAATTATTAAACATTATTAAAAGCAGATACTTGCATGGTACATTTGCATATCTTGTGCTGCTGTTCCCACCTTACAGATGCACACTGTCACACACACACTGTCACACACACACCCTGTCACACACACTGTCGTCACTCGCAGTGACCCGTGTGCAGCCCAGTCCTGCTGTTGGCTCCCAGGGAGCTGCTCTGGTGTGGCAGTGGCCCTGGGCAGGTGCCACAGGGTCCCTCGCAGTCCCCAGCAGCATGGGCAGAGCCGGTGTCTCTGCGGGTGCGCAGCTGCCACAGGCACCTGGGACAGGACTGAGCTGCACAGCTGGCACAGCTGGCACTGACATGGCCTGGGGGCCTTGCACACCTGCCACAGGCTCTGGGTCTCATTTCGTGAAGATACAACAGGGTGACAAGATTTTGATGTGTCAGCTATTTGGGGGATTTTCACCTTTTCTCTCATCACGTACTCTTTCTGTCTTCAGGCTGCTCTGTTCTCATCCATGGGTGTTGATAGGGCCTACTCACATCTTTAACGGCACATGAATGTGTGTTCTCCTCTGTTCTCCTCCCTCTAATTTGTCTCTGATAATACCTGTTAATTTATTAAAACTATTAACACACTAGCAGAGATTAAGTATACTTCAGAGACTGGGGGTGGGGGAACAGGACTGCCGGTCTCCTTACTTTATACTTATTCACATCTGAAAGAAGTGTCAGTAAACAAAATATCAAAATCTTGGTGGCAAGTGTGTTGTATTGTAACAGACACAAAAGTGTCTCTTGTGTTACATACACAGTCAATTACAGGGTTTGTAATTAAGAAAAACTGAGCCCAAGCCCCAGCTGGTGTTTGACACAGTTGCCAAAGTGGATTATCTGGCCCACTGATAAATAAATATTGCAGATAGTTTCCCCAGATAGTAATCTGGAATTATTGCCCTGAAAAATTGTGGAGTTGATAATGTGAAATGAACACAAATCCTTGTCTGAAATGAAAGCACAATGTATTTTCCTGGGAGAGGATGTGACAGTTCCAGTCTCTTTAATGTGACTGCATAGAGCCACACTGTCTTCAGTCTTTTCTTTTTCTCTCCCTTTCCAACCTATGTAAATTGTACGGTTTCATATCCAGATATGTGGATTGTAGCATGAGCAATGAAATGAGTAAGGTAATTTGGTGCCCATCATCACAGAATGGACAGCACGGTGTTGGCTCTTCCATTATGAGAGCAAACAAAATTCAATTACTGTTTGGATATGATCAATTATTGCCAAGCTACCTGCCAAGTCTATTTGCTCTGTTGGCATAAAAAGAGCAACTACAGAGAGGATGTCAAGTATTTTTCTGGTAAAGAGTGAAGGCAGGAAGAGAAGAAACAGAACCTTAAGAAGAGACACTAAAAAATAGTAAGACCATTTTGAGCCATAGTTTTTCTGTGAAAAGCCCCCAAAGTGTGACAAAGAAAGTAGTATCAGAACAGATCCCAGATGGAGCTGAAAAGGCTATCAGCTGTGCTTTGCAGGCGCTCTGCAGTGCCTGGAGAAATAAATGTCTTGCAGCTGGTCAGTGAAAAAATCACTGCCATTCTCAGCGTAAAAATGTCACTGATATTCTATTACTACCATCACAATTTACATGCCTAACAAATTTTCTCCAAGCCTTTTCAATTAAATCAGAGAAGAAAAGCTTGTGGAAAAAAGCATTCACGTGTACTGATGTGTTTTAGAATCTGACTGTTCAGCAGCACAACTCTGTGACTCTATTTTCCTATGGAAATACCTGTAATCCTTATTTGTTGATTGACATAACCTAGCAAATATCAAGTAGAGGTATGCTTATATTTTAGTAATCTTTCAAGTGGTGGTTTCCATGTAGCTTTTGAACTCTGAAAGTTTGAAGTACTGATTTTGTTATAGAAATGATGAATCAGGAAAATAGAGAGAGTCCAGACAATGGTGGAGAAATGCAGGTTCTTCTCTCTTACTTTGAGAACAGGGAATGGATTGGATTGTAGATTATTTTAAGGTTCTATAACCTGGTATACACAGACAAATCTATATTTAGTCACATCATTATATGCAAGCACAAGACACTATAAGTCTCATTTTTGAGAACCTTTTAAAAAAACTACTGAGTATGATAGTTTTCTGGGTGCATATGAAGATTGGGTATATATGAGCATACTATTTTATCTGACTTTAATTTGTGAGATGTGACTTTTGGAAAGTGACCTGGGCTATAATTTAGAACCTTGAAAAAACTCACAGCATTATTTACTGTAATGAATTTCTGTGGAAAGCAATGCTAGAAAAATGAACTGAAGGCATCATTAAGCAAGTGGTAAATAAAAAGGTAATTTAGCAAGGTCATTTATTTAGTAAGTGGAAGCAGACATTGTTGCCTCTACTTTCCACTTCCCACTGGCTCCAAAGAGGTAGAATACTTTTCATTTGCTTCTATTAGGCAATTATTGGGGAGATACTGATGCCACCAGGCTCAAACAAGCCCTGAAGACATCAGATGCCATGATCCATCAAGCCCAGGTTTTAAGCTCTCAAGCCAGGACCACCATTCCCATCCTTCTGAGTGCAGAAATAGGTTCAATGTTCATGTAACCCTGACAGCAGTAAAAACTGTGTGATGTGGAAACTTCGTTTTCTGCTTTTCTGGGTTTTCACCCTCTTTTTCATAACCTTTATACTTCTTTTTCATCACCTTTATACTTCCCTTTTTCCACCCCCAATCCCAAAGGAACAGACTCCTCATATTTTACCACCATCAGTTCCAGTTTCACTTTCACAATGCCTTTACCTAGGCACTTCCTGCCTTATGTGTTAGCGCTGGCACCTTTGCACAAGGCATTGCTGACCCTTGAGGATTTTAATCCCCAAAATACTACTGGACTCCCCCTTATCTGTAAACTTGGTTAAACACCTGCTGACATAGACAGCCTCATGACTACCTGTATGTCAGCTTCTTGCTGTGTCACTGCCATAGCCAGTGGTTTCTCACATACTCTCTAGTGTTCTCCATCCCACTGTGTTATCTCAGCCACTAGGCCCAATTAGTGACCTAATAATTTATTTGCAGATATTTAAAATTATTACCTGTAAAAATATAAAATCTCTCTCTTGTATTGTATGTATAAGTACTGCACAATGCATTTCTGTCTGCAGAGGATCTCAAACTCCTCCATTGTGTAGAACACTGAACTCCACAGAATCACAGAATAGATAAAGTTGGAAGTGCCACCAGTGGATCATCTGATCCAACCTTCCTGCTCAAGCAGGGTCATCCCTGAGCACATGGCACAGGATTGTGTCTAGATAGTTCTTGAATATCTCCAGTCAGGGAGGATCCACAGCCTCTCTGGACAATCTGTTCCAGTGCTCAGTCACCTGCACAGTAAAGAAGTTCTTCCTCATATTCAGGTGGAACTTTCTGTTCATCAGTTCCTGCCCATTGCCACTTGTCCCATTGCCTGGCACCACCAAGATAAGCCTGGTTCCATCCTTTTGACACCCTCCCTTCAGGTTCTGACATTCATTGATGAGGTTCCCCCTCAGCTGTCACTTCTCAAGGCCAAACACGCCCAGTGCCCTCAGCCATTCCTTACGAGAGAGATGCTCCAGCCCCCTACTCCTCTTTGTTGTCCTCCAGGACCCCTCCAGGAGCCCAGAAGTGGACACAGAGTTCTAGATGTGGCTCACCAGGGCTGAGTAGAGGGAGGGATCCCCACCCTTGTCCTGCTGCCAATGCTCTTCCTAATGTCCCCCAGGACACCATTGACGTCTTGGCCCCCAGGGCACTGCTGGCTCAGGGACAGCCTGTTCCCCACCAGGATGCCGCAGGTTCTTCTCCACAGAGCTGCTTTTCAGCAGGTCAGCCTCATGCTTTTGCTGGTGCAGTTATTCTTCTACTGGGGTTTATTGTTCCCCAGCTGCAGGACCCTGCATTGCCTTTGTTGAATTTCAGATGTTTCTTTTCTGCTCCTCTCTCCAACCTGTCCAGGTCCTTCTGAAGGGCTCACAGCACTTGGGTATCATCCACTCCTCTCAGCTTTGTGTCATCAGTAAACTTGTTTGTAATCCTGTTTTGTGTTTTATTTCTTTTATTGTATCAGCTGAAAGAAAATTCAGGATAAATTAGAACATAGAGGCTACTGAGTTTTTTTTTTATTTTGTACTGAAATATGTATTTGTCCACTGGTGCTACTGTTAGTATGGTACACAAGTTTGCATTCATATCATGATAAAGAAAACAAGCTAGTGTTCTAACGTAGCCATGACTTTTAAGAAAACATGTTTCAGAGAAACAGACTTCACTGTAAGAAAAGAATAAAAAGATTTTTTGAAATTATCAAATAATTCTTTATCTACTGCCTTGCTCTAAAAAAGAAGATTATATTATATGGCAATACAGTGCACTTACCAAAATAACTCAACAGCTATGCTGGGACAGACTACAAATCTGGTCAACTCAAATTTTTATTAACAGACAAATGATGGCTGCTTTTGCAAAATAAGTATGAAAAGAGCATAAACAAATGACAGTTCCAGTGCACAGTCCTCCTTTTCAGCAATTTAAGTCTTAGAGACTTCCTGAGTCCAAACTTGTATGTTTGTTGCTGTGTATGTTCATATGAAAAGACATTGATAGAATTTTTTTTCTCCCATGAACTGGCTCTTTTGGGGATGGAATCAAATACTATCGCTGTTCCAGCCTGTGCATAATATAATAATGTCATGTTCCAAACTTACACAGAGAGTAAAGTGATCCAGAAATGAGGATACTTAGCAAAGAACAGGAGGAAAATTTGTAAGAATTTTCTGCATATAATAAGTAATTTGAAAAGAAAATATCTTAGAGAGATAACACTAGAGAAGTTATGGGGTTTGTAATTGTAATTTTTCTTTATCCTCAAGTCTTTATTTACTGAATTTATAATCATACAACTAATTAGACAGAATGTAATATATAATTTTATGCTACTTAATACAACATAATTCCTCTCATTGTCTTTATTAATACACTGTATTGTGACAGGAGGAAAAAAATGATTTAAAGTTAGTTTTGAAATTACTTTAATGGTATTAGTAATTTGCCCCCACAACACAAGAATGTACTGAGCATGAAAATGGAAAAAATGTGTCCATGAGATTTTAGATTTTAGACTTTTAAATGAATATTCATATATACAACACAGAAGAAAACAGATCCTTGGATAGCACAGAAACTAAGGAGGTGTTGGGCCCCATCTTGATGACAATGATATAATACCTATTGCTCCATCCTCTACCCACACAGTTACACAGAGAAAGGTACTGAAATAATGTTATTAAGATTACTAAGGCAAATACTCAGATGTAAAGATATTTAGAATACTATTGTGAGTTACTTACACATATTGTTTTTATGAAATAATAGAAAAAAAATATCTGGAGATGAATCCTGTTTATCACAGGATCACAGAACACTTTGGTTTGGAAGGGATCTCTGGTGATCCTCCAGTCCACCCCCCTGCCAAGGCAGGGTCGCCTGGAGCAGGTGGCACAGGAGCGTGTCCAGGTGGGGTTTGAATGTCCCCAGAAGGGAGAATCCACGATCTCCCATGGCACCTGTGCTTGTGCGCTGCCACTGTAAAGTTCTTCCTCGCATTGAGAGGGAACTTCTTGTGTGCCACTGCTTGTCATCGTGTCTCTGGGCACCACTGAAAGAGTCTGGCACCATCCTCTTGGCACATACCTTATTGCTACTGACATGTATTAATGTGATCACAAAGTGAGAACTGTGCAAGGACCTGTACTGTAGAAATAGAAAAGATCTCTCCACAATTAGGGCAACTCAATAGTTCTTGCTAAACTTTTACCAGCTACCTAGTAAATACTGAGTCTCCTTTTCAAGAGGTTTGACTTGAAAATCAGATTCAAAGTACTCAGCTCTCACAACTGTGACAAAGTCAAAGGTAACCCTGCTCTGATGAGTGAAGAGCTCTGATGAGTCAGGTCAAATTTTGTGATTGAGATTACTTGCTTAGAGAAGAGCTTCAAGTTTCCCTGTGTGCAATAGCAAAGCTCGTTAGTTGAGGTCCCTAGCCTACCTTCCTTCTGACTATTTGAAACTTCCTCCACAACACATTTTACTACCTACTCAGTTAAGCTGATTCAACTCTGCATGTGCATTCATGCCATGAGCCAGACTAATGAAACCATCAGTATTAAAAAATAATAACATCCTTTTGAGGTTATTAAGCAATTTCTGGTTGTTTCTCTCTTTCCCGGCTGGGCCAGCTTACAGCACCAGCTTTACAAGCAGCTGAGGCTGCAGGGCTAGGAGTGACTGATTACATGGTGAAAGGAGACAAACTGCTGCAATAGTTTAGGCACTAGAGAAACCCACAGAGCATGGCGACACCTCAAGCCTGGCTCTGGCAGGGCTGGTATCAACACTGATGCCAATTAGCCCTAGTGAGCTCCAAGCACTCCGATGTGGAGCCAGGTGCAGCTTGAGGTTAAATCCTCTCATTCTGTCATTAGTTGCCTGGGAAAAGAGGCCAATCCCCTGCCTGGACACAACCTCCTTTCAGGTAATTGCAGAGAGTAAAATCTCCCCTGATCCTCCTTTTCTTCAAGCTGAACAACCCCAGCTCCCTCAGCCACTCTTTATATGACTTACTCTCCAGATCCTTCACTAGCTTCACTGCCTTTTTCTGGACATCTTCCAACACCTCAATGTACTTCCTGAATTAAGGGACCCAGAAATGGACAGACAACTCAAGGTGTGGCCTCACCAGTGCCGAGTACAGAGAAAAAACTCAAAAACCTCACTGGTTCTGCTGGCAACATTATTTCTGATACAAGTGAAAATGCCATTGGTCTTTTTGGCCACCTGGGCTCAGCCAGATGCCAACCAACACCCCCAGGTCCTTTTCCACTGGGAAGCTTTCTAGCCACTCCTCCCCCAGCCTGTACTGCTGCATGGGGCTGCTGCTATCCAAGGCCAAGACCCAGCACCTAGCTTTGTTGAACCTCATGCTACTGGTCTCAGTTACATTGTCTTGTAATTATTTGTTTTACAATAGTTTATGCTATAAAATAGGCAGTTATCACTTCTCTTTCTAGTAATTGTTTTCAATACTGCATCTATACCTATGATTCTGTAGGCATAATAATAATTTAACCAGCTGGTTTGCCTGATTTTAAAAGCTATGAGGTAGCATTCCAGGAGACATGTATCCTTTCAACCAACCAGTATAAAACACATAACCAGTTGTACCAAGGGATATTTTATCAGATATAAATAAAATTTTGTTTACCATCATGTGTGTTCATGGCCAATACCATATGATTCCATTGTTCAATTACCTGGGATATTTTTTTCTTTGATATCTGTTTTAAGTCTGCTTTAGTTAATTTACCATTTTACTTTGAAAAAAGATACAAGTTACTGAATGTGAAAATGGGATCAAATGGTACTATTGCCTGAAATAATGAACTATTGTACTAAGTACTTCAGAGAGGCCCAATGATTTATTCTGGTCCCATGTACATTCACCCTACCATCACGGGCAGAAAAAGTCATTATTATATGATGACTCATTATAGCTCTGTGATCACAGAGAACATTTTCTACAGATATTCAATATCCTTCCAAATTGCATATTTCACAGAAGTAGGTCAAATTGAGCAGTGATTGAAGACTAACATTTCTGCAAGTATCCAACTATCGAGATTTTATCAAGATAATACTGTAAAGAAGTGCTCTGCATATTTAGGATGACTTATCTTTTTGTAATAGAGATCTAAAACTGCTGTGGGTAATTCAAAGGTCTTTTCTTTTATGACCTCTTTTTAAGTTCCTGCTCTTGTTCTCTTCAGGTGTTATTAACTCATGTTGTACAAGATCAAGGTAAGTTCTGAGTCACCGAAAACGTTCGCCAGTTCTGCATTAGAGTGAGAGGAAAACAGCAAGGGAACTGAACATGGAAATTCCTGATCACATGGAATCTTCTGCACATCGCAGAAATGCACTGGCACTATGGAGCTGGGGCGTATCAAAGAGTCTGCTAGTGCATGTCTTTGGATATCAGATTGGCATCTGTTCTTTGTTCCTTAGTTTTTGTAAGGGATATTTAATTTTAATATTGTTCCTGGTGAACAAGATCATAGGAAAATACATTATAAATTTTTGTCTACCTTTTATATTTCCCTTTATATCCTTTGTTGGCCATTTTATTCACCATCCACATGTCCTTCTAGAGATAAACCACTCAATTACCACTTGTACCACAATGTCATGCCAGAAGTCTGCAGAGTACATTCAAGAATAGATTGTGACTGGGTGCCCCTGTCTTGGGAAGATGATGTTCCTGGCTTTAAACAGATGTCACTGACCAGCAGTGACATCTTGTGCCACAAAGGGAATTTGGTGTCTGAAGAAGACGTAACTCTGGTCACCATTAATTGACTTAAGCACAGCAGCTGCAGATGAAGGCTCCAGTGTGGAAGGCTATATTAAAAAAGATTATATAAAAAAATCTGGTGAGCTTTCTGCAATAATGGCAATAATGCAATACAAGGAGAAAGAGAGGGTCTAAAATAGTACAGGAGAACAAGCATAAGGTACCAATTTAGCATGGCAGCTCAGCAAAATAAGTTAAAATTACAGGACATTACCCACTGAACCATTACCAGATTTTTTGGTAGACATATTAGAGGTGGACAAAAAGAGAATTACCTGTCTGTAGAAAAATCTGACATTTTGGAATCTGCTCTTATTATCATTAAAATGAAAAATCCAAATGTCAACATTTTCTATGATACAGTTCTAGGGAAGTATTTCTTTGGACATGTCAGAATTTCAGCACAAGTTTCTTGTTAACAATGTGAAATCATTAAACTATGAAAAATTGTATATATATATGTGTAGATAGTTCTGCTATTATTTACAACATATGAAGTTGATGCAATACATTATTCATAGCATAAAGATGATGAAATAATTAAAAAATAGTCTCATCATGGTGAAGTGACAAGTTTTCTTGTGGCAATACTTCCACTAGTTTCAGTAATTATGTAGGAATAATATGTTTAATGATATTGTCATATCATTTTGATCATTAAAATTTCTAAGTCTGTTTTGTAGAATCAAGGTCACAAGTACAGTCATTGTCTGATGTTATTTATTAACTGTTAACTCTGAGTCACTCAGATAGTTTCATAGTCAGTGTTTCATAAGGCACCCAGATATTTTTTTGCCTTAAAAAAGCTCCATTTGTCTATTGGCAAGTGACCTCTTGGGAAGAAAAATAAGTTTTGATTGCAGTTAAGCAAATCTAGAACTTAAATTAAATGTCTGTCAAATTAATTACAATCCTATTTAAAAAGTTATTAAATGCCTGTTTGTGTATGGTCTTGCATTTATAATTCACAGAGGTTCTTATGGACATTTAGCTATACAACTCCAATAACTGCTGAAAATTTATTTCTTAATGTGTTATTTTTTAGACTTCAGTAAGTAACAACCTTGAGGTTTATAGCCTAAGTATAATATTTTTTTCATTAGCTGTGTATTCAGGTTTTTTTTACTGCTAGGAATTAATTTACAAAGCTACACTTCATAGATGATCCTTCTTATGCCCTGTAGCATGCTTAGATGTTGGAAGAGTCTTTTAATGTGGATTGCATTGCTTCAGAGCATTTATTGAATTTAGTGTTATTTATAAAGCATTTATTAAATTTAGTGTTTAATTGACGGAATACAAGGGACAGAAATCTTACTTTCCTAAAAGCCTAAGCAGTACAGTTTGTTAAGATGTCCTCGCCAGGGCTTATCCCTGTTCTGATAAAATGTTGAGGATCCATCAAGCTCCCGGAGGAATCAGTTTACAGCAGAGTGTGTGTGTATGCGTGTGTTCATGCACAAGAGTGGGATATCATTTACTCAAGTGCTTGGTACTGGGCACTGCCCTTGCCAGGACTGTGAATGGCCAACTTCCTACAAGGAAGTCTTCATCCATTCTGTGAGACCTGGATGTGAGGTCTCAGGCTCAGTCCTTGGATGTTATGGCCTCATTTGGACAGTCTGCTTTTTGTTTAAAAAAAAAAAATAGTACTCAAGTTCTCTGTTAAATTACATCTTGAAATTAATAAAACTGTCAACACATCAGCCCCCACAGTACATTTTAAAAAATAAAATAGAATTATTTTATTCCATTCCTCTTGCTTTAACTATGACACAGAACTGAATGCTATTTGTTAGTTCACACTTGTGATCCAACCAATTTAGTCTCCTGTATAAGGCACCAAATGAGATATTCATCCCATCAGAGCCATTTTTACCAATCTGTCTTGAGATGCATGTGCACATACACATGCCATGAACATTTCCCATGTTCCAATGGCAATTTCAAAATTTTTCTGGCCCATAAAGGCCACATGTAAATCATTTTAAAAATACTTTTGAATACTCATCTTTTTATGAACATCCAAGGTGTAGTAGGCAAGCGTCTATTGTACCGGCTCTGCTTCCTTCATACTTCTCTCACCTGCTTTTGTCTTGCAGTGCCTCGTAGTACTGCGCAAGGGGTGCTGCTGTAAATCAGTCACAGAACCTGTGCATGCCAAGTGATGGGGAGAAGCAGTCAGGCCATGCCTGCATCTGCTTCTAGCCTTATCTCTTTCCCATCTCCATTCTGATCTCTTGGCCAGCTCCCTACACTCCAGTGCTGTCAGCCTCATCTATGTGTGTGTGTTTCACAGCAGCTTGGTACAAACCCTGTGCTTCCCCCGGTTCCAGAGTTCTAACACGTACTTCCTTCAAGAGTACAGCACACACATTTATATCCGGAATATTGCTCCCTGTGGTTCCCTGTCTTGCACAAGAACCTGTGTACTTTGGTACTGTCATATTTCACTTGATGCAGTAAAGTTTTCTCCACAGTTCTCATGAAAATATATTTCCATTGGTCTGTTTTGATCAGTTATCTGTCACATTTTTACAGATTTTCCAAGTCAAGGCTTAACTGTGTAAATCCTGTCCCTGTCCTACTACTAGTCCTTGCTGCTTCATGATAAATTAACAACATAAGGCAAAGTTAATCTTTCAAGTCAGTGTCTCCATTTTCCTTAAGTCTTACCCACTACAGCTTGGAAAAAAAAATCTGTTTGTGCTGCTACACAATTTAAAACTGCAGTGTTTATTAAACCCAAATATTAATTTGACTATTATGATACCAGACATCAACATCCTAAGCAATTAACCTGAATTTTAAAAGTTTTTTTTCAGACAACATAATTATTTGCAAGTTATTACATAGCACAGATAATTTGTCTCTGTCAAATACATTTTTTGTTAGTTTTAACCAGTCTCAATAGATCTGATTGCTACCATGCAGAGAATAGAACAAAGCGGATAAGTGAATGAATTTTCATTTTATCCTAAGCTCAAAAATTCTTCAAGCATATCTACTCAAAGTACAGATAAATTAAAATGTAATTTGCTCTTTTCTTCCACTTCAGTAATTTCTTCCACTTCAGCCTCTATTATTCATATAATGGTGAGCTCTAGGTCACTGTATACAGGCAGCTGATACTTAGCAACTCATCTTAGTGGAGCTTAATTGATTGTCTTTTGAAAATTCTGTTTCCTAAACAAAGGACAAAATACATTTCTACTAGCAGATCCTTTTTTTCCTGAAAAATATGCATGAGTGAGCACTTCAACAAAAAATTACAATGAACACAAGTATTGTTTTTCAATACATTTTTCTTCAGACATAATTCAATTTTTATTATCAACCAATATTTATGGAAATGGCTGTTATGGACTTCAGGGATAAGGACCTAAAATCTTGTTTCTTTATTGAGATTTTATTTGTCAGGATTCTTGATGCAGAGTTTTGGTATTGTTTCATAATATGATCACCTAAAAATTCCATTCTACATCTGGTATGACAATACAAACCCAAAAATTTGTATGCAAAACATAGGGGTGGTTTAATTGCTAAAAGTCAGTATAAAAATCCTTAAAAATTCATCTGTACTGATGTCATCCTCTGGAATGTGTCTGAATAGTGGTTCCATAAGGTAGAATTTTTGGGTGTGTATTATTAAGGACATTATTAATTTTTCCACTGTTGCTTTTTCATCCAATCTAAATAATTAGTGATTTTGCCAACTTTATTTTAGGAATGCCTAAGCACTATAGCTAAATTCCCTTATTTCATTTCTATTGAAAAACATTTCTTGCTTGCTCTTTTATCAGGAAGTGCAGGTCAGCCTCTTCACCCTGTATTTCATCTTCACTCTATTTCATCTTCACCCTGTATTTAATCTTTGGCTAAAAACGTTCCCTCATTCCATATAAAGGATTTTCTTAAGACACGTAGCCTGAGTGACAGAACTAAGAGACAGCCTCTCTGTCAATTCACACAGATAAAGCTTCCAGTACCTTGCATCTCAATAGCTGAAAGGATATTTTTTTAATTTCAGATTAGAGAGGACACCCCTCCTAAGTAATAAGCCTAGAGATGCTGCTACAAAGATTTTGTTTCTACACTATCAAATTTTAGCCATTATCCATCTCATCCTCTCTTCTCCCTCTGCTTGCCCCTTCTGTACTCTGTTAAATATGGTTCCCTTCTCTGTATGCAGTTTGTATCCAGTCTTGCCAGCAATTATTCCTTCACAAGCCCAAAATTATATTCTCTGTCACCCTGGAAAGATTCTCTTTCGGTCTGGAAAAAAAAAATTCTTTCCACTTGGAAAAATTTTCAACCAAATACCTGCGTGCTTAACACTCCTCTTTGTCACTTGAGAGGAGTTACTTGTACAAAATTGTGTTGTCTTTATCCTTTATCCTTGTGTTGGTCTTTTCCAATATGAGAGTACTACTACCTGTTATATTGATGTGCATGGTCCTTTTGCAGTGCTTGTGTCTATCTGATGTTTCATCCCTTATGTTTAGAATATTGAGTGTCTGCAGAAGAAGCATTTTCTTATTGTTGTTATTACTTTCTGATACAGTGGCTTACTAGCCCATGAGCAGGACTGATGCTAATAGAATGACAGTAACAACATCAGCAAGTTACTCTGGGAAATGATTATGCACAGAATGCTCTAATGACTGAAGAATTACAAAAAAAAATAAAATGTATTGCTTTCTTTTCCTTTACAGTGAACTCTTCCTCTTCAGTTTACAACATATGCATCACTAAATTAGTTCAGATTCTGGTCCAGCACAAGGTATTACATGTTATCCAGAGTCACTTTATGAAAAAAAATTGTTTACATTTTTGGCACCTCCATAAATGCAATGAAACCAGCATGAAATATATGCACTCTTCAGGTAGTCTTTTCTGAGTCACACTGATCTTGTGTACAGACATTGTAACAAGCCCACTGTGCTGTGATGGAATGATGAGCTGGAGAGAGAGCCTTACACTAGAAAGCAAACTAGAGCAGAGAATACATAGCTCCAGAAGGTCAGTGTGCTTCTTTATGTGTTATACCTTCCTCTTATTTCTTTGGCAATGCTGCATCTGACTGTCAACAAAGTAATAGGAATGAGGAAATTCTTTAGTCTTAGGTTGCTTTCTGGAATTGTTAAATCCAGGATGGGAAGAAGGCTCTAGATCAATAAGGCAGATTAAAACATACAAATTTAAAGAAAAAATAGTAAGTTCAGCACTTAAATGTGGAAAAGTTCTTTAGACAGAGAAAGATTTAGACATAAAGGTGTCACTTGACTTATAGGAATATTAAAAAAAAATTTTATCATCTGTGAGGACTTAGAGAATGTTGTTGCATGTCTCAGAACATGGACCAGAGAAGGAAGTTTGCATTAAAAAAGCTACCACAGGAGGAATAAGGACAGATAACAAACCAGAAATCTCAGGCCTAATGAAGGTGATTATTTGGAATTAGAACAGACAAAATTCTGCTGTGCAGGCTGTGGGAATTTAAGATAGCACTTTTCTTGACACAAAAATTAGCGCAATGGCAAAACTGAGTGAAAGGATACAGATTCCAGTCCAAGCTGTGGCAACAGCATCTATGCCTCATGGATCCCCATAACCTGGACTTTATAAAAGTAGTCCCTCCAGAAGAATGACTCTGGGACCCCCACCACTGAAAACCGGGGTGAATAAGGACTACTAGGATGCCTCAGGGCCTATGTGGTAATAATATCTTTTGCTTAATTTCTTTCTCTCTCTTTCCTTCCTCCATCCCCTCCCTCTGCCCTTCCTGTTTCTTTCTATCTCTCTGCCTCTCATTTGCTGTTAAATAAAATCCGTGCTATCAACTTTGGCATATGGTCTTGTTTACACCTTAATTTGGGCAGAGCCATCTCTTCTAATCAGCTCTAGCCACCTAAAACTTCTCTTGAATACAGGCAAAATTCAAATTTTTAAAACGCTATGTTTAACCAGGAACATCACCTTCAAGCAGGTACTCTTATTTCATATTTAAACTACTTTGAAAAATATGAGCAATGTGATAAACAGACCCTTTACAAACTAGGCTTTACTTTCAGTGAGATTTATAACATATATTTTTCTTCATCTCCAAAAGAATATATTTCATTTCCTTCTCTCAGTTTAATGAGGATAGTGAAATTTAAATCAGAACATGATACAGTGTCTTATGTCTCCATTTCTAGTCTATAATTTCTTAGGAGAAATTACAATGCAATTCCCCTCCAGTCCTCTATAAGGTTCCCTATATTAAACCAAGCTATAAGAAAAAAAAATCATTATCTACACTATGTTTTAAGCAAAATTTAGCAATCTACATCCAAAAGAACAATCTGTAAGAATACTGTTTAACTTAAGAACAATTCAAATGTTCAGTAGCCATGTGGGATTAATGACCTAGACACCTAGATATTCACAGAGTCCATGGGAATTTCCTTTCACATATCTTGAACCTACAGTTCAAGTAAACATTTATGTCTGAGCTGGTCATTCAAAGCTCATTATAATGAATGACCACAAATGCAAAGGTACATTTCAGTTCTATTTCAGCCATGAATATTAGGATGAGATTGTACTGTAGAAGCACCAACTCACTGACCATGAGAAGTCTACTTAGTATGCATACATATTTTTGCAGATGACTCAGACTCCAATGGGTCTACATTTTTATTTGAAAGCTCACTATGTTGCCTATTGTGTGTGCCCAGGTTCACCTTCATGGTTCAGCAGGTTTTGAGTGCCTCACTTGTATTATTTCTGATTCAACACTTGACCTAAATCTTCTGATAATCTACTAGGCACAGTCTGAAACCAGCTATGCTTGTGTGACAACAAAGACCATATTGCTGAGGACAGAATTCTGTGTGGGATCATTCAAATTCCAAAACACGGATAAGGTACACTGGAAGTGAAAACTTTAGTTTCTGAAGTTTTGTGAAATGTAAGAAAACAATTTCCTACTAGATCAATGATAGCTTTTTCAGCATAAGGATGGATGCAAACACCCTCTGGACTACTGCATTTGTTCTGGATAATCACATATTTCATGCTGACTTGTGACTTCCATACCCAGAGTTGGGCATGAAGAAACAGCAACACATGATATATCTGTTGTGAAATTTATTGCTTAAGTCTCAGTGCTTAATGTTTAGTGAAGAGAGGATTCACCTACAGCAAACAAACCCACTCATATTCAGGAATACAGAACAGATTAAATTCTTTGAGAGAGGAGAGAGACCCTCACATGCAACTAACATAAGGCAGTACACTTTTTAGACCTATTTAAAAAAGAAAATCTGTGGTGCCATGTGCCCATATGTCTATAAATATATGTTGCGTCTGTGTAGAGTTATCTTTATTTTGAAAGCATTTATCAGACGGAATGGTTCTTATTCCAGTGGGCCCACCTGCTCCCTATGGAGTTCTGAAGTTGTAGTGTTTGTCTGGCACTGTGTTTTGAAACTACAGAAGCTCTATTAACAAAAATATACTTCTGAGACACCAGAAAGTGGATACAAAACCAAACATGAAGGCATATATTTCCTTTGTAAAACTGAAATTGCCTTGTGTTAAAATTACAAGAATTTTAATGCATTTTTACTTTTTTTTTTTTATATCTCAACAGTCAATAGATAATAGGACACTACAACTATATAGGAACATACATGTAGTATCTGCTTTCACACTTTCAAGGCAGCTTTTTCCTGAGGGAGGCTCTCAATTATTTTAGTTGTATCAGCTCCAAGGTAAGCTATGGCTAAGAGATAGAGGTAGGAAAAAGTACCACATCTTTCTGTGCCCAGCAATGGTAGTATTGTAATACTGGTAATGTTGTTGAATCTAAAGCTGGCTTGACACTGCGAAATGACCACAGAATAGAAAGTTCAATTTCCCTTTATCATCATATTTCATCAGCACAAAACATTATCAATAGTTCATTCCGTCTAGGAAATTACTCCATCATATCCACTTACTTGCTTGAATTTATTTTTACATTTAGAGGAATGGAACATAACCTGTCTGTGCTTACTTTTCAAAAAAACTGGGTCAAACATTTGGAGATATATAGAGTATGCTGTTCACAGAAATAATAGGCTATAACTCATCTGTTCTCTTAGGATCTGATTGTTCCCTAGCGAATTAATGTTATTTTACAGGCAGGAATCTCAAATACATTCAGTACTTCTCTGGGAAACTACTATTCTAAGAGTGATACTTTCTCCTGTGCAATTGAAATAAAAATTCCAATGGGAAAGGGAAATGACAAATGAAGCCTTTGTATTACTCATCCAAAATATCAGGTTGCTGCTAGCCTGTGGGGGGAAAAGAACCCTGAAAAGCAAAACCTTTTGGACCAAAAGCAAAGAATGGAGGATAAGAACAAAGGCTGACCAAATAATCACTGTTTGGGCTGTTTGTGCTCCACTGTGCTGCTTCTCCAGTAGATAATGTTCCACACAAGAGCCAGCACCTGTGATTTTGAGGCTGCTTTCAGCTGCCTCTAGTAGGTGTCATCCATTTCCAGGTAGCCTGTAGCAAACACCCACAGCTGTGTCACCCTTACTAGTCTGCCCTTTTATCCTAACCCATAGGCTACCTATAAATGAATCTCATTAATCACTAAAGAAATACTCTTCAACAAGGTGATTTTCTAAGTCATTCATTTAAGTGAAAGTACTGAAAACTTTAAATAGAAAGAGTGTGAAGGCACAATCATGGTTTATCTGTGAATCTCACTAAAAGTAGTCTACCAAAAGTATTTGTCTGCCTTCTGAGATTAAGTTAATTGGATTTCTTTCACTTTTGTTCTTATATTCCATAGAATGTTTATTAATTTTGTCACTTCTGAACAAGCTGCATTAAAGAATTCGTTCTCTGTTTTTATCAGAGGAAAAGTTGGTGCTCATTCTCTGATACTTGCCACTTATTTTCACAGTCAGAACAGCTATTTTCTGACTGGGCTTCTTCCTGTTTTACTTAAGACACTTAGCACTTGCATATACATGGTCTCTGACATGGAGGATGGCTGGGTAGCCCCCATCATAAGTTTTCATCTGAAATAAACAAATGAACTAGAGCAATGAATTCTGTAATAGGCTCCCTGATAACTCTAATCTCATTTCAGCACCTCATAGCCTGTATTTTACTCACAAGGTCCTATTTGAATTTACTAGTGAACATTCATACATTCAAGTATAATTTGTTGTCTAAGGCATATAATTTCTTTAAGCTCCTAGTGAGATCCGTTTCTATTCCAGTAGACCTCAGTGTACATAACCTCTATATAATAAGCTTGCCTAAAGTATGACACTGTGCTTATGACCACAGGAAACAAATGTTGCAACTTGTTCTCTGAACTGAATAGCTATGTAACAGTCCTTTTTGACTACAAAATCTTGACCTTTAATATTTAAAAATAACTTCTATTTTCTATGCAACTGCTCACTATTTGTAAAGATTTAGCCATAGAGTCATCCTGTCCTTCAACACTTTCAAAAATCCTTGGCAACAACAACAGGCAGGAAATAGTCAAACAACTTTATTCTATAAAAAGACTGAATTTAGTTTAGACTAGAAAGAGCTGGGTGTTGCACAGTTTCAAATGTTTAATATCCTGAATCCTACAATAAATGTTTCACTTTAAAGCAACTTATAATATATATGAATATGAACCTCTTGGATCATTCAGTCCAGTCATTTACTGCTGCAGGCAATTAAGTCATGCCATATACTAGAGTTATCTATATGCAACATGACATTTTTGCATCCATTAGGGATGCAATATCCAGGGGTTATTTTAGATTTGTCCATTAGGGAATCATCCTGCAATAGTAAACTGCAGCTCCACTGTCCTCTGTGCAGAGGTCACTGAAATGCCCTGCAGAAAGTAAGAGGCAGAAAACCCCTCTTCTATGAATTAAAAGCTGCCTCACTTTTTCTTGATTATGCCAGAGAGTGACCCTACATGTGGGCAGACCCCATGAGTGATGGAGTGACTGACCTCTTGGCATCTCTTAGGGTGAGAAAAGCCCAGTTACCTTTCATGGAAGTAGAGGGAGTTAGCTTAGCTTCAACACTGGAGGGAAGAAGCCAGATTCCCTCCTCTGATACAGCTAATAGACATTCTTCACATCTGCATTCCAAACTCATTTGCCTGGAACACACGTGCAAGGTGTTCATTATTACCAGTGAAGTTTCAATAGGGTCTTTTAAAGGAATTATTATGAGCCTAGTAATAACATGATCCACATGTGTTAAGATATCATTACTAAAGCAACTTCTGATGAATTAACTCTTTCAGTATTAAAGTGTATGTGTTGTTCATAAGTATTTTGGGCTATGTAACGTACTCCGCATTTCTTCTGCTTAGTGATCTAACAGCTAGATACAAAAAGTCAGTGATTTTAATTTTTATTCATTATTTTTTCTCGGTTCTATTGGATCAACAACATCTAACTTTTCTCACTCAATATCTTACTCCTTGAAAATGTCCTTGAACTTGTGTCTTTGTCAAATGTCAGTAAGGCAAACCAGATTTCCTGCCACCAGCATGAACTGGGGAATGCAGTACTCATATCTCCCTGCTTTACACTCTCTTTTCTCTTCTGATCTTTAATAAGTTTCACATTCATTCAGCAATTTTGGTAAACAACCATCAACCCTAATTTAACAAAATTTCCACAACATTGCACAGGTATATTTATTGATTTGTTTTAATCCTACAAGATCAGGGGCTTTATAAAGAAGTATAAAAAGATAATTTGGCTCTTCTAACCTGAGAATCTAATTGCTCTTAACTCAGTTTCCATTATGCTTTGCTTTAATGAATTACCCTCTCAGTACCTGTTTTGTTGTCTGCCACACTATGACACAAAACTAATGAAGTGATGTTCTTCATAGGCATAACTGATGACAATAAGTTGGTTTTTTGTTTGGATTTTTTGTTTTTTTTTTCTTTTCATGAAGAAATTATTTCTGCTTTCTTTTCCCTATTTATAAATAATAAGGAAGTAAAGTTTTTCTTCTTTGGCTTGGTGAGAATATCATATTAAAATGTTCAGGATCTCAAAAATGTTCAGGATCATTCTTTAGCTGAAGATACTCCATTGTTGACATTTTGACAAAGACTTTATGTCAGGCAAAGGTATAGACTGCTAAAAGTAAATAGGTGTTAGCTAAACTCCAAACATTTTAGTCAATGTGACTTTACCTTTCTCAGTCATTCAGTACCCTTGTGTCTTGTGATATAAAGGATAGCATCAAAACTCATAAGATCTGAATACATAACAAAAAAAGCCAATAACATTGACTACAGTGGTGCTAAAATTCCACTTGTAGTGCACCAAAAAAGATTGATTGTTTCTTTTTCATATCAACTGTAGTAATAAATATGATCAATACACAACAAAATAATATTAGGTATAAACTAAAAAATTCACTGGTAAATGCTTTGACAAGGCAACATGGTGACAGAATTCCATTCAAATACTCTAGGATGGCCTAGATATTTTAAACTTTGGAGATGTGTTTGGATTATCATGTAATATACATAAATTAATAAACCAAATTCTTTAAGGGAGAAAAATAATTGCAAAGAGCTTAGGTGGCCTGACTTCTTATTTAACCAGATATTTTTAGGGGGTCTAACTCCATTAAGTTAGATTTAATTTCCACACTCACATGCAGAATCTAAATCAGACTCATGCATGACTACTCCATCAGTGCTGAATACATAGCTGGTTTTAAGGATAAAAGAAAATCACAAGAGGTCAAGCAATCACTCAGTGAAAAGGAACATTTAGAAGAGCTTGGAAAAAAGGACTAGAGATGACAATCTGTGTTCTTCATTTTTATTGAATGGACATATTCAGTATTCATTAAATTAGTGTTCATGATGAAAACTATGGTAACACCATTGATGGACACAAAAGAGGGAATTATAGAGTGAAAGAATTTTTGAAGGACTAGAGCCAGTTTACACTGTGCTACAATTTAAAGAAATTAAGTCACTTTTAAAGTAACATAAAAAATAATTTAATGGGGCCACTGCAACAAAACCATCATTACTTTCTTCATATCAACCCCACTGAGTGTCACAGAGATATTGGTCCCAATCACCCTCTTCATTTACCTTGGTTTACATTAGGTTAGTGCAGCAAAGCATCCTAGTGCTCACCTGCCTGGCACAATCTATTCAGCCACAAGTGGAGGCTGTTTATTGCCTGTACACAGCTACTTTAATATTGCTGACATAGAGAATAAAAGCAGGAAGGAAGATGTGCCAGGAAAGCTTCTGTATGCTTCAGTTGTCCACAGAAAATGGGGCAACGTTTCAGTATTCATCAGCCATGCCCTAAAATGTGTGGAGCAGCTGTGATCTACCTCAATCTACATTATCAGGATGATATACAGTCTTTGCTCTGTCTTCCCACGTGACATGTCCTTGTTTTACTCTGTGCCCTTTGGTGATAACATGTCAGAGAAAATCTTTGGGGCAGATTCATATATCAAGCAAGAAGATATTTATGAACTTCTGTTAGGTCACTTCCCTTCAGAAATAAATGTCCACAATCTTTTGTAGGCCAAGTAGTGTATTTTATACTGTTGTCAACAGCATCCTAGAATAGGCTTTTGTCAATTAAAGGGAGCTATTGTCAGAGTACCAAGTACAGATGAATTTATACTTCAATTCCTTAAAAGTTGTGTATCAGAAAATATTTTCCAGAAGAAAGAAAACGTCATTTTTAAGGCGGATAGACAGAAGAAAGAAAACATCATTATTAAGGCAAATAGACAAAAAATAAGTTAATTTCCTTTCCATCAAATAATAAGACAATAAAATTGCATTAAAGTATTTATGTCTGGAAATGCATTTCAATATAAAAATCTTATCCATTTTGGAAAATCTATAGGCATGGAATATATGAAACAGGAAAGAATTACACTGTCTTGAACATTGAATTTAACTTTCCATTAACTTATGATTAAATTATGCTGATGTGAGGGTTATTGTGCCCTTGAGCCAAAGTTTAACAGTCCACTTACAGTCTAGTAATAGAGATTTTAAGAAATGATGATTCTGTCATACTGCTGGAGTTATAATGGATATATTTGGATGACTGTTCACATACAAATGTATTCAAATGAAAAGAGCATCATATCAATCATGATCTGCAACACATCATGGATTTTTTTCTGGCACTTTATCTATTTAAATTACATCTAAATTATAAATACTGTGAATATCAGCAGTTAAAGTAATATTAGCCTAACAACAGAGGAGCTGTATAGCAGAAACATTTTGTTATTTCACTGTGACCTGCAACTTCATTGCATTTTATGATACTATTGCAAGAACTTGCCTCCCCATTTTAACTTTGTAGAGATTTCTGCATGCTTAAAACTCATTACGCTGCAAAAGCACAGACCTCTGTTGAGAGGCACATATCTTGTGCCTTAAATTGCATACTTACTGACTGCATGGCCTATAAGGCCCTGAAATAAAGCACCCAATGTTAATAATAATTATCATTTTTAATTTTATCTTTTTTCAATATTGTAGATGTGGAGCATTTAATTTACTTCACTTGTTTTGACACTTTCCCAGCTTGTATTCTACCCTAGTGATGCTTTTCTTAAACAAATATTTTTGAGGCAAAGTGGCAATGACTATACTTCAAAACTGTATCCAGTAACAGGTTCATGCCTTGAAATGAAATAATCTCTTTCCTAAGGACATTTTCTGCCTTTTCCCTATTTCCAAAATAAAAGGAGGGGGGGGGGTGTGGAAAGGAGAAAGCTCACCAAATCACAGACTGCATTTATAAAAGTTGTAGCTAAGTAAAAATGTTTCATTATATAATCTTCCCAAATAAAAGCATTTCAGTATAAGAAAATCCACAAACTTTTTAAAGTAAGCCAACATGCACTTTTTATTACATGTAACATGATCCACCCAAGTCATCAGGCAGAAACGGTCTGATTGTGTATTCCAGCCCTGCTTAATGGCTGTTAGAGACTGAAAGGATTCATGCCTTAAACATTGTCATGAAGTTTTGCCCATTATTGCAAAACATGTATAAAGAAGTTACAACACCATAGGCCATGTGTCCCTGAAGAGGCCTGAGTGGAACTTTGGACTGTGAGTTAAACTGCGTGGAGAAGACTAGTGGGCAATATTGTTCAATCTTCTCAGGTCTAGGGAGAAACAAACAGGGCTGAAGGAAAAGCTTTTCATCCACAAGAAAGCCAAATGCATCAGAGAATCATCCCTGTCTGGGTTTGGGCTGGGGTAGACCACAGCCCACAGAAGCCAGGCTAACACAGACTCCCCCCTCACAGGGGAGGAACAGGTTTCGGATGTGTGGCGTAACCTCTGGTCAGAGGCACTGAACTCCCTGACAACTCCCTTACACAAACCAGCCCACCACCCCACAGACCACATCCACAGAACAGTCATGTGAGAAGCAGCTAAGGAAATGTCATAATCCATCAAAGATCTCCCAAAGTGCTCCCTGGGGCCTTGCATGACAGGACTGCACATGATGCAGAGTGATGCAAGAAATCCAGAGTCTGCTGTGTCAACCTCCCCCCTGCAGGGGAGGTACCTGGACATTCCCACTTGGCCTGCACACATATTAATCCATTGGATCATACAGGTTTTTTGGGCCACCCTCACCACCAAGAAGACCATCTGGAGAGGATCGTTGGGACACCAGTGGGATTCACAGAGTGGTGATATTTTCTTAAACTGTCTCATCACTATTTTTCTGTCCCCCCACCTCTCTTCTATTTCTTTCTTTCTTTCTGTCTCTCTCTCTCTCTCTATCATATTTACTATCAGATAAAATCCATACTATTGATTTTGGCATATGGTCTCATTTGCACCTTAATTTGGGCAGAGGCATTTCTAATAATTTTAATAAGAGGACTGTAACAATGTCAAAGAACATTGACAGAAAAACAGTATATGCAGGTCTCACTTGCACTTCCCTGATCCAGGAATAAATAAATGTGTGAGACTGCAGATTGGCTCCCAAAGTTCTAATATTAGTTAAAAACAATCACAGGAGCACAAGAACAAAATGTCAGTCTGTCTTAATGCTCTCCCTCTGACAAGTATTCTTGGAGAAGAGTACCAGAAGCATGGCCTGTATAGAGGGATAATTTCAAGAAAAGTGCTATTTAGTATCTCCAGCCAGAGGTGGTAGTTGAACCATAATGTTAAATGTTCTCTGGTGGAGCTCAACTTTATGAATTTCTTCTTGAACCTGCTTATACTTTGACCTCCATGAGACTTGTGGCAATGAGATCTAGAGTTTAATAATGGAGACATAATGAAAACTGTTCCCAGTTTACCTTCTCCACACCATACATGCTTTTATGAACTTCCCTTGTCTTTCCCGTCATCTCGCTTTCCATTCTGAAGTGTTGTACACTGCTTTGACAGCACCCTGTGGCAATGAATTCCAGAGTTAAATAAATGAGGAAAATAAAGTCCCACTTTATTTACAATGGTACCAACTATTGTGTTATCTTCCTTTAGTCTTTTTAATTTGAAGAAATCTGCTCCATTTTATGAGTAGTCTTCACTTTTTAATAGGAGGTTGCTTCAAACCTTTAATAACATCTGTTATACTTTCCTGTGCCTGAGTTAATTGCTCCTTTCTGATAAAGGAAGTCCACAACTTGCAGAAGTTTTTAAGTTAAAGGCACATCATGGATTCTCAGTGCCATAATGATTGCTCCATTTGTTTCTCATTCCTTTTGAAATTATCCTAAACAGTATATTTGTTTTTCTCACCATTGTGAAGCATGTGATAAGCTTTTCAGAAAACTGTCTAAGATCCTGATTTTTTCTGAGTTATTTTAAGTAATTTCAAGTCTATCATTGTGAATATATTTTTCTCCATGTGCATTGCTTCTCACTTGCACTGAATTTCATTTGTCATTTATTCAGCTAATAATTTAGTATTGTGAAACTGTCCTGTCTCTCTAGGCAACCAGTTGGAGTTTCTTCTATAAGACTATTCTTTCAGATGCTGCTAACAGTAGTAAATCATGCAGACCTGTTGTCATGTGAGAGAAAATAGTTATTGTCTTTTCTGACCTGTATTCAAGAACCAATTGGAAGGTACATATATTTATCCACTTTATATCTTTAGTTGTATATTTAGAGGCAGACTGATATAAAATTAGGGTTTATTTAAAATATACATTTTAATTCTAATTATATTTTTTAATGAAATGTACACAATAAGTTAAGAGAGCTGGGGTGAGGAGGAATGATTTACTTCTTGATAAGTCAAAAGTTGCTTATTAGCTAGCAAAGCAGATAATATTTGATTTTAAAAAGACACAACATTTCCAAGGATTTGGGTTAATCCACTTCTTTGGTTTAAGAGACATGACAGACTGGCCATCTCTTGTAGAAGACAAAAAAATTTGACGTAAGAGATTATATGTCTGGAACCTGGGAGGATTTCAAAGGAGAGATTGGCTATAAAAGCTAACATGCATCACTATGACAGGGTGCTCTCTAGTAATGCAACATGAACAGCATGATAAACAAAAATAGAAAACCCCTGACAATCACCTTGTCTGGATAACTTATCACAAATCACCTAAATATGAGATAAAGGAAGAAAAATATTGTTCTTTCTCATTTTAAGCAGGTTAAGCTGAGTTTTACTTTCACCATCCAGCCCCCTTTAAACCTCTGTAGCTGTTTTGCCTCTTCTGTGTGTTCTAAGAAAAATAATTTATTCTGCATTTTACTTACTATGGACTTAGACATATGTTACATGAAACACAAGTGATATGTTTTAACAATAAGACATTCCTCACCCAAAAGTGAAATAAATACATTTTCCTAAGATGCCCAAAACACAGATTCCCAGGATGACCTTCTCAGTATACAAAGCATAAAAGGGTGTGCACATCTTCATCTACTTAAAGCAGTTAGAGGAGTTGCAGGTGGAGTGCAGCGAGCTGGGATTGGATGGGATGTGGGGAGGGAGAGTGATAATGAGGGTGATTAGTATTTCCTGTAACTATTGCTAGTTGGGGTGGTTTTCTGTATTGACACTCTGACTGGACCCTGCAAATGCCTTGTAAGTTTTCTTCAGCTACTTTTATTAATTGGATATGAGAATTTTCACTTTGTTATTCTTCTTCCTTATGATGTAATGAGGTATGTGACAGCAAAAAATCTAAGCACAAAATCATGGGTGCAATTTTTCTACCAGTAGGAAATCTGTTCACCAACCTCTACCTCATGGTTCATACTCTTCAGTTGTTTCCTAATCCTTGTAAGAGGACCTCTCTTCCCTCTAATGCTTTTTGAGGTTTTTTTAAACCCAGGTATCTCACATAAATGAGTTATTCTTTGATTCCTCCCCAACTGAGCAGTGCATCATACTTCCAAATCACCTGTTCCATATTGTGGAACATTTTTCCCATGCTTTTATTTATCCTGTTCTTCATTACATGTTTTAACAGTCTGATATTGGAAATTTCTCTCAAATACTTTTTAAGATTTAAATCTTATTTTCCTTGAACCAGCTGTGCTATAAGCAACAAATTATACCCTAATTAGAAATTGAAAGGAGTATATCATCCTTCTAAGCAAAAGGGGTTTTAGGTATACTCTTGTGTCATTTTACAGCACAATCTACTTGGAGCCATCACAATACTCAATTCCACATGAATTTTTGCTTTCCAATCTCATACAATTTCCTAGAAATCCAAAATTATCATACTAAATTATTTCTATCTGATCTGCCTCTCATCTGAAAATCCAATATGTTTTTTCTTATGTGAAATAGCTGAAATTGAACAAATAAGAATTAATATAGAAATTAGGTAGGATTTATTGCTCTACTGTTGCTATGTAAAGGTACAGCTGGATCCCATCTAGGAACATGTTGTTAAGGAAAGAAACAGGAATTATCAGGAAACTGTTTTCTTGGCTGTGGTGGGTATCTCACAAAGAACAGCTCAAACTCAGTTTGTGGTATCCATTCCTCTGAAACAATTGTACTGGTAGCCTAAGGAAATTACCTGCCTGTAGCTTTTAGGTATCTGAATTTACGTGAGATGAAGCATGTCTTTATTGACTGCTACACAAAGACACTGTAGTTAAATGAAGCGAACAGATGAAAGTGGGTCAATGGGGACAGAGGAGAAAACAAGAGCCTCTAATTCTTTCTAAGGTAATTTTAAAAATAACAAGTTTAAAAATAAAAGCAAACAAAACAAAAAATCCTCCCAGTGACTACCCTCAACATGACTCTTGTCATAAAGACTGTCACCCTATGCACATTCTGCACCCGCTGAATATCTGATCTGCTTTGCTTTTACTGGGGTTGCACAACTTCAAGTGTGTTCTGCCCTTCTCCTTTTTTCATCAGCAGGTGAACAGCAGCTCTGTTCATGCAGAGATTTTGAACTGCATGTGTTGTACTGGGTATGTGTTGTTAGTAGGGGCCCACTAACTCTGCTTCCAGGTCACAAGCAGGGGAAGTAACAGTGTTTGCTTAAGACAAAACATCTTCAGTGATTTGCTTCGTGTGGTAGAAATGTATATATTTATCATTGCATTCTCTGAACAAATTTCTGTAACAAGGGGGAATGTTTTACAAAGCAATTTCTTTACAAAATAACCTTTCTTTCTTTTCTCATGTAATTGCACACTTCCCCTCTCTAAAGAAAAAAAAAATTGTGAATAAATAGATTCTACTGGCTAACCACTTTATTTTATCCAACAGCATGCAAATCTCATTCTTCCAGCTGCAAAGCTACCCTTTTCTTTTAATCCTTACATTTTGCCTTTGGTCAGTTATCCCCAGAACCTTGCCCCATCTGTCCTTCCAGGCTCCTTCAATCTCTTAACATTACAGCTTCAAAGAGCAGAAGACTGCAGCTGGGGAAGGGATGGGAGCACAGATTTATATGCAATGTTCAACTGGTATTTAGACAAGGAATTTGCCTGCAGCCAGTAGGAGAATGAGGTAGATTAAATTAGTTTGATGTTGTAAAGAAGTGAGTGACATTTTTATATTTTAATTAAGTGAGACTAGCAACTACAAAAGAATAGGAAAGCAGGAGCAAGGAGAAGAAAAAAAGGAAAGGAAATGAAACAGCAGCTTGCAGGAAAAGATGAATAAATAAGATTACTTTTTAGATTCTGTATTGTAAAGCAGGGGATTATAACAAGATGAATATGAAAATGTGAAGGTAACAGGAAACATAAGCAGGAATTTATAATATATTTCAAATGACCTTTTTATCTTGGAGTCTGCAACAGAGAACAATCTGTCACTCAAGAAAGCTAATTTTAAAGGAGCATTCTGGGTATTATTGTCATCTAATGTACCTTGTTTAATATCCTGTTTTTTCATCAGAAGTGATATATAACAGGTCAGATTGCATTTCACTGCACATGCTGAGTAGCCATTCCTTACTCATTGAGTAGTCACACTGGTTTCAAGGAGAAAAACCTGCAAGTAAAATGCCACTCGGTCAAGTCCAGACCTAACCAAGTGTTTTTGACTGTCTATCCACTCAAGGGCCTAAATAAAATACAGAAAAGTATTCACCAATTATGCTCCCAAACTAGCTAGAACATTTTTGTACAAAGACATACTGGTGTACTTTGATGTAAAATCATGAAAATTATAGACCAGGTTATTTCTATTCAAATTTAGGTGTGTGTAGGAGATCACGGAGCAAAAAAATCCCCTAAACAACAAGAGCTTATTACTTAAAGAGGTATGAAGGTTTTCAAATGGATTGATTCAGATCTTATGTGATTAGATTTCCCATTTATTACAGTGGGATAGTACAATTTCCCAGCTATGACAAATAATATCTATTAAATGCCCACAAATGTACATTCTTTCCTTTTAGTATATTATGGTTCAGTCTTTAATATAAACTTCCCTCAGATGTCTTTTTATTCATTGTGCGTAATATTAATGCCAAAATATTATAGTTGCCCAACTAGTTTTTAATAAGATAATCCACTAGACTTGAATATTATTGTCCCAAAAAGTATGAAAGAAAAAGTTGCCTTCTAGAGGTGCCTATCACTCTCACTACCTGAATAATAAGCTTAGACAACTAATTTAAATTAATCACCTAACCTGGTGAAGTTTATGTGTGTGTTGAGTTTTGTATTTTGGGAGTTTTGAAGCATCCAACTTTGACAGACATACAAAAGAAGAAAACATACATAGCCTTTAATAATGTCTGACAGATTTCTTAATGCACTTTCTTGTGACAAAAATGTATCTCCTGTAGTGTGGAATATGCTTTTTCCAAGAGTAGCCAACTTCTACTCCTCACATAATCTCTTTTTTCACTCTCAATGCAGAGATAAATTCATGGATCATGACTTTGACCAAAGAGGTACTAGAAGTGACAACCCTGTTATTTGATCTGGCTTTTGTCGCTCCTTTCTCTTTACCAAAATGTATTGTCATTCTGTAATTCTTATTGCAAGTCATATCTCTGTATGTTTTCTTGTGGTTGGAATCATGAATTCAGAACATTCTTCTTTAATCAGAATATGTGTTAACTTTTACTCAAAGTTGAATTGTCATTGTCTTTTCAATGTGTCACAAGCTAGACTGTAAACACTGCAAGCTTTTCTTTTAATTTCATTGTATATGTTAGGTACAGAAACAGAAAATTATATTTAATTTGGAGCACTCAATTATTCAGATTAATGGCAGTGATGTTTTTTAAGCTAACATTGTTTATTCCCCCAGCTAGTGTATTTTTATACTTGTAATTTCCTTATTCATGCATTGTGTCTGTGTGCTTGGCTTGTCCTTACAAGAGGATTTCTGTAGAAATCAGAGTAGTGTGAAGTGCTAATGGCTTTCCAATTGATTGGACTTGAAACTAACTTTTGAAGTATTATTGGAATCCAAAGCTGTTCTACCTCTGTAAAGTAGCACTAGTGGTTTTGCTGGGTCATAAGCATGTGATTATTTGAATATTCCTGAGTCAATTTGTAATTTTTTTTGTGCAGAATTGTCCCTTGTGCATATTCACACAAGGAAGAAAATCATAACACTCATTTGTTATGGAGGGCTTTCTTTTCCCCACTGTTTTCTAATTACAAAGTGACGGCAATTGGTTTTGACTAGTAAATATATTAGTTTGAATAGCAGCAATAACAAAGGTGTTAAAAGAATTCTTCTGTATGCTCAAATGGGAGAAAGGCATAGTGTTTTACTACTCTGTAGGGAGCTTTAACACCTGTTTTAAATGTAAAGCTGCAGCGAGCATTTTAGCAGCTATCTGAACTCTGGAGAACAATAAAGTGTATGTAAACTCACTTGAATAAGTTCACAACCTAAAGGGAAATAGTGAAAGTGAAAAAAAAAGAAAAGTGAAATGTCACTCCAATTTCTACCATTTCTAAATTCTCACAGATGTTACTTGTGTTTAGGAAGTCAGATCACCTTACCCATGCCACCTAATTACTCTCTAAGCTAAGCTCTTTCCTTTTAGAATCAAATGAAAGCAGACAAACAACTTTAAGCACTTGTACAATTTGAAGTGTAATTTTATACTTCATTTTATAATCCCTCGGGAGAATTCAGTAATAGAAATATCCTTCTACAATGCATAATCTTACTGGTTTTCTCCTTTTCATTGTCTTTCCATTTGTGTTTACATATAGGATGGGAAATTGTGGTGCGCAGACATACCGAGTTTGTTAAAAGCTGAAAATCTAATTGTTGTGGGTTGATTCCAGTAGGAAACTAAACACTACAGTCTGTCTGCCAACAGACTAGCTGGGGAGATCACACAAGGAATTAACAACCTAAAGCTGCTGATACACAGCTAGATTATTTTCATACATTTAACTTGAATTCCACTGGTCTTGTCACATTTGTGTCATCCAAATTGTATACAAGATAAAAATAGCTTCCATAGAAGCATAGACTCATAAAGGTTAGAAGGGACTTCTGAGGACTGTCTAGTCCAATCTCATTTTCAGAGCTGCTCCAGCCAGAGAAAGATGCTTAAGAATGTTTGTGGTGTATTGACCCTGGCTGGATGCCACTGCCCACCAAAACTGTTTTATCACTTGCCCCGCTGGCTGGACAGGGGAGAGAAAATAGAATGAAAGTCGCATGGGTTGGGATAAGGACAGGGAGGGATCACACCTGTTACCATCACAGGCAAAACAGACTCAACTTGGGGAAATTAGTTTAATTTAATGACCACCAAATCAGGGAAGGATAACGATATATACAGCCAAATCTCTAAAAGCACCTTTCCCCCACCTCTCCCTTCTTCCTGGACTCAACTTCAGTTCTGAATTCTCTCTCTCCTCCCTCCCAGAGGCACAGGGGTAGAGGAATGGGGTCTGCACTCAGGTTATTGCACATTGTCTCTGCTGCTCCTTCCTCCTCAGGGAGAGGACTCCTCACTCTTTTCCTCTGCTCCAGCATGGGGTCAGTCCCACAGGAGAGAGTCTTCCACAAGCCTGTCCAACCTGAGTCCTTCCCATGGGCTGCAGTTCTTCACAAACTGCTTGACTCTGGGTCCCTTCCATGGGAGGCAGTTCTTCAGGAGCAGACTGCCGCAGTGTGGGTCCCCTGTAGGGTCACAAGTCCTTCAGAAAACCTGCTCTGCCGTGAGTTCTTCTCTCCATGTGCCCAAAGGTCCTGTGGCTACCCTCTTGTCCATACAGCCCAGTATGCAGCTGGCCTCCTCCACCTCAGGGGCACCCTGCTGACGAAGGCTGTGTGCTGTCTATCAGCACTCCACGAGGACTTCCTGCAGTTGCTTTCTGTTCCATCAACTCCCAGCTGAAAACAGGGTGCAGGTGCCTTTGATGAACTTTCTGAGATACCTGCCAGGCTATTTCTCCAGCCTGTATAGGTCTTTCAGTACATAGAAGACCTGCTCTCTACTGGTGTAACCCACAAATTGTTATCACCTCAGCCCATGGTCCAGGCCACTCAAAAACATGTTGCATATTATCAAACATTATATCAGTCCCTGAACATATATGACCAGGTATCAGTCAAGGATTTGGATCCCCTATCTCACTATTTTGATCCCAGAAGGCCAACCAGTTTTCCACCTAGTCATCCAGTCAATATTTAATCTATATAGTCCCAAATGTACTACAAGATAACAGGTTGGATGTCTTGCTAAAAGCAAAGTAAACAGATTTACATACTGCAAAGTCCCCTTCTTCATCACAGATGAAAAGCTGTCCATTTCATTAGACTTGTTCTGTCACTTGAAAAATCACAAATGCACAGTCTCAAAGAAGTCTTCTCTTTAAATCTTAAAAATACCTTCTTTGGTTTTCTCTGTATGATAGGAAAAAATTGATAAAAAATAATTTCCTTCAGTTTCAAATCACTTTATTTAAGGTAATTGACATTTCAATACATAGGGTCCTGCTATGATATTGGCAATTATGTCATCCAAAAAAATTTAAAGTAAGTTATACTATGTGAACTATTTTTTTAAAGCTTCTAATTGAAAAATATTACCATTATTTCTACTAAGTATAAAACATACAATAATCCTGTAAAACTGATTAGAAATTTTCCAAGAATAATGAGTTTCAGTATCTTGCAGTATTGAAACAGATGTGGCATTAAATATTTTCAACAAATTTTGGTTAAATACTTATTGCCATCTTGAAAATAATTTACAACAAACATTATTTTATTTTCATAAATAAAAAACACTACTTTTTTTCTGTGTGTGTATATGCAGTAATATATTTTTATCTTTTTCTTAACTTTTTAATCAATAGTATAAAGCTAGTTTTGGAAGTCTAAACTATTATTCACCCAACAGATTTAGAATTCTAATGTATTTCAATTCAGAGAATAATCTTTTTTTAATACTCACCTTGCTAAAATTTTATGTTATCTTGGACAGCCCAATGTTGTACAGTTTTCATTGTATAGTCTAAGAAAAAATGTGTAACTGTGTCTGAAAGCACAGTCAACCAGATAACCAGTGAATAATGATGGCTGAGATTAATTCATAGACATTTATAACTTGGCTTTTGTTAATTATTCAAAGCATCTTTAACCTTAAATGTGTAAGCTTGAAGTGGAAACAGAGGCTCTTTGATGGATAAGAGTAACTGGAAAAAAACAGGGCCAGGATAGAGAAGGTTCTTTCTAAATAATGGTAAACCAGTGTTATTCAGTTTAACCAATGTACTGTCAAAGGTGAAGACTAAGAAAATCTGGGTGAGAAGGCCATACTGGTGCTTTTAGTTAGAATGAAAAATATTAACTACTATTACTATGAAGAGTATATAATAATAGACCTCTTTATTCAAACTACTTTTTATATGGAAATTTTAGTATTAAACATTTCATGTGGAAATTTCCATGTATCCAGATACAAACTGAAATACATGCTGACATATCATTATTAATTACATTGTATTTAATCTAATTGTTTTGTTTGCTTTGAAATAAACAACAGCATTTCTGTTATCCAGTCAACATCTAAATGGTAGAAAATTTTAACAAATTGCCAATGACCTTCTTTGTTAATTTACCATCATTTTTTTAATATCTGCAGCAGCATGATCTGATAACTTCAGTAATTTCATAGGCCACCGTAACAGTTTTCCTGTTATATTTTATACAGCATACATTTCAAAATTCTAAATATCAGTAATTTAAAACTCTGAGGTACATTCAAGAACAACTCCTTTTATTTTATTTCTTTACAGATATTGATGATAATGATGATTGTTGTTGTTATTGTTGCTACTATTATTAATAATAATTATTATTAATCATTATGGCTTTCCATTTCAACAAAAAAAGTGTTAGTATTGGAGGGTTCCCAGTTATCTGCACCTATCAAGAATCATCTGTACTTCTTCTAAAAAAAAAAGGGAAAAAAAATTATTTTCCCTGAGCAAAAAACTTCAAGTCTACTATTAAATGCTTATCATATACCTTTTTTCCCAGATGAATTCTCCAGTTTCTGCTCTCTTTCCAGTTGCAGATTTCCATAAACTGTGGCTTTAATTACAGTTTTTTTCACAGTCTTCTAGGAAATTAGATAGCTTAACAACATTAGCATACCAAGGTAGAGAACAGGAAAAGGATGTGTTCGTAATAGGAGATCTAAATTTAAATATCCCTGTTACATGTCTTAGAGAGACAGGTGAGATGAGAGAGGTTAAAGAACCCATAATAATCACAATAATCTAGTCAATACATTTAATAGAGTCAACAGGTAAATTCAGGTCCTGCTAAGCTGCCTATAGGTGTGGAAAATGCTTGCAGTGGTGTCTGAGGTGCCCTAACAGAACTGAAGCACCCACTTGACTCTGCCAGTCATGACAGAGCCTCTACAATACCCACGTCCCTCTGGCACAGCAGCTGTTGAGCAGGCAGGATGCCCTGAACCATCATGACAGAAGCTAAAGACCTAGAAGCCTGCATGACAGAAGCATTTAGTCACTTGAACCCAACTTCCCTGGCTTAGAGGACGTATCTGTTTTCTAGGGATAGATCTTTAGCTGCCACTGTATTCTGTGGCATAAACATAGACTTTACTGTAATTTGATTCACTGCTGAAAAGCTACAGATGCCATTGTGATGCCAAAGCACAGCAGATGTCACAGAATGACAGAACATTTGAGTTTGGAAGGAACTGGTTGAGAACATTTAGTCCCTCTCCCTCTTCAGGTAGGGTCAGATAAAACTGGTTGCCAAGGACCACATCCAGCTGGGCTTTGAATAGCTCCACAGATGGAGACTCCAAAGCCTATCAAGAAATCTCTTACAGTGTTGGATGACTTCCAAAACAAACAAAAAAAAATGTTCTGTGTTATCAGAGTTTCATGTTTTTCAGTTTGTGCCATTATCTCTTGTCCTGTTGGTGAGCATTCCTGGGACAAGTCTGGCTCCCTCTTCTTCACATCCTCTCATGATGTGTATATATAAGCACATTTGGAAAAGAACTACTCCCTTCCCTGAGCTTTCTGTACACAGGCTAAAAAATCCAGCTCTCTCAGGATGTCATTGTACAAAAGTTGTTCCAATTCCTTAATAATATTCTTATATTTTACAATAATGGATAAGTCATAAAGTCTGGTCTTTCCCCCTAAGAAAACAATGACAAATGCATATCTGATGCCCCAGGCTTCTGTACAGTAACTTGGAATTTTCTCATGAAAGATTATAAAAGGGAGGAAAAAAAAGAGCTGAGATTAACAAGTATCTCACATAATACTAAGCTCTTTTGCCTAAGCAACAACAATTTCAGAGCACTGCTTACAAACACTGAAAGGGAGACAGCTGAGGTAGGATTTAGTTCTCTAAACACAGAACCAAGTTGATTTCCTTTGGTGACAGTACTTGGCTTACAGTTATGCCTTTAGAAGCATCTTGTGTTACCCATTTATCCATTAGTGTAGCTGATAATCCAAAGTAGTTCTTTCAGTTAACATAGGATCCCAAAAATGTATCTGCTTAGCCAAATTACTTTTTCTCCTAGCTTGTGTGTAGGTCTCTTATTTCTTCATCTCCCTCTGTGTTTAGTTTAGAAGTCTAAAGAGACATCTAAACCCATTATATCCTTATAAAACATGGAGTTTACAGGAGACACTATGGCAAATAAAGACCAGGTACAATTTTCAAGTGTACCAAAAATGGTCCAAAATTCTTATCTGTGAACAAATGAATTTTTGTCCAAGGAAATGGTACCTCAGAAGATTATTCATATCACCTACAATGATCAGGTGCTCAGAATATTCCTCTGGCAAGGCATGGTGCTTCAATGACATATATATGTATATACACACACACACACACACACACATATATATATATATATATACACACACATATATATATATATATTTCATTGATCACTGGGAGACGTAAAGATGGGGTTTTTTCTGTGGCTCTAACTAGATGATGGCAACAGTTTGAATCAACCCTCAATGAATGGAATAAGTATTTTAGCCCAGCAACTGTCATGCTAGGGCTCCACTGTGTCACATTGGGGTTTAGAATATTTCTCTAGTGTTAAATGCAGAGTTGTTCCTAGTTCTGTGTGTGGAAAACAAGGTCAAGACATAAATATTGTGATCTGATAACTAAGTAACCATTGCCAAACATAGAGAAGGATCACCCTGGAGGATCTAGCCACATCATAATGGCTTTGTTTTGGTGATGTGGAAAGATATACAGCAAAAGTTAAACTTTATATATTATCATTTGTCTCCTTCAATAATAAACAGCATCACATAAGACCTAAAATCTATAATGATACATCTTTTACATTAACCAACCGATGTTTTAGATCAGTCATAGGAATTACCACTATTGCTACAAATGAGACAAGAGTTAGGATCTACTTTAGATTGAGTAATATATTATTTGATATCTAGAGTCATATAATAACTAATCGGCCATGGTTACTGAAAGATTTTATCATCTGTATTTTTATTTCTATTTTTTTTTTATCTTGCTCTATTTTGTAATTTGCTCTAGGATAATATGTGGTTTGTTGAGCTGATAGTTTTACTGATACTTTGCTGCAAAACCAAAATAATCAATAAAAGTATATAAGGAGACAACTAAGACTTAGCCTAAATCAGAAAGTTTTGAGTGCAAAATAACTATTATATGTGAGGGATAAATTACTTGAAGTTGTCATGATTATGCACTTAATGGAGTTTTGTACATGAAAGATAATGCTGCAAAGAAATGTTAAATGATGCCAGCAACATAGCTTTAAGGTAAGCCAGGAGTTACTTGGGGAAAAAACAAAAGAAGCCATAAATATATTGAATGATTTTCTAACTGTATTTTGATATGGATCCTCTTCAGTGTGCTTTATATTCAGTTACGGATCTTTGGGAGTAATGGAAGATGCATGAAGAAATGCAATGCCATTGAAATGGAACAAGAGCAGAGTTCAGTCTCTGATCAGGGACTTAATTATCACCTTTTGGATTGATTGAGCCCCTATTTCAGTATCAGTCAGTATTTGATGTGCTTCTAGATGTACTGAAAAGTCCCTCCTGTAGGCTGCTAAAAAGATTTGGAAGTCTAGCAGTCATGCCTGAGAATGCAAATTAAACAAAATGGTTGAACAAAAAGAAACATATCATTTCAAAAAGGTGAAACAAAATGTACTACTCATTGAAATTCACTTGCAGACACGTTTGTGTGTTTTGTGAGCTCCTGAGATGGAGGCGCATTTAAGGAATGTATGAAGTACATGGAGAAAATACAAAAGGACCATTACTTAACTTCTACTCAAAGTATATGGAGAGGTATTCTACTGTCTCAAAGACTTGGAGCCCAGACCTCTCATTAAGCTATAACAGCTTTTTGGTTATCAAAGTTGTGTTAGAAATTAAAAATTGCAATGAAAATATTTGTTTTATATTTTAGAGTATTACTCCCAGAGGGTCTGATTTAAAGGTAAATTGTGTGCATTTCTATCTCTAAAATATACTCTCAACAGAAATAGTACATACAATGCATGCTTTGGTATCATTTTTAGGGTGTTTATGTGTAATATACTATATTGTTGGCAAATAATGCCTTGACATTTTAAAAGAGTATTTTTTTTCATTTGCTAAATGTGACTTAAGGTCTGTTTGGGAATACAGTCACTCCTTTTCATGCCATGCAGCAACAAAATTATTGGAGAAAATAAAACACATTGATGTTCTAATGAAATGAGAGTGCCGTGTGATCTGCATGAGGAAGCAGTATTGAAAATGCATTCTGAATTATCCTATGTAGCCCTCATACAGTCACATAGTTCATCATCAGACTTTATCTGGAAAAGACAGGAGCTGAAGATATTAAAATTTAAAAGGCACATTTGCAGAGAATATGTAATGAGTTCAAGAAAGATGATTGCAGTCAACTATTATACAGAACATGTGTAATGAAAAAATCAGAACATATTTCAGGAATAGATAGAAAGAGTAAAATCTTTATTAATACTCATAAAATCTAAGTGTCAGAAAGCAGCATAGAAATCAGTGAGATTAAGCAAAAGTCAAAAGGCAGATGGCAGCGATTTCAAATGCAGATATGGTAGCATAAACAGAAGAATGTACAGATCTTTAAAACAAGCAGAGCAAGTAAAGGCATTGTACAATGTGAGAAGTTGGCAGTTGTAAGTTCACAAGGATAGGGAAAACAAAACTAAATACTATTCTTTCCATAATAAACTAAATAGGAAATTCTTATACGGATTAATTTTTTGATGTAGTGTAGGAAGAACATGGGAATTAATTAATAGAAATATATATTTAAATAGGAAAGAACAGTATAAATAAACATCTAAAATGAGGAGCAAATTTCTGTTGCAGTTTGAATGTATTCCATTAGATTTTCAGTAGGTCAGTGGAGTTCCATTACCTACACTGGACTCAGGCCCTAGCATTTAAATAATGTGGCTGTATTAAAAAAGCAGCATTTTCACCACCAAGTGATATATAGGATCTGCCATCCTGACAGTACAGGTGTAGATTGACAGCTGCCTTTTCCTCTTTCGTAAGTTTATATCCATTAAATATATTGCTTGTTTTCAAGGATTTATTTAAAAAAAAAAAAGTGATGTATCTCAAAAATAATGTGGAATCATTAAAAGGAACAAATATTTCCTTTGCATATGGAAAAAGAATATTAAAGAAAAAAATCAATATTAAATATGAGCATGGTAATGCCAGGAAACCTAAATTCTTCCTTGTTCAAGACTGGCAAGAGTAGTCTAAGTAACGTCACCTTTAAGTTTGTGTACCAAATGAAATTCATCAAGCAGCTCAGAATTTCCCCACCACAGAGCAGAGTTTTGACAAATGGAAGAAATTTAGCGGGCCTATGTCAAGATGTGTAAGTATAAACTTAATATAAAAAGTAATATACTGAAAAAAGAAAGCAGCAAATTCATTATAAATAAAATGTTACAAACCAATATCAGCAAATAATACAGGATTTGATCAGGAAAATATCCCAAAGACTCTGCCTGGTTATGAGTACTTCAACTATTTTCATTTTTGCATGATACTTGACATGGCAGATTGATGCCTTGGCTGCATATTTTTTGACAGTATCAACACAGGCAACCCAAAATGCTCATCAGGAGGACCTGGCAGAGAACATATGCAAGGGAAAATGTTGAATATGGACAGGCAAGCTGGGCCTTTCATTTTGCTATGGCTATTTTTGCAAGTGATAGATTGGGTCAGATCCTGTTCCAAAAGAAATCAAAGGATAAAAGTCCCTACTGTTTAATAAACAGGAGAGGTTTTCTCATCAGAAGAGCCACAGAGATCAGGACAAAAGTCCCTTCTCCAGAAACTATTACTAGACAGGTGTTTTTTTGTGCACTACTGAAAATATTGTAGAAAATTCTTCAGTTCATAGTTTTCACCACTAAAGACTGTCAAAGCCTAAATCACATTACAGATATAAAGCCAAGAAATGAAGGATATTATTTCTTTGTTTGGAAATATGGTTTGAAAAATATCTGGATAAAGGGGTAAAGGTCACCTTGATCTTTGCTTAGAAAGGAGATTGGAAGGTGAAGATCAGTTTGAATTTAATTCAGTATCATACTGGTAGCATTATATGAAATGCTACTTGGTATATAGTTATAAATGATATCTACTGCTAGGATGTGTAAGCAGTAAATTCACACTTGTAAATCACTCTAGGATCTAAAATTGTGAGTCCAAGTTGTAAAGCAAAATGCAAAGTTTCACTGAGTTCTGAGCTGAGGAAGAGAATGGTGAACTCCCCAATATAAGAAATTGAGATCTGTGGGAAAAACTTGATCACTTTACTTGGTTTGAATGAAACACAATTCATATACCATTTTCAGAAAATAAAAGCCTCCAAAATCTTGGTTCATGGAGAAAATTGTTGCTGGGATGGAATTCTATCAGGTCTGAAATGTCTACTTTCTTTAGCAACAACCTGGCACCAGATTTCTCTCAAACATTAAAATCAATGGCAAAAGCTCAGGCTTCACTTCATGCACCATAGGGGTAAAGCTAACAGGCTCTCTCCACCTTTTTTTTTTTTTTAGTTTAATTTGTAACTGGAAGATAAATTCACTGGCATGTTTTGTTTTTTTCTTGTTTCTGCAGTGACACAAAGTTGCTCTGAAATCATCTGCATGATGACAAAGAGACAAAAACTTAGTTTGTGTCAAGTTTTGGCAGGTATGCTGCTTCTGTACTGCTGAAGGACAGTGATAAGCCTGACCCTGTGTTTCTAGTGATTGTGTCAGCCTTAGGGTTTGTCTAACAAAGACTCAAGAGTATATATTCAACTATACAGCAGCATACGAGGTTGTGGTAAGTATCAAAAATAGTGGAAACTGAAAAGAAACATAATAATCACTTCATTAAGTGTTTCAGTAAAGCACAAAGAAATATTCTGTTCAGTTATTGTGAGATACAGAGAAGTTTTTTTCTTTTTTCCTCCAGTTTTATCAGTACAGCTACCTGATGAGTTTGTTTCTTCTGAAAAGCGTAAGCTAAGTTGTACAAAAATATGTTACGTGAAACTGGCAGCAGAGCTGATCTATTTCTCAATGTCATTGACAGGAAAACTTACTGAGAACTTCAGAAAATTTTTCTATGAAACAAAGCTACTTTATCAATAAATGGAAAAGGTGCTTCTCAATAGCAATTTATAAAGTACTTTTCCCATTATCATTCCTTAAACTAAGATAACATTTATAAGCATCAGATTAATAATGATTCCTAGAAGTAGGCTTCTGAATAAATTATACCTATTATAACATTGCAGAGAAAATTATTCTGAAATACTCAATAAATTATTTAGTGGCAACATTAGACATCGTGGTTCAAGTGATGACTTTTAAATAGCTTTCAATCAGGAAAATTTCCTTTGCAAGAGGATGTGCCATCTTGCAATTCACACTACTGTGTGACAAGGTTTTCAATCCCAAATGTTGTCAAGTTAGTCAAATAGGTCTGTTATATAAAGCAAAATTACACTTGTTGTTAGGCAGGAACCATATTAGGTATGATACTACATATTCTTACTTAATTTTTTTTTTAATTTAAAAGTATACACATCAATTAGTTTATTATGTAAAATCAGTTAAAAACTTGGGGCATTTAAGAATTTTGGCAACAACATCAGTTTTGATTTTGTCCCAAGTGATCATAGAAATGGAATAAACTTTATATTTAGCCTTTCTGTCATTAACATTCATTGAAATTTCGTTCATAAATTCTCTTTCGAAGAAATTAGATTCTAGTTTAGCATCTCTATAAATGTTATGATTACATAAACTACAGACAGGTCAGGGGAACAGTATGTGTAGCTCATCACTGTGACTACTGTGACAACAGAGGTAGTATCTAGCCACCCTTACCCTCTTTAAAACTAATTGTCATTAAGCAATTCAGTTTGCTTCTATGAATTATTACTATTAATGTGCCAAGAATTTTGATTTTTAGGTTTTTCATTCAACCCTTGCTGCTTTTTAAAGGTTCTGCGGGAAATTGCTTTTGGGGCTCTTGAGCACGAATAACACTTTACAGCACTGCTGCCTTGTCAATACTGCTTAAAGTACTCACCATTTCGGAAGGAAGTGATACAGAATGACAGGGAAAATCAGGCCAATACACCTATCTGCACACACATCAGAATTGTGTTTTCCCTTCACTATTGGACAACAGACTACCCCAAAACCCAGGAGAAATAATATGCAGACAATGAAAATGAAAGTCAGATTAATCCCACTTGGCACTATAAACAATAACAGAAACTGGTGAGTTTTTTGTTAGTACCACAGGCACTAGTGAATTGAGCACTTCAAGATAATAACCTGCTTGGTTTCCTCTGAAGGTCATTGGCTTTGGCATAATCATAACAGTTCCAAATGAAATTAACTATGAACACTTTCATTCTAAACCAATATATTGGGTTTGGGTGGCCAGGTTTTGGTAACAGAGGGGATACAGGGGTGGCTCCTGTGAGAAGCTACCAGAAGTTTCCTCCATGTCCTGTAGAGCCAATTTCAGGTGCCTCCAAGATGGATGTGCTGTTGGCCAAGGCTAGGCCAATCAGAAGTTATGGTAATTCCTCTGTGATAACATATTTCTGAAGAAGAAGGAAAAAAAGTTTTTGTGTGACGTAATTGCAACCACAGAAGAGAAGGGTGAGAGCACATGAGAGGGACATGTCTGCAAACACCAAGGTCAACAACAGAGGGAAAGAAGGTGCTCCAGGCACCAGAGCTGAGATTCCCGTGCACCCTGTGGTGAAAACCATGGTGAGTCAGGCTGGCCCCTGCAGCCCATGGAGATCCACAGGGATGCAGAGACCTGCAGGCCCTGAAGGAGACTTATGTCAGAGCAGGTGGATGTGGGAGAGGAGGCTGTGAATCTATGGGAGGCCTGTGCTGGAACAGGCTCCTGGCAGGGACCTGCAGACCCAGGAGAGAGGAGCCCATGCTGCAGCAGGTTTCCCAGTAGTATTTTGTTACCCCATGGGGAAACCACATTGGAGCAACCCACCTTTAAAGAAGAGTTGAAGAGTGACCCACATTGTAGAGGTTCTGGAGGACTGCTGCTTGTGGGATGGGGTCATGTTGAAGAAGTTCACCGAGAACTATCTTTCATAGGTGAGACCCCACAGTGGAGCAGGGGAGAGACTCCTCTTCCCGAGCAGAGACAGAAACAACCTGTGATGACTGTAACCCCCATTCTTGGTCTTCCTGTGCTGCTGGGGCAAAGAGATGGAGCTGGGAAGGAGGAAGGGATGGGAGGAATGTGTTTTTAGGGTCTTATTTTACTTCTCATTATACTGCTCTGATTCTGCTTGTAGTTAATTCAAGTAATGTCTCTAATTCTGGCCTGTTTTACCAGTGACAGTATTTGGTGAGCAATCTCTTCCAGTCCTTATCTCAAATCATGAACCCTTCAATATATTTTCTTTCCCATCTCTAGTTGCAGAGGGGAGTGATACAGTGGCTTTGGTGGGTGCCTAGAATCAAGCCAGGGTCAACCCACTATAACCAAATATTCATAACATGCTTTTAATTAATTATATAGAGTAATAGAGCATACTAGATTCATCATGCCCCATTATGTAAATTATTTTGGTTTTTTTCACTTAATATTTATTATATATATATATATATATATATATTTCATTTCCATTACATACAGACATTTAAATTATGCATATAATAATTCATACATGGAAGTAGTTTAAGATTTTCATTCAATTCAGTATGTATATTTTCTTTTAGAAAATTTTAAAATTTAATTATTTTTTGAAAACTTAGAGTTAATAGAATAGCTGTGTAGAAGCTTGAGGTGAAAGGATTATTAGTTAAGTGGTTAGAGCATAGCACTACTAACCTCATGGTTGTGGGTTTGATCCCTGTCTGGACCACCCTTTTCAGAGGTGGACTTGATGAGCCTTGTGGATCAACAAGTAAGAATATTTTGTGAAAGTCTGATGATTATATAGTTATTACTGCTTGATACTCCAGATGGTACTATTAATTAATTAATCAATCATCTATATAGTACTAAGAACATAAGTGGCATTGTATGAAAAATAACTTCAATGTGCCGTGGAGTTCAAAATAACACACCATACAAAAGAAACAAAGACAAAGCATGGGATGCATGGGAAACTGCCGAGAGAGAATAGTGGTAAGTAATCCAGGGAAGATTGCCTAGAACAAATGAGTTCTCCAAAAGGGTTTGAAGGAAGAGATAAAGGTATATGGTCTGTTCACAGGGTTGCCAGAGACCTCTTGGGTCAGCTCCCTGCAGACAAATCAAATTGAAACCACTTTCATAAACCCTCAGAGTTCTATCTTTAAAGCATTTTGGGGGTGAATTGCCCTCAGTACTTGTACCTGGAAGACTGGCCCAGAACTGTGCTCTGAGAGTTAGAACCTGTCTTCTCATTCCAACTTCAACTTACTCATAGAGGTTGATAGTCACCTGTTCCTATGGCAGTCAGATCTTTTATCTTTAAAAACAGTTTTCTCTCATATGCTTGCCACCATGACATAGTCACACACAGTAATATCTTCCCTCATATTTAATTTTTTCAGGATTAATCTCTTATCCTGAGATTCAGGTTCCCCATCTCCTTAAAAAACTCTACATCTTCGGATATTATTTCAGTTCATTTTTCTGCAGTATACTGACAAAAATGGAACATGACATTAGATTTGAAATCTAAATCAGACCTTTAAAATGGCATTCTGTCAATTCTTTTCCTGGGAAAACCTCTCCAGATTCACTAAAGTCACCACTGAATTTTCTCTGTGGTAGGAGGTAGCCACTCTGTAATCCTGTCATTAGTTAGTACCACTAGCCATTTCACAGATGAAGTATCTCCTAGAAAAAAATTATTTTTGTTATCCAAAGCATTAAGCTGATTCAGCAAGAGGACAAAATCAGCCTACAAGAATACTGTCAGATGCCAGTGATATATAGACCCAAAAAAACCCCTGAGATCTGATGATGATTCCTTTGTATTATATGCACAACTGCAAGCAGATGGAGGATTCTGTTACCTTGTCCAAAAGCTTCTTCATCTAAAGGTGGTAGGAAACCAGAGTTAAACCCAGAAGAATCATTATATGCAATTTTCTTTTAGCATGATAACATATTGAACTGGTTTTTTCTGACTTTTTCCTGTTGGGATTTTATGGTCTGCTAGAATCCAGACACCGTTTTCACCAACATGAAACCTTTCCATTGCAGGACTCCCTTCCTGTCTTCATCCTCAAGGAAATGTTTTCCTCTCTAGGTTCTGCATACCTTCTTTGCAAAGTTGTTGTTCCTTAAAGAAAGAGGCTCTCACATTCTCTATTCAGTTCATTTCAGTAACTAGTTTCCCTCAATGCATCTGAAAATCTCTGTCTAATATTTAATCTTAGTTACTGGCATTCTCCTCTGAGACTTTTATTTGTTTTGCACTCAGATCCTAATCTCCTTGTAGATGTTTTCAGAAGTCACACTTTTGGCCCAGTAAAACTCTCCTATTTGATTTTTACCCCATTTTTTTCCACTGCTGGTTTCCTAGACTTTAAGCCTGTTACCTCAATCGTCTCTACTGTCTCATTGGAGGGTAGCAAATAACTGCTTTTTGCACTCTGTCACACACTGAACTGTTCTGTGCTATTCCAGCACAGGATCCCTTGCAGTCTCTTGTAAACTGTGAACTACAGCCACACTACCCTTACTAAACACAGCTAAATCCCTGGATCTCACCCTTACAGTGGAAAACACAGAGATTGGACACAGAGAGCAATGGAGCATAGAAAACTCATCACAGTTCCATGTCCATTCATCAAGCTGTCATTGACATTTTCACCTATAAGAAATAAAGAAATGAAACAAGATAGATTGGGAGGAGAAATTCTTCATGGCTATTGAAGATATATTTAAGAGAACACATAGAGGCAAGAAATTTGAGACAATTTGATGATCCCACACATAACTTGGTTATTTCACATTAAAGTTCAAATTGTCATAAGAAATAAAATTATATAGAATACTTCCATTCATGGCCATAAGTGATCTCTAGTTTATCACCTTGTTTGGGATGGCAGTATATACATATTTAAGAGCTTCTTTCATGTGCAAATGTGGAGTTTCTGCATAAATAAATTTTTAACCCTCTAATGAGATCTTGATTTGGACAGAACATTGCAGGAATTTGTTCCAACCAAACCACAGTTGTAAGCCTTCTTCATACACCTGTGTCTCTGGTGTGTCAGATCATTTCTCAAACATTAATGAACTAACTGTTTTTTAAGGCAGAATGACTTCACTGCAAAGCCTTCCATAAATTACGCAGGATTATGAAAAGGTCTCTCAAGTCTTTGATCACAATTCAAACTAAATGGGTCATTTAAAATGTATTAAAATATCAGTTAATTTAAGTTAATTTAAAGTTTTGATTTTTGCCTTGTTTTGGTTAAAGTCAAACACAGAAACATCAAGTTACTGAAAAGAATTGTGATTTATTCACCATTTGATTGGAAATACATTCCTGTCATGCTACCACATGTCTACTGACATGATGTGTATTACCCTATTCAGTGTTTCCTATTAGAAACAAGCTAGCAATTGCACATATTGTTACTAATTTTAAGGAATAACACATGCTAGTAGATTTATCTGTGATTTTGATTGTGCCAGCCAAAGGTTACAGATACTTCTTTCAGAGATTTCTAACACCACTCCTGGAGATTTATGTTCTATAATGAGCTGAATTTCAGCTTTGCAAACAGAACAGTACTAAGTATTTACTATAAACCTCCTGGGTTTCTTTCAAAAGTTTGAAATGTGTATGGAAGAGTATTTGTTTTATTTAACAAGCCTAAGTTTACATATATATATATATATATATATATACATATACACACACCCGTACAGTGCACACCTACTTTCATATTACCACCACTCTAAACAAGGGAGAAATTCAATAAGGTTTCCCTCTAAGGATCTAAGGAACCCGCTCACTAAGGAATGCCTTAGTCTATCAGTTCTTGATTAAGGAAGGAAATTTATTCTTTCAAGAGATTTGGGAAGAAGACAAGATGATGCCTCAGGCTGCCCTGTACAGAAATTTTGGCACCTGTTTTTCACTTGATTGTTTATTTTAGATTGTCATGAGAACTTTACTAGGTATTTTGTGTTTGATCCTTTCTAAGACAAGCAGTGTCCTAGATATTTCGCAACTTCTAATCTTATTGTGTGTTTTAGTGTTTGTGAAAATGTTAGTAACGTTTTCCTGGACAGCGTCCCATGGAAGAGAAAAATCACAAATAGCACAGTTAAAAAACCACCAATAATGATATATGAGCTTGGTCCTTATGTTTGAGAACTTTCCTGGTCTTGCTGGTAGTGACCTATGTTTTCCATAAAAAAAGAAGAGTAAATATTAATATTGTAAATATTGTATCTATGACTGAAGGTCAGTAAAATCTTTTTCACGTCACCTTGTATTTTCTTTCTCTTTGTTTTGAAGTACATAACTACATTTGGGCATGTGCATACAGTCATGCAGTTTTAAAACCTTTTAAGAAATGTTTGCTCTCTCAATAAAGGAAAAAAAATTGTGGTATTAAATTTCTTGTTGCTATGAGACAAAAACAGGACTGAACATTTTTGTCATGTTGTTAAAATATGGTGTTGTGGGATTAAAATGGCTTGTGTATAGTTACCAGGTAGCAATTAGCGTGTGTGAAAAAGGAATTTTATTTTGTAGAAAAAATAGTATGGTAGGGTATCACACTCTGTTTTCATTTCTCAAGTATATTGTTGCAACTAGCTTCCAAGTTGAAGCTCAGTAGGAATTTTGTGTACCTCAAAAAAGTGATAACCTTGCACTGTTCAACATCAACTTACCAGGATTCAGCTATCCAAATGAACTGGAGATTTCAGTCTGAGGACACATTCTGGAGTTTTCACACAAAATATATTGCTATTACAAAAAACTGACATCAGTGTGACTTTGGAACTCAAAAATGCATCCACAGTCCATGAACATCACACCAGGAAACGTGCTCTATGATCCTAATAAAAAAGTAATTATTCCTAGAAATTGTGTGATGCTATACATTTTTATACAGTGCAAAAATTACTCTTAGTAACCCCAGTAAAGGAAAGACCACATTATTCAGAGTATTTAGCAACTCTACCACCAGCTGGGAATCTTGGGAATCTAGAACATCAATTTTGACCTATAAGTAGAAAAAAATTATGCTCACTACTATCAAATGTCATGTTGAAATTCAGGCCCTTCCATTTAACTTATTTCACTTTCTCAAATTTCCTCCACCCTAAATATATTTTTAATTTTCATGTAGGAACTTACTGAGGGAGGAAAGTGTCAGAGATTGAACTGTGAGACAAATTAGCAGTTTCTATAATTCACTGACCTAAAGACATTTTTTTTATTTTTGCACTTTTTTAATGTTTGCACTTTGATGAGGTTCTGTGACATTGTGCCCTAAAGATGCGAATTCAGCTTTTATAGGTTAAATTTCTGACTTTTTTGTAGGATCTGTGTGCAGATGCTAAATACTGAAGATATCAATATACGGTCTAAAATAAAATGAATATTTTATGCTTCTTGCTATTTGCTATTAGTTATAGTGGTTATTTTTCAGTAAAATAATGTGTTGATACAATAGTGCTATCTTTTTCTATTTTTTTTTTCTATAGGAGATGCTTGTTTTGAATCACATCCTCCTATTATTCCTCACTTACACACTGTTAGAAAATGAATATATTAATGATAAGTTTAGTAATAAATAATAGTAAGTTGGTAGAACAAAACAAGCAAGAATCCTTTGCACCACAGCCCTTCCAAGGAACATTGCAGAGACACAAGATTGATCCTTCAAGTCAAGCAAACAAAAATGAGCCTCTTCAAACGTAAATTTTTTCACCTTTATTTGGTACAACACCTATCAAAATGCAGGGGTGCAGACTGGTTCAAGATAACAGAGTAAAACGGCCATGAAATTGTTGTGTGGAGAGGTCCATGTCTGATGGGTGTGAGCCAGCACAGGCTCACAGTTGTGCAGCTCCATGAGATAAGCCATAGCCAATAAGCTCTCCTCAGAACAGTTCCTCATTCACAAAGAGGTCTTCTGAAGAAGAACAGGTCTTTCTCAATCCTTCCAAAAGCCATCTGTGTTCAAATGTATTTTTAGAGTTTTGGTTTTGTTTTTTTTTTTTTACTTTTGAAATATGTCATTATGGATGCAATTTCCAAGTAGGCAAGAAGAGAAAATATTCCTTTCCTAAGAATTAATTATTGCTCAGCTGATGTAAATGGTATCACTTCATTGATTCAAAGGAACAGCATCAGTTAACACCTGCAATGCCCTATGTATTATGGTCAGGCACTTCTGTCAATTTCATTTCTACTTTGCATACTTTTAATTGCAACTAATATATGTCTTCATTATTTCTCCGGTAGTTTAAAATTTAAATTTCACTGGTCCCATAGCCTTTCTTTTAACTACATCTAGGTGATATTGCTTTTTATTTTTAACCTATGTTTTCAGTGCTATCATCATAATTCTTACACTCAAATTTATGATTTTTTAATCACAGTGTTTTGTATTATTTTTTGATTCAGTCAACTAGAGAGAACTAACATAGTTTTCAGCCAATGAAAAAAAAATTTGGCACCCCTTTTGTTGAATTATTTAATAAAAATGAATTTTTTAATATAATCTTGTGACAATTATTCCCATTTTTCTTTAGTGTTCCTGTGAGGTTTTGCACAAACCAGACCCTGTATAGTTTGTAACATTATTTGGAGTGGACAATGGCTAACATCTGCATTTTTAGTACATTTCCACTGAGAAATGTCTTTAATCCCTCAGAAACAGATTGTAGATGATTAATCATGAAACTGACTCTTCAGCAAAGCCATGCGCTTTCAAAGTCATGCTGCTAAAATGTTTTCTCAAACAATATGATTCCTGACTAACTTGTCTGAGAAATAATTATGTTCATTTCATTGCTGCTTCTCCTCCAAATGTCTCCAAAGGCTCCTTCCATGAGCCCCATGGAAGAAGTCTGGACCTTTTTCTGATAGGTACCAAAGAACAAAGCCCTGTTTCCTAATTTCTTGTGGGACGCAACCAGAACATTTTCCACTCTTTTTCTCTATATAAATTTATTATAAAGGTACCTCATCAAATCAAGGGACACCATGCTCTCTAAAAAATCCAGTGAGTTTTAATGTGGTCTGAGCTTCTCCCAATACACCCTAATCCACCTAAAGACCAGTGTTGGGTACAGCCTACTTCCCTAAAGAATATAAAATTTCCATCCCCACCATCTCTTGAAAACTAAAGCAGCTGGCTATACAATTAGAAAGATGAGACTCATTATATGAGATGGCAAAGCTGGACAGATTTATCAAATCAACACTATTTCAACTTATTTTCAGTACAACAGTCCTACATCTGTTCGTTGCTTCTGAAAAAAAAAAAATTATTATGTTTCTTGAATGCTTTTCTCTAAAGGGATCAGACCACACTCAGACCACACTTTTGTTTGGAGTAGTTTTCCATCAAATCAATTCCATCTTCATCGTTAGTGATTTTCTTGCTGCATCTTCAGATCTAATTAAGGCAATCATGCCTTTTCAATTAACTACAATTACTTTAATTAGGTGAATAACAACAAGAAAAAAAAGAAAACAACTTCCGAAGTTAATCAAATTAGTGTATCCTTATTTACAGACTGCAATCAAGTCTGTAGATTTCAGTCCAGTTTCCAACTTCAACACACACCGACCTCAAGGAATGGAGGCAATACACAGCCAGCTCAATTTGGAGAGGGAAATCCTGTGGGTTTAATGTAACTTAGAGGTGAAACCATATTCCCTGGTAGCTAGATATAAAGCAAGCAACTTTCCCCATACAATCAGTGGCAAGAACCCAAACCCAAAGTTGTTTGCTATTTGCTATTTGCTAAATATGTCAATTTGGAAGCAAAGAAAGCAGCATTCATTACTTTTTTAGGGGCCATCAATTTCTATGCTATGTTTTGAATGCAACTGGAATTATTAAAGCCTGAGTCTTTATCACTGTCTTGGAGCACTAGTGGTTCTTGTGAACAAACTCTGCATTCATTCCCTGTGAGCAGATTCACTTTGAAAGGCAATACTGGTGTGCATGGCCTGGATTCCTTTTCAGTGGACTCTAAACTAGAATCCTGAAATACACTAAATACTTTAAAACTCCTGATGGAAACATAAGTATTCTAAATAAAAAATTATGACCTTTGGACAGCTTTGATTGAGAGGCAAGGTGTGCTGGTTTTGTCTAGGATAAACGTAATTTTCTTCACAGTAGCTGGCATGGGGCTGTGTTTTAGATTTGTGCTGGAAATACTGTTGAAAACACAGGGATATTTCAGCTGTTGCTGAATAGATTTTACCCAGAGTCAAGGCCTTTTCCACCTCTCACCCCACCCCACCAGTGAAGAGGATGGGGGTGCACACGGAGGGGAGACAGCCAGGACAGCTGAGCCCAGCTGACCACAGGGATATCCCAGACCATGTGTGTTGTGCTGAGCACACAGAGCTGGGAGAAGGAGAAGGAAGAGGGGTATGTTTGGAGTGAGGGGTTTTTTCTTCCTCACTCACCATCACCTGTGATGGAGCCCTTCTCTCCTGGGGGATGGCAGAACACCTGCCTGCCCCTGGGAAGTGGTGAATTAATTCCTTTTTCTTGCTTTGGTTATATGAACAGCTTTTGCTTTGCCTGATAGACTGTCTTTATCTCAACCTCCAAGTTTTCTCACTTTTTACCTTTCCAATTCTCTCCTCCACCCAACCAAGATGGGGGAAAGAGGCTGGGGAGAGTGACTGAGTAGCAGCATGGAGCTGAGCTGTTGATTGGGCTTAAACCATGACAGAAGATGACAAAAAATAAAGCATACATGCAGTGAGGATGTCAGCTCACGAGGCCAACCTAAGCCTAAGAGGAGCACAGCACCCAAATCAAATATGAAGAAAATATAAGAGGTGGTCTTCAGCATCAACAAATTCATTATATATATGCAGTTAACTGCACTGGATCACTAGATAATGGAGACATAGTCCAAATTATGGCAATATTTGGATTGATGAATTGATCATGGGATTGTCTCTTTCTTACAATAAGCTGAATAAAGAATGGGAAGTAACACGAAATGTAATCCAAATGAATACACTAAACCTATGGTATATTCCTATGACAGTGTTGATGTATACAGACATTTATGCCATCTTCTTTTAGACGAAGAATTTTGTCTTGCATAGCCTTTGTTTCCTGGAGAACCTAAGCAATTTCCTTTGTCAGCAAAGCAGATATTTTAATTCAAACTGGCAAGCAGTGTTCCCCCGCATATTTTCACCTAGGAATACGTCCTTACAGCATGTTCTATTAGCCAGTATCAGGCAGATTTTATATCACAGCTAGAAGGATAAGGCTGAAGAATTTTCAAAAGATTGATTTGTTGCAGTTGAGATTAAAAAAATTAGCTTCATACTTCCACTAGCACAACAAGTATGCTGCAGGTATATAATTTCCCTCCATCAAACATAATTCTTGACAGAACAGTTGATGCATGATTGAAAATGGATGCTTTTATGAACACTAATAAGTGGTGAGAAAGCCCATGAAAAATGCATTCTGTATTTCTGAAATACTTCCTTCTTTCATGTGTGTAGAGAAGTTTTGCCTGCCTTTCATTTTAGACAATTATATGTCACTACCAATTCAGAACAATGTATAGACTAATACCAAGTACAATTTTTTTAATAACTCAAATAAATTTATGTTCAGAAATTTCTTCCATATTAGTGTATGCTTTACTTGTAGTAGTTTCTTGTAGCATGGGAGGAGGAGGATGAAAATCTGTCCCTAGCCAGATATAAAGCAATTTAATGCAATTTCAAAAATCCTCTTATTTGTAACTTTCCTAGACATACCTTATTGAAATTACTTTTATGCAGTTATAATTCACTGAAGGAAAAAAAGAGAAACTTTTTAACTAACAGCCACTTTTTATATTTCTATGTAGCTGTGACTCCTTTCAAGAAGGTCTAGGAACCAATTTAGCAACTGGTATTCTTACAAGATAAATATAGGTGAAAATAATATCTGAGGGGAAAAAAATGAAAAAAATCATTTAGATACCTGTATTCTATTTAGGGGAAGGAAGAAGTTTTTTAGCTACTTTCTGAACTATGAGGGTCGATTCCAAAAAAGAATGTATTTTTCAAATACTATTTTGTATTAGTTTTTCCTCAGCTCATGTTATTCTGTTAAACACGAAGAATTAATAGCACTAGCTAAAATCACTGTAAAATTTATGCCCGAATCTCTGCCATCAGCATTCAACACTGAATTATTCTTCATGTTTATTTTGGTTCTTGGCTTCATCTGAGCAAGGATGAGTAAACTCTGCCAAATCTTATGTTTATATCAGATGAAAGGCAGATGTCCTTGGGAAAATAAGTTGAGACTTCAAGCTTTATTTCAATGGAGAATTAATTTCATTCTCATTTTTTCCCCAAAACAATGGTTCGCTGCAACAGTCCAATCTATAATATTTCCCTTTCAATTATACAAAATATGACTCTTCATGGTGATGCTTTAATATAGGAGTCCAAAATTTATCTCAGTGATGACTCATGTCATCAAGAACTGAGTTAAGGAATTTTGACTAAGATAAACATCTAGCATATATACATGTTTTTCTGACAGCTTATCACAGAGGTGTAGAAATGAACTTGCTTTTCCAGGTTTCTTTACAGCCTCTGTGAAAAGGTAATGTACTACATTTGTTTGGTTGTTTAGTTTTATCCAAATGCACTGTTTGTGTTACTCCATGTCTTTTGCATCATTTTAGGAAACTGTTTTAAATCTGCTGGAGGAGCTCAGAATCAAACTTTATTTTCTGTTAGCAAAAATATAGAATCCCCTGACCTATGAATACTACTTCCATAGCATCTACTTAAATTCACAGTATACCAGGCACCATAAAACAAATACTCACTCCCCAAGTGCCCAATCCGTCCAAGCTGATTCCAAATGTAGATCTCAAAAAACCTTAATTTTTTTTTTGCCTGCCAAAATAGAGGAACGGAGATGGTGAGGCAAGGGTTCAAGCAAAACACCAGCAAAAAATAACTAAAGCCCAAGGCCATGCAAAAGTGTTGTTGTTTTTGTTGTTGTTATTATTGTTAATATTATTGTTGTTATTGTTTCTGTTATTTTAGCTATTATGTATATTAGCTATCATATACCTATTATTATATTACACTTTGTGTAGTGTTGCATTTCCACATTCATTTAAGGTGAGAGGAAAAGACAGATCAAAAAACCAAGGAGGCACTATGGTTTCAGGTTAGCACATATATAATTGCAAACACATTTCTGAAAGCTAATTTGCAGTGTGGCTTCTCAACACCACAGAAAGCAGTGGAGCACCTCCCTAAAGTGTATGTGTGTGTTTTGCTTTGAAAGGCAACAAAGACTCTCAGATGCACAAAAGAGTCTACTCAGAAAGAATCAGTAACTCAGAGATTTGGCAGAATTAACTCTTTGAATTGTAAAGCAATGAGTTATTGATCACTCAAAATTAATGCCCTCCTTTCCACTCCTTAGTTACATCTGAAACAAAGGAGTCCAGTAAGGAACTCAGTGAAATAAAAAGGGCCAATGAGATCACCAATTCTATATTTTTTTTGTTCAGTCAGACATAGTCTCTGAAAAATGTCCCTGCCTCAAGGTAGGTTTAATAGTTATAACATCTACACATTTCTTTTTATGTTCTTTCCTGGTGTAGATGAAATGCATGGACGGTTTTTCTCCAAGGACATGCATCTCGTAGTTTCCACGGCAATGTTTGTTTAAAATATAAAATGCATATTGCCACAATACAAACAGCATGGCATGTGTATCATCTTTCTGCCATTCTGAAAAATGAAGTGCATGAGAGTCTGGTAATGGTGAGGATGTTTTTGTGTACCATTCATTCAGGTGAAAATTGGAAAGGTGAAATCAAGTGTATAGTGATTAGAAAACACTTGAGAGAGTAGCTGTAATCAGGCTGATAAAATGTCACACCTCAGACATGGTTTTGAGTAATTTCGAGATCACAGAAATGCCCAGTGCAAGGTATGCAGACAATAAACTAAAGTGCTTTGACTAGTTTTGAGTGGTTTGTGATAGGTGAAGATTAGAAATAAATTTTTCATTGTATTTTCTTTTCTTTTGATTTCAGTTTTTTTTCCCTCAGTGTCTGCCGTTTAATGCAGGCTGTGTGCCAAAACGATCTTAGAAAGTCTGCTATGCCAGATGTCACCCTTTTGCCCTTTTGCTCTGTCTGCAGATTTTCTTTTAGCAGCATTTGAAACTAAGTTAGCGAGCATACATTTTCCAGTAAAAAGAGGCATTATGAATAACACTTCTTGTATCACTGAACAACCTCCACAAAGTGCAGTACACATTATACATCAACTACATCAACTAAATATTTTTTAAAAAAAGGTTATTCTTAACTCTTAGCTATGTGGAGAGTACTTCAGTGGTGTCATTCTTTCAAATACATGTAATAGCAACAATGGAGGCTAATATTAGGGGTTAATAAAACCCCACAGAGATGGATTCTACAACATTAATTTGACCTGTGCTAGATAAATATTAGCTATTCTACATACCTCTTGCAAGTTTTTCATCTTCTGATGTGCAAGAGCTCCATTCTATTATTTCCAAAGGAGAAAACTGTTCCTGTTTGAATTCTTTGTGTCACATTAGGATTAATTTTCTAAGCTTTCCTTCCTTAAAGTGCAAATTTCTAGACATTAGAAATGCCTATTGCTTCTCAAACTATAGGCATGAATAAAAACATTTTATTTTCATTAAAAGAAGATGAGACATACATAAACTCTAATTTTCACAGGCCTCCCCCATGCTTGAAGTACCAGGCACTAATCAAATTGTTAAGTAATATTTTCTTTCTTTGCAGAAGAGATTTTTTTTAAAAACTTGAATTTAACAAAACCTCTAAATATTACTGTACATCTGATAGTGTCTGATGACAGACTTCCTTGGTCTGACTACTGCAGATGACTGCAATGTGTTCTTATGAGAAAATGTGTTGGTGTTTTTGTTGTTTCAACTTTTTTACTCAATAAAGTTTGGGCAGAGGTTGACTGCTGTGGGCCACTCCTTCTTTTGGATCAACCATGAAATAAAAAAAAAGAAACATACAAAAATCACTAAAAAAGTGCCCCAAATTCAGGCCCCTCCCTCCTGCCCAAAACCCAAACAAATAAGCAAACAAACATACAAACAAACTTAAAAAAAAAAAAGTCAAAATATCCATAGTCTGGCTCAGTAAGAGGAGGTAACTGTAATTCAAATAAAACATTCTGTTTATACATACAAATTGAGGAATGAGAGGCTGGAGAAGGGCTCTGTGAAAGGATATCTGGGGATTCTGATTGAACAGGAGTTTGCAGTGTGCCCTGGCACCAGGAGGCCATCAGGCATATTATCACTGGCTGCTGGAGAGATGTGGTTGTCCTTCTCAAACCTATGCAGGTGCAACCTTACCATGAATACAGTGTACAATTTCGGGCACTTCAATATAAGGAGGACATAAAATTATAAATATATCCAGAGGACTCTCAAGACTGTGAAAGGCCTTGAGGGCAAGACAAACCAGGATAATCTGAGGTCACTTAATTTGTTCAGAATCTGAGGAAAGGCCTCATTGCTGTCTAAAAATTCCTCAAAGTGGGCAGCAGAGGGGCAGGCACAGATCTCTCCTCTCTGGTGACCAGTGAGAGGACTCAAGGAAATGGTATGAGGCTGCATCAGGTGAGTTTAAGGCTGGACATTAGGTGTCCTCTCTTAACTGAGAGGGTGTTTGGGCATAGGACAGGCTCCCCAAGAAAATAGTAATGGCAAGAAGGCTGCCAGAGTTCAAGGAGCATCTGGATGATGCTTTTATTCATATGGTTCACCTTTAGATTGTCCTGGAAAGAGTGAGGAGTTGGACTCTATGACCCTCATGAGACTGAAGATTTCTATGGTTTTATGAAAATATTGTAATACTCAAATAAAATAAAGTCACTGAACTGAAACTATGAAATTCTCACCAGGTCATGGAAACAGCTCTGAGTTAGCTGCCAATATATTTATGTAAAGGAAAAAGACAAGTTACTTACTAAAATTATCTGTAAAACAGCCTCATTTCTACACCACCTATGATACAAATAAAGTAAGTAAACATGTAGAATTGTTCAGTTCAGTAAATTTCTCTGCTATATCATAAATTTCTATGCTATGCTATCTCAGCAGTCTCCTTTCACAGCCACATGTACCCTGCCTCATCTTGAAATTGTTCAAAAATGTGACAAGATATTTAAGTTTTCAGTGAACACTGATTTAAATATAGAGGTGATAATTAGCTCTTGGAATCCATGTTTTGAATTATGCAAAGCAGTTTAACAGAGCAACAAGTTGCTGAAAATATTTTTGAAAGGTCAAATCACTTCTGTGTCTGCTTCATCTTTCTTTTTGTAAGTATACTCTAAAAAATGAAAGACATTAGAACACTATTTACCTTTCTAAGAATAAATGTCAAAGTCATATCAAATGGAGGAACACTAAAAGTTTTACTGAAGGCCAGCTGCCAAAATGGAAATTAACACCTACAAAGAAATATTAGACAATTCCCTGTAATAGTAACAAGACAAATATGAACTTAAAGATTGATGTTACACAGACTATTCATTAATATAAACTGATGTAAGTTAATGGTAAGGCTCAGAATTTTGATCTCCACAAATGGGAAAATTGTCCCTTAGACTTCTAGGGACAATTTATTTTGATACTTTGCGAGGCTTTAACACCAGTACTTTGTTTTCTGTAAACCTGTCATATACAAGTTATCTAACACTGGCCAGCTGCCAGAATGCAAATTAACACCTACATAGAAATATTGGACAATTTCTCCTTCCCTTGTAATTTTACATTATCACTATTGAAAACAGTTGAATATTCATCTGTCCATTAAAATTCAGGTCATTATTCCTAAAAATAAAAAAAATATTGGTTTTGACATAGTTTTTCCCACACCATCTTCTCCTTCAGGATTTTTTTCTGCATCAGCTCTAAGTGAAAACATATTCTTATGTCAGTTTAAGAATTAAGATTTTCACACATGTATAAAAATCTTATCCTCTTACAAATTCAGTAACAGATTAACATTACACTTTAGCTATAATTAGAAATAATTAAATCTGAATCCAATAATCCATGTTGAAAAATGAAGGCACTTCCAAAGTAGACTTTTTCCAGCAGGACAATTTTAAAAATATATCTCTAGTTTACAGCCACAGAAGTTTATTTTGTGGGGTTTTGTATGTAATAAGAGGTAGTGAAGGAGGCAAACTTTAAAATGCTATCAAATTTCGTGGTTCCAGTGTGTTATTGTGTGACATGCTCTACTGCAGAGTAGAAGAGGTTCCCATTGATAACAAAACCTCTTAATTCAGTACATTTCCAAAAAACTATCAAAGAGAAAAAAAAAGAAGACTAACATTCATCTATTATCTATTTAGCAGAGATATAGCTGTGTGAGGTCATGCAGTTAATAATTTCAAATATTATTGGAAGTCTATGAAAACTAATTCAGTGATTTCACAGGATTGTTTAAATTGTTTTAAAACTGGGAGTTTTTTAAGTTTCTAGCATTTAACTTCAAACATTAAACTACCTAAACCATTTTTCTTTTAGTATGTAAACCTAGGGAGTTGGGGTTTTGTGGCTTTGTCTTGGTTTTTTGGTGGTTTGTTTGGGGTTGGAGTGTTTTGTATGTGTTGGGTTTGGGTTTTGGTAGGGTTTTTTTGGTTGTTTTTTTCTTTTTATTTTTCTTTTTTGTTTTTTTAAAGCATCTGTGATATGAAATTTTTTGCTGATAGGGAAGATTACACTAAACTTCTGAATACAAGCCTAATTCATATAATTTTAAAATTACTGGCAGTCTCAGCCAACAATCAAGAATTTATTGGTCAGTTGGAAGATTCTTCTATTCAGTTCATACAAAAGAAAATAATCAGAATATTTCCATATTTTTGTTTGTTTGGTTGGTTGGTTGGTTGGTTTTTAAGTGTGGTGGGAATGGTGCTGTGATGCTGCATATTTTCTGTTCATTGTTTTCATTACTAAGAAGCTTAATTCTAAACAATTTTTTTAGACCTCTGAAGTCCAGATGTATTTCAAGGAAGCAGGTGTCAGAAGTTGGCTCACCTAAGACTTGTTTTTGGCAACATACTCTTATTATACCTTCCAAAACAAGGTGTATTACCACACCATTCTTTATTTCTCATTATGCTATCATCTTTGTTTATAGCACTAAAAAGATTGTTCCAGCTTTGGCAAACCATAGCTGGAGTTTAATTAGGCTTTTGGCTACCCTGTCATAAGATATAAATAGAAAATAAAACACATATGCAAAAGAAATCTACAGCACTTGTGAAGAGAAATGGGTGCCCTGGGAGACTTGGAAAAAAAGAAACTTTTTTCATCTACTCAGCTAGTTGATAACTTATTTAATATCCAGCTGCAGTATATGAAATTTAAATCATTAAGTTTCACAGCATTATGTGCTCCATTTTATATAATTTAAAAGTAAACAAACAAACTCTCTTAATTGACTAAAGGTAAGAGGATTAATTAGAAGGCCAGAAATGGTGAGTCTGTAAACTAATCAGGCACTGGTTTACCAGGGAAATGTAGAGGGGTTACTTTTTAACACTATACATATACACAAACATATATTCAAAGACATTCAAAGACACACAGCTGAAAGATACCAAAATGCTCTCCTCTGAATTATTTCATTATAATGTGTTGGGTATTTTTAACCAAGGGTACAGATGCAGCCTTTAGGCTGAAGATTGCCAGAGATCCACCTTCAGTATATGAGTTTTTTAAGCTTGATCTAGATGAGTTATGGTACAGTGCCACAAAAGCAATCTAAATTAAAACATAAACCATCACTACATTGACTGATTGGCAGTCTACAAGTATGATTAACTCTCTACAGAATAAAAAGTTCTAAATCTTCAACAATTCTAGGAAAACATTAGCACTGTGAAACAGCATTCAAAGTCAATTGAAATTCTTTTGCATTCAGAGACATGGTTTGTTTTCTATATACTTTTGGATTTCACTTATGGCTTCTTTTTTTTTTATAGCAAGAGCTAGTAAAATGTCAGGCTTCTGATTGGATAGTAAATACAAATACTATGATATCTCTTTTAGAGTGTATGTTGAAGCTAGGTTTAATCATATTTCATAAAATTCTTTCAGATGCAGTGACTAGCAGGTTCCTAAAAATGGAAGTTCTCCATTTGTTAAGTTCAAAAATCTACAAAAGTCTTTATTTTTAACCTATACTCTTAAAATACACAAGCATAAAACTGCTCAATAAAACAAGAGGTAACTCAGATAACAACCTTCCTTTTGTTATTTATGTCATTAATGATGAAATCATGCTATGGAAAGTTTTAATCACATCAGCTATTTTTGGCATCAGTGATATTCTCAAACTCCCTGCCCAATTTTGTAGATACTTATTCTTTCAATTGAAAATTCCCACTAAACTTTTAGGCTCAGAGGTGAACTTTACATCATTATCTCTACTGCACTTACCTGTTAACACTTGTCTTCTGTCTAACCTTATGCAGTATGCAAGAGTGCTTCATTTATTCACATTACCTCCTGGCAGAAATCACTAGAAAATATAGCTGGAAAGGTGGAGTTGGCAGTGGTGCTTATGATGTTCCAGCCTCATTTAATCCATGAATTTAAGGGTTATAACATTTATCATACATGTGTCCAAATCACTTCTGTCAAAAGGAGTATGAACTCCCACTCCAAGAAATCGCCTCATCAGCAACTGGGTGACCTGACAAATGTGACTCTCTCACTCCTGCTGTGGGTGATTCACCTTACAAGAAAGATACATCAAAATACAAGATCTCATGAGAAAGTTATTTCATATCCTGTGATAATAGTCTTGCTATGAAGAGAAAACCTAAGTCAAAGTCATTGCTTTGCTGAATATGCTGTATGTAACTCCAAAATGCCAGCTGCCTGCATATCCCTATGTGCTAAAAGTCATAATTTTCCTTGTCAATTCCAACCTGTTAACACCTCTGAACATGACAGTTGTTGAGGATTCTCTATGCTCACTATAGACCTAAAGACCTAATTTTTCTATCTTTTCTGTGAAGGAGACCAAATTCTTAACACCCACATTTTGGAAGGAGGCCTAGCTACCACATTTAGCATTATGAATGACTTATGAAGGACTCAACCTCCACTTAGCCAATCGGTCCTGAAGAGATCAGTGAGACAAAAACCAGGGCCAAGACACACCACAGCACACCCACAGGACACTACCTCTTTACATATTTGGTAATGGACCTGGAGATCAGAATGATGCAAAACTGAAGACTTTGGGGAGGGTAATGTTAGAAATCTCAAAGGGCAAAACAGCCCAAACTGTGGTCAATAAAATAATCAAATTTATCTCTCTCTTTAGCTGAATGGAAATAGTGGCTGCTGTTCTTTGCCTTTCCCAAAGACCCATTTCATCCAAGGAAACATCTATCTCTCTACCTTTTTTCTTCTCTGTGCCAGTTTTACAGTAAAACTGGTGTGGTCCCAGAATCTGCTTTCTGATCCTTTCTCAACAGTTGTCATGGACAAGCCACCAGCACAAGAGCAGTGTTCCTGTTCTTTTCTTATTTTTCAGGCTTTATTTGGCCTCATGAAATTATTTAAGGTTAAATGTTCCATAGGTCTAGAAACATGAAAAGGCTTGCAATATGATTTTTTCTTTAGAATACATTTAAAACTGAAAAATATTACATACAACACTTCAAAGTTCATAGTAAAATAAAATGAACTTTTAGAAAATTTTCACTGACAGTCTACTTGACACTCCATGAATCAAATAAAACTAGGAAATAAAGCCTTATCATGCTTCTTTTAAATTGTACCACAGACAATCTTTTTTCAAAGACAGTCTTTTATGTAGACAAAATTTTCTCTTCTAAAATTAATCTTAAAAAAAAACCAAACTAGTCAATATCCAAAATGTTACAGCTTAACAAAGCACTTATTTGGTTTGGCACTTCGAGCGTCATGATTTTAAAATACAACATTTTATTAAAGAATATTTAAAATAAAACTTGAATGAGAAAAGAAATGGTGAAATGAATTTTAAAAAATTATTCATAAATTTTTATGTTGATTAAATACACTATGTTAAATGCAATTAATTTTACCCAGTAAAGTTTCTGAATGAAATGCTCAAGTGTTCCCTTTATATTACAGCAATAGATGTTTCTGACACATTTAGGTTTTTAAAAATACTTTAACTATTACATTTTATGTCTGACATCACTAATATGATAGAGGTTTAGTTGCTCATTACAAACATTCATTTATTCTTGCAGCAAACATTAACCATAGTTATGGGATATAGTTACAGGAACTTAATGAGATACTACAATACTTATTGTATGCATACAAGTCAATAAATCTGACTGTCCCACTCAGGTCTCTGGAAAGGCTACTCTGCCATACATCCATCCTGCCACAGCAATGCCAAGGTCACCAAGCTTTGAGCTGGAGCTGACAGATGGCTGGATGCTCCTTGGGTGCAGGAGGAGTGCAGACTGTGAGTATGAGCTTCTGTTTAACTCCAGAGACATGCATGTTTCCATGTTATAGACTAGCCACAATTTTTTTTGATAAATTTTTGAAAAAAAAATTGATTTAGCCATAGACAAATATTTGGCTGTAGTATGCAGTGGCAAGAGCAAATTCATACACCACTGGTGTATGAATGACATCTTGGGGAAGGTACACTACAAAACTTTGGCTATCCCTTTGCAACAAACATGGATCTAGACAGACACAGTGCTCTTGTCAGCAGTCTGAGCTCACACTGAGTTCAGGCTGCCTGAAGGCAACATAAAAACTAATGTCAGGGCATTTTTTGTGAAGTAGCCTATAAAGTTTGGAATCCTCTGAAAAAAGTTAGTTATTTTTTCCGCCTAACTTTGTCTTGGCCCTGTGGTTAACTGAAGTTCACAGAAGCAACTAAAGCAGTTAAAGTGGTTGATGCAATCTTCAAGTGCAGATTACATGTTCTGCCAGAAATTGTGTCTTCTCTCCTCTGGTATTACCAGTGAATTAATCTCCAGACCAACACTAAAGTTTTGCCAACACAGTGTGCAGCTGTATTAGTTCATCACTGAGTACTGTCTAAAAACAATTCTTGGGCTATGTTATGATGAAAGATTTAAAAGCAGAAGTATCTGCCACCACTGGAGATGCAGTGAAGTGAATGTCAAGAATGAGTTAAGAAAATCCAAGATTTCCTATGAGATACATTGAAGAAGACTACAAGCTACCCAACTATAACTGTAATACAGGACCAAAGATGAATGGGAGTCTAGACATGATGTGTTTTCACTATGCACTAACAATAGCCAAGAAAATCAGACCACATTTATTCAGAGCAAAGGCATTAATGACTTCAAATTCCAAGGTCTTGTTGAATGGTAGAGTCAGATAAATTTGTGGCCAAAAATATGGCTGTTATAAGTAGGCAGTACAAATCTCCCAAGAATAAAATTTCTGATGGCATTTTTTGTTGTGATAGAAATAGAGGTCAAGGAAAAAGCAATCCAGATCCACAGCACCAACTTGAACTGACAACCTAGCAGGTTTTAGTAATGGCTGCATGCTGGCAAGCTGAAACTGAAGACACTTGAACTATTCCGTTTTGGTTGTATTGACACCTACGGAAACAGAAAGGCTGAAAGCTGAGATACATCATAATAAATAAATTAACAATTAATAATTTAACAATTAACAACATTAAGATTTAACAATTTATAAGAATGGTAAACTACTTTTCCATAGTCTACACATCCATCATATAAAAAAGCAAAAGCCAGTTCTGAATTCTCTAGCTCAGCCTACAGTGATATAATGAGAAGGTAAGCCAAAGTGCTTCAAGCAGACAACACATACCAAAATCCAGACACTTTCCAGATAGCAGTTCAGTAGCACAGGAGACAAGCTTAATCCATGTGATACAGTAGCTGTACATCTCTCCAGAAGGCCCCAAATAACCCAAAAAGACTTTGATGTGAGCTGCCTCATCCATTAAAACACTGCATACTCTAGAATTTAGGATCCAATGCTAACAGCAGTTACTACCAGACTATGTGTGGATGAGCTGGGAATGCAAGATAGACTTAATCAGTGTTGTAGAAGCTGACACTTATCTGAGCAAACATTTCATACTTAATGTAAGCCAATATGTACAGAGCAAGCCAAAAGTCATAACTACAGGCCATGAATTTGTTGAACACGTATTTTGAACAGCATGAAATGCACAACTGTTCAGACATCGTAAAACTCTCCAACATCCTTAAATCATAACTTGGTGTTGAAACAACTAAGGCAGATATAACTTTTACAGGCAGGACTACATTTCTGATCTACCTTTAGTGATTTCTGAAAAAACTTCATGGATTTTAAGTTGAGAACCTACTGGGAAACTTTAGGCATATTTTTCAAGTATTTGGTTTAGACATCAACTGCAGAAGAAAATGGAAATTTATAGGCTGCAAAATAGGTATGCAACCAAACCACTCACACAAAGCAAATGATGAAAGATTAATCCTGGGTGTATAATATAACTAAAAATCAGGGCAGTAGAAATGAAATCAAGGACACCTGCAGAACAAAGGCAAATCAAAAGCCAGAGTGAAATCAGGGGCTTTTACTCAAACAGTAAGTTTCAGGAATTAACAGTAAGTTGTTCCATAAATACGAAGATCTGGTGGACAAAACTAAATGAGCTTTTAATAAAGGCCATATTCCTATGACACGACACCCTTTTTACTAATCAGTTCTTGCCCCATCAATTCAGGCATTAGTCCCAGAAAATTCAACTACAGACATTGCTCGAGGAAGGAGTAGCTACCTGAAAATTACTTGGAAGAAAGAATTTAGAATGAAAGGCAGCCAAGAAATCAGCTTTTTATCCATACAGCCTGTGTTAGCTACAATTTTCACCTTTCTATAGAAGGTTTTTTTATAGAGATTATAAAATTCTAGAAATAGTATAGAAACATGAGGCAGGACACAGGTTAATATTGGATGTCTACAAAAAAATAAATAAACAAATAAATGAAAATTAATCCTAAACCTTAAAGGGGTTCTGAATGTATTACTATGAATGATATGAACATAAACATGACATGAAGCAAGCTTAACTCAGTTTATAGGTAAGCTATTGTTGAAGCATAATAATTGTTGCTATTTATAATTATACCACAAAGATACTGGCTCCTGTGTCTGTCACAGACAGCATCATTCCCAAATTGTTCACATTCATCTGGTCTAATAGCAAAGTGTTTTAACATTCAATGTAAGCAATCCAGCAACAAACCCTTTTATATTTCTGTGTTAGGAACCGTCACAGGGGAGAATTACACCATCCATGGCCAAAACTGTTAATGTAATCAATGAGCATTTGGGCATTCCCTGGTATCTGCACTGTGCAAGTCTCAAGACACTCCCATTTGTTTAAGATAATCTGTGTGAAATTACAATGAGGAGATAGTCATTGCCTAAATTTTGCTTTTTAAGTCAGGTTCATTAGGATTGGGCACAAGAACATGAAAGTATAAACTTGTGAGTGTTAGATGGAAATAATTTGCAGTCTCTTGGCAGCAGCTTGGAAATAACAATTTCTGCAATAGCAAGTCATATCAAATAATCTACCATCCATAAAAGACACAGCACTAAATGCAAACTAATGAGGATTGCTGAATCTGGGAACAATTAAACCTATCAACTAAACCCCACACTGCATGAAAGGTACAGTGCACTCCAAAAGAGAGCAAATCCTCTGTAGCTTTTGATGTACTTCTTCCAGATGGATTCGGTGAATTAAGCAGTTAAGAAATGGTCAAAGACTTTCAAAAATTTTGTTGGTTCCTGGACTGCAACCTCCTCAGGAAAAGTTCAAATGGTCACTGCTGCTTTTTCATCACAAAATTGAGCTCTATGAAAATGGCCACTATCAATAAAACATGCTTAAAGCTGGGGATGGGAAATTGAAGTAAAGGAAAAGCCAGTTCAGGGTGACCATTTCTAGAAGCCATGTTTCAAGATGTGGAGAGGATCATCACCAATAGGTTCACAAGGATTTAGAAAGCCTTGCTTAAAGCCTTGTTTTGTGTAGGGTCCTAATGAATTTCTTATGGATTACCATAATTGCACAGTAAAAAATTATTTATTTTTGAAGAAGGTGGGTTGTTTTGTATATTACCATGCTAAATAGGTCACTTACCAGTTTTAATCTGTTTTTTTGACAGGAAAAATATCTATGAAGTTGTAAAGTATGCAGTTTCTATTGTAAAGAATGCTTCTGAAATTGAGTACTTCTAGCTTATAAAAATAATGTTGCCTGCTACTTTATAATAGAAAGAGTCTAGAAATGACAACCCAGAGGAAACGTCCCAAGACTAAAAGTCCAATTTTTTGTTTTGCCTGCCAGTTCACAATGTTTTCCATGGTTAGCAAAGGTGATTTGAAGACATGGAAGCTGTCTGAGAGCTGGGAAATAAGTTACTCTTTCTGTTTTTTTCTCTTTAAAAGAATTAATTCCTAAAGAAGAATTGTATGAGGGAGCATCAAATCATGTCCTGCATTTTCAGGAGACATAGGATAGTTTTAAATTAAATATATAAAGTACAAAATAACAGGCAGCTTAATTTACCTTGGGGCTGTTTCCTTTTTAAAAAAATCATACATGCATGAAAAAGGGAGATTTTTGGAACATTGACATCTGCTCCTCCTTTGCCTTGGCAAGAATAAGGAAAAGATGAATAATCAAAACCCACCCTTGTCTAAGCCAATAAATGTCATTCCAAATTGGTACAACTTGAACCTTTCTAACTACATTAGGCAGAAGAGCAACCTGAGGCAAACAGATTTGGCTCTCCCAGCTTGTGTTGAGGGGAAGCTGTGACACTGCAGAAGCCAGACACTCCAGCAGAAAGAGATGACCTCATTGGAAGGGAGGTTAGTTGATTCTCCCTGTCAAGCCTGTTCAAAGCCATTTCCAATTACAGTTTTAATCACTTTGAGTAATGAAGGACATAACATTTTTGCCTAGTCCCTGGATTGAATCAAGCCATTCTTCTGTGAGTCATGTAGATCTACAGAAGAACTTCATCTCATACACAAGAATGTTACTCAAATTGCTTTCACATAGCCTATTCCTCTCTGGGAGTAGAGAATAGGATGGGAAAACATTATGAAAAAGGCTATATGTAAGGTCTGTCTTTCTGATCTTGCCAGAGGGAGGGTGTATTGAAAAAAAGGCAAAACCACATCTCTCTTGTATTTTCCTAGTTTTGCATATCACCACTGAACTGAAATTGTCATGTCCTGTGATGCAAAAGATAGAGAATTCAATTAAATAAGCACAAAAGGGATTCAGTAGTTTGAAACTCACACACATATACATACTGTGATAATTTCTGCCTACTGAGCTTCCAAGCTGAGGAACATTCAGCTCTCTGAAGCCCTCAAACAGGCTTGGCAACCATGGATCTTACACTAGGCTATGTTATGCAGATGAAAGTGGCAGAAAAGCCTGTGTGCTTAGCTGCTACCCAGACTGCACTGACATGCTTACAATACAAATGAAATCATTAAACCTTTGGGGATCCTTAAGGACATGGCCTAAAAAACACTTATTTATTGCTTTATTATTTTGAATGAACAATAATTTGTTGAGGTGATCTTGATTGAGGTGATTTTGAAAATTTTCTTTCCATTTAAATTAGAGCATCTAAGTGATCTGAACTGATATGGGAGAATTAATACAAGGAAATAGCAATATAAAGCCTTGGAACCCAAAACTGCTGTCTGTCTACCAGCTCAGCACCTTGATTAACTTGAAATGATGCTTTGAAGTTAACACATCAGTCATGTTAAGATTTAGTCAGATTTACGAAATTCAAGTTTTCTTCCACAAGAATAAATTCCTTTTTCTCAATATTTTAGATACTGAATTATTTTTAAGCTCCAAAACTAGATTTCTATCTAGGAGAAGCAGGAAAACATTAAACATGTCATGAAAACATCATTTATGGTAGACTAAAATGTATTAGATTTCAGATATGCTAGTGACAATGAAACAACATAATAGAGCTCAGCAAGATGAAGACAGTCATAACACTTGTCTTTGACAACAGCATCCAGGTAGCAGAGAAAGTAAATCTACTTCAGAGGCCTTAATAAAAACTTATAATAAATAGATAAATAAAATATATAATAATTTTTTTTCTGGTGACAATCTCTCTTAGCATTCAAAGTGGGCACTGCATAGGATGTACAGTAAAGAAAGAAAAAGAGAGCAGGTGAGGAAACAAGTCCTGAGAACCTTGTGTGTTCAGCATTTGCAGCTAGGATAAAACTCCTAAAAGACAGCTTTAGTTACTCACCTACCTATGTATCTCTTCATGCTGCACATAATAATTCCATAAGAAAGAAACATCAGTAAAAGATGGGAAAAGATCCCAAGAGTTCACATATAACATTCCATGGCCAGCTTTAACTGTTTTAACTCCATGCAGAATGAGTTTTCAGTACCCTTAGGCTGACTGCAAACACTATACTGGGTAAAGGAAAAACACAATCTACAAGGAACCTATTTCCATTAGATCACAATTACTACAGCAGAAGTAGTATCAAGAAGAGCTTTTCCTTTAAATTATTGTCTTATCTGTGTCTATCTGATGAAGTGCTATCTGTTGATGTTGTCCTAACCCTTTGCATTTCATACATTTACTTTACTCAAAATATCCATGAATATCATGTGAAAAGGGTAATCATGTGAAGTGATCTTATTGCCACTCCTACACCCCTTCAGTTTCAACTGAGACATTTGTGAAGGCCATGCTCATGTTCAACAGACCTCACCCTAACTGTGGGGCATTAATTCAAATTTCCCATTTATTAACCATTTTTAATCCATAAGTATATGTTGCAATTTCTGAGTGTAATAGAAGATTGAAGGGCTGGAGAACCTGCTATGTGAAGAAAAAGTGCTGTGTGAAAAAGTAAGATCTGTTTTGACAGCAGAAGGGAAGGTTTGGGAAACCTCACCACGGTATTCCAGTCCTTAAAGGACAATTAGAAGGAGGACAGGGGTTCTCCCTTCACAAGACGTACATGGAGAAGACAAGGGGTGATGGGTACCAGGAGAGCTTTCATCTCAGTATAAGACATGTTTTTACAGTAAGAACAACCATTCCTGGAACAGCTTCCCTTGGCACATGGTAGACTCCCCACCACTGGAGGTTTTCAGGATGTGATTGAACAGGGTGATAGATAATCTTAATTAGGCTCCTTTTCCCAGCAAAGTGTTGGACCAGATGGTCTTTTAAGGTCTCTTCCAACCCAGGCTGGTCTATAATCCTCTACCTTCAATAGAGGTTTAAAATGGAGTGAGTTTTTGAAAACACAGTAGAGAGATACATAGACATTATACTAAAAAGACAAGCAAATATTGTTGCTCTTTCTTTCTTAGGTTAAAAAAAGCCCCACAATGAATTTTGTTTGTGGTTTGGGAAGCCTTTACTTTTCACCAGTGTTTCAAATAGTATTAAGGGTGCCATTATGTAACACTGAATCACTTTAGAAAAAATCTCAGAAGTATGGTAATTCCAAAACATAATGAAAGTAATAGTATTTGTTCAAGAAATTTTATAATGATCAGAACTGAATACATCAACTTCTTCAATAACAATAAGTGGCAATTAATGCCATCATTTTTACTGACTAGTTTTAAATACAGACACAGAAAATTCTATTACAAGTATAGAAAAAGTAGCTTCACCATTCATCCAAGTATTGCTGCTTGCTCCTCAAGAAAATGAAAGCAATTTTTTTATGTTTTGTGCTTGTAAAATATGTGTGATGACCTTCCAAAACTTTCTCTCCATTACAGATGAGAAGGTTTTTCCATATGTATCTGAATGAATATACATTATTCAGCAGATCATTTAATGGATAAATATATTAACATTAAAGAGGGAATAGCTTAAAAAAACCCAAACAGACAAAAAAATAAAAAGAAAATAATTTTTTTGTACACCTGATATAAATTTCTGGGAGTCTATGGTAGATTAAACTGCAGAGGACATCAACTTCACTCAGGATAGGTGTACTGCTTTAGGATTGATAAATGACAGTGACGAGACGTAATATTTTTCCTCAAAGCAGCTGTGAAACCACCTTATAAAGATAAAAAGATTTTCTGACTTTTGCAATTTGAATTGTATGTTTTATAACACTTATGAGTTATTTCAATACATATCTATGACACACTCTATTGGAGTAAATGAACTAGGAAGGGCATTTTCACAGGAACTTTGGGACAGAACACAAGAAGTTTCTGGGGATATTAACATTGGAATTGACAGCTTCATTAGCAATATGGAAGTTACTAAACAATCTTTTGAAAGTTTGAGGTTTTTCACTGAAAGCTAGGTGAAAATCAACAAAGTGTAAGAAGATAATAAAGTCTAATTTGAGAGGATAGATTTCAGTGAAAGCTGAAAGAAATCAGCATGAATTAGATGACTGTTAATATTAATGTCACCTTGACTTTCAAAAAGAATGTGACAAAAAATTTTGGGACAGATTATTATACTCACAATGTGTTTTGTTTATATGTTTGGCATCCTAGCATGTAATAACATACCTTAGCAAGGGAGAAAATGCAACCAAAATATAAGTCCATTTGATTCTAGAGAGAGAGAAGACAATGTATATGTTATTTCTATAAAATGACTTCCCACTGGATCAGGAAAATACCTCAGGGTATCTAATTTAGATAATAATTTTCACATCAGCAAACAAGGTATCAAGTAATAACAAAAAGTTCACTCTATTGCTGACATAATTAATATGTAAAATTTCTAGGAGTAGAATAATTAACATTGTTAGCATTTTATAAACAAGAAACAATGAAAAACCATTTATCAGCATTTTTTTCCACTAGCGTAAACAGCAACAACAGCCTCAGACAATATGTTTTAACAGACAGATTTAACACCCAGGAATTGTTACCAATTTCAAAGGTTGGCCAGAAAGAAGTGAAGACAAAAAGAGGGAAGAAATGTAATGCACACCAAATTTTAAAGATTATAAATAATAGTGAATGCAATTCTCTTTATTCTCTTTATTATTGGACATCAACTGGCTATAAGGTCAGACTGTGTAAATGTGTACAGAATTATAGGAACAAAGCTAGGAGTTCTCTTCAAATTAGGTAACTATTGCAAGAAAAGGAAAATGTTTACCTTATTATATCATATTTAGTAACACCTGTGAATTCAGAAAGGACTGCCAAAACTATATTTTCTCAAGAATCAGGTTCCATGGACCTGTGCACGTCCAGGTTCTTTAAACATTCCACAGCCTGAGCCTTCCCATACCATGGGTAAATCTTCCTTTCTCCAGGCCTTCCATCTAGTCTTAGGGGTCTGTGGTTCCTGAAAACAAATCATTCTAGTAAGATTAGAAGAATGCACTGGGTACCTCAGCCTTTTCCGTGTCTTTTGTCACCCAATTTTATCAGCACTCTGGTCTCATTTCCTCTAGCCTTCATTTTCTTCTTATATGCCTGGAGAAGCCTTTCTTATCCTTCTTTATGGCCCTCAGCATATTCAATTTTAGATGAGCTTTGGCTTTCTTAACTTCATCTCTTTTCACTTGCACAGTATCTCTACATACCTGAGTAATTAAACCCTACTTCCACTTCTTGTATGCTGCTACATGATAGTAGGAGATGCCAAGGGGAAAGTTAGGTCTAGGATTTCTAACTCCAAGGCAAAGATTAAAATATCCCATCTAGCAACACTCCACAATTTTGAGAGAGGAATCAAAAAGGATGTTTATTCCATGAAGTAAAATATATTGTAAAGACCCTTGAGCTAGTTCAAGTCAAGCTGGCATGAATATATGGTGGAGGGTAATGCTATGCAGAGATAACAGCTTTAGTCTCAAAAGCTCCATGAACAATTAAAACAGTGGCCAATGAAAGCTTGAAAACCCTGCTTTTAAGTGCAATTAAGTGGCTCAGGTGCTACATTGCCTTCATATGCATATATTGTTTCAACTTCAGTAGCTAGTTCCATTGGCACTAGCTTTTCACATTTGCTACACTTTGGTATATAAATATCCCAAGCCAATTAATCTTATTCCCTTTTTTCTTAAACAAAACAAAGCAAAAGAAAGACAAATCCTTTTAGATAACCATTTATCCAATGCTTGGAGCACTAATTTGGGAAAAGCTCAAGCTCAAAACTTCTGATTTAAGGGATTTGGAATTAGAATTTGATACCACAACTTTTTTGCAAGTCCTAAATGCTAGGTTAAAATTCACAATAGAGTTGGAGTCTTTCTTAAGTTTTCAGCTCAGGGGAAAAAAAAAAAAAAAAAAAAAAAAAAAAAAAAAAAAAAAAAAAAAAAAAAGCAGTCCCTCCAATCTGGTTTTGAGGCCTAATAGTACATCAGGTCACATTAACCAGTTTGAAATCTGACTGTTGAAAGAGTGTCTCACCCTAAAAATACATGCTTAACTCTTTTCCTGATACATCTGTTCTCCTGCCACTTGTTGCCACATTATTTTGTGGGTGTCTGAGCAATGTAAAAATAGAACATTGCTTTTAGGGACAGCCAGTTCCTTCACTAAACTCAATGTCTATGCACAGTCACTGGAATCTGGCATAAATTCATCTTTCTGCCAAGTATAGACATACTCACCATGGTCTACTGCGGCTGTTGCAGCCAAGACAAGGAGAAACTAACCAACGTTGCCTAGGTGAAAAGTGCTGGTATATTGAACATCTCCCAGGCAGACACCGCACTGTGTACATTTCTTTATCTTCCATGGGATAGTCAGACTTTCGAGTGACTAGCAGGAGTATCCAGGAAGAGCATTGCAGACTAGAACACATTCTGCCTGGCAGTGACTGGAAAAAACCCCCACCCATAAGATTGAAACGGGAACTAAGGGAAACAAACATGAACAGCTGCTTCCTAACTCACAGGCAAGTTAGATGCACACACACAGAAAACTCACAAGCCTAAACACTTGTCCTCTCCAAGAACAATATTCAAGGCTTGGTGAAATATCTTTTGCTTATAATGACTTGATGGTTGCCTACATTCCTTTGTTGACTCTATGTAATTTCTGCTGTTGCCCATTCACCTATTTATCTTTTACAGATTAGATATCTAGCTTACTTGAAATGTCCTTCTATAGGCCTAGATTATTTACTTCTATAGGCTTAGATTATTTAATGTCTTCCACTTTTAAATCTGTAGGGATTAATCTGGTGACTCTAAAGATATGTTATGGGGTGAAGGAATGTCATTCATATACAAAGTAAACATTGTTAGGGGATTTGGCTGAAAGAGAAAGGCTTCCCACCTTCTCCAAAAGGTATTTAATATTCATGTGTGAAGCAGAACTGCAGCAAAGATGTGTACAAATATGTTTCAACTACGCACTATTTAGGTGGAAAATTTGAGTCTAACCATTGCTAAAAATCAAACAGAGCAAGGAATTGCACTGGATCACCTGGATTTCATAACACTCAAACGACAAGGAAAAAAATATACTCCACAAATATATGCAGCTGCTAGTACTGCATGTGAAAGATAAAACATAGATTTTTAAAATAGTTTTGTAAGCATTTCAAATGGAAACACTCTCAATTTTTTTACAGCTTTGCTCTCTTTGAACATTTGTTGGAGCATGCATTTATCTCCCTAAATGATTGCAATAAAAATGGTGGTGAACAAAACCTCCAGCAAAGCAAATTACCAGCTTGCATTTGGAAGAAATCACTCTGCTGTTGCATTTTCCAGCCCTCTTCCACTTTGGCTTTTACAGACATCAGACTTCTCTCCTAATAAAAAAAAAAATATTATAGACTGTATACAGTAGTGCAGGAGGATTGATTGAGTAGAGCTACTGGAGGGCAGAACTTATCAACAGGCAGCTGTGACTGTGTCATTTACCTGCCTGCTTTGAAGTCTGCTAATCTTTTTATGTAACATGAAAAAATGTAAGCAAAGAACTGCTAGTGTATACACACAATTTCCTTCTCTTTCTCAGTCTCAATCAGTCAAATACACATGCAAATGCACATGCACACACAGAGCATTTCTTTCTTTGTTCAGCTTTGATTATGACGGTTAGCAGCTACATTCTCTGCAGTTTTGGTTTTTTCTTTTTTTTTTTTTTTTCCCAGTTAAAGGCTTTTCAGGAGGAATTTCATTTGCACAGGCTGAAAACTGGAAGAAACCTTTGTCAGTTGACAACCTCAGAATTTCCTGATCTAACATTATTCATTTTAAAATCATTATTGTGAAACCAGTTAAAGGATTTTGAAATGGAAAATCCCAGGCTTTACAGTTCTTCACTGCTTTTTATCCAGTCATTACTCTCATCGGCATTTTCTACTTAGAAATAAATGCTTTCATTAAGAAGAAATAGATTTTTTTAGCTGACTAGAATCTTTCATACAGCAATTTTTATGTACACCTTTATTCTAAAAAGTGAGTTTCTTAAATAACATCTATTTGCTCTCTGAAAGCATGCTAACAGTCTTATACAACACACTCCATTAGCATGGAAATGGATTTTTTGTGTGTAATTTATTTTTCTGCTGCTGTATTACATTATAGCTGCAGTTATCAAAGAGAAACAGGAAAATTCTTGTTATACTTTAAAGTGTATAAGATTCTATCTGTTTTGGGTTTTTTTTTTAGTGTATTTCTAATATGTCTTCTAATGAACAACATATTTTGTAATAAGTGTAAGTGTATATGTATATCACTACAGAAATGTATCTAAATTTGTCCCATTTTTGAAACATTTCAAGAAATAAAAGCATTGCAAGGAGCATGTGACTATACTAGAAAACTTTAGATTTATTAGGATAACATGTAAACATTTAGAAATAATATTCCAGGAATTATGAGAGAATAAAAAAAGAGTAGGTAGGAATGAGAATATTATTGTGTTCACCTGGAGTTATTTACTGCAAATAAGAGTCATTCAAAATATACATCATGGAAAACAATTGACAGCAAGTATGTAGCTACATAACCAAAAGAGGTTTTTTTCTTCAGTGAGATTGCTGGAAATGATTCCTACTGTAAATTTGACTTCATATGACACAATACTTGGTTCTAATCTTAGCATAGAATCTTACTAAAAAAAATTAAAATTTATATAGAAAAAAAGAGTACTGAGCAACTGAGATTTTCTAGCAGTGATCTTTGATAATAGGATGAAACGCTGAAGTTGAACCAGAGGCAGTTTTGAACACTTAGAATTTTCTGTACACAGCAGTATGCCAGCTCAGTCCTTTCTGGGGCAGTTTTTCTGTGCCACAGACAACAGATAAGTCTACCATGGCTTGATGACAAAAGAATTTCTACTTACCAACTCGTTCCACTTCAAGACCAATATAATGAGTCTTTCTGGTATCTATTGGGGTCTAGAAGCCGTGGATATAAACTGGACATATTGAGGAAGCCAGACAGGTCATGAATTTTTATGCAGAACGTCTGAACAAAACAAAACATGTTTTACTACTGAAAAAAAGGATTAAAAGGATAACTTTTTCTCCCCACAATGTTGGTTGAATCAATTCAGTACTCTGTCTGTATGAGTTAGGTTAATTGCACCAGGCCCTCAACAGGCAAAAAGTGTGACTAAGCAATAAGATTCATGAGGACAGAGCACCCGGCTGTCCAGCTGTCCCATGATGGCAGCATATCCCGGTGATGGGAGTTGTAAATGATGTTCAGTCACTTGCTCCCCATCTGTACTTCCACACAGTGCAGACTTTCTGCTCCAGGTGCTGAGTTCTGCATTTCTCCATGCTCTTTCCTGGCTCTATTGTTAGCTGTCCTCAGGCTTACGGAGACACCTTCAAACTGGAGCAATTTTCTATGTCAATAAATCTCTCTCTTGTTTAGAACCACCTACAAATTTGCTGATGTTGCACTCCTCTTCATCAATCTGGTCATCAATGAAGATGTATGAGGTACAGTATGAGGTCCAGTACTGACCTCAAAGTACAATGCTCATTCACAGCTATCAAATGGATGATTGAATCTTCCATCTGAGCCCTTTTGAGTCTGTATATAAGCCAACATTGCTTTCAGCTTAGCCACTACAGCCCAGTTTCCATGACGTCCTTTTATTGCTCCTGTTAGCTTTAGGTGCATGTACATAAGTAATCATTATTTTGGATTTTATTACCAGTCATCTTGGTGCTGGGGTTTCTCAAATTCCTATGCCATTTATCTTTGTCTTGTAGACATCTAAAATCCTTAACTTATGACAAAAAAATGGGATTTTAGTATCTTGCATGTGAAATATTGTTGAAATACCGGTAGGGGGAAAAAAAATATTTTTTCTTTTTTACAAAAGATTTCCCTCTCTGAAGAGCTGGTTTTTTGTGGAATTCACTGCTTCAATCTGCCTTATACTGAGAGGACACTCCCACCTACCTCACTTTATGCAGCAATTATGATAAGTTAGATTGCTTCAGAGCTTTCCAGTAGATAAGGCTTTAGCTGAGGATTAACATCTCTGAGATATAGATATTTCCTGAAGATGTGTGAAATAAATACATACCATAGCATAAAAGAGACTTCCAAATACCTGGTCTAACTGTAAACAAACCTTTCAACATTGGGGTTTCTTAAAATAAACAAGAATTTCCCCACTCTTTAAGGATACTAATCTACTGCATAATGTCTGCTGAGAGCTTTGCGTATGATTTAATAAAAGCAAAACAGACTCCATCTCTATGCAATGCTCAGCAGCTGGTAGAAGGAAAGTGTTCCAGAATGGTCTGTGTTGGCAGACCTTCCTGATATTTCTATTTCTGATACATACAAAGTTGCTGTGTATACATCATGTTCATGCCACAGGCACTCTTAGGAGATGGAGCCAGAAAACTCAAGCTTTACATTCCAAGATGAGATAAAACAATTCAGTTCCCAACACCTTGTGCAAACTTGCAAGGTCAGGAAGATCTCGAGTTGTATGCTGCTGCGACAGTTGCTTACGTTAAAGGTACTTTTTATGGCAATACATATTCTTCATTTTCTGTTCCCAGAGAACAGATTCATAGACAGTGGGTGAAAAAAAAATAAAGCTAGTAGTTCTACTGGTCAGTATTTTTTTTTTGCTCATTCTGCACCTATAAAATTTAATACCCTTGAGTTTGCTCACTTTCAACCATATGCAAATTGATACGAGACAGACGAACATGTAAAAATTGTTTGTTGTTCTCTAGCCAGTGCAGTGGACTGTACAAGCCATGGCACACAGCTTTTCAGTTCAATTCTCTATGCAGCTGCACCCTCTTCAGCACTGTGTTTTGAGACTTAGAAGCAAAATAAGTCGTTTCAGTTGAATGTCCCCTTCAGCAATTTCAGAGCATGGGAACCCTGTTATAAAGGAGAATGTGAGTTTTCTTCAGACACAAACACAGAGCAGAGTATTTTGCTCATCAGAGCAAATCAGGACTGAGGACTTTGGTCGCATGGAATCGTCTATATCAATGAGGTCCAAGAAAGGCAACACAGAGACTGTCTCAAATGTCTCTGGATGCACCTTTCTGTCCTTCCAGGTCCAAGATGGCTAGTACTTCACCTATCAATTTACCACTGCCAACAGAGCCTGGAAGGGATCAGTAGCTATGGTCCCGCTTTTAAGTGTGCTGCTTTCTCTCACCACATAACTGACTGTAAGTGTCTGCTCATGGGAGCAGCAGTTCACCCCCAGAGCCACCTAATTCTGGCACATCAGCACATGCACAGTCAGGATCTGTGCTTGTGCCTTCAAAAGGGATTGAGAACATGAGTGAGCAGAAACCCTGGGAAGAGTCATCCCTTCTCCATCCCTTTCCTCTAGAGCTTAGACACTGGAGAGAAAAGCACCTGCAAGAGAAAGTAAAGTGATCCTTTGGTTGCAAAATGAAAAGGCAGAAACTTTAGCCTTTTGGCATATTCTTCATGCACTCCATGTCCCAAAGATGGAGCAGTGCAGATTGTTAAGAAAAGGGCTGCAAACAGCCCCTTAAAGATGAGGCACTTCACAAACCAACCCAAAGATACTGAGACTTTTTTCAGTACAACCTTGCAGGCTAACCATCAGTGCCTTAGGAGGCCTGTGGTGATTAACACATCATTACTGTTTCAGTGCAGGGCTTTGTAGTAGTAGCCTTCTAAAAGGGCTTCAAAGGCTTTTTGCCATGTAATCCCTTGACCTGACAAAGATAGAAGGCCCCACCAGGCAGTTCATGCCAGATCTGATGCTGTGTTTACAACACAGTCATGCTCAGAACTGTCAGCAATGCTGCCAGCAGCTCTGTGGCAATGGTGGAAAGTGTCCCCAGGAAGCAATGGAAGAAGCCTCTAGCCTGGAAGTTGGCAGCCTTAGCAGTGCTGTAGTGGTGACAGTCAGAGAGGGTGGAGATGTTCACATTTTGAGACTGTTACTGCAGAAAGACAAAGAGAGAAAAGCTAATTTGAAGCATAACTTCATAAATAGATGAAGACAATAGCAAGAAAAAGAGAGAATTCATTTGGGAGAGGTATGAGGACCAGGTCTTTACTTCTTAAAATCATCATGTCTCCATAAATTTCAGTGAAACTACATTGATTTACCTCTGTTGGATGCCTAGTTGTTTCTACAGTAGAAGAAAGGCTTAATAAATACATGCATTGCATTCTCACCCTGTATTTACTGTTAAAGTTCCCTTTATATCAGTGGAACTATGACAGACAAAGGTCAGGCTCAACTATACCCAAGAACATTCACTGAGTGCTTACTGAGCTTTTGTGTCTCAGCTTCCCTATATATGCACTCTCATTCCATTAAGTACTTCCAGGAGCTGAGCTCCCTACATGCAAGTTTGTCTGCAAAAGACATTTTACAATTTTTATGGAAATTTGGTATAAAAGAGATGTTGTTATTTGCCCATGCAAATGTAAATGTATCTCTTACATCTAGAACACCCTGATTATTGAAGAAAATGTTATTTGCATTTAATTCAATTGTGCCTGATGTAGAATAAAAGAAACCAAAAAAGATAACAGCCTGTTTGTCAAAATGAAATCTAGTTATGGCTGTCAAAGTTTGTAAGCAAAAGGATATTTGAAAAGGTGCCTGGGCTGAAATTTTCACCCCTCATGACTTTATGTAAGTCTGAACTGTATTAATTTTTTCTGTATTACCTCACAGATACATCTTCAAGAGTTAGGATTATTTCTCTAAACTTATGAAAACTGTGCTCTGCTTTGAAATATTACTTCAGAAACTCACTCATATATTGATTTCTGATGTTGCTGGTTTTAGAAAGATAAGAATTCTAATCCATCTGCTGAATGTTACTCTACTGAAGATTAAACAGCTGTCATGCCCACTCCCCAAAATAATCAAAAAAGGGGAAAAAAAAAGAAAATATTAGCGTGTTGGTGGACTAAAGAAGTCTATTTTCAGATATAAGCAAAAGACAACAACTTGTGTTATCTTCTATGTCAGTGTCAACTTCTGAAGCTTTAAAGACGTCTTCTATCTACAAAGAACAGAATGCAAAAAAACCAACTGTGAGATATCCCTACCTATAAAAATCAGAAACACATCACTCAAAGCAAATGAAAGGCTTTCTGAACTCTACCCAGAGGTAGAGAATTTTAGCCCACTTAACCTCACCCTCCTATATTCTGAATACAAGAATGTATATTGGGTTTTCTTGGTAATGTTTTGGTACATTAGCGGGCCTACAAAGGTGGCATCTGTGAGAAGTTACCATGTCTGATGGAGTCAATTCCAGCCATCTCCAAGAAAGACCCACCACTGTGCAAAGCTGAACCCATCAGCAACAGTGATAGGGCCTGTGGTATGGCAGATTTAAGAAGGGGAAGAAACCACTAGGCAGCAGCAGCCAGGAGAGAGGGGTGAAAATATATGAAAGGAGCAGCCCTGACCACACCAGGATCAGTGAAAAAGGACGGGGAGGAAGAGCCAGAGCTGAGACTCCCCTTCAGCCCCTGGTGAAGACCCTGGTGAGGAAGGGTGTCCCTCTGCAGTCCACGGAAGTCCAGGGGGGAGAGGAGATTCACCTGCAGCCTGAGAAGGACTCTATGCCAGAGCAAGTGGATGCCTGAAGGGAGCTGTGATCCCAGGGAACCCCTCACTGGAGGAGGCTCCTGACAGGACCTGTGGCCCCATGGGGAGAGAAGTCCAGGCTGGACAGCTTTGCTGGCAGGACTTTTCTGGCAGGACCCACACTGGAAAGGTCTGTTTCTGAAGGGCTGCACTGCATGGAAGAGACCCCTGGAGCAGGGGATTAGTGTGAGGAGTCCTCCCCCTGAGGGGGAAGTAGTGACAGAAACAGCATGTGGTGAACCGACCGCAGCCTTTATTCCCTGTACCCATGAAATGCTGGGGGATGGAGCGAGGGAATGAAGAGAGCAGCTTCTCTAGCCTCCAGGATTAGAAACAGGAGAAAAGATATCTCTTTATTATATTCATGCATTATTTCACAGGTATATGTTCCATTTTCTACAAATTTTGCTGCATAAAGGAATGTGAGAGTATATGTAACTACGTGATCATGCATTAATACTTTAGGAAGACTGTATGTGAAATCATAGCATTAATATCATCACTTAACCTGAACATGTTTCATTCTCTTAATTTAACCTTCAAATGTGTAGATTAATATATCTACATTTTTCAGCTATCTCTAAGGTCCTACAATAGGCTTCTTGTGGACAGAGGGGAAACTCTTATGACCCCTTTAAGTCATAAGATGCTTATCTTTCCACCAGATTATGCTGAACAATTTGTTCTCTGTTTTAACATGAATAAGTTTAATAGTTTCAGTGGCACAGCACTGCATTGAGAATGTAGTTTTATAATTTAAACTGCAATTATAATTTCTTTAATATGAGATAAAAATCCAAGGAAAGGTGAAATCTTTTTGTCTTTTTATTTTTATTTTTTGTCCTCATTGGTTCAAGACTAGGGAACACTTCAAATTGTAATTATATTGTAGGGCACTTGAACATTTCTATTACATAAAAAGACAGCAACTCATCTTTTCTAATTATAGAAAGTTTGCATTAAAGTGTGCTGTAGTTATGCATTTTATAATTAGTCTTATAGAGTTTAAATTTCTGGCTTTGTTCTGCCTTTGAATATGAAAAACTCCCAAATAAGACAATATTCAAGTAAAATTTTTTTAAATCCTAACACTCTCACTGAAGTTCACTAATGTGAATTCTGTTTCAGGAGTAAATCTGACCTTTCCCACTTTCATACTCAAAACAAGCAGGCAATAAAGAAATAGCAGACAATAAACCCTCTGGAGCAGTTAAGAGTCATCCAAGAGGGACTTGTGAACATCCCATTTCATACTATTGCAGGGGAAACAAACTTTCCCTTGTCATCAACACAGGAAACTGCACCTGTGCCTTCCTAAGTTCACTCATGAATTTTGCGATGAAAATGAGACCAGCTGGAAGGAAGGCTTAGTACTCTGTGGATGTGTCACAGGCAAAACCTGGGACAGCCTGAAGTCGTCTGTGAATTGTGAGTTTTCGGATTTTTATTTTTTTTTTTAAGTTGTGTTCTTATTTTCTTCTGCTGCTCCACTCTGAAGACCTTTTAGCTCAGTGTATGAGCAGCAGTATGTTCCTCACGGTCGTTAGAATTACAGAACTTGATGCCATCAAAATTTGTCTTTAGATGTGTTTACTTCACATACTTTAAGATTATCCTTGAGATAATCTTCCCAATGTTTCAGCCACCCAGTTCTGTATCTTTGTCTTTCTATCAAAACAATGGGATGCTTCCCTCAGGCACATGAAGTCCATGACATTGCTTTCTCATCCGAGTTATGATTAGAGTGTCAATGTCAAAGCTTTTACAAACTGCACAGCTTTAGTTCTATTTATTTTGCCACTTGACATTAGGAATTTGCTGAAAACAGCATAGGTGAAAATGAATGAGGCATTTACATAGCAATTTGTCCAAAACTTGAAGCCATAAAACTATGACAACAGCAGCATAATATTCCCATTCAAAAACCAATTTTGAACTCAATGGCTGGAACCATAATTTACCAAAATGTTGCTAGCCAAATTGATACACTTTGTGACATCATCAGCAATCACCACATTTCATTACCAAGATAACAAGACTTGTTGCCAGCCTGTATCACATATTATCAGTGGGGCAGTATGGGGGACTTTTACAAAGTTAGTCTGACCTGTGGGATGCACAATTTCTGGACCTTGGGCTTTTTCTGTAGACTGTGAGGTCACTGCTTTGTGGAAAGGCGATCAGTGGTCAAAGGGATATCTGCAGGTTTTTTTGCATTTACAGGTTTCAAGCATATGGAATAACACTTACTGATAACTGACCTTAAATTTGTCCAACAACATGGCATCACTCAAACTGCTAAGGCCATTATGAACTTAGTTTAACTTATTCGAAAAAGCAGAAAATACTTCAGTAAACATCTTTGACTGATGAGATAAAACCTTCATTCTCATACAATGGCACTGGATATTGCTAATTTACTAATCAGGGTAGAAAAAACGACTGTTCACAAAATAGAGCAATTCATAGAATCTGACTTTCGCAGAATTATGAAAAATCAGGTAAAAAATTTGGCTTTCCTCAAGATGCAGGTGGCAAAACCAGACAGCCATGGCATAGTCAGAATGGAATCCATGTTAACTTCTACATGTTTCTCACTACTGCAATTTCTCGAAGAAAACAATTTGACAGAGTTGGCATGCACCATTCCAACAGCTGCTGAATTCCACCATTCATCTGAAACTGATAATCTCCCTCTTTCATAAGATAACCAGTCAGATTGGCTGTTTTTTGGCAAAGCTAAGGAAGGGACAGAGTGGGTATCTGCTTAGTCATTCCAAACTAGTCCAGTTTAATTTCTGTCAAAACAGTGACTTCATTTTGCTGCCAGTGTTTCAAAATGTGTAATGACCTGGTGTGCATACAGGGTCTAGATCCTTTGTGCAGAGTCACACAGCTCTCAGATGACTTGACTCATCTATCCTATAGTGTGCAGTGCCATTAATCTACCATATCTGCACTGGGAGAAAAATCTAATCAGATATATATAAGGAGATTAAAAACTACAAGGCGCGTATTCAGATTTCCTCTAAAGTAAAGGGATATTTGCAAAATATATTGTTTGCAAGCCTTCTGTCTCAGATGATTATGTGTTTCTGATTGAGCTTTATCCTATGGAATCCAAGCACTAGAAATAAAAGAATAATTTCCTGTCCTGCTGAAATAGGATGAAAAAATGTTCAGAGTGAAATCACCTTAATGCCTTAATCCCATTCTCAACATAATGTTTTTTTCTTCCAGCTCATGAATGTCAGTGAGAGTGTGGACTTATATTTTCCTGTTCTAAATAAAACTTCATTGTATAATGGAGTGCTTTCAGAAAGCTATTTAAAAATAAATTTCACTTTAAAATAAATATGTCATTAATAACACGGGGTTTTTTTTCATTTTAATCTCACAGTGGAGCAAAGAGTTCAACATAACTAATGCAAAAATAGGAAAAGTTACAAGATTATAGTTCTGTTTCTAAAAGCAGTACCATAGGGCAAACTTGTCAGTATAAAGAGACAGGTAAAGTGGCACACTGTAGGAGGAAACAGGAGCTCTGGCACACATACTTGGCAAGAAAAAATTATATATATATAAATTATATGTAATATATAAATGATATATATTTATAATTTCAGTTTTATCTGAAATTATGATAGTCAAAGTTCTATAAAGCAGAGAGGTGCAGGAAAGAAAAAACAGCAATGCACAAGCAATTTGCTTATGTTTCTTAATCTTCCCTACATTTTATATTTAAATGCACTTGTCTATTCTTATATTAACTCACCATTCAACTCTAAATCCCAGATAGACCATAGTAACAGATGTTCAACATCTTGCAGGTCAAATTCTCAATAAAGAAAAATACTGACAGGTTTCCGTGTTTTTTCATGTGTAACCCTTTTATACAAGTCCTGGAACAGAAATGGAAAGAAACAGCACTCAAGTAATCCTCTTTCAGAAATCAAAGCAAAACATTTCTATCTGACTTAGCCTCAGTGGGTAAATTATGACTTGGGAACAGAGTTTAGCCAGCAATCAAAGTACGGTGCAAAGTCTTTTGCTGATCATACAGTTTCTTCTATCCAGAAATTTGTGTAATGCTACTTACAAGAACACAATTTTCGTGTAAAGAGGCCATTGCTTACACACATACAAACAGGAATTCAGACCCCAACAATGTCTCCAAGAACAAGACATATTGCTTGTTCATTAATCTCCAATTCCACTTCTCTGGGTTACCATATAAGAAATCCTATTCATCATTGTTTTTATCAGAAAGCTCCACAGAGAGTGGCCTCTTGAACATAACTCTTCTGATGAGTTTTTTGCCTACAAATAGTTGCATTAATTTCACGATTTTTTAAAATGTAAGGTTTTTTCTTTTTATTTCATGGAAATAATCATAAAGTTGTTTTTTTTTAAATTGCAATTATTATTTTTCTTTAGAATTCTTAACCCATATAATATTTATTCCATATATGAATATTTAATTTATTATTTCTTTCTTAAACTACATTAATTCATACAGGAATGTCATTGTTTAATATACCAGATATCATTCCTCCACAGAGAGATTTTTAAACTAAATACATACATTTTCACGTATTCATTTTGACAATCCAGTGACATTCCAGTGACAAAGGAAGTTAACATCATGAATATTTTTTATATGCCCCTCAATATTTTCTGCCATCCATAATAGAGCATTGAGCATTGATTTTGAGCACTTGTAGCCCGGGGATACATATTTTTCAAAGAAAAATATGGTCACGTTGAATAATTTCCATTCTACCTACAGTATCTGATTTGCTTTAGAGGCACTTACAACTCTGTCAGTAAAACTGAGATTGATTAGGACCACAGCATAGGAATACATAAGGCATGAAACCCTGTTATACACTGAGTCTTAAATCTTTTATCATTCAGGTTGGGGTTTTTAACTTAATTTATTTTCATCTAGAAAAAATCAAGCCAATCCATACAAGACCTCTCTTAACCCTTGTCTCATTCTGCCCTCCAGTTAATTCCTCCCTCAAAAACATACCCAGCTGACTCTTTAGTTACTTCAAACTTCTTGTTAGAGTTCAAATCCTTGACATGCTCTATATATCAACAATATGTTTATAGACTGGCTTACAGGTCAGAGAATGTTTTACTTTTGACCTAGCCACTGTTACAAACTTTGCATTTCTCACCACCCTGTTCTTTTTTTCTCAGAATTTAAATGACTTTATGACATTCCAACTGGTCATTATCTAATTCCAACCGGTCATTATCTAATTCCAACCATGAAAAGCAAAATCTGTCAAACAAGATTATAATGCATGTAGAAAAACCAACCAAACCTGTTGCACTTTTCTGAATCGTTTTGTATAGGTAAAGGCAAGAAATAGTAGCATATGAAAAAATAAGACAAGGAATCTTGAGCTGAAATAGTAGATACACTTGAAGACAAGGACCACCTTGTTTTAGCAAGGTATTCATCAATGGCCTTTTTACCCCCTATTATGTTCCAACTGTGCTTTGAATCTCAGCTTGATTTGCTGCATGCACCATATGGATTTCAAATTTGCAGCATTTTCTCTTATGATACATCAATACTGAGATGAAGAATGTCAGTCTAGGTTCATCATGTAGCTGGATAATTATGTTTTCTTACATGGATACACGAGAAATAAATTTGATAATGCAGTATTCAAAAATGTTGTGAGAAGAAAATCCTGAAACAATGGTTTATATTTTTATTTTGTTAACTATTATTATTTATATTATATTATATTATATTATATTATATTATATTATATTATATTATATTATATATAAGGGTAATTATTCTTTCTACAAAGTTGAATTGCATAATAGATTTATTGGAAAAATCAAAAGAAATGTTTAGAAGGCTATGAAAGAAAGGAGCACATATGAAAAAGGAAATACTCTAGGTGAGTAGCTAAGCAACAGAGTGAAAACTAGGAAAAGTGAGAATAAAATTTTTTAAAAGAGATGATTTTTCAGCATTGCCAGGGGGAGTAAAAGTTTATGATGATTAAACTGATCAGTAGAGTGAAAATAAGAATTATGGACTGTGTCTAGAATAAAGAAAAAACTAACAGAAAGATTGCAAAAATTAAACAAGTAGAAGCTAAATATGAGTGTAAGAAGTTCAAAAGCTTTAAGTTACTGAAAAACATTTGCTGATTGAATTGCCATATTGTTTTCTTTCCAAATAATTGATTGAATTATTGGAACTATGTATTCCAAATAAATTTACATTAATCACTCATAACAGTAGCTACCCTCATGACACTTATGCTTCCTGGCACTTCTACAAACTCTTTCCCTGCCAGTTTTCACTATATAATTTGTGTCATTCAAAGAAAAATTAAGCATTACCTGACTTGAGAACTACTTCCAAACCTTCATTGCTTTTTGAAAAAGTACTCATTTTCCTGAGACTCTTTCCAGGCAGTTTTAATTAACTAGGACCAATGCAATCTTAGATTCTAACTAACCTTTGGACAATTTGGACATTGCCCTGTTCAATGCACTTTGAAAATCTCATTCTTCCATAGCTAATTCTTCTTATGCTAAATAGGGACACTGGGTGTTCATACTGAAGATGCTAATTAATTAAAAGTATTGTAGCATTTGTAACTTTTTGTGAACACAGCTTTGCATTCCTTAGACACCTACAGGATTAAGTATCATGGGTATGTGTGGTGTGTGTGAGAAAGACAAAGACAGAGAAAGAAATGCACAACAGAAAGTAGACTGACCACACCTACATGATAGGCTAAAAGAACTTGTTTTGACTGTTAGACAACTAAATCATTTTATGAATTTATCACAAAATTATTTAGCATAAAAAGTTCCATGTATCTACTTGTGCCATAAAGTATTTAAAGTATTCTTAGAAAATCCCATCAGAGGTTTTCTGTCTTTAAAAATTTTGTTCTATCTTGTTACTGAGAAGGATTTGTTTAAAATACAGGTTATTAATAGAGGAAAGGAGGAGGAAATAATTTTCTTCTTTTTAGTCAGTTATCAAAAGAGAAAATATTTTCAAACTTACTATCATGACAACTGATTTTCAATAGTGACTAGTGATTTTGCAAGTTATGCATTTAATTTCTGATAACTTAAAATGAAAACCACCTGATTTTCAAAACAATTTAAAAAGTAAAGCACTGAAGAACAGACACTTTCTCTTTTGGGGTGAAATCAGTGTAAGATTTGGCATTGTGCGGGTCGGTGACCCAAATGAGTTTAACCAACAGTAGAGAGAGAACAAAAACCCTTATTTTTTGTTGAACTTGCTAGGTGCCACTGTGTTTAGGCCATATTATAAAAAGACTTTACTTGCTTATATAATTGATTCTTAAATTTAGTTGCTCCCATTGTCATATGGTTACAATGTCAAGAACAATAATTGCTCCCAATTTAACATAGGGGATAGCACAAGTAAACAGAAGTTAAAGAAAAAACTTTCAGACTTTACTCAGATGTTTTCTGTTTACAAACAGACTTTTCATATGCTGCTGTTAAAGAGAGCACTAACCATTTATACAGATAGTGGAACATTCAGTTACATTAGAAAGGATATAAGATAAGTAAGAAATTTAAACTTTCATGCCCCAGGGCATAACACTAACTGCCTGGGGCTGAAACGTAATTTCCATTTTGACAGGTTATTCCAAACTCTTCATTATGGGAAGTACAACTTACTAACCTCTGTCAGGAACAGGTTACTGGACAAATGGACTACTTATCTAAACCCTTAAGATATTTCATGTCAGATTTATAAACTATCCATTCATAATGAAGAAAGAAAGAAGAATAAAGGAAATGCATTTCTTTAATTACAGGCTCATCAAAAGCAGGTTAGAAAGTTAAGTACTATAGCCTGATCTTAGATCCTGAGGCAATCAAGTCCTACAGAAAACAGGACCGTCTGTGTGATTAATACTTGTAATCAAATGGATGAAATTGTGGGGATTGCTAAAAAAAATTACTCTTCTATGTTTCATTTATTAATTGAAATGCGTGTAAGGAAAAAAATATGGATATGGTATGTTTAGCTCCCAGAGGATGTAAAATTCAATTTTGACATTTAATAGGAGGAGATGAGAAAAGGTTAGATGTTAAATAAAATGCTGAGACATTTGCGAGTGGGATGGAAGAGGAAGATAGTTCATAATATGGTGGGTTAACATAGTTCCAATAAGTTATCACAAATTAAATATTTTTTTTAATTAAACCTTTCCTCACTGTATGTTTGGGGTAACCTGCTATTCAGATATAGCTGCTGCATTTTTAAAATAATCTACACCCTTGGGGTATTAACTATTAAATCTTCAAAGGTGAACCCCTCATCCAATAGCACAATTAATAAATTTCAATCAAAAAAATATGTGGATGATGACATAGCTTAAGCATTGACAATTTTTTCTGTGTAATGTTCTGCTTAAAAGTCTCTGGAGGTGCAGTTGCACAAATCAGCTTCTGGTTTATCTTTTATTTCACAAACTAAAAACCAAACAAATAACGCCACAGCATTCAGGGTCATAAGATGTTGCTAAAGGAACTGCTAAAACTTCCACAATAGGAAACACAACATTTTTTTAAAAACACTGGAAAACACTAGCTGAGATTAAATTTGTAGTTGTGGTACCAGATTTAATAGTCTGAGCATTTAATTCACACAAAGGAGTTACTGAAAAGGAGTACAGATGTACTGATGAGAACTTCAGCTCTGCTACCTCTGGGATTCCCAGTCTATCCCTTAAGCCACTGCCACGGGGTTTCTTGCACCCTTTGTCCTCTAGTTTCTTTCAATAACTTCAGTTTATTTTTGCACAAAGCATAGCTTCTATAGGATGGTGAGAAAGGGCTGCTGCATGCTATTAACACAAATCCAGTGGTTTGGGGTGAAACTGGGTATTTTTGGAAAGACATATCCTAAGATATTTGCCACTATTATGGCCACATCACATATTCTATGAGCCTATAATGCTGCAGGAAACTTAGGTCTAAACACTCATTTTTTCCTCTCATCATACAATTGTGGAAGGCTAAGCTGTCTACTCAGAATTTTGGTTTTCACTGATCTTTAAAATTCATTCAGATTTGTATTTTTTATCACAAATTGTACATGTTTTCATTAACTGTGCTAGGTAATGACAGTAAATGACAGACAATAAATATGTAGGCTGTGATCTAGGAAATTCTGAGATTTTTTTCTAAATCTATCCTATGTATCTTACGGCCTTCGATAAGATGCTAAATAGACCATGGTAAAAATAGACCATGCTGGCATGGAAAGGAAGAAAGTAATAATTCTCTTAATCATAATAGTAGTGATATTAAAATATTCCAAAGTGAGAGAATTATTCCACATTATAGTAAAATACCAAAGGATAACCAAATTCACAGAAGAGCATGCAGGTTCATCAGCTTGCTAGACACCTGAACAATACAACTACAGAAAGATAATTCTGACAGCTGACTTACTTGTAATATGCTGGAATTGTTTAGAGCTCTGTCTTATTTGCACGGTAAACAAATTTAAAGGAATGAAAAAGATACGTGAAAATCAAATTCTGCATAGGAAGAGCTCATATCTGTCATCACTTGACTATGCTGTGGTACTTTTGGTTCATATGTCTTAGTTGTGCTCGTAATGTGTGGTGTTTTATTTCATCAGTGTTAATACTTGAGGAACCAGGCAGTGTAAACTGTTTAGTATAGCACAATCTATTTTCTTGGCTTTACCTTTTTCTCCTTGGATAGTTCTGCACTAAATTATCAATTCTGCAATTGCTTCAGAACTGAACAGCTAGTGCTCTGTGTATGCAATGACAGATTGCCAGTAGTCATGTTGCATCATCTAGGTATGTTATCCTAAAGGATGAATAGATGGAGGAAATGAAGCTCAGCATGTCTTCTAAGCTATGATGTTCCCTTGTCATGGGAAATCCTGACAACCTAATTGAAGATCCTTAGATTCATTAGATGATCATTCTTTACTTACACCAGCTTTCCACTTTCTCAGTTGGTGTTTTAGTTTTCTGTATGAGGCTGTGCACCTGAGATACACAGCTTTGCTCTGTCATTTTTTCAGGGGTGGTTGTGCATGGTACATTGCTAAGAGTACCAATTCCTGATCTTTTTGCAATGTCTCTCCTTGCTCTACAAGTTCAGTCTGGCAGTCTATTCTCCTTGTCTTGGGCCATAGGAAGGTATTTATGGGATGCTAAAACATTTTTAAAAAAAAACAAGCTTTAAAATATCCTGTCATCCTTTTACTTCTTAGTGTCCTACTCCTTACTTGTGCTTGCTCTTATTTAACTCCCATCAAATAATACCTTATTGCATTACAGATATAAGCCAGCACCAAAAACCAGAAGGCCTGTGAAGAGGCCTTAGAAAGCTAATTATGATGTCCATGAGAATTTTGTTACTTATTTCATTACTTCCAGAACAGGCTTCTCATTATGTGTTTCACATTTGTACCTTGAAACCCAAATGTATCAATTAAATAACAACACCTTTAAATATGTGCTCATGTGTGCCAATCTTGGTCCTTTCTGCTTTGAAAGGAAAGGTTTGCCCTTCATGCTCTGGATACTGAATTATCTGTTATGATTTCATCGAGCTATTTCTATTCACCGACCTACATGATAATGTAAAATGTCATGCACATTAATATGATGAAGAAAATAGCTTCTTTTACAGGAAACTGGTTCCTTAGATGCCTATTAGAGGAAAAATGGTACATAAGAGTACTGTAATACTGTTAGGCTAAAGAATCTAATCTAAAGAATCATAGTTATCAGTCTAACAGAATTAGATATTGATGCAACTGCCTGCCCAGCATCAAAGGCACCACCAAGTTTACCAAGCAGAGAAGACCTAAGCAGAGAATGTATAAAATAGCTGATGTAGACCTCAGGTCTAGTTCATCCATCCTTCTATCTCCAACAGGCCTGATAAAAAAATTTAAAGTCTTGCAATAAAAAATAATCTATTCAAGTGTTTCATTATTTTTTATAATTAAAATATTTCTTTATGTCTTATCTAACAGTCCATATGTTGCATTATAAGTTTATTAGATCTGCTCCCAAACATGATGAACATGGAGAATCATGATTGTCTTGATTTCACAGCAATCTTTCATCATTTTGAAGACTCTCTTAGACACTGAAGACTAAATGATAAACCCAAGTCCTTCCAACATTTCTCATATATGATTTTTTTTTGTTCCTCTCTATTTTTGTTGTGTCTTTCTAAATATTCCAGTTGTCCTCATTTTTTTTTTTTGTATCTGGCACCTAAAATTATACCCTACATGAATGTAGAAGGAATACTGTTTGCTGTGTTCACAGCCTGTACTGCTCTTTACAAAGTGTGTATTTTCCTTGTTCAGCATATTGTTGCCTCATGCTCAACTACAATCCACTATATCCAAATTTTCTTTTAATATAATCCAGCATGTATATGGGTAATTATTGCACCAGACTCTGCTCATCATTATCAAATTCAGATCACTGTGCTCTAATACCATTCTCCAAAGTTACATCAGTCTTTGCAACCATCTCCAGACTTAATAGGCATATTCTCTATTCCATCATTTCATCATGTATATCCTACATACATCTCCATATAAATGCATGGATATTTATAAATACATGTATGCAAATACAGATTAATAAATATTCCTTGAGGCATGTCACAGTTGAATACTTGGGACATTGAAACTTTCAGAGCCTGTACAAGTGATAATCAGCTGGTCTTCACACAGACAAAGGAGCCCAAAAGAACAATGGAAGCTGTGGGAACCCAAATAACACCACAATTTAACTCCTTGGTGTCTGTTTCAGGAGTCACCAAACTGTGAAAGTCCCACCTTACAGCTATGAAGAAGCTCTGAGACCTCTGAACCCACCCCACTGGGTACAACTAACACCAGGAAACAGAGGGGCGGATGGCTGGGTTGCCTGGCAGACTTGCCCATGGGTACAGGTTTTGCTGTGGAGTGCAGGGCAGAGCATTTCAGTACTGCACAAGACTTCTGAGGTGTTTAGGTGATCAAAATCAGTGAAATGGGGATGGTTTGGGGAAGATCAAGTGTGGAAAAATATAGACAGAAGAATACAAATTTTAACCCAGTGAAGAGAGCACTTGTCCAAGCTGTGGGCTGCCAGCTTGCCCATGAGAATGCTGTGGGAGACAGTGTCAAAGATTTTACTGAAGTCCATGTAAATATCCACAATTTTACTGGCATCCACTAGGAAGGTCACCTGGTCATAAAATGAGATCAGGTTGGTCAAACAGGACCCGCTGTTCCTAAACCCATTCTGGCTGAGCCTGACCCCTGGTTGGCCACGTGATCACATTCAAGGTAATCTGTTCCATAATGCTCCCCTGCATGAGGGAAGGCTCACAGGCATGTAGTTCCCTGGATTCTCCTTCTGTCCCTGAATAATTCTGAATTTACTGAAATAACACCCAAACAAACTGCATTAGTTTAACTAAGAGACTTCAAAGACCTGTAGAACACCTCTTTGGAACAAAGAAAGATCCTGACACATAAAGTAGTCAGAGACTCTACAGAGATGGAGCAGTTATGAAGAAAGTTAGTTAGTAATAGATAATTTTCATAGTGATTGAAGCTATCATCTAACTTACAAGGCAGATGTGTATGTTCAAAGAGCTGTAGACTCACATTAATCTTGCCTGAAGTTCTGATAATTGCATGTTTTTAGCTGAAAGTGTTTAAAGATCTTTTCTGTGGTTTGTTAATTTTTTTTTAGCACCAGCCTATGTGAGGTAAAATTCAATCAAATATGAACAAAGGCTGGCTCATTGATTTGTCATTGAAAATGTGTAATTTTCCAAGTTATTTTCACTTATAATGTGTGCAGCTGTACTTCCTATTCACAGAGTATATTTATTATATTAACTATATACTAGAATAATAACCACATATTTCTTATCTAATTACATAGTTTCCAAGAAATGTGGCAATCAGTACTAACAAAGATTTACTCTACTAGAGAAATTAATTAAACACTGCCTTCAGATAATGTAATATCATTTGCACAATTTGACTGAATATCTAATTCAGAGAGATATACAGGAAATACCTATATAAAACAAACTATTTTTATCCTGAAATAGAAAATACAAATAAGTAATAAATTTAATAATAAAAATAAGCTGCATTGAAGGCTTTTCACCTTCAGAAGTACTGATTCCTCATTGTAATTATAAGACAATCCAAAGTATATATGTTTTGCGTGTTTTTTTCTTTTTTCATATGCAATTAATATGAATAATTTCAATGCAGTTACAAAATAAACAAGGTGAATGTAAAAGATCAAAATATTTTATTGAAGGTTTTAATATTTTCTTGTCCAGAGAAGCACAGGTACAGACATAAGCCAAGCATGTTACTGCTTCTAGAAAAAAAACGAACATTCAGTTCTTCTACAACTAATTATTTCAAACTGAATTAATATACAATGCCCTAATATTGGAAATTTTTAAAACCCACCAAATAATAGAACAAACAAAGAAAAGAAACACAAAGAATTTCTGGTGGCATTGTAACATTTAGATGTCACATGTATTTGTTGACATGACACTGATGTCAGAGCACATGGCAAAGATCTTACAGGTGATGGCATAACCACTGAAACTCTTTCTGGTTGAACTCAAGTCAGTGTTTTCCTGCCTGAGCTGAGATCACTCCTGCTCTCTGTGGAGTGGTTTGCGCTCCGGAGGAAGCATCGGCTCTAACTTCTGCCAGCGTTGTGGAGGCCAGAGGATATGAGTGGCTCGGGCATGTAGAAGTCCAAGAGAAACCTGCAAGCAAAATATAAACCAGAGGTGTTATTAGGTAATGCAAATAAATCAGCACGTGAAAAATACAAAGCATGTGATGATTTGTTAGAGCAGTGGGAGAATACAAAACAGAGGAGTGAGTACTCTCATGCATATAATGAGGGGAGAAGAAAATGTCTTTAGTAACAATTTGTTTTTCTTTTTTGATAAAACATTTTTTGGAACTCAAAACAGCTTGCTGAAATGCACTGTCTGTAGCACAGAACTAGGAATGGTTTTTTCGTTTTCAAGAAAAAAAGTTGCTCAAAATAGGTGAGGCATTCTATAATCCACATAAAGCTTTTTGGTCATTAATTATTCTGTGTTCAGAGAACAAATTTTAAATATCTATTTTGAAGAAGTTCAACAGAATCTGTGTCTTGGATTTGAGCCCTGTGTACTAACCATACCAGGATAGTGGCTCTTCTAAACATGCTGTGTTTACTATTTATCACACTCCTCCAAATCCCCATTTTGTCTTCAACCAAAAATGAAAATTACTGTGAATTGTAAAGATTCCCCTGAGGATGAAAAAGTATTTCTCTACAGGTCAAAACCTTTTGGAGTGCTAGGACTACTTAAACCTGATTAATATGTTTTGCAAACATGTTTTACCATCTTATTATGTATTATTGTTTATTTCAGTAATTTTATTTCACTAATATTTTACTTCAATAAATCAGAATAAAATTCAATTCTGATATTGCTTATAAATGAATCAGAGATAACATAGTATAGAAAACAGAATTGTTTAGAAAATCTTAAGTAAATTATAAACAAGACCCTTTTCATATATAGTATGAAAATAGCTAGACTAAGAGTAAGAATAGAATAGTCACAATTTCAGACTGAGATAAGACAGTCCATACTTAACACTGAAATTAAGTTATTATGTATGGAGTTAATCTCAGCTAATTTGAAAAGCCTGCAGGATAAACTTCTGCATCTTAAATTACTCGTTTAGACTTGTAGAGAAAATAGCATGTAATAAGCATCCAGTACCAAGAGAAGTTATAAACAGGAAAAAATCATGGTTAGAAATACTGGAATGTCTGTGTCTGTGAAAATATTGAATAATTCAGTCTCCTAAACAGACAACAGTGTTATAATGGTTATAATGGCAACAGAATTAGCAATGGCATGGATTAAAAAATGCATAGGCTTTATTTGACCCTTATGCCATTATTTCTCATAAGAACAAGGAAACATCTATGATATTATGCTAAAGAATTTTTTAACCAATAAAAAGGAAATGCTTTTCAGTATGTACAGCATTACATCATACTTACATACATTATACAGGATACAGAAGTGACCAGGAAAAAAATAGAAAACTGTTTCAAAAAGTTATGATGGGAGCAAAGTCTAACACATGTAATTGAACATAAACAGTGTAGTCTCTATACTCCATATTAGGAACCACCAAAGGTTTATTCTTATATTTCCATGATCTGGTATTGGCTGTTGTAGGAGCCAGGAATTAAATGGATTTCTGGTTTGAACTTGTACTTTGCTGCTTAAATTCCTATGTAAACTCAGTTCCATTCCATTTCTCATTAAAAAAAAAAAAAGTGATTTTAGTAAGCAGGTAATTCAGCATTTCATGCAAACAGACACCAAATAGGCCCCTAGGAATATCTTCAGCTAATTTTCTTGATTTAATTTCATAGGATTAATATATATTCACCAGTCTCTCTCTACTACATAATCAAATCAGTGAAGCTGAAGTGGTATATATCTAATTCCATATTCTGTAGCTTGATGAAGCAGGTGCTGAATTACTTGAATATAATTTGGTTACTTAATAACCCATGATATCTAAAAGAATCTGAAGTGGACCACTGAACTGAAGTCTAGTATTATATTTCACTTGCCTGATCCCTTGCAGGGACCACTTTTTTCCTGGATCCATAGCAGTTATTTTTCCTACATTTAAGCAAAGGACAGGCTGCTAAGTGGCAACTCTTTTTCAACAGCATTGAGCAACATTTTTTAATGTCTTGACACACTTTTGTGCAGTTTGGTTGATATTTATGGAATTCACAACATCCTTTATCTTAATTAGTCCACAAGTGGGCTGCAAATGTAATATTACCATGTTGGGTTTTTTCCCTGAGCATACAGCATGATAGCACACACATTACAGGCTGGTGCCAAAATATAAAACCACAACAAATCCCACAGCTGCATATAAAATGTGACAGCATTAGTACAGAGAAAAAATGTTAGAATACTCTTTCCAAACACAAATAACATCTCATTTTCAAAGCTCTGTGTTTTTCTCAGTATACTGCTTGTTACTGATATCAGCAGGAGGTCTGCAAACAGACTGAGAATATAACAAATGAATCAAAACATGTTTTAAGCTGAGCCTGGGAATAATTTTACCCAGAGGATTATTTCTACTGACCATCATCTTCCTTGAAACTAATAAAGAAGTCTCCTTCCTATAAACATGATTTACAACATGACTAGACTTAAAAAGGAAAAACAGATACTGTTGGGTGATGGAAGCCTTTGCTAAATAACAAATTACACTGATGCTATAGGATTTCTTTTATAATAACTTAAAGGTTCACTTTAAAAGCACCTTGATGTTTGACTTCTGCAAACAACCATAATAACTTTTTTCCATTGCCTATTATTATTCTGTGCTTACTACAGCAGCCATGAATTTCACTGAGGAAGAACAGAATTGTTCGCAGAGAATAACCTGCCCTTGCTAATGGATTTACCCTCATCAAGGTTAGACAGGAATGATCTCAGAAGAGTGAACTAAAAGGCTACACTTTCTGTTGTAACAGTGAAATACTGAGATAATCTATTAATTAATCACTTCACTTATAGACACTATTTTCTCCCTTTACATAAGAAAATAAGTTTATTCCCTTGAAATACTGTCTTAACTATAAAAAAATCAGTATTCTAAAGACATAAATTCTTTGAGGAATGTGCTCCCTTCCCATCACAAAGATGCCAGAAATTAAATAGTTGGGGGTTATTTCTACCTTATAACCTATTTGTTTTTCTTGCTGTGGCAACAGCAGCCACTATATTGAATTGAATCCATATCATTGCGCCTAAGCTGAGCTGTTTAAACTTTTTTTTAAATATTTGCATATTAAGTTGAACAACTAAGAAGTCACTTCATTACACAGCAATTTTATCTGCAAAGTTCTGAATTAATAATACTGTTTTGACACTGTTACTGTGCTAAAAGTGTATTTCCTCAGTGTGTGTTTGTTGTTAGTATGTTAGTTGTATGGAAACTGATTAGTTTTGGCACTGCATAAGGAAAAGATAAGCCCAAGACTGATAGTGCTATCTGCAGTGGTACTTAGAACAATCTTGCTCATTTTGTCCTAATAGGCTTGGATAAACCAGCTTTATTAGTATGAAGTCTTACAATAATATCACATCCTCTGGTTCTAAAATACATCATGAAAATAGGAAAAGTAGTATTCAGACTGTACAAGACTGTATGCATGTAGCATACAGTGGAGGACATCAAAATTTCTGTAGAAATGACAGGTACTCAGTTTGGATCTCAAGAAAAAGGAAAGTCCAAATATCAGTGTGATGATGTGCTGGTTTTGGCAGGGATAGAGTTAGTTCTCTTCACCTTGGCTGGTACTAGGTTGTGTTTTGGACTTGTGCTGAACACAGGATTAATAAAATGGAGATGTTCTTGTTACTGCTGAGCAGGGTTTACACAGACTCAAGGCCTTTTCTGCCTTTTACTGCAACTGCTACGGACACTGGGTATGCCTGAAATGTTGGAAGACACAGCCAGACTGACCAAAGGTATATTCCAGACCACATGAAATCATGTTCAGTATGTAAAGTTGGGAAAAGTAGGAAGAAGGGAAGGTTTGGAATGATGATGCTTGAGTTTCCAAGTCACCATTACATGTAATGGGGATCTGCTCTCCCTGAGATTGTAGAAGAAAGCAGTGAATTAATTCCTTGTTTGGCTTTGCTTGTGTGCATGGCTTTTGCTTCTACTATTAAACTGTCTTTATCTCAATCCACAACTTTGCTGGCTTTTACCTTTCCAAGTTTCTCCCAGATTCTCCTGGTGGGAGAGCGGATGAGCAGTTGTGTGGAGCTGGGTTGCTGGCTGGTGTGAAACCACCACACCCTAACAAGGGTATTCTCAGCTTTCCCAGAGAATGTAAATTCTACCCAAACAGCTAAATCCAAGTCCTGTAGCTCCTAGTCCTGAGTTCACTTTGGTTTAGGAACATTCCCCACAGGTTTTCCCTTGCTTCTTTTTTCCTTAAGCCTTCTTTATTTTGTTGCACCTTAAACAGCCATTTTTTCAAATTCTGTAACAACTCTGAAGCAACGAAGAACACCACTAAATATATTCTGAGAAACAGCACTGCAGAATCAAAAAATCCAAACCTATCAAAGGTAATGGACCAGGCTAATGAAAAAGGTGAGAAGTTCAAAAATATTTCAGCCCTCATAATACAAAAATCCTGAACATAGAAACAGTTATGCAACTACACAACATTTCAGCTATAACCCTAACAAAAATATAAAACCTGGAACAGCTATCTGTGTCAAATTAGATTGCATGTCTTTAAGAAAGGTTGTGGCACTAGGTTTTGATGTTAGATGGTAGCTGTAAAATGGTCTCGTAGAGAATTGTCCCAGTAAATTAATCTCTCAAAAAAATCCATACTTTAATAGAAAGAAAACATGATTGCTATTACATTTCATCTTTTGTACACGGTTGAACCTTGAAACAAGTGCTATCAAGTGCAGAGTAGGAAAAGAGCACAATAAAAATAAAATCCTGTGGATTACAGTAAAATCCCAAAGAAACCACTTCCTCTAGTAGAAATATCTGTGATAATGAACAGTGACAGAAGAAACAAATATCCTTCATCTCCTTCTTTTATGAGTCCAAGAATACACAAATATTAGAATCAATAAATTATGTTGTGAATAAATCGGTACGAGAATAGATGTTCTTTAACTTATAACAGCTCACTGAAGTTTGAGGTAACAAGGTGCCAATTAGCTCATGAATACATAAAGTGATAGATTCTTTTCTAATACATAGCAAAGTGCCAGCATATTCATTGTTCTTTCTTCTTGTAACTGAAGAAATCAGGCCTAATGGAGCCATACAGATCGAGTGACAAAGAAAAGAATGCAGACCATTAATTTTGTTACTAAGTGTTCCATTACACTTCCATTAATTTGATAGCTGAAACAGCAGCTCCAGATATAGATAAAACATCCCATGTGTTCTCTTTCATAGAGCTAGTATATAATCAGTCTACATTTGTATTAGGTATCAAATTTAGAAATGTTTATTTAGATAGAAAATATATTTTTAAAACCTGAAAAAATATAAATGGCAATTATTTTATTTTAAGAAAGTCCTAAACAGTGAAAGTATACACTTAAAAATGATGCACATATCATATATATGCACAGAAAAAACCACAAAAAATCATGGACAAGAGAGAGATGTATTTCAAATGAAATGGTTGATTCCCTTCCCAGAATTAATAAACTTCCCAGAATAAATAAAATTTTAGCATGGAATAGCTGTGTGACATTACTATAACAATTGTGACTGCACCCATCCAACACAGTTTTGTAATTTAAGCTATTCAGAAAAGAAGAGGTGAGTACTGCATTGTAATGATAATTCAGGTTATTGATTGAATTGAAAAAATGTACTAAATATCAAAATAACTGGATTGCAGTCTCATTTTTCTATCATGTCTACATGCTTATATAAACCTAAAGTTACCAAAGAGGAAAAGGAAGGAAAAGGTCACTGAAAACAGAATATATTTCACATATGAGATTTCTTTACAGTCAAATGTGCAGAAAAAGACTAGCTAACATTGAACCATAATTGAAATTCAAAGTAGTGCAGATTTAAAGGAATTCAGTATAAAGTAGTGCATCACTTATTCATCTCCTGAAGAAATCAACTGTCAATGCCATTGTCTAAATTAAATAGAGTAACAGGCTCAGTACAAGAATTCCATGAACTGAACTCCATTTCAATTCCTTTTCTTGGAATTGTCATGGATATATTATTGAAAAGGCCACTATAGCTAAATAACTTCACTCCTTCACAGATTTTTCTGTTTTCTGTTCTCTCAAGACATATTCTTTAAATAGAGGTTAGCATTTAACACAGTACTACTTTTCTTTTTTCTTCAGTAAGTATAGCGGTCTTAGCAAATACTCTTTTTTATGATTAACAGAGCCATTATGATAAATAGGTCTACAAAAGGATTTATAAACCAATCTATTATTTATTTTAGATTTCTTGTAATAAAAATGGTAAAGGAATTTGCTTAATGCACAGCCTTGCATGCTGCATATACAAAAAAATAATTTAATAGTTAAAACCTTTTAATATTTCACTGCATGATGCACAAAGTTCCTGACTAAATAGGATTGTCACTAAGTCACGTAACTCAACAGAAAAACAAAATGTACTAGCAGCTCTCACGAAAGAGACACACATAAAAAAGCCATAATACATTTGCAATTCAATATTTTAAGAATTGATAAATCAAGTGGCTGGAAGAAAAGAATTACTAAACCACATTTATTATCTTCAACAAGAAAGTATTAGCTAATTCCAAAATATCTGCATATTAATTGTTTAGTAATACATAAAAGACTTCAATGTGAATTCCTGTTCAGCCACATATTATATCAGTGCCACCAGTCAGAATAATGTCAGGCTTAGTGATATTTTTCAGCTTACAATGCTGATACATTACTACTTAGATCTGCTGTACATGACAAATTGAGTGTATTTCCAGTTTGGTGCCATTGCATGTCATTAATTCAGTTTCAACCTGAAGCTTTGGCAAACACAGTGGCACAGTGCAAGACATTCAAGCACAGGAGTGACCAAGTGGCCCCAAGAGCTCACACACTACCCAGGGACTCAACTCCTCTCACTGTGCTGCTCCTCCAAAGACACAACTCATCCCCACAGGCTGGCCTTCAAGCAGAGGACCATGCCCTCCACTGCTCTGTGGGCCCTCCTCTGCAGTCCTTTGTGCTTCCAGGAGAACCAAATTCTGCATTCCAGCGCTGCTCTGCCCACGGAGATTTACCATGATGCTCTGTGCAATATGGGCGAGAGCCCTGATGCGCTCCTGCTCTGCTTCAACTGCACACTCACAGATAAATCAGGCCCTACTGATGAGTGGCTAGTATTCAAAGCTGAGCAAACAAGCTAAGATGACAGGTGAAATTCCATCAAACTTCTGTGCAAATGCCCTGCTGTGCCAGGGATCATATGCCTGCAAGCTGGGAGAGATGACATTTCAGACTCATTCAGGAGAACTAAAAAGAAGAGATGGAGTCCTACTGTAGGAGGAAGCATTAAGCTTTAATCTATAGATACACTCACATTCTTCTTCAAGAAAGTGATGTGAAAACCCCCCACATGCTAGTTGCAGCTAATTTCTATTATTCATATATTTTCTAAAAGCTCAGAAAAGTACCTGATCTCATGAATCAAAAATCAGGGTGATTTCTGAACTTAGAGAAGTACCAAAATTAAAGAATGTCATGGAGAACATTTCAACCCACTGATGTCTTTTCTGTCTGTAAGAGCAGCTCCAGCCTGAACAGACCCATTACTGTGATGGGACAGCATTGTGAGTATTTGGAAAAGTTCATAATTTTAAATTTTCCTTGGCAGACGTGTTACAGTAATTATCAAATGCTGAGGGAAGAAAGAAAAAAAAAAAAGAAAGGCCAGCAGTAGCCAGAAAAGCTAATTTAAGGGAATTTGTGAAAAATAACCTCTTAATTAAAACAAAATTGTACAAGACCTTATGATATTACAACTGTTACTGGGCAAATCAAGCCTTTTCTAAAGCTAAATTGTTCTGAGATTTTCAGCAACAATAGCTTGTATGTACAGCAAACGCATCTGTCAGCTGGCTCAGAGTTTCTGTGGTTTTTATAACATCTTTTAGATTTAGATTTAGTCTGATACAAATGAATTTGTTGCAATACTGTTCGTAAAATAATTTTCATTTTCCCTTACATTAAAAAGACGACTCTTCAATAGACTGTTCCACTTAACTAAATATTTCAAAATATCCTACTGTGAAACTTGCCTATATTTTCTTTCAAAATGGCGACAGAAACAGTTTGACTTACAGAAAACATGCTGTTGGTAATACGAGCTATGAAAAGCAATGGGGAGTAAATATTCTATGAGCAGTTAGGATATCAAAATGTCATTAAATAGCTGCATGATATGTTATTAAAATTATAAAAGACTTTTTAATAGACCTCTTTGTGTGAGGACAGCTAGAGCTCATCTAAATTGGTAAATTTTATCAAGAGTTCTGTATACGTAATCTCTACAAGTTGATTTACTGGAAAAGAAAACCCCACAGAAATACTTCAAATATATATAAATATTTTTCCTTCCTTAAAGCTATAATAATAGCTATGAATTTAAGAATACTAAATACTTTCTCTCTTTTCTTTATCTGATTTATTCTGCATTTTTCTAAAACTGTGGAAAAGAAGGTTAAATTTACTAAACCCAGTCTTTACTTGGAAAAAAAAGTCTCAAAAACATTAATATCTTATTCAATCTTGCTACTATTTAGCATTCTGTGTTTATATATACTGTGACATTTGTCAAAATAGAAGGCTTCTTTTATAATTCAAATCATATAGCTATCCTTTCACTTCATAACAGAATTTATGATTAAATAATTGACACTATATACTTATGCATGTATTTTCTCCAGCCTACCTAACTAATCCTCTTCAACTTTTTTTTTCTTTAGTTCACTTCTGATTAGCTTAGGATAATGGTATAAGAGGTTTTGCAGAGAAAAAAAATGTTTCACAAAAATATAGCAGAAATATAAGATACACATCCATATCAAGATATAACTGTTATCAAATCCCATTGCAGTTCTTTCTCACAGTCCTGAGCCTACAAAGGCTCACATGTGACATGACTGTTTAGTCCTCCACAGAAAAGTCCCTCAGTACTATTACTAGTACTATTGGGAACAACAGTACTAATGGAGAAGCCAGTTTTATAGAGCAGTGACATGACTGATCAAGTTCCCAGGCTTGGCTTGTGCAGCCCCAGCAGACTCAACAAGAGGAGGAGCAGGGGACCAGCAGTCAGCTCCCTTTAGTTATGGGGACATCAGAAAAACAAAGAAGAATGGGAGAAGCCTACATATGAGTTCCCTGATCATTATATTTGAGGTTCAGGTAATTAGCCTAAAAAGAGATACTGCCTTCTGCCCTTTGAGATGCACCAGGAAACCTCTACTGGCCGTGGAGCCTCCTCATTCAGAAGGGCAGAGGCTCCTTCAAAGTCCTGTGCTACACCTTCAAAAGGCACGTAAAATTTGTGTGAGATTCACAGGAAAAACAGCTTTGTAGCTAGCTACAGTTCTCCAACAGCTCTCTTCAAGACCTTTGGTATTCTTCGTGTCACACCCTCACTAATTGTTTTTTTCTGATTTATCCTTGATCTCTAGCCTTCTTTGATGTGTCCTTGCAATACAAGAAAGGGTACTAAACCAAATAACTTAATCACAGGCTGCATCATTTCAAAATAAAAAAAAACTACCCTATCTTTAGACAAATACAGTAATCAGTTGTGGCTGGAGGCCAGGTGCCCACCAAAGCCACTCTATCACTCCCTTCCTTAGCAGGACAGAGGAAAGAAAATGTAACAAGAGGCTCATGGTTGAGAATAAGGACAAGGAGATACCACTGACCAGTTACCATCATGAGCGAAACAGACTTGAGGAAATTAATTTAATTTATTTCCAATCAAATCAGGGCAGGGAATTGAGAAATAAAAACAAAACTTAAAAGCACCTTTCTCCCACCCCTCCCTTCTTCCCACTTCAAGGTGAAGTTCAATTTCACTCCCAAATTCTCTCTCTCCTCCCCCGGCAGCTCACACAGGACTGGGAATGGGGACATGGTCAGTTCATCACACATTGTCTCTGCTGCTCCTTCCTGCTCAAGGGGAGAGCTGCTCACACTCTTACTCCAGCGTGCAGTCCCTCCCATGGAAGACAATACTATCCAGTATGAGACGAGTCCATTTTGGAGTGGCATTGGCTCTGCTGGACATAGGGGAAGCTTCTAGCACACACAGCTTCCCACAGAAGCCAGAGCCCTGTCCCCACCCCGCCCCATCGCAGCAAAACCTGCCCACACAAACCCAATAGAGAAAGTTTAATCCACACTTTTACCATCAAGACTTATATTTATCTCAAGGAGAAACTAAAACTTTTCCTAAGCTCTACATGATAAGCAAGAAAGTAGTGAAGACTAATGAATTCAGTTCTCTGCATATGTAATAAAAAATTCACTCATAATCAAGCCATAGTTCAGCAAAGCATGTGCTGAACTTTAAATATTCAAATAATACACTTGAGCACATTATTAAAATTAAGTAAAATAAAATAAAATGAATAAATTTCCAGGGACCTGATGATCTAGATTTATTAACTCTTTAAATGACTCAATTTTTCAGATTATATGTAGCCATTAAGCTATTTTAGCAAGATATAACCACACAGGACTGCCAGGTCATCAGTACAGGAAAAGGATTAGCACATTTAGGATTTCAAAGATATACATGTTAAAACTTATCACCTTTAAAACTATTTTTTTACGTGGAGCTCTTTCACTTCCAGGAAGAAAATCAATGTGATTAAAATTCCTTTTAAGTGCTTACCTTTATAACAAAATCCCATACAAAATATTCTATAAATCCAATGCTTATTTTCTATCTCAGTGTTTTGGGGGACAAAAATCACATTTTTGTTAGCAACAGACTGTGTAGCCATCACCATTGCTACAATGCCTGAAGATCCAAGTCTCTCAAATTAGCTGAGGAGACAGCAGCAGTGAAATTGCAGACAGCACAATCTGATACATTTTCATCAGTCTGCTGCGGAGAAAATATATTCCTGTGTGTTTACTGAGCTGTTTTTTCTGCTTCAGGATCTTAGCATTCAAAGCAGATTTAAAAATGCTCCATATTTTAATGAGATCATTATTAATAGTTCATCTTCTCACTTGCTAGAGTACTAAATTTCCATCAGCTCTGGGCAAAGGCAATGTGAAGATGGCTATTACAACTGCTTTGCAATGGATTCTGGCAACCTCCCCACACTATCTTTGTTCTCCCATGTCTGCACAGCTTAAGCAATCCGGTCTGAGCTTGGTAAGGACTCTACATTCTCATTTACAAAACATTTTATGTATTTTCTTGTTCAATGAATCTAATGCATGTTTTTCTTGAACAGTCAAACCACCAAACCTACAAAAAGAACCAAAAAAAAAGGCTCCCATGTTTTCTTTACTCCAACTTTCTCACAGTGACCTAAGTTTTCATGCTGTCTGGAGCCACACAACGGCAGCAGTGAATCAGAAGCTGACTTGACCTCAGGAGCCTGGTGGTATGCACCATTAGCACATTTGAAGAGAGAATCAGTCTTCAACTGGAGTCAGCCACCCTGTGTGCTTGTAGACTGGAGGATGTGATTCTAAGCATGAGTGAAATACATTGGTCAAAATCATGATTCTCTAAATGCAGAAAGTAAGAAGATGAAAATTAGTAGCTAATTATAAGGTAAACTGTAGTTTGTACCAAATGTGGACAAATGCAGGGGTAGATTCTTAAGAGAGCTGAACTTAAAAAGAAAAAAAAAAAGGAAAATGTAAATAGCATCTAGAGCCTTTTAATTGGAGTTTAGAGATGTTTGAACAGCCTACATCCTGAAATTAGAATACTTCCTTCCCAAACATCAGAAATTATATCAAATCAGCAGTAGCTACAACTGGAAAACATTCCCAGTTAATACTAACACATTAAATAAGAAATCAAGAGCTTCAAACTTATACTGAGCAAGATTAACCTTGAGCATCCATGGCAACAGCTGAGTCCAGTGCAGCACCTGCCATGTTCTGCAGCAAGGCAGCTTTCTCTTCAGTCACAAAATACTACTTTATGTCATTTTTCTTCATAGTCTCTGCAAGAACTCATCTGAAATTAATTCCCAGATAGTCCAAAGCCCTTTAGTACACATTTATGTAAGGGACTTTTTATGTACAGATTGTATCTGGATAGAATCGTGATACTTTCCTCCCTCTTAAGTCCAGCCACAACTCCTGAGTGACCTCTCCTGCGGTGTCATTCTGGCAGACTTGTTATCTTTCCCATGTGTGTGCCAGCTGGATTAAATTATTTATCTGCAAGGCCTCCTGGTTGCTGGCTCGTAGCATTCCCCAGGCACGAGAAACCAGCAACCTCCATCCACTGCTGGGCAGAGCAGGACCCAGCTCCAGTTCCCAGAGCTTCTGCTGCCTTGCTCCATTACACAATGGCAAGGGAATCCACCAGAAATCCCCAAATGCTGTTTTATGAGGAGGGCTGGAGAACAAGGCATAATCACGAGCAGAATGTGGACGACAAGGAATAAAGAAACAATTTCTAAGACAAATTAATTTCCAACTTCAGCCAAAAAAAGTAAATTCTTCAACAGAAATGCTAAATCCCATGGCATCTGAAGAAATACTCAATTCTCAGACCACAGAACATCACCTTAGATTAGGCCTTAATTGAGATTAATGGGGCATAGCCAATCTCTCTTGTTTTTTTAAACCTCATCTAGAATCAGGGAAGCCATCTCACCTGTCTGATAGCAACGAAAGCAAATTGTTTTGGTCATCTTTCAAATCATAAGGAGTCTTTTTAAAGAGAACTTGAGATTCTCCTCTAAAGAAAGGTAAAATAAACACGAAATTTGTACAATACATTTTTTGTATACTATAGCTGCTATTCAGAAAACATAGCAGATATAGAAAATAATAAAAGCAGTATGTTCACAGGGATAATATTTTAGAGGGCCTCAGTTTTTAGGTTTAGCTATTGAAAAATTTTTCAATACCTTTTTGTCTTTCAAATGCTGTGGTTATAAGAGATTCAAGATCTGTTAAGTGAAACCCATTCCCTACAACTCTGTTTATTTAAAGTTTTTGTTAGCATGTATAATGGCACTGCTATCAACACTTTTTAATCCCTAATATTCATTTCTGAAAATGCTAAACCAAGCCCTCAAGCTAATGAAAATGCTAGACAGGTTGTGCTTCAAAATATACATATGCAGAAATTGAGACGTTCCCTTTCAAATCAACAACTTTCTCGAAGGTGTGACAATCAAAAAGTTGAGTCTCTGCTTACCATTCTTTAGTACTCATTTACATAATGACAAAACACATGAAAAATACTCCTTTTCTTGAGAACCATAGACATGAAACTACTAAGAAAAAGATGTCAGAATCTTTATTAATTCATATTGCATCTTACTTTAACAAAATTTATTTCTCCTACAGAAACAAGGTTGAGCCTATTTGATGATTATAATTTTAGATTTCTTACTTAGAACTATGTCAAAATTAATTCTTATTTAATGAGGTTTTTGAAAAGTGTTTAAAATAACAAAAGTCTGAAACATGCTCATTAGAACTATTTATAAATAATTAAAAATGATAGCTTTTAAATAACTTGTGATTGGATCCTAAAGCCATGTCAGAAATAGTGCTCAGATGACAACCTGTCACATAAATTTATGCTTGATACATGAGCCCTGTTGATCACTAAATAGTGAACACTTTATTATTCTCTTGAAAAAAAAATGAAGTTAAAATTTCACAATTACTTTTTCCTTCCTTTTCCCTCCTACTTCGTGACACCTAGATCATTGACAGCATCTTGCTGAACACTAGGAAATCATCAGTTACTTAGTCTGTATTCTCCACTTTTTCTGCTATCAAATGCCACTGTTAGAATGTAAGAGAGACATAAATTGAACAGAAAAGGTAACCAACTGCTCATGAAAATGTAATTTTTCTGTTTGACAGAGACACTAACATGATGAGCTATGGCATTTTTGCGTAAAATCCTTTTTGGATTTGGAGTATGTCACATTCTATCACTCAGGAGTCAACATTTTGCTCATGACATCGCACCCATAGGGAAAGCTTGGGTGTGAGCCTTTGTTTTGTATTGCTATTTTAAGAGTTTGGCAAGGATTACAGTAAAGATTCTGAAAACTTCTCAGCCTTCAAAGTGTGGTATAAAAACTGTCTTTAAAAAGATTAAAAAGATAAAAAATATACTTTTTCAAAAAGATATTCTTAAATATGAAGTGCCCTTTATTTTTCATAAATAAACCACTTGAAGTGCAGAGTGTTTGAAAATGCGCTGGCCAACAAAAACATCAAAATCATTTTTGCTAACAGTATTTTTTTTGCTATTCTACAGAAAGCCAGTTAGATGACAATAAAATAAATTAAAAGGCAAATTAAAAATAAAAGTATCTTTATTCAACAAACCAGGGTAAGTGGTAGAAGTAAAACCTAGATATTTTTTTCATAATTTCTTGATTGTGATAATAATGTTTAAGGCTTTTTAAGAGATTAGTTCTTAGTCCATTGGTGTTTCCTACAGAAAACAAAGCTGCCCAGGACTAATTATGTTTATGTATATGTGTGTGTGTGTCTGTATGCGTGTGTGTATTTATTTTCCTTTTAAATAATGATACATGCTGCATATAAAAAGCCACAGTCAACTGTGAATTTCTTAATGTCTTATTTTCAGGTATAATTTGAACATTGACTGGAGCCTGGAACCTGTTCTCAAACTGATTAGTAACTTACTTGAAAGCTTGTTGCCATAATTTTAGAGGACTATTCCTGTAAACCAGGGCTATAGCTCATGTTTAAGGACACCTGTGTCTGACCCTAAGATTTATTTAATTTCCACTGCAAAATGAGAGATTAAAAAAAAAAAAGGAAAGAAAGCAACATTAGGTTTATAGAAGATTGTAAAACGTGTATGTCAAACTTCACCTCTTGAATTTTACAGATTTCAAATATTAATTTCTAGAACAGCGTGAGCAACAACCTTTAAAAGTATTATTATTCTGATATAAGTAGATGACAGTCTAGTCAATTGCACTACATTTTGCTTTTGATGAGGACTATTATTTCCAACAGTCATAATATGTAACGATGTCACAGCTTGTCATGCCTTTATCTGAAAAACATGAAAGCATGCACGAAATACATAGATTTATGAATGTCACTGTTACACAGACACTGTTTTTCATGGTAATTACTGAAGTGCTTTTGTAAACCTGCTCCTATTCATAGGGGGAGGGAAATGAGAAAAATATTTAGAGAAATTCTATGTTTTCCAAGGGAAAAAACCCCAAACCAAACTTCAAACATTTTGTTTTCTATTACAGAAGTGTGAATGCTACTAAAAACAAAATTTTTAGCATTAAAAAGTTCCACTGACCTAAAGAACCTGTTTAGAGAACTTGTTTATCTAACAGAACACAGCCTTATGCAAACAAGGAGGAATGCTTGCTTCCTCCAAAATTTCTGAATATCCTGTCCATTTATGAAGACAAGATACAAACAGAGAGCAGCAAATTGCCTCACAGGTATTACACTCAGACAGCTATTAGAATATAGTGCAGACTACTGTAAAATTTACAAGACTGACACAGAGCTGATTGGATATAAGGTATATAATTGCATTTGATTCAACAGACATTGCATTTAACCTCACTGGTATGTCCCAATGCCTACTGAACCGTATGGACAAATGTCCACAAAAAGAATCATATGCAGAGCTCTTATTCAGAGCCCTTTGAGTGGATGAAATTATAGATTCAAAGATTTTTAGCACTATCACGCTTGGCTTACACTGTTGCAATTTTTCCCAATTCAAGGATACTTGTCTTTACATAGGAGAAGTTCCCTAGCCATCACCAGAGAATGACCTCATGTAATTCCTCTGTATTTGGAGCCCGTGTTACAATCTTGCCTTCTTTAGGAAACCTACAGTCTTGCCTTCTTTAGAGATTTCCTGCACAAACATCTCTCTGGCCCAAAAAGATGTTATTGCATGTAGGAGGAAGAATAAATTAAATACATTAGGTGTTTTGATAGCCCTAAATTAACTACATGTACTAGAATAAGACATCAGAAAAAGATTGATAATTATTACTTTTTGCTGAAGTGCTCTGATTCCCAGACAGAGAAAGCAGTGATTACTGTTGAGGTATTAACCTTATTAGGAAAAGTTTAAAATGCAAATTAAAGTTAGAAATTTAAAGTTACAAAATTGAGTTTGAGAAAACATTTAGATCAAAGAACTGATTGAATTGTTTGTTTACTAGACCTTCTCTCAACATTCTCCTGAAATCCCATGAGATATTCAGCAAACTTGGATTCTCTCATCTAAATCAGTAGCCTAAAATGAAAATCATGCTAAGCTCTGTATAAAACCAGTGGAAAAAGAGGACCATGACATTGTGATGTAGATCAGTATTAAGTTGTGTTAGTTTTCCCCATTTCTCTCCCTTTACTTTAGAGGAAAGCTAGGCAACTGTGCTATTAATTTAGGTGTCTCTGCTCAGGACTTATGATTAGATAAAAAGAATCTGGGCTTCTATATTGACTTAAAAAATTATGCAATGTTCTCCATTAAAATCTATCTGTTCAAAAGGTATCCTTGAAATAGATGCAAGATAACATCTAATGTTAAATTAGCTTTCTAAATTACTTGGTACTAAATTTAGAGAGGACAACAGCAAAGCTCCCTTCACTGGCCCAGAACCTGCATACACTAACTGATACTGCATTTCCCAGTTTAACAAATAATTTGTGAGGTTTTTCCTGCCTCAGAAAATTCTCAGAAGTCCTTCTCTTTATACTGCAATGCTAAAGGAGAGCAGTAATAACTGCAGGTCAATTACTGAACATAGGTTACAGGGTTTGAAATCTTAGTGACCTTGAGTGGAATCAGGTTCCAAATGAAATTTGTTAAATACCATTATGTTACATGACAACTCTGGGAGTCAGGGAATAAGAGAATAGTAGAGCCAGAGTCCCTTAGGGCAGTCTGATAAAATGTAGCAATACCTGTATAAATAACACATTTGTTATATCTAGTTTTGTTGCTTTAAAATGGTTTGCTCAGGAAGCTGCTAAGCTCAGAGGAATAAATCGCCTCATCTCAGCCATCATGGAGGCATTGTTATATACTGCCTCTGTTCTAACCATGGCAGCACACTGCCACAAAAAAAAAAAAAAAAAATCAGTGATGCGAAACTAGATTAAAAATATTCATTTCAGAATTAAAGCATAACACATTAAACCTAAATATTTCTTGGCTAGCATTTAATCACACAATTTTTTCTTTTTAAGAACTCTCAATTTAACCCCAGTTCCCAGGTTTTCTTTTTTAGATTCCACTTCCAGGGCAGTAGATATGCCATGTTTTCTCTATGGGACTACATCTGAAATGAGTCAGTCACTCTATACTACTCACAGTCGAAAGAACTTCATCTAAAAGTACCTCCAGATTGAATCTTTTGTGTGAAGCCTGAGCAATCTGCAGCCAGTCAAGAATAAAAATATATTGAGGACTCACTGCCAGAGATGCAATCATGAGATGCAGAAATAATTGCTGGAAAATATCAGAAGATGGTGTGCTAGTGAAATTTTGAGTTTTGTCTGCTTTTAGAAGATTTTGGGTATCCAGCCTACATTCTTACTTTATAGTCCAGAGTGCATGGATAGCAAAAGAAGTACAAAATTCATCAAGAACTGTTCCAACATAAAAATAACAAAAAAGATAGGGCTAATAATGATCTATTTTTATTTAATTTTTACATAAAATATACAGTCAGCGTCCAGTTCCTAGATGACAATCAAGCCTAGTTTTACTCCTGTCTAATTAACATGCAATGCTTACAGTAATTTATGGTTTCTATTAACTTTCTAATAAGTTTCTATTAAGATAATAGAGATTATAGGCTTAATTTTTCACAATTTTTGTCAGGTTTAAATAAACTTGAGGTTTATATTTTTAGTCTGAAATAAGAAAAAAAAGAAAAAGAAAGAAAAAAATAAGTTCTACTGAAGGATTTGTGCTGGTACCTTGTTTCTGCAGGACGTTGATGAATATTTCTCTGCAAAGCAGTATCTCTGAGATAATTTTCTTGCATTTTATACTGTTCTATGAATTATAGAAGAATCCACACTGGCTGCCTGTGTTATTTTGCAAGAGTCGCTATGCTTTTTAGAAGCAGACTGAAGTAAGGAAAATTGAATCATCTACATCACTTGGTGCCATCATAGACTTGCCCAAAGTAAAAAGGAAAGTCAACATGAAAATTATTTTGAAAGATAAAGCAGGTTAAAAAGAATGAGGTCACTATTTTCATTGCTATGAAAATAGCAATGATCCAACAGATCAACAGTTGAGACTTTTACAGATAACTGGAACAAATTATGAAGTTCTTAGAAGTTCCTAGAATAGTTTCCCAACTGAAGATCAAGGAATGTCATGTGTTTATTATTTTTGTACTAATTCAATAACATACCTTAAAATTCACACCCCACTTCTCAAAATTAAAAATTAAAAAAAAATCTAATAAATCATGAACATCGATATCTGTAGAAATTGTAACATTTTTTGAAAAGTAATAAGAACTAAGACATGAAAGCCTGTAGACAGGCTGGCACTGCTTGCACTGTTCAGAGAATCCAGTGCAGATCCTCAGTGTTTCTCAGCTGGGGAAGCTGCAACTTTTTGCAAAGATTAGACTTGGATTAGACTGCAGAGCAAGGCATCTCTCACTGCTCATGCATCAGGGACTACTGTGTTTAACAGTGTTATTCATCTTTTCCAGGAGACACTAATTTTAGGATATTTTAGAAATGCTGTTCCATCTGTGAATTAAATTGCACTTCATATCTCACAAACACCAAGAACTAAGTAGAAGTCACCTTCACTTTTTCTCTTTCTATTTAACGTTAATTTTGCTGCAAGAGGCATGTAATCCACAGCTTTCTTGTTGTGCCTGGCCATTTAAATTTTTGATCCTTTTTAATAGACTGTAATAATCAGTATATAAAGTCCATTTACTCAGGGTAAAAATGACTGACACCTCTACACTCAACAAACCCCAACTTAACAAAATGTATGACTGGGAACTCTATCATTTTCTGTGTAAATCCATATCTCCCATTTTCATATTGTCCCAGCTTGTATCTTCACTGGCAAAACAGCTTTGCTCTTATAGGCAGGAAAATTTAACAACAAATTATAGAGCACATGAATGCATAAATCATTGCATGAATATTAAAAATGAAAGTGGAAGTAGTCTACTGTTAAGGGAAAAATGTGGTTTAATATCTTTATGTATCACTTCTCCAAGAACCCTAGAAAATTTTGTGTGACTGGAATAAACAAACCTTCAGTTTAATGGAAATTGTGAATGTTCCAGAAATGCTAGTAAAATCATTAATTTCTAGTAAAAAAGGACAAGGCATTAGTGATGTCATTCCTTAAGATATAAACTAAAGACAGGATTAGGAATAAAAAAACAAAACAATTGGATTCTCCATTTATCTAATATTTTCTTTTATCTGAGTCATTGTAACATGTACCTTTCCAAACCAATTTTAAGTTTTATAAATAAGACACTGTTTCAGTAGTTTTGCTAAATTCAAATTCAACATCTTTATGATAAGATGATAAAGATGTTCTATGCGTAAAAAGATGCTCCACTAGAAATGTGTACTTAAAATACCTAGAATATGACATCTCTTATGGCTTTACCTGAGGCAGGAATAAGTAGCTTTTACACTGGGTACGTCATAAAGTATTATGAAATACTAAGTATTAGGAACTATAGCAACCATTAATATTTTAATTTTTTTTATTTTAAACTATAATGCAAAGTTAAAAGCTCATTTTTTTACTGCGAGAGAGAATTCTTTCTCTGCTTAAAGCAAAGCTCTTTTAAATAGCAACGCAATACTGAAATTCTAATTCTGGGGTTGCTAGTTTATACACAACTGGTGGTCATCTGACTGCTGATATGAAGCCAGTTGCAATATGCCTAATAAGGACTGAAACATTCTACAGTTTCCTGAAGTATTTTTATAGAAAGCAGAATGGGGAAAAAAATTGGATAAATTTATGAGATAGTGTATTTACATGTTATTTACACTAATATGTTTCAGGAAAAAAAAAAGAAAAAGAAAAAGAAAAAAAAAACACAAAAACAAAAAAAAAAACCAACCAAACAAAAACAACCAAACAGAAAACCATGCAGTAGACTCCCAGCATGAAAAGGTCATGGACCTGGATGGAGGGAGTTTGAAGAGAGCCACTAAATTGACCACAGGGCTGGAGCACCTGTGCTGTGAAAGGGAGGCTGAAAGAGTTGTGGTTGTTCAGAGTGGAGAAGAGAAGCCTCTGAGGAGTCCTCAGAGCAGTCACCCAGCACTTCAAGGGGCTTAGAAGAAAGCTGGTGAGGGACTGTTTACAAGGGTATGTAGTGATAGGACTAAGATAGTTTAAGAGTAATGATCTTAAATTAAAAAAAAGGTTGATTTAAATTAGATATCTTTAACAAACTCTTTAGTGTGAGTGTGCTGAGACAAAAGAAGAGTTTGCCTAGAGATGTTGTGGATGCCCCACCCCTGGAGGTGTTCAAGGACAGGCTGGATGGCCAGCAACCTGTTCAAGTGGAAGATGTCTCTGCCCATGGCAGGGCATTGGAACTGGATGATCTTTAAGGACTCTTCCAACCCAGGCCATTCTATGATTCTAAATCAATACCAGATAATATATGTAAGCAAGACTATGAGTGTGCTGAAGTGTCTATGCTGTAATAAAATAGAAAGAACCTATTTTTCTCTGCACGAACCAGTGAAAAAAATAAACTAGATCAACCAGAAAAAGAGCACGAATGAAGGAGAATACAGTAACATATGAAAGAAGATAATCTCTCAAGTAACAGTATGCAATCTTGCACACTTGACAACTCAAATTATTTTGAACAATGAGTAATTTATGGCTGGGAACAGGCAAGCACATTCCTTCCTTCATTTATTTGTTTTATTCCCCATAGCATACAACAAATAAATAATATTACTTCTAAGGAGACATTTTCTACTGTTATTATTTGCGCCTTGAGGAAAAGGATCTTAATATCTTTGAGCTTATGAACAAACCCACTTACTGTCAGACATTCCTCCCTTTTCTCATTCTTCATAATAAATTCCACAAATTTTTGTATTGTCACATGTAATCTAAAGAAAAGCAACATTAACAGGTTTAGTGTGACACAGATTTAGGTTTTTAAGACTGTTTAAAGTTAGAGCATCTACACAGCAAGTCAATAATTATTTTTCCTAGTTGGGAAGATACTTTCTTGTCCTGTTCAATTTGAAAATAAGTCCTGTGTATGCTAGAAAGCAGATTCAATTCAAAATAGTAAAAAAGTATTGAAAGTTATTTAAAATGTAAATGCAACTTGTATGTCAGTAAAATTGTACAAGGTTAATCATCAGAATCCAAATTTAGAGCCTTTTCCACAATGACATACTGCATGTTAATTAACAAGGTTGAATACTTGGTATTTTATATTAGCAGTATCACAGCAAAGAGTTAATTGTGCAACCTGGAGCAACAGCCTAATTCCAATAAAGCACCAGTAATATAGTTTCATAATTTGACAAAAATACATGTAAGAAATAATATGTGTGTTGTAGCTAAATCTAGGCACTAACAACTTAGTCTTCACTCTCTGCACTCTTAATGGTGACAGATGTTAAGACCCTGCTGAGCCACTTTCTACAGAATTCATTTATCTTTCTGGTTTTGCGTTTACCACAGATGTACCCTAAAGAGATCATCCTAAAGTCAGCCTTTGGGAATACAAACCAATGCCATTTTTAGCCTATTTCCCGAGCAGGTGACCACAGTCAGAGGTTCAGGTGTTCCTGTACATTGCTACGAAGGAAGACAAAATATATATTGTTGAAAGATAAGATTGAAAACTACCTGAAATATTCCTAAACAATGACTGTGATCACAAGGAACTAGATAACCAGTAGCAAGTAAATCAGACCTGTTTGTAGTTAAATGTGTGGGTTAGAACTCATAAACCTAGAAACAATTTTGGGATGCAGCAGTTTTAGCTGCTGCGTCTTCCTACACTCCTTCATTGATGATTTTACTATCTATCTCAAAAGCTAAAATACTTGTTTAAATACATAAAAGACAGTCAGGCAACTCCATTATTACATGCAGAGGTATCTCTAGATCTGTAAATACAAGCTTAAAACTTTCCACCACTTTTGCAGTTCTACTTGTGTTAACAATTGTGAGACTAGAACAGGCTTGTCACCAGAATGGCCTCATCTAGGCTTTGTCATGGCAGTGCAAATTAATAAAAAAATACCTCCCAGATTGTGTTAAGGTTGCATCAAATGAACTTCCTTACTTGTTGGTACATGTCATTCAGACATTTCAAAGACAAGCTGGGAAGGTCTATTAAATTAAATGAACCCTTGCCATTACATTCTTATTCCTATTTGTTGCAGACAAGATTTGGGCAATGCAATATCTCTATTATCTAAAACATGATAGTCATACTTTAAGTCAGGTAAATATAATCAGAAAAGAAATCAAAGGAACGTGTTAAGCTGCAAAGAATCCTAAGTCTTTCTTTTGTCTTACAACTATTTTTGTACAAATTTTCAGTGTAACACTGGGCATTAAAGCTTAAATAAATTTTATGCAACCTAGTACCTCATGATGGACAATAGTGATATAGTGTGCAAAAAAAATAGGAATAATGCTTTGTGGAAAAATCTAGACCCTTTTTTAAGTGACCTTGTTCTGGCAGCACAGAAATGTAATCTGAATTCCTACATGAAAATGACAAAAAGACATTAAACTCAATTTTATAATAAATTGCTTCTGAAATAACATTTTCTGCCATATTTCAGCTCCAAAAAATTTCATAACATCCAAATTCTACCTTTTGATGAACAGACATTCTGAGTAAGTCTGGCGTGCTTTTAATTGCAGAAGCACATGTACACCTCTAAAATAAAAGTGTTCAGTATTCAAACTTTTCAGGGACCACTTCATTTAGGACTCTGAGGGTGATATCAAATCTGAAATGACAGTTATGATTTTCAGGCATATTTCCTTCTATAACACTTATATTCTTCACACTTTAGAAAAATGAAGACGCAGTTACAGCTGCTGCCTACTGATCTGTGTGCACTGAGAAGAACATCAACAAATTCAGCTTATCACAGCCATTTGCAAGAGCATGTTTGTCAAGCAAAACTATCTCAGACCATGAGAATACTGATGTCTCAGTTGGACTATTTCACTAACTCTTCTATAACAGCATAGAAGGTTTATTTTAACTGAGACTATGCAAACAAAACCAAAAAATTCTCACAGACTGTTAAGCAACTCAGAAACCTCATCAGTTTGAAATCTAAAATTGTTTAGGCTTGAGGTTCAACATGCAAATAAAATCTAGAGCTACTCTGAATACAACATCAGGAAGAAAATTATAAGCTTTAATACTGGCCGCTTTCCAAAGTACAGCCCATATCTCAAACAACAAATGGGTGTTGTGATGCAGAATATATTAAAAAATACTGATAATTCCAACATTTTTATAGGGCTATTCCTCAGTGAGTCACAGCAAACTTCATAATATGGTACCATTAGGCTCACATCAGAGATGTGGAAATAAGAACAACAGGACTTTTGTGGGTTTTAAGCAAATACAACTAAAGATCAGAAAACACTGATTGTTATATAGAGACCATGTCTGTTAATTTGTCACACTAGTTTGGCTTCAGACAAAATTGTCTTTTCATTTATGACTTTCATCTTAAGGGCAGCTGGAGAATAAATTAATTATAGCAATGATATCTCCCTGTTGGTTAACCTTTGAGACCTTTGATGCCTGAACCTAAAATTCTGTGTGCTAAGGGCTATACTTGCCTAAGGAAAAGATAGCTTTTCCTAAATTGCTTTGAAATGTAATACAAGCATGGACAAAAAGATAGACTGGTAATTTCACTTTTTACTATTTACTGTTAAAAGAACTTACGGCATTCTCATGGTCTGTCCTCACAAGAGCAGGGAAAAGGGCATATCTATGATTTTTTTTTCCTTAATACCTATTTGGCTTGCTTAGTCCTTCCTGACTAAGCTCTGTAACAGACCAACTCCTTTCTTCAAATTCCACAATCAAGCAAGATAAGGAGACCTTGAAGAAAGAAGACAAGGTATCCTGAAAATTAAAAGCAGATTCTTGGAAGCAGAAAATCTAATACTCTTAGGAATTATATGATTACAAAACTCATCTCTGTATACTCTGGATACTATTTGATGTTACTAAAATATTCCTAAGACATTACAATGCTTTATAAATGCATTTGTATACAATATATTATATTTGTATTTTATATATAAATATATTCAAGTAATGTATAATGAGATCTTTATCATAAAACCATTTAGAGAAAGCTTTTCAGAATTAAAACTTCTCAGAATTAAAAGCAC